>NC_080093.1:72869936-74149436 GCF_950005125.1 Chionomys nivalis
CTGGGTACTGAGACCACAAACAATTTTACATATTTAACATATCAGGATGTTAGTTACAAGAGCACCAAGCAGGATCCCCCAGAAAGGATGAACATCTACAAAGGATGATTATCTTTGATAACCTTATAGGCCATTTGGGCTCCTCTGGAAGTCAGCTACTCAGAAACTTCCACCCCGTGAGTCTGCCCCCTTAAGGATTCTATCATTGCTGAAACCAGAATTCACGGGGAAAGAACATCATGAAGAGAAAAGTTCAGGCCTTCAGTGACTCCCACAGAAGAGTCTGCACATCCCTTCCAGTCCTGCTCAGCCTCTGAAACAGCTCAGCGCCTCACTGGCAGCTAAATAGCCTAGCACAGCTGGGTACCCAGGACCAGGAGCACCTCGGTTTGTATCAACAGCTCTCCCCTGAGCTGGGGCTACAGATTTCAAGCAGAGAAAGAGTACTAGCTCATCCCTGTTCACCAAGCCTTCCCTGAGAAGAACCAGGGTTGAGGGTGGCGGTAAAGAGATCCATGGAGAAGGCACCCAGCAGCTACGGAGACTGACATCTGCACTGCACAGATAAAGATGCAGGATGTAGCTTTGGTTCAAACCCAAAGGTCTGAGGACCAAGGGAGTTGATGTTGCAGTATCAGGCTCTCCATCCCTGGGTGAGGGTCAGCCTCCACTCCTCTTTTGTGTCTTGTAGATTGGAGGGGTCTGCTCACTCTCTGCTTGCCCAGTCTACCAACTCACATGTCAGTCTCAGCCTGCAGATACATCCTCACAGACCATCCAGTGTTTGTCTGGGGACCACATAGCCAGGTCAACGAGGTGCATACATTACCCACCGCCTGTTATAGAGAATGCATTCTTAGCTTCAACCTCACATCAGTGCAGTCTTTCCCTCACACTGTCTGTAAGTGCACACTCAAATTCTAGATTTATTGTTGCTGAATCAGTATTTTAATATTAGATATATTCTTCCCCAGTAAAAATAACTTTTATATTTGCAATTTTTACCCTAAGCTAATTCGTACAATCACTGTTCTTCTCTTTCTGTCTTCTTCTTTCTTTCTTTCTTTCTTTCTTTCTTTCTTTCTTTCTTTCTTCCTTCCTTCCTTCCTTCCTTCCTTCCTTCCTTTCTTTGTTTTTGATAAGTTTGTGAAATATTTGTTTATACTGTGTTAAGATGTATCACTGACTGTGAATGTTTTAATAAAGAGCTGAATGGTCAATAATCTAGGCTGGGCAGGAGAGAATAGGTTGGACTTCCAGGCAGAGGGAGGAACTTCGAGGATCAGAACTGAGGCAAGAGAGATTCCAGCAAAACACTGAAGAAATTAGATATACGTTACAAAGGAGATATAACCAAGTAATGTAGCAGAATGCAGATTAATGAAAGACAGGTTAATTGAGGTTATAAGAGCTAGTTGGAAAAAAGCCTAAGTTAAGGGCAAGCTTTCATAATTAATAATAAGTCTCCATGTCATTATTTGTGGCTGACAGTCCTGATGAGAAAGCACTCCTACATTTGGAGTCCAACATGGGGCTTGAACCCATGTCCCTGAAATTAAGAGTCCTGTGTTCTACTGACTGAGCTATCTGGGCAATTAATTTTTTAAAACACCAAGTCCAGGCTGAGAAAACTTCTATACAAGTTACAGTGTGCTTCAAAATACACTTAGGTGCTGAAGAATGAAAGAAAAAAATGGGCATAGACAGTCATAAACAATAAACAAATAAATAGTTTAAAAATAATAAAGTCTCTAAGTAAAGAGTAAAGTACTACAAAAAAGAATAAGCATGTAAAGATGAGAAATACACAGGGCATCTAGATCCTGTATGTTGCTGTGGCGACTTTAAATTTTTGAATGCTGAAGAGAGAAAGGCAAACACTGCTAAGAGACTCTGAATTATAGAAAAACTGCTAAATTAAACAAATCTATATATTTTAAGAATGTCTTAATTTCAGAATGGAGTCATGAAATACACTGCATGGGGAGAGGTTGTGCCTTTGTTTCCAACAGATTTATAAAATTGACAGATATCTTTTACCTGCTCAAGCATAGAGTAGAAGATCATCTTTGATTCATGCACACTGCACATTCCTTAACTTGTGTTAATACAAATATGTATGTTACCTTTAAAAGTTTTTATGTTTTCAGAACAAAAGGACTCGACACCAATAAAGACAAATAGCATAGGTGATCCAGCCTCCCCGAATGCCTCTGTTGAGTTCCCTTAAAATTCTTCATCCAGAACAACTTTAGTTGCTAGCAGAGATGGTCTGACCTCACAGGCTACTACAGCCAGGACTTTAGATAAGCTCTAAACTTTCCCATCACACAGTAAATAAAAGTAATACAGTTAGCTCTCCCAGGACTTAACTATCATCCCAGTTTTCTCAGGGTCCTCTAAGGATAACATTGCCTCCAAACAACAGGAAGCAATTTTAGGAACACGATGCCCCTCAAGAGGTGGTGTGGGTGATTTTTGGTCATTTAATGCTCTATAATATTTGTCATCATTTATGGGGGCTTGGTTGTGAATTGATAGTGGTCATGGTAAGGAAGGCAACTAAGCAAAGGAGGTTGGATTAAAGGTCTCTTTCTGAATAGATATAAAAATGATAAGATAAAAGGGTAGATTATTGACTCTACTTTTAAACTAAAAAGCAACTATTAATCTCAAATATTTTACATTGGTGTGGATTTTTGTATATTGATATAAATTTAAGATTATTTTTGTTACAACATGTATATACATAAATAGTTCTGGTCCTTGAAAGCTATTATTACTGTTTAGGACAATTAAGAAATGCAGCTTAGTCATCTATAACAATCAAACTTGTAGTCATGTTAGGCATGTTTTCAAGATTAAACGGACAGATTTTAGATAAATAAGTGGTCTTCACTTAGAAATCTACAAGATATGACATTCACGATGTTTTAATAACATAAAGTTTTTCATGACAATGATACATATCTGCTCCTGGAAACACCAATTTTCCAGAGAAAATGATGGGCATGGAAGAACCTCCATATGGTGTTTGCTTTCTGTGTGGCAAAGCTATCCATTGGGCAAGAAAATGCTCTTGCTGCAACTGCTGGCAATATGCTGTACAAATTGGACAAGCAGGACACAAAAGAAGGCAACTGCCAAACTTTGCTAAGAAATGGTAGGACCGTCCTTCAAAATTCCTGCTTCATAGAAAGTCCTCACAGAAGTCTGTCAGATATTCTAGACGTGTAAGTAGAAGATAAATGCCCAACATTACATTGGAGCATTGAGTAGCGGTCCAGGCAGCCAGTTGACCCTGTCATTTCTATAGTTTTAGAAGTTATTTGCTCTGTATTTCCCATTTACTCAGGTAAAATTTTATTCTTCTCAAATCTCAGATGGGGATGAAGCATAGGTAGATATAGTTACAGTTTTCCTAGGTACCAAATTCAGAAAAGAAACTCACAAAAGATGTGTAAAGTACATAAGGTTGAGAGATATAAAAGCTTAAGTGGTTTATCTAAGAAAATGTTTTGAGGTCTAAAAAGAGTTTTGAGTTGGTAATACAAATTAGGACAGAAAGTGAATTTGGTACAAAACCTTGGTCTCACCAAGATAGCATGGACAATGAAATATTTTCTCTGACTTTCCCAAATGCAAATGAATTGGACATTGTGAATGTAATTCTTAATCAATAATAGTTCTTAATATATATATAAGTTTTCTTTGTTAAGTTTAAAACCTTCCTTTTTCATTTAGACAATACTTGATAATTGTTCTTATTATATATAGTTTTTCTGTGTTAGAGTTAAAATCTTTCCTTTTATTTAGACAAAAAGGGGAAAATTTGTGGAATATTTGTATACACTGTGTAAAAATGTGCCACTGTGATTGGTTTAATGAAGAGCTGAATGGCCAATAGCTAGGCAGAAGAGAATAGGCAGGACTTCCAGGCAGAGAGAGGAACTCAACGGGTTAGAATCTAGGCAAGGGAGATGCCAGCAAGACATTAAAGAAATCGGACATAATGTACACAAGAGAGGTAGCCAAGCCATGTGGCAGAATGTAGATTAATGAGAAACAGGTGCTGGTTGGGAAAAGGTCTAAGGTAAGGCCAAGTTTTCATTCCTAATAATAAGTCTCCGTATCATTATTTGTAGTCTGGCAGTCCTGATGAGAAAGTACTGCTACAGATAAGCTCTCCCTAGCTGGCCTCAACCTCAAGATTAACCTGTTCGTCTCAGCCTCCCCATGGTAGGATTATAATAAGCACGCACCTCCAGACTCTCCCAATCACTTACTCCTAAGGCATTCCTCATTCAACTCCTTCAGCTGTTCATTGAGGTCTTCATTTATGCCCTCTACACTTAGCTATTTTTATTTGACATCATTTATGGAATATATTCTAGGACTCCAATTAAATAGTGTGCCTTTACATAAAACAAGATACTATTGTTTTCTGGGCAAAAGGAATTTTTCAACCACGATTTGATCAACACAAACAAACAAGTAAACCTGAAACATTTTCATAAGGAAATAAACATGTTCAAAAATGCAATTCTGTCTGGCAGTAAATACAATTTTAAGATATCTTCCTTTTTATTATTTTTTGTTTTTGTAATTATAAAACAAAATATGGATGCATATTCTTAAGTTAAACAAAAAATAAATCCAAGGTTACAGATGTAATTGGAGGCTTCTCTATTAACAAATATCGAGTTTACAAGTTCTCAGAGATATAGTGAAAGCTACTCTTCAAATTAAAATCACATCAGGTCTGTTGCTGACACATAAAGTGGCCATGTTTCCCTGGGGCTTTGTGCCAGTGCTCATGTTACTGGGACTTAAGGCAAAATCCCTGGCTCTTAACTCCAACATGCTAGGCCTAGCCACGGTGCCCAGTGCCCTAATTAAAGAGACAAATAATGGTGGAAACACAGGGATAGAGGATGTATTCAGTTTGGCCCCATGGGGAAGAGGAATCATGGAAGGGTCCAGTACACCCAAGCTTGCCTTCAGGTTTAAACAGTGGATGAGAGGAGTGCATGATGTAGCAGTTGTGGTCCAGATGCTGTCCTCCGCAGCAGACCAGGTCCAGATGCTGTCCTCCGCAGCAGACCTGGTCCAGATGCTGTCCTCCTCAGCAGACCTGGTCCAGATGCTGTCCTCCCCAGCAGACCTGGTCCAGATGCTGTCCTCCCCAGCAGACCTGGTCCAGATGCTGTCCTCCCCAGCAGACCTGGTCCAGATGCTGTCCTCCCCAGCAGACCTGGTCCAGATGCTGTCCTCCCCAGCAGACCTGGTCCAGATGCTGTCCTCTGTATCTTCTACCCATCATTGCCTCCGCTCTGGTCCTACAAGGCTGTCTGTTAGGTTGTTGATCTGTTAAGCTCTTACATGTTGAAGGGACATTTTCAGCCTCACAGGTGATAGTCCCCATCTAAGTCTGGAGTCTGTCCTGGTAGGTTTTGCCCCTCCTACAACCGAGGGTGACTCAAGAAAAAAGTGATTAATGACAGTACCATATCTCTGCCTACAGCTGAAGTCCAGACATGAATTTAAAGTAGAAGCGCCAGGCTTCACCCTGCTTTTTCTTACCTCATGGGCCTGTGTGAGGAGTCAAGGCCTTTTTAGCAATGCAGCATCCAATGTCTGTGTCTTTGTGTCAGTGGCACATCTACCACCACTCTCGTGAAAGAGGGATTAGACACACCATGAGCGGACGTAAGCAAAAGCAGTAAGAATACTAGAAACATCACTTAGTGAAGGGGATTTAGACACACCATGAGCATTAGTGACGCCATCATAGAGGATGCGAATAAAAACAGTAAGAATACTAGAAACATCACTTAGTGAAGGGGATTTAGACACATGAAGAGCAGTAGTGACACCATCATAGAGGATGCGAATAAAAACAGTACAAATACTAGAAACATCACTTAGACAGGACACCTGGCACAGGAGTGAAAACGTAAGAACAGGGAGATGAAAACTGAGAATGCAGAGCCAGGCATTGTTCCCGTTGAACTCTCGGTGGGGGCAAAGGGTTTGAAGAACGGATCAGATGAGAAGGCAGTAATGGCGCCCATGATATACATTCATCACAAAGCTGGGAGAAATTATTTGACTAAGTGAGAAGAATGAAAAGCAGAGTCCGTGGCAATAGGATTAACGTGAAAGTCAGATTTCTCGACACCCAGTGTTAACTGGCTCTGTGAGGAGGGATGAGGCTGTGTACACCCTGGACTCCAGTCCCCAGGATCAATCCCACCAGAGTCTCAGACACCTCTCAACCACCATCCTCTCGATGCGGATGGCAAACTAGCACAGCAACAGCAAACTGCTACTAAATAACACCAGACACTAGCCAGTGTCTCTCAACTGTAGAAAAATGCCCTGCTTAAGGGGTCTAAGAGGACAAAATTCACTCACTTGGAAAAAATAAGTCTGCTGGGAAATGTATGAAAAAGAAAAAGAATATGCCTGCTTTTCAGACCTCAGAGAGATGGATTCATAATTCAGTTCTGTTCAGTAGAAACGTAGTAGGGACCACAAGTTTAAATCTCTCTCAACTACTTGAGATCTAGAAACACAAGGGCTTCCAAACATCTTTTCAAAATCTAATCTGTCCTGATGTGTAAACTCCCTAACCCCCAGAAGTTCAAAATAACAGTTGGGTGCCCCCTTTTCACTAATACAAATAAAATTGAATTGTACGTTTAGCAAATATAATTATGTACTAAGTTTTAAGGAAGATTTAAGAGACTTTTCCTACCAATTCACTGTAGGGGGATAGGCAGTCTCTGATGGTTTAACTGTGTTTGTGAACTGAACTGAGCTGATAGTGGACAGAATGACAGGCAGAGAGACCCTTAAGGGTGAGTTGGGTGGTTGCTTACTTCGTCTTTGCTCTTCTGAAGACATTTGTGTGTGTGGTTAGTCAACTGAACTGATGTTTTGTGAGCAGAGAACTGCTGGACCTAATATCGCAAACCTTCTTGTTATCCAATTGTTACAATTTCTAGTATGAAAGTCTAGCTGAAAATTTTCAATCTGACAGATTCATGGGAGCCATCTGATAACATCAGCTAATTGTTCTCCCTCACTGTTTAGAGTTTGTTCTTTAACAGATCATTTGTGCATTTGTGTTTGCAAATCTAACCACTGTTAGCCAACTCTCCAGGTTCACATCTCCCCTCCTGCACAGAGACTATATGTAATAACTTATTCCGTGTGAGGGTGTCAGGATGGGTACCGCCTGCCCTAAGAAACTGTTCCCATAGTGTAGAGGGTTTGAGTCCTTTCGCTCAGGTGGAGAAAAGTTCCAGAGTGTATAATCATAAAGTTGGTTTTATCCATATCCACCCACACAACTCTGGCACCAGCCCCAAAACTCCCCTGGTGCTTCTGCCATGAAGCACACAGGATCCACAGCTGAGTAGGACTTTTGGCCATCATCCTCCCCAGCATCCTTAAGTAGCAGCTTCTGGCACTACAAGATCTAGCTCACAGGGAGAGGAACCTCAGGCCCTATTCTAGATCTGTTTCTCCAAGTCCTGCGAGCAAAGTGAACAATGTCTTGTCTTGAGCAATAACGTCTTCAGATTCTTACAGACATGCAATGAACCATCATGGTAATAGCCTTCCTTTTAGGGCCCTCTAGGGCGTCCATGGCTGACAGATCCTAGGGCAGTAACTGATCTCTGGCAATAGAAGTATCGGCCAACCACCATATAGCCTTTGGGGGGCATCTGCTTTTCCTTCGCATGAGATACCATTGCTAACTCTTTGACATTCACAGGTTCTGGATATTGCAAACCTTCCCCTTAATGGGTAGCACCTATGCCTTACTCAGCCATAAAGAACTGTGCAGCTACACTGGCCCTTTGTGAACCCCCTCGTGATTGCTCCTTCCAGTGCACTTGCATTTCTCTCCAGGGACTTTCCAAATCTGCAGAACATGGATAGGCTGGTGTTATGTCATCTACACATGGAAGCCTTTTCCAGAGGATGGACAGGACAAGGCCATCTCCTCCGCCACCATTTGTAACAAATAAGAGGGTTACAAAGATAACCTTGGCGAAGCACTCGGTCATCTGTTCTGAGCAAGCATCAGATGATTGCAGAAGTCCACAACAACAACAAAAAAACGTAGGCAAGGTCTGATACAGTATAAACATATTGTATCCATTGGTGTTAATTATCTTGCTGGCTCATTCACAGGGCCTCCATGCGTTTTCCTCAATCCTGCTGAACTGATGGGGCTGGCTCTTGCTGCTACATTAGCTTACGGCCATGAGGGAATAGTCACCTATCTCTTTGGCAGAGCAGTCTCTCTGAACCCAGGAAAGAAATGTGCACCATTTACTCAGATGAGACAACAGCCCACCCCTCAGCCAAGTGTTACTTTTTGTCCGTGATACTGAACTGATATTTATGGTTTGTGGTACCAGTCAGTGTCTCATCTGACCCAGTGAGCTGTGACCCTGGGTCTCTCTAAGCATCAGGCAGTATCAAGCAGCTCCACAGACAGAACGCCTCCTTCTCTTTGGGTGCTCAGAGCCTCCACCTTCAGGAACTGTGGACCCCCCTCCTTTTTAATTAAAATTTGTTTCGTGCAATATATTCTGATCACACTTTCCCCTTCCCCATCCCCACCTAGACACTCCCTTTATTCTGTTGGGTGGGACCCCCAAGCGTCTTCCAGAGTTTATTCTCCCCAGATGTGAGAACTTCTGTGACCTTCTATTTGCCTCCTGAGGTCTCTGAGCGTCTCCCTCCTGCAAGGGCAGATGTTTCACTTTGTAGAGACTGCTGCCATTGGGGGAGGGACACAGCACACCATTATAACTTTGACTCCAAAGCCTTCACTCCTAGAATCTGTCTTCCTGGTCCCCAGTGCTAGCAACAGTCTCCATGTCCTCTGAGGGCTTTATGTCTGTGAGTGCAGGGAAAGGGTCTAGATTTTATCACTATAACCCCAAATGAAGTTATGTCCCATTAAGACCCCCTCAGTGTGCAACATTTATAAAGAGCTCCAAGTTCTCAGTGATGTAAGACATGGACCTCTCAGAACACAATGATTTGTAGGTCTTCTATCTAAGCTCTTGTGCCAACTTTATACTCATTTTTTTGCCATATATCTCAAAGGCATTCCAGGTTATTAATCTCTTTCCCTACTTTCTAATTTTTATACTTTTTTCCATCTGCCCGAAAAGCCCAGGCCTTCTAGAAAGCTGGGAGCAGAGCAGAGGAAGCTCTGCTTCTCAGAAATAATCCAAGATACCCCAGTCAGCACCAATCTGGCCCACAACAGCACACATTGTTAAAAGCATATCCTGGTGTGTCTCATTAACGTGTGTCTGTGTTTTCCTCTGCTGCTCCGTCTCACAGTGTTGACTGTTGTGGGAATTCTGTCCCATAAGCCAGTGCTATCGGGGTGACTTAGCCCTATGGGTGTGGTCTGCTCTGGGTATGTAACTGGATAAGAACTAAGGACCAGGGTTGCTCACTGTCTCTGGAATGGTAAGGGAACTGGCAGAGCTATGGTCTGGAGTTCCCCTCGGCCTTTGAAGAGTGAGGTTATGGTGCAGGAATAGGGAAGAGCTGGCTCCCCAGTGTGGTCAGTGGAGCAGCTGAAGACATGATCAGACTCCTCCTTCTATCTTGCAATCATTGTACATGGATTTGACTTCATGGATAAAACAGTCCTAAGGATTCCTGCTATAGTCAGCACACTCCATGCATACAGTGAATCTTATCTTCAAATCTGCACAGCGACTCTCACAGGCTTTCCATACAGCTTTTTGCCTCTTAATGATACAGAAAATTACAAACATCAGGAGTGTTTATACAAATAAATATTTTGGATGCTTACTTTTAGATTTCTTCTATCATACCAGCTTCTAAACTTTACATTTTCCTCTAAAGCGTTTTCACCTAGGTTTTGGTTTTATTTTATTTTTGACAGGGCTTTGCTATATAAATCAAGGCAGGTCTGAAAGTTATGACAACACCTAACCTTAACCTTTTGTTATTCCAACTGCACCAAAACTACTGCATTTTCACTAATCTTTTAATAAATTCCATGATATATAAGGTTAATGTATCACTTTGATTTTCTATTTCCTTAAGTAACTTTTAATCAAAGTAATACTTGCATATAATAAAAAAAAAGTTTAAGTTTCACTTTAAATTCTATGACAGGAAGAATTCCCCCACATTTCCCTTCCCAACCAAGCAGCCCAGGTGGGAGGGTGATTTCAGCTGGGGGAGGGAGAAAGAATTAAACCCCAGTCTTAAACTTGGAACTCAGTAGTAGGCCCTTCATGATGAAACCCAGTACAAGGCCCCCGACTTCCATTCCCAGACCCAGCGAAAACGCGACACTGGAATTATGTTAGGCAGAGAGCTGACTGACTACCCCTCCTTTGACCTCCAACCTTCAGCAACAGAGAAGGGATCAGTACTCCACCTTGTTCTGAAGCCCGGTGCAGTGTCTGCTGTTTTGAGACCCTAAACCAAGCAAAAACCAAAGACTCATGCACCCAGGGAATAGTTTGCAGTTGGAGTGCCTAGACTAACCTACATACCATCAAAGCATCCTTGACTCTGCCTGCAACACCACCAGTGTTAGAGAGGGCCTCAAACACATCATTCCCAAGACTGTGCAGGTCCTTTGGCCCTAAAAATCAGGTATGATCCATCTTATTGTAGATCAGGGCACTGTCTCCATCACCCATTCCCAGCCTCGAACTTCACAGCTGTCCAGGCCAGTGGTCACAGGTGGAAGTTCCCCCTGATATGCAGTGGACACTGTAGTCTTAGGAGACACATATATGATTTGGTCAGCTGTGGCCAGCTGTCAATGTACCCCGGACGCCATGGCACACAAGAATTATACAGCTTAGCGTCATCTCTAATGGCCAGTGCCTTCCTTTCACGTGTACTTCAAACTCAGGCATAGCAGCTACAGCAAGAACTCCTCTGCTGGGGATAGGAGTGGGCAGTAAACCTGGAACTCAATTTTGGGCAGGTGAAAGGAATGCTGGGAAGACGCTATTGGGCTTCCCTCTCAGACCTACCGAAGAAGAAACCTCAAGAGCAGCCTGCACGCTGCGGAGAGGAACAAAGCCCAGCTCTACAAGTTCTGTCGGTCCCCCATCGTCTGTGACTACCATCAACGAAACACGCATTCTCCTCAGCTGTAGGCAGCCCGTAGCACTGTGGATCTTGGTGCTACACATGTCATTGTTGTGTCATTTTTAGGCTGTGGGCTCAGGGTGCCACCCAGATGTGCAGCGTTGGTGGCCACAGCATGCATTGGAAGCTGGAGCTGACTCCAAAGTGGGGAATTCTGCCCAGCTGCAGGCTGGTGAGTGTAGACGGTGTCTTGTCCTACCCTACCCCAGGGGGAGGCTTTGGGGGACTCTTCCAAAAAAGTCAATAGACCAACTGCGAGTTTAGGACAACCCTGGGCTGGGATTGCCTTCTAGTGCCCAAAGAGTGACAGCATGCCAACAGTCCGCTCGCACCATGCCTGTTTCTAGGGCGCCACCTATTGTTGAAATAAGAGAAGTGACTGTAAGGGTCAGAAGAAACAACTGGCCTGCTTAGAATTTCTGTAAAGGCAGGCATAAAGATAGGAACAAATGCCTAATTCCCCGACAATATCTCACGCCAACAAGCACTGGGAGCCTTTAGGGAGCAACAACCTCACCTAACAGTGAGATTGCACTCAATACGCAGACTGCTTGCACGGAGAAGTGAATTGTCACCTCTTGACTCCTTCCCTTCACCACCAGCATCTTTTCCACGGCAAGTTTCATTGGCTCTTCAGCATCTAGACACCATCTACACCGACTATCTTATGACTTTTATGTTCTTTTCTATTAATCTAACTGTTCTGTTCATTACGTGTGCATTGATATTAAAAATTCAACAAGCAATAAAAAGTAGTAACTTGAAAGATTGTAGTCATATAAACATCCGCCAGCAACGTGAAGCGATCCACTGAGGAGACAGTATGGAATGCCATTAGGAATTTCACTGCCTGAGAATTTTCTCCATCCCATGGTTTAAGTCTCTTAAGTTCTTTTTAACTTTACACGCATCTTCTGTATGGCCCCAAGACACCAGTTTCGTGCACTCCTTGTTTTGTGTTTCTGGGGCATCTCCCTGTGCTGATGTCCTCGTGTGAAGTCTGTAAATGGAAGCCCTGAGTCTCACGTTTTGGAATGTGCCCCTAAATTATTCTTTAATAATTTAACTGAGTACTAGATCCTAAGTTCAAAACCGCGTACCCTTGAAGATTCGAAGGTACAATGTCACCATCTCCTGGATCTGGGGCTACAGATGAGAATTCGGACTGATTCCATTGTCATTTTGAGTGAACTTTCTCCTCACACAGGAAGCTTTGATGTTTCTTCCTTCTTGAAGTTTTGAGTGGTCTCTGGGTGTGGGGTTTTTTAATGCACACGATTTCTCCTCGGGGCTCATTTCAAGCCAAGCACTTCTACCACTATCTCGGGGACATTATCTTCTGGTAGGCTGTTGAGATGTCCTTCTTTTTGTTGACATCATCCTCTGTCTCTAGAACCACAGTCAAATAACTGAGAGACTTTCCTGCCACTTAGTATTTCCCTCACACTCTCTTCGGGGCAGCATGGTTCCTTCCTCCCTACATTACCGGCACGGCCATTAAATATAGCCATTCCCTTATGCATTCCGTCTGCTGGATTTTATTTCCAGTGGCAGAAAGTACTTTTAATTACCGGCTTGACTTTTCCTACCCCCTACTTGCTCCACTTTCACAAGCACAGCCAAATCTTGTGCATGCACTCTTCTTCCAAGCCTCTCCAAAATTATTCAGGGTTGTCTTAATTATTTGGTTTCCTGGATAACCTTTATTTCCTAAAAGCACAATTGTCTGACTTGTTATTCGTGAGGATTCTTGAGTGTGATTTCTTTTCCTCATATTTCTTAGCTGTCTGCTCATTCACGAATACAGGTAAGATTGCTTGCACGTTTCTGTGGAAGAGGATCTCAAGCTCACCTGCTAGATAACCAGGTTACGTGGTGCGGGCTGCCTCTGCTGCTTGACAAGCTGCTAGACTAGTCATGAGAATGACATTGGCAAGATTAGGTAGCTACCAACCAGCCCACCAGCTAGATGAGTTCATGCAGGCAAGAGCTGCCCAGCTGGTCCAAATCATACCAAACGAAGGGCTGTTGTTTGAAGTCACTAAATCTTGCAGCCCTCTGCTCTGCCGCAGAAGTTAACTGAAACAAGCTCCAGGATTTAAGAATATACTGGCTGCTGTGGTCATTGGTGGCCTATGAGAGAGACAAGGCCTTTGTTCTCATGTGATAATAATGGTAAGGCAGTTGTAGAGGCTGACACCGTGAAGGAATGAAATCGAGATCATGTGTACAAACCAGGGCTAAGACAGCACCTAATTTAGACGCTGTGGTCAGAGGAGATGTCTGTGAGAGGGTGAAATCCAAGCTGAGATTTTAATGACAGTGGGGAGGGGTCATGTAATGGCTCCGAGACAGAGTCTTTCAGAGTGAGGAGTAAGAGCAAACTCACTGAGGAAAAGAGCATCACCTGACGAGACACGAAGACCAACTGGAACGGCACATGGGAGAATGAGCAGAGAGAAAATCGGCCAAACAGTACCTGAAAGGACTCAGACTACATTCAACATATTAATTGCCCCCATATTGTAACATCCCTGCCCTTTGTGGAACAGGAGCTTTTGAAGGCATCTACTAGGGGTGGCCCTTCTGCTGACATTTTGGAGCTACGATTTCCCATAATAAATTCTCTTAACTAACTGGAACCCATCCGTTTCTGTATTCTAGGACTTCAAAGGTGTCCACTGTGCAGGCTAGTCTATGTCAATTTGACACAGGATAAAGTCACTGGAGAGGAGGGAGCCTCAGTTGAGAAAATGCCTCCATTAGATAGGGCTGTAGGCAAGTCTGCAGGGCATTTTCTTAGTTAGTAATTGATGGGATGGCCCAGGCATTGTGAGTAAAGTCAACCCTGGGCCAGTGGTCCTGAGAGCTATAAGCAAGCATGCTGAACAAGCCATGAGGAACAAGCCAGCAAGCAGCACTCCTCCATGGCCTCTGCATCAGCTCCTGCCTCCAGGTTCCTGCCCTGTTTGAGAGACTGTCCTGACTTCCTTTGATGGTAACAGTACCGTAGAAGTACAAGCCAAACAAACCCTTCTCTCCGCGAGATGCTTTGGCCATGGTGCTTCATTGCAGCAATCGTAACCCTGACTAGGATACCCACCTTTCTGGTTTCCTAGCCCTGTCACTGGCCTGTGCTTTTAAAGGCACAGGCTGGCTTTTCATGTTCAGAAGCAGGGTGGAGTGCACCTGGCCTCAGTTCACCTTGAACTGAAATTCTCTGGTCTTGTTTTAATATTTTGTAGCCCTAAATTCCTCTTACTGTATCATCTGTCATCATTATCCTGGACTTTTTCTTTGCATAGCCTCATTTACAACTTATATTTATCATGGCTAGTAAGAGGTGAGGCCTCAATAGAACATTTACTACCCAATAAATATTTATTGAGTGCCTTTTGCAGTCAAATTTGAGGCCTTATTCCTACTTATTTGCTTTTTTCTTGCTGCCATTGTTCTGCTTGAGGTAAATATTCCTAGTCAAAAAACCTCATGCAAAGACACAGAGGATATACAAAACTTAATTAACCTCTTTCCCTTAAATTTCAGTAGGTACATGTTTGGTGTGTGTGTGTGTGTGTGTGTGTGTGTGTGTGTGTGTGTGAAACTAAGTCTTTTGCAGTAACTCTGTAGCCCTGAACAACTTAGAATGTGGACTGTAACCAGCTTGGTCTTGAACTTGTGATGATCCTCCTGACTCAGTCTTGTAAATTCAGGGATTATGGGCATTTACCATCATAGATGGCATTTTGTTCCTTTTGATATCAGAATTCATGCCAACTTTTGCATTGGTGAATCCCCTAGTTGCTGAATTATTTGTGCAGCTTGGTGGTTAATCTTGACTATCCACTGAATTGGATTAAGGAGTTCCGAGCAGACTAACAAAACATACCTCTGGGTATCTGTGAGGGCGTTTCAAAAAAAAAAAAAATGACAAAGTAGGGAGAGACAGGGAGGGAAGCAGAGAAAAATGTAGAGCTCAATAAAAATCAGTTTTAAAAAATGACAAAGTAAACAGGGTCAGTACTTCCAGAACACCACCGCCCTGTAGGCCGGAACCTGAATAGAATAAGGGTGGGGGTGGGGGAGAGCCTGTCACTGAGGCACTTAGTGTCTGTGTCCAGGCAGACACTGTGCAAGCAGCTCTCTGTGCTCTCCTCATCCGAGGGACCAAATGCTGGAAAGTGAGAACCAGGATTAATACAACCTTAGTTTGTTACACACTCATCCCCATCCTAGCTGGCACCCTGTCGCCGTGCTGAGTACCAGGACGGAAAACAGCTTGAGGAACGGGTTTGTTTGGCTTCAAGGTCCCAGCCCCAGGCCATTATGAAGGGCAGTCTGGGACTGAAGCAGAAGGCACAGGAGAACACTGTTTACGGCTCTGCTCAGCCGGCTTCTGATACCATGGACCATGTGCCCAGAGGTGGAACCACACACAATGGGCTAGGCCCTCCCACATAAATCATAGACATGCCTACAGGCCAATCCAGTGGAAAGAGTTTCTCAGTAGAGGTTCCCTCTTCCCACACTGCTCTAGCTTGTGTCGAATTGACAAAACCTAGCCAGCACAGCCACCGCAGGGAAAATCTGACTGGCCCCTTCACTTCCTTGACCTTAGAGATACAATCACAGGGTCTAGAGCGCACAGAAGTCATACCAGTGAGGGCAGACCCTGCTGCATTGTTGAGAACAGGAGATGTCTATGCTTCAGAAGGACACAGCTTGGGAGGCTTTAGTAATGCTTCCGGCCATGTGACCACCACTCGTCCCTTTAAACTAGATAAATGTCCTTCCACACAGAGGCTGGAACACATGGAAGGAGATGTTAGCATGCTTCGTGGTCCAAAATAGACTCATGATACTTACTTCCATAAATCAACCGGACCTTCTTAAAAACACAAAACTCTTCATGTCGTCTTTTCCCTTTGCTTCATTATAACATTACCACACTTCTCCCTTCAATCTTGGGATCAGGCCAGAAAGGCCTGAATAAAGGAAAGGAGACCATCCTCCATTATTCCACCCATGAGCCTTTGCCTGCACTGTTCTCTTTGCCTGCTTTCCTACACACCCTGCATCCCCCGTGAGTCTCTCTTGACCTAAGCATAGCACTGGGCTTATCGTACACATGGCTGATTTCGAGCACCTCCCTGTGTCATCTCTCCCCTTCCTGGTAGAGTGGATGCTGTCGGTGCCCCGCCAGGTTCTCCACTGTTCGCACACCCATTTCTCCTGGGCTCTGTCACTGTGGCAGAGCTACTATCTGGAAGCTGAATCCCTACCACAGTGGAAAGTCAGCGAGAAAAGGAATGATTTTACTGCAAAAGGCCAGCTGCACCTTGGCTGTGTTCCTTCTCCTGTCTCTCTCCCACCCCCTCTCCACGGAGCCCTCCTTCATCAGAACACTCTCCGCTAACATTGCTGTCTCATCCTTGAACATACGAACCAGCATCCCAAGCGACTGTACTGGGGAGACTGCCCATACACACACATATTAACCAGAAAAGAAGTCTCATTCCTGACCTCTGAACCTCCAACATGGATGAAGATCCACGTGGCCAGGCTCAGATGCAAGCGGTGCCCACAGATCAGTCCACACAAGAGCCCTGGGTGAACAGGAGCAGAAAGGAAATGGCTTGCCTGCGCAGTCCTCTACTCAGGAAGCTGTGCCGGAGTGTCTGCAGCACAGCTCTGTGTCTGACATGATAAAAAAGGCTTTAATAAAATCATTTAATCTAAAATCCAATATAAACACTGCTCTGTGTTAATCTTCAGTAGTCAACAAATCAATTGAAAATCTGTTCTTTTCCTTTGGTAAAAAAGGAATTTGGTTATGTTGGGAGTTTATGTATATAAGAGGCAGGCCCCTCAAAGTTCAAAGTTCAAGGCCATCTTTTACTAAATGTAACCTCTTGAGAGACGTGAACCCAGCAGTAACAAAGAATGAAATTATGTGTGGATGGCCTCCAGAGATGTTAACGAAGGATCTGTGACTCCCAGGATGGTTTAGAAACAGTTCGTGTGCAAATATGTTGCTACACCAATGATTTGCCCCCTACACCTTCCAACCCTTGTCCTCAGACTATTTCAAAGTGACTCGGAGATGAATCAGTTGTGAAACTGGAGGCATGAGCCCCACTCACACATGTGAGGTAGAAACGCCACAGTTGTTAGATGGAGAAAGATCAGCATCACTTGCCAAGAGCCCAGTAACTCATATGGAGAGATTTAACATTTTTCAACTGTTAATGTTGTTAATGGAAGTACAGAGGCTGAAAGAAGCAATGGTAAACATGGATTGACGATGCCTGCTGTGGTTTAGACCAGGACCAAATGTGTCCTCAGGTTTACATATTGAACCATTTGGTTCCCAGTGAGGCAATATTAAAAGAGAAGCAACTGTAAGAGACAGAGCCTAGTGGGAGGTCACTGGGGATGCTGTTCTGGGAAGGAATTGATGCAGTTCCCATGGGACCCTGTGAGTTCTTATGAGATGGCTTTCATGGAAGACTAGCCCCTCTCCTGGCTCTGACTTCTTCTCGCTCTTCACTATCAGGTGGCTCCTATCATCCATCTATGTTAGCCCCTACAATGGTTAATGTAAGAATCAGTTTCCTGACAGGCCAGGGAAGCAGATCACCATCAGATGTTTGCTCAGCCATCATCAGAGAAGCTTCCTCCTGTAAAAGGTAAGAGCAAACACAGAGACCCACCACCAGATTTTGTATGCAGAGTGAGAGACCTTGAACACTCAGTCATAGAAACAGGAGGCCTCCATCAAATCACACCTTATGGCTCAGAGAACCCTGCAAAAGAAGAAGTGGAAAGAGTGTGCAAGCCAGAAAGGATAAGGAATGTCAAAGAAACAAGGCCTTCTAAATCAACAGGACCAATGCACCATGTGTAAACTCACAGAGACTGGAATAGCATGCACAGGGCCCACACGGGCCTCCACCAGAACGAGTCCTAAAGCTGAAAGGAAAAATGTGCCCCCATCCTTAACCTGGATGCAAATGACAAGTTTTTCCCAAGGGCATCTCCCTGGAGAAACAAACTACTCTGAAGAGCGGGCCCTATGCCCAGCAGTAGATGGACAAGAGAAAATTAACTCAGTGGCACCTTTGGAGATTCTGTGTCTCATAATGTTGAATTAGGGCTTATTTGTTTAATTATTTATTTTATTTATATATTTTTTCCTCTAATTTTGTCCTACGAGTCCTTTGTGGATATGATATGGCTTCCAGCTTGGGGCTTTTATGGGATTCCTAAGTGTTGGAATGAGTGGGTCTCTGCGTCCTCTCTGTTTCACGTGCCTTTTCGTGGGTTCTTTTCCTTCTGTTTGTTGGGTTTTGGTAATTCTGATATGTTAGGGTTTTTTTTAATCTTATTATATTTTATTTTATTATTATCCCATAGAAGCCTTGTGTTTTCTAATGAGAGACAGAAACAGGGTGGATCTAGTGGGAGGAAAAGTAGGGAAGAGCTGGGCGGAGTAGGGTGAGAGGAGACTGTAACAAGGATATACTTTGTGTAAGAAAAAGATCTGTTTTCAATAGGAGGGAAAAAAGAATCAATTTTCCAGGCTGGAGCAATGGCTCCTTCAGTGGAGGGCTCCTGTGCAAGCATGAGGACCTGACTTTGGATTCCCAGCACCTATGCAAGACGCTGAGCACAGCCACACGTGCCTCAATTCCAGCGCCCACCAGAACGTCTCTGGGACTTCTGGCCTGGCAGTCTCGTTGAATTGGTTAGCTCTAGGTTTAGTGAGAGACTCTGTCTCCAAATATAAGGTAGAGAGTGACGTAGACACTTGAAGTCAATCTCGGACCTCCACATAGGAGCTTGCACACCCATACATACATACAAACTGCACACACACACAAACACACACACAAGTGTACACATGTGCACACACACACACACACACGAATCAGTTTTTCAAATAATGAATATGAAGAAATGCCAACAGTTCTGGGCAGTCTTAATGAAGAAGGTAGAACTTGGGCTTCTGTTAAGTTGTATCTGAGGTGTTCAAAGTGCCCAAGTTCAGGAAACACACCGCTCAAGAAATAGTCTTCCACCATCTCAAGCAGGTGAAGTGCCTCCCCTCACCCCTGCTCTCTTACACAGTGCAGGTCGGTTTCATCTTCCGTACCTTTCTTTGCTGTGGCATCACTATCATCTTGTTGCCGACGTTTGACTCTCCACTTCTCTCTTCTCATTCTTTCTCCCGCTGTTATCCTGAAGATCACGTGTTTTAGATATGATTCCTTGCCCTCCCTGGCTGGGACCATAATCTCTGCATCACTCAAGGTCCTGGCCACATCTTAGATCCTCACAGCACATTGAGTGTCTCATACTCCCAGATCATCACACAAAAGACCCTTGAGAAAATTCTCTCAGTTGCTTTTGCTCTCAACATCTCCTCCTACACCACTTGTGCTCATTTTTCTCTACCACAGGAAGCATGTGAGACAAAGTATTTCCATTCCCTTCTCGTTTTATTTATTTATTTATTTATTTTTTTTTGTTTGTTTGTTTGTTTTTTTGGTTTTTCGAGACAGGGTTTCTCTGTAGTTTTGGAGCCTGTCCTGGAACTAGCTCTTGTAGACCAGGCTGGTCTCGAACTCACAGAGATCCGCCTGCCTCTGCCTCCCGAGTGCTGGGATTAAAGGCGTGCGCCACCACCGCCCGGCTCCCTTCTCGTTTTAGAGCAGTGTTTCTCAACCTGTGGGTCACAACCCCTTTGGAGGGGGAAATCATATATCAGACATTTATATTGCAATTCATAACAGTAGCAAAATTAAAGTTATGACATAGTAATGAAAATAATTTTATGGTTGGGGTTTACCATCACATGAGGAACTGTATTAAAGGGGTCTCGGCATTAGAAAAGCTGAGAACTGTTTGAGCAGAATGTGATTTGTATTCTTCTGCCCCAGAACAGAAATCTGCTACAAGCAAGAGGAAATATGTCTGCAGATGTGTCCTGCAGCCCCAGATGTTTACAAATCTTTCTTGTGTGTATTTTACAGTCCTACTGAATGCTTTCAAAATCATATTTTTGGGCACCAATCCCAACAAATGTGAGTTTTCCCAAATCTTTTCTTACCTACATCAAATTAAAGACCATTTCACTCCCTCTTTTTCTCATCTCTCAGCCCAAAGAATGTCATCTCCATTGGCCTTACCTAACAACCTCGGCAGTTTGTATATGGTGTGCCACCTTTCTCTTTCTAGGTGCCTCCTTGTTATCTGTGCTTGTTTGTAGTTGGTTTCTTTTGGTTTCTTTTGACTCTTTGGGGGCCCACCACCTAACTCCGAAGTAAACACATGGAGACTTATTCTCATTTATGGATGCCCAGCCTTAGTATGGCTTGTTTCTAGCCAGCTTTCCTAATTTAAGTTAATTAACCAGTTTTTCTTCTTCTACATTTGCCTCTGGGCTTTTTACCTTTCTTTATCCTTTATGTCTTTCTCCCCTTCCTACTCCATGGCTGGTTGTGTGGCTGGGTGGCTGGCCCCTGGCATGCTCCTCTCCTTTTCATTTTCTCACTTCTTGCTCCTTCTTTTATTCTTTCTAGGCTGGATGTCTCCTCCTATTGATTCTCTCTGCATGTCAGCCCCACCTGTTTCTCTCTCCTGCCTAGCTAGTGGCCGTTCAGCTCTTTCCTAGACCAATCAGGTGTTTTAGGCAGGCAAAGTAACACAGGTTTACAGAGTTAAACAAATGCCACATGAAAGAATGCAACACATTTTTGCAACATTAAACAAATATTTCAGCCGGGTGGTGGTGGCGCACGCCTTTAATCCCAGCACTCGGGAGGCAGAGACAGGCGGATCTCTGTGAGTTTGAGGCCAGCCTGGTCTACAAGAGCTAGTTCCAGGACAGGAACCAAAAGCTACGGAGAAGCCCTGTCTCGAAAAATCCAAAAAAAAAAAACAAAAAAACAAAAACCCAAGTATTTCATAGCATAAACGAACATAACACATCTTAAACGAATATCCCACAACACTTGATTTCTATGGCATTCCAAAGAGAGGAAAGGAAGGAGGAAATTCCTCTTCCTGCCACTTCCGAGGGAAGCCCAGCTATGAGTTAGGACATCACTGTAATCTGCTCATGAATGCCTGATTAGTGTAGAACTTTAACCAGAAGGCAGAGACAGTGAAGGTTTTAATACTGGAATAGTCTTGGTGTTGGGTTTGATAGATGTATAAGATCTTGATAAGTTCTTTAACTAGTTTCTGCTTTTAGAGTCCCATTATTTCATTTTATTTCCATCAAATGGGATGAAAGCTTGGTTTTAGTCAGGGAGAGATTTTAAACTTGATATTGGCCTTCCCTAGATTTAGAGAACTTCTGAAATTCCACTAGATAGAGTAACTTTCCCTTCCACTCCTTCATCATAATTTTCCCAGAGAATCTGTTTCTGGTTAGCTGTGGGACTCCATTCTCTCACATCTCCAGACTGCGGAAAGTCCTTTGTTGACTCTCATGTGTATCCTTGATCCCTTGCTCAGATACACAACCTTTCTCTTCCTAGTTCACAACTGCATCATCAGTTACCTGAACAACACAGGCTGGATAGCTTATAAAAAACAAACAAACAAACAAACAAACAAAAAACCAGACGTTTATTTGGCACATGATTCTGGAGGCTGGGAAGTCCAAGAACGTGATACCACATCTGCTCAGCATGTGTGAAGGCCATGTGATGAGGCAGTACCGCATATCAAGGCAACGTGTGTGCTAACTTGGATCTCCCATCTTTCAAAGCCTTTTCTGTAATTGTGAGGGTTCCATCTTCATGACCTCATGTATCTCTAGTTAACCTCCCAAAGACCCAGGATTTTGGAGAGTATGTTTTACTGTGTGTTTTTAAACTTCCAGACTTTAGCACCTATGGCCAACCAGTGGAAGTGTTCTCAACAGCTGCCTTGTCTACATTAAACTTATTTTTAAGTTTGTTTCATCCCTCTTTTCTTTTAGTTTCAAAAGAAAACTATTTCATTGGCATTACATAACACTGAATGTGGCCCAGTTAGTTTTGTTTGTTCATCTCCTTGTCCATTTTTCTATTTACTCTACTTTTTATACAAGAGATTTTTCTTTCTTTGTCAAAGGAATGAAACTTTAGAAAAACCCAGGCTAATTACCTATGGCCTTTTCCCCCAAAATAGAAATCTCCTAAGAAACAGACACAAGGGTCAGTCATCGTTGTGTGAGGTTCAGACTTCACGGGGAAGGAGAAACATAAGTGCTATCACGGAGGTCAACTCAAGTGGTAGTTACAGAACTAAGAACCAGGTTAACTCCTTAGGGGATGGAGGCAGAAATGTGCATAAAGTACAGTAAAGACAAGACCCAAAGAATTTTGTACTTCAGTAGACAAAAGGGCATGGTATTCACCGAATATGTGCTACACGGGAGGAGGAAGAGCATATCAGTGGGGAACACTATGCGTTTAGAAAACCACAAACTTGAAACAGCTCACACCCTTGTGGAAAGTGCACATTCTATAGAGCTGAATCAAGGATGAGAAAGGTAGAAAATGAGGCTGGCAGCTCAAACAAGCATGAATAAAGAACACGATGAAAACAAGAATAAAATTGAGAAAGCAAGAATTGATGGTTAAGAAATCATAAAATATTGGGCTGTGGAGATGGCTCAGTAGGTAGTCTTGGGTTGTGGTATTTTATCACAGTAATAGAAAAGGACCTAATGCAGATCCTGAGAACTCAGCTAACAAGTAGGTTTAAATGCAGGGGCATCTGCAATTCTTGTCCTGGGGAAATGAAGACAAGAGGATCCCCGTTGCTCATTGGCCAGCCAGCCTAGCCCAATCAGGGAAGTCTAACTTAGATGAGTACCCTGGGCCTGAAAATCCTGGAGAACAATTGGAGAAGATCATTGTGGACTCACTCCAATGTTGACCTCTGACTTCCACAAGCATGCATACACCTACATGTGTAGTAAGGAGGCGAGCGGGCCTGCTTTTCGTCCCGCCCGGCTCCCACATGGTTAGCTTTACACCCAAAATAACAACACACAAACTGTATTTTTTTAAACACTGCCTGGCCCATTAGTTCCAGCCTCTTATTGGCTAATTATCATAACTTATTTAACCCATTTCTAATAATCTGTGTAGCACCACAAGGTGGTGGCTTACCGGGAAGGATTCTAGCCTACATCCATCTTGGGCCAGAGCTTCATCGCGTCTGCCTGAATCTGCTGCTTTCTCCCAGCATTCTGTTCTGTCTACTCCGCCTATCTAAGCTTCTGCCCTATCAAAGGCCAAGGCAGTTTCTTTATTAACCAATGAAATCAACACAAAACAGAAGACCCTCCCACATCATACATGCATGAATTTTCTCATACACATACACCACAGATAAGTTCCAGACCTGCCTGGGCTATGCAGTAAGTCTGTTTCTCAAACAATAATATCAAAAAATAAACCTGTTTGCTGTGTTGACAAGTAGTTCCGAGAGTTGTTTTTTCTTTTTCAAAGATAAAGGTGTCCCTGCTTTTGAGCAAAGATCAAGTGCAGTGTCTGCTCTTATCAGTTTAATATCTGATGTTCCTCTATCCAAAGAAATAGAAGAAGGGAAAATGAAATGGAAGAGACATAGAATGGGAAAAACTGAAGAAGGGAAAGGAGACAAGGCTCTTACACAGGAAAATTAAAAATATATAAAAATATTAGAACCTTGGGAGCTCAGTCTGGTGCTCCAGTGTGGGTCTCTCTCTCTATCTCCATCCATCGCTAGATGAAGGTTCTATGGTGATATGCAAGATATTCATTAGTATGGTTATAAGATAGGTTCATTTCAGGTTCCCTATCCTCAGGTGCCCCAAGGAACTAACTGGGGACATTGCCCTGGGCACCTGGTAGCCATTCCAAGTTCAAGTCTCTTGCCAACCCTTAGGTGGCTCCCTTAACTAAGATATGAGTTTCCCTGCCCCCCTATCCAACCTTCCTTTATCCCCAATCACCCCGATTTCCCCAGTTCCCCTAATCCTCTCATTCACACTTTTCTCTCCCCATCTCCCCTCACCCCTATCCCACCCCACCCCCAACAAGGAAGTCAGGACCATGAGGGATGCACCCACCCACTGAGACAGTGGGGCCGATCTATTGGGAGCTCACCAAGGCCAGCTGGACTGCGACTGAAAAACCAATGGATAAAACCGGACTCTCTGAACATGGCGGACAATGAGAGCTGACAAGAGGCCAAGGAGAATGGCACAGGGTTTTGATCCTACTTCATGTTCTGGCTTTGTGGGATCCTAGACAGTTTGGATGGTCACCTTTCTAGACCTGGATGGAGGGGGGTGGACCTTGGACTTTCCACAGGGCAGGGAACCCTGACTGCTCTTGGGACTGGAGAGGAAGGAGAAGAGGAGTGGGGGGAGGGGGAGAGGGGAGGGAGGAGGGGGAGGGAAATGGGAGGTGAGGAGGAAGTGGGAAATTTTTTTCCAAAAAATAAATAAATAAATAAATTTTTTAAAAAATTTAAAAAATATATATATATATAAATATTAGGGATATATTTGCAGAGTGTTCACCACTCTCAGGGTTAGAGGAGGTGTTGGGGATAAATAGCTGTGTGAAATACATGGCTTCCACACACAAGTTTCTATTTGGCATATATGATTTCAAGGTAAAATACAACCCAAACTAAGAGTGCTATAACAACCAGGAGTTGAACGAGGGGTGATAGCAAGGTCAAGGAACAAGTTGAGGCTGGGTATAAAACTGGGGAGGTTTTCTTATGATATGACACCCAGATCAAAACCTGGAATGGGAATTCTTCAAGCAGGGTGTTTGGAAAAGCAGCTGGGTAGAAAGATCAACTTATATAAGGACCTCAAGTCAGTAAAGAGCATGCTCAGGCTCATGTAAATAGGTCAACAGGGTTAGAGAAAACAAAGGAAGCTGAGGTCCAAGGCTCTCAGGCAGAGTGACGCATTTGAGCAGGATGAAGAAGGTGGGTCCTGGAATGCTGGGTTTGCAATTTTTAAACTAAAATTCTCTGGGGTAAACCTTGTTTTGGTCATCATATTGGTGGTCATCACAGTGGCCACTATCTGAAAAAAATGAATTAAAGAAGGAAAGGGATATTTTGGAGCACAATTTCAGACATGTCAGTTGACATTCTATTGGCTCCATGGATTCTGGACCAGTCCTGCGATGGAACATTCTGGTGAGGAGCAAGAGATCTGTAGTGTTTCCTCCTCAAGGAGGCTGGGAGTCAAAGAGAGAAACAAGAGGGGCCAGGACAACTTCAGAGGGCAACATGCTTTTTTTAACCAGACCCCACTGCCCACAGTTCCACCTCCTCCCAAGTCTGTTTATAGATTAATCTACTAAGGAAGACAGAGCCCTTACCATCCGCTCACTCTTCAGAAGTCTACCTGTGAATGCTGCTTGCATTTGGGAGCAAAGCCTTTAATATACAAGATTTTTTTGATATGAACATTTTATATACAAATTTTTAAAATAATTCTACTTACCGACCTGAGAAGAACAGGATGGAACCCTCAGTAGCACGAGGGTGGTAGAGATGGAGGGAAATGGATGGGTCTAGAAGCTTTTCAGAGAAGGTTAAATATGATGGTGATGATGGTGCCATGGTTTAAGAAACCTCAAAACTTAAAAACAAATATCACATTGATAGATATCAATGCCTACATGATAGGTGTGGAAAGAAGTAAGGCCAGAGGAATAACCAAGAATGTTGCAGATTTCCCTGGCTTTGGAAAGTGGGGATAGAAGCATTAACGATGAACTTAAAATTTAAAAAAGACACTTGAATGATGTGGGGTTTGTTCTTTTGGCACCAACTGTCAGAGCTTGAGTTGATTGCTCTTAGTCACGTGGGAATAAGCCTTGCTGCTTTCATCCTCTCCCTCACTGGAGTGCAAATAGAAACTGTGTCCCGTGGTAACTTAAACGCAATCAAGAGAATATTTGAAAGTCAGGTTCAGACCTCCAAAAGGGATATTCCTTTGCTGAATAGTTAGGACTGTGGGAAAAAAAGAAAAACAGGGAGCCTGTGTTACAGGTGGCATCTATCCTGCATTCCAAAGACATGTCAAAAAATGTGTTTTTCTTGCCCCCCACGTCTCAGCCTGCAATATTTAATCCAGGGGAAAACATGACTGAATTATGAAGTCCTTTCAAAACTAGACATTTGACACATCTGTTATAGAAACCTTATAAAAAGCACACTGGCTGCCTGTAAATTTTATAATTATGTTAATTCAAACTCAAAGACACTCCCATGAATTTTTTAAGGAATATTTCCAACTCAGATCAGAGAGCTCGTTCTGCCTGCCATTGAGATATGGTGAATATTTGCTGTGTGTGCTAAATCCTCTTCTTTAACTGCCTATGTCAGGAGAGCTGAGGACTAGAATGAAGATGAGCATGGAAAAGAGAATATGAAAGCATATTAAACATTGTATCCATAATCCAGAGAGACCTCAACCAGACATCTAGACAGTCAGGATCCTGCTCTCTACCTCCCCCAACCCAAATGGATAGCTTCAGCATGGACCACTGAAATCAATCAGCCCACAGATGGTTTTCCAATATCCATCCGTCCATCCATCCAACACATTCTTATTCAGAAATACTATGAGTGAGGCATTTTTCATAGACATTTGGGGTGTATAAGTTAACAAAAGTGATGCGCATTCCTCGAGTTGTTGACTTTACATCCTAAAGGGGAATGACAAGCCATAAAAAAAATGAACAATCAACACAAATATACAGCACCGTGGATTTACAGGGGAAAGCTATCACACAGCAGAAGGAAAGGAATGGCGGGCAAAGCAGCCCCACACTCCAGAGAAAGGTGTGGTCTGCAACTTAAGCAAGACAGCAGGAAAGCTCTGTGGAGATAATCTGAGACAGCCATGTATATGAGCCTAGGAATCTCTAGAAGGGAAGGCTAGCTGACTGCAGCTTCCATTTCCTTCCAAATAATCCAGATTAATCTAAATGGGATCTTCAGCAAGGCGTGCTACCGAGTTCAGAAACTGGGTGCTTTGTTTGCTGCCCACTAATAGGCTCTTGACTTCAAACTATTTGCTCTCTAACAGTCTGGATAAAACCTACACACTCTAATCAGCACCCCATGTCCTCGGAACCCCCTCCAAGTCCTTACAGAAATACAGCGTCAAAGGCGTCATGGGATTGTAGGCTGGTACCTTCCTTCATCTTACATAATGGTCACTATTAACATTTAGAGACTGCCACGTGACAGATGTGGATCACTGCAAATAACATCTGTGAACCTCAGTGTTCTTGTCTGTGGAGTAAATGAAGGCAACAATAACTGGCTAGGATTCTCATCAGTGTTTCCAGAGAAGTCCTATGCGGAACACTTAGCATTGTGTTTGGCATACAGTAAGCACTTAAAGTTAGTCTTGGATGGTGCACACTTCAGTGCCGTATGTTTGTCTCTGTTTCTAGTTTACCAATGCTTTACATAGAGCATATCGTATGTAAATAGGGCTTTAGGTAATGGAAGGCAGTTTGTCCAAGAATATTCAGGGAGATGTACTCAAAACCTGACTGGAAAATTTCTTGTCTAGCTGGAAAGTAACCACCCACCCTTTCACTAAGATGAAAAGTTATAGATCTCTCTTTCTCTCTCTCTCCCCACCTCTTTTTCTCATTCTCTCTGTCCCCCTTCTTTCTGTGTATGTCTTTCTCTCCCTCTTCTTTTACACACACACACACACACACACACAACCTGATCAAATCTGCTACTTATACAGATTATTTTCTGACCCATCTTTTCAAAATATTTTCTTATTGTGAAATTCAGACCTTGTAGTGGTGACTATTGTCAACCTGACTATATTGAGAAGCAGCCAGATTAATGAAACTCATTCTTTCGTGTGTCTGAGGACACTTCCAGAGATGATTAGATGATGAAGGCTTTGATTTAGTAAATGGATTAATCCACTGACAGATTCAAAATTTGCTTAGATAGGGTCAGTGTGATGGCTCAGGAGGTAACAGTGCCTGCTGCCAAGCCTGGCAACCTGAGTTAATTCCCTGACCCCACATGATAGGAGACAACAGATTTCTATGAGTGGTTCTCTGACCTCCACATGCACATGAACATCATGGAACACATGCAACAAACACACACACACACAGAGAGAGAAAGAGACAGAGACAGAGACAGACAGAGACAGAGAGAGACAGAGAGAAATTGATACTAAATTTTTGAATAGGATTATGAGGAGCTGGCAGAACTGTGGAAAGTGGGGTGTAGTTGTTGAAAGTAGAACACTGAGGGCGTGTCCTTGTAGAGCCAAATTTTAACCTGACCTCTTATGTCCACTCTCTATTTCTTGTCTTCTAGGAGGTGAAGAATCTCTTGGGCCACATTCTCCATCTGCATTGATATATTCATCCTAACACCAGGATCCACCCCTCAAGTTGTTTCTGCTATGTATTCAATCACAGTGTCACAAAAGGAATTAGCAGGTGTAATGGTAATAAAATACCTGTCTGGTGTGTGTGACTGTAAGAGAAGAGTGGAGTGTGAGTCTATGTCTAGAATGGCTTCACCAAGGGAAGCAAATCTACGTTTCCAAATTCTTTGCCGAATGGGTACAAAGGCAGGTGCCAGTTTGAAAAGATGATCCCCCAATTTCCTTGCTTATGATGCTGTGGGCTTTAAGAACCACACACTAGTGATGCTGAGGTCTTGCTAGTGTGCATTTGTCCCTGGGGTTAATGTACAAAATCTGTTGCTGCCCAGGCTTGCTGACGTCTCATCAAGACCTGTGTGAGCTGTGGGCCTCTCTGAGCTGCATAAAGTTGAAGAACCTGTGAGTGGAAGCCACACTTCAATGCAAGGGCGGCTGGTGACACAGACATTCTTGCTGTGAGTTGCTCCGGGTACGGGTGCTTGGTGAAGAGGCTAGCTCACTGTGTTTCACTCAAGGTCAGTAAGCTATAGTCTGCAGAGCAATTCCAGCCCATTGCCTCATTGGTAAACAAATTTTATAAACAAACCTTAGGAGTTGAGTCCTCCTTCTGCAAAGGTCCTGGCTGATTAAGTAAATGTCTACAGTCACCCAAAGATCTGGTGCATTGTCCACCACCCTAGTACAGAAGTCCGTGACCTACAACAAGCGTTTGCAAACAACCTTCAGGATGATTCTGGCCTTCCTTTGTTTTCACCAATACACTTTTACTGAGATGTAACTTTGCCCCGCTAGTTTGTGGATGCATTCTAGCCACATTTACGCTTGACAAGCTGTGGTCACAGAACCCTAAAAACTGCTCCCTGGCCCTTCACAGAAAATGATATTGGCCACAGCTCTAAGACAGTGGAGGTTGCATAGCATTTGTGCTTCAGCAAGTTTTGGGGGTAGCTGGAGAGATGACTCTGAGGTTAAAGAACATTGGTTGTTCTTACGGAAGACCTGCAGTTAGATCTCAGCACCCACAACGGCCTCCTGTTTTGGCTCTTGAAAATCTTGCACCATCTGTCCTCTGCGGGTACCTGAATACATGTGGTACACACAAACTCATACAAGCCTGTGCATGTACACATAAATAAAAATGTCAAAATAAATATTTATTTAAAGGCAGTCGAGAGGGGGGGTATGCCCGTCCCGAAAATGCAGCAGTAGCTAGACATACACTGAAGAGGACTCTGAGACAAGCATTGACCCTAAGGGCAGCAATCTTGTTACAGTAGACACACACGTACTCATTTTTGGTTTTGCTGTACTGGTTTTTGATTTTGTTTTTTTTTTTTATCTTGAAACATGATCTCACTCAAGCTTGCCTTAAACTGACAACCCCCTTCTCAGCATCCAGAGTTCCAGGAAGACATCCTTTGTCACATTTAAGTGGTCATGCTAATGTGAGATGAAATGGTCTTATGAACTTTTAGAAGCAAGGTATCTCAGATTGTTCTCAAACTTGTAATCCCCTGTTGCAGGTTTCTGTTGCTAGAAAGACAAGTGTGGGTGACCCTGACTAGCCTTGGTATTATAATTTTTGTAGTATTTAGTTTTTAACTTTGCTCTGATTTTAGAGTTGTATGAGAACAGAATAACACAGGGGGCTTGGCAGGATAATCTCCAATGTTTGCCTTAACATTTGAATAAAATAATTTAAGTGGTTTTTGAACTCCAAAGTTTGGAGAGATGGTTGATATGACCTGCATTTGAGAAGGCTCAGCACATCTCCCCTGCCCTTGCATCTCAATGTGGCCCTCCCTCTGTCTTCTCTCCGCACTCATATATATTCTAAGTGGGGACAGCAAGCTTTCAGAAAGCATTTGCAAATGTTTCAGATAACCTGGGCAGACTAGATTTGACCTATGGGTCAAAGTGGACCAATCCCTGACCTTTACTCGTGGATGTATCATATGAAATACTAAATTATATTGTATTCCTCTTTAGAAACATGTTTGTGGCCTTGTCTTCCTCTCTCTCTCTCTCTCTCTCTCTCTCTCTCTCTCTCTCTCTCTCTCCTTGTGTATGTGTGGTATGCATGATATACATGTGTATATTTGCATGTGTATGAGCACACATGTGTAGGTGCCTGTGAGTGTGACTGGGGGTTGAGTTTGGGCATCTTCATCTCTCTTGACCTTACAGATTGAGAGTGTCTCTCGCTTCAACCCAGACATTACTGACTTGGTTAATCTAGCTAGACATTTTAATACTGAGACCTTCTGCCTTCACATTCTGTTGCATGGCATTTTTTGTAGGTGCTGGGGATCCAACCCTGATCCTAATGCTTGCAAGCTAAGTGTTTTACTGTGGAGCTAGTCCCTCATCTCTGGTCTTGTATGTTCTATATCTTAAGCCTTTTCACCCACACAAGACTGCCATTCCTTCAGAATACTATCCCATCTGTGTTTCCCCCTAATTCTCCATGACATTTATGCCCTGACACAGTAGCCTGGGCACTGTTCTCCTGTTATTCTGTTGTTACGGTTATGTGGCCATCCAAGCTCTCTCCACTTCCCAGAATTCCCTAAGCCCCTCCTCCTTTCACTTGGCATAATTCTGTGTTCTCTGGACTGCTCTGTGCAGTGCCCTGGATTTCCCAAGCACAGTCAGCTGCGTGTTCCTCCACTCTCAGGCCTCAATACTTCTATTATACACAGCACTTAATATGTAGAATTCTAATTACTTACCTAAGTGTTTGATTGCCCTGATCACCTGGGCTTTTTGAAAGCAAGAATTATGGCAATTCATCTCTCTCTTCCTAACATCTAGCACAATATCCTGACACCAACTGGATGTTCAACAAAGATTTGCGTAGTGAATGCTCAAGCAATTATTAGTAATAGAAATAATAGCTCCCACTTATTGAGCGCTGTGCTCGCGGCAGCCACTGAGTTGAAGGTTTTGTCTACATGATCTGAGTTAGTGTATCAGTTCCAAGCATTTCTCCTCATACTTAGTTTTTAAAAATTAGCTTACAACTCCCCAATTTCACCATAAAGGTACCTATAATCAATACCAAAATGTTAGGCATCAGCGAGGCTGGTGGAGACAATATCTGGGTCCCTTAAGTCACATTGAATCTGCCTTGCAATGACATCCATCTTTATCTATGTATGATTTAGTGTCCTTGTGCTCTACATGAAAAAAAGCTGACCAAATTCTTATTAAAGAAAAGATAAAAATAAAATCTTGGCATTTCGGCAGATTCTGCTTCATCCTCGTCACTGGGTACAATTAGGGGTATGCCCTGCTTTTAGAGGAGTTCTAGAACGCAAATGAGCCCCAGTCGAGTGGAAGAGGACCCCAGAGACCTGACTGTGCATTCTCCTCCGGGCTGGGTGGCAAGAGAGTCCCTTTGTTTGGCTGTGGACGCTTTCCAAATTTAGAGAGCCCTAATGACTCTTCAACTGCATTACGTCCTGAGGATAATTAGTGATGCAGTTGCTGCTCTATTCAACACCAATCAATCAGTGCAGATACACAGAGCTTGCCACATATCCAGAATGCAAACCCAGTCTGGGGAGGACAAAGAAAGTATTACAGCCAAAGTTCCATGACAGAAACCCATAATTCTGGGGGGTTGCATTTAGAAGGCACTTGTTAGCACCTGAGCTGTTGCAATCTGTTGTTGTCTTGTTTTTCAGCAGCTGGAACTGTGTGGTAGGAAGGTCTTTGTACTGAAGTACCACAAATAAGCCAAACAGGTGAGGCATGGAATTTCTCTGCATTTGTGAGCATGCACTATTTTTTCCTAGCAAGATATTCCAGAGTTACTTCTCAAAACTGTTCCCTGGAGCCTATCACATGATTGGAAGAACACTGCCACGTTTGGTCTCAGTGTAGAGCATGTGTAAAGACAGTTTTGCATTTGCACTGGCTGGACAGGAAGGCAGGGCTCCAACCTCCACGGCAAGTGAGTTGGCAGTTCTTGGGATATGCTACTAAGGGAGATCTAGGGCAACGTGAGAACAAAGAGCTGACTGACATCAGAACTGCTGGGGACTATACGTGGAAGCAGAGTGCTTGACACTGGAGCCTGTGGAACTAAATACACTAATCAGTGTGGGACACTTAACCCCAGGCCACATCACCATAAGCAGTGTCTCTGCATGGCCTGGATGGCCAACAGTCTTAGTCTGGATGGTCCACAGAGATGATTTTAAAAAGGTATTTCTGTAAACTTTAAAACAAAGTCTCCAAGATTTTTGTGCTCCTGAGAATTTTAAGGCTTCAGACCTTCTGAACTCATTCTGTATATCAACATCTACACCCAAATGATAGATGGAAATATAGATGATGGATGGATGGATAAAGATAGATAGATAGATAGATAGATAGATAGATAGATAGATAGATAGATGATAGATAGATAGGTATGTGTGTGGCTAGAGAGAAAGACGGAGACAGAAAAAAGCTGAGGAAGAAGGACGCACGTGGACATGTGGACATTTCTGATTAGGGAGGACAACAGTCATTTCCACTGGAGAACTCAGGCTTTTTTTGAAGACTTCACTTAAATAGGCATGGTGCATCTGAGCAGGTACATGTGCAAGGTTCACCCAAAAGCATTAACTTAATAATCACAACAATCTGCAGTTAGAGCCAGTCCTCATGGAGGAGGATGGTGAAACTCATCAAATAGCACATGCAATAATAGATAGAGGGAAGGAGCAGAGTTCAAGTTCATGGCTGTCAGTAGCAAAGCAAAGGGGCTTCCATTATCGCTCCGTTGGCTTTCTGCAAAAAAAGCTCTTCCTTGCCTCTCCTTCCGGCCCTAAGCAATGGTGAAAGTGCTTACGGAGAGGTGAGAAGGAGAAGGAGTAGAGAAAGTAGGAGCAAGACAAGTGTCATTCATAAAATTTCTTGTCAACATAAAAATCAAACTGGGGATAATTTGAGGGGAAAGGTGGGATCCCGCAGGGTTTGTTTCTGTGAGGTTGTTTTGATTTTTTTAACGTGGAAGAGCTGAACCAGAGAGGAGGCTCCATGGTTAGGAGCGAACACTGAGTGCTCTTCCAGAGAACCTGGGTTCCATTCCCAGCACCCAGTTGAAAGCTCATAATTTGTAATTCCAGTTCTAGGGGATCTGACACCATCTTCCGGCCTCTTCAGACACTGCATGAATGTGGTGCACAGGCATATATGTGGACAAGTCAGCCTTATGCTTCGAATGCACACAAATAAATCTTTTAAAAGACAAAATAACTTATCTACTAAATTTAAACAAAAAAATGTTTAAGGTCAACCAAAGACACTGCCTTTTCCAAAATGTCATATATATTGAAACACATGCTGTGCCACCTTATCTCTGCCCACTTAGCACAATATATTTAAGATTCTTCTATGTTATTATGCATTTCAGAAACTCACTCCTTTTGATTGATTTTTAGTTCCCCATTGAATCGACATGTCATTATTACCCATTCATGATGACAGGTCTTTCTATTGCTTCAGGTTTCCTGGTGATTGTAACACAAGCAGGAAACATATTCTCCCAGGTTTCCTATAAACCTCACTTTTCTTTCATCTTAAGTAAACATATAAGAGGAGGTTTGCTGGGTCCTCTGGTAAGTCTGTTTTATTTTATAATAAACTGCCAAATTATCCCCTAATATGAGATAGACAATTTTTCAAGTGCACTTTTCCCCAAAAAGTAGTGAATAAAGTTGAAATTTATAAAAAGCCGGGTGGTGGTGGCGCACGCCTTTAATCCGAGCACTCAGTAAGCAGAGGCAGGCAGATCCCTGTGAATTCAAGGCCAGCCTGGTCTATGAGAGCTAGTTCCAGGACAGGCTCCAAAGCAATGCAGAGAAACCCTGCCTCAAAACAAAATAAAACAAAAACAAACAAGAAAACAAAACAAAACAAAAAACCCCGTAAGTATCTGGTAAGTGGGGAGCAGAATGCAGAGAAAGCAAAACCCTGGACTGAGTAGGTACGGGTGAATTTTAATACTGTGAGAAGAGAAGGAGCTGTTGACTGGAGTACAGGTTCGGGGGGCTGACCTCAGGCCAGAGGCACCCCATCTCTCTCTCAGTGGCACGTGAGAAGATGGTACAGATGCTGGTTTTTGCATCAGGAAGTCGGGACGAAGCTTCCATCTTTGAAACAAAATGGAAGAGGGAAAAGGAGGTGGAAGTTAGCAGAGAATGGAGAACTTGGAACAGACCCTGCAGTGGAAACTCCTGCCGGGCTGGTCACCAGTGGGGCCAGTCGGCTTGTGAGAGGAAAATGATGCGGTACACACCACAGCATCTGAAATGCTGGATAGTTGACACTGCGCTGGAAGGAACGCCAATGGGAGGCTGACGGGGGATCAGGAAGTGGGGGTTGTGGATAGACGAAGTTAATGGGGGCAATGCTGCTGCAATTACCACCCTCTTTCCTCACCACTTCTGTCCTAGATGGAGCCTGTGCCGAAACTCTTCAAATGACATTTCTCCAGTTCCAGCTGTACTCCTGTTCAGACACTGATCCCACCAGACACTGCCAATAAGAAGCCCTGGTGGGTAAACGCAAGGCTTGAGGCAGGAACATGCAGCTTCCTGTACAATTGACTCCAGACTGCTGCCCTGACAGGGCTTCTCCCGTTGGCAGCAACATATATTTCTTGAAGCGGCTCCTCAGCCCAGTTTGTAACTTTTCGGAACTCAGAGCCAAACTGGAGGTACCTTCCCAAGGACACTGGTGGCAGCCAAGCAGGGCTCCACCTTGAAGACCTGGAGCCTCAGGCCTTGGAACTCCTACTTCCCACTTCCATGTTGCAAGAATTCTGCTCCCTACTTTCCTTCCTCCCTCCCCAGCAGTCTGCTTTGTGATAGGTGAAAGTATCTGTGCCTTTCCCTACCTCAATACCTGTTAGCTCTACTTAGGAATAAATTTTCTCCATTCACACGACCTGTGTGCAGTGTGTAGGGGCTCACAGTGACAGAAGAGGCAAACACAGAGCCTGCACTAGGTCCTCTACATATTTGCTGAGTTGTTTAGCTTGGGGTTTTGTGGGACTCCTAACAGTGAGAATGGGGCTATCTCTGACTCATTTGTCTGCTCTTGGGACCCTTTTCCTACTGGGTTGTCTTGTCCAACCTTGATATGAGGATTTGTGCCTAGTCTTATTGTATCTTGTTATGCCATGTTCTGTGGATATCTCTGGGAGGCCTGCTATTTTTCTGAAAGGAAACAGAGAACTAGTGGATTCAGGGAAGAGTATAGATGGGTGTGATGGGGGGCTGTGAGGAATGGAGGGAGGGGAGACTGCGGTCAGGATGTATTTTATTAAAGAAGAATAAATAAAAGAAAAATAAATAGCCTGTGTGATTTCTCTCTGCTGAATGGGCCCTGACAGAGAAGATTGGCTCAGAGGTCTACAAGAGGAGGCAGAGTTGCAAAGCACCTGAGCAAACACTGAAGGCTGGTGGGCTGCCTAGCTTACCCAAACTAGACACACAAACCAGAGGTACCTGAAAGGAGGTAACTTTAATTGATAAAATGCCTCTATAAGATCAGGCTGTAAGGCATTTTCTTTTTGACTGATTGATGAATGGTCCAGCCCCTTGTGGGTGCCGCCATCCTGGGCTGGTGGGTCCTGGGTTCTATAAGAAAGCAGACTGAGCAAGTCAGTAAGCAGCACCCCTTCATGGCCTCTGCATCATCCCTTTTCTCCAGAATCCCGTTCTGTTTGAGTTCCTATCCTGACTTCCTTCAGCGATGAACAGCAAGCAGTGTGGAAATGTAAGACAAACCCTTTCCTCCCCAACTTGCTTTGTGGTCATGGTGTTTCATCACAGCAATAGAAACCCTAACTAAGACAGCCGGGAAATCTGCATAGTTTAACTAGGGACCTGCAGGGGAGGAGGTTAGAGTGAGGACAGCATGGAGTATGCTTTAATCCACAGAGGTGACTAGGATGGAGTCAAGGGCAAGGCTCTTACGAGAGAACCACAAACTGAGACATTGCGTAGGTTGTCGGTCAGGCCACTGAGGCTAGCCTAAATGACGACCGGCTCAGATGGGGAGGACGAGTGGGGTGCAGAGCTTGGCAGCCTCAGCTTTCCGATAGTTTTGTGTTTCTTTTGTCTTGTTTTGTTTTTAAAGACAGAACAGTGGCCTGGAGTCAGAGACTAGGGTAAAAGGACCACAGTGGCCCAGCTTCCTACCGCATGAGGCAATGGGGGAAAAGAAATTATTTTACCCCATGAAAGCACAAAGTAAGGAGTGTCCTTGGGCACAATTGGGCTAAGATCACAGAGTATCTGTCAATCAAATGCAAAAGACTAGTGCTTGGAATGAATGTGTTAAATTCTTTAAATGAATCTGTAGCTTATATAGAACAATATTCATGGACTCTGTGAAATTTATGTCCAAGACACATAAACTTCTTATTCTGATCAGAATTCTTGGATAGATAATACAGATGATAAACAGACAGACAGACAGACAGACAGACAGATAGACAGACAGACAAACAGATGGGAGGTAGATGATTGATAGATGACAGATTTTATGATTTACTGACTCTAGGATATCATTCCAATGAAGTTAAGGTACATGGCCCCAACTGACTGCACAGGATGGATCTGGAAGGCATGCTATACTCCAACACTCTTGGGTTCTCTTCAGAGTAGTTAGGTGCATGAGCCGGTCCCCAGGAGAAACATCGACTCTTCTTTCACACCGCTAGGAACTCGTAGATTTAAAACAGAGGCTCTGGATTGACTCAAGGGAGAAATCTAGGAATCTCAGCGTCTGTTGGACCAAATAAACAGTGAAGTAAGCCAGGCATAATTACATACAACTGTAAAGAGCTCTCTCTCTCTCTCTCTCTCTCTCTCTCTCTCTCTCTCTCTCTCTGTGTGTGTGTGTGTGTGTGTGCATGTGTGTGTGTGTTTAAATCACTTAGAAAAATTAAATGCATCAGTAATCTGAACAAGAGCTAGATTTTTGGTTCTCAACCTGTGGGTTGTGACCCATTTGGTGTCAAGCAACCTTTTCACAGGCTTGCCTAAGAGCATAGGGATGCACAGATATTTACATTATGATTCATAACAGTAGCAAAATTATTTATGAAGTAGCAAAAAAAAATAATTGTATGGGCAGGAGTTACCAAAACATAAGGGACTATATTAAAGAGTTACAGCATTAGGAAAGTTGAGAACCACTGAGCCAGAGAAATGAAACTACCCAGTGAAACCAGTGGGAAGTTCACCATACAAAGGCTCAGCACTAGCACTGGAGGACAGACGACCAGAGCTCACGTTCAGTTCTATGCTCAAAATCCAGGCATACCTCCATAAGGAAGAACTATCCCCGAAACACAGACAAAACCCAGAGAGCAGCTGCAGTGGAGGACTAGTATCTGCCCCCTAATTCACCTGCTGCACAATGTTTGGAAGCAGAAAAATCTCATTTTCAAATGAATAATCCACCAAGGGTGTGGTGGACATAAACACCACAGAAATAATTAAATACAATTAGTAGGATGGTCAAACTCTATTTCTGAAGACATCAAACACTTTGGTTGCAGGACATAGAAAAAAATCAAGCTTGAACTGAACAGAAAACTCTCCCTGCTGGCTCACTTTCATGGCGTTGGAAGGAGGAGAAACTACATCAGTGCTCCTACCCAGTACTGGACCCTGTGAGCTACAAGAATGACCTACAAGGCAAAAATGTGTTTAATGACACAATAGTGGTATGCTTGTTAGGGAGCAATCAGCTACTTTCTGATCAAATCTGAGACCAGATCCCCAGGGCTATGTCTGGTCATGTAAACCTTGTCAAAAGCCCATGGCTTAGAAGGTCTTAGGCTCTAGTTGGGGGAACCTCCTATAACTTTTGTTCTTTGGTTTTGTTTTGCTAAATGGTCATATTGCCAAACCATCTTCTTAATATATATGTTTCGCGTATGTTTATATTCACAAATCTGGGCTGCTTACATTGGTCAGCAAAGCTTCTTTTTGCAATAGTGATGGTTATTGCAGAGACCTGTAACCGATCAAAGTGATGAGAATGGGTGACTATGGGTGCTCAGCCCTAAATGAGACAACTCTATCAGTTTGACTCCCAAGGCTCAGGGAATAAGACAAAAGCAGAAGTGGAAAGAATTACGAGAAGAAGGACAGAACATGGCTGTTTGCACATGGAATTCACAGCAGCTGTGGTTACCTGCAGAAGATCAAGCCAAAATTCCGGTAGGGATGAGGAGGGACTCATGAGGCCCCACCCTCACCTAAGGAGTTTTGGGCAATTAATTGCAGCTGGGATTGTGGGCACTGTTATACTGCCCAGGCTTCTATGGATAGCCCTACACGCAGGCACATATGAACAGCATTGATTGGATGCACTAGTTTATAAATAAAACGGGAGAGAATTGTATGGTTGGGTACAGGGGTGGGGTTGGGGAGGGAAAACAGAGCAGATATGACCCTATTACATTGCATACACGTATGAAATCCTCAAAGAATAAGCCACATATATATCTGTATCTCTATCACCTATATCCGTATCTATGCCTATGCATATTTATAAAATAAATCACAACACATACTGATGCATGGAATGCCCAAACAACTAAGTGGAAAATAAAAGTGATGTATTGATTTTGTGGCCCAAGTTGTTAAAACAGGTCAATAAATAAATATAAATCTCACAAGTTATATTTCTATATTTATACAAGCATAACTGATAAATTGTTGCTGAAGGGGAAACAGTGGTAATTGCTTTTTTTTGTTTCATTTATTTGTAAGATGATCAAGTCCACAAATGAACTCTTTCTCACACATACCCTCTCTCTCAATTTATGTGCTGAGCTTCCCCATTATGAACAATTATTATTTGATAAGGTCTATTGTACCATAAATGACTGCTGAGAGACCACACTGGTTGAAAATTTCATTTTTTAAGGAAAATAATATGTAAATTTAAAAGTCACTTGAACAAAAATGTCACTGCATCTATATGAACAATGCCATAACATTTTGCTGAGACACATCAAATACTTAGATAAATGAAAAGATTTTCCAAAAGTCTTGAATAGAAAGGATTTATATATTTCCTCTGATTGTTTCTAATCTTGGTCCCAAGATTCCACTGTACCTTGATGGTAAGCTTCTAATTCTGTAGAAGAATCTTAAACCAGAAGCAAGAGATGGAAGAGCTATGAGGTGAGACAAAGGGTGTGTGGAGATTCAATACCTGCAAACAAGCACCATGAGGCTCTAAAGATTTTTTAGGAAAAAAAAAATCATCCTGAGTGAGGTAACCCAGACCCAGAAAGACACACACGGCATGTACTCACTTATAAGTGAATATTTGCTGTAAAGTAAAGGATAACCGTGCCACAATCCACAGACCCAGAGACTAGGTAACAAAGATGGTTCAGAGGAAAATGCATGGATCTCCCTGGGGAGGGAAAGTAGAATCGTTTTCTACCCATTGGGGTGGGTAGGGTTGGGGACAGGAGAGATCAGGTAGGGTGAAGGGAAGGAGAAAATTCTGGGAGAAATGTCTGGAATTGGGGGGCATATGGGGGATGAGGTGGAAACCTAATGCAATGGAAACTCCATGACATCTATGAGAGTAACACTAGCAAAGACTTCTAGTAATGGGGGACACGGGGCCTGAACTGGCCATCTTCTATAAACAGGCAAGGCCTCAAGTGAAAGGATTGGGACACTAACCCACCCACAAAACCTTCATCCTACAATTTATCCTGCTGCAGGGTGTTCTGGGACCAGAGCCTAACAGAACCATCACCAAAGAGACCAGAGAGGCTTCATCCAGCAACTGATGTGACCAGATGCAGAGCCCTGCAGTCAAACATTAGATGGAGCTTAGGAGGACCCTGTTGAGGAGAGCAAGGATCAGAAGAACCAGAGACATCAGGGACACCGTGAGAAAATGACATACACAATCAATTGACAAGGACTCATGGGAGTTCACAAAGATCAGGGCAACTGTAGGGGTCTGACCTTAGTCTTCTGCATACATGTTATGGCTGAGTAGGTTGGTGTTCTCGTAGGATGCCTAAGAGAGTGGAAGTAGTCTCTGACTCCTTGGCCTACCTATGGGACCCTTTTCCTCCTACTAGATTGCTTCCATCAGCCTTGATGTGATGGTGTGTGCTTGTCTTATTGTAGCGTGCTGTTTGGTTGATGTCCCTAGGAGGCCTACTCTTTTGTGAGGGAAGGGGGAGGAGGGGTAGATCTGAAGGAGAGTGGAGATGGGGGAAAGAGACATTGGGGTGGGGAGGGAAGAAAAACTTTGGTTATGATGTAATACATGAAAGAAGAATAAAAATAATTCATGCAATATATTTGATCATATTATTTTCTCTCCCAGATCTTTCCCGACCCACTTCCCTACTCACTCAACTTCATGAAATTTCTAAAAACAAACAAAAACAAAAATGTGGAGTCCATTTTGTGTTAGCCAGCTATCCTGGGCATTGGGCCTGTCGTGGAATATGGTTGATTTTTCTTTCCCACTGGGTAACAATTTTAGGTAGATAAAGCTGTAATTATTAAGAGAGCAAAATGATGGCATTGAAATACACAGTTCAGGGGAACAGAATGCAGCGTTCAGAAACAGAACAAAGAAAACTACACAGACATTTAGAATACAACAAAAAAGTGACCTTTTATATCTATAGACAATAATGTAAAGACTATCGCATAGCCATTGGGGGGAAATAGTACTTGACTTAGATGGTTGAGTACATCAAGGCAAAAAACACCACCAGCTTTCTTTTTTTTTTTTTTTTTTTTTTTTTTTTTGGTTTTTCGAGACAGGGTTTCTCTGTGGTTTTGGAGCCTGTCCTGGAACTAGCTCTTGTAGACCAGGCTGGTCTCGAACTCACAGAGATCCGCCTGCCTCTGCCTCCCGAGTGCTGGGATTAAAGGCGTACGCCACCACCGCCCGGCTCACCAGCTTTCTTAATAAGTCACAAAGGTTATGTTATCCAGATGTGAAAAAATTCAAAACTTTGTAAAATATTAATGCCTTTAATTTGTAAAAGAATCTTACATATGTGTGTGTATATATATATATATACAAATGAATTCCTTTAAAAGTATCAACATAACTAAAACTATTTACACACAAATTATCAACCATGAAAAGCTATTCAAGTGTGTCAGTGATCAAAGAAATAACAGCTCACACATTGACTACATTGTCTTATTTAATCCCAACATCAAAAGATGCGGTGAACTCTTGAGTCTTCTGAGTGCTCTGGGCGTCTGCTACACTCACACAGTAGCCTGATGAGAATCTGTGTGTTCTCCTGTGGTTACCACATGGTGTCATGTGTGTGGAGCAGAGTAGTTAGACTCTTCCCTACATACCTTCTGTGGGAGTGGGTGGGCTCCCCAGAGCTCTGCATAAAACTTCCAAGTGGAGCCAACACCACTTAAACTCTAGACACACACGCGCACACACACACACACACACACACACATCAACAACAAGAGCCATTTTCATGGCACTAGCGAGCTGACTGATGACTGGTGTCTCTGTTGGCTTGGCCTTGAATGTTTGAGCAATGGAATCACTCGCCCATTAACCTCTCCTCATGGTTCCTTCTACCTCCATTAAGATTCTTTCCCTCTGTGCTAGTCCTTGGTCACTATGACAAAATACTTTAGAGCAACAATTTTAAGGGAGGAAAGGTTTGTTTCATTCATAGTTTCCAAGATTTCAGCTCACAGTCAATTGGCCCCATTGTTCTTGGGCCACAGGAAGGCAGGGAGCCTGTGGCAGACTGCCATTGCTTACTTCACAGAGATGAGGGAAGCGCGGAGGGGCAGAGGTAGGGACAGAGGACAAGATGTAGCCTCCTGTGGCTACTCCTCTTTCTATCTTAGGTCCCAGCTTCTAAGGCTTTCACCACTTCTCAAAGTGCATTCAATTATCCACTCATAGGCAGACTAACCTTTGATGAAGACAGCATTCTCACAACCTAGTCACCTTTCAGTAGATCCGCTGGAGGGAGGGACCAAGACTTCAACACATGAGTCCTCTGGGTGACATTTTTAAACAAAACCATAACCCCTTCCCCACTGGCCTCAGTGGCTAAGGTTGAACCTGAAACTCTATGTAACTTCTCATATTTAAGTGTCTGGTGCACATACAAGAACTCTGAGCTGATAGGACCTCAGGTTTCCAGGCCATCGGCCATGAACATCCATTAAGAGACATCACTCTTATTTTCTGGTGGCTTTAGTCCTATCTGCTCCAACATAGTCAGTTGAGGTTCTAAAGTCCTTTGGGTACAGAAGATTGAACTCCATTTTCAACAACTAGACAGTAATTATGTCTATTGTTTTGAGATAGATATTTCTGAACTCTAGTGGGCCCTGGATTACTGTCAGGACACCCAAAGCAAGCCTCTTAAAGTGACAAGGGAAAGAAACTACACTCAGGCCAGTTGAGACAAAAAGGGAATCTGACATGCAAACTTCGCTCTGTTAGGATTTGGCCTCATTTCAAGTCTGGGATCATGTCACTCTACCTGTGCCACACTCTGTCCAATTCTACTTTATAAAAGGTATCCCACCTTGGTGGAGAGACAGATGGTAGTACTTCTGAAGTCAGCATCTCACAGCAGCATGTGTAGCAGGAGAGAGCAAGCTCTCGTCCGTTAAAGCTCTACAGCATCTTCAGATACTCAGTTCATTACCAGTCTCCCTTGCCAGGATGCTACAGAGCTTCTGTGGTCCAAGGCTGGGTGTCTATCCTTCCTACAATCTAGGGGAGAAGATTAACCTCCTTTCTAATCACTAAACAGTCCAGCGCTGTCTTGTGCACGCTGACATGAATGACAATCTCCTCTTGTTTTTAATCCATCTCCTGCACCCCTGGCCTTCCAGGGGCTCTAATAATCTTTGTCTACTGGATTCCATGGTTGGATGAAGTCTTTTTCATTCACAAACATCTTCCTAAATAAGACCTAACTCCTTATTTTCCAGAGCCTTAAGAACCTGTGTCATGAATATTTATTGTAATCTGTATCAGCAATCTTTCACTTAATAAATGTGCATTTAACATATACTATGGGTAGGACATGGGCAACTATCAGACAACAAGGCAGAAAAGGAGGATTAATTCAACTGTTACATAGAAAACATAGCTTGTATTGATGTGTATTACCTTTGGCAGGCAGCCTTACTCACCCCCAAGCACATCCCCAGCTTATTGTTCCATCTCCATTGGCCCACTATTAAAGCTCTCTTATGCAGCGTGCCGGAGTCTATGTGGGAATTTATCATTTCGCAGCAGTATGTTAAAGCATCCAGGATATCTACTGGTACGTTAAACTCATTTGCCTCTTGGGTCTCAATCTATCCTTCTCACGGATGTTATTCTCCAAACTAAAACCAAGAAAACAGCATGCTGGCTGGAATTGAATAAGAGTCAATCCATCAGCCACATGGTTTCAGAGTGGACAATATTTATCTCCCAAACATTTACAGGGCCTCTGTGGTGACCAGAGAATTGCGTGCAGGAAGATGGATAAAAGGTAAGCCTGGCACTCCAGGAGCTTGCCCTCCATGGGAAGAAAAGCATGTCCACAAATGGAATGCACAGTGAAGATTAATGTGCTAAGCATACGGTGAGCAGCCCAAGCGAGAAGTTATAGAAATGGAGGTGTTTTCAGGCTGGATGTGGGAGGGGTCAGGAGCTGCAGACTGTTGCCTTTGTGAAGCTGGCCCTGTGGATTTGAGGTTGCAGAATGCCACCAAGCTTTATAACTTATCCTAACAACCTCACTTCTCATTGTTAGCTCTCTATAAACTCTGAACTTCCACCCCCCAAACACTGACTGCCAATGTTTATCAATGGCTCCTTATGCTGCATAAAAGAACTTTAATAGAGGGCCAATGGAGACAGGACAATAAGCCAGGGATATGTTTGCGATTGAGATGTTTTTATTCCTGTATCAATTATCCTCTATAGCAAATTACTGCCCTTCCCCAAGTTTGCACACTCTTTTCTCTCTGGCCACAGTGTGTGGCCAGAGTATAGAATAACTTAGCTGCAAAGTACTCACAAGGCTGCAGGTAAAATATTGATTCAGGGTGATATCATCCAAAGGCTTTACCGGGGCCAGGAAATAAGCTCTAAACCTGCCACGTGGCCATTGTCAGGAGGCTTCAGCTCCTTCCAAGAAGTTAGGCAGAGCAAGTTACCCTCACCTTATAAGACTTTCCAAATAGTAGCCCGAGTATCCACACATTATGGGAGTTCTCTTTCTCCACTGTGAGAGAGCCACAAGAGAAGGGAATGAAAAAAAAAAATACTGGGTTTTTTTATTATTATTTTTGAGACAGGTTCTGCTATCTAGCCCAAGCTGTTCTTGACCTCATGAACTGCATCAACTTCTGAAATTCTACTATTGCAGTCATGTGCCGCCCCATCTGAAAGCCATGGTGTGGCAGTTTGACTGAGAATAGCCCCTGTAGGCTCATATATTTGACTGTTTTGTTCCCAGTTTGTAAAATTGTTTAGGAAGGAGTAGGAGGGGTGGCCTTGTTGGAGGAGGTGTATCACTGGGGTGGACACTGAGATTTCAAAAAGCCCACACCAGATTCTTTCTCTCCTTCCTTTCCTCTCTCTCTCTCTCTCTCTCTCTCTCTCTCTCTCTCTCTCTCTCTCCCTCTCTCTCTCTCCTACCTGCAGATCAGAATGCTGTCTGCCTACTGCCATGTTCCCTGTCATGATAGTCATGGAACTACCCTCAGAAGCTATAAGCAAGTCCCCATCCAATTAAATGCTTTCTTCTATAAGTTGTGTTTGTCATGTCTGTTTGTCATGTGCCCCTTCACAGCAATAGAATAGTAACTAGGCAGACATTGGTACCGGTAGTGACTCTAGGGGAACAGAATTGTAAGGATGAATTTGCTAAGTATCTGGATCAGACTTGACAATAAACCAGCACCTACAGTTGCCATAGAGACTAGGTGGCAGTAGCATGGAGAGCACCAACAGGGCTCTCCACATGCAGCATATACTTTGAATCCACATCCAATGTATGTATGCTTTCTCCCAGATCCAGGATTCATGGGTCCAGGAATCAAGGAGTGGAAACAGGAATGGTTCCCCTCACTATCACCATAGTAACTCACTAGGAAATTTTATACTTCTTTTTCCCATGACCTTAAAAATTCTGCTGGCCTACAAATTTTGGTTCTAAGTGGAGGAGCACCTAGGTACAACAAACATTCCAAATTTTCCTCTGGCCACTTTGGGCTCCTGATGCCCATACGCCAACAGGCTAAGAGAGGAATAAGCATCAGGAAGGATGATTGATCCAAATCACCAGGGGAGATTAGTTTGTTTCTATAATGGAGGTTAAGGAAGTTCATGTCTAGAGTACAGCAGATCCTTTAAGACATCTCTTGGTGGCTGCCATGTCCTGTAACTAAAGTCCATGGGAAACTCCAACAGCTAAATTCAGGTAGGATGATAAAGGAAGGGCACAGACCCTTCAGGAATGAAGGTATGGGTCATTCCTCCAAGAACAGAGGCAAGGCCTGCTGAGGTACTTGCTTAGGATGAAGAAAATACAGATGGGTAGGAGAGGAGGGTAGTTATAGATGTCAGCTAAGGTCACATGACCAGTTGTAGAATGAAGACTATAATTGACATGAATGTTTTTGTCATGCCTTGTTAACAATGTCTGTGCAGATGTTTTTGCGTTCTTTCCTCAATTTATTTATCATGTAATGTAACATCAATTGAGATAATATCAGTGGTTATCCTATTTAAGCTATGAGAAACTAAAACAATGTCCCTTAAGGGACATTGTCAGTTATCCTAAACTATGTAGTACATATGTGATTATACATGGTATAGTTATATCATGTTAGGCATAATTATAATCAGGTGGCATTCATTTGGAAATTAAGCATGACATAAGGAGATATGGTTGTATGTCAAGTTAGTTAACAAGGGGTGGACACGTGATAGACATTCTTGGTTTTCAATCTGAAATTAACTAAAAAAAACCCAAGCGTCTGGGAACAACTCTGAGGAATTTTTCTTAATCCAGATCACTTGAGGTCAGAAGACACACCCTAAATCTGGGCCACACCTGTTGGGGCATGTTTGTTTACACTGTAAAGATGTGTCTCGTCTTAAGGTACCTTCTGATTGGTCTAATAAAGAGCCAAATGACCAATAGGTAGGCAGGAGAGAATAGGTGGGACTTCCAGGAAGAAAGAGAAACTGAGAGGAAGCGTCTAGGTGTGCTATTTCTCCAGCAGACTAGGAGCAAGTCAAATGTGCTATACTAAGAAGAGGAACTGAACCACGTGGCAGATTGTAGATTAAAACTACAGGTTAATTAAGTTATAAAAGCTACTTGGGGAAAGCCTAAGCTAAGGCCAAACTTTCATAATTAATAAAAAGTCTCTGGGTCATTATTTGCTGGTCAGCAGTCCAAAGATAATCTGGCAAGAAAGTTTTCTACACACCCCTTAGATAGACAGCCTACATAAAGGATCGGGAATAAAGAAGCTCTTGCTTTTTGCCTGCCTGCCTGCCATCATTCTCACTGGAAAGTTTATATGGCCTGCTGTTGGAGCATCCCTTCCCTGACGTTAGAGCCTACTTCATCAGAGTTCTGATGTATATTGAAGACTAGTGGAGACATTTAGCCTTGTGGACTATACAACTATTAGATTCTTGGACTCCCCATCAGGAGAGAGTTGTGTTGAATGAACTGCACTACAACCTGTATGCCACACTAATAAATTCCCCTCTTACACACACAGGTTTATTATATCAGTGTTGTTCTTCTAGGGAACCCAGATTTATACACGTGGTATATAATACGCATGGTGCTTTCCGTAACTTGGACTTCAAAGCCATACACTGCTGCTTCTGCTTTATTCCAGTCTCTGAAAGCAAGTTACTATGTCTACCCATCCCCTGCCAGGGTCCAGAAAGGACATTCAAAAATTTAAATATTTTCAAACCACCATGATGCCTCTTTACATTTGATCCTATTGATCTTACTGCCTTAGGAGTAATATGACAAAGAGGTAAAGAATACAAACTCTTAAAGTCAAATGTCAAAATTGCAATTCCACTTCTAACACATCTTATAGTGTGTCTTTAGGCCAGTAACTTAGTGCCTCCGAGTTGCCTTATCTGCAAAATGGGGACTGTATCAGCACTTCATTTGGTTATTGAGAGGATTAAGTGAATTAATGTCTGCAATACCCATATCTCACTTAGGGCAACAATTAGTACACTATATGTTCAGCAGATTCTGAGTATTTTTTTCTTACCCACTATCATATCCACTTTGCAAATTTCTGTTCTTTCAATGATGGATTTTGCTAAATTTTCAAACTCCCTGGGCATGCTTTCCTTCTCTCTGGTTCTCTGGTGGTCTGGCTCTTTTTATAGCTGGTACTTTTCAAACCCCACAGCTGACATGCACCTCTACATAGCCCCAGCAGAGGGTGTGGCCCATGAGGGGTAGGTTTGTGTCCCCTTGGAGGTAAATTCTGTAGAATAGGAAAAGAGACAGATCCCAAGCATCCTAAGGAAGATCCAAGCTTGTTTTCTTTTTCTAACTCAAAGTAGAAGCTCGAGGGAAAAAAATGATCCTTTATAGAAAAGTGGTTTCCTGATCGTAGAAATCTGGCATAGATCTGGCGTTAACACTAAATGATCCCCAAGGGAACTTAGAGGAAGTTCTTGGAGCGAAAAGCACCTTGGGGACAGGATCCTTCTCATTGATACTCTATTGAACTGGGCACTCGTTCCAAGTTCAACCATTTCTCAAGGGAACCATTAGCGTGTATCACACACTGAAGTGCATTTCCCAGAGCATGTGATAGTCAGGAAGTCACTTTTATGTAGAAGAAAAATCAAGGAAGGGTTGGGTTGAAATTCCCTGTATACCTGAAGACAAAGCTTGAAAAAATCAATACTGACTTCTTTATTTTCTTCTACTGGGCATGGTGGCGGCAAGACCCATTTGCTCTATTGCAAGTAGCTGTATGTCAATCTCGGTGAATCATCACCCTTCATTCCCCACACAAATAGCAGGTGTTGTTAATAAATATTATTGTGAAAAGTAGCACTTGGAGAAAGGGACCAGTGAGATGGTTCATTGGGTAAGCATAATCGCCACTATGTCTGGTGACATGAATTTGAGCCACAGAACTTGCATGGTGAAAGTTGTCTTCTGGCCTCCACATGGCATGACACGTACATGTTTGCACACACATAGGCACACACACATACACACATTAAATAATAAGCGATACTGGGACATGGTGTAACTTGGTGAGAAGGTGCTTGCCTAGAATGTGCCTTGAGTTCGATGCTCACAAAAATGCATTCTACTTAGAGAAGTTTCCCTACAGAGCTCCTACAACTTTTCCACATACGCACCTTCTTCTTTGATGACTGTTGTCTTTATATTTTGCACCAGAAAACCTGTCCATTTTTTATTTTCCACCGTCTATAACTTAGAAATATTGGAGATTGGAGTCTACATTACAGATGTGAGGAAATAAACTCTGGATAGAATGGCACATGCCTTTAATCTCAGAACTCGGTAGACTGAGACAGGGGAATCTCTATGAGTTTAAGGCCACCCAGAGTTATCTAGTGAGAGCCCGTCCTTAAAACAAGAAAGAAATATGGAAAGAAAATTATAAGTGTAAATGCTCAACCACTCCTGAAACTTTTCCTAATTGGCTTGTACCTCTGAGATGAGTAACAGGAGACCCCTCCATCTTTATGGTAGGTCTTTCAATCACCTGCACTTACCTGCCTACTCCACATAGACTAAAACTTCAGCTTTCTCAGCTCAGAAGATAGAGTAGCTGGGAGGGTGGGGTTCTTTCTATATTTGGTCCCAACACATGACACGAGCTTGACCTGACTCTTCAGAGCTCCAGCAATCAGGGTGCTGAGGCAAGTGTCAAGAGTTTGCCATTATCCACACTTGAAATGCACCACTTTCTTCACTGCCAAGTCATATGCACTTATAAATTATTCCCACTCACTTAAGCAAGACTGAATTGGATTTTTTTCCTTGTCATCACAAGAAGCCCTGATCTAATTGTAGAGATGGCAAGTGTCACCCTCCTCTGCCCTCTTGCTCTGCATATCGGGCATTCATCTCCACCTTTACAGTGTAATTTCTTCTGCAGGAGAGAAATCTATTAGGTTTCAGATTCTCTTAATTCCGTATACCTTTTTCACTTAAGGGAAAGTAGAAGTCAGTGTCACAACAGGTAAATAATGCTGCTAATATGTAGTTAAATTGGAGTGGAGAATGGAGGACAGAATAGTGGAGGAAATACAGGTAGGGATAACTAACAATAAAGACTTCAAAAAAGTCATATAGGAACCTATTACTATAGAGGCTTCCTAAAATATATACATACAACTATATCAAAAGAGTTAAAACGGAGTTCCTCTATAACAAACAGAGTGGCAATGCCCCTGCTAGACACCACAGGCTAACAAATAAAAAGCCAAGTGCCAGTAATGGCTTGCTTCTTTTGGAGTTAATGGACAACCAGGTCCCATAGACTACCAAACTTTATAGTCTACTGACAACGCTCTTGGCACCATCCAGAACCTGACAGTAAGATCCTGCATTTGAAAACACCGCATACTCGAGTCATGGAACATGGAGAAATAAAGCTGGTACTCATCTGGAAGCTTCATCCCTATTGGATATCATTCATAGCCCTGGGAGGAGGGAAGTAATCATCAGTATCCTCCAGCTATAAACCCTGTGAGCTACAACAATGACTGGCCTAACCACAAGCACTGGTGCAATGTAACAGCACAAATGACATGGGAGTAATCAATCACGTTCACATTGGATTGAAAGTCTACCTTAAAATACAAAATCCATACCCGGCACCAATATTGGGGCCAAGAGCTTATGACTACACAGGTCATAGGTCAATAAGAGAGAACCTTGTACTATTATTCTGCTAAATAGATATAGTATTAAACAGACTCCCAATAACTTGTTATTAAACCCACAGATTGGTTCATAGCTCAGTCCTCATCAAAAAAATCTAATTGTAATGGTCGGTGATTGACTGAAGGACCCACAACTGGCCAAAATTCAAAGAGTAAGAGACTGGAATGCTAAGCTCTAAATGGAACATGTATACTGCACCCCTCCTCCCAAGCCTCAGGGATTATTGCAGAAGAGCAGGTAGAAAAGAGGGTTAGAGCCAGAGGCGGTGGATGATGACAAAGAAGCAGTGTCTTCTGGACACAACAGGGCAGCTGTGCACAACAGGGCAGCTATGCACAACATCTGTGCAAGCTTTAGCCAGACCCAGGGAGCTCATCATGAAGTCCCAACCCCAGCCAAGGAATTATTGGTGAGTCTCAACTAACTGGGATTGGAAGGGTTGATTTTGCTTAAGAGTGTAAATCAAGCTCACTCCAGAACATTCAAGCAGCACAACTTAGACTAGATGTGTTTTTTTTTTAAAAAAAAAAAGAAGAAGAAAGAAAGAAAGAATAAAGAAAAAGGGACACAATTTGGATGAGTAAAGAAGGGAAATGAATACTGGAGAAGTTGAAGGAAGGGGTGAGAATTATTAGAAAACATTATACATAATTCTCAAAGAACTAATATATATGCATATATATAAACTTTGTACCTTTACAAATAAATTTTATAGTTATTTTAATAAAAATTTAGGAGAAAGAAAATTCACATAAATTTTTGAAAAATAATTTGGTGATATATATCAGGAATCTAAAAATATAAGTTTGTACATTATGTCTGAAAACTTCACCTCTTACTCATCCAAATAAAGAGGTAATTAATGCTGTAGCTTGTGATAAGGGCACCTGGGAAGTTAGGACAGACAAGAATCTCAGCTCTCACATTACCAGTTCTCAGAGTAGAGATTGGTATCCTGGAATGAGGCTCTTGGGGTTCAGTGGTCCTGGAGACATCAGGATTTCTTGCCACTCTCTCAGAAATGCAGTGTTTCCTGCTCCAGCTCTTTGCTGACTTACTAGTTCTCTGACCTTTATTGGCACTATTGCTGGCCAATGACCTCTAGTCACCATGTGTATATTGTTAGCTTTTGCTTAATTATGGCTTCAATTACCTGAAACTATACCACCTCAAAGTCGGGCTCTGCCATCTTTCTGGGACTGGGTCATTCCCTGCCTTGCACCTACCATGGTGTTTGTTTGGCAAATGTATGGCTTCCATTCACAATGGATCCTACTGGCCTATAGCTCCTGCCCACCCATAAGCACAGTTATTAAATAGGTTAAAAATGGCTCCTAATAACCTCTGCCTTCTATTGACCGATAGCTTCTATTGGTAAGAGGACAGCAGCCCCTAAAGACTCAGGTTCTAGAAAATACTTTAGATTGGCCTAAAGTCTCAATAAAAATCCATTGGATAATTATAAATATGGAAATTGCTTGGGAATGCAGTATTAGCTAACACACACACATACATGTATTTGTGACCACGTGTGCACATGTGTGCACACACACACTATCCTCCCTACTGAGTTCCTCCATTGCATATTCTTGGCCACATTATAAGGAGATTGTGATGAATGTTCTAGCTCAAGACGAGAAGAAATGGACTTCATTTTTGTAAGAAGTCCTTAATTTTTTTTGAAGTATCTTTCCCTCTGGAGCATCTGGATTTTGTAAAAACCTAGATCTTGCAATTTTTATAAAGATGTTTTGAGCACTCTAGAAAACATAGCCTTCTGTTTTATGAGAAACAATTTATTTCATGGAAATGCTGCTTGGGTATGAAATATCTAATAAGCAATTGTAATGCAACGATTTCCTAAAAGTTGAAACATTGATCCTAGATGAAGGCTCTTTAAGACACAGAAGTAAAGTCAACCTACAAGTCTCAGAAAGTCTTGAAACTTACAAATTTATAAGACCTCTCCATCACAAAGGTAAAGGAGAAAGGACTACTGGGAAGAGAATCTGATAGAGTGAACTACCTTTAAGGTGTACTGAGACTTCCTCGATACAGGTTTTATGAATCACCACACATGTTGGGTTGGGGTTTTGTGCTACAGGAATCATTTCTGCTCCTGCAAGTAACCCTTCACCCACTCTTTTGTAAGTAATCCCAATAAAGTTACAGTTTTTAAGCTGGATTTGGTGGTATCATTACTATAACCTGTCCCGGGGTTCCTTTCTGAGGGGAGTAGGCATGTGTTCATGTCTCCCCAGAGATTGCGTTACACAATGTAAATACATCGAGTACAGGGTAGATGTGGACAGCTTAAAACTTGGCATCACCCATGATTTGAATGAGTGTCTTTACAGTGTGCTTTCCAAGAACTACCCAGTTCCTCTCTAAACAGCCCAAAAAGAGAAACTTAGCAATTCTGAACTAGACCACCACATCTTTGCTGTTTTCAGAGCACCAAAGACTTCTTCCAAGGTTCCCAGTCTCTCTGTCTCTGTAACTAATTCAGCCTCATGAACCAGTGAGTAGAATAAGAGTAGATTTCTATAGCAGAAGTTCTCAATCATTTACATGCAATGATTGGATTGTTCTTCATTAACTCATACTATAGTCTCCAGATGAGGGTCACACACTATTAACAGTCCCGAGGTCAAACGGTTTTTCCATCCCTATCCCGTCCTAGTACATGGAAAGCAAACTTCCTGTTTATTGTGCCCAAATGAGGGACTTCCCTGATATGAGGGATGGTTCTTTTTCTAAGGAAAACATGCCTGAGGAATGAATGAGGCAAAGGTCAAGCCACAGAGCTCTTTTCTTCTACAAAAAAATGACAAAAAGCTCCCCCAGAACATTTCTTCTTATGATCCAGTGTCTACCCATTTTGACCAGAATTCTCTAACTTCTTGTTCCTTTTCATCTACTGTTCTAATTTTCATTGTCACTGTATCAAAAGTAGCCATGAGTGGGACAGACATGCTCATTAATTGGACTGTGGCAAGCATTATAGTTTATTTATAGTCTATATTAAATAATCTTACCATATACCTTAAATATATATTTATTTGTCAATTACATATGTTTCAAAAAGAATATTTTTGATAAGAGGTATTTATGATAAGAAAACAATAAAAAGTATCTAAAAGTTTTTAAAAGCAGCCCGAGGCAATACATAAGTGACTGAACATGTTTCAATAAAATATTAGTTACCCAAACAGGCATCCATGGGCACCCAAGCTGCTTTTGAGCCACAAGAGTATGTCTGCCCCCCCCTTGCAAGTGACACTCAATCTCCCCCAGTAGCAAAACTGCTCCAGCAGAAGTGTGCTGACCCCCTCAGACAATGTATAGAAACATCTAGAACCTTGCCTGTTACTGAAAGGATAATGTTATTATCATTATTACCATTATTATCCACTAATTTCTTTGCTTGGAAGTAATTCTGAGAAATCTCATAGCTCAGCCCCGTTTTCCTCAGTATTAAACCTAATTAGTCTCAGTTGGATGAGTCGTTCTTGGGAGTCACTCATAGAAACTGTCGGAGCACGCGTTCCCCAGGACGCCGAGTGCCATCAGCCCTTGCATATCTGTCACTGCCTTTAGGATGATAGTTTTTCCCTCTCACTGCTTCTCAATACCTAGTCTAATCCCTCTCAAGATAAAGACATTTCTAGTGTGCAATCTTCGTTCAGAACCTTCTCTTGCCTTGAAAATATTACATAGTCACATCACACTTTCTCCCTCCAAGGGTCATGGGACCTCAGTTCCTTTGTTTTATTACTCAAGTAGTCTCTGGAGATAGACATAATGGGCTCCAAAAACTAAGACAATACAGACAAGAGAGAGAGAGGCAGGAATCCAAAAAATGACCTCTTGATGCAGCTAGACTATCCCAAACCACAAAGTCAGAAGCAGGCAACATCTTCAGGCCACATATGTGATGATGTCATCATCTAAGGATGCACAGTGCCGCAGATGTAATGAGATTATGGGAGGCCGGGTGACGGAAAAAAAACAAAGTCAATACAAGCAGCATCTCCATTTAATCTTTATCAGAAACCTAAATAAATACTATTGCCTGTTTCATAAATAAACAGAGTGATGTAGAGAGCTCTAAACTGGACTGGCTCAGGGTGTAATAACCCCTGGGAGCCCTGGTTCTCACCTGGGGACTAGATGGAAGAACACACATGTGAACCAGAAGCTGCAAACTAAAATGCCAGAGTGAAGAAAATAATAGTGGTTATGTTCAAAAGATTGTGCAAAGTTCCGAGAGAAAAATGCAGGTCTCGATATTTAAACATCATCAATTAATTCCCAATTTCAAAGCAATATTGTGTGAGCCATACAGTATACATCTGCTGGCTAAATTAGACCCAGGTGCTGCAAGTTTGCACCTCCTCTGTATCAATGCTCCAATTTCTGGTATGCAAACCAATCACTTACAGCCTTTTAAAAAGATAAATTCTACTCAGAAAGCTTGGGGTTATATTTGAGAGTTTTCATTTCCAGTTAGCTCCTGGAGGGTGCCCATTCTGAATCTCCACAGCTCACACACCAAATAGCAGAGCTTTAGGACAAAAGTCTATGTCGTGTGATTTGTAAAGAGCCAGCCCCAGCATCATGGAGTAGCTTCTTGGGGATGCATAGTCTCAGGACACGGGGACAAAGACTGCATCTTAATGAATCCATATTCAAACATGACCTGTGGGTGATTCCCATGCACATTCAGAGATCCTGTCTTAGGTCAGTGGTTTTCTGCCTTAGAGAACACTGAAACTACCACAGAACCCTTAAATAGGAGGATGTCTAGAGCTTTTAATCACCCTAAGATAGACCCAGGCACTGGGATTTCTTAAAATTTCCAGGTTGGTTCCAACCGATAGGCAAGGTTGAAGATTTAAGGTGCTTTTATTAGTTTCTTCTATGTATTATATTTGTCTCAAACTACAGAAACAAGAGAACTGTATTTGAACAGTTAAAGGTAATTTCAACTAAAGCCTAGGGGTTGGGGTTGCATACACTCAAAGTCAATATGGGCTTATTCCGCCTGTGTGTCTGGGAGGAAAATGCCAAGGGGTGGCACAGACTGGGAACTCTGACTCTATCCAAGTCCCAAGGAGCCAACATCACTGTTTTTTTGGATGCTTCACAATTCTTCCTACAGCCAAACCTGCCAGGAAATGAAGCCAGCACCACACTTGGCCACTTGGAGGATGATAAGCAGCCGATGCCTGGAGTGGCCAATGGCCAAAGTAACTGATCCACAGACAGCCCATCTGGTCAGGCTCAGAAAGACCTGGCCTTGGTGCCTCGCCTGCTTGTGTAGTTAAAATGCAGGGCACTCTATTTTCTGGTTTTATAAAGTAATTGGTGACCAGTTGGATGTTCTAAATAGCAATAATAAGCACAGTTGGGGTGACTACCTGACGTCTACTTCTGAGTGGTGTCCAAAGGCTCTGGTCTGAATTGCAGTCTCTAAAGACCAACTGAGCACAGGAGAAGGTGGAACGGGCCCAGAGCTTCCAGTATTAGAAGCCCTGAGGCAGACAGGCTTGCTTCCAGCACAGAATTGGATGCAGAGGAGCAGAGCAAGAGCACTGCTAGGGCCACCAAGCGGACAAAGAGAAAGAGCGGTAAAAGCAGATGCTCTGCAATAGAGAGGAAACAAAGCCCAGCAAACAGGTTTTGGAGTCAGACTTTGGAAGGCATCCCAAAGGACACGAAGATGCAGGTGGATACAGATGATCACGAGATGCTCGTGGCTGAGCTGATAGGCTGGGAGCCTATTTGGGCAACATCCCTCATTACCTCTTTCCATGTCTGTCAACTGGTCAACAAATGTTTATTGAACCTCTAATATAAGCCAAGCAATGGGTGGAGCTGGACTGAGGTTCCTCAATTTCATCAGTGAATAGTTTTAAATTGAATAAGCGCCTTCTAAAGGCCCAGTCATTCATTCTGCAAACATTTGTGAACAGAACCTCTGGCATCATAGATTGTGTGTTTAACACCAGGGACAGCATAAAAAGAAAAAAACATTATGCAGCTATGACCGTCATGGAAAAATATCTACTCGCAGGGAAGGCAGACCCCAAAATAGTAAATGAGCAACATAAATCAATGCCAGATGGTGTGAAGAATAGGGTACTCAAAAGGAAACATTTATTTTATTTTTAATAATTTTATGCATACATGCAATAAGTTTGATTGTATTCACCCTATTGTATACCCTTACCCCTTTTTGCTCCCATGTTTTTTCCTTCCTTTCAACCCCTCTGACTTTCACATTCATTTTTATTTTTGTGGCCCAATGAGTTTAGAGTAACTTGCATGAATGCAGCTGCAGGGGATTAGTTACCAAAACAAGGGCAACTTACAATGGCTACATTACTAAAGAAAATGACTTCCCTCTCACAGGAACTATTAACTGCCAAAAGTTTCTCCAGGAGGGATGGGGCCTCATAAGGTCCTCCCCCATCCATAATGAAATGCTTATAAGAACTCAGGGACCTTGTCTGACTTGAACCCGTGTAGGTCCTGTGCATGCTGCCACAGTCTTTGCGAGTTCCTATATGTAGATTAGTCTTGTAGGGTCTGGACGACATGGTGAGCAAACTTTTCTTAAAGAAAACTTAATCTTCAGAGATGTGAAGATGATTCTCTGACAAACTGAATTTGAGTTGAAACAGCAAGGAGACAGAATAGGCAAAGTCTCAAGACAGGAAATAGAAAGGAGGTTAAAGTGGTTGGAACTTAGTGCACAAGAAGAAACTAGCTCTCGCCAAGCCTTGTATGTGGTACAAGGGACTTGGGTTTCATCATAAGGGATGAGACACCAATTAAAGCTTTAAGTAAGCAGAACTGCCTAAAGAATAGGGGCGGGGCTTTCTTTGTACTACCCAACAACAGCAATTTCCCTGCCACCTCCAATAAGAGGGAGATTTACCTGAATGACCATTTTTACCTGAGCAGCGGTGGTCAAGACTTTCAGACAGTGAGAGGTAGCTACTTCCTCAATGTGATGAGCTCATCTCCATTACTTAGTGTCCAACCCTCCAAGTGTGCCCCTTCTGATCTCTTGACCTGAGAGGGCCAGCCAGGACCACCACAGGACACTATTGAATCTCCCTGAGGGCTTTTCTTGATGCGACACAATCAGATTTGTGTTTGTCACAGTTATTGACTCCAACAGGAGGTTCTAGACCAGTGGTTCTTAACCTTGCTAATGCTGCGACCCTTTAATACAGTTCCTCGTGTTTAAGTCACATCCACCCAACCATTAAGTTATTTTCATTGCAACTTCATAGCTTTAGTTTTGCTACTGTTACGTGAATATCTGATATGTAAGATATTTCATATCCCACCCTGTGAAAGGATTGGTTGTCCGAGCTTGACCCACAGATTGAGAACCGCTGTTCTAGAGCAAGCATGCCAGTGTGCTCTCTATATACCTGCACATCACAGCAGCTTCAGTAGCTTCTCCTCAGTGTGCTCTTTGTGTGTGTCTGCATACCAGAGTGGTTGACTGGAAATAAGGACCCATTTAACATGTGTGCACTGTGTGTGTCCATCAATATCTCTGGAATGGCTAGACTTGCATGCTCCCTTTTCCTTTCTCTGCCCCTGCCTCTCAGTCTCGCCTGTTTAAGTGGATCCCTATGTCTATATACCTCTATATTTGGATATATCTATATTTATACACATAACTACATGCAGAGCTTCAATTCTTTTGTTATAAGTTATCCTAGACAGATGCCTAGGAAGAACATGAGGATGCAGACAAAAGGGAAACTTCATACACTGTTGATAGAATATGAATGATTCCAACCACACTTGAAGTCGATAAAAAGGTTTCTCAAGAAACTAAAAGTAGGAACTGGAGAGGTAGTTCAGTGGTTGAGAGGGTTTAGGAGTCTGACTGGCTGCTCTCTCAGTGGGCCAAAGTTCAATTCCCTACATCTGCATGACAATTATCGACCTTCTGTAATTCCAGTTCCAGAGGAACCAATGCTTTCTTTCTCCTGGGCTCTGTGGGCACTGCACACACATGATGCATAGACATCCATACAAAGAAAAACATCTATACCCAAAATTAAAAAAAAATAAGTGAAAGAAGCTAAAAATAACTCTTTCATGTAACCAACCACCTATACCACTTCTGGCTATTTACAAAAACTATTCCAAGTCAATGTATTTTCACTTTGATGCTTACCACAGCACTATTTGCAATAGCTAAGCTACAGAACCAAAGTAGGTGTCTAACAACAGAGGAAATGTAGTGGATGTGTAATGGCAACATTTTCAATCATGCTGAAGAATGAAGTCATATGATATGAAGTCATATCATATGCAGGAAATGGGTGCAACAGTAGATAATCATATTAAATTAGTTAAGTTAATATTTTAAAAACAAATATCATACATTTTCTCCCATTTGTGATTCTTAGATTTTATGTTGCTATATCAAACCATGCATATGACATGCATATATATATATATATATATATATATATATATATATATATATCTGTCTAGGGAAGCAAAGAGGGTTAACAGGAGTTGGAAGGGTGAAAGAAAATGAATAGAAGGTTTATGGAGGAGAATATGTTCAGCATACAATATGCTCTTACACAAAAACCTAAAAATCAACAAATAAGAAAGTCATCTAGGCATGACTCTTTACTGAGTATTCTTCTCCCATGTCTTGTGATTGTGTACTGTCGTATACTATGTATTCCTGTCTAACCACATAATAACTTCACTAACTTTCCTTCAAAAACCAAAATATAGAGGGAGCAGAGAGATAGCTCAGCAATTAAGAGCATACAATGCTCATCCAGATCTGAGTTCAGCTTCCAGTGCTCATGTCAAGTGGCTTACACTGCATGTAACTCTAGCTACAGGGGAAACCCAACACCTTGGTGGGCACCTGCACTCATGTGCACATAGCTACATACAGATACACAAACACACACATACTTAGAAACAGTAGAATAACATCATTTAAAAATAAATTAAGGACAGTAGGATATTCTGACAAGGTGCTGCATGCAGTGCAATCACTCAGCATGTAAACATGTAGCGTGCACACCCTATGAAGATTCTAGAATCAGATCCTTAGTCTTAGGTCAAGGAAGATCTTGTCTTATGCAACAGTTGAACTGAATTTAGGATCTCCTCACTGCATACTCTACACGTAATTTAGAATGCTTCATTGAATCTTCATTTGCCCAGTCTTCTCTTCCTGTGCATTCTATATATTTCCAAGATAAACTAACTGTAGAATAATATAATTAGATTCCAGATCTCCTTTAAAACACACTCAACTGGGTTTCCAGAGGATCTAATTCCTAAGTGTTTGACTAATGGACCCAGTAATACTGCATGGTGGGCAGATTCCAATGGAAGGAACATATAAAGCCTAAAATGTGCTGTCAAAGAAAATCAAAAATGCAAAGAAGGAAGGAGCATTAGAGATGTCCATTCTTCTGTGCTTCCAAAATAGAATGTTAGCCAAGCAACAGCAAAAATCATGGTACTAAGGAGTAACCTGCTTACTGGGGCTCAACGTAGTGCTTGCCTTGCAAGTTGGAAGACCTGAATGCAACCTTTAGAACCCATATAAAGATGTCTGGAGTGGTGGCACACACTTGATATCCCTGCTCTGGGAGAGTAGAGGTGGGAGAATCCCTCAGAAGGCCAACCAGTCACTCTAGCCCAAATGGTAAGGTCCACGCCAATAAGATCCTGCCTCTTGTTCCCTGTATAGGTGATGGAGACACTAAAGAAGGTAACTGTGGGAGGGGAAATTCTAAGAAGAAAGGAGGGAGAGTACAGATAATGAAGTATGGTGGGTATGGTGGTGGTGGTGGACGGTGTTCCTGAAAATAACTGACCCCTACATATGTGCATAGATACATGTATCCCTGCACACATATGCATACACATATTAAAAAGAATAATTTAGAAATTGCAGGAGGCCTTCATGGCACCCTTTCTTGAAGGAGGTCTGGCTAAACCCCCATCCTCACTACTGAACAAAGTGATTAGCCAACTGTTTATAGAGGGAATTTCTTACGAGAAATTCTGTTACTTGCTGGAAGATGCTAAACCCAGAGTTGTCATAGAAAAAGACTGATTCCTATAAACAGAGTCAGACATTGAACTCCAGTGGTGATGTGGGATTCCCCTCTGTACACTGTGAATATCATTGGTTAATAAAGGAACTGCTTTGAGCCTCTAGAAAACTATAGAGGATCAGAGCTAGGTGGGGAAAACTAAACAGAATGCTGGGAGAAAGGAGGTGGAGTCAGAGAGAAGCCATGGAGCTGCCACTAGAGACAGACATCCTGAAACTTTGCTGGTAGGCCACAGCCTCATAGAGATGCACAGATTAATGAAGATGGGTTAAATTAAGGTGTAAGAGTTAGCAAATAAGACGCTAGAGCTAATGGGCCAAGCAGTGATTTAATTAATACAAGTTTCTGAGTGGTTATTTCTGGGTTAAGCGGCTGGGAACCAACAAGCATCTCTCTCCTCCTACACAGTGAAGTCAGATGGATAAATTTAAGCTCAAAGGGTGAAAATAAGATCTCCCTTCCACTGTCCAGAGCAGTTGACAATCGAGACTAGAGAAGCCTTTGTCTCTTTTCTAGAAGAGATTAAGAACACACTTGGGTTGCAAGGGAATGAGCCAAAGACTGACCACTCTTTACCCTCTACAGGGTAGTTTCTGACCTGCTCCATGCCATGTTCCAACACTCCCATCCCTCATCTCATCCTCATTCCCAAGCTGAGCCTGAAAGGCAGCAAGTTCCTTCCCCCATCAGGTGTTTTGCCCTTGCTAACAGATCCTTCACATTCTGTATCGGCCTTCTTTTTAATTGCTCAGCTCTCAGCACAAATGTCACCTCCCTCCAGGGGCCTTTCCTGGTTGTGATGTTTTCTTCTCACATCAGCCTGCACAGTGCTTATTGACTACGACTGTACTATGATTCATTTGATCATTAATTGTCTCTCCATCTCAACGCATATGCGAGGGAAGACAGCCAAGGTCATGGGTGTCTAGAACAGTGCCCAGCAATGTGGTAGCTATTCAGTAACTACCATTTGGATGAAGATCAAGCCTAGGACTTTTAGAAGTGAACAGGAAACAAACCAATGCCTGTGGAGAATGGTTGGGCAAGGTGGTACACCTGAAACTGCATCAGGAGGGGGTGGAGTAGGAAGAGCACGAGCTGAAGGCCAGAATGGGCTGGATAGCAAGGTCCTGTGGCGAAAAGAACTTGGGGACATTGAGCCCAGCACATCTTTCAACCACTGGACCACAGAATCAGAAAAGAAAGTTTTAAAATCATCAAAGTTGTTCCGGCATAGCTGTCATCCTCTGTGCTAAACCTGAAGTAACCAGATTCATCCTCTGGTTCCTCATTTCCTGCATGTGTAAAGCAAGGGTGGGCGAGGACATAGTTTGCAGGTGGTTGAGGGCATTAAGTGAGTTAACGTATCATGTGTTTGGCACCTAGCAAGAACAGTAAATAGGTGTTAGTTAAGTAGTAATGAAACATCCCCCCCCTTCCCCCCCTTTTGTTTCTTCTTCCTTGCAGGAAACAGGAAGTTCTCTTGCAGTACAAATCCTTACCTGTTCTAGGAATCCAGGAACACCTTCCGACTCATAGTCATGAATGTTCTCAGAGGCCATTGTCACCTGAAGGAGATTTGAGGCCATTGCACTGATCAGACAGTAGAGAAGGACTTTCACTAAGGCAGGGGCAAGATGGAGGAGAAAGGTGGGACATGGCTGTCTGCAGCCTGGGATGCCTGCATAGCAGCTGGCATCTTGGCCGTATAGTATATTAGAAGGTCTTTAGTCCTCTTGCCAGGGCATTGTAATCACCCTGATGAGCCCTGATTTCTCCCTCCTGACATTCTAATTACCCCTGGACTGATGCTTATACCACAACCCTTGGGAGCTTATGTGCCTTCTCAGTTCACTTTAACCCCAGCTCCTCATTATAGAAACAGGTATCTGCTTTGATCTGAACTCATGTCCTCTGGCCTCATTCTTACACAACTCCACAATTTCCTGTCTTATATACTGTGTTACTTTTCTCCTAGTTGTTGTGAAATGTCCGATGGAAGCAAATTGGGAGAGGGTAGATTCATTTTTGGCTCATGGTTTCGGGGAACTTCAGTCCATCACAGTAGAGAATGAATGGCTATGGGGGTAGCTCAGTTCCTGGTGATGGGAGCTCAAGAAATGGCTTGCTCACGGTTTAGAAAATCATGAAACAGAGGGCAGGACTGGAAGTGGGGGCACATATAATTCAAACCTTAGTGGCTTGCATGCACCAGCTAGACAGCATGTATCAAAGTTCACAAAGTCATAAAACAAGATAACAACCAGGTACTCAAATGCATGAGTGTGTGAGAGAGATGTTTACTTCCAAACCATAACAATCCTCAAATCATCAACTGATGGAAGGATGTAAAGAGGGCATTCACAGCTCAAAACACTTATCACCCACCTTATACCTGTGCTTTGTGGACTCTACAGCAAGCCTTGGTTTGAATCCCAGAGCTTTGGGTTTCTAGCTAGAACTGAAGCACCTCCAGATGCCTAATTTCCCCATCTCCATAAGCTGTGGATAATAACCATTCTCAATATAAAGTTCTCATCAATCAGTATCTACAAAACACTTATCACCTGCAGTTTATAAGGCTGTTAGTTATTTCAGATGTAGTATCTCATTTAATCCTCATAAATTGAAGGTGTTAAAGATGATTCTTATTTTAAAAATCAAAACACCCAAATCCAAAAAGATTAAATAACATTCCTAGGGTCTATCCCATCAAATGGACAACTACTGACCCATTTCTCCCTGTTTCTGTAAGTTGGAACTGGGGAGTCTTTTGCTAAAGCCACTCTTCACATAGGCATTTAGCTTGCCAGCATGGTCTTTAGATGTTCCCTGGGTCACCTTCTGTACCTTCTTTCCATCTACCTGACATTCTCCGTTGATTTACATGCCACCAAGTCTCACAGAACTAAACCCAAAGGGCAGCTGAACAGACTCCCTTGGAAGCAAGATGAAGGTATTCTTAGCACTGACATTCAGCAAGGAGCAGCAAGAACAAAGTCCCTGCTTCTTGGTAATCAGTGTGTATCTGAAGAAACAAACAGCTGAGAATGTAATATCGCAAATACTAATAAGTGCAATGAGGAAGGAAAAGACAGAGTGAGAGCAGGCGTCCCTCAACGTCACATCAGCCCCTGCTCACTGCCTTAAGCAGTCATGCTTTTGTGACCTGCTATTTGACATCAGTAGTCTTTCCAAGTGGCCAAGAAATTTCAGAGCAGATAGGAGGGTAACACTTAAAAAATGAAGTCTGCAGAGCAGATGGCTCAGTGATTTCATGCCAATTAAATCAACGGTTCAGCTGTCTGATCCATTGCTCGATGATCAAGCTGCAGAGAGCCTCTTGTGTTGGTGCAGATATCTGATTTAATGTAAAAGACGCTAATGGAAACAGCCATGAGGGTCACACGGACAATGTTGCAATAAAGAAATTATACAATGGCAACACAGCGAGGCAAAAGAGCAAGTGGAACTGGTGGGATGGTGAGTGATGGGGGCAGAAACAAAAAGCCTTACGTAATTAGGGTGATATTGGGGGGTTACGACGCTAAGTACTCAATCCACTTAGGCACATGTTGTTATAATGATGCACTTACTTTGTGCCAGATTCTGCGAGGCACTGCATACTAGGAGGAGGAGTTCCAAAGATAGATAAGATGTCGCTGTCCCTGCCTCGCAGGGGTTCACAGTCTATAGCTAGAAGCAGACTCCGAAACAAACTGCTATGGTCTAAGGTGCCATGATAAATGGACAGCAGTATGACCCAAGGTGTAAGCAGACCCCTTTACCCCCAGTTACTCATAAGTAATTCAGATGTAACAAGGTCTACTAGGGCACATTTAAGATTAACAAGGTTCTGGCACCACACATGTTATAATTTAGCACCAGAGTCCGTGCTTTATAAAATCACTGAGGTAAGACAATCATGATCATCTTAAAGGAACCCAGGGAAAGGCCACGGGTGTTTCTACTCATGAGGTGGAGTCAACCCTGAGAAGAGAAAAATCCAAGATAGGACCTGAGGGTTTCAGAGGTAGACACAGACTGACCTGCAGAATTTTCTCTCCTCTCTGAGATTAATAATAGATAGATGTTTATAAGCCAAGCACTGAGTAATAAAATGCCTGAGGTTCTTCTGGTGTGGAGCAGGAGCTTTCTGAAGCATCAATAAACAAGAAAGAGGCAGGAGCCACTTCGAGGAGACATCTAAGTGAGCTGTTCACTTGGTTGTATGTGTGGAAATCACTCTCTGTCACTTCCAAAGCTCCAGGACAGCATCATTAAAACTGACAACCTCTCAAAATGTAACCCTACTGTGAAAATAGCCAAACAGTAACAGTAGAATAGAGAGCTCAGAAAAAGGCTCGCACAGATGTGGACAAGTAATATATTATAAAGCAGGACTTCAAGATGGTGGTGATGGGATGATTTATTCACTGAGTATGATTTAACCATGGGGTAGACAATACCTTTTATCATACTCAAGGATATATTCTACATATATCAGAAAAAAAAACAAAAACAGCTTAGGGAGATGGTAAAGAGCTTGCTGTGAAGTATGAGGACCCACGTTAGGATTCCAGCACCCATGTAAAAGCCAAGTGTGGCAACATAAGTTTGTAACTCTAGTACTTGGAAAGGTAGACACCAGACGGTACTCGAGGACTTGAGGGATAGCCAGTTTAGCTAGTTGGCAAAACTCCACTTTCAGTGGGAGAGCCTGTTTCAAAAAAATATATTGCTATGACAATTTGCACCAAGACCAATGCAACTTATAAAGAAAACATTCAATTTGGGATTCACAGTTGTAGGGTGTTATAGACCACGACCATCCCATCAGGGAGCACGGCAGTGGACAGGCAGACAAGTCACTGGAGAAATCATTGAGACTTTTCATTCTTATCTGAAAGCAGGAGGCAGAGAGACAGAGAGGGAGGGGGGGATTAACTGGTTTGATGGGATGATTGGTATTTGTGAATTACTGTTTTTAGAAAATTGTATTAGTACTGTTTCTTGTATATTGATATATTAAATATTAAATGTGAGTGTTCCTACCTCTATTTTTGTATAAGAGTATGCTTATAACTTTGTCTATATTGTATTGATACATCTACCATATTACAATGTACATTTCTACCTCTGATACTATTTATATAATAACATTGTTTACATTTGATATGTAATGACATTGTTTACAGTTAAAGATCATTGTCTTCATATATTACACAGTTGTTTATTCTCTTAGTCTTCAAGTTAGATAGGTATTAAGAATTATATGTTTGTCATATTTATTTTTAGGTTAATCAGGATTTTTAGATACATAGAGATTATATTTAGTATAGATAGTATGATCTTCAGCCTCTTCAAAGAACTTTAAAAAAATGGCCTTTAATCTAACCTAAAATTCTGTGCCAACGAGACACATTTACTCCTGACAACACCACTCTACTCCCGAGAGAACGTTGAGCACCAGAGACACTCCACTGGGAGCTTGTCTTCTTGGCAGAACTGGCCTTTGGGTTAAGAAAAGCCCATACCTCAGCTACTGACAAAGATACAAAATATCCAAAAATGGATAAAACAGGATTGTCTTATCTTGCCAAGACAGGATAAGATAGTTCTAAGAAAGTTCCTTGCCTTTAATAATGGTATGATAGTTGTGTTAGGCCTTAGCCAAAGTTGGTTGACTCAACATTGCAAACGAGACTTTTGGTGATTGCCCAGGTAGTCAGTTGTCTTTGTCAATTGTTGTACATTTTGGATATCTCTCGTTTGTTAGGTAATATTAATTTCCTTCTCAGATTTTGACGGAGTTAAAGATTAGATAATTGTAGTTACTGTCTACATTATTTAGATTCTTTAAAATAGAACGTTTAGTATTTGTTTCTATTGTATATAGTTGTATTTGGTTTGGCTCTATCTTATTTAGACAAAAAGGGGAGGTGTAGGGGAGACCCAGTCAATCACCTTGCTAGCAGGGGGCGGGGTCCCCCGAGGATATTTTCTACTTACAAAGATTGCGGGTGTGCTCCCAGCCGCCCCTTCTACCTTCCTGTTCTCTGCTGGAACTTCGGTTCTGTGAGTCTTTCCCTAATTAAAGCTGAATATTTTATTATAATTCCCATCTTCCGTTCATTTACGCCGCAACAGAAGGGAGGGAGGGAGGGAGGGAGGGAAGAAGAGAGATAAAGGATTTATGTGTTAGAAAAACGTTTTTCAAGTAATGCCATATAGACTCTTCACATATGAAATTTAAAAAAAATAACCTCAGACATTCTGAAGAAGAATATTTGACCACAAAACTTAATGATACCCTATATGTTTTTAAATATTCTCAAAGAGGTTCAAAGTTAAATGGGAGGATGAAAGAACATTCAACATATATAATAACCAGATGGTTGAGACTCAAATTTGTCAAGATTTCTCAAAAAAATGAGATAAAAACAGTAAAACTTAATAGAAAATTGGGCAAATTATATAAATGGCAACACGTGGGGAAAACACAAATTAAGAGATGTTTGGTTATGCAGTAATGAGGACACTGTAAATTAGAACCATCATGTTCCTGGAGGTTTTCCAGAATAGCAGCATTAAGGTGAGTGAAAGCCCCAAGTAAAAATAATAATATCTGGGTATTGATGAACACCACTGGCAGAACATCAGACTGGTGGGGAATTTCTAGAAGGCAATTCAATAATATATTGAATTATTTTTATAGACATTTACCTAAATTTTTTTCAAGAAATCTAGTTAAGTGCCTAGAAAAACACATGTGCAAAAAATAGTCTGTAGACTATGGACTGAATGTTTGCGTTCCACCCTAGACTCACAAATTGAAGCTCAGCCCATAATAGGATTCCTTTTGGGAATGAAGCCTTGGGGAGATAATTAGATCGTGAGGGTAGATCCACTAAGAATAAGGTTAGTAACCTTATGAGGAGTAAGATACCTAGCCCATCTTCTTTGAACCACGTGAAGATTCAAAGAGAAGTCGGCTGTCTTGTGCATGAAGAGGGCCCTTAGCTGAACCCAACCGTGCTGGTACCCCAGTCTCACAACCTCTATAAGCACTATGTGAGATACCTGTTATAGCTTAAGCCAATCACTCTCTGTTAACATCATGGTGATTTATATGGCTGCCTGGATAAAGACAATACAGCTAGGAGTGAGGATCCATATGGTCCTTCCCTGTAGCATGTCTGCCCTGGCATGATGGACTGTATAACCTTCTCGAACTACAGACTAACCCTTTCTCTTTTAAGCTGATTTTCCAGACTGTTTTGTCACACCAACAGGAAAAGAAACTAAGACATATGGTATGATGCTATTTCTACCAAAAATAAAATGAAGTCATGCAAACACAAAGCTAAATTTTATTTTAAACAAACACATAGATGCTTGCTACACACACACACACACATAATATGTGTAGGTGTAGGCAAGGATGTAGGTATGCCTGCCACTCTATAACTATAGATACAGATACTTAATGTGCAGTAAATAATTGGAAAGATATAGGCCAGATTGATACTAAGACTACATCCAGGAATACGATGTACGTGTGAGGACACACAAGTGTGAAGGGAATTTCACTTTGTGTTTTTGCACATTTTTTTGAGACAGGGTTTCTCTGTGTAACACAGCCATGGCTACATATTTGTTTTTTTAAAAATAATACTTAATTTATTTTTTAAGGATTTTATACAATATATGTTGAGATATTCACTCTCTGTACCCTAGATCCTCCAAGATCAACTCTCTCCGCCATTACCTCCCTACTCACTCAGTTTTGAGCTTTCTTCTACTCTATTTTAATTCCACTAGGTTCAGTTTTTGTTGCCCAACTAGTCTTGTGAATCAGGTTTGCTCTGGAGTGTAGCTGACCAACCATGGCTTGTACCATTAAATAAAACTGACTCACCCACTCCCGGCAGCTATTAAACACCAAGAGCTCTTCAGTTAGCAGTGGTATTTCATGCCCATCTACTCCCCTCAATTCTGGGACTTTGTGTGGCTTGATCTTCTGAGATGAGATGAGATGGAGCCCATTCAGGGTGGTAAGGACATAGACTGTCTGGCTTGAACTTGTTCAAATCTTGAGCACCATCACTGTGAGTCATGTGTGCGACTGTCTTGTGACTGTGAAGCAGTGCTTCTCTGAAGTTATCAACTGCCCATGGCTCCTACAGGCTTCCTGACCCCTCTTTTTCAGAGACTTCTGAGCCCTGAAGAGATTGGTATAATACAGATATTCTTTTTAGGCCTGAGAACGCTTCGGTCTATTATGCCTTGCACCTGAACCAGCTGAGGCTCTCTGTGTTAATTTCTAGCTACTGCCAGAAGAGACTTCTCCAATGAGGGTTGAAAGATTCCTAATATGGGTGTGGTGATAGTCATTAGGAGCTGTGACATTATATTCATTTAGCAGAATAATAGTAGCAAGCCCTCACATAGGGCCTATGACCTATCTAGCCTCAGGTTCTTGCCCCTTTTAACAGTGTCAGATATGGGGAACACATGGAGTGGCCCTTAGATCCAATTAAAAATGGTTGGATAATCCCATCATATTCATGCCACTGTTGCACCTATGGGCATATCTCATTAGATCAGTCATTCTTATAGCTCATGGAGTTCATGGCGGGGTGAGACCAATAATTACTTTCCTCCTCCCGTAGCATGTCTATCGTCTTTTAGCACTATGAGAGCTAGTCAGTAGGGCTGAAGCTTCTAGGTAGGTAACATCTTGATATATTCCATGTTCTAAGACTCAAGTATGTTGTATCTTCAGCAACAGGGCCTTATGTAGAACAACCAAAAGTATTGTCAATATCCTATGATGTTTGGGGATCTCCAGGACCCCACTGAGCAACAACTCAACAAAGAGGTAGCCTATTCCTGATACTGGGTTTTTACTTGCATGTGGTGTCTAGTTGGGGTACTGTCCCCTCATTATAGGGTAGCATCATAATACAGAAAGAAGTTTCTACAGCAGTGGGTTCCCATGTATTTTACCAAAAGGCCTTTAGTGCTAATTATCCCTTTCATGATCTTTTCTCTATCCTGCCCTCCCATCTTCACTCTATTTAATCTTCCCTAGTCCATTATTCCTGGTCCCCTCTCTACATAGCTGTGTTCTATGTCTTCTCAATTGTAAAACTGCCCCCTTACCCACAGTTCCTTCCTAGTTTCCTAACCCCTATGGGCATTCCAGCAAAATATACATATCTATAGAATCAGACTAACACTCACATATGAGAGAACAAACAATGTTTGCCTTTCTAGGTAGGTCTGGGTTACCTCACTTAGGATGTTTCCAATTTCATCCACTTACCTGGGATTTCATTTCATTTTTCTTAACAACTGAATAATATACCATTATGTAAATGTGCTACATTTTTGCTACATTTCATCAGCTAATGGACATCTAGACTCTTTCTCTTTCCAGGTTATTTTGAGTATCAGTGAACATGGAAGAATAGATATTTCTGTCTAAGATATAAAGTCATTTAGGTATATGCCCAAGAGTGGTATAAGTGAATCATGTGGTGGATCTTTTCCCAGCTTTTTGAGGAGCCTCCACACTTATTTCTATAATGCTCACACCAGATTGCATCCCCACTAACAATGAGTAAGTGCTCCTCATTCCCACATCCGTTTATCTGCTCATCTGTTTTATTAATTTTGACCACTCAGATTGGGGTGAGATGAAATCTCAAAGTAGTTTTAATTTACATTTCCCTGACATTGGGCACTTTTATTTTTTTATTTTTTTTTTTTTTTTTGGTTTTTCGAGACAGGGTTTCTCTGTGGTTTTGGAGCCTGTCTTGGAACTAGCTCTTGTAGACCAGGCTGGTCTCGAACTCACAGAGATCCGCCTGCCTCTGCCTCCCGAGTGCTGGGATTAAAGGCGTGCGCCACCACCGCCCGGCTGCACTTTTAAAACTGTTTTCCAGGCATGTGTATTTACTTTTCTGAGAGCTCTCTGTTTAGTTCTATGCTCTACTTTTATTGGATTGTTTGTTTTCTTGATAGTTTGGGAAGGGAAATATTTGTTTTTCATTCTTTGTATAGTGTAGATATTAGTTCTCCTAATAGTAAAGTTTTTTTTTTTCCATTTAGTAGGCTGCATCTTCACCTCAGTGATGGTGTCATTCGCTTTACAGGATCTTTTTAGTTTCATGAGATCCTATTTATCAATTGTTGGTCTTAATAAGATACCTGGATCCTATCTGGAAAGTCGTCTCCTGTGCCTATAGTTTCAAGCATATCCTTTCTTTCTCTATCAGACTCAGGATCCATGTCTAAGATCTCAATCTATTTGGAGGTGATTTGGTGGTGGGTGAGAGGTAAGCATCTAGTTTTATTATTTTTATATGTGCCCATCTAATTTGAGCAGCACCATTTATCGAAGATGCTGTCTTTTTCTCCTGTGTGTATTTTAAGCCGCTATGTCTAGAATTAGGTGGTTATAGGTGCATGGACTTTTATATGGGTCCTGAATTCTATTCTATTGATTTTATCAATGTGCTTGTTTGTATGACAGTGCCATGCTGGTATTTTATTACTATAGCTGTGTAGTATAACTTGAAAACTGGGATGAAGGACCCAGGATTATTTTGGTTATCTTGGATTCTTTATGTTTCCATGTGAAGCTTATGACTAATTTTTAAATTTCTAAGATGAGTTTCATAGGAATTTTGATTGGAATTGTGTTGAATCTGTACAATGTTTTAATAGGATGGCCATTTTTGCAGTATGAATCCACTAATTCATGAGCAGGGGAGATCCTTCTGTCTTCTGATATTTTCAATCTCTTTCTTCGACACCTTAAATTTTTGTCATACAAGTCTTTCCTTTCCTTAGCTAAGTATATTCCTTGATATATTCCTAGTGTGCTGTGAATGGGATTGTTTCCATGGTTTCTTCTCTCTGTATGTTTATCATTTGTACATATGAAAGGTACTAGATAGTTAGGTTATGAACATGAGATCTCTCCAGCTGTTTTATGCAGACACTTAGTGCAATGAACTCTCCTCTTAGGATCACCTTCATTGTGTCCCATAGATTATGGTATGCTGTGCTCTCATTTGATTCAGGAGAGTTTTAAAATTTACTCCCTCATTTCTCTCCTGACTCAGACTTCATTCAGTGCTGTGTGATTTGGCTTCCACCTGTCTGTGTGCTTTCTTATGTTGCTGCTGCTAGATTCCTCTCTGTCGGCAGGAGCCAGGATGCTGCTTCAATGTTCCTAAATTTGTTAATGCTTTCTTTGTGCCTTACTATTTGGTTGATTTCAGAGGAAGTTTCACAGGTTGCTGAAAAGAAAATGTATTCCTCGGTATTTAGGTGGAATGGTCTGTAAATATCTGTTAGATCCACTTGATTTATCATGACATTTAACTCCGGAGTTTCTCTATTTAGTTTATGCCTAGATGCCCTGCCTATTGGCGAAAGTATAGCATTTGAGGTTGCCCACGGCCACTGTGGTGGGGGCAATCTTTGATTTCAGATCTAATAATGTTTCTTCTATGAAATTGGGCACACTTATGCTAAGTTCATAAATTTTTAGAATTATAGTATCCTCTTAGTGACCTTTTCTTTAATGAGTATGTAGTGTCCTTCTCTATCTCTTCTGATTATGTTTTATTTGAATTCTGTTTTGTCAAATAAAGGAATAGTTAAACCTGATTTTTTTTCTTTTTTAATCTGCTTGGTATAGTGTTTCGCTACATAGCCCTTACTAGCTCAGAACTCACTAGTAGACCAGGCTAGCCTTGTACTAAGATAGATTTGGCTGCCTCTGTCTCCTGAGTGCTGGAATTAAAGGCATAAACCCCATGCCCAGCTAATACACTTGTACTTAATATGTACATAAGACTATGAGTGGTGATGATAGAAATATATTTAAACATTCTGTGAGTAGAAAAGAAGGAAAGAAGGGAGAGGAAAAGATGGAAATGAAGGAAGGAGCAAAGGAGAGAGAGCTAGAAGGGGAGGGGAGAGACGTAGAGATGGAATGTTAAAATCAGATTTGAAGAGATTTAGCAAACAGTAAAACTTTGTTTTACCTTTGAGATAGGAAGGGAATGTTAGAGGCTTCTGGAAAAGAGTTTCTAGGAGGTCTGTAAGTCAGAGACAGGAGTTTAACAGTTCTCCCAGTGCTGGGAGACAGAAGGCTTCACTAGAAGCCTGTGAAAGTCATCCAAAAATGCTCTGGCTAGGCTAGTCGGAGGGAAGCCTCAGGCATGACCAATTCAGTTTAGAACACAGAAGGCTGTGGGCTGCACAGACATTTGTGAACTAGAACGCACAGTGGAGTAACTGAGGAGCGTCTACTGCCCAGGAAAGCTGTGACAGAGAGCTCAGGGTGGGGAATAAGGCTCAAACCCAAATCGACCTCAGACAAAGCTCTATTCCTTTGCATGATACAATGACCTTACTATTATTTTCTCAGTCATCTTACTAATGGAGCCCAGAAAGGCTTAGTAAATTCTTCCCAGCCACACTTCTGCTATTGAGTGGCAGATAGGACTGACACCAGTATCCTCGTATTTTAAATTCTGTGTGCCTTTAAATTTCACAAACTTGTCTTTCATTATAGCACTGTGTGGTACCTAATTCCAATTCCATTTTCCTATGAAGAAACTCAGGCTGTAGGTAAGAAAGGATAATCCAGTACTGAGCCAATGAACTAAATTCACAACAAACCACTCAGTGTGGAACGCCATGTTCTTCCTTGCACCACCAATGGATGTTCTGTGGGGAAGCATCCTTGTGCAGGTTAGACAGTAAGAACTTGTGACCAATTCCTTCCCTGTGCCTGTCCATGTGTACCTAAGAACACCAGTGAGCCTGGTCCTCGGAGTCCTATTACAGTCTGGTGCCCCTACCCAACCTTGAATCATGGTTGATTTGGAACAGTAGGGTCCTCTTCCAGTTCACAATTGGATCTTCAGGCTGGAGGTAGCTTGGTAGCACACCATGGGTCCTCTACAAGATGGCCAAGTCATCTCAGGGCTGGGGTTACCATGCTGGTGCAGCCACTGGTGACTGTGTATGAGCAAGAGTAACAAGGATCAATTGGTATCACCAGAAAGACCAGAAAGGCAAAGATGAGTCACCAGGATGTGTTCCCAGCCAGAGATAGATGAAGAGCAACTGCTTCAGTGTTCTCGCTCTCTCTCTCTCCTCTTGGTCTGCATGTCTGTGTGTCTTCTTTCTTCTTCTCTCTTCTCTCCTCTCTCCCCTGCCCCCCTGTGGTGTATGCATGGATGTGGTGTATGTACACGTGGAAGCTAGACGTTGACTTTGAATCTCTTCTTGTATCACTCTCTGCCTTGGTTTTGAGGCATAGTTTCTCCCTGAATCAGAAGCTTGTAGTTTCAGCATCAGTGGCTAGCCAGCAGGCACTCCGGGATTCACCCATCTCAGCACCAGTACCTGGTTTGCAGATGTGAACCAGCATTTCAAACCTTTTAACTGGATGCTGGGGATCTAAACTCAGGTCCTCAAACTCACACAAGCACTTGACCCACTTGGCTTGATTCTTTCATGTCATCCAATTGCCCACAAGATATGTGTGAATGTCTCTGAGAACCCGTGAGGGATAGATCTGACTGGGTCAGTAAGGGAATGAAGAAAAGACAAACACAAAAACTCAGAAGTCTGAGGTTGGTGAACTGGACTCTGATAGAAAAACCTCAGCACCCCAGACTGAGTATATTTGTTAGATACATTTGAATAAAGCAGTGGGCTTATTGCAAGCAGCTGAACAAGGAGGTGGGGTTATTATATACAGGTAAACCAGGAGGCAGGATATTACATGCAGCTGAACAAGGAGGTGGGGTTATTATATACAGGTAAACCAGGAAACAGGATGATTACATGCAGCTGAACAAGGAGGTAGGGTTATTATATACAGGTAAACCAGCAGGCAGGGTAATTACATGCAGCTGAACAAGGAGGTGGGGTTATTATATACAGGCAAACCAGGAGGCAGGGTAATTACATGCAGCTGGACTAGGAGGCAGATTTAGGCCATCTCCGTAGGAATAATTCCTGTAGGGGATCAATCTGGACATTTTCTACCCAGTCTACCATTTATCCACACACAGACCAAAAGGAGGCTTTCCTCCCCTACGCAAGGAAGGCTCTGCCACTCTCATGTCCCATGCCCATGTCAACAGCATCCATTCACATAGGACTTCATTCATTTGAGGCTTCCTCCAAACCCCAGTTCCCTGTGCCTGGTCGATCGATCATTTGTAGAGAAGTTTCATGCATCTTCTTCTGTATTAGCAACTTTTTATTGATATGATGAGATACGCATGTGAAGCAACTTAAAGGAGGAATCCATGGTTTGGGCTCATGGTTTCAGAGGGCTCTGTCTATCGTGACATGGCAAGCATGGCAGAGCAGCAAGCATGGCACGCCAAGGAAGACAGAAATAAAGAGAGGGGACTGTCAGTGCTCTGCTGGCCTTTGTCCTCTTCCCTACTGCTTTTATTTAGTCTCCCTGCCATCCCATGAAATGGAGTTGTACACATTGAGAATGGGTCTTAGTCGCTTGGTTAGTCCTCTCTAGAAACAAACTCCCTCATATACCCAGAGGCCCAGGCCATCTAAATCCAGTCACAGAGGAATCGAAGGTTATTACATTCTATTTTTCTTCCTTTTATTCACAGAAGTTGGTCCTCAATGAAAGAAGGCATCTGAAGGGAAAGTCAGCTGCCAGTCAAATACTTCTTGGTCTGAATTTTTGTTTCATAAAGCAATGGCAGTAGTATCTTCAGGTGCTCCCTCAAAAAATGGAAGATGTTGCGTCCAAAATATTTCCATTGCCTTGAGAGGGGTGCTAAGAATACATGCGTGTGCCATGTGAGACACCCAAAGAGAGAGCCTCCCACCTGATTCCAACCACTTCAACAAGAGAAAAGACTCAAGACAAAAAATGGCTCCATTGTGGTTAAAAGAATGCAGAGCCAGTGGTACCATCACTGAATGAAGAGAATGCAGAACAGACTGCAGAATCCAAAGGGCAGATATGATGGACATCCCAGACTCAACCTGTGAAGACCAGAATGGGAAGCTGGAAATCCATCCTGGGGATGCTTTCAAACAGTGTAGCATGAAAACTGTACCCCAGAAGGGTGTTCTCATGCCTTTAAACAGTGTATCTTGGAAGCTATACTCCAGCAAGGGTGTTCTGCAGGAAGAATTGGAATTAGTTTCTTGGAGACTCAGGGAGAGAGATCAATTGCTTAGAAAATCCAGACAGATGTTTCTTGCCCTTCCAAGACTGAGATTTGCACCTACTGCACTTCCTAGCAAGTTCTGCTTCTTAAGATGGCTCAAGTGGCGTTTTGTTTCTAACAAACTGCCCTTGACTAAGATAGCCCATGTAGAAAGTAAATTAGCCACAGGCCAACATACTTTTATCGATATTCTTTTATTGCTTCTGTGTCTGGTTCATTGGGTGTTTACAGCAAAGTTCTAAAGTTGCAGCTTCCTTGCCAGTGTGGGTTAGTTAACTTCAGTGTGTTTTATGTTCCCAAAGCCAAGCCTAAACCTGATCAATTTCCTCCCAAGGATACATCTTGCATTCAGTATAGGCCATGCAGCGGGTGCCCTTAAAGCCCCCACATCAACTCTGTTAAATCTCAGCACTGCCCTGACTGTTCAAGGCCATAGCTGAACCATAGGGAACCCATATCTCAAATGAAAGGAGTTCTCATCCTCTTCTATTCAACCTACCTTACCCTTCAAGTGTTTAAATTTTTACTAAATTACCACATATTGACTGTTAAGAACACTGTGACATTTCACAGATGTGTACAATGTACCTAGTGTTCAACCCCGTTGCTCTCTCTTTCCCCTTTCCCCCTTCTTGGTGGTCTTCTTTACACAAATAGTGCCTTCTGTGCCCATGGTTTTACCAGTTCTAGATTCTGCATGTGAGAGAAGGCATGCAGGATTTTCCTTTCTGAGTATGACTTATCTTGTGTAACACAATAGCCCAGGCTCTGTCTGTGGCCACACTCTTCTCCCTGACTGACTGAGCTTGAAACGTCACATTTGTGGGTTCTTTGGTCTTCTCAGGGGTAAACAATTTCCCAACAGTGCCTCATGCACTTCAGATATTTTGTTGTTAGCCTAAGAAAAACTGCTCACAGTGTGGCACAGTTCTTAATTCACAGCCCATGCCTCCCCTGTCAACATTTTTTTTAAAAAGATCCTGCTGCCTTAAAAATTGATTTCAACCATATATATACTCAGGACAAAGGGCCATTGTTTATGACTACTCTTTGAAGTTTTTCTCTCCTCTTAATTTTACTATAGATTTTGTTTGTTTACTGAAAGACAGGCTGGCCTTGAACCTGATGTATAACCAAGGATAATCTTGAACCCATGATTCTCCTTCGTTCTGCTACCTCCCAACAGCTGGGACTGTCGCTATCTGCATGTCACTAACTGAAAAAGAAAGTGAAAACTCTATTCTGGGTTCCGTTTGATTCTTCCCAAGCCACAGTAGTAGCATAAGGGAGTGGGGTTCCCTGGCAGCTCCTGGGACTTTCTTGTATTGGAAGTGGCCTCTGGGCCAAGATCATCAGGTCTCAGGTAACTGCTTAGGAACTCTCAGGACTGTGGAGTAATGGACCTCAGAGGACTCCCTCCAAGCACCAGTCCCCTACAATCACCGAGTGTATTCAGGAACATACTCGACAGAGTGGACTGGCCTGAATTTCTGTGAAGAAATTGCCAGCGGCTGTTGTACGCTCCATCATCTATCAGCACCATCCTCAGGAACTCGATTTTGTGTTTGGGAGATAGCGAGGGCATGACTTGGCATAACAAAGGCAGAGCGGGGTGCAAGGTACTGCTTCTCAGCTGCTAACTTCGGCGCATCATTCATTAGCAGGGTTGGTGCCATTTGAGAAGGAGAAACACGGAAACTGATTAGAGGGAGAATTTATCACCCTGCCTGGAAGAGTAAACAAAGCAGAGGAGCTGTCCATCACAGTGGGCTCTGGCACCATCAGCAGCCAGCATCTGCTGAGCTGGCTGAGCGATCACCTAAGAAAAGAAAGACTGGGCAGACTGGGCAGGAAAAATTCTGTGTCCTGCTGGATCTTTGGCCCTGGGGCAGTTTTCCAAATGTACCCAGAGTGTCCAGGACACTGGATGTTCCAGAAAAACAAGGTGATCCTTGGGAAAGGAGGTGCATTAGAGATTTATTAGTGATCCTTCTGATCTTCTTGCCCATCCCACCGACCTCAAGCCACTGGGAGGATAAGAGGTGGTGTCATGTGACTTACTCTGAGCAGGGAGAGGGAAACAAAAACGTGACTTCCAGGCGGAAGTGTTAAGAAGCAGTGTGCCTTCCAAGTTTCTTTCTTCTTGCCACAAGGGCTATAGTGAGCCCATAACTGAGATTGTATTTACCCACAACTATAGGAGACATGCTATTCTGAACTGAAGTCAAATAATAATGTGCATAGGAGTGAGAAGTAGACATCTGTGGTTATACTTAATGGTCTGCTGCTTCCTTATAAGTATGACTGCTTCCTCTGGACTGACCTGGTTCAGCTCTCCTCACCCAGCCATCTCTCCTCACATATTCCCTTGTGTTTCATGCCATTGTCAATGGTACTAGCAGCACTGTGGGAGACACCTGATTTTAAGTTTTGATCAATAGCCTCTTGTGGTTGTTGCAGGCAGTTCTTTCCACCAGACGTCTTGGGCTAGTTAGCAAAGCGAAACAGGGACAAATGCTTGTTATAGCCCCATGCTGATCTAAACGCACCCTTGAGTTGCAAACACTGTTAAATACTGCATCAAATTTATCATTCCTGATTTATTTGTCCAAGGATAGAATCTCTTTCTGGAAAGACTCCCCACCTCTCTTAAGTAAATTTCCAGTACTTACTCAAACCGGGTAGGTCATCAGCCTCCTCAGATACACAGGAAGTTGCCTTGGTGAGAATATTTGAAACAGCTAATGCCCGTCATGAAGATGCAGTGCCTTGATATAGTGCCACCCTCACAAATGGCACCCTGTATTGAACTATGCATGGGGTGTTGCTGCCATTGCTTCACATAGCTTGCTATGGCTTGGATCTGACTTAAGATGTCTCTCCTGAAGGTTCATGGGTTGCCAAACTGATCCCCAAGGCAGTAGTATTGGGAACTGGCAGGGCCTTCATAAAGAAAATATCAATAGGAAGTCCTTAAGGTCATTGAGGACACCACCCTCAGAAAGCTTTAAGGCTATCATTGTTAGAGCAGGAGTTGATACAGAACACATGCCTGACCTTTGGGCTTCTGTGTTCTTCCTGCCCTGCCGAGCGACTCCAACCTTCTTCACAGTCCCACCGTGATGATACCAAAAACATGAAGCCCTCACAAGCTTCAAGCCAATTCTGGTCTTTTAGCCTTGGATATCTATAACTGTGAACTACATAAACTTATTTTCTTTATAGACTAACCTGCCTCTGCCATTTCATGATAGTAATGTTAGGAAAAAGTAATGCATAGCTTTGCTTTAATTTTTTTCCTGTCATTGAGCTGTAGTTTGCTTTCTGGTATAGTACAAAATAGGAATTTTGATTTCTCCCTGCAAAAAAAAAAAAAAAAGCTAACCAAGTTCTTTATTGAATAATCATTTTTTTTGCTTATTCAAAATGCTAACATTCTTGGTAACAAATATCTATTTGTACTTAACTCTATTTCTATGCATCTATTCTGTTCCAACGATCTGTTGGTTTCTGTATTCACCAGAATGTCCCTATAATATATTTAAATACCCGAAGTGGAGTATGTTCTTCATTATAATCTTGGTCTCTGTGTTGGGATTTGCCTTCAATTTACAGATTAATTGGAGGGGGATGAGAAATTGTAAATTGACATCCTTCTGAGAACCTGGTATGTCTTTTGACTAAGTCTGTTTACTTTAAGTCTATGTCTTTCAGTCATTTGTTTACTTTTTTATAAAACTTCACTTAACTTGTTAAGCTCACTTAGAGACATTTGATTTTAGATCTATGCTTTTTGCTTTCTATTGTTGTGATAAACCCAACACCAAAAAAGCAACTTGGAAAGGAAAGAGTTTATTTGGCTTACCTTTCCTGGTCACAGTCCATAGCTGAGGGAAGTTAGGGCAGGGGCCTGAAAGCAGGAACTGAAGCAGAGACCATGGAGGACTGCTCTCACTGGGTTGCTCCCCATGACTTCCTTGCATTCTCTCTTATAGCACCCAGGACCACCTTCCTAGCAATAGTACTGTACACAGAAAGCTGGGTCCTCCAACATCAATCACCAATCCATAACATGCCCCACAGATATTTCTTGAATTGACAATCTCTCCTCCCAGATAGGTCTAGGTGTGTCAAGTTGACAAAAAAACAAAAAACAAAAAAAAAAATCACAAGGTCATTCTGTAAATAGCATCTTTAAAATGTACCCAAGTTTCTCACCTTCTTTCAAGTATGTCTAAAAGTTCATTTTTTCCTATCTTTCCCCTGTGTGGGGCTACATTATTGAACTTTCTCATTTGCACGGTTAGTTTTTACCTTGGTTTTCATGGGCTTTCCATTGTGGTAAATTTTCATTTCTTACCACTTAAAAATAATAACTTTGTCTCTGTTTTCCTAACAGGTGTCCCAATGTGTCCTTTTTTAAATCATGTAGACAAGCAGTTCTCAACGGTGGGCGGGATGTGCTGCTGTCTGGAACTTCATTGGGTTCTAAACTTCTCATGAATGTAAGCAATGATTTGTAAATGTAAATTCCTCTGGAAAAGGTACCAAAGAGTTTTAGAACTTTTTCAGGTTCTGCACAACTTTAAAAAATAATGCTTTGACTATATTTTTATTTCATAAGCTAGAATTCGCACATTTATCAAATCAAAATTGACAAAGACAGGACGAAACACTTCCTTGTTTTTGCAGTCTCCAAATTTATATGCATCGTGGGCTCTTCTATCATCTACAACCTTGAATTTGAAGTTTTGATTGATAAAGAGCAACCAGAGATAAACAAGATAATGCAGCATATAAAGTAGAGCCAATCTCTAAACCAAAACGCTGTTGGTCAGTAGTTCCCCTAGTTTATACAACATTGGGAAAGTCATGGCATTCTCATGGGGCATGTGGTATGGGATGTGCATGGAGATCTAACTCTTGTTTTGAGAACTCATTCAGCTGTGATAATGGCAACTTTTACCATCCTCACGCTGCCTCTGTCAGGATAGCTTTTACTATTTTACTCTGTAGAGTTAAGGGCAGTGCAGCAATAATCTGTTTTTATTAATAATGAGAGGCTCGCAGCTTCAGGTTTAGCCTCTCCAATCTTCCCTTTGAAAACTACAAAGACACGGAGATGAAGACAGTAAAAGATAAAATTGATAAAATTCATGATGCCTGAAACTGGGCAGAATTGAGTTCAATTACAAGACTAAAGGATTATAGGGTGTATGGTCCTGTATTAACAAAAAAATAAAATAAGATTGCCTTAGATTTCCTTTATGTTGGTGCATGAAAGCAAGAAAGCCTGAAATGGATGAAACGGTGCTTCGGAAAAGTCCACTAACTCCCATTACTCAGAAACACGGGGCCTGCAGCAGTCAGACGACTGGTCAGTCATCCCTGAAGGCCTGACCAGCACAGTTCCACGTTCAGAGAGAAAGCAGGTCTGAGGGACAGATGCTGGGGACTGAATCCATGAAGGTGCTGTCCCTGCAGCACCAGTGGTACAGACAGCCACAGGCTGGCAGTGGCTCTTCACAGAAATGGCTGTTTTCTTGTAGAATTCCTCTTTGTGGGTGTGTGGTACATGGCGATAGGGATAAGAAGACGAAGCCTTGACAGGATAGGGATTCTTGAGTATGAAGCTGACTAGAAACACAAGTTGGTAAGAACTCTAATGCCACTGTATGTAACATTCCGGTTGACTAAAGCCTACAGGTGGTGGAGTGCCTGTCCATTATAGAAAGGATGAGAAGTTCCTGTTGGGTGGTAGCATCAGAGCCACTCTAGCACTGTAGAAGAACACAGCACCCATTGTGGTGCTGATTGTCAAAGCAAAGTCTCTCACTCACAATTATATAAAGCATGACACACAGTAACAGTGATGATTAGCCACGCTCCTGGCTTATGTATTTGCCGGACAGTGCTGTGACTGACCACTGGGAGCCTCAGGCATCTCGTGTTTACTGTGGCTTTGATTGTATCATTTTCTCTTGTGTTGGATTTAATTTCATATATTTTCACAGTGGCCTTAGGATCAAACTCTCTCTCTCACACACACACACAAACACACACCAGACAGCCTAGGCATTTAATAGCCTACACTATCTTAGTTGGCTATCACTCTGTGATATCCACATATAATGAAATCAGCCAACAATTCCTATCAACATTACTAAGAAGTGCATGGCCATGGATTGAGAAGACCTATCACCTTCGACTTCTCTCTCTCTCTCTCTCTCTCTCTCTCTCTCTCTCTCTCTCTCTCTCATCTTTATAATCTTTACAGCAACTACTTTATTGTCTCCTTTTGCATGCAAATTCATAGCCTGTCTTTAACAATGATCTTGGAAATTACCTTAAAATGCAGGTCTTATCAGACAGCCATGATGGTGCATACCTGAAATACTAGCCCTCAGGAGACTAAGGCAGGAGGAGCCCAAGTGCTAGGTTAGGCCAATTTACATAATGAGTTTCAGGCCAGCATGGGATACCCAGTGAGCACCTGCCTCTCCTGTCTTCCCATCTTAAAAAGTAGCCCAGTGCCTACTCAGGTGCAAAATGCAAGTTTGCTATCATTGTTCTCAGTGGTCTGACCCCTACTATTGAGTCTGCTGAGGTCCTATCCCAATCTGCTCTCTACTTCTACCTTCTTCTTCCACCAGACAGGCCTCTTGACTCTTCCTCAAGCACCTTACCAGTTCCAGCCATTTGTAGAAATAGTTCTATATGGGTTGAAGGTGAACTGCTCTCCATGTGTTTGAACATGGTCTCCAGATGGTGACACTGCTTTGGAAGGTTGTCAGGTGGCCTAGCTGACAGTAGGTCCTTAGGAATGGTCTTTGAAGGATACCAGCTTCTGGTTCTGTCCTGTACGATTCACACCTTGTCCCAGTGTGAAGCAGGTACCACTTCAGCTGCCACGCTTTCCCTGCTGTGACAGATTGTGGGCCAAAACGAGTCCTCTTCCCCTGGCTTTTTATGTCAAGTCTGGTTACAGCAAAGGGAAAATTCCTACCACAAATTCCTTCTATCCCAAGATATTGGCCTGGGTCACCCTCAAATTAGTTTAGCTTCTATGCAAAAATCAGCCTGTGAGGCAAAGGGCTCACACGGCCTCTCTTATTCTCTGACCATTAGTCCTCTTTGCTTCTCTCCTGGGGTATTCATCACATAATACACTGTATAATAATTTGTTTGCTATTTGTTAATAATTTATATTTATTTATGGGCTCCAATAAGGAAAGTTTCTAAAAAGGTAAGTTTCTAGAAGTAAAAAATTTGCTTTCTTATGTTTATTGATGTATTTATGATGCAGAGAGCAGATGTGGCATGGTGCGGGTGCCCAATAAATATTTATAGGAAGGAAGAAAGGAAGGGAGGGAGGAAGAAATAAGGAGGAGGAAGGGATGGGAGTGGAGAAGGGAGGGAATACTTTAATGTCAAAGTCAGGTGAAGCAAAGAGCCTCTGCATGGCATTCTATGAATATGGGATCCCTAAGCTGCTGTGTGAACAACTGCGGGAAGCAGACAAGGGGTGCAGAAGAGTGAGGGAGCAAAGGCTCACGGGAGAGCACAGTCAGCCAGAGTCTGGGGAGATTTCCTCTTTTCAAAGAAGGAAAAGGAAGGAGAGGACGGCAGCTTTAGCGGTTTCTGGCTAGTGCACTGTTTTTGTAGGTGATGTGCACAGTGTTCAAAGAGTTCTACCTCTGTCTCTAAGATGGCAAAAAGTACATGGGAAGACAGTGCCGGGCTGGCTCCTTGCTGTTTGCTCTGCCTGCCACTCAGCCCTCTTCATCCAGGTTCAATGCTGGCGTTGGCCATAACATTTACCTATCACTTCTGTCATAACCACCCTCGTCTGTCTCCAGGGCAGAAGCCACAGCACCCTTCCATCCTTTTCATCTTTTCTCTTCCACTCTGCATTCTTCCCAAGTTTGTGATCTACAGGCCTGCTCAAACTCACTCATGTGAACTAAGACTCTGCCACTGTTGTGTCCCCACCTACCCCTCCTCTTGGACGGCTTCCCTAGACCTGCTTTCGACTTTCACTTTCCAGGGAGAAGAAAAACACACATGCTGTACAAGATATATTTCTGTCTTTCTCTTCAGCACATTGAGTTCTTTACTTTCTTGCCTTTTGCCTGGTGTGGGTATATGTGCTGTGTATGTGCAGTGTGTGATAAGTATGAGTATGTGGTGTGTGTGTGTGTGTATAGTATGAGGGAAATGTAAGTGTGTGTGTGGTAAGTGTATGTCTGTGTGAGTGTGTTATGCTGTGTTGTTTCTGTATATGACTGATGTATATGCATAGTGTGTGTGCGGTATGTAAGTGGAGTGTATAGTATGTGTGTGAGAGAGAGAGAGAGATGGGGGTAGGGTCTATGTGTAGTGTGTGTTTGTACAGTGTGCGTTCTGTATGGTGTGTGTTTATGCTGTATGGTGTGTAGCATGTAAGGTATTGTGGTATATTATATGATGTGAGTATGTGGTGTATGTATGTGTGCTGCATGCACATGAGAGTGCCGGTGCACGTGGCCATGACCACACATGCAGAGTCTACAGCAGGATAATGAATGAGTGTCATTCTTCACTAACTCTCCACCATGTTGTCCTGCCATATGGTCTGATAGTAATGGAAGCTTGCTGCTTTGACTAGATCACATGACCGGTGAGTTCTCAAGAACCACCTGCCTGCCGTTTTCAGGAACTCTCTGCCCCTCCACAGCCACAGGCTTTTACGTGCCTGGCCGTTGCCGTGGGTGCTGGGATTCAAACTCAGGCCCTCATGCTGTAGAACAAACCCTCTCACCCACTATCCAAGTTTCCAGTCCCTATTTCTTACACTTTTATGTTGAAATATTTTCATTGCAAAATTCAAGTTATTTTTCAGCCTCGGTGGAAGGCATTTCTATCCCCACCTAACACTTGTGAATAATGGATCTTCTTAACTTCACTATCGTCTCTGTGTCAGATGCAACAGTGCTTGATTATTTTCACTATAAATTAAGGGACCTAACAGAGTGTGTGAATCAGTTGCGGAGGAAGTCGGGTGTTTTCGAGGGTTTTGTCAGGATTTAAATTTATTTTTAGTAGAGTTATTGAGCTTGCCCCTAGTTATCTTTATTTTATAGTCTATGGGAATTGACTTGCTCTCCGTCTTGAGTAGACATTGTAATGGCTGCTTTTCTAGTTTCACCATCCACACACCCAGGAAACAGTACTCTTGTCAAGTCACAGAGAAGATGTTTTCCATGGCGTTCTGTTGGACACAGAAGAAGCTGCTGCTTGGCTGAATGAAATTCCAATGTAGCATTTCTCGTGTGTGCCATGACTTTGTCTTCTTTCTAGATAGTACCCCTCCGAGCATGAGAAGCAGTGAAATTCTACTACTCACACCTTCTATGTCTCCTGATGTGGCCCTGGGTGCCTTTCTTTGATCTAGTCGCACCTTCTCTAAATCTGGAAGTTCCTTACAGTGAGTAGGGTATGAAAGCCGTCTCCTCTACTTCTTGTAGATCTCTCTGGTTATGCCTTGGGTCATTTTAGAAACTCTCTGAGAAACAGAGAGAAGAGGGTGAGAAAACCTGGACCCTTGTTCTTGGATCTCCATACGGTGATTTCTGTGACAGAGTGGAGAGCTGAGAGAGGAAGAATCAGCTTTCCCCAGGAATGAGCCCCCTAATTGGTTATCCAATTCCAAGTGGCCCACCCTAAAGCTGTCATATACAAGCAACACTAAACAGATTCAGTATGTTGTGCTTGTTTATTCATGCATATATGCAAAAATAATATGAAAAAGGAGGTTATCAATTTGATAAAGAGTAAGAAGGGGGAAGAGGGGTGGAGGGAGGAGAAGGAAAATGATGCCATATTTTAATTAAATCTTAAAAGTTATTTCCCCTTTCGATATAGTAGACTTAATACCCTTTGGCATCGTTATAGGACTTAAGATTGACAGAAGAGAGGCCCATTTGGATTGTCAGCCCATAGTTTTCTCTTCCACCATCCCTAACCATGTCCTGGAAATCTCAGCCATCCCACGAGCCAACAGACATGCCTGGTCTCCTGACCTTTTGGATAGAGAGTTGGCAGACAAATCTATTTAAAAAAAGTACTTCCGGCTTTTCAGGCAGTAGAGTTCGGCTCTATGAACTCTGTTGTTGAAGCACGAAATTAGTCCCGGGCAATATGTGAGTATGTAAATAAAAACATATGTGCCTGTATTTCAATAAAACTTTATTTAAAGTATGTGTGGAGGGGGAGTCACTAAGAAGACTATTTCATTGGCAACCCTTGAAGACAGTAGTATTCTCTACCAGGGTAGTAGAAAGGAGGCAGAATTTCCTGCTTCACTGTTAAATGTAGGTGCTTAGCAGGCCAGCTGACCACTATATATAGGAGGAATGGGTACTCCCATAAGCAGGGACACCAGAGCTAGACTCATGCAGCCACAAGCAGAGCAGATTTAATTGAAAACCTAGTGGCGACACGGAGAAAACAGTTTACACTTCCAATCGGCTGTCATTTCACTTTGTGGAAGAGTGACCTATTTCTCAATAAATCAATATGGAAACACTTCATAAGACAATTTTTTTATGAATTCAGTAGCAGGTACCTCTCTGCAGAATATTTTAAAGAGGTCCCATCTGTGAGTTCTCCCCCAGCAAACACAGGTTCCCGCGAAGACAGCTGTTTGCAGACTCTTATGGCAGCTCCCTCTGCAAACTGACCCACTTCTCCGAGCTTGGCTCTGCACACTGCGAGGTTTGAACAAGCCCTGTGTGAGGCAGGTTTCCTTTTCAGGTATCGCAGCCTGGCAGTTATTTCATTACTGCCAACTTTGAAATTCTCTTCTTCAGTTTCCAGGCCTTTATAGGAACTCATAAGGCAAAAATAGCCAGCCGATGAGAACAGCCATGTGCAGAACACTAGTGAGGTGTCTCTGGGTTCCTGTCCACTCCTCTTGGGCTATGCTTCCCCTTGGGACCAAATTCACACTTTACTCATTCATCTTGGTGCCACTCACAAGTCCCCTTGCTTTTCATAGAGCGTCTCTTCAATAAATATTAGTGTAGCCAATGCATTCATACATGTGCAGTGAAAAGAAACAAGAAAGAGAAGTGAGAGGCGCAGCAGCAGCGGCAGAGGCAGTTTCTTGGGGTAATTAACTCATTTTTATTCACTCATTGCCTTACAAATACTTGCTGAGACCCTCACTTAAGTCAGATACTCACCGAGTCACGGGATACCCTGCCCCACCATTTCTGTGTGCACAAAATCTGAACGCTCAGCACTGGGAAGGGTTTTGTCGAGGCTCCATCACTCTCTTTGTGACTTTCCCCATCTGCCCTCCTCTCTCTCCTCCCTCCACTTCACGCCTCTTATTAGTATCCCTCCACTCCTTAGTAGCCCCCCCCCGTTTCTGTCTCCATTACCTCATTGCCCGTGAGACTAAATTCTCAAACTCAAGGGTAAATCTGAACTCTGAAAAATCACTTTACTTATATCCATGCTGGTATCTCTAATAGAAATCACAAATACTTTACTGCATCCTAACTGTGGATGCAGACGGGCACGGGGACTTTGTTCATACCCTCCTCACTTTGAAATTACACTAGCTGTGAAACTCACTGATAGATTTTTTTAATGTGCTAATTAAAAGTACATGTATTACAGATGTATGTTTTGATAACTGTACTTGATACAGCTTTCTTTCGATATTTTATTCTGTGCATCTAAGTTTTGAGGCAGAGCCTGCCGGATTCAGTAAACCCCATGGAGCCTGCACCAGAAGTTCTGCTGGCAAATGCCTCAGCAGAACCCATGGAAGCATCATCTATCTCCATTAGATCTGCAAAGAATAGAGGGTGGCTAATTTTATTGTTCTTAATAGTTTCAAATGTTTTGGGTAGGGTTGTGTTGGTTTTTAGTTCTTTAGCATCTCTGGTGGGAATCACTAAACATCAAAAGTGATTCCCTGCCCATCACACACACTTCAAGTCCAGTGTCCTCCCTAGCTTTTCCACCAGCCAAACTCCACTAGATCTCACTATATCCAGTAATATTAATTGTCTTACATATTTAATTCATTTGACCACCGTAGCAGAATTTCAAAGAAGATGCTGTCACAGATCCTCATTTTAAAGAGAGGAAAATCAAGGTGCATGGAGGCTAGTTAGCGTGTCCACGATCACTTCATTGGAAGCACCAGAATGTCTACCTACAAAGTCCACTGTGTGGACTATCATCTATTAGACAACTTTGCCTGACCCAGCAGTCAACAGTCCTGCCCCTGCCTTCATGAGCCCTGCTTCCCATCATGTGGATCAACATGCAGTCTTCATTCCGTACAGAAAGTTGTGTCCTCCCACTTCCTGGGTTGGTGAAGTGTCCTCTGCTTAACCTGGTCGGCTCCCCTGCACTTTGCTTCATATCCCAGAGGGAGTTGGGAAGAGAGTTCTTTTGTATATTTCTGCTCATCTGTAATACATCTCTTTGGAGGGTTGAGATCCTTGCATGTATCCACTCCACATCCTCAACCAGAAGCCTTCAATCTGCATTAACCAGGTGACATTCTGAGCAGATTTCCCAGCTTCTCAATTTCTGCAGGAGACAGCACAGATCCTTTGGTGTGGTAAACAACTTGACTTCCCCCAGCCTTTGTGGTTAGATGACCCACCTTTCCCTCTGCTCACTACATTTCAATCACACAAGACGTTTGCTTTCTTCTGATAACGTTTGATGAGTTAATATCATGAGTGCATACCGAAGCCCAGTTCAAAAATCATTTGCTCTTTGGAGCTTCCCTTGAGAGAGATTAACAGTTCCTCATCTACACTTCCAAACACTTGAAGCAGTCGTCAATCAAAGCATTTAATCACATCAAGTCGTTGATCTACATCATTCTTCTTTGCCTCATTCTAGATCTGTCTAAAGCATGGTGATATGTTCTGTATCTTCGCATTGACTAGCATGTAATATCTAGGTCTAGGCAATGTGTGACTTTAGCACTAACCTCAACCCTCTACTCTCTCTGAAAGCATTCGGTTAGAGTACACCATGCACCATTCCCATAGCAGCTGACCAAAGTCTGCAAGGCAGCAGTCAGTAGAATTTGATTTAACTTAGGTTTAACTCCTAGACCCAAATATTCTCAGGTTAAGAAGAGATGCCAACAGCTACATATACCATTCACTAACTGAACCTCAAAACTTTCCAACCTAGCAATCAATAGCACTTGACATCTGCTTGTCGGGCTTTGTTCCATGCATGTACATCGTAGCTGGTCTTTCCCAGTGCTGTGTTTACTCACCCACCAGGGTCACCCAGCTCTGCATTGGAAAGTGGCTGTAGACGTGGTGTTTCTTGGATGTCTCACAGTCTCCAGTACTACTCTCTCTAAATAGTTTATAATGATGGGACCCTGGCAAGGTCCTTTCTACTTATTGTCTATCATGATTGGCAGGAAAATGCCTGAGTGCCTTAGTATCTCACTGCCATGTGAGTTCTGTTGAAGTTCATGCCTCCCATGGGCCATGACACTTTCTCTTAGTTATTCTGCTATAGTGGTTTCCTGGCCTCTTTTTATATTCCTTTGATTCCCTAGATGAGGACCTGAGAGTAGCTGTTCAGGTAAGAAAGTGAAGGTAGGCACCCTTTCCACAACCTCCAACCTCATTCTTCCTTAGAACAGAGAAACACTAACCACGGGGGGTCATCATCAAGGATGCTGACTGGTCATGTTTGAAACAGTCAGAGTCAGCATGCGATGAAGGGCATATACGTGAGTATGGCCCTCTTGATTTTATTTCTATGAAACTGAAGAGGTTCTCTAGCCATCTCAGATGCTCTACAGCTACATTATACTACATTACACTACATTATAGCTATAGCATATATTATTCTACTCACAGGCATGTGTCTTCTCACTTGCATGTATTTTGCATGTATAGTCCAGAAAGCATATGCTTCAAAATGTGGGGTTGGGAATTTATACAGGGGAGGATGAGGAAAGGAGGGAGGACTGAAGGGTGAGACACACACACAGAACGGGGGGGAAGGGGCAGATTGAGCAGACACAGTAGCCTGGCTTCTTGGAAAGGTTTATGCTGGGTGGGGCACAAACCCACAAGAGCTGCAGGGAGAATGAAGTGGAATTAATTTCCATTGGTCCTTGCTCTTTGTGTATGTAAATACTTCCAGAGTAAGCCAACAGAAAGCTCCCTCTGCCCAGGTGAAACAAGGCCAATAGCAAGTTCTGCTGCTCCAGAGGGAAGTGGCAGCGTTGGGTGGAGTCAGCATAAAAAGTCAGAAGATGCGCTTGTAATACGATCCCTCCGTGCCTGTAGTCCCCCTAGAATTCACAGACAAAAGGGGGAAGGAGGAAAAAACAATAAGACTTTTAAAAATGAAGAAAGTGGGGATCAGCATGGGGTGGGGAGCTCCTTGTGGCGGAACTTATCACACTTAAAGTCATGTCATCCCTTCCTGCAAAGGAAAATGCTGTTGGCCTCAAATCCATCTCTCGGACCTGTCTTCTTTGGAGACCAGGAGAAGAGAGAGTGTGACCAGCACAGAAACAGACATCTGCCACTAGCAGTCACACACCATGAACCTGGCCAAATAACTTCATTTTCCAAATGCATGACCCCTCTTCTGTTGGACAGCTGTCACCAAACAGACGTGACTCAGAAACCTTCCCAGGCAAATTTGCTTCCTGCTGTGCAGTGTAGGGGAGAAGGTGGGTTTGTCTTGGCGACCTGGGATTTATCAGCTGGAGAGAGGTCACAGAGCACTGTGCACATGTGCTTCGGTGTCTTCACCTGTTGACACTGTCCTTGGTAAACGAGATGTGGGAGGAGGGGGAGATATGTTGGGAAGAAGGTATTTCAGAAAATGGAGACGGATGCCAGAGACAGAATGGTGAGGCTCACTGAGGGAGCCCATTCTCATGTAGCCCCAAAACACACTTCAAAATAGACACATGTTCTTGACCCTGATCCTCTGAGCTACCATACAAATTGCCCCAAGGCAAAAATCTCTGAACCAATACTCCTGTCTTAGTCCATTCTGGGCTGCAATATCATAGTACCAAAGACAGGGTTTACAAAGAGGAGTTTATTCCTTACACTTGTGATTTCTGGGAAGATAAAGAGGTTGTAGTGTGTCATAACATAGGTGAGAGCAATCACAGTGTTAGATTCATAGCTGCAAGCTCTTGTGTGGTTGACACTGATCCACTCACGAGGTTGGACCGCTCTCCAGCCCTAATGTCTTTCATTAGGTCCCAACTCCTGATACTGTTTGCCCAGGGATTGTTAGAAGGCACAGGACACATTCGAACAATATCTATGTTCAAATGTAAACCCAAAGGATTCTAATAAATAGTTCTGTTTATTCAAGTCCATTCTCACAGAGACTGGGGAGTCACAATTCCATTCATTGTAGCTTGCTCCATCATAATAGCTTAGGATCTGGTACCAAAGTGTGTATATGCGGTAGGGCCGGGACTTTTCCATCTCTGGGGGAGGACAGGGACTAGGAAGGTAAAAGTAAAAATGAAGGCCAAATAATACAGTGCCCCTTCTCCAACAGGAGTGTGCAGCCTCCTCAGCTGTCTGATCAATTGCCACAGTCCAAATCACAGAGGAAGAAGGCGGTGGTGGATGGTAGCAAGAGGGAGACACTACGTAAGGGTCTGTTGTGTGGGGACTGACCTAGCCTAGTAGATAACCGCAGTCGGAGCAGAAAGAGAAAGTGCGGCTCTCTTTTCACTGAAGCACATCCCCCTGGCTCCTCCTGCATCTGGAGACCACCACTCACATCAGTGTTATAAGCCTGCTTCCAGCCATCTGTGAAGTAGAAAGTGGGCCACGTAAAAGTTAGATCTCAGGCTGGGAAATCGTTCCGTAGATAAGGCACTTGCCTTCTGTCAGTTTGCTCTTTATTGCTGTGATAAGACACTGACCAAAACCGGCTTGATGGGAAACTGAGGAAAGCGTTTATTTAGGTCAAAGTCAGTGATTGAGGGAAAAGACAGAGCAGGAGCCTGGAGACAGCAACTAAAGCAGAGACTATTTAGGGATGCTGCTTACTGGCCTTCTCCCCTTGGCTTGTTCCCCATGGCTTGCTCAGTGTGCATTCTGCATTCTATTTTAGGGTAGTATTTTACTTTGATTTAATTTTTATTTATTTTTTTATTTTTCCATTCAAATATTTACACTTCCTTCCCTCCTCCGAATCCCCCTCCCACTCCCCCACTCTCCTTCCTCCCTCCCCCTCCCTGCTTGAGAGAGGGCAGGGAACCCTGTCCTGTGGGAAGTCCAAGGCCCTCCCCCCTACATCTAGGCCTAGGGAGCTGTGCATTCATATAGACTAGGGTCCCAAAAAGCCAGAACATGCCATAAAACAAGTCCCAGTGCTTTTATCAATGGCTTCTCAGTCAGCCCCCATTGTCAGCCACAATCAGAGAGTATGGTTTGATCACATGCTCCTTCAGACCCAGTCCAGCTGGATTTGGTGAGCTCCTGTGAGAACAGGCACACTGCCTCAGTTGGTGGACCAACCCCTCGCAGTCCTGACTTCCTTGTTCGTCTTTTCCCTCCTTCTGCCCTTCAACTGAACCTTGGGAGCTCAGTCCATTGTTCTGATGAGGGTCTCTGTCTCAGGTGGTGCCACCCTCAGTGGGCTGGGCTCTTCCACATCAATCTTTAATCAAGAAAATGCTCACAGACATGCCCATAGTCTGATGGCGGCATTTCCTCAGTCAAGATCCCCTCTTCCCAGATGACTCTAGTTTGTGTAGCTGACAAAAACTAACCAGTACACCATGCAAATATGAAGATTGGGATTTGGATCCTCGAAACCCATGTAAAGCAAGATGTAGTGATTTGTGTCTGTAATCCCAAGCATCCTTGTGGAAAATTGAAGACAAAGATGGGAGAATCCCCAGAAGCTTGTGAGTTGCCAAGTCTGGGATAAGTCGCAGTGAACAAGTAACAAGAGACTCTGCCTCAGACAGGGTAGAACGTGAGGGCTGACACCCAAGGCTATCACACACACACACACACACACGCACACACAAACACACACACATGCACACACACACATGCACATGCACACACAAACACACACACATGCACACACACAGACACAAATATGCACATGAACATCATACATACATACACTTTTAAAAAACAAAATATACAGGCTACATGGCACTGTGGTTAAGAGTACTTAGTGATCTTACTGGGGACCAGAGAGCCCAGAAAATATCACTTCATAACTGTCTGTAATGCCAGCTTCAGGGGCTCTGTCCTTTCTTCTGACCCCTGAAGGTTCCTACATGCACACATACACAAGTACATAAAGTAAGGAAAGTCTTTTCTTTTCTTTTTTTTATTTTTCAGTTAAAAAGTCAGCTTTCTTGTTGAATTCTGCTCCAGTTTTGGTTAGGATTTATTATATTCACTTTGGAGTTGGAAACATTGAGACTCAAAGGAAAAATACTGATCAAAGCTGTGAGCGAAGGGTGTCTTCATTGTCTTCATTTCATCCTGGCTGCAGACTTGAACTCCTCTGGATACACCAGCATCCCGTTTTACATATTGTCTCCACTCCCAAGATGCACCTGTGCCACATCTTCAGTAACATCTTCAAGTTCATCTCCTTGAAAATGAGCCACAGACTGTCATAAACACAACCATGAGTTCCCATTTGTGGATGGAAATCAATGGAGCAGGTGAACTAAGGTTCATTCTGGATTTTTCAAAACCCAAGAGGGATGGAAACGTTCAGCCAGACGTGCATGTCACTGGACTGAAGTCTCACGATCCAAAGGAGGAGCAGAAGGAGAGTGAGCACGAGCAAGGAACTCAGGACGGCGAGGGGTGCACCCACACACTGAGGCAATGGGGATGATCTATCGGGAACTCACCAAGGCCAGCTGGCCGGGGACTGAAAAAGCATGGGACAAAACCGGTCTCGCTGAACATAATGGACAATGAGGACTACTGAGAACTGAAGAACAATGGCAATGGGTTCTTGATCCTATTGCATGTAATGGCTTTGTGGGAGCCCAGGTAGTTTGGATGCTCACCTTAATAGACCTGGATGGAGGTGGGTGGTCCTTGGACCTCCCACAGGGCAGAGAAACCTGCTTACTCTTTGGGCTGAGGAGGAAGGAAGACTTGATTGGGGGAGGGGGAGGGAATGGGAGGTGGTGGCGGGGAAGAGGCAGAAATCTTTAATAATTAAATTAATTAATTAATAAAAATCAGAAAGAAAAAAAAAAGAAATAAATGCAAGGTAAAAAAAAAAAAAATCTCCGTCCACTGGATAAAGTTCCAGTTAGACGCTGTAAGAGGTTGGGCACACTACTTAACGTCTCTCAATATCATAGTTTATCTGAACAATGGGGCAATGTTGTGTATCTCACAAAAAACTGTGATAAGGATAATCTATAGTGATTGTTGCTGAAGACTAAATTGGGCTATATATTATCTAATTCCTTTGAGTTTCCCATCTGGAGCTAAATGCCAGGTTTCATTTCCAGGACAGAGGAGAAAGACTTCAAAGTATTGATAACACAGATAACAGCTATAAACTCTGGATAAAATGCCCTAAAACTACCCACCAGACATCTCTGGAGATTGAAGCAAAGCAAGATATTTGGGAGAAGAGTCAAGACATGGAAGGAGATGCCTTCTTGGGATGCTTCAGATGGGACTTTGTCCTGAAAGTAAACTTCAAGGATGATGTAAAGAAACTACAGGAAACCACAGAGTTTCTGGCATATGGCAAAAAGATGGGATGTGGGGCAGACAGGGCTATTGAAGAATGAGAGGGGAGACCCAACAAAGAAAGAATTTAAATCCTGTGTATAAATCCTACCAATGTACCTAACAGGTACCTGGACTATGTGTGCATAGAAAATAACACAGGCAGCGCATCTAAACACAATACAGCAAAAGAGAGGCTTGAGCTTCCTCTGACCTATTCAAGCCAATGAAGAAATATGAGAATTCATTAGAGAGAGAATTCCCAAATTAACATTAACAAGACCCAAAATACAATCCCAGAGAATTCAGCATAAGGATAAAGAAAATGCATTCATTCTGTAGAAGAGAACACAGTCGGTAGAGACTAACCCTGAGACATCTCAGATGTTAAGACTGTCGGGCAGACAGTGTGGTAGAGGAAAACATGTTCATGATGAATTAATGGATAGATGTCTCAGGACACTGCCATGTGACTGTCAACACAATTGCCATAAATGTAGTGGCCAGTTCTGGAGGCAGAGTCACACTGACAACAGCACTGATGTGGCATCTTTATCTTTTTTAGCTTTTGGCGGCCAAAGTGTACCCTGGATGGTGACCATAGAGCTCTGGTCTGTAGTTCTGTTTTCATGTGGCTAGCTCCTCAGTACTGGACTTTCCCTCTCTCTCCCTAATGAAGACTCTTTTTTAAAAAATTATTTATTTATTTATTTATTAAAGATTTCTGCCTCCTCCCCGCCACCGCCTCCCATTTCCCTCCCCCTCCCCCAATCAACTCCCCCTCCCTCAGCAGCCTGAAGAGCAGTCAGGGTTCCCTGCCCTGTGGGAAGTCCAAGGACCTCCCAACTCCTTCCAGGTCTAGTAAGGTGAGCATCCAAACAGCCTAGGCTCCCACAAAGCCAGTATGTGCAGTAGGATCAAAACCCAGTGCCATTGTTCTTGACTTCTCAGCAGCCCACATTGTCCGTTATGTTCAGCGAGTCCGGTTTTATCCCATGCTTTTTCAGACCCAGTCCAGCTGGTCTTGGTGAGTTCCGGATAGAACATCCCCATTGTCTCAGTGTGTGGGTGCACCCCTCGCGGTCCTGAGTTCCTTGCTCGTGCTCTCTCTCCTTCTGCTCCTAATTTGGACCTTGGGATTTCAGCCCAGTGCTCCAATGTGGGTCTCTGTCTCTGTCTCCTTTCACCACCTGATGAAGGTTAATATCCAGGAGGATAACTATATGTTTTTCTTTGAGTTCACCTTCTTATTTAGCTTCTCTAGGATCATGAATTATAGGCTCAATGTCCTTTATTTATGGCTAGAAACCAATTATGAGTGAGTACATCCCATGTTCCTCTTTTTGGGTCTGGCTTACCTCACTCAGGATAGTGTTTTCTATTTCCGTCCATTTGTATGCAAAATTAAAGAAGTCATTGCTTTTTACTGCTGAGTAGTACTCTAATATGTATATATTCCATACTTTCTTCATCCATTCTTCCATTGAAGGGCATCTAGGTTGTTTCCAGGTTCTGGCTATTACAAACCATGCTGCTATGAACATAGTTGAGCATATACTTTTGTTGTATGATAGGGCATCTCTTGGGTATATTCCCAAGAGTGGTATTGCTGGGTCCAGGGGTAGGTTGATCCCGAATTTCCTGAGAAACCGCCACACTGCTTTCCAAAGTGGTTGCACAAGTTTGCATTCCCACCAGCAATGGATGAATGTACCCCTTACTCCACAACCTCCTAATGAAGACTCTTGATACTGGGTTACCTAACATGAAGTATCTCAAGATCTTCAATGAAAGTATGCCTATACAGGCCCCTATTCCAAATAAAATTGAATTCATAGAGTCTCAATGTTAGGACCTGGGCATCTTTAGAGAGATCGTTATTTAACTGACTATAAGTATCAAGCAGAGTTTTGCATGTCAAAAGGATAAAACTTTGAGAAATTATAACTAATTGACATTTGACAAAAAACTTGAAATAATCATATAAAACTTTTTAAAATACATGAATTCATAACCTTCAAAAATCCTCAGATTTTGGAAATGAAATACATAAAACTGAAAGAAATGATGTGCTTATCTCAAAGCATACCTTCATCACAGCATGAAGCTGAGGGTCCGTTAGTATCAACCGCCTGGAAAGAGAGAAATACCATCTCCTCCTGAATGTTTATAAGGATGAAACATCCACACAGAGGAAGCCGTTGGTAACAGGTCTGATGCATAGGAAGTTATCAGGAAAGAGAAAGATAGGTGTGTGAGAAAAGGGAAGAAGGGAGAAAGGCCAAAGAGTTTCCAATGTAACTGCTTCTTTTTTTAAAAAAAAAAAATCTATTTATCTATGATGTATATAGTATTTTGTCTGCATGTATGTCTGCACACCAGAAGAGTGCACCAGGTCTCATTATAGATGGCTGTGAGCCACCATGTGGTTGCTGGGAATTGAACCCAGGACCTCTGGAGGAACAATGCTCCTGCTTCTGACAAGTGACTTGTTCTGCAAGTGACAGTGAAAGTGTTCTGCTTGAATTGTGCCTCCCACACCCCTGTCCTCTTGTCCCATAGAGCACTGAGCATAAATACCACCTCATACATTCCCTGCTTCCTCCAATCCTAATTCCTCCTTGGCCAGTGGTTCTTCCTTTTCTTCTTTCTCTTCATCCCATCTCTACAGAGCTGTAATTTATAGATAATTCATCTCTTAAAATCTACAGTTCAGCCAAGGGTGCTGCACACCTGTAATCCCAGTACTTGGGAAGCTAAGATGGGAGGGTCACCCAGGTCAAGGCCACCCTGGACTATAAAGCCTGAGCCTGTCTCAGAAACACAGTGTTTATTCACAAAGATCACCACAATCAATCTTAGGTTACTTTAGTTTATTCTATCAAATCCATACCCATTAGCAGCCACACTTCTTCCTAAGTGGATAAGTTCATCTGCTTCCTCTCAATATAGACTTGTCCCTTCTAATTGCTTCATAGATATCATGTCCCACAGAACGTGCTCCCTTCCCTTGGTGTAATGTGTTTAGACTTCATCGGTGTTGTATCAATACTTCATTAGTTTCTTCTTCCCAAGTAGTATTCTTCTGTATGGATATACCACATTTTATTTACCCACTTCTCAGTAGACAGACATCTGGATTGTTTCCACTTTTTAACAGCTATGGGGAATTCTGGCAATGCCTTCATGTGCAATGTTTTATGTGGGCACAGTTTTCATTGCTGGTGGATTTACAGCTACGAGTAGACCTGCTACGTGACGTGCTAACTCTCTCCTTAAGTTTCAGGGCTTCCTATTTTTCATTTGCCATATCTTTCTATAGTTTACGCTGAGTTGCATGTATGTTCTGATTTCCCCTCGTCCTGCCCCACGTTGGCTTCCCTCAGAATAGACATCTTTGCAAGTGCAGAGTGCCGTCTTGTGGTTTTGATATGCACTGACTAAATGGCTAGTAATATGTGTTCCATGTGTTCAAATATCATTTACATAATTCCTTTGGAGAAATACCTATTTAAATCCTTGGCTCTGTTTTGAAAATTTGATTTGTCTTTTTCCTTGCATCATTTCTATAACAACATGAAAAACATCAACTTTGATAAAATCCAATTAATATCTTTTCCTTTTTTGTTTCTTGTGCTGAGTTCCTGGCTCAGATTAGCCTGTGCTGCTTGGGTTAACATACTTGCTTATTTCCTGTTTCCTACTCAACTGTAAGTGCTCTGAAGGCAGGAAGCTAGCTGGCTGGTGTCAGTGGTCCATCTCTGGAACCCAGAGAAGCCATTCACCCGAGGAGGCGTTTGGTGAGCGTTGCGCATGAATGAGGATGTGATTCCTGTACTGTCCTAGCAGACAGCAGGAATGTCTCAGACATGCTAGCAGTGAGGATGATACCATAAGATTAGGGGTTGTTTACCTCTACCCCAAAAAAATCATTTTGAAAAGCATCCGCCACAGCTCCCATGCACTCTCTCTGGAACCCAGGCTCTGTGAATTCCAGAAAAACAGAACCCTTGCTCAGAAGCTGCCCTGGGCAGGGTATAGGATGGGTTGCTTGTCTGGATATGAGGCTGAGCCACAGTTAGGCGACATCTGCTCATTGGAACCAGCCAAAGACACCAGCAGCTTCATACAGCTTTATTCCAAGGACTGACAGCCATTGTGTGTCCCTGAAGAGCCCTCACTCAGATGTGATGGGTAGCAAACCCAATAGCGGCTTAGCTCTGCAAGCTAATGGATCACTGTTCGGCCGTTAGCACGCCCTACCTCCTACACCACATGCCAGGTGCAATCCCTTCCTGCGCATTGCCATTAGTCGCGGGGTTTATTTTCAGACAGCTTTTCTCTCCTGATTAACTTCGTAAAAAGAATTTACTTGGTCTAGTTCATATAAGATAGATAGATAGGTAGATGGATAGATGGATAGATGGATAGATGGATAGATGATAGATAGATAGATAGATAGATAGATAGATAGATAGATAGATAGATAGATAGATAGATAGACAGAAGAGGCTCCCAAGTGGCTCACCTTAGCTCCCCAGGTCTGTGTTATAGGCTCCTGTTATTATGACAATTTAAGAGTCTTGATAACAGTTTTTATGTACAAAAAAAACAATATTAAAAATGTCATTTTTCCAGGATCAGTGGTGTTACCAAACTGTTAGGCCCGGAGCCGTGTGGGTTCCATCAGTGGGACCTTTGACTGCTAAATTCAGCTTAGACTGGTCTCTTAATGAAGACTCACTAGAGCCCTCTTCTGGATAGGCTGGGAACTCCCCCATCTATCTAAGTAAGAAAGGACCACCCAAGTAGACAGCAATTTGGTGATCTAGAGGACAGTGCCACTTTTACTTGGAACAACATGATTGAATGAGTGTTTTCTTTCATTAGCGCTTCCTCCATATCACAGCATCTTCAACTTTGAGGGCTCTAAATTCTATTCTCTTCAGTCAGCTAGTTCTTATTTCAGTAATCAGTCCTTAAAATCAACAAGTGTGTTAGTCAACTTTGGTTGCTATAAAAAAAAAAATGAAAAAAAAAAACAGTTTAACGGGGAAAAGGGCTTATGGTTTCAGTTCCTGGTTGGCTGGCTTCATTCCCTGTGGGCCTTGAAAAGGAAAAGCATGTTGCAAGGAGAGAGGCCACTTGGTCATTCCTGGCTGCTCAGCCCCGAAATAATCAGACAGAAACTGCATTCATTAAATCACTGCTTGGCCTATTAGCTCTAGCTTCTTATTGGCTCTTACATCTTAGTTTAACCCATCTCCATTAATCTGAGCATCACCACAAGGTTGTGGCCTACCAGCAAAATTTCAGCACATCTTTCTCTGGTAGCATCTCTTGACTCTGCCCTTCTTTCTCCCAGCATTCAGTCCAGTCTTCCCCGCCTACCTAAGTTCCTCCCTATCAACAGGCGAAGGCAGTTTCTTTATTCATTAATGGTAATCATAGCATACAGAGGGGACTCCCACATCAAAAGCATCTCACAAAAAGAGAGGAAGGATCCAGGGACAATATGCACTCTTCAAAGCTCCTGGATGTCACTAGTGGGCTCATCACTCCTAAACTCATCTTAGACCTGGCCCTCAGTGGAAACCCTAGAGGTGACAGTAAGTTAGAGTTAAAATTTCTGTGCTACTTTGTTGCCAGGACCTACCCGGCTTGACATGTTAGTTTCTGAGTGGCTCTTGACAGGTTGGCCCACATCTAAGTCTCAGTTTGCTTTTTAACAGGAAGGCTGCTTGTTTGTCCTGGCTGCCCAGAATTGAAGTAATCGCACAGAAACCATATTCATTAAAACACTGTTTGGCCCATTAGCTCTAGCTTCTTATTGGCTAACTCTTATATTAATTTAACCCATTTCTATTAATCTGTATATCACCATGTGGCAGTGGCTTACCGGCAAAGATTTGGCATGTCTGACTCTGGCAGCTCCATGATATGTCTCCCCAACTCCACCCTTCTTCCTTACAGCATTCAATTCTGATTTCCCTGCCTACCTAAGTTCTGTTCTATCAATAGGCCAAGGCAGTTTCTTTATTCATTAACCAAGAAAAGCAAAACACAGACAGAAGGACCTCCCACACCATCGCCCCCTCTGGTGGATGAACAGAGATCATGCTGATGCTGCCAACAATGCTCCAGTCTTCTGTGGTGCTTAAGGTAGCTTCCTTCTCTCTTCTCTTAACCCAGTTTTGGAAGCTTATCTGTGGGTTCTTAGCAACCTAGAAGTGAGCATGAGGCTGAGTTTAGGTCATTTATTGGGGTCTGTAGGAGGTAGTAGTGTGGCTAATCAAGTTGCAAGCCAAGAGTCTCCAACTGAACAAACAATGGGTGCAGCCTTGCTGTGGTTTGAATGTATCCTCCAAAAGCTCACTGGTTACAAACTGAATCACAAGATCTTGAGTAAATGGGAGTTAGAAGGGTTGCCTTTGGGAGGTAGTTAGGATAGGTCATGGGGTGAGACCCCTTGATGGTTAGAAGAGACACTGACGTTGGCTAATGTTTTACGAGGTAGCACAAGGTCCTCACCAGAAGCTGAGCACAAATGAGCACCAAATTCTTAGACTTCCCAGGATCCAGAACCAGATTCCAAAGAACTTCTATCCTTTATAATTAACAAGTCTCCAGTAATTTTCTGTAGCAACAGAAAACAGGTCACAATAAGCCCCATATTCCGGGAGCAGCTGCCTTTGAGACCCTGTGGGCATCCAGGGGTTTCTGGCAACTGAGTCCAGTCATTTGTATCTGATATCAGCAATGGTGCTTGAGGAGAAGGACAGAGGAAGCAGCCAGAGCCCCATCTATCCATCATGCTAGCTCTATTCTCTGAGTATGTGAATGTATTTTCAACCCTGCTGGTCCTCGGGGGTGGAGACTATTAATAAACTCCGGGTCTCCCAGGGAGTCTGCTCTGGAACTGGGGCAGGTTCAACTAGTAAGTGAGGAGTCTCTGAAACACCAGCTTGGCGATGTAGGAAAAGGCAGAGATGGACTAGACAGAGAGAGCCAGCTCTGAAGTGCCGGCAGGTTGGCTTCGCCCTTCCTGGCTCCATCCCTGTTCCCTTTAGTGCTCAAATTCCACCCTAACAGCTTGACTCTGCGGGACAGAGAGCACTCTTTAAAGACAAAAGTAAAGACCTCATTAAATCGAGGAACCCAGAGACTAGAACTAATAGAAATGAAACACTTTGAGCTACGCTCAGAAGGGATGGCCCTTCCCCATGGCAGAAAACCTTAGCAAGACAGAGCTCCTTAATACACCACAGGTCTGAGAACTAGAGAGGGCGGGTCACTGCTGGCCTGGGGGAATTTATACCCAGGCCTCACCACTCCCAAGAGCGATGCAAATTCAGGCATAGAGACCCAAGGCTGTAGGTGCTAAAGCAGACAGGCTGCTGTGGGAGATCTGAGGGCTTCAAGCCCTCTCTTCTCACCTCCCCCATACCTTCCCGGGTGTGCAGATGTGGTATGCCTGGCCTCTCCTGTCTGAAGTGTAGGATTGAAAGAGAAAAATGTAAACCGGTGAAAATTAAATTGTGCTCAGTTATCCTGGTGTCCAGGGAATTGTAGATGAAGAACAACTGCTGCTCGGGCTAAATGTGCTGTCTTCACAAAGAAACAAGAGCTTTTTCAGAGCTCAATATCAGGTCCTTGGTGCCAACCTCTCCGGGGCCATCTCAGAGTCACCAGTCAGTGAAGGGATTTCCGTGGAGAAAGAGGCAGGGCTGAACCCTAATTTGACTGTAGAATTGCAAAGTGATAGATGGGACTCCTTTAGCCTCAGTGGGTTCAGTCTGTTTCCTTCTGTTATTCATAAATTAAGGCTAATATGGATCTCCCTGTCCAGGAAAGGATACAGATTAACCAAGATAATATGCATGAATGATGCAAGCTATTTATTTTAATGAAGACCAGATATCAACACACATCTTGGGCAGTCTACCTAATTTAGAAGATCTTCCTAATAATAACAATAATGACTAAGCCCCTGTGTGCAGGGCATGGTCCTTCAAATTTTGCACTCATGAATACACTTAATCATTATAATGAGGCTATTGTAAGATGGTCTTCTTATGCCCGTTTTATATGTATTGTTCATGGTATGTAGGTAATTTGCTTAAAGCAACACACCTGCTAAGAGTGGCCCACAGCCAGCTGATTCTTCCAGGCAGCAAGTTATTCCACAGCTGAACATAGTAGCCAGTCACCCCAAGGCTCCCCACCTGCCCTGGGAACAATTTCACATTAAGTAGATGCTTTCGCAGATTCTAATTACCCCCAAATTCTCCGTGCTCATAGGCAGGGGAGCTACTTGATGTTTGACATCAATGCTAAATGACTTTGCTCTTGTTAAATATTCATCAGTGGCGGGAAGACATCCAAAATGGCCTGCCACTCCTAGTGCCATTGCCTTGTGTCCCTATCCTTTGGGAAATGACTCTTCTACTTCATGTTTGGGGTGTTCTGTTTCATTTCATGTTTTTTTTTGTTGTTGGTGGTGGTGGTGGTTTTTTTTTTTTTTTTTTTTTTTGGTTTTTTTCGAGACAGGGTTTCTCTATGACTTTGGAGTCTGTCCTGGAACTAGCTCTTGTAGACCAGGCTGGTCTCGAACTCACAGAGATTCACCTGCCTCTGCCTCCCAAGTGCTGGGATTAAAGGCGTGCGCCACCACCGCCCGGCTCATTTCATGTTTTGAGACACTGTCTTGCTCTTTTGTCCAAGTTGTTCTTAAAAATCTTTGTAGTCTAAGCTGGCCTCGGACTTGCTACGCAGCCTGGGCTAGCCTCAAACACACAAGTAGCGGGATGACAGCATGCACCACCTCACCTGACATGGCGTTCTCTCAATGAATACAATTCAGTGAATGTGGTAGGGCCACTTGCTATTGCCATACGAGTCAGTCTTCTCAAGCTGCCGTACCAGAGACCAGATGTTGTGGAAGACAGAAAATTTCTCACATTTCTAAAAGCCAGAATTCCAAGACCAAGATTCTGCTAATTTCCTGATGGGTGAGGGCTATCTTCTTGTAGTTTTTGTTTCCTGGAACATGTGTGGTGAGGTGAAAAAGCTTTCTAGTGTGTCTTCTAATAAATGTCAGTGCTGTAGGCCAGTCCCACCCCTGCCTGCCCTGTAGATGCTAATCAAGTCCATGCAGATCCTGTCTCCAAACGTTGTATAAAAATACAGCGAAGGCTTCAACACATATGTGTGGATGAGACATATCTCAGCACACAGCACAGTTTAAAGCAATACAGCGGATTATCTTGCTGTTTCCACAATCTTGCCAGCCAGGATCCTCAGTAGAGGTTAGCTGGGCTTTCTAAGCATCCTGAATCCCAAACCCAAGTGGTGGCCAGTCTAGATTTTATCCAGAGACCACCAAGGGGAGGAAGAGACACATATCCAAGTTTACTGTTATTGTCAGCACAATTTAGCCCCTTCTGCTGGAAGACTGGAGTTTCTCTTTCTTTACTCAAATTTTCTGAGGGATACCCTCAGCCACTGGAAGCTACCTACATTCCTTGGTTTGTGACATCTTTCTTGACCTGTCAACCATTGTGCATCACATTCTCCTCATGCATTGAATCTCTGACTTCTGTGGTCTTTAGCCTCAGCACACAGACTCAATGAAATTGTAGGTACTAGGTAGACCTCTAAAAAGCTTATGTCATTATATCACTTCCTGCACAATCATCTCCTTGTCTTTAGGTCCATCAAGACATTATATATATTTGCCATACAATTGGAATATAATGCAACATAAAATGTTTATGTTGACCATATAATGTAACATTGAATGACATATTCCATCATGCGCACGGTTCTGAGATCATGTAAAAAAGGCATGCACACTGGAGTACATTGTAAAGTCCCAAGGGTGACAGTCACCTCTGAGACTGGCATATGAAAGATCCTAACTCTGTCTTGCTCATACTTTCTCTCTCTGGCTCTTCCTAATGGCTTGCTCTGCTGAAGCCAGTTGCAGTGCAGTGAGCTGTGCTGTGAAGACACATGGGGAGAAACTGTGGGCCTTCTCCAGTCAGTGGTCCAGGAAGAAAAAAAGGCCCTGTGCAGAATCCCAAGAAACCAGTCCAAACATATGGGTGAACTCAGCATAAGAGTCCTTCCAGGGAAGCTGTGATGTCTGCAGCCCTAGATGACCACTAATTATAGTCTGGAGAGAGGACCAGCCCAACCAGACCCTAGAACATGGAAACAACTAGAATAATTGTCCTCATGGAGCACTTGTTTTGTCTTGGTTCTAAGTTTTTACGTCTGTTATCTAACAAATAGAACTTTGAAATTATTAACTCATTTACTCATACATTTATTTACAATATATAACATAATCATTTGATAATGTTTGTGTTTCAAAATGTCTAAACCATGGTACTTAATACATGCATTTCCTCACGTATGTGCATGCAGGTACATGTGCTTGTGTGTGGTGTGTGTACACATGTGGTGAGAAGCCAAAATTTATTCTCATCAATTTTCAAGTATCTAATACAGTGCTGTCAACTGTATTTATTATAATACACTGTAGATCTTTTGAAGTTCTTCTTTAACTTAAGTTTTGTGTCTTTTTTAGTGTTTTCCCAGCCCCCACCCCACCTATTTTCTGGCAAAACAACAAAACATTTACCTTTTTGGAATCAACACATAAATAAGATGTAATACCGGCCTTTTGTGCCTGGCTTATTTCATGTAACATTATGTCTTTCATGATATTCCATGATGTCATAGATGACACCGCTCTCCATTATTTTGAAGGCTGGGTAGTGTTTCATTGGAACATATACCATGTTTTCTTATTCTAAATGCTATTGGGTTTTGTTTTTTAAAAATGTATTCATTAATTATTTGAGAATTCCATGCAATGTACTTTGATTATTTCTACCCCAACTCCTCTCCCTGATTTCTCCCAGATCCATCTCTATCTTCCTAACTTCATGTGCTTGTTTTTGTTTATAATAACCTATTATTTTCACTTTGTGCTGTCTGTATACTTCTGGGTGTGAAGCCATTCACTAGTGTGCGGTTGATATACCATGAGCCATATCCTTAAAGAAAAGTGACTATGCCCCCACTAGAAGCCATCAGCTGTCCATAACTCCCCAGTTAGGGTTGAAAGCTAATCAACCCTGTCCCACTCCATGCTGGAAGTTGAAGAACTTGACCATGTGCATACCTTGTGCAGGCAACCTCAGATGTCATGAGTTCATGAGTGTAGGGGCTCTGTCATGTCCAGAAGATACCATTTCCCTCTGATCATCACTGACCACTGGCTCCTACAGTATTTATGTTTCTACTTCCAAAATAGCTCCTGAGTCTTGGGGAAGGGGTATGATCTAGACGTCTCATTTATGGATGTGCGCTCCAGAGACACATATTCTCTACATCCTGACCAGCTGTGAGTCTCTGCATCAACTACTGTCAACTGTACAAAGAAAATTCACTAGAGTTTAGGGTATGCTCAATAGCCTGTTATTAATATTCTCCTCTCTCTCTCTCTCTCTCTCTCTCTCTCTCTCTCTCTCTCTCTCTCTCTCTCTCTCTTTCTCTCTCTCTCTGTAGCAGCAGGCTGCTTGTTGGTTCCCGGCCCCTTAGCCCCAAAATAATCACATAGAAACTGTATTATTTGAATCACTGCTTGGCCCATTAGTTCTAACTTCTTATTGCCTAACTCTTATATCTTAATTTAACCCAATTCTATTAATATGTACATCACCATGAGGTCGTGGCCTGCCAGGAAAATTTCAGCACATCTATCTCTGGCAGCGGCTCCATGGCATCTCTCTGGCTCCACCTCCTTCCTCCCAGCATTCAGCCTAGTTTTCCCTGCCTACCTAAATTCTGCTTTGCTATAGGTCCAAAGCAGTTTCTTTATTCATCAATGGTAATCACAGCACAAAGAGGGACTCCCACATAACGTCTATCTCTTCACTTGCTTCTTATGTAACCCAGGCTAGTCTCAAACTCAAAATCCTCCAGCTTCAGCCTCCCGAGTACTCATACTACAGATACACACCATCCATCCAACATATCTCTTAGCATACAGCCAGGTGCTGAGTCTATGTCATGTGATACATAGATGGGCTGTTTCCTAAAGACTGAGTTAGGAAAAATGAGCGATACATAACTCAGTAATATCTATAAGATATGATTCATGTGACTTATATGTGTTGGAGCTTCATTTAGTATAATACCGTTTTGTGTTTGAGCTTGTGGCATAAGGGGAGGGGTGATCTTGGAGAGGTAGAATGGCCTGAACACTTGCTATTTGGTTTCTTTGGTGTACACAATGTAGTAATTCTTTGCCCTGTTCTGTGATTAGCTCTTAGATGCCCACAAAAAAAGCATCTACAATGTCTCATGCTTTAAGTGCCATAATTCTCCAAAATCTAGCAACTGGTGCCTCTGTGCCCCCTGGCATCCTCTGGCTGTGCCCACACCAGCATCATCAAACACTTTTTCCTTACAGAAAATGAAAGCATTCAGGGTCATCTCCTTCATGAAAGCTAACCAGGAAGCCAAGCCCACCTCTAACATTTGCAAGGCCTGAAGCAAGTGCAAAAATGGAGACATTTAAATTTTTGTAAATTGAAAAATCAAGCTATTGGCCATTAAATAAAATATATGCCTGTCCCTTCTTTAATAAATATGTGAAGGGATTAACAGCCCACAAAGGTGACATGAAAATTAATTTAAACTGAAAGCATTTCAACAACGAGCTATTATGGAAATATTACCTTAAAAACAGAGCCTCCCTAAAGAAAGCCTCCTCCACAGCACTTGTTTTTCTCATTTAAGAAAAGGCTGTCCCTTAGCACTGGGAACCTTCCATAACTGCCCCATTAGCACCAAAAATCCCAATGGAAGGACTGGGAGGACGGCTGTCAGTAAAACGCTTGCCTTGCAAGGGTGAGGTGCTGACTTTAGTTCCCAGAACCCACACAAAATACCAGGCATGCTGGCACACACTTGCATCCCCAGTGCTCGGTGCTGGGGAGGCAGAGACAGGAGCTGCTGGTTTACAAGTCCAGCCTAATCAGTTAGCTCTAGGCCAAGATAGACCCCATCTCAAAGGAGGTAGATGGCACTCCTGAGGATCATAGCTGCTTATCATGTGGTCTTCCTGTGTGCATGCATACATTCATACATGTACAAGGCACACACACAAACACACAGAGAGAGAGAGACAGAGAGAGAGACAGAGACAGAGAAAGAGAGAGAGAGAGACAGACAGACAGACAGAGAGAAAGACAGAGAGAGAGAGAGAGAGAGAGAGAGAGAGAGAAACCAATGAAAACTGAGAACACCCATGATTTCCTATTAAAGCCTGAAGCACACTCCTTTCTTGTTATATTACTACGCTAACCTTTTTAACCACTGGCTATTCAGTGCATACCTTGTGGAGTACCTGAATGCATATCAGACCTGTAGCATGAGTAATAGAAACCCAGAGACAGATATTGGAGTTCAAGCTAAAGATCAGAAAAGCAAAGCAGCCGAACCACTAGAGAGCTCTTATTTCTATCCTCAGCATGACTGCAGACTACAGTGGTTTCCAGTGCAGACTGCAGACTGACCCCTGAGCTCTTGTCTCCTCCTGTCTTATATTCCCCTCTAGTGCTGTGATTAAATGTGTGCACCACCACTGCCTGGCCTCTATGGCTAACTAGTGTGGCTGCTGGGATTAAAGGTGTGTGCCACCATGTGTGCCACCACTGCCTGGCCTGTATAGCTGACAAGTGTGGTTATCTTTGCACTCTAATCTTCAGGCAAGTTTTATTGACTAAAACACAAATAAAATATCACTATAGAAACCACCTTGTCTTTTTTTTTTCTTTCCAATCTACCACCCATCAATTAGGTTGCAGGCCCCCAACGTAGGAACTTGAACAGATTAGAGGAAGTGTTTCCCCCCAATACACAATTGGGTGAAGAACCAGAAGATAAAGTCCTCTTGAAAAGTTCTCAGACTTGCTCCTATGAGGAAAGTCAGTTCTTTGCTCTCAGCCCATTCCCAGTTCTGTCCTAAGCAGCTGTCCAATGTACAAGTGTGTAGATGCCTTGGCCTGAGAATGCAAGCTCTGTCTAGACACCTGCATCAGGCAGCTGGCTTTTAGGGGTTGGCACGCACCTCCATGGGCAACCTTCTGGATGATAAAACCAGGAAGATGTAGAAGGCAATGCAATTGAGCCTGGGGCCATTGAGACAAGGAATTGCAGAATTCTGGTGAGTAAATTGAACACTGAGGTCTAGGAGGACACTGGCTGCAAGCATACACATCCTTTGGATACCGCAGCTCTTCACCTTTCTGCAGGTAGAGGAGAGCAGTAACCCAGCCCTCAAAAAGACTTTTGACGCCCTCTGCCCAGGAGTACTGGGGATGGTCTGCATGGTTGAAAGGAGAAAGAAAGGCCATTTTCTGGCACCTGGTGGAGCCGCTGAACTGATGACCAAGCTGGTGGGACTGAGGAGGAGTCAGCTATGGATTGGGAGACAGCTGGGATGAGGGGTATGCTTTCCAGTATGAGTGTCTCAGCAAGAGAGGCAGCACCAGGCCACCATCACGACCACCCAGCATGGTCACAGTAGGATTGCCTTAGAGAAGAAGTCAAAGCAGAGCTTAAACCAACCCCAGCTAGGTTGGGACGCCTGAAGTCTTAGGGTCTATCTCAGTCACTAATGGGGGAGAAAGGATTTCAAGGTGGAGGCAAGGGCTCCTTTCAACCCGGACAATGACAATGATGAGGCAGTTACCAAGATGGAGTCAAGTCCGGAAAAGTGATTGACAGTGTGTCCAGGCTCTCATATTTTTGTATCAGCTTAGATCTTGCTGAATCACTCAGCTCACTCACTGTGGAAGCCTCCAAGGGAAACAAACCCACCTGCCCGGATAGCCCGCTTTCTACTCTCTCCTGCCCCCTACATGCAGTATTCACACTCATGAGTCTGTATGTCCATCACATGGACATGTTGGGAGAACATGTGGGCATTTGATGTCATAAAATTCTGGCCTCACAGTGGCTCTTTTCAACACAGCAATTTATTAAACCTTTGAGAATTTCTCACAAGCATAGAATCCGTTTTGATCATAGTCATTCCCCAGTCCTCCTCCTAACTTCTCCCAGGTCCACTCCAGCACCTCAGCACGATTTGTCTTTGTGAACCTCTCTCGGCATCGTTATCTTCACTTCATAAGGCCGCTGTGGGGATTAAATGAAGGCGGATGCAAGAGGTGTTTAGCACAGTACCTGCACTGTATTTGCTTAACAAACACTAGGCATTATTTCATTGGAGCTGGCTAGTCACAAGCTGTCCTCTGCACTAAATTGTGATCCGTATAAAGCTGATGGTGGTCGTTTCTTCTATCTTCAAAATCTGCCAGAGTGCCTCATTAAAATTTTTTCATTTTAGGTCTACTATCTATAAAACACGGGGGGGGGAGCTATGGCCAAAGGCTTACTGACTCAAGTAAAGAAGTCAAGAGATGGCGGCTTGTAATTAAGAATCCCCCACCTGTCTCAAAGTCCATAAAGCACTTGTAATCTTAAAACCTCCTTTCTAAAAAGTTCGCCTTTTCCCTTCTCTTTCAATTCCCGTAAAGGGACAAAATAAGATGCTTCACTCTCAAACACGCCACCATATTAAAGCGGTGAGCAAAGAACCGAGCGCTGCCCTGGAAGCCTCCAGTTTCCTCTGATCTCACGCAGGAGAAAACTGCTGCGTGGTTATCTGTCATTTGGTTGTTTTATTAACAAAAGGCCTCGAATACGGATTCCCAGTGGGTGCAAAGCCATTCTTTCTTGAGCAGCAGTGAGGAGCAGAGACATATTTATAAAAGAGCCACACGACACTGCCATCTCCCAGCCTCCAACCGTGCTGCCTGTGTGGAACGCAGCACCACCGATGAACTGCAAACCACAGCCAGAATGGAGCCCCACATTTTACTGCTAAGGATTAATGCAGACAGCTGAGAAAAGCAGAGACGAAATAGTGTGATGTGTGACCTGCCTCTTCCTCTTGAGTTGGTCACACTTGCCTTCTCCACTAGACTTGGGTGATTTCAACAGTGGAGCATGAATTCCTGGAATGGAAATAATGGTTAGAACAGAACTGATATTTGTCGAATGAATGAATCAATCAATCAATGAATTGATGAATGAATGAACCCCCACCAGAATATTTGGAGTCTTTGGTGACAGCAATCTACAGGGCTACAATCCACTCAGATTTCACAGGGACTGTGTGTTGTTGACTCAAGAGCTTTTCTAGCTAGTTAAGGATGCATGTGTGAGTTTGCCTACGGTCGTCATTTCCCATGTTCCGATTGCCCTCTCAGTCAGTGTTATGGTATATTGAACTTTTCTCCTTTAATGTTTTGTCCACCTGAAATTTCACTGGGGTGGCCTGAGGTTCTTTCTTCTCTAACAGATCCCTGGTCCCCCTCCCTACTTGCTAGGAGGGCTTCCATATACTAATTTAGCTCTGTCTGGTATCCTTGTGTATAACAAAGGGCCTGGATTTACATGGACAAAATTAGAAATAACAAAAATGTGAAAACCATCAGACCCGGAAGAAGGTGGATAAGAACACACCCGAAGTATTGAAATATAAGCATCTGTCTCTCATCAGGAAGCTATTAAATCCTCAGATATGCCAGGTCAGGCATCTTGGGATTTGGTTTAGCTGGGAGAGCGCTTGCCTAGCACACATGAAACCCTGGGTTTGATCCCCAGCACTGGATAAAGACAGAAAGAACATTGCACTCCTGTACACCAAGCACCCAGGCTGTGGGCTGAAGCTGGGTTGTCCATGGTCACATAATGAGTTTGATGCCAAATTGAGATACAGAAGACCTTGTCTCTAAAGGAAGAAAACCAAAGAGAGCAGAGGCACCTCGATGCTTAGGTGTTCCTTGAGTTGGAGAGACTAGGCGGGACCTGGGGGAGAGATAAATGGGTGAAAGGGGGCAGACTCTAGTTATACAAGAGACCCACAGTGAAGGTGAAAACAAAGTCACCCCTAGGAAGGGCCTTTCTAAAGGGGCACCCACTCCAAATGTGGAATTGCAGGCTCAAAAGTGAGGGTCCCATGAAGAAAAGTTGAACACCACAAAACCATCTTCAAGGAGCGAACATCAGAGTAAAGCATGTGAGGCCTGCTGGAACAGACTCGATTCTCAGTCTGGGCGCTGATCTCATTGGCGCGATGGCTTGTCCTTGCTCTCTTTGCCTCCCGAGTCTCACAGGAAGAGGAAAGATAGGGAGTAAGCTCAAAACATCCAAAGACAGTCTCTGAAAAGGCACAGATTTAAACTATGCTATAAGGTTCAACTTGACATGGCAGATAGTTTGGGTAACTTCTCAGTACAAATGAATATTTAACGTACGACAATGCAAGGAAAACAAGATTTTCAAAAAATTACTCTGGGACAATTGGTTAGTCAGGGGAGAGCTCCCTCCGAAATCGTGTTCTGAAACAAATCCCAGGCAGATCAAAGAGTTGTTTTTGTTAAATCAAAGCACAAACAAACTATAAACAGCTAGAAATGAATATTTATCAAGGTTCTAGAAAAAGAAAGAATGCCTAGATTGAACAAAGATTAAAACATCAATAAGGGAACGATGGGCAGATGTTATTACAAAAAAAAAATACATCTTAGGAACACAGAAATCTTGATCAAACTTAAAAGGCAAACAGGAAACGGGCAGACACATTGGTGCCCCTGTAAAAAAAGGAACTCTGCATTTATATGTTGAAATTAATACAACTCTTTAAGAAAAGCAAAGAATTCCACAGATGAGTGGAGAGAGGACACAAATGACCTTTCCACAAAGAGGAAATGTTGCTGCTTAACAAACATGGGAGATGTTTCAATATCTCTGCTGATCAAAGCCCTGCAGAAAGAAACAACAAACAACATTAAGTGTCTCTCAGATTAGCTCATGTTTTAAAACTGTAACAGGCATGCTAACCGGGACAAAAATGGGTATTTTCCTGAGCTGCAGATCCCAGTGTAAGCTGGCAGAGGCTTTTTAAGAGAACTGTAGGCGTGTACTAGATGCCTTAAGACGGGCATAGTCTCTGATCCAGTAATTACACATTGGTGTGTACAGCCTAATGAAATAAGCCAAAGCACGGGGAGTCGGTTTGGTAAGGGCAGGAGGGGGAGCTCATTGTGCTACAAGATCAATATTACAGCAACATAAGTGATAGGAAGAAAACACTTTGATTTAAATGTTTGGTTAAATAATCCATGCCACAGTCCTTGCATGGAGCATTATGGAGGCACATAAGATGCAATGTTCACAAAGACTACACCATGTAGAAAGTGCTTGCGATATAATAATAACTGGAAAAAAAGATAAAAACTTCACAGAGAGAATGGATATAATTATGCAAAAAAACTATGCCTAAAAAAGCCTCAAGGAAAGTCATTAAAATGTAAATACTTGGCATGCATGAGTGGCAAAATTGTGGTTGATTTTTTATTTTCTTTGATGCTTTTCAGGAATTGTCCCCCGATATTGTAAGAACTCCTTGTATAGATATTTAAACTGCCTGTTCCTCCTGACAGCTTGGGCCGTTAAGAATGGCGAAGGTTTCTTTGAGACAAAGGTCACTTTGGAAACATTTGGAATGTGGCCCACATGTTAGTAACACTCAATTGCATATCTGAGGCAGCTACCACGGGCTCGCCCTAAATCAGCGGTCCTCAACCTTCCTAACGCTGTGACCCCTCAATACAGTTCCTCACATTGTGGGGGACCGCCAACCATACATTTTGCTAGTGTTATGAATCATAATGTAAATATTTTTGAAAGTAGAAGTTTGCCAAAGGGGTCATGACCCACAGGTTGAGAGCCACAGCCCTTAAGGGATTCTGAGCAAATAATTGCAGAATGGATGAGAGAGACATTTAGAGAGCAAGAGAGTGAGACTGGTGAAAGTCAGCTAACACCTCTGCTGGCAAGGCTCTAGAACACAGAATAATATATTAACTCACTTAGCCCCTGTCTGATGTAGAGATAAGTACATTACTATCCCCATTTTGTTTTTGTTTTTGCTTTGATTTGTTTTTTTGTTACTGGTGGTTTGGTTTGACATGGTTTGGTGGGATGTGGTATGTCTGGGCTTGTATTTTTGAGATAAAGTTTCACAGTCAGGGCTAGCCTAGAACTCTCCATGTAGCCCAGGCTAGAGTCTCAAACTCATGGTCCTCCTACCTCTGTCTCCCAAGTGCTGGGATCAAAGATGTGAGCCATCTTGTTAGGTTTCTATCCACATTTAGGGAATGAGTGAGGTGAGGAACAAAGAGACAGGAGTGTAACCCAGGTTGCAATTAGACACAGTGGGGCCTCAGAATCTAATCCCAGAAGGAGAATCTGTAGCCAGGACCCCACCTTTCCCCTGAAGGTAAATTTCACTCCCTGATGTTCAGCCAGGACCAGGTTCATAGCCTGGAGTCTCTAAAAGAACTGGGGACAAGTGGCTCTTTTGTGAGCCCAGCTTTACGAGGATTGCAATGACATCATTTGGTAAATGCTACTTCCCTTAGTTTTCAGGAACATGAAGTACTCACTCTGCTCTGGTCACTCTCTGGTTACCCTAGGGTCATACAAAAGAGCTCATCAGTTCCTGAGTAAATTGGGAGCATGGGGACCTTGGGGGAGGGTTGAAAGGGAGAGGGGAGAGGCAGGGAGGGGAGCAGATAAAAATGTAGAGCTCAATAAATATCAATAAAAAAAAGAGCTCATCAAAACCAAGAAGTGGGCCAGACCTCAAATCCCTGCAAGGTGCTTAGATGTGTCCATGTGAGGCACCCTCCTGAGGCACTGCCTCTCTACCTTGTGCTAAGGAACAAAATGATTGACATCATCTCTGTCACATCACAGAGCTGAACACTCAATGAATGAAAGTGGAAAATTGGCACAGAAACATGTCTGGCACATGTACATTCAGTGGGATTCACTAACTAGTTTTTACTGTCATAACCATTGCGATCTTTATCCGACACAATAAGGATCAATGAAAGATTAATCAAGCAAATCAACTGAATTTAAAACTATCCCTGCCTCAAACACTTTATTTTAGCATGAATAGTAAATATATATTCGATCAACAATATTTTGACATAGGACAAAAAAAAAAGTTATGCTTGAGGGTCATGCCTGTAATTCTCGCACTGGGAAAGTAGAGGCAGGAGGAACAGAGTTCAAGGTTAGCCTCAACCTGCAAGCCCAAAGTCAGCATGGGGCATCTGGGACCCTACCTCAAAAACACACAAAATAAAACCACCTACATTTTTAGGGTAGGGAAGTTTGCTCAGTGGCAGGAAACATGTTTAGCATGCATGAGGTCCAATCCCCAGAATGAAGGACTGGAAATTACACTTCTAAATCCAATACAAACCACACTTGGAAGACAACGCCTACAGTGCTCAGGAAGTACACTGGGCACTAAAGACATATTTGAGAAATAAACCAAGAACAAAATATTATAGGACAGAAATCTCTTAATGACAGTGTATAATGTTTGTCTTTCCAGCCTCCACTGAATCAGAAACCTCTGTAATCTGAATGTGCAATTAGGTTTCAAGATACAGCTCTTCCCTTTTTTATATTTATACTTTGTTGGTTTGTATAATGTTAATGAAATTGCTTAATTACAAAAGAAACCATTATGGCTGGCCTCATTATGTTGAGAGCAAGAGCAATGGATCTCACTAAACAGAACAGCCAAGCACTGAGGCTGTGGGAAGCAGCTCCAAGAAGCACGCCAGCTGGCGGAGCTCAGCAGGCAGAGCAGGGCGGTGTCACCCTGAGATGAGTTTGCTATAGCATGGTGCCGCAAAGCTAGTGCCTTAATCAACAGAAAATGATTCCCCCTCTTTTGGCATGCAAAGTGCTGGCAGTGGTACTTGTTAGCTTTGCGTCACTTTGACAGAAAGCCTCACGGAAGCAAATTAGGGATGAAACAATGTATTCCAGATCAGTTTCGGAGGGTTCAGTCCGCCATGGTGGGGAAGGCATGGCCCCAGAAGGATGTGGCAAAGGCTGCTTATATCGGAGCAGACCATTACTAAAAGAAGAGGCAGGAAGAGCTCAGAGTCTAAAATATTCTTAAAGAACCTCCCTGGAACCTACTTCCTCCAGCTTCCCACTCTCAATGTTCCCCAAGCATCTTAAACCAGTGCCACCCCACTGGGAAACAAGGGTTTGGGCTTGAGGCTTCTATCCTGGACCACAGTGTTGGTACCAATGAGACACTTCGATCAAGAATCTCTTTGGTGCTAGATGTCCTTGGTGTCCCTTGGCTTGTCAGTGCTTCCCTTCCCTTTAGTCTTCCTATGGCTCTCAACTCTGCATTTCTGATCCCTCAAATCTCCCTCTCCTTCCTAAGGGTGACAGTCACTGGACTTAACACCTACCCTAAATCTAAAAGACCTCATCTTGAGAGCCTTAGCTTAGCTATATGTATGCATATTCCAGTGACAAGCACATCATGTCTGCATGAGGTTTGCACGTGTGTTTAGGAAGGCTCAATTGATCCATTATGCTGTCCTACTAAAAAGAGTGGAAAGACTTGAGTTCAAGATGATGATGTGTTCTTATTCACAGGCTCTCCTACTGAACTGTGAGATCCAGAAAGGGATTGGCCAAATCTTTGACCCAGTCCCTCAGGACTTGTATACTGCCTGATGTATGGAGGATACCATGTAAGCATTTGCCAATCTGAGCGCTGTCTTTTCAGCTCAGGCCACTATAAACAAATTCTAAAAGACCATGTGGCTTCTAGAGTAGACCTGTCTTCTCATGGTTCTGGAGGCTGGCAGACTGAGGGCAGGACAGGAACATCAGTTCTGCTGAGGACTCCACGCAGGTGGCCACCTTCTTATGTGCTCTCATGACAGACAGACCTCCTGTGTCTCCTCTTTTTTGTACAAATTTATTGTCCACCATTGGCTAGCCTGGCTGTCCAGTAAGACCCAGGGATCAGCCTGTCTCTACCTTGCCAGTGTTGGGGCTGCAGATATGCCCCACTGGACCTGCCCCCTACCTCAGAGCTGGGGGTCCAGTTTTACAAAGACATCTTCAGTCAAGGGCCTCCTTTACCCAGAGAAGTCCTTTTTCCTACATGTGCTTGTGTGCATGTGTGTGTGTGTTTGTGGGAGAGAGAGAGAGGGAGAGAGAGAGAGAGAGAGAGAGAGAGAGAGAGAGAGAGAGAGAATAAGAAAGTAAGAGAGAGAGAGAGATTTCATGTATTAGAGAAAACATGCTATGCTTTTCTTTCTGAATCTGGCTTATTTTGTTTAATATGATGATGTCTACTTCTATCCATTTTCCTGCAAATGTTGTCATTTTGCTCTTACTTACGAGTGAATAAAATCCCTTTCTGTATTTATTATCTTTATCCATTTATGTGTTGATGGACATATGCTGTTTCCGTGATTGAGCTGTTACGCGTAGAGCAACAGTAAACATTCATGTGCAGGTGTCTCCATAGTATAAAGACTTCAGTTCCTTTGAGTATATTCCTATGTGCCTATTTTTATAAAGGCATAAACCCTGGCATGAGAAGCAAATCCCTGAAGTCCCCATCTCCAGATTCCATTGCTTTGGTGTCTAGAGTTCTGATAAATAAATATTGAGAGTCCATAATTTAGAACATAGCGAGTTCATATCTCAGTTGAGAACAAGGAACACTTTGGAGTGAAGTCTTAAGAATGAAAACATTCCGCCGGGCGGTGGTGGCGCACGCCTTTAATCCCAGCACTTGGGAGGCAGAGGCAGGCGGATCTCTGTGAGTTCGAGACCAGCCTGGTCTACAAGAGCTAGTTCCAGGACAGGCTCCAAAACCACAGAGAAACCCTGTCTCGAAAAACAAAAAAAAACAAAAAAACAAAAAAACAAAAAAAAAAATGAAAACATTCTCCTCATGTTGAAAGATTCACCCTCATTGTTATATGCAGGGAATTAAACTGTCATCAAACCAGTGCTTTCTTCAGCTTGTCCCACACCAATTCTCTTGTCTTCATGCTTCTCAAGACATATTTGATAATAAATGCACATAAATAGACAACCCTGAAGAAACATATGCACACTCAGTGATCCAGTGTCAGGCACATTTGCAGCCTTCTAGCAAGTTCAACAGATGGTTCAGAATGTTGAAGATGTAGCAACGTGAACATAACATTGGTTTCTGCTGGGCTGGGGGTCTGCATTAATTCTCTACAGGATGCCTTTTTCCTTTTCTTGTCTTTCTCCTCTGATTGAATAAAGACTGGCCTTTGATGGTTATTTTAGGCATTTCCTTTTTCTTAAATCCAGAAGGGACAAGGAAAGAAATATTTAATAGACCATCCTCCTTCTCCATCACCAAGAATATTGTGCTTAATATTCGACAAGAAGCAGCCTGGTACCTCAGGATAATTTAAATAAAACTGAGTTGCAATCTGTGATAAAGAAGGAAGTGCACTGCCCACTATCGCTGTTTAAGAATTGCTCAAGCCTCGCCCTCAGGTAGGGTAAGGTTTCACAAGGATGCTGGAGACACAAATAGAAGGAACAGCAAGTACAGATGTTCCCAGAGGAGGCTGCTTGTATTTTCAAAGAAATCGTCTGAAACCCTGTCAGTGAGCAGAAAGTTCTACATTTGGTTGGATAGGCAGAAGAGAGTGAGACACTGGGCCTGGCTTGAGCATCTGAGACCTCAAAGCCCATACCCCAATAACACACTTCCTCCAACAAAACCACACCTACTCCAACTAGTCCACATCTTTTAATATTGTCTTTTAAATATGGGCCTCTGGGCCTACGGGAGTAATTTTCATTCAAGTTGCCACATGCAGATTCCTGTGCGAGAGACAATGTTTGAAAACCCAGAGAAACCCAGTGGCTTGGTCACCCTCTACCACCAGAACCTTTCCAACTAGCGCATGAGGAAGGACTGGAGAAAGAAGTGGGGTTGGAGAGATGACTCAGCAATTCTTCCAGAGGACCTGGGTTCAATTCCCAGCACCCGCATGGCAGCTCATTGCTGCCTGCTGACCCCAGTTTCAGGGAATCCAATACCTTCTTCACAAGACCGTATATGCTGGCAAAACACGAACAGGCGTAAAATAAAAATAGATAAAAAAAAAAATTAAGAAAAGAAGTAAACATGGCCACTTCGTGCTGTGTCTCATCTCAAAAGAACAACTAAGAGTCGACATAGAGCATCCTGTGAGGGTGGTGGAGCCGTCTTCAGAGACTTTCGATGATAAATGTTGGTACTTACCACACACCGCTCTCTCCAAACAACCTTAAAAAGTGAAAACCTATTTTATATACTTTTTAAGAGAAGGGCAAATTGAGGTTGAGAGAGATTAAACGGCCACCCAAGGCCACACAACTGGAGAACAGCTAAGCTGGAAAGCCCTACAATGTGCTTGCCCCCATACTGACACCGTACACAACACTGGCCCTGCCTGGAATTCTCCAGCAGTCCTCTGTGCCACTCTGGTCATGAGCGAACTACCACAACAAAGGATAAATCCTTCTGTGTAAATCAGACCTTTAGTCACTGTGACAGAGCTTGAGGAAATGCTTGAGAAAAACAGCGTGAAGGAGGAAGGATTGTTTCCTCATGATAGAGAAGGCCTATTAGAGCACAGCATCATAGCATCTCATGGCACAATGTTTAGAGACAGACAAACACACAGCAACAGAGGGAGTGGAGAGAGTGGGACAGAAATAGACACACACACACACACACACACACACAGAGAACGACCATTTAAGTTTCCTTCCTTCCTTCCTTCCTTCCTTCCTTCCGTCCTTCCTTCCTTCCTTCCTTCCTTCCTTCCTTCCTTCCTTCCTTCCTTCCTTCCCTTTTATTTCACTCCTCTGGGTTTATAGCATGTGCAATGGTGTTGCCACATTCACAATGGGCATTGCCCTAGTCAATTCTCTCCAGAAATGCTCTCACAAGTTCTATCAGAGGTGTGCATCTCAATATCATCACACTGACCACTGAGACTAACTACCACAAAACCTATGCACCTGAATTAACCTGCTTGAGCAGGCTTGGTGATTCATTTTCCATGAATATATTCAAAACAGGACTTGATGCTAGATGGGGGAAGCTCCAAATCAGCATCAGATCTGTCTGTCCACACGGCCTTGCAACAATTTCCTAAGACTGTTTAATGAAGATAACCTGGGACAAGCACTTAACCGAGCGTAGCTCACATAATAAGTATTCGTTAGTGATGAGAACAGACACCTCTATTAACCCCTGTTTGAAGATCTTCTATTGCTGGCCTCTGTTTTAGCTTAAAGATTTCCAGAGTTCTTAAGCAAAAATCCAAGAGCTCTGTGATCTTCTAACACCGCAGGCAGTATTAACTGAATAGATGTAGCAAATGGAACCCACCAGTGTTCCTGACCATGGATCCACCATGTGGAAGGCAAGAGGTTGTCTCGTCCTTACAATGACAAGGTCTGAAACTTTCTCTGCCTGGCCTGTACCTGAGGTGGCATACCCCATCTCTCTTCTCACGGATAAGGAGGAAGACGGCACCCGTTATTTACAGGAAATGTTTGGCCATTGGGTCTCTCTAAAATAAGTGAATTGCAAAATACTTGAAATTCAGGATAGAGCAGCAAAATGGGAAAATCTTTACACTCCAGTAAGACATCATTACTTACGAGTATATTTCACTTCCAATATCAGGCTGAAAGCCACCAGTGCATGAAAGGGAATGAGGACATCAGCATCAGCATCAGCCTGCTCAATGGATAGAGCCCTGCTTGGTAGGAAGATGCTCTAGGATGCCTTACAAAGTTCCCTGCCCCTGGAGCTGCAGAGGTTCTTCTAAGGTAACCCAGGTCCCTGCTCTGGACCACAGGCAGAGATGAAGTATCTGGTGGCATCGCCACAGTTATTCTGGGGGTGGGATTTTTATTGATGAAGGAAGACTGTGGATGGTCAAATGGGACCATTAACATTTAGATTGCAGGACTACCACTTAGATGAGTTGATGGGTACTGGTACTGTAACAGTTAAGGAAGGAGAATGCAAACGACCCAGAAGCCCTGGAAAACACTCAATCTCTCTTAAAAGAGAGAGGGAAGGTAGGAAAAGGGAAGGTACAGGAAAGGTAGTAGACGAAACATGTCAGGGAAAGAAGGTTGTAGCTGTTGAGGTTGACCATAAGATTTTCCATTTCATTCTGGAGGGAAAGGACCCACTGCTTTCATTTGTAAGAGAGGTGAAGTCTAGAGAAAATTCAGTTCTTTGCAGTCACATGGCAGAGTCAGAACCCAGAGTTCCATCTATGCCCACACACTACTCAATCTTCCTCAGGTCTCCCTGAACCAAATTTCCAAGAGGGCAGTTTGAAGATGGTCGAAAATCGCCAGGCAAGAAGCACCACTGAGAAGACAATGAGCTCAAAGCCATCTTGAGATATACAATGTGACCTCATCTCAAAACACAAATACTAGTAAGAGAATTCATTTCCTGCTATAGGCCCGGAACTATGACAAGCATTTTTAAGGCAAGCTTTTATTTTATTATTATTATTATATAATGTCCATTTTATACATGAAGACAAAGGCTTTGAGATGCCTGGCTGAGGCCACAGAACATACTTTGTAATAAATCTACGTTTCCTACCCCAGAACCAATGGCCTCAGTTCAAGTCATAGCTGAGCCACCTAAGGTGTAGGGAGCTTCAACCTTAACAAGTCTGAATGGGATGCCCCAAACAAAGATACTCAGGACCTAATGCTCAGAATTTGAGAATATGACACGTTTGGTGGCAAAAGCAATTTGGCAGATATGACTCAAAGTGGGTTCCTGAGATGGGGAGATGATGGCCCTGGGTCACCTGGGTCAACTAAGTGTAACTGTCCTTATAAAGAAACGGGGAACCGGGCGATGGTGGCACACGCCTTTAATCCCAGCACTCGGGAGGCAGAGGCAGGTGGATCTCTGTGAGTTCGAGACCAGCCTGGTCTACAGAGCTAGTTCCAGGACAGGCTCCAAAGCCACGGAAAAACCATGTCTCAAAAAACCAAAAAAAAAAGGGGGGGGAGGGGGAAAGCAGGAAGTCAGAGTCTCAGAGAGATGAAATGCCATGCTGTACTTTGGAAAGTGGGAAGGGCTGGGACTGCAACAGACAGATTCTCTTTTAGAGCCCCCAAAGGGTTCAAACCCACTGACGACATCTCCTCCTCCTCCTCCTCTTTCCTATTCCTTTTCTCCTCCCCCTCTCCCCTCTTCTCCTTCCACTGCTGCCTCTGTTTTTAAGGTAATGTCTCACACTGTAGCTTAGCTTGGCCTTGAACTCATATCAGTACATCTGTTTCTCAAATGCTGGGGTTATAGACATGAACCACTCACTATAATGGGATTTACACCTTGATTTTATCTTTTTGTGGTTCATTTCAGATTCCTTCTGAACTCCAAAACAGCCAGATAACAAGCCTGAGTTGCTTTAACGCAGTGAGTTATAGTAACATGTCACAGCAGCAACAAGCTCATACAAGCCTCCATGTCTTTATCTATCAGATGGAGATCGCTATCTTGGGGCTTCCTACTCTGAGTGGCTTTGGTGGAGATGAAATATCTTTTTCCCTCATACTTTCCCCAAATGTCACTCCCGGTCAAGCACTCTACACTCTGTGTATGCCCTTATCAGATTTTCTTGCTGACTTCTGGCACACCAGCATACCGTCTTTCGGTTCTCTGTTGTACCAGCTCCGGGAAATAGCCTCCTTGCCACTGGGGATGTTTAAAGGATGAAGCCAACCAGAAGACACTCTACTAAGTACTTAAGTCATGGCTGTGGCCAAATACATGACAAGGAACAACTAACTAGAGGGAAACAAGGTTAGTTTCAGCTCACAGTCCATCACCCAGCGCACGCACGAGACCGGGAGTAGGAGGTTGGTTCACGTGGCACCTGAAGTCAGGAAGTAGCGAGGGAACAGAAAATGAGCTGGGCCATGAAATTTCAAGGCCCTGCCTCTGTGACCCACTTCCTCCAGAGATACTCCATTTCCAGAAGGCTCCACAACTTTTTCAAAGAGCACCATCAGCTGGAGACCAAGAGTCCAAACTTACCAGCCTGCTGAATGACAACTCACATTCAAACCACAACAGCAAAACCTAAAGACAAAGACCGAATCCTAGGGCAATGTCAGAATCCCTGGATCTAGCTATTTCTGTAGCCAATTTACTCTTGAACTTTTCGGTTATATATCGGTGTTATTTAAGCTGGTTTAAGTTTCGTTTCTGTTACATATAACCAAAAGTATCTGGTATTTCAGTCTATGTCTCAGGCTCTTGTAAACAGAGACTATGCCTTTGCTATCCAGCAGCCAGACCCAAATAATCACACAGAAACTATATTAATTGCAACAGTTTGCTCAATAACTCAGGCGTACTTCTAGCTAGCTCTTACATCTAAAATTAACCCACTTCTATTAATCTATGTATCGCCACAAGGCTGAGCAAGGTTCTGGCATCCTTCTCCTTTGGTGGCTACATGACATCTCCCTGACTCCACCTTCTTTTCTCCTCCATCTCTGCTTGGACTTTCTGCCTTGCTATATTCTGCCCTGCCATAGGTCAAAGCAACTTCTTTATTAACCAATGGTAACAAAATCTATTCACAGCACACAGAGGGACTCCCACATCAGACTCTATTCTACCTTTTGTTGCAATGTGGGGGTACAGGGGATATGTATGTGTGTGTGCAAGCAAACCACTTTCCCAATGTATTTGCTTGCAAGTAATGGCTAAATTCAAACACATGTGAGTCTAAAGTCTTTGCTCTTTCCTCAATACAAATTTCTAACTTTCATTTAATGTGAACACAACTTGGGGGGCTATAAAATCAAATTGAAAATGTTATTTCTTCTCCCAGGTCTTTCATTGTACTAAAAATAATAGATCACAGTTGTTTTAAACTCCATGACAGAGCCTCTTAAATCCCTGCTGCAAACATTATTAGGTTTCTGCTCAGAATGTAATGCTCTATAGTAAAAAGATACAAGTCCTTTGTAAAACAGCTTATATCAGAAAACATGTTGTCAATGCTGTTGGCTGTCATGGAGTCACCAAGGAACCATTTTACTTAAATTCAAGTACTACCTAGAATTGTTAAGAGGTTTTTCTAGAAAAGAGTCTTCTCTGTTTGTTACTGTGGAGCTTGAGAGTCATGTCTAGAATGACAGAGAATGTCAACATATAGCCCACCATTTCCTTCCCTCTGTGTTCCTCTCCTAAAATGGTTTCTCAGACTGAGGATGCAGCTCAGTAAGAAATGCTCGCTTAAAACCCAAGGCCCTGGACCCAACCGAAGCAAGAAAAGGAAAGAGCAATGGTTTTGTTTGTCTACACAGTTGGTAATATGGATATTCTCTTGACCTTGACATTGAGTAGGTTGGAAGGGTATCTGGTTCTTTTTACTGCCCTGATCTGGAATTAATACATTCAAATGTGTGAATGAATGCAGGTCTCTTTGAAAGAACCTTGAACATCTTATAAAAAAAAGTGAACATGGCATTTAGAATAAAATAATGGTTCTGGAAACAAATGCTCTGTTTACTTTTCTGTTTCTTGTGCTTCAAATGTGGGAATAAATATAAATGGCTAATGAGATGCTGATACAGAGGGCAAGATGTGGGGGATGCTGTACAAGAGAGGTGTGCATCCCTGAGCCACCCCAGTGCTCAGGGGTGTTTGGCAAAATTGGCCAATAAGAGAATGCAGGTGAAATGCATAGTTGAGTCCAAACTAGCACAAGTCTAAGACTCTAGAAAGCCCAGTCATCTAACAGATAGCTGAAAAGGCTAGGTTGGGGAACTCCTGAGAGCAAGGATCACATCTGCCTTGCTTAGGGTAGGGACAGACATAGCAGAAATTGTCAACAAATGGTTTCTAAAGGGAAAAAAATCCATCAATAAAAAATAAATAATTGGTATACTGAAATTCAGACAAGAAGTTTCAGCCCGGAGGTGTTTGTGGTCCTAGCAGAAAATATGAAAATGAAGAACACAGGACAAAGGTGAGATGCTCAGGGAGACAGTTAAAGGTTTGGAGGAGTTGCAGAAGGGCTGGTGTGGAGGAGAGAGAACTCATCAAGATGAACAGGGCGGCTGACAATACGAGAGATGATAGTCAAGAGTGAGCCTTCTATTCTGGGGTCTGGAACAATGACATCAGCCTTCAGGGAAGCCACAGCTTAGAATCCTAGAAGGATGAAGGCCCGCTGGCACCTGAAGAAAGAAAAAAAAAAGTTACAGAAAAAGCAGTCGAGCCTCAAATCTCCCCAGCCTGTTAAATCCTGCTGGAGGCAGAGACAGCAGCCGTGAGACCAAATGATTCCAGGAAACTGTCAAAAGGAGGAATCGCCCTCCCCACGCAGCAAGACAGCCACGTCCCAGCAGGGCAGAAACCCAGCCAGGTGTCACTGAGCAGGCCTGGCAATGGCAGCAGAAGCCAGGCTGCCGGTGGTTATTGATCCCCACTGTCTCTCTTTGTCCCTCCACATGATTCCAAAGGTTCACCCATCTCCCTTGGGTCTGAGCTGCTTGCAAGCAAATGCAAGTCCTTTCCTGCTCAGCAACTATGCTGCTTGCTAGTTTGTTTTTTGTTTTGTTTTGTTTTGTTTTTTCTGTCGTCCTTGATTGATGATTTTGTTCATCGTTTAGGCATCCCCTGATGGTCTTACTTGGAGACCCCTCGGGTTACTGTCATTGATGCACAGAGGACATTGTCTGGTACCCAGAAACGAGGCCTGAAGTTGATCTCCAAAGGACAACAGCATTCCTTGCTTTCACTTTTAGTTTTTATTGATGCTGTCTTTGCTCTCTAGGAAGGATGCAGCATTTTGGCTGCCTCTATTGGAGAAGAGGAACAATTCTGTCTCAAAGCTGACTTCACAGTGTGCCTTGCCCAGCTCCTTATGCCAGGCCCACCATGAGATCCATGAACACTTGATCAAGCAAATGCATGCAGTCAAAGAATGTTCCCTCAAATAGTTCTCATCATGGGCAAAAGTGAAAGATAAAGCCTTGAAGGGAAGGACAGAACTGATTCTTCTAGCTCTGTGCACTCCCTCCTAGCCCCAAGACAACGCCACTCCAAGCCTCAGCTTTGCTGGCTTTCCTCTTCGACCACCCCTTCGTTCCTCACCAGGCTCTTCAAGTTTGCTTTACAATCCTGTTCAGGACTTTTCCTCTACCCCAAGTCTTCCATTCACTGCCTCTGGTAGGCTCTGCCATGCTGGATTGTTAAGCACAATAGCTGCCTGTCTTGTCCTCACAGGAGGAAATTGGTCCTGGAAAACACACTCCCTGGTCCTGATGGTTAGCTTGTGTGGAACCGAACAGTCTCATCATCTCATATCAGTCTGTGCCCCAGGCATTCTGAGCAAGCTCCTCACTCTTCTTAAAGTAAGTGGATCAGGATCTGGGGGACTCTAGATGTTTGCCCTCCCCCCCCCCCGCAATCCTTTGCCCCTCGAGCAATTTACATCTTCTGAGCCCTGTGGTAGTTCTTTCCAGATCTCAAATTTGGCCTCTCTTAGCTTTCTTACTCCATCTGTCTCCTTAGCTGAAGAGAGAGACCCATTACTATCTGTCCTTTGGGAGAAATAGAAGGGAGCATGCTCCTCTGATAGTATCTTCTCTGCTGTTTAATATTTTTAACGTCCCCAGAGTGGACCAGACAAAGAGCACCAGGTCCATCTGCTGTGCAGAGTAGTAGAAGGGGATGGGACAAGTTGACATCATAGCAAGATGAAATATTGAGAACATAATTTCTACCTGGCTCTGTGGCCCTCTTGGCCATTTACTAAGAAACTCTATCAGGCCCCACATAGTCCCTGACCGCCATTTCCTCCCAGAATTCTCAGAAGATTCAAGGAAATCTGCTGTGTCCGCCAGCCAGCCAGGACTGAGGATTCCTTCCCACAATTTTCCTATGTTCTGAGCATAAAAGCACACTGTTGGAAAAGCAAGCTCCATCATTCCATAGCATGCTAAAGTGACTATAATTATTAATAATTTACTGTAATATCAAAAATGCTGGAGAATAGACTTTGAATGTTCCCAATATAAATTTAAGTTTTCAAGCTGAGCTATACTCCAGTTCCTATAAATCACTGTGCATGTGTACCCATGCTCAGATATCACACTGAAACCCATAAAGGTGTACAATTATTACATACCGATGAACAAATTTAAAAGTCCAACCATACTGGAGGCTGTACATATTTTTCCTAAAATCCTCCAGGAGAAATGAAGCTCAGAATTAAGTTCATACAAATCACACAGTTCAATTTTAGCTGCTAGAAAAAAAAAAAATAACACATGCAAACATGCTCTAAATACTTTCTTATAATAAAGCAGGTCTAACATGACAAAAATGTACAGTGCTTCAGGATGATTCAGAGTCCCGATTCCTAGGGAAAGCTTTCCAATTTTCAAAAATATAGAAAAAAATATTTTTAAACATTAATCCCGTACATGGTCATTTGATCCAAAATCTTCCTGATCTGCTTGGCCAAGGCAAGCTCAGACAGCAGGCATGTCCTTTGGACAAGTTCACACCAATACTCTGCAGCGATGTTTCTAAACCCAGTTCACAAGAATTGTACGATTCCAAGTCACAGCTAAAATGGAGGCTGGAAAAGTAGACTCAATTTTACTGAGGGGAAACAAAGTTCCTCAAATTTTTATTTACCTGTGCTTCAACTGAGGCTAAGAGACCCACCCCTCAAACACTCTACAGACCTCCTGAGACAAGATAAGCAGGAGCTAAGCAGTCTGTAACAAACTTGCTGGATCAAAAAGAAAGCCCCTGTTTGTGACCAGCCCCTCCTGACCATCTCCTGCTTCCTGAATTCTTTGCAATGAGTCAGGGGCTCCTTCTTAAAGCACCTCAAAGGAAAAGCAGGAAATCTGGGGGCTCCTAACACCCATCCTTGCCATTCCCCCTTGAGTGGGATGTGCAAATTTGCTTCTCCTTGGAGCAGCCTCTTGTACATATGGCATGTTCTTGGAGGGAATGTGCTCGCCTCTCAGGAACTCACCCAGGGCAGGGCTGGCACCAGCATATGGCCTTCTCTATCAGAACAAGAACAGGGGAGATGGGTCCTCAAGTTACCCAGGAGTGGCACCCGAAGATGGCTTGTTTAGGATAACACTGGTTGGCATATTCAACCGTTCACGTGCTAAGAGCATCATAATGGTAGCTTCCTTTCAATCCTTTATTTTTCACCATTTGACCTGGGGGTGTTTCCTTGTGGTATTTAGAAAATGTCATCTCTCTTACACACTCTATGGACCTTCTTATTACTGGATTATGCTTATACCCAAGGCCTCTCCTGTAGCGGCATTTCAATTGTATTTCAGTAAAGACTGTCTGAAGATCTGAGAGTAAACCAGCCCCACTGGTCAGCCTTACAGACCAGATTATGGTAACACATACCTGCAATCCCAGGAGACCCAATGACACACACCTTTAATCCCAGTAGCCACACTAATTGCCATAGAAATCGGGTGGTGCATGCCTTTAACCCCAGCCCAAGAGAGGATTATAAAACAGGAAGAAACAGTTCCCAACACAATCTCATTCTGAGATTCTGCAAGGCAGGATCGCCATTTCAGACTGAGGTCGAGGTAGGAACCAGTGGCTGACTGTTTTGCCTTTCAGATCTTCAGGTTGAAGCCCAATTTCTGACCCTGAGTTTTTATTAACCATGCTTGATTCTCCTGTATACACACCATGTCTTCTCTTTTCTAGAATCAGAAGGAAATATCATTTCCGCAGAAAGGGAAGCTACTTGGACATTAAGCCCAGGTGCTGCAGGGTCTCAGACAAGACAAGACGTGTTTGCTGTCTTGAACAGGAAGTCTGCCTGTCTATGTGACAGAACATGGTCCTGGAAAAGTGGTAACCTTGGCATAGTGTCAAGAGTGTTACTTGCTTGGGGGTGAGAGATGGGAAAGGGGAGAGAATTCAGTACCAGTGCAGCCTGTGAGATTTGTGCACCAGCTTGTTCTATGGACACTCCCCTAAGTCTCTAAGGAACAGGCAGAGCGTCAAGAAATGGGTCAAAGAAGAAACAAAGGAAACGGGCTGTTAGGGCTTTGTGAAACGTCAGGACACACAGCAGGATGGCTCAGCTGCTGCTGGGACAAAGCGTCCTGTACCAACAGAACAAGAAAGACATGTTCCCATGCCAAAGCTCTGTCCCTTGCCATGCCATCTTCAGAGGACAGACTCCTCTCAGGGTTATAGGGATCTTGGTTCTGGAATATTTGAGACCTGGGGTAATTGTTATTATTCGGTGTGATGGTGTGTAGCTTATAGCGTCTGTGACTTGACAATCAAGTAATGAGCTATTGATGAGGGAAATGAACCAGATGACAGCTGAGGCTGAAGACCATTAACATCTCTGCCTGTTCTTGCTGACTGTTATCACCCAGGACTCTTTGATAATAGCTCGTAATTATAATCACATTTATTGAGATGTTACTCTATACGGCATGCTTTATACTGATGAATATGTGCTAGCCTCGCTACAGTGCTCTGAGAAAAGAGTCATCGCTATTCTGATTTACAGAGAGGGGGATATAGGAAGGTGTAAACACAAAGGTCCAACAAGTGCTTGGGCAGGAGCGCTCAGCTGTCAAGAAGCATAGAGAACATCACACTGCATAAGGGCCCAGACCTAATGGTCCTCAAAGAAGGAACGCTTGGTCTGGGCTGACCAGGGAGCACCATGAGGATGCCCTGTGTTTAATGCCGTGCTGTGGTTTCTGAAGCCTCAAGGAAAAGGGGGTCAGCTCCACTGAGAGCTTACTTTCACAGGAAATCACCTTGTGAACGTGGCAGATTCTGATTCAGTGGGTCCTAAATTGAAGCCCAAGTTTCTACACTGACATTCTGATGTTGCTGGAACAAGGCTCACACTTGGAGGTACAAAGATGTAGGTAGTTACAAAACAGAGACCTATCCACACAGTGACCTTGCTGGAGAAGAGGGAATCCATCTCTGTCTTCAGCTTGGGCAACCACAGATGTCAAATACTCTGAGCCAAGGCATTGCTACATTTGTGACGGAAACAGTCAAGAGAAAACAGACAGCCTAGAGCTTAGGGGTACTTAGCGAGCATGGGCAGGTCCACTAGCTCAGTATGGAAGGACAGGAAGAAAGAAATGAAGAAAGGAACAAAGGAAGGAGTGAAGGAGAAAGGAAGGGAGAAGGAAAGGAACTGTAGGGGCAAGAAAAGGGAGAAGAGAAACAAAGCACCACAGCCACATGGGTCCCTCCTGAGTTATATGGATGAATTTAAAAAGCAGTTAACTATCACATAGCTAAAAAGCATTACAAATTAAATGTAAACAAACCCACACATCTGACAAATTTAAGTGTTTGATATTAATTGGCTACTGTGGTGATCTGTTCAATGCCACGGTGAATTAAAGTGATTGTGATGTAAATTCTTAATGAAGGGGCGCTTCTCTTTTGAGAAAGGTCCCTCTATATTTTAAGTGTGTGTGTGTGTGTGTGTGTGTGTGTGTGTGTGTGTGTGTGTGTGTGTTGTGCTAGTTAGGGTTTTGGCTTTTTTGATTTTGTCAACTTGATATAAATAAAAATCTTCTGTTCAGAAGGATCTTTAATTGAGGCATAGTCTTGATTAGATTGGCCTCCAGGCAAGGCTTTGGGGCATTTTCTTTATTAAATATTGACGAGGGCAAGCCCAGCCCACTGTAGGTGGTGCCATGCCACACAGTCAGGGAGGGCTGCAGGTGGTGGAGGGGTGTTCTTGGTTGCATAAGAAAGCAGGATAAGCTAATCATTGATCAAGTCAGTAAGCAGTGTTCTTACTCCATGGCCTCTGCTTTAGTTCCTGCCTTGAGTCCCAAGGACTCTGACTTCAGGCAATGATGGACTCTGATATAGAAGTACAAACTGAAATAAACTCTTTTCTCTATATATTTTTTTCGGGGAAGAATGTTTTATCACAGCACTAGAAAGCAAACTAGGACATAGCACAGAACGCTTGTGCTGAGAAGCTTTATCTGTTCGCATGTGTGTGGTGTTAACCTCCCTGTTCTTACTTCTGCATTGGCATGCAACACTGAAGTAGTAAGTTGTTGCTTTCATGACATCAAGTCAAGACATTGATTTAATAATAGCATAAGAAGCTAGGATCGTCTTTCACAAAATCTCCTTCATTGCGAAGGAGGATCCTTGTCTTTACTCTTGCCAAGAGTAAGCAGAACAGGATTGTTAAATTGCCTGAATCTTTTCCTTTGGTCAAAGCATTGTGCCTTTTCACTCCTCTGTCTCTTTCCAATATCTCTTGAGTTTTAGCTTTTACAATATTAAATTTACAATGTTTGCAATTTGTGCTACAGTGATAATTAAGTCTTCTGAGCTTCATCCATATGTAGTTTCTAAAAATTGAAAAGCAATAGTGGTTTCATGGCGATGGCTGTGTAGCTGGTTCACTACCCAGCCCTAGCTCTGCAGATGAAATGTTCTTTCTTGTATAGCTTTTTGCCTGCAGGTCAATTTTTCTTTCACAACTAATTATGTTTCACTTATTTTTCATTTGGTTCAATATGTTCTAGAAATTTAGTATTCTGACAAATCCTGTTTCCTTGGAGAGTCCCTTCTGGGCCTTTCTGCATTTGATAATGTCTTTATTCTGCTGGTCTACATATTGATACTTTAATTATGTACTGAATCCTAAGTTAGTATGTTTTTCCCCTCAGAGAGCCAAAGGTCATCCATCACACCAAGACTTGGGAGTGCACACTCTAATAACACTGTTTGGGTTTGTTTTAAGTTTAGACTTCTCTTGTTTGTGCTTTTTAGCTGTTCTTTTTATCCGTATTCTGATACGTGTGTTAGGGGACTGTGTATTAGTTACCTTTGTGCCACTAAGACAAAATACCCAACAAAAGCATCTCCCGAGAGGGAAGATTCATTTGGCTCAGTGTTTCAGAGGGTCTCTGTGCACCCCAGTGGGGAAGACATGGCACAGTTAGGCAGTTTACTGTGGTGGTAGTGTACACATTGTAGACATTCAGACATCAGAGAGAACACGACAGGTACCAGGATCAGGCTCCAGACTTCAAAAATCCACCCTTCACACCTTACCTCTGTCAGCCAGACCCTACCTCCAGAAAGCTCTATAGCCCCCCTAGCATTGAAAACTCAAGTCTATGGGGACATTTTAAACTAAAACCCAAAGCAGATACTTTGGAGGTTTGTTGCTTTTTTGTTATTAAGTGAATCTTTGATAATTTTACATATACACACTATATGATCTGGTTACTCCTTTCTCTCTCTCTCTCTCTCTCTCTCTCTCTCTCTCTCTCTCTCTCTCCTTATATCCTTCTCACCTCTATCAACCTTCCAATTTGTCTTTTCCCAGATTCATGACTTTTGGTTTGATTTCGTGACTCATTTAGATTACCTCGAGCCACCTCTTGAGTCATTGGATTGAGACTATCCACTAATCTTGGTGGAGTCACCAGTTGGGCACACAACTGGAGGAAATGGCTCCTCTTTCCCCGAGCCTATCGGTAGCAGATAGTTCAGCAGTGAGGACAATGCCAGTGCATTTCTTGGCAGGTGTTGGGTGCGTATGATAGCAATGAATGTGTATTACCCAGAAGATGACATCCTGCAGCCTTTTGTCCCATTCAGTTCTTACTTCCTTTCTGCTCCTCTCCTGCCATGTTCCTTGAGGCTTGAAAGAAACAGTGTTTAGAACTAAACACCCCACTGACACTTATTGTCATGAGTTTCTGCATTTCCCATAGTTCACTAGAAGGAGAGGAGTCTCTGATTAAAACTTTAAATAATGACAGATCAATTCAGCTGAACAACAGAATTGTGTTCACTAAAAGCCTATGAGCTCCCTGGCCATTATATTGTAAACAGTTTTATGGTACCAGAGGTAGAGTTCCTCTTGCAGAGTTCAAATCTAGTCAGAGAACAGTTGTTTTACATGCAACTATTCTCAAATGGGCACAACTTACTTGGCAAGTTGGTATCATAATTTGTAGGGTTCATTGCTGGCTAGTACCACTGCTGCACTTCTGGCCTCAGCAGCTTGCATAGGACCTTCTGATGCTACTGCAAACACTAGGCATCAGGGCGGAAGTTTGAGGTGTGTGTTGTTTTGGTGGCAGCATCTTACCTAGTTCTGGTAGGAAACTAAGACAGTATATTTTCGTGTGATGTATAATCCCTGCTTCATTTAGATTACCCTGTCTCTAACTCCTCATCTCTCCAATTCTCTCACCCCCTCCTTGCTTAAACCTTTCTACCCCAATGCTCCCGTTCTCTGCCTTCATGTTACATATGCTGGTTAGCTTCATGTCCACTTAACACAAGCAGGATAATCTGAAAGACAATAATCTCAATTGAAAAAATGCCTCCATAAGATCTGGGTGTAGCCAAGACTGTATGGTGTTTTCTCGGTTAGTCACTGATGCGGGAGGATCCAGCCTATCATGGGTGGTGCCATCCATTGGCTGATGGTCTTGAGGGCTAAAGAAAAGCAAATAGAGCAAGCCATGGACAGCCACCTAGTAAGCTGCACTCCGTCATGACCTCTGCACCAGCTCCTGCCTCCAGAGTTCTTCCCTGTTTTTCTTTAATGATAAACAGTGATGTGGAAGTGTACATGAAGTAAACCCTTTCCTCACTACCTTGCTTTTGGTCATGGTGTTTCATCATAACAATAGAATCCTAACTAAGAGATTGTCTACTGCCCCCTTCCCTTAAGTCATCTCCCTCCCAAACGAACTCTAAGCTGAACGCATAAAAGTAGAGATTCAAAGCCATGACTAGCATATGAGGGAGCACATGTGACATTTGCTTTCTGTGCTTGGGCTACTTCACTTGACAGTTTTGTTTTTCATTTTCATCCCTCTACCTATGAATTTTAGGACTTTATTTCTCTGTACACATGAACAAATTCCATTATGTTAACATGCTACATTTTCCATCTCTAGTCATCAGCTGATGGGCATCTAGCTGGTCCCATCTCTCTCAGCTGTCATGAATACAGCATCAAAGAACATGGATGAACAAGTATGTCTATGAAACATAAAGTCCTTTGCATACATTCCCAGGAATAGAGCAGCTGTGTTACATGGTGTCTTTATCTGTAGCTTTCTGAGGACTCCCCACACTGGCTTCCATAGAGTTGGGGTTTTAAAGTATTATTATTCAGTGTGCCGAACACTTGCTGTACATTCTCAATCTGCATACTGTGTCCTTCAGTTCTGGGAAGTTGTTTCCCATAGTTTCATTAGTACCCACTCCTGCTGGGTCTCTTGGTTCTTCACTGACTCTCTGGGTCTCATTGCCACACTCCCATCTCTCTTTGTTGTTCTACTTCTGGAGCATTTCCTAGATTCTTCTTCCAATTCTTTCATCTTGTCCTCTACTCTGGCAGGCATATCTTCACCAAGCAGGAATTTGCTGGCATGTGGTGATTCCCTTTCTCTCTGTGGCCTATACTTGTTTTTAGTACTGCAGCATCTCATTAAATCTCACTGAGAAAACACATTAGAATGTATTTCATTGCCTCTCCTGTCCCTTGCATGATGTCTGTCTCCTCCAGCAGTCTATGTCATGTCCGTTCTTTTGATGCTGTCCTTCCATGTTGTGACAAGCACTAACAGATCAGGGGAAGCTGTGACTGGTTCTGCCAGCCTGTTCTAAGATCTAGTTTTGTCTTAAGGAAGCTGATGAATTTGTGGTCCTACTGTGATGTGAATGCTGCATCTTCCCCCAAAGTTGATATATTAAAACCCAGTTGCCAATATGATCCTATTGGGAAGCAGGGACACTGGGGACAACCACATTCCAAGGGTAGAACCCTCATGAATAGGGTTTTACCCTTTATCCTTTACTTAGAAAGCTCACTCTCTACTTCCACCATGTGGGGAACAGCAAGGAAGCGCCAACTAGAGCTCAGGAATTAGGCGTACTGGACATCAAATCTGCTGATGCCTTGATCGTAGATTTTCCACCCTCTAGACTTGTGATGAACACATTTCTGCTACTTGTAAGCTAGCCAGTTTATGGTATTTGTTACAATAGTTTGACTGAGTCAAAACAGCCCATAAATGGCACATGTGAAGAACATTCCTCTGCTCATTTCTCTAGACGAGGGCCTTTCATTTCTCTGGGTCCTGGAATAGAAGCCTGACTCATTGTTTCCTCCAACACAGACAGAGTCTGACTGTTTTGTGTGGAGACTGCCCACACAGCATTCTGCCCCGCATGCAACTCTACCTGCCCTGCACCTGGCATCTTGCAGCTCTGAGGAGCTGCAGTGCAAGAATTCTCTACTGACCCCATCTCCATTTGAACACACCTCCTGCCTTGCCTTCGGCAGCCGTTCATCCAAAGAGCAGTAGCCAGTTATCTTGATCTGGATATCTAAAACAATTACTTCCGAGGGAAACAGGAGTGTCAAAACCTATACAGAGAAACCCGAATCTGCCCTTAGACTATGGGCTGAGGAACAGGTAGGAACAGCTGGTAAATCAATGAGGATTTGAAAGCACGTACATGGGAAACAAGATTCAGGATAGGCAAACAGCAGCATCCGCCATGGGCGGTCATCTTAATAACTCAAGGCAGTCTTATATTTTAATTACTGTTAATTAAACCTGGCAATATGTCATTTGAATGTTCTCTTAGAAAACTGAGAGGCACCTGACAGCACATTTATGAAATACTTCAATCACCATACAGCAGAGTCTCTAGATGTGGGCTTTTCTGTCAATCTAACTTTCCATCCTTTTATAGAGGGCACCATTGGTTTACTAGGCCCTCTGAGATGAACATTGCCACAAGGATCTTAATTGTCAATGCAAGAAAAGCCTGCCCAGCAAAGACTTCCAGTCAGCTTTGAGGGAGGCAAAGGGGTCATTCTGGACCAACCCCAGTGATGTTTGAAAGGTAGCTGTGTTTATTGCCTATCTGCCATTCCTCCTGGTGCGAAACTTCAATTTATAGCCTATGCTTTGTTTTGGATCATGCTGTCTGTCTTAAACCCCCGCAAGAGTACCACGCACTCGGGTACTACAAACGTACTACAAAAATGTCAACACATTAGGCTCATCCGAGTGACATTATGGTTCAATTAAAATGGAAACTTAGGATTGTAAGAGGTTTATGTTACCTTAACCCAAGATTAATCTCCCAGACATGGATGGTCCAAATTAGACGGTCCAAGTTACATTAATAAAACGTGAAAAGGTGATGTAGATTGAGAAAACTGAGCAGGTCAAATTCGAGCAGGTCTGTTTTCATGCGTGGAGTCATTCCACAGACAGGTCTGAGTGTCCGCTATGGGGTAGCAGGTGGGCCAGGCCCTGAGGGAGGCCTGCATGTCCTCCATCTACACGGTGGTGTCTTAAATTAAATTGGTTTCCTCAGGACACAGACTCAGAAGTTCGTGCTGCAGACTTAGTGGGGGCATTTTGAAATTAGCACCTTTAAGGGAGGACATGGAAGAGGATGGGTAAGAGGAAGGAGCAGAACTAAAGCAGAAACCCGAGGCCAACTCCCAGGGAGCTCTGGGTCTAGGGTGGCTCTTTGTCACTGTCCTAAATCGGAACAAAGGGATTCAGCCTCCATGCACTTCATCCCAGTCCCTTCTGAGGAAAGACTATAACCTTGGGCAAGCAGCTCCTATCAGCTAAAGAACATTCTGAGCAGAGACTCACCTCTGCCCAGTAGGTAGTTGGCATTTGGGAATAAGGGCTTCAATCCTGAGGGAGAATCTGGGCAGTTCCCCTCAGCATCCATCACAGGTATCCATGTTAACAACATGAGTAGATCACCTGCCTGATATGCATACGTCATTGGGTTTAATTGCAGTACCCACCAAAGTATACAGTGTTGATGTCATGCCAAAGGGGGATTCTGAGGATCATGTTCTGAAACCCTTACAAATAAATTAGAGAGAGTAGGAGCTGCCGACTTAGTACAGCTCAGTGAGAGAGCACTTGCCTAGCATATGGAGGCCCTTCATTTAATCACCACCAGTGCCACCCCAAAAAAGAGAACTCTTGCTAAAGATGAGTGTATGATTCAAAGTAGAACACGGTGTTGAGTTCTAACATGAGTTGAGAGGTCCTACTCAAAGTCTGGACAGCCATTAATGAAAGTACCAGGGGACGTGGAAGCTAATTTTAAAATAATCATGCCTCATATCCTTGAAAGAAATAAAGAAAATGCTGTGTTTCCAAAGGTACATGGAGACACAGAAGATGGTAATGACAATGGAACATGTTTTTAAATGTTTCTTGGAAATAAAGGAAATGACCTGGGTTTGGGGGTTGTACATCTGGAACCTCAGCACTTAGGAGTCTGGAGTTGGATTCAGTGTGGGTACCATCAGAAGAGGCTATGTTACAACAGAAAGAAACAGGGAAGGAGGGCTAGACAAAGAAAAACAGAGAAGGAGAGGATGGAAGGGAAGGAGAAGCAAATATTAGAAATTAAAACTGTGGTCACTGATATTTATTAAACTGGTATATGAAACTGAGTTCTGCCCCTAAGAATTGCTCAGTTGGAAGGTATTGTCATAATTTAACCAGAATACATTAAAAAGATAAAAAGTACTTTTTCATTAAGCAATGTTTAAGAGATATAAAGAATAACTGTACAGACGCAAAGTCTCTCCAGGGGAAGACATAAAACAGTTGGATAAAGCAAGGGGCAGAACAGAAACACTTCAAAAGACAATGACCAAGGATCTCCCAGATATACTGAAAAGTGTGTTACGTCCAGGTATTTAAATGGAAGCCAGGGCACATCCAAACACATCTTAAGGAAATTTCAGTGTCTCAGGAGGAAAACAGGTGACACTAAAAGCTCCACGAAAGGGAATTGTGCCGGTTGGTGTTGACAACTTGACAACCTAGAATCCCCTGAGAGGTATGCCATGGGCATATCCGTTGAGGATGTCAGCTCAGGTGGGGAGAAGCACCCACTTGGACGGTATTCCGTAGCTGGGATCCTAGATGGTACTTATGGAGAAAGTGTCCATTTGTTCCCTCCTTCCTGCCTGTGGACACTGCATTATCAGTTACTTCAAGATCCCATTGCCTTGAACTCCCCACCATGAATTCTGAGATAAAATAAGACTGTTCTCTCCTAAGTTACTTTTATTAGGATTGTCCTAAGGCAGCAGCAGGGAAAGAAACTGAGCCAGGCATGCACATTCTACAAAGATCGACAATTTCACACTCAGCAGACTTCTCACTGGCCAGAATTGGTGGTAGGTGGCAGTGGAGTCATATAGCACCTTCTCTGCACTGATAGAAAATAACTGCAAACTATGACCCATATCTGATTAAATTACCACTAGATGAAAGGGGAGAATGGGTGCTTTCTTTTGCAGGGCTGGGTGCTAAACATAAGACTATGTGTATGCCAAGCAAACTCTAACCTATATCCTCAGAAATACACTTTCAAAGATACAAAAGTTGAAAGCACACATTCCCTCAAAAATAAAACTGTGGGGAGAGGGGAGAGAGAGAGAGAGAGAGAGAGAGAGAGAGAGAGAGAGAGAGAGAGAGAGATTACCAGAGCTCAGTTCTGGTCATTTCTATTTCTACAGACTCTTAAAGCTGCAGGATGTGTGAACCCTCACACTCCTCCCAGATATAATAACGAATTCTACCTGGAGATGCTTAGAGCACATCCACGTTTTCCTGCACAGTACTTAACTCAGCAGATTGCTTGCTGTCCAAGCCGCTGGCCATAGTCCTTTGATGATGTGGGTCAAAAAGGAAGACCTTGAAAACAGAGTAAGTCCCTGAAATTAAAAAGGGAAAGCAGTGTCCTTTAGCCAGCTTTGTTCTCCGAGAAGGAGATGTGCCCATGAATTTGTTTCCCTAGCTACTATGCAGGAACAAATAAAAAATGCCATATTTGGCCATTTTATTGCTATTGGGATGATAAAGTGTCACAGAAAGTTATTGCATTTTAAGACAGCGTTCTTCATGCCCAGACTCTGGAGAACAAGAAAAGAGGAGGAAGGCATCAGCATACGCGGAGTGTGTGGAGAGAGCTCCTGCGCTGATAGGGCTTTCTATAAAAATCCTGTCTACAAAGGAGGGAGGTGCCGGCAAAGACTGCGCTCTGTGCGCGCAGGGTGCCCATGGGCAATTCCCGTGAAGATAAATATGAGGAAATGACTCTTGCGCTGGAGCTTCTACCTCCAAGAGCGCATAAAACTGCCGTGCCAATTTGATTGTGCCGGAGGAAGCAGGGGTGGCAACGTACGATGGAGCGAACACACCACGATGGCCAAGATGCTCTTTGTCCTTACAAAGTCCAACCTTTATAGCCTTAAGTAATAACACCATGCAAACTCATGAGAAGTAGGTTTGTCATCTTAGGAACATGTAGGGGACCACAAATCCGGCCCAGCGGGAAAGACCTTGCCTCGCATATGTGAGCACCTGCTTTTGATCCCCAGGACCGCAAAAAAATTAATTAACTAATGCACTATGTTGCCATTCCTAATGTTCTTTACCAAGCTCTGCTTTATAGCCTGCAAAGGTCTCCACTGCCATTAGCTTTTATAAAAGGCCCTTTAAAATATTAACTATACTTTTCATTATCTTTCCCTTCACACGGCCCTCCCTGTTTACTCTCTACCCAGAGGTTCTTTTCTGCACCACATGGAGTCTGTGTTTCAGTCACACCACGCTAGTCACGGTTTTCAAGATAAGCTAGCTCCCTTAACATTTGTTCCAAATCGTCCCTGAATTGGGATAATGTCGACTAGCCCACCCAGTCCTTCCCAACCCCACTCTGGCAGACAGACAAATTAGGTATTCATTATTTTAAGCTTTAAAGGTAGAAGATAATTTAAAAAAAAAATAGTATCTCTGCTTGAGCCCAGTTCAGGCCTGCCAAGGCTCTGCCCACTGAGATGACCGTGAATCACATTAGACAAGTTGCTTGTTCCCGTGTCTCACACCAGCCTTAGACCATGACGGAGCTGCAGACTCCAGAGGGGATTTTTCATAAGGAAGGGCAAAAGTGAGGACAAAAGCTGACCTAATAGCAGAGATCTAATAGCTGAGGGCTATAACAGGCAGTGAGGAGAGAGAGAGAGAGAGACAGAGAGAGAGAGAGAGAGCGCTGTGCTTACACCAACTCTTCCACCAGAGCTCTTCCTTACACCAACATATCCATCTTCACCTGATAGTTATCATTGGTGTAGTGGCTCCAAGATTCAAATCAAAAAACAGGGCTCACCTTTGTCTCTGAAATCAACATCTTAAATATGATACAGGCTCTGCAAGAGGGAGGGAGCCAGCTTCCTACGTTACCTGAATTATTGAAGCTGATCTTAGAGGTGATGAAACAGAGAAAGCCTTGTGTGGAGTTCATGATTCCAATGTGTCTCTTCAGACAACACACTCCAATGCCACTCCCATTATTATTTTTCTCAAATTTTCTACTTTCTTCCATCCCCAAAACAAAACCACAAGACTTCCTTTAGTTACTGCCCGAAACAACCTGACGCCTCACACAGATTCTTCCTTCTCTTGGAAATAAAAAGGCACACATGGACGGGAGAGATGGCTCAGAGGCTAAGAGCACTGGAAGCTCTTCCTAGAGGTCCTGAGTTCAATTCCCAGCAACCACATGGTGGCTCACAACCATCTGTAATGAGATCTGTTGCCCTCTTCTAGTGTACAGAAATTCATGCAGGCTGAATACTGTATATGTAATAAATAAATATTTTTTAAAAGGTACACATAAAATGCTGCTGATAAAAGCCTTCTAAATGCTAGTGAATAGATGTGCAAATATTCACACTCACTATAGAAAGTCAGAAATAAAGCAATGAGGTGTAATGTAACTTTAAATCTCAACTCTACCTGCCTCAAAAGGTCACCTAGAACTTTCCATAAATACTGAGGATCCTAGCATGCTCCAAGGTCAGGCTCCCTTCTCCTTTGGCTGTTTTCTTCAGTCGACCAGACAGTGCCCTTCCCAGCGGTCACTGGTCACTCTGTCACTGAGATGACTAGAATCCTGAGCCAGCCCTGATAGGAAGAGACTGAATCAGAGGCGTGCATGGTTGAGGGTTTGTGTCCTCTAACAACTCACAGCCAGGCCAACTTCTCCCTCTCCTGTCCCCGTCTAATTCCACATGGTAAAGCCTCTGCTTCTGACAAAATGGATGCGTCTCTTCCTCTGTCCCTCTATTCTCTTTTGTTCCGTGTAGGTGTAATTTCTCAAATGTTATCTCATGGGGGCATTTGTACCTACCTTTTATCATGACCTGATTAAGATCAGATGTTATTCTACTCTCCTTGAGGCTTGGCAAAACATCTGAAACAAAGAAGCTTATATCAGTTAATATTCTATTGAACAAAAAAACAGAAAGCTGAGGCTCAGAGAGGTTAAGCAATTTAACTTAAGTCACAAAGTGTAATAACCTGTAACAAGGCTTCTTAGATTTTTCCTGCTTGCAATCTCTTTTCTCCTAAGACATTTTTATGTAACTCTGGGTGCACAAGTATATAAAATTTCATGAAGAAATTTTCTGTAGGATCATTCTTTAGTATATATACAAGGTTTTACCATTTACTAAACAAAAAAGGAAGTGTGCATACTGATATGGACGTTCGTGCTTATTTCACATGAAGATTGAATCATAGCTGAGTATTTAATGTGCAGTTTCTCCAGATCATACAGTTTCTCCAGTGGTTTTATGAGTTGACTGATACTTTGATTTTATAATCATAGTGCTCATAAATATATAGAACAAAGTAGACAAAGTATATTTAGGACCATTACAGAAATTGTTGGAAAATCTTTCCTAACCTCAAGTTAAAATCTATCTATTAATTCTTTTTATAAAACTCAAGCCAACAATTCTAACAGTATTTTAAAAAATTAAATATCCTAACATGATACAAACCAGAGATACTTTAATGTGATGCTTACAATGCTGAGGAATGGTGGTAGGAAAATACTGTCTTTGCTCTCTACGATTACACTGTTGTGTTTCTATGAGAGCAGAAAACTTTATACACACAGTCAAAAGGCTGCAGTTCACAACATGAAGTGGCCCCCAGTCCTCGGATTTGAACTAAGGTATTTCAGGCAGTTTCCATTGGCAGGTAGCGCAGTGCAGAACATGGACATACAAAGTGCACATCTGTGTTTAGAACAAGGCTGCTGCAGCAACAGTTTATGGGGACCACAAGCACCACCCTGTAACTGGAGGTTTCTCTCCTGCCTAACAGTTTGTAAACAACCACTCTGAGGCTTAATATTAATCACAAATAGTTTGGCCTATTAGCTCAGGCTTATTATTGAGTAGCTCTTACATTTAAATTAACACACTCCTACTAGTATATATTATACCATAAGACTCATGACTTGTTACCTCATATCTTGCTTCCCTGGCAGCTGCTGGTGTCTCTCTGACTCTACCTTCTTTCCCCCCTCCTCTCTGCTTGGATTTCCTGCCTAGCTATATTCTGCCTGGCTGTTGGCCAAATCAGCTTCTTTATTAACCAATGGTAATGAAACATATTTCACAGCTTACAGAGAAGTATCCCACATCACCACCCACTTAGAGCTCATTGTGTGTTTACTTTTAAAGTAATTTCTGGTTATTTCTTGTTCAAAAATTTATACTACTGCCAAAATTTTTATGACTTCCCCCATATTCAGTTATGTAACCCCATACATGGTCACAGTCCACAGCTTAAGAAGCTGGAGTCTGTGTGTCTGCACTGAGATCCCCAACTCTCTGATCTGGTAAAATGGCTATTGTACAGAAACTGATCACTTAGTTTTTGAAACTAAAGGCCCAGAGAACTGCACACCTAGCTCTCATTAGCCATGGAAGACTTCCTAAGGCTTCCTCTCCTGTGTCAAGGATGTACAAAGTGTGCAAGTTTTTCAACTAAGGGTGCCTGTATCAAGGGTGTGCAAGCTTTCCCACTTTTGATTTTTCTTTTGGTGTGCTATGCTTTGTTTTTCCCCTCTTGAGGAAAAAAAATGTAAAGAAGGAAGAACATTTGCAGGTTTTTCAGCCTAATTGAAATATTTTCTGCATCAAATGTGTTCAATGTAGTAGAAAGTACAGATGTTATTGCTTTAATTTTATAACCCAATTATTCTTTTATTCCTAGTTGTCTTCAGGATAAATTAACTCTTATCAGCTATTCAAATAGGCAATTATCATAAAGCTAAATGCCACACAACCCCATAATCCATGTCAATTTATAGAGTCAGATGGAATAAAACCATGCTCAGAGTCAGAGGGAACTCCAGATTTATTATTTCTCAGCAATTCCCCCCAAAAAAATGCCCAAGTGAAATTTAACAAGGACATGATTTGTTCTGTGAGGAAAAGAAGTCAAAGATGGGAGTTTTTGTAGCAGAATAAATTCTAAACTTGAGCAAAATATAATGTGTTTGGACACAAGGTCTGGAATTAATTGGCTGTGTGGCTTTATCCAGAATATTGGATCCCTTTGCGTCTCCATTTCGATCTGTCTAACAGAAAGGCTTAAAATGTTCTATCACCAATACTTCCTACCCATAAATCCCAAAGGCTCTATGCTTTTCAAGGTGCTATAATATTCCACTCCAAACATCTCAGGATTCAAAAACCTGTGCTTTTAATAGATAATAAAGTCAAGGTATGTAAATTTTCAAGAACAAAATTGAATTAGTTTGATTGACTCAAGGCAAGGGTGAGGTTAAGGTAAGAAGAATGGAATGTGTAGATATGAAATTTAAGAAGGTCTTCCCAAAATGTAAGTCATGACAAACAATATTTTTTGGTATGTTTGTCAGGTACTCAGTTGGCCTGAAACTCACCAAATGTGCTTGGCTATTTGGTCAGCAAGCCCCAGGGGTCCACCCATATCTGCCTTCTCAGTGCTAGGATAACACACACACAACACCAGTGACACATGGCTTGTTCTATATTGGTTCTAAGGGATCAAACTCGGGTTCTTGTGTCAGTATGGAAAGTACTTTAATAGCTGAGCTATTTCTTCTGCAAAAGTGCTACTGTAAGAAATCAAAATTAATGGAAAAATCCACAATGAACCAATATCAATGTTTTGGATAAAGGTGGAATCAATATTTAAGGAGAAGAGGTTTGTATCAAAATAGTCTTACTTGGGGTTTTCTTAAAATATCCTTCCCACAGCACAGAAGCATGCTGGGATAATGCTCACCTACTAGTCCCACTGAAAATCTGGTACAGGGAGGGTCTTCAAGAGCTCATCTCTTCCACAGGGACCCAAGAACCCAAGCCAATTGCAATAGAATTCCAATTCCATAGAACTCCAGTGTGTTGGTCAGGATGAAGGATGCTCCATAAGAAATAGGCCAGACGACACTGCCTGGGAGGCCAGGAACCAGACACTGGATAGCCCAGAGACCCAGGGTAGAACCAAACATGACTGGGTAACAACAATAAAAGTCACTGAAGTTATTCCTAATGATATTCTGCTATACTCATAAATCAGTGCCTTGTCCAGTCTTCATCAGAGAGACTTCCTCTGGCAGGAGATGGGAGTGGGTGTTAAGACCCACAGCCAGACATTATATGGAGAGAGACTCTAAATCAGAGGTCTCCTTTAGTTCCCACCCCTTGTAGTTCAGGGAACCCATCAGAAAAGAGGAAGAAGGATTGTGAGCATCAGGGAGATGGATGGTATCATGAGAACCCGGTCCACTGAATTGACTAAGTAGGGCTCATATGGGCTCACAGAGACTAAAGGAACAAGTTCGGGGCCTGCGTGACTCTGCACATTGTCCTCCGTGTATATGTTAGGCTGTTAGTTTGGTGTTTCTGTGTGACTCCTAACAGTGGGAAGGGGAGGGGTGTATCTCTGACTCTTTTGATTCCTTTGTCTGTCTTTGGGACTGTTTTTCTACTACTGAGTTACCTTGTCCAGCCTTGATATGAGGGACCTTGCCTTGTCTTATTGTATCTTTGTTTTGTTGTGTTTGATTGTTTGTTGTCTCTTGGAGGCCTGCTCCTTTCTGAAGGGAAGCAGAGCAGGAGAGGATCTGGAGAAGTCAGGAGAGGGAGCGTGGTTGGGATGTGTTGTATAAGAAAAGAATCTACTTTCAATTGAAAATATTTTTAAAAGAAGTCGGCCAGAGATCTCTATGACTGGTGGGAACAGAGGGTGACTTCTCTCCCACATCCCATGCCTATGAAGAAACTGACACTGCATGCATGTTTACTGCATGCAGGTTCAAGGACGAGGCCATAGTTTTTGTGTGGAACAGCCTGCTCTCATGGCAAAGGGAAAGGACGAAAGCCAAGTGTCTGGATGTGGCTATGATACTCCTGCTCAAAATGGCACACTTCGATTCTGCTCACAATTCACTGATGGAAGAAAATTATCCTATTGCCTATCGGTGGGGTGATGCACAATCCTCTCAAAGAGCAAGGAATGGACAGGACTGAGTTATCAATATTGATATGCCCCACAGTGCACTCTCCTCATGAATGTACAGTTTCTTCTCTTGCATTTATAACATAAAACATGGTCAACCTTGAAATCTAACCCATGGCAGGGCCAAAGCCCATGATCAGGGCTAAATATAGTGCCTCTTGGCCCAGACAACTAAAATACATCCAACACTTTGTATGATGAGAAAAGGAGGAACAACATCATTCGATGCTGCATTAATCTGAACTTGGTAGTTTAGCAAAATAAATTGTGTGTGTGTGTGTGTGTGTGTGTGTGTTTGCTAAAGATTAAACCAGGCTCTCATAACAAATACTTACCTGTTTCCTTCCATCAGGAATCTAGGGGTGGCTGGCTGGTTTTGGCTGTGTTTTTCATGAGATAATAATGCAGATATGGCCCAGGGCTGTGGTCATACGAAAGGTTCAACTGAGGCATTTTGAAGTCACTCTCCTGACTATATGCAAGATCCCTACCAAGATGGCTCATGTGAATGCTGGCAGCTTCAGTTCCCTGCTATGTGACTTTCTCCACAGGCTGCTTGAACATCCAACATGACTTTCTCTCCTACTTGTGGTGTCATGACACACAAGTTGGTCCCAGGACAAAGTGATTCAAGAAAAAGAGAATCCAAGATAACAGTCATATCGTTCCACACATAGCCCCACCTAAGTCACTCTAGTGTCCCCAACCATCCGAGTCTCTCCAATTGAGCCCCCAAACAATGGAGAGCAAAGAAAGGGATTTCCTAATGTACCCCAGTACAACTCCTAAGCCAAATAATCTTGACGGAATACACTAGTGGTCATTTTCTCCCTGTGAGTTTGGAGTGGTTGGTAAAGCACCAGCAAGAGACCAGGATGCAGTTGGGAACTTCAGTAGCAGCTGCAATCAAGCTAAGGAAAACAGACCCGTGGAAATGTTAGAGCTCAGGAGATCTCTGCAAGGCTTGGAGCTTCGGGAAGAACGTGATCAAAGCATTGGAGGAAAGGAGCTGTCTCTTTAACACCAGCATTTTTGCCTGAGGTGATGTGGAAAGTGTGTATGATGAGTTTATAGAACAAGCTAAGGAGATTCCCAGGAATAAGGCTGAAAATGCAAGTCAGTTTTTCTTAGCTACATACACCAAGGTTCAAAGAGAGGGAGATGAACTGAGAAAGGGAACTTTTTAGTTCCAATTTCCCTGAGAATTCTGAGGGAACAAGACCTGTAACTTTAAAAATAAAGATAGTTCTTCATTTGGATACTTTCAAACAGTAAAAATATCTCATCACAAGAAAGGGCCTGGGGCAAAGACTTTTGGAGGATGGAGCTGTACCCTTTGTTAATACTTCAGCGATAGTTGTGGGACTGCTTTCAACCATGTGAAAAAGGACCCCAAACATCTTCAGGCTGTTGCCTAACAGCTTTCCAACTCTGAATGAAATCAGAGGGGGCTGTTTCAAGATATTTAGGAGGTCTGCTTTTATCCAAGTGGAGTTAGCCTGGCAAGATTGGCTGGGAATTCACATGGTCTTTAACTGAATTGATAAGAGTACCAGAACACCATACTGAAAGAAAGAAAAGTCAAAAATGAAAATATTGGCTTGGAGAGGTGACTCAGTGTGTAAGAGAATTTGTTGCACAAGCATGAGGACTTAAGTTCAAATCCCTAGCAGTCACATAAAAGCCATTTGTGCCCACACCAACTGATAGCCCCAATGCTTGTGGTGGAGAGTGAGGGGAGATAGGAGAAACTCTGGGGCATATGACCACTCACCCAGCTCTGGATTTAATGATGGAGTGTCTCAAGAGAACTCAGGGTAGAGTGATACAGTATTAGGTACCTAATGTCTTCTTCCCCTTGATGTGAGATTCCCCTCTGTATGCTGTGAATACCATTGGTTAATAAAGGACTGCTTTGGGCCTGTGCAGGACAGAATAGAGGCAGGTGGGGAAAACTAAACTGAATGCTGGGAGAAATAAGGCAGAGTCAGGAGAAGCCATGTAGTCCCGCCAGAATCAGATGCCAGAATTTTACCCAGTAACCTCTGACTCATGGCAATACGCAGATTAATGGAGATGGGTTAATTTAAGATATGAGTTATCCAGAAATACACTTAAGCTATTGGCCAAAGGGTATTGCAAATAATATGGTTTCTATGTGATTATTTTGGGGCTGAGCAGCCGGGAACAACAAGCAGCCTCTCACAACATCTCCTGACATGTGTCATGTGTGCACGAGTGTACACACCAGTACCTACACACACATACACACACACACACTGCAACACACACATACATTCTAATTTTTAATGAAAATGGAAAAGAGGTCTTTGGAGCAAAAAGAAAAAGCTCAGAATAATATTTGTTTGCATGATTAATTTTTTTTTCTCATGGGATGAAAAAATACCAGAACAAGAAACTAAAAGGCACAGAAAACCATTATTACTAGGGAGTAATATGGGTTCACACCTAGCAAGAAGTTTCATGTTCCTGATTTGGTTGTAGAAGTGCTGTGGATCAGTAACTGCTGTGCCCATCTTCCCCTTTCAAGTATCCACTGTGGCTATCTTTGTTTTTGTAGTAAATATTACCTGGGTTTGTGGGAGACAGATTGCTAATCATCAGACCAAGAGAACTATACTCTGAACATCACATCTAAAGGGATTTAGGCATGCTTCCTGCTTTAGGTAGTGATGCCGTTGGATCTGAGTCTGTTCCATGATGGGATGGGGCTTTGTGGTCTTGAAAGATGTTGTATGGGAGGTATTTGTTTGTAACTAAAACAAAGATTGTGAGAGATGAAAGTAGTTCCTTGGCCATCATCCCCAACTACTTAACACCTGCTGAGTCGGGGCTAGCCCGTGTCTTCCTTGATCAGCAAAGTATGGCTGAAGAAATGGATCATATTAAACTCTGATCTTTAAGAAAGCTGGCAGCTCTAGCTAGGTTTCCTGAGAATTTGGTTGAGTTGTTTTAGAAAAGCAAATGATGTCAATGTCTGATTAGGTCCTTACTCTTATTCTGAGTTCTCCGGGCATTGTCTGAAACTCTGGGCCCAGGAGTCCTACAGGACTCAGGATAGACAGGATGTGATATCCATGCCAGCCCAATCTTATGGTAGAAAGAAACAGTGAAATGGAATAGTTGGATGTTGGCTCCTGGGGCTTCTTCTTGGTCCCAGAGGAACAGGAGATGACATCCATGCCATGCTGGGGAGGAGCGGCCCCATCACCAGTGCCACCACCACTGCCACCAAGTGGGGAGGGAGGGGCAGAGCTGCAACTACCGGCCCTGCCTCCAGGGTGGACACTGGCAACCCAGGACAAGGTCTTCACCACCATAAATGGTTGTGAACCAATGAAGCTGCACCCCCTTAAAAAGACAGACAGCCCATCAAGTAAACTGTAGAGTTTGTGAACGTATTTATATCAGGTTCTTTAGATGCATAGAGATTGTATTCCACATAGATATATAATATTTAAATACTTCAAAGAACTGTAGAATATGGGTATTTGAAGCTTAGGATTCTGTTGACATGAGACACAATTGCTTTTGGCAGCACTGATCTATTCCCTAGAGAGTGTTGGGTACCAGGGACGCTCCATTTGGATCTTGTTTTCTTCTTGGCAAAACTGGCCTTTGGGCAAAGAACTGCCCCTGCCTTGACCACTGACAAAATGCATAGTGTCCAGACTGGACAGGCAGGATAAAAGCAAAAAGACTGCCAAACCTTGCCAAGACAGAGTAAGATGGTTTTGAAATTTTTCCTGCCTCTGAAAATGATCTGTCAGTTACTCTAGGCCTTAGCCAAAGTTGGTTGCCCGAACATTGCAAATTAGATTTTGGGTGATTACCCAAGAGTTGGCTCTGTCATTTCTTGTGCTTTTTAAAAGTTGCTTAATTGCACTTCCTGTTTACTCAAGTAATATTATTTCCCTTCTCAGGTTTTTGATGGGGTTGAAAACTAGATAGTCATGGTTACTTTCCTCTCATGACTTAGCCAAGCCATTTTAAATATAAGACTTGGACTCCTTAGGATAGGATAACTATTGAAACATTTAGCACATGTTTATTGTTTGATGTTGTTCATTCTGGTTGTAATTCTAATTTTTATGTATGTTTTTGCCTCTTCTTTTCTCTGGACAATACTTGATATTTGTTCTTATTGTATATAGTTTTGTTATTAGGCTTAGAGCTCTCTTATTTGTAGTGGGAGCTGCGGGCTGTGCTCCTGCCGCCCCAGCTCCTGATCGCCTGGCTAGCTTATGCCCCGAAATAACAACACACAAACTGTATTCTTTTAAACACTGCTTGGCCCATTAGCTCTAGCCCTTACGGGCTAATTCTCATATCCCGATCAACCCATTCCTGATAATCTGTGTAGCACTAGTCTTACAGGGAAAGATTCAGCATGTCTGACCTGGCAGGTGTCTGGCTCTGAGAGGAGCTGCCCTGCATCTGCCCAGGAGAGGGGAGCATGGTGTCTGAGCTCACTTCCTCTTCCTCCCAGCATTCTGTTCTGTTTACTCCACCCACCTATGTTCTAACCTATGAGAGCCAAGCAGTTTCTTTATTTTTTAACCAATGACCTTCCTCCATCATTTCCCCTTTTTCTGTTTAAACAAAAAAAAAAGGAAGGCTTTAACTTTAACAGCAAAATTACATATAACAAAACAGTTATCAAGTAAAAATTACAGTTACAATATTTATATCTACTTTATCTTTTATCATAACTAAGGAAAACAACTATAACTATCTATCTATTCTTCAACTCCATCAAAAACTCCAGAAGGATATAATATTACCTAAGTAAATGAGAAGTAAGCAACTTACAAAACTCTAGAAATCACAGAGACATCTCGCTGCCTGGACAGTCACCCAAAGTTCCTCTGTACCGTTGGGGCATCCATACTACAGGCCCATAGTTTTCAGCAGGCCTGTCCATGAAGCAGGAAATTTTAAAGTCAGTTCAGTCACTATCTGCTGTGTCCTGCAGAATGTCTCGCAGACTCCTTCATGAATCAGGAACCCCGAAAGATCATCTCACCTTTAGGCAAGTTCAGCAGTCCTCTCTCTGCAGGTTCTTTGTGTCCAGTTTATGCAACAGTCCAGGCAAGAGCAGTTTCTTACCCAAATGGCTATCAAACTCCATAAGGATCCTCTTCGATGTCCATCTTCTTCTTGAAGTAGATTGGTGCTGCCAGGAGCAGAGTGTCTCATTGTCATGAAAAGTCCTAAGTTATTAAAACACTTAAAATGCCATATTCTATAATCTTTGAAAGATATGAAGAATGCCTATCTAAAATATATCTATGTACATCTAGAAAATCTTAACTAACATGACTACAAGCTTGACTATTATTGATTATCCATTAACAACCTATATACATTATGTTTCTAAATAAACTACACAATCACAATACCTTAATCAAGAGCAGAAATTCATATACATATAACAAAATTGACCTTAAATTTAAATCACTAAAGCAAAATCCATATCAATGCAAATTATTCATACCTATATCATATCCCCCTTTAAATGTAAAAGAACATTTATAAACAATATTTGGGAATATGGATGTAGTTATTTCTCTCCAAACTGCTTCCTGCTGAATGGGGGCGTTGTTATTTAGGTCTTTCATGGTATAACCTGTGTGCCAGGGTCATCTCAGTTGGCAGTTGAGTGAAGTAATTTTTTGAAGGTATTCACAGCAACCTTTCAGGAGGGCGTGGTCTATCATACCATATTGAGATAGAAGCAATCCAAAGAGTCTCATCCTCTGTGAAAACAAAAGAAACTCCTTTCCAAAGCATCATGTCCTTAGATTCAAGTTTTAAAGTCAAGGTATTTTCAAAATATCTATGTTGGATTAGTTGAGCAGCATTTATAAACAAATATCTTTTAGCAGCTGTTGCTCTTTCCTCGGCATTCAAACAATTCAAAGAGAGCATAATAGCATACAGTATCAAGATTCTCTGTGTATTTTCCATCTTTGTGTAGCTTTATTTTAACCTCTATTTTGTTTATTTTTACTTTTATTTTTTGCTTTTTGAGACAGGTTCTCTATATCTTTGACCTGGAATAACTCTGTAGACCAGGCTGTCCTTGACCTCTCAGAGATCCTTCTGTCTCTGCCTCCCAGGCCTTGGGATTAAAGGCGTGTGCTACCACACCTTGAAGTCACAGAAGTCAATCTCCCTCTGCCTCCCAAGTGTTGGGATTAAAGGAGTGTACTACCACACCCAACTACTTTCTTTCTTCCTTTTTTCACTTTTAAGAACTTTAACTTTTAGCCTGCATATATTTTTAACATACTGTAAATCATTTAAACGTTTTCTTCAACTTTGAATCTTTCTTTTACTGAATATCTCTCTTTTTGTGACCACATGAGTCTTTAATTTACCAAGCAATATCGGTAGGACTAAAGCCGTGGCTTTGGCAGCTGGATCCAGCCCATTCCTTAGCTTTCCAGCCTCATGGCAGAGGTAACAGCTGTAGCCATTTTGTATTGCCACAACTCTATGGCGTTTCAAGGTCCCTGCCAGCAAGCAAGCTGCAACAGTATTAAGCAACACTCAAAAGCTCCATAGTCAGGACCGCCTGCTTCAAAGAGTCAGAGTTTTCCCTGGCCAGATGGCCCAGAAAGCCAGCATTTTAAATCAGCACAGCTTTTTCCCTGCTATGGCTGAAAACCGAAAAGCACGTGTACAGCTTTTCATCAACACCATTTAAGTGTTTCGTGGCAGGACCTCTTAAGAGCTGCAGGGTTTTGCAGCTAAAGCTGCGTCAGGAAGCATCTCTTAGATGAGAGTACTTGCTTGCCTCTAGCAAGCAGAGCAGACCTGAGAAATTGCTGCTACCAAGAAAACATGCTTTATTCTTTCCCAAGCTTTCTCAGGCTTTCTGTGGATTCAGTTATAAACACGTTGGCACCATTTTGTAGTGGGAGCTGCGGGCTGTGTTCCTGTCGCCCCAGCTCCTGATCGCCTGGCTAGCTTATGCCCCGAAATAACAACACACAAACTGTATTCTTTTAAACACTGCTTGGCCCATTAGCTCTAGCCCTTACTGGCTAATTCTCATATCCCGATCAACCCATCTCTAATAATCTGTGTAGCACTAGTCTTACCAGGAAAGATTCAGCATGTCTGACCTGGCAGCTTGCTTCATGGCATCTGGCTCTGAGAGGAACTGCCCTGCATCTGCCCAGGAGAGGGGAGCATGGCGTCTGAGCTCACTTCCTCTTCCTCCCAGCATTCTGTTCTGTTTACTCCACCCACCTATGTTCTAACCTATGAGAGCCAAGCAGTTTCTTTATTTTTTAACCAATGACCTTCCTCCATCACTTATTTAGACAAAAGGGGGAGGTGTTGTGAGAACTCCTTCAGCCAATAGCCTTTAGGATACCAGCCCACTTTGGGTATGGTCTCATGTACTATAAATGCAGATGAAAAGCTTGCACAGTCCTCTTGGCTGCTGGATTCAGTTCTAGTTCCCAGTGTATGCAGAGGACTGCTGATTGCTATTCTTTCTGTGAGTTTATCCCCAAATAAACTTTTGTTATACTCCATTCTGGACTATTGGGAAAGTCTTTTGTATGCCAACACATATTATAAATTATATCTACTTATATTCATTGACAAAAAACTGCATGTTCCAAGCCTTAACTTCAAGGAAGCTTGGAGTTGTGTGTAAAGCTATGACTATGGTTAACAACAATGTCTATGTTATAGTAGGAACATTATAACAACCTCACAGAAGTTCCTTGTAGCACAAATAATAAAAACCCAGAGACATATATTGGGGTTCAAACTGAAAATCAGAAAAGCAAAACAGCCAAGCAACTAGGAAAGTCTCATCTCTATCAAGGCTGGGTGACTGCAGACTGAGCCCTAAGCCTCTGTCTCCTCCCATTTTATATTCCCCTTTAGTGCTTGGATTAAAAGTGTGTGACTCCCTAGTACTGAAATTAAAGGTGTAAGCCACCACCACCTGAATCTGCTCCTACATTCATCTTGTGTAGCCCAGTGGCCTTGAACTCACAGAAATGCTTCTGTTTCCCAAATCCTACCTGGCCTCTAGTGGCTTAGTTTTACCTTCTGAGCATCAGGCAAGAATTATTTATTTATTAAAACATAAATAAAATACCACTATAGTTTCTCATTCTCTGGGGGCTGTTTTAGGTCAGTGTTTCCTTGTGTTTTAAGCCAGAAGAACCAAGGCAAGAGAGCATCAAACTCTACACATCTAAAGAATAGGGTCTTTCTAAGGTTTAAATTTAATTTGAAAAGTTCAGAAAAATGGTAGAATTACACTCTATGGAGCAGTTAAATGGATTCAGCTAGTATTTTTCATGAATAATTAGGAGGGAAGTTTAAATGACTCTGCTCAAATCAAAATTTCTCCAGGAAAAACCCCAGCAGCTCTGTCTAAAAACCTACTGTGGCAACATCTGGCACTGAATTTCACAACTCCAAGATTAGAATCAGAGAAACAAATTGAAAGACTGTTGTGGTAAATGTGGTTCAAAAAATAGTAAGTTCTAGGCCAAGGTGAGGAAGCTGGAGGTGAAAAGGGGGATGCATTCCAAGGATCCAACACAGATGGGATCTGGAGAACTTTGGGAACAAATGATGGTGCGTGGGAAATCCAAAAAGTCAAAAAACTACGGAAGAGGAACCATCACGTCATACCACAACTCAAAATCATGTGAATCAGAGTCTTAAAAAGTAAAAACTCTTAATCCCAGAATAAAATAAGCCTGTGTGATCTTTCATAAGGAGGAAATTTGAAAATTAAAATTCAGAAAAAAAATGTGATTGTACAAGCTTTAAAAATGTTTGCATTTCCCAACATATAGGCAGTGTGTAAAAGTGCTTCCCTCACAAGCACAGGTGCCTGAGCTCAGATCTGCAGGACACAACCATGACCAATCCTGTAGGATACTGGAGGTGCAATAGTGGCAACTCATATCTTGGTGGTAACCAACAGTTCTCTGCTTGAACTTAAGGCCTGCTCAATGGGAAGGAACTTTTGCCTGGTCCTGGAAACCTAGTCAACTACCCAGGGCCACTGGTAATCTTAGAGGAGAACCTATCACCACCATTTTACTAGACCAGCATAATCTCTAATTGAATTCCAAATACTTTTCCTTATATTGACAAATAAGGGTAGCAATAACATGTCATCAAAGAAGTTCCTCTTTGCAGCATGTAAGTCCCCATTTACAGAAAATTACAGTTGGTAAAAATACAGAGATCAAGTGATCACAGGGGGCCCCCTCCTAATAGATACATGTGCAGCACACTCTTGCACCTAAAGCTCAGGGAGCATCATGGGAAAGTGGAAGGAATGTGAAAAGGAAAGAATATTAGCAAAGGTCCTCTGGCTCTCACAGTCTTCCCTAACCCTAGTGAAGACTCCTAGTAATAGGGAATACAGAGCCTGAAAAAGCATCTTTTGTAACCGGGTAAACCATCCAGTAGTTGGAACTGGGGCATCAACTTAGCCACAAAACCTTCAACCTACAATTTTCCCTACCTAGAAGGTATGCTAGAGTCATGGTGGCACAGAAATTGTGGTCTAACACGAGGCCTATACCATGGGACGGATCTCATACCTGACACTGACTGGTTGGCCAGAAACCAGAGGCTGGATAGCCCAGAGAACTAGGATAGAACAAAAAACATGACTGGCGAAAAAAAAAAATCAACAAAATGATTCCTAATGATATTAAGCAATACTCATAGATTGGTGTCTCGTCCATCATCAGAGGAATGACATCCAGCAGCCAATGGGTTCAGATGCAGAGACCCATAACCAAACAGTAGGTGGAGTTCAGGGAACCCTGCAGAAGAGTGGGGAAGGATTGTAGGAGCCAGAGAGGTCAGGGCATCATGAGAACATAGCCCACGGAATCAAACAAGCAGGACATGTAGAGGCTCACAGAGACTGAAGCAACAATCAAGGAGCTTGTATGGGTCTGAACTAGGTCCCTTGCATATACGTTATGGCTGTGTAGTTTGGTGTTCTTGTAGGACTCCTAACAGTGGGAGTGGGGGTATCTCTGACTCTTTTGCCTGCTCTTGGGAACCTTTTCCTCCCACTGAGTTGCCTCATCCAGCCTTGATATTATTGGGATGTGTGCCTAGTCTTATTGTAACTTGCTAAGCTGTGCTTAGTTGATATCCTTGGGAAGTCTGGTCTTTTCTGAAGGGAAATGGAGGTATGGATCTGTGGAAGAGGAGAAATGGACAGAAGAACTGAAATGAGTAGAGGGAGGGGCAATTGCATTGAGATGTAATGAGAGAAGAATTTAAAAAAAAAAAAAGTCAGAGAACCAAGAAACCTGCTGTGAGATTGTGTTTCCTAGAAATGACAAGAAAGTTTGAACTGTGATAGCTCAACAATGTGACTGCCAGACAATGAAACAATGACAGCACCAACAGTCATGCTCACTGGGAATGGGGAAGTCTCACAGGGCCCCACTCCAGACAAAGAACTTTAGGCAGCTAATGATTGCTGAGAGAGAATTAGCCACTCCCAGTGATGAGGCTCCTAATTGGTTTTTCAATATCAAGTGGTCAGCCTTGAAATGGACTCTCAGCAGGTTGTGTTTACATATTTGTGCATTTATGCACATATGTGAGTATAAGCTTGCAGGTGTGTGTATGTACTCATGCACATATAATTATACATATACTTCATATATATACTATACAAAATTGTATACATATGTCAGTAATTTGAGAGAAATTAAGTAGGGAGCATTGAAAAGGGTTGGAGGGAAGAAAAGAAAATTATATAATTATATTTTACTTAATACCTTTTAAATACAGATGTGTATTATAAGCACATGTAATTCCAGTGATTCTGTAGGGGAGATGGGAGGAGAGACAGGAGAAACCCTGGAAATTCACAGGCCAGCTAGCCTGGTGTATACGGCAGAATAAACAATATCCATTCTCAAACAAGGTGGATGGCAAGAACCAACACCCTGCATTACACAGGCACCCTGCATTCACATTCATGATTACACACTCTCTCGCTCTCTCTCTCTCTCTCTCTCTCCCTCTCTGTGTGTGTGTGTGTGTGCACGCGCGTGTATGTCTCACACACACACACGGACGCACACACACTAAAATAAATACAAATAAAACAAAAATTTAGAAATTGTTGCTGGGTGGTGGTGGCGCACGCCTTTAATCCCAGCACTCGGGAGGCAGAGGCAGGCGGATCTCTGTGAGTTCGAGACCAGCCTGGTCTACAAGAGCTAGTTCCAGGATAGGCTCCAAAACCACAGAGAAACCCTGTCTCGAAAAACCAAAAAAAAAAAAAAAAAAAAAGAAATTGTTGCAATACATATAATAAGAACATATGTCTCAAATAATGGTGATTACAAGTCAACAGCAAAATATCAACTACAAAGGGAAGTGTATAGCTTGGGGAGATGGCTCAGCACTACAAAACACTTACTGCTCTACGAGAAAACATGGGTTCAGTTCTCAGCACGCACATGGTGCTCATACCATCCATAACTTCAGTTTAGGGAATCCAACACCCTCTTATGGCTTCCATTGGTACCAGACATGCACCTGTCACATATAAATGTAGACAAACACTCATACACAAAAAATTAAAAAATAAGAACTCACATACCAAAAATCATGAGGCAAATTACGAAATAAGAAACACAAATCAAGCCGGGCGATGGTGGCGCATGCCTTTAATCTCAGCACTCGGGAGGCAGAGGCAGGCGGATCTCTGTGAGTTCAAGATCAGCCTGGTCTACAGAGCTAGTTCCAGGACAGGCTCCAAAACCACAGAGAAACCCTGTCTCGAAAAAACCAAAAAAAAAAAAAAAAAAAAAAAAAAAGAAAGAAAAAAGAAAGAAACACAAATCAACAGTAAATATGTGCCACTCATTCCTCACTATTGATTGAACAAATTTCAAGTTTAAAATGTGACCTGAGCTTTGCTCAGGCTACAAACCCTGAAGCTATATGGACTGAAGAATGGACTGTGGGAAGAGCAACTGAGCAGCCTAAGGGAACTGGGTAGAGCAGATACTGGGCATGTGCAGAGTCCTGAGGAGAGAAAACACCGAGCATGTGTAGGGTCCTGGGTAAGGCACTTAGTGAGCATTTATAGAATTTGGGGTTCAACTCCCAGGAACACACACACATTCAAAAATAAAACCTGCTGTGTCAATAGATGTGGAGAAATGACATCTTCCAATAGCTGCCAATGAAGATATAAACTAATATGTTTGTTCCAGAGGAAAATACTACAGAATCTATTATTTATCTTGACATAAACTTGTATTATTTTGCCCACACTAGCCTCAATCTCCTGATCCTCCCACTTCAACCTCCAAAGGGCCTGGATTACAGGCCTACACCACCATGACCACTGAGATTTTAAGACTCTCCTCCTCTCTCTCCTCCTGTCTTCTGCTTCTTCCTCTCCTTCTTCTTTCTTTTTCCCCCTCCTCTTCCACCTCCCTTTTTTCATTTTTTTCTCTTTCTTTCCACTGCTAGGGATAGAACCCATGGTCTTTTGCACATTAGACAAATGCTCTATTACTGAATTATATCTACAATCCATAAACAATTTTTAATTGAAATATCTTTTGACTTAGTGCTGACATTAAAACATTTACTAATGAATGTTGTGCATGTACTTTTGAAAAAACATATTCATGGATATTTACTATAGGGATACTTGTTTAACAATCTTAACACCCAAGGCCGGGAAGATAATTCATCAATCAAGAGCATTGTTGCACTCCCAGAGAATTGGGATTTAGGTCCCAGTACCCACATGGTAACACACAATCACCTGTGACTCTTGTTCCACTAGAGTTAGTCTGATATCTTCAGGTGCCAGGCATGTATGTGGTACACATGTTTACATTCAAGCAAAACACTCCCACACATAAAATAAAATGCATCTGTCTTATTCAGTGTACTATTGCTATGAAGAGACACATTTACCATGGTAACTCTTATAAAGGAAAACATTAAATTCGGGCTGACTTACATTTCAGAGACTTAGTCCATTATCACCATGGTGGGAAGCACGGTGGCATGTAAGCAGATATGGCACTGGAGAAGTAGTTGAGAGTTCTACATCTGAACCAGCAGGCAGCAGGAAGAGAGTGACTGGGCCTGGCTTGAGTATCTGAAACATCAAACTCCAACCCTGTGGCACACTTCCTCCAAAAAGCCCACACCTTCTCCAACAAGGTCTTACCTCCAATAATTCTACTCCCTGGGTCTATGGAGGCCATTTTCATTCAAACCATCACAGGATGTATTTGAAAAAAAAAATTAAATCTTTCTGCTCCTTACTGAGGTGTTAGGTCTTAGTGCATTTGCATGTAAGCATCCCCACTCCACTCATGGCCAGCAGTCTTTTCATTCTTCTTTCCTGGGTATGTGTGTCACCTCAACCCCCCAACATCTGTTTTTCAGTCCACACGTCAGAAAAATTGTCACTGATATCCTATCCCAATTTCACATCTTTACTTTCTAGGTGATGTATATTTTCTCACAGTTATCACATCCAGCTGATTCTCTCTGTTCAATATTATAGGAAAAAATAAGTACAAAACAGCACAGAAAAAGGACATCACTGCAGCAAGGTTGTCACTTAAAAATGACAGGAGGCTATAGTGTGGCCAGTGGCCAGAGCCACATTCTGTCACTGGGTGTCTTGGCCTTGGCACTGCTGACAGTTTGAGCTAAGATGACTCTGTCATAAGACCTTGTCTACCCACTAAAGACCAGCAGCAATTTCCCCCCACCTGTAACAATCAAAAAATCTCTCCAGACATTGTCAGTATTACCTAAGGGCGAAAATCCCCAGCAGCTTGGGACCACTTGCCTATTAGAACACAGGAGGATAGTTGGTATCAATTAAGGGACAGAGTCAGCAAATCTCTGTGTAGAGAAAAAGAAAGTTTCTTGTTTCTTCCTGAAGAAAGCATCGCAGCTGAGTAGTGCTTTTCAGTGCTGACCCTGTGAGGAAGAAGGGGAGCAGTTTTGTCAAAATGCAACGTGTGTAAATCAGGCAGCACACTTCCTACTAGTGTCTATATGGAACACTAGTGAAGCCTTACTGGTGAAGAGACCCAGGTCATTATTTTCCAGGCTTGAAATACCTCTGAGTAAATAATCGCATAAGATAATTCAATAAGCAACCTGTTAACATCCTTGCTAAGAACGTCTCTTTCTGATGGCTCATTTCAGAGATTTTTTTTTTTTAGATATGCCCTTGAACTCTAATCCAGAGGTTTGTCTCATCTTGTGACTACTTTTGGTAACTTCACTGCCAGATGTGATCTTCCTATGATGTTGTCCCAACCCCAAGGTTCTATTCCAACACTGTGCCAGGTCATATGCAACCTCCTTCACCCAGCACAGACAGCGCAATTATAACTGGGGAGTTCAAAAAGCTAAACTACAAACTGTATGGCCCTCTGTGTCCACGGTCTAGTTTAAGTACTCAATTTCTCTAAGCCCACATTAGATTTCTTTTCTTGAGAGGCTCATTTTTCTTTCTCTATTAGCATATATTCATTGCACAAGCATTGGTTTCATTATGCTAGAATCATACCTATATGTATGATATAGTAATAAATATTATATATAAAGCTATGCCCTACATAGAGAGAAAATGTGATAAATGTTTTTCTATGTCATTTATTCCACTTAATATGATGATCTCCAAACCATCCTGGCCACCAAATTAACAAGATTCTGTGGTTCTTTATGGCTGAATAACACCCCACATTGTCTTTATCCATTCCTCTGTTGATACTCATCTAACTGATCTGAAAATTGACTACTACAAATAACATTGCAACACACACTCAATATCAGTACCTCTCTGGCTGCTGATTCCTTCAGGCGCATGCCCAGTCCAACTGGTATTACATTTACAATGTAGTCATGAATTCCTTCCTAACCATTCAGCTAAGCATAGCTGGTCTTGATTTTTTTCAGAAGGCTGACTGTAGACAGAAAAGATTTCTCCAGAAGATGTTCACTGTTGGGCAAACTAATGAACAGTCTAATGGGAAAAGGGTTATGTTACCTTCCCACAAACTATACAGAAAATGACAGTTCTCCTGGAAATCATGGTACCTAGAATTTCCTGCAAAATATGAGCAAATCCAGAAGAATCAAAAGAAAAAAAACTTGTTTGGACACAATTTTGAATTCACTTCAAAGAGAAAAATGTTTTAGAAGGAGAAGAGGATAGTAATAGTCTTATCCATGACTGATGGATCATGGGTGATTTTATGAGGCAACTTTGTATTATTCTGTATCATATTAATATTTTTAAATCACATGACAACTGTAAAAGTAAAACATTATTTCATTGTGAAAACTATTTCCATAGATTAAGATTTGGCCACTTGAACATAGCTATAGAAAACAAACAAAACAAGAAGCTGGTCATGATGGCGCATGCCTGAGAACCCAGCTGTTCAGGAGCTGAGGCAGGAGGGTCATGATTTAAAGTCAACCTGGGCTGTATAGTAAGACCCTGTCTTCTTCTGATTCAAGATTAGCAACATCACCACCCAACGTCAACCTGGGCTGTATAGTAAGACTCTGTCTCCTTCTAATTCAAGGTGAGCAACATCACCACCCAAAGATGGAAATTTCCGAGGCTTATTGAGGTCTTCCACATTGAAGTAAGCACCAAATCTTCTGGATCCCAAGGTTTAAACAGAGAGTACAGTGACTCTCCTTGTCCCCTGCCTATTTTAGATAATCTTCTGAGTTTCATCATTCTGAATAGGAGCAATAATAATAATAATTATAATAATAATGTTATGGTTCCATAACATAGCTTTCTTCTCTAGTGTTCATCATGAGATTCCATTTTCTATGTGTTTACTCAAAGTGATTATTAAAAACCCGAGTCTTGTTGCTATTTATCAACCCCAACTAAAAAAGATGAGCTTGTTCCTTATTAGCCTAAGTCTATCTACCTTTTAAACACATTTTCTACCATCCCTTCTCACAATTTCAAACAAATTATGCACATTTTTGCAGCTGAATTTGAGAACATAAAGTTCTATTTTCTCAGAATATTGTCTCTTCCTTTACCTGGAAAGCCCATGTTGATTAAGTGGAAAGTAAAAGTGCTGTTCACTTTGTGAAACTTTGAGTTTCCCAAGGGAAAATCTCTTGTGCTGTTCTTTTGCTTAGCACAGTACCTAGAAACCAGTAGGAGGCTGAGTGTTCATGACCATGAACTTTCACAGCCCACTCCAAACGTTTGCAGTATAAACCCCAACCAAGAAATGAACATGTTGTTTATAGACGATACGATTTCTCGTAATGCTTAGCTCCTTCCAAAAAAAATTATTTAATCTTTGGTGGTTTCACATCATGTATCCCAATTCTTCTCCATCCCCCCATATTCCTCATCTTCCCTATTGCATCCCCTCCCCTGAGAGAAAACAAAACAAAGTAAGCAAGCAAGCAAATAAAAGCAAGAACAAAAACAAACAAAATCCCCGAACCATAATAAAACAAAACAAAACAAATCCACACCCAAAACAGCAAAATCTCTGCTTCTTCTTCCTCTCTACTGTCTCTCCATCACCTCTTCATCCATCCTGGTGGAACTGGGGGCTTCAGTGTGTCATTTAGTGTACCCGTTTGTCCCATCAGCTTGATTGGCAAGTGTTCATTGCCATGAGTCATTGGTCTGGATCAAGGCCTCTGGTTTTTGGTACACCATCCTCACTGGATCTTCGCTGAAGCTCTTCTGGGGTATACTGCGTCTTGGAGATTTTGTGGGTATCGTTCTGAAGGACTCATCCCTCCATGAGCTCCAGCAGGACCTAGATGGGGTAGATGATAGCATGGGTCAAAGCAAAGCCCAGTTGTGAGCCTGGGTGTTAGCCAAGCGGGTCAGATCGAGTCACTGGGGCCACCTGCCTCCAGTGAGGTGGTGGTCAGCTCCCCTACATGCATGAACTCAGGCTAGGTTCATCCTCTCCTGTAGTGAGGGGTGCGGGCCCTCTCTTCCGAGTACAACTCTCTAGCTGTAGTGAGCTGCAAGAGGCAAGGTCAGCTTTCCCAAGGCAACGATGGGTGGGCCCTGCTCAGCATAGCTGCATCTAGCATGGTTCCCAAGGCCTCCTGAGGTGCCACTTACCACAAACAGCAACACATACCACCTGCTGCAACTGTCCCATGGACCCTGAGATGGCCCACGGATCCTGAGACGGCCCTTGGCAACAGCTTAGGCCCCGACGAGATCCTGGCTCTGAGTGGACGGTAGCTCCTTCCTTTTTAAAAGCATCTCTCATTAGGGAAACCACTATAAAAATCTGTGGCTGTTTTCCCAGGCATGGCACACACAGCTGGGAGCACCATGGCCAAAGTGAAGAGCTCATGTGTTTCAAACTCCACCCTCACCCTCAGCAACCTGCCTCTGAGATCCTTGCTGAACATAGCATTTACAAACTAATGCTTCACTTTGCTTTGTTGACAGTTCCTTCCTGGTGGCTTTCAAATGCTCTGTCTCATTTGCTTCTTGCACTTTGTCCAGTCTCCCAGAAGAACTGCCCAGTTTACCTCTGGAACACTGAGATTCAAATGTTGGTCCAACCATTGATTAGCATCCTGGATTTTATCAAACCTGATTCTACTGGAAACAATGGGGGGGGGGGGGCAGGAGATGGATGATTGAAAACAGTCCCAGCCACTCCTATGACTTCCTTGATTCCTAGTAGTAAATTATCTCTTTATGTCTGTTGAAGACCACAAACTGTAAGGCTGGGGTCTTATGCAGAAACAATGAATTTCAAAACTCTTTCTGAGTTTTGTAGGTGAAAGACTGAGCGGAGCGGAACACCGAGCTCCAGTGAAGCATCAGTTTCAAGAAGGTCACTAAAGTACATTCAGGCTGCCAAGTTCCCGGGATTGTTCCCAAACTCCCACAGTGCTCCATCAATCTGGCTGCAGACTGGATGCTGTAAACGAGGCTCTCTGGCTCATCCTATGGACCTGAGCCAGGCTCCTCTGGGGTCTCAGATGCTTCCTGGTGGGAGCAGAACACTTCAGGAAGTCATGCTCTTGCTTCCCGCCTTCACGCCCATATTTTATGTTCAGACCTAGAAGCTAGAAATAGTTGATTATATTTAGAATACATTATTCCATCTAGACAGTTCCCACTTGAAGCATCTTTAATATCCTCCTGGGCAGGACCGTGGAGTCATCCAATGTAGACTCCCTTGAATCTAAGGCACTTTTAGAGGCACAGCCACAACAGCAACAGCAAACCTGGTGAAGCTGCAGTGACGATCCCTCTCCCCGGAGTCACTGAAGTACACTGTGTTCTTTGCGTAATAAACACGTCTACTCATCTGATCATACTTTCGTGGAGTAACAGTCATAAAAATCTGCTGAGCTCTCACTGCCAGGAAATGAGAATTTCCTACACCTAGCTCATTTAACTCTCCTAATTGGATTTTCTGCTTCCCAGGGGGAAACCAAAGCACTTCAGGAGGAGTAACCGTGAGGCTTCTGTAGAGCTTCCTCCCATGAAGATGGGTGCAATACTTAAGCGATATCCAAAACAAGTGACCTGAGTCTCGAATCGCTCCAGCTGTCGTTATACTTAATGTCTAGAAATTTCAGTGAAAAACACCCACATGTAGGTCGTTTCTTCATTCCTTCTTCTTCGAATCCAGAGGTGACGTCTTTCTTTGATCTGGAAAATTTCCTTCTAGGCTCCATTCTCTCTGTCGTCCTTGGGAAGCGTGCGTTAAATATACCCTCGTTGAACCCACTTGCTCAAAAGCTAAACAGGCGTTTGGAAAAAATACCATCCAGAAATAATAACCTTCGCCTCCAAATGCATCCGACTCTTCTCTGGCCATTTTTTGAAAATGTGGGTGTTTGTAATCCTGCAAATTCTGATCCAGGAAGTTTTGGAGCGGAGCCCAGGGAACTACATGTTTTGGTTTTTTTCCCCCAATTTCTACAGGGAACCCTTAAAGACTAAGAGCTTGTGTTTCTACGGAAATAAGCAGAGGGATTTTCCTGATCTTGCCTGTATTTTTCTACAGTAGGAAAAAGACATCTGATGAAGACTTAGGAATTCTCGATCCAGCTCGAATGTCCTTAATAAACAGAAGAGAGGCGGGGCCGCATGAGGAAGAGCAGAAGATGCCTTGGTGAGCTTGTAGAGCCCCTCCCCGCTTTTTATTAAAGCTAAGTTTGACACACTCAGGTTCTGTCTACTTGGCTGCACTCTGCTGTGAAGTATTTTCTCTTACCTTTCCTCCATAAATCTGATCATATCTGCTTTCAATAAGTTGGGAATAATGATGCAAATTTCTCCATCTGCTGGCCACATCCTTTCTTCTCAACAATGCCATTAGTGACCTACTCGGGAAATCTTAAGGACTGCGGACCAGTCCACTCAGTGAACTCTCTCCACCCACTCAGCATTTGACTTTGTGTGGATGGTTGATTGTTTGTTTGTTTATTATCTACTATGGAAGAGAACTTTATCTGTCCTATTCAAGGATGAAACGTACTGAGAATTTCAATGTATTTTCCTTCCCTATAAAAGTCCTCAAGCTCAGGCACGGTGAAATGACCTGGGAGAGATTGGTGGCAAAGGACACCTTTTCTGTAGAAAGCACTGGGGTTTGCTTCTCCACTCTCAGGCAGCTGTCCTCACTCCCGGACATGCAGCAACATCCACAGTGCTTGTCCTTGTCCACAGGAGCTTTCTACTGGATCTGAGCTGAAAAGACCCCTGGATCGTACTGACCATGTTGTGACAGAGGGCTAGTTTTAGGATTCAGTCTGCTTACAAGCTGGAAGCTGAACAGTCTCCTAATATGTGATTTTAATACCGAGCAAAAGGGTATCAGTTTTCAATGGAACATAGAAATTTTGTTGAGTAAAACACAGACAACAGAGCCTTGGCTCCCATGCCCCCCAAACAAATTCATTTTCTATAAGAAATGGAAAAAATTGAAGAATGTGAAAAGATTCAGAAATGCTATGGGGATCAGGTTTGTATATCAAGAAAATTTAAATTTAAAAATAATGAACAACAGATATCAATATTTTTATTATAACTCCAAGATTAAGTTCCTACCTTACAGAGGGGAGCTGATCAACACTAACCGGAAACCAGAACACAAGGCAATTGACACAGGGAGGACCAAATAACTCTGCATCACCAGATGGAAGAAAGCACCAATTTAAGACTTAGAAGAGTGAGACTGACACCCAGCCTGTCCTCAGACCACTTAGGTCACTGTCCCAGTGGGTAAAATGAAGTTTAATAAAAAGCAGTGTTTCCCAGAAGATCCTAGTGGGCATCCAGAATTGAGTGGGCAGGCTGAGGGATGCAACTCAAAGGTAAAACACCTGCATATAATCTATGAGATATGGATTCACTCCCCTGCATGGCCCAAATTTAAAAACAGCAAATTGAGTGAGCAATCCTACCTGAGTACTGGGAAATAAAGAGGGTTACAGGAAGATTTTATACCAATTTGTGGATTAGACATAGTCCTAGTACATTGCAGTAACAGTGGAGTGTACGCTCAGACTTTAAGCAATAAACATAAACAACTTTTTAAATATAGGAAAAGCAAGATAAATAGAATACAAGGATGAGAGACACCATATTTTAATGAGGCTGCATTAAACAGGCGTCAATGCTCTTTGAGCCTCAGCTAAGATTCACTATTATTGCTTCAGCCTTGCCCCACCAAGGAGACAGAGAGGTAGGTTTGCACCCACACATCTCTTGAGCAAGCACTGAGGCCTACAACATGCTTAGCACTATCATGGGGAGTAGAGTCAAACTTTAGAAGGCAAGATCTTGCCCTCCAAAAGTCAGTGATACTGCAAAAAAAAATATATATATATATATATAACAAAGTGAATTGTTTCAATGAAAGTAAATCTATTGCTGAAATTTTACAGAGCTGATAAGAAGTGAGGAGGAGGCGGGGTTGTACTTGGTTTGTGGTGGAAGGGGACCAGAAATGACTTCAAGGAGAAGGTGACTGTTGAGCTGAACACAGGAATGGACAGCCATGGAAGACAGGACATTCTCGGGGGAAAGATATGAAAAGATAGAGACACATTCACAAAGAGTTTGGTTGACAACTGTGTCACAGTGGCCATGATGTAAGGCATGTGTCACAGGGCAACAAAAGCTAGTATTAAGGAGGTGAGATGCGTAGAATTTCCTACAATCACAAAGAACAGCGAAATCACCCATTTTAGGAAAATAGATGCAATTCCAAATCAGTGCATGAAGTCCAACAAGCCAGTTTTGGAAAGACAGATACTTAATTGTTTGTATATGGAACCTGTTTTCAAACCACATATATGTGCATTAGTGTGTGTGTGTCTGGGTGTGTAATGTGTACATTTGTGTGTACATGTCTTTGTGCATATGTGTGTTTGTATAGTGTGTGTGCATGTGCATTTGTAGGTTGTTTTTTTGGGGGGGGGGTAAGTAATGAAACTAGAAAGAGGACCATGATGAAAAGGAAGAGCTCTGAGTGGAGGTGGGATAGAGAGAGGAAAATACAACATGTGTGGTATGAATGCACACTTGGGGATTAATGGGAGAAGAGAGAGAACCAGCTGGAAGGCATGTGGGAGAGAATGAATGAGAAGGAAGGATAATGGCGCACATGTATGATGATGTCATGATGAAACTCGGTGCTTTGTACACTGACCTGAATCAACAATAAAAAAAAAAAAGATGCTTTGAAAGAGTTAAGATGGAACTAAAACTTTAAACAAATAAAATAAATCCTTGAATAAAAACTTGAATAGCCCTGAATACAATATAAGGAGCTTATATTTGGTGAGAAATATAAAACCAATGGTTAAAAGCATTCTAAGTGGAAGGTGGCAGGAGACCATCGATATACATTTCAGAAATCTTTCTGACCATATTGTTTGATTAAACACATCACCTCAGCTCTCTGACACCCCTTTATCCAAAGAGTCTGAAACATTTGACCGGGAGCTTTACCCCAGCCCCTGGCATCCATATATACAAGGAGTCTAAAAAATGTTTAGTTAAAAACATCACCTCAGCCCCTAACATCCTTATCTAAAAAAGCCTGGAATGTTTAGCTGGGGGCTTTACCCCAGCTTCTGGTATAAGCTCCTTCCCCTGGGTGTTGCCTCAGTCCAAACTCCACCTCCGAAAAAGTCAGCCAAATGGTGATCCCTCCTTAGGGAGGGTCAAGAGAGCCCACCAAACAATGACCCTTCCCCAGGGAAAGTCAAGACTACTCCCACAGGCTATTTAAACTGCACTCCCAAGAGAATGAACACATGGTCTCCCAGTTCCACCAGGTGTGGTCTTTCAGTTCTCTGTTCCCCTCTCTGTGTTCCCCCAGGGGCCACCCAAGAGTGCTGGCAGCCATTAAACATAGGCATCTTTTAATTTGGTCTAATTTGGTCTGAATGAAATTATTGCATCAGAGGAGAGAGAGGTTGGTCATTTAAGGAAAAATACTTAACACATACTAAGTTTGAATGTAATAGAAATGCACAGAAAAGTTAGTTGCTACCATAGCCCAGGTATATATACATCTGCGCTAACCCCAGGCTGTGAGAACAGGTTCAAGCGAAAGCAGCATGGGGAGAGAATAAAACGAGGGTACGCGTTCTCTCAGTCTACTCAGCACAGTGCTCAAGGTCATGGAGGAAAAAGATAAGAGAAAGAAATTCAAGGGCTACAGATAGGAAAGAAAGAATCCAAATTATCACTGTTTGCAGACAACCTGATGCTATACTTAAAAGACGCTACCAACCACTCCAGCAAACTCTTAGAACTGACAATCATTTTTATCAAAGTAGCAAACTCCTTGCGAAGAAACTCACAGTCACCTCACGAACAGTAGAATGCATAGGAATAGGCTCATCCAGGGAGGCGAAAACTTTGAAACACTCAAGAAAGGAGTTAAAGACACTAGAAAACAGCCAGACCTCTGCTCATGGATAGGTGGAATTTGTATGATGAAAATGTCTATGTCACTGAAAGCACTCTACAGATGCAGTCTCTACAATGAAATCTCTATCAAACTCCCAATGGCATTCTTCACATCTAAGAAAATTCAAAACTAAAATTGTTATGGAAGTACAAAAGACCCTGAATAACTAAAGCAATCCTTAGCAGGAAGAGCAATGCTGGAGGTATTACAATACCCAAAATCGAATAATATTGCAGAACCATCATGGTATTGGTATAAAAAAAACCAGACATGCAGACCAATGATACAAAATACAAGACCCAGAAATAAATCCACATAGTTACAGTCACCTAGATTTTTATAAATGTCTGGCAACAAGGTATATTGCGAAAAAGTCAGCCCGTTTAACAATAGTGCTGGGAAAACTGAATTTTCATGGGCAGGAGATGAAACTAGACCCAAATATTTCACATTACACACACACACACACACACACACATATCAATTCAACATGGACGGAAGACCTTAATATAAGATATGAGTCTTAGACATTGTGAAAGCGGAATAACTTAAGACTTAAACCTAGGGGAATATTTTCTGACTGACACTTCAATACTCAATACTCACAAGAAAACTGATGAGTGGGGTTACATGAAATCAAGGAGTTTCTGCACACAGAGGAAACAGTCACCAGAACAGCCCACAGACTTGGAAAATTCTTTACTGACTGTGCATCAGACAGAGGACTAGAATCCAGGATACACAAAGAACAATAAAAATTAAACTTCCAAAAAGGTCATCTTGTCAATCAAAACACGAACTGAAGAAAATGAACTGAATAAGCAGTCCTCTGACGAAGAAACACAAACAGCCAACAAATACTTGAAAATACATCCATCCCTAGTCATTAGGGAAATGCAAATTAAAGTTGCTTTGAGATTTCCTCTCAGCCCAGTCAGTGTGGCTGTCATCAGAAAACAAATTAAATAAATGCTGGGGAGGATGTGGGGAAATAAGAATACTTACTCATTGATGGTAGGAATGTAAACCAGCGAAGCTCACTCTGGAAATCAGTATGGAAGTTCAAAAAAAAAAAAAGAGAGAGAGAAAAGCACTACCATCTGACCCACCTGTACCACTCTTGGAATCAGCACCACAGAGATATCCACAGACCCCTGTTTCAGAGCTACACTGCTTACAATAGCCAGGAAATGAAATCAGCTCAGTCACGCATCAACAGAGGAGCAGACAGAGACAATGTCCTGCATACACACAATAGAGTTTTGTGTAGCAGCAAGGAAAGAGGAAGTCATGCCATTTTTGGAAAAATGGATGCAATGAGGGTTATGTTAGGCAAAATAAGCCAGATTTGGAAAGACAAACACCACATGTGTCCTCTTTCGTGCAGAACTTAGATTTAAGTTTTTGCATGCATGTATATGTCTGCGAGTGTATGTTTTTATATATGGACATTTGTAAGTCGTTAAGGTACAAAGAGGATTGTTAGAGGTGAGGATAAAGACCTAGAGGAGTGGGCACCAGAGAGGAGTGATGGAATACACGGGAAAGAAAGTGGAGAGCGGAACTAAACGCAGCCAGCTTTAGTTGATGATGAGGCATTTGAGGATAGTGGGGGAGAGACTCACGAGAACAAAATACAGTGACACACATGTATAAAAATGCCATAACGGAACCTAGTACTTTGCACACTGAGCTAAAAATCTTAATTGAAAAAAATTGAAAAACACCTACAAGGGAGTTTTCAGGGAAGCTGGTAACTTGAGTATGAACTTGGGTAAAGCAGAGAAAAGAAAGCAGAAAATTGGAAACAGCCTTCAAGAACTGCCCGTGTGAGTAGGTGGTGCCATCGGCCACAGTGTGAAATCATGGCAAGGGGCAAGTTAGGCTGAGTCTAAGACGTAGGGTTGGCCATTCTGTTTCCAACTGTGAGTCAGGAAAATGTGGCTTCTGCCAAGTTCCTGAAGTCAACCTCTGTGCTGGTTTTGGAGGAAGACTCCATAGAGTCCCTTAGAAAAGGGCTGCCTGACTTTCACAACAACTCAACTATCAGTGAAAATTTAAGTCCCTCTGGGCATTGTGTCAAGTTCAAGGCCAGCACAGAATACATAGTGAAGCCTTGTTAGAGGAAGGGGCTGGGTTTATACTCCACCAAAAGGAAAGGACTTTTACTTAAGTCCAAATGGCTGTCGTTCTGTTTTAACAGAGGGTCCATTGTGTCCAAGTATTAACTGTTTCAACAGAATAAGGCTCCCTATAAGTGGATTTTATATAGGCCCTCTTATTTTTATATGCTGACAAGTAAAATTATTTTCATTTAAAAGCACTGCCCTTTCCACTGAAGCTCATCCATGACCCTTAGAAGCTACAGATTTATATATTTGGCCATTGTATCAATCTGAGCCCCTTAAAGAAGCTAATCTCTTCTTTGGCCCCAAGTCAGATTCTTCCAGATATCTCATGATCCTTTTTTACATGGTGCCAAAAATTTAGGAACAAGGTCATGTTCAATCCATGTCACTTGTGAGCTTATTGACTTCCCTCTTAGTTGCTTTCAGATTTCGTGTTTCTGAACAAATATTACTGATTAGTGTGTATTTATAGGACAGCATCTTCACAGAAACACTAAAAGTTTATAGCTAAAAAGCCACACGGTACTGTAAGGAGAATAACCTCCTTACAGTGGAAGAGGAAATCAGAGTCAGATCAACAGAGTTTATGTTCAAGAACACACGGCAGCTTTTTGACAGAGTGAGACAAACTGGATACACTGATTCTCCTCCATCACATTCATCTCTAGACAAAAGCTCATTGTCTACTTAATAAATGGTTCCGGTTGTATCCATTAGCTGTGCCTGTATAACAAACAAACATGAACCATCAGTGGTGGGCAACAACAAGCCATTCTTCCTCATGTGTGCTTGCTGATCAACAGGGTGCCGATATCATCAGCTACATTGTCCTGGGCTCCATCCCAAAACTAAAGTCTGGTTCAAATCAACTGGAATTGATTTAGTTCTCCCTTTCTGGAGCCTGGGTCATCTGGGGGAAAGAACCATCGCCACGTGTAGTGTATTCTACTCATAATGGTGGTCAATAGGATCCCAGAGCAACAAACAGACATACGGATACCCTTAAAGCCTAGACTAAGAATTCTGCACTCTCTCTAACAAAGAATGTTCTAGCCTAAGATGTATATTCAGCAGAACCCAAACTTAAGGAAGCAAGGATATCACAACTCTATGAAGACCAAGGTAGGACGAGGAACTGGTTATACACTGAATAGCCATCACGCTTTGCAAATCTGCTGCTATAGAGGAGATATGTCGTACCCAACACCACAACAAGTATTTTATGAGTATTATTAAATGCAGTGCCTGTGTGTTATAGGCGACTACCCCTCTGACAAATAAAGAAGCTAAGACAGGGAGAAATCAAACAAGGGATGGATGTCACATACACTTATCAATAATTCTAAGAACAAAATCTGAGCTATAGGTCACCTGCACACTGGCCATTCTCTCTCCCCTCCTCCCTCCCCTTTTCTCTCCCGCCCAATCCCCCCCCCTCTTTCTCTCTCTCTCTCTCTCTGTCCCTGTTGTGGAATAATCTTTTAGTACGCTGTGAAAATGTTGTCAGTCTGATTGGTTTAATAAAAAACTGAGTGACCAATGGCTAGGTAGGATTTCCAGGCAGAGAGGATGCTGGGAAGAAGAAAGGCTGAGTTGCCAGGAGACACAGAGGAAGCAGTAAAACAGATTGAAGAGCGCATAGATGAAGTAAATGAAACTTGAGGTAGCACATAGATTAATAGCAACGGGCTAAAGTTTTAAGAGCTAGCTTAAAACAAGACGAAGCTATCAGTCATGCGTTCATATTTAATAATAAGTCTCCATGTCATGATTTGGGAGTTGGCTGGTGGGACAGAGAAAACCTCGCTACATGTCTCTTTCCCCCTCCCCTTTGCTCTGTATCCTTTCTCCCCCTTTCTCCCCCTCCTCACTGTCTATTTCAGAGGAATCTCAATTAACTTTTAAGCACAGAAACAAGTTAGTTCTATCAACAGCTGATGAATGCCTGACGTTAGTCAGGGTCGTGCTCAATATTTTCATTTTAATATAAAAAGAAAAGGGCAAGCGGGGCCTTAGAAGAAGGCTGGCTCCTTGTGAGGCCGTGGTCCAAGTCCGTGGTTCCTGCTCTGAAACTGGCAGGGTGAGAGGGAATGAAATGCTGTGCCAAAGTGATAGCGTGCAACTAGGGTGTGGCGTGTTAGCTGTGTTACATTATAGCTTAGCTTCGGAGTTAGCATCGTAAATAAGGGTAAAGCTTTTTCTTGTGAAACACAGCCCCAGAGACTTTATGAATAACAAGCTGTTGTAACTTGGGAGTCCAGCTAGAGCAGACAAAGGACCGTGATATTAAGCCAAATGTCACTTGGAATTCTTCTCACTAACCCAGATTTCTAAGCAGAAAGGGTGAGACCTGACCCAGACCCTGGTGGGTGCTGATCTGGGTCCTCGCTCCAAGTCACTGACTGCTCCAATATCCTTCCTACCAGTTGCTGTTCTTCCCTAAGTCTCAGGGCTGAGTTTTTGCTTTGGCCCTCACTAAAAGTTTGAGACAGAGGTACTGCCCTATTCTGACCAAGACATTTCCTTGGGGCTAAAGCCCTGGACTCAAACATGTCCCTCACTCCTCACTAAGAGTGACTCCAAAAGATGATTTAAGGACCCAAAAAGGGACTCTTTTCCTTGTCCTTCAACTAAAACTGAAAGTCATGAAAGTGTCCAGCATATTGACCACAATGCAGGTTTAGGATTAGCTTCAGACCCTAAACTAACTACCCTCAGAGGTCAAAAGAACAAAGTTTCTAGAGTTAACCCAAGTCATACTTGTAGACATCAGCATCGCCTTCAGACCTCTGTCTCTGTGTGATGCCCCCTCCATATCTGATCTAGAGTGAAATGAAGAACTATGGCCTATCCCAAGAGTAAAACAGACTGAGACCTAGAAAGCGCATCTAAGTAGTTTTATTGAAACACAGTCATGTTCGTGTGCTTATATGTTGTGCAGCTTTTGTAGTATAAAGACAGACTTCAAGATTTGTGAAAAGACCTATCTGACTGGCAGAGTGATATTAACAATCCCACCTTTTTGCCAAGCTATCATTTCCTCTGGAAAAAGGGGTGGGGCAGGAATCAGGGCCTCTGAATGGTGGGAGCATTTTCTTTTGCACAGTCCACTGCCTCTCCATATTTAGGGAAACAGTGCTTCTTATAAGTAAGGAGATACATATCATAAGACAAGATGTTTGAAAACAAAGTTTTGTGATCGCTTTACATGGCCATAAACACTTTGATATTCTTTCCATATGTAAGTGCAGTCTATGCACCCGGGTCTCAATCTGGGCTCTGACTCATTTGTGATGAACAGAATGTGGTAAAGGGAGTTCACTGTGACTCCTGAAGCTGTCTGGAAACAACGCACAGTGTCCGCATTGCTAGGGCATTTGTGGGAGAGTCTAGACCCAGAAGTCCAGCGGGTGAAGGCAGGAGGGGAATGACGGGAGAGACGGCTGGAACTAGGGAGAGCAAAACCCAACACAAAATCCACATATTTAAAAACAATCACAATAGATGAGAAAGTCTACAGTTCTTGAGGTTAAAGTCTCAGTGGTGAGGTCAAAATGGAGATGAAAGAAATATGTGTGGCACCTTTGCACATGAGGAAACTTAGTCCCTCTAATGACGCTGTTGCCCAAAATGGCACTTGACACTTGTTCTTGTTACCTACAAAATAACCCCGAGCTTCTTATCATCCCACCTGTATGAATTACTCTTTCTCATCTGTGTGGCAAAATACCCAACCCAAATGATCTAGGAAAGGGGGGGTTTATTTGGGTTCATAATTTGAGGAGATCCAGTCCATGGTAGCAGGAAGGGCATGCCGTCAGGAGTGCGAGACAGCAGGACACACTGAATCCACAGGCAGGAAGCAGAGAGAGATGAGCTCAGTTCACTTCTTCCCCTCACCCCTTCTAATTCCATCTAGGATCAAGGACTGGTGTTGTTCACATGTAGAATGGGTCTTCCTTTCTCAGATAAACCTCCCGAAAAGCAGACTTACAGACACACTCAGCCAAAAGCTGCATCTTCTGCTGTTTACTAGCCACCGTGACCGGAGGGAGCTGAGAGTTTTGCTTTAATGAACCCACAAGAGGAAAAGCAAGCCCTCATGACCTGGACAAGACATGAAAGGACAGAAACTAACTGTAGCTAATTAACAAGCAGGTCACAAGCAGAGTTAGCTGCTGTGCGCTGCTCAGACCACTCGCAGTACTCATTTCAGAGTGGGAGGTGGCTAATGGCTAAGAGGTAAAGGCACCTGCCCCTGTGACTTCTTGCTGCGGGCAGCTCACTAGAATTCCTGTCAGGCCTTATGGAAAGTTACAGAAAAAAAAAAGGCAGGTCTGGATAGGAGCAGGATATGAACAAAGAGGAAATAGGGCAGAAAGGAGCATCTGAGGCCACTCAGGGATAAAAAGCCTGCAGATAGGGAGCCTGCTGAAGGACCAGGGGGTTCCAGCAGCATTTCTGCCAACTCTGTTCCTGCTCTGAGCCTGCCTCCCCAGGGGAGCTCCAGGGATAAGCATCTAGCTGGCTACCATGAGCACAGGCAGAAACTTGAGAACCCAGGGGATCCAGGAACTGGAAAATGCAGTAGTTAGCAATGATCACTATAAACTCTGCGTGTCTTCTGAGAAGCTGCAGTTCTCTGAAAGCTAAACACCTTGTCATTTGAACACCCGACACACAGGACATCCTCAGCCCCATAAGCAGTGTCAACTGAATATCAAAGTTCGCATTTCAGGCCTCAGGCTCTCAGGGGAACACAGCCAACATAGACAGCATCAATGCAGACACACGCACGGTTTGATCTGGTGGAAAGGCTTTGTACAGGTTCTGCAGAGTTAAGCAGCAGCCACAACGGCAGCACAGGGAATACGAACAGAGGCAGGACTCCAGGAAACTTTTAACCAAGATGGTAAACGACCCAGGGAGTTAATGGAGGAAAGCAAAATGGTGACTGGAGAAGGAAGAGGACAAAAACAACCAAGAGAGGAGCGGGATGAGGAAAGAGCATTGCGGTTCTGAAATGACGGCAGAAAGGAGCTTCTGTTTCCCAAGCTGTGGAGCATGCATTATTTGTTTATCTCAGATCCTACATTAAAACTGAAGTAGAAGCAACTCTCAATATATTATCAAGGTTCTTGGAGTGGATATGTAATAAAAATGAGTGCAGAGAAGACCTGTGGGGAGGAGAAAAACAGCCACACGAGCTCTGCCTTGTGGGTCTGGAACACAGAATTCCCCAGCTTTCTCCTCACATCTCAATAGTCCTTCCTACCTGCTTGAACACTACCACCAACAACAACACTATCACCGCCGCTCCGCTACTGCCACCACCACCGCCAACCCCCGCAAGTTATCTCCCTCTCTTATGGCCATGTGGTAGAATGAGTTCTCTGTGACTTTTGAAGCTGTCTGGAAACAAGATGCAGTGTTCGCGTTGCTGGGGAAACACCCAGAGATCACCTCTTGTATCTGTCTCTATTCTCTGTTGCCACCATGACTTTGCACACAAATGTGTCTTTGCACCCATGCCTTCCTTCTCCAAGACTTGTTGCCTCTTCCCTAAATCATTATAGTACAGTATCAGAATGGCATCTTCATTTTTGGCTGCCAATGAGCTCACAGCCAAACAGAAAAGAAAGCACATTGTCTTTGGCTAAAATCCTGGCTGTGTTCCTTATCACCTCTAAGGTGAACTCTAAACCTGGATTTGTAGTGGGTACTGTACCTGATCACTCTCCACTTTATTCTTTGAGGCACAGTCTCTCACTGAACCTGGAACTCACAGATTTGGCTAAGCTGACCAACCAGAGAGCTTCAGTGATACACCTGTCTCCACTCACCTCAACCCCACCCCATCCCCACCTGCCCTCACTGAGTTGCAAAGCATGCCACTATGCCCCGCTATGAATCTAAGCTCTCGTCCTCATTCCTACAGAGCTGGTACCTTACTAAACCATCACCATAGGCCATAAAAAGTTTTATTTATTCATAACTTATGAATGAATTCTATTATTAGGGGTCTTTCTGGAAAACCCAAACCCACACACAATGTAAAAACCCCCATGCTGTGGCCTTTGCCTGCTCAGATGCATCTCCTGCTGACACATGGCTCACTCCTGATTCAGCAGCGGCATGGAAATAATGCTTGAAATCACTTGCACCCAATCTTTCAGAAGGCAGAAACAGAGATTTGGTCATCTGTTTGTCTCTTTCACTTCCTACTAGTACATATTTGTGGCAACGAGCGAATGGATGAACATGTGTCTGCAGTCATCCTGAAGCTCTCTCTGCCCACAAAAGTGTATTTAAATCACCGCTGTGAGGGAGTCAGGAGAAAAGGGTGAGATGCTGTCCTTGAGGTCTTCAGTGAGTGCAAGAACTTCACACCTCTGCTGTGACTTGAGTCTGCATCCCAAATGCCCATGTATCAAACATGTGGTTCCCAAGGGAATATCATTGAGAGGTGGTGGAAACTGTAGGGGGGACCTTAGGTCACCAAGACAAGCTCTTAAAAAGGCCTCTGAGACCCTCATTCTCTTCCCCTTCTTCTTTGCTTCTGGTCCCATAAAGCAAGCAAGTTTTCTTGACCATACGCTCTTACCATGAGACAATATCATCATGGGATACTGTCTCAGTCATAGATATAAAGCCAATATAAACCCTTACTTTTTGTAAACTAACTATCTCAGTTATTTTGCTATAGCAATGTGAAACTCAATAACTGACTAACTGAATATTTATTGAAAGATTACTGTAGGACCAACAATTTCCTAAACATTGGAATGATATACCAGAGAGACAAAGAGTTTACATTCTATTTCAGATAAATAGTCAACCACAGTTAAACAACATAGCGATAACCATCAGACAAAGTTGCCGAAACTACACACTGGAGGAAAGACAGCATCCTCAACAGTAGTGCTAGGAAAACTGTGTCTGCAAGTGGAAGACTGAAATCAGACCCATCTCTAACCCTGAAACTTCTAGCAGAAAGCATAGGCAGTCCCCTACATAAGGGCAGCAAAGGACTGGCTACATGGAACTTCATTTGCCCAGGAATTTAAGGCCAACAAGTGACAAATGGGACCTCATAAAACTAAAGTTCTTCTGTATAGCTAAGAAAGTAATCAGTTAAGTGTGCAAGGCTGGGTGGGGGAGGAGGTGCCTCATTCACTGTTTCAAAGGTCACCCTTTGCAGCCAGTCTGAAACAAAGGCTGCCTGGATGTGGGCAGGGAAAAGGAATTATTCACTGCTCTGACTGCTATCTGTGACAGCCACAGGGAAAATCAGTGTGGAGAATTCTCAAAAAGCTAAAACAAATTGCCATACAACAGCCATACCACTCCTTGGCATATGCTGGAGAACCTGACCTCCTAGACACAGATACTTGCTCAACTATGTTCACTGCTGCTGTATCCACAACAGCCAGAAAATGGAAAACCCAGATATGCTTCAGTGGATGAATGACTAATGAAGATGTGGTACATTTACACTGTGGAATAGTATGCAGCGGAAAGAGTTGAAATACTAAAATGGATAGGAAAATGGATAAAACTACAAAGTATTACACGGAGCAAAATAACTCAGACCCAAAAAGACAGATACTGAATATTCTTCCTTAAATCCTAAATCCTAACTCCAAATCTTTAGATTTGAGTACATAACCTGAAGAAATTAAAAAAAAAAAATCAGGATAGTGGGAGACGGGTGTTACAAAGAAGTCGATAGGAAAACGAGGGATTAACTATGGAGGGGAGAGGAAGAGTGACAAACTGTGCAGAAAGAGACAAGTAACACTAAGGATACTTTTAGAAGCTGTAGGGAAACAGTGTTTTATATAACTATTTACAAATAATATATAGAGCTGGGCAATGGTGGTGCACAGCTTTAATCCCAGCACTTGGGAGGCAGAGGCAGACAGATCTCTGTGAGTTCGAGATCAGCCTGGTCTACAAGAGCTAGTTCCAGAATAGTCTCCAAAGCTAGAGAAAACATATCTTGAAAAGTCAATAATAATAATAATATATAGAGGCAACCAACTTCCATGGGATCACACAAGGCCCAATCATCCTCTGCAGCACAGGTAAGAACTGATCAACTGCCACAGGGGTAGGGAGGGCAAGCAGGCCCAACCTCCAGGAGCACAGAACCACCTCTAAGAGCACCTGAGCAACCCCACCCCCACCCCCAGCATGACTAGAACCATGGCCCAGACTCCACCACAAGAGCGACCATCTGAGCCTTGGATCCACTGGCTCCTGAAGGACTGATCACTGGAAACACAGCCCCAGCTACACCAACTGGAGGAGAAGATGGGTGGACAACAAGGAAAGAACACACTCAACACCACAAATCGCAACACAGCACCAACAAAAGCTAATGGCTCTACACAGTAAGACTTGAACATGCCAACACAGATGAAGCAGGAAAAAAAGTCTTTAAAAATAACTTTAGGAAAACGTTTGAGGCCCCTAAAGAGGAAATGAAAAATTCCCTTCGGGAGGTAGAGGAAAGGACAAACAAAAAAATGCAAGAAATCAACAAATCACTGAAAGAAAACCAAGAAAAAACAAACAAACAGGTGAAATAATGGAAAGACTTTAAAACCAAAAATAGAGACAATAAAACACAAACTGAGGGAATTCTAGAAACATAACTTTTGGGTAAATGATCAAGAACCTTGTGCAAGAATGAACAGCAGAATACAAGAGATGGAAGAGAGATTCTCAGGCGTTGAAGATACAATAGAGGAAATAGATTAATGGATCAAAGATGATGTTAGGGGTGATTGGGGGTAAAGGAAGGTTGGATGGGGGAGCAGGGAAACTCATACCTTAGTTAAGGGAGCCACCTAAGGGTTGGCAAGAGACTTGAACCTGGAATGGCTACCAGAAGCCCAGGGCAATGTCCCCAGTTAGTTCATTGGGGCACCTGAGGATAGGGAACCTGAAATGAACCTATCCTATAATCATACTGATGAATATCTTGCATATCGCCATAGAACCTTCATCTAGCGATGGATGGAGATAGAGACAGCGACCCACACTGGAGCACCGGACTGAGCTCCCAAGGTTATAATGAGGAGCAGAAAGAGAGAGAACATGAACAAGGAAGTCAGGACCATGAGGGGTGCACCCAACCACTGAGACAGGGGGGCCGATCTATTGGGAGCTCACCAAGGCCAGCTGGACTGCTACTGAAAAAAACATGGGATAAAACCGGACTCTCTTAATGTGGTGGACAATGAGAGCTGACGAGAGGCCAAGGAGAATGGCACAGGAACTTTCATCTGGCGATGGATCGAGAGAGAGACAGAGACCCAATTTGGATCAACCGTCTGAGCTCTTAAGGTCCAAATGAGGAGCAGAAGGAGGGAGAACATGAGCAAGGAAATCAGGACCACGAGGGGTGCACCCACCCACTGTGACAGTGGAACTGATCTATTGGGAGCTCTCCAAGGCCAGCTGGACTGGGACTGAATAAGCATGGGTTGAAACTGGACTCTCTGAACAAGGCGGACAATGAAGGCTGATGAGAAGCCAAGGACAATGGCACTAGGTTTCGATCCTAATACATGAACTGGATTTGTGGGAGCGTAGCCTGTTTGGATGCTCACCTTCCTGGACCTAGATAGAAGTGGGAGGACCTTGGTCTTCATGTAGAGCAGGGAATTTGGACTGCTCTTCAGTATCGAGAGGGAGGGGGAGTGGACTAGGAGGAGGAGAAGTGGAGTGGGGATAGGGGGAGGGGAGCGGGGGGAGGGGGCAATATGTGGGAGGAGGGGGAGGGAAATGGGAAACGGGGAGCAGTTGGAAATTTTAAGTAAAAAAGAATAAAAAAAAAATAAAAAAAATAAAAAAAAATCTAACAAAAGCTTAACACAAAATATCCAGAAAATATAGAATACCATGAAAATACCAACTCAAAGGCACAGAAAATATATTCAACAAAATCATAGAAGAAAAGTTTTCCAATCCAAAAAAGGATATGTCTATGGAGGTACAAGAAGCTTACAGAACACCAAATAGAAAAAAAAAAAAAGAACACCAAATAGACTGGACCAAAAAAAGTTTCCTTGCCACATAATAATCAAAACATTAAACATACAGAATAAAGAAAGAATATTAATAGCTTCAAAAGAAAAAGGCCAAGTAACATATAAAGGCAGACCTATCAGAATTACACCTGACTTCTCAATGGAAACCATGAAAGCCAAAAGGTCCTGGTCAAGCATTATGCAGACATTAAAAGACCACAGATGCTAGCCCAGACAGCTATACCCAGCAAAAATTTCAGTCACCATAAATAGAGAAAACAAGATATTCCACAACAGAACCAGATTTAAACAATACCTAGTCATAAATCCAGCCTTATACAAAGTACTAGTAGGAAAATTCCAAGCCAAGAAAGTCAGCTATACCCAAAAAACACAGATAATGGATGATCTCATAGCAGTAAATCCCAAAGAAAGGAAAAGCATACACAAAACTTTACCAACAATAAAAATGAAAATAGCGGGAACTAGCAATGACTTGTCAGTAATATCCCTTAATATAAATAGACTCAATTCACATATAAAAGACTCGGGTTAACAAATTGGATGCAAAAACAGAATCCATCCTTCTGATACATACAAGAAACACATCTCAACCTCAAAGACAGACAAAGTAAAGGGTTGAGAAAAAAATTTCCATTCAAATGGACCTAAGAAACAAGCTGGTATAACTATCCTAACATCTAAGAAAATAGACTTCAAACTAAAATTAATCAAAAGAGACAAAGAAGGACATTGCATATTTATCACAGGAAAAATCCATCAAGAGAAAATCTTGATACTGAACATCTATGCCCCAAATACCAGGGTACCCTCATATGTAAAAGAAACACTACTAAAACATAAATCACATATTAAGGCCCACACACTAATAGTAGGAGACTTCAACCCCCACTCTCACTAATGTACAGGTCTGCCAGACAGAAACTTAACAGAGAAATAAGGGAACTAAGAGATGTTATAACTAAAATGGACATAACAGACATCTATAGAACAATCAATCCAAACATAAACTAATGTACCTTCTTCCAAGCACCTCATGGAACCTTCTCAAAAATTGACCACATATTCAGTAACAAAGCAAACTTAAACAGATTTCAAAAAAATAGCTTTAAGTTAGAATTCAACAGCAACACTAATTTCAGAAAGCCCGCAAACACATGGAAATTGAATAATGTTCACCTGAATCACCAATAGGTCAAGGAAGAAATAAAGGAAGAAATTAAAGAATTCCTAAAATCCAAAGAAAATAACCACACAACATGCCAAAACTTATGGGACACAATAAAAATAGTGTTAAGAGGAATGTTTATAGCACTAAATGCCTACATAAAGTAGCTGGAAAAAAAATCCACACTAGTGAGTTAACAGAACACCTGAAAACTCTAGAACAAAAAGAAGTAAACTCACCCAGGAGGACTAGAAGGCAGGAAATAATCAAATTGAGAGCTGAAATCAACAAAATAGAAACAAAGAAAACAATACAAAGAATCAATGAGACAAGTTGGTCCTTTGGGTAAATCAACAAAACAGATAAACCTTTATCCAAAACTAACCAAAAGGCAAAGAGAGAATATGCAAATTAACAAAATCAGAAATAAAAAAGGGGACATAACAACAGACATGGAGGAAATCCAGAGAACCATCAGGTCATACTTCAAAAACCTATATTCCTCAAAATTGTAAAACTTAAAGGAAATGAAGAATTTTCTTTTTTTTTAATAATTTTCTTGATAAATATTACTCACCAAAATTAAATCAAGACCAGATAATCAAATTAAATAAACCTATAAATGCTAAGGAAATAGAAAGAGTCATCAAAAGTCTCCCAACCAAAAAAGTCCAGGATCAGATGCTTTCAGCACAGAATTCTACAAGATTTTCAGAAAAGATAACTAGTACCAATACTCCTCAAATTGTCCCACAAAATAGAAACAAATTCTTTTTATGAGGGTACAGTTATCCAAACCACACAAGATGCTACTAAGAAAGAAAATTACAGACCAATCTCAGTCATGAATATTGACACAAACATACTCAATAAAATACTGGCAAACCGAATCCAAGAACACATCAGAAAAATCAGCTACCATGACCAAGTAAGCTTCATCCCAGAGATGTAGGAATGGTTCAGCATATAGAAATCTGTCAATGTAATCCACCATATAAACAAGCTGAAAGAAAAAATAATATAGGATCATCTCATTAGATGCTGAGTAAGCTTTCAACAAAATTTAGCCCCCTTTCTGACAAAGGTCTTAGAGAGATCAGGGATACAAGAAACATACCTAAACATAATAAAGGCAATATACAACAAGCCAACAACAGTCAACATCAAACTAAGTGGAGAGAAACTCAAAATGATCCCACTGAAATTAGGAACAAGACAATGTTGTCCACTCCACATATCTATTCAATATCATATCTGAAGTTCTAACTAGAGCAATAAAGAAACAAAAGGAGATCAAGAGAACACAAATCACAAAAGAAGTCAAACTCTCACTATTTTCTGATAGTATACGTAAGTGACCCCAAAAATTCTACCAGGGAACTTCTACAACTCATAAACGCCTTCAGTAATGTAGCAGAATACAAGATTAACTTAAAAAATTAGCAGCCCTCCTTTACACAGATGATAAACGGACTGAGAAAGAAATCAGAGAAACATCACCTTTCACAATAGTTACAAATAACATAGAATATCTTGGGGTAACTCTAACCAAACTAGTGAAAGACCTGTCTGACAAGAACTTTCAATCTTTGAAGAAAGAAATTGAAGAAGACACCAGAAAATAGAAAGATCTCCCATGCTCTTCGGTAAGTAGAATCAACACAAGTGAAAATGATAATCTTACTAAAAGCAGTCTACAGACTCAAGCAATGCCCATCAAAATCCCAGCAAAATTCTTCACAGAACTTAAAAGAACAATACTCAGCTTCACATGTAAAAACAAAAACCCAGGATAGTCAAAATAATCCTGTACAATAAAAGAACTTCTGGAGGCATCACAATCCCTGACTTCAAACTCGGCTATAGAGCTACAGTATGGTATTGCCATAAAAACAGACAAGAAGACCAATGGAATCGAATCAAAGAACTGAATATAAATCCGCACATCTATAAATACCTGATTTTTGACAAAGAAGCTAAAAATATATAATGGAAGAAAGGAAGCATATTCAACAAATAGTGCCAGCATATCTGGATATCAACATGTAAAAGAATGCAAATAGATCCATATCTATTGCCATGTTCAAAACTCAAGTCCAAATAGATCAAAGACCTCAACATAAAAACAACCCCACTGAACCTAATAGAAGAGAAAGTGGAAAGTAACCTTCAAGGCATGGGCACAGGACACTACTTCCTAAATATAACCCCATTACCAAAGACACTGAGAGTGACAATTAATAAATGGGACCTCCTGAAACTGAAAAGTTTCTGTAAAGCAAAGGACACGGTCAACAAGACAAAATGATAGCCTACAAAAATGGGAAAAGATCTTCACTAACTCCACGTCACACAGAGGTCTGATCTCCAAAATATACAAAGAACTCAAGAAACTGGTCATCAAAAGAACAAATAATCTAATAAAAGATGAGGTACAGACCTAAACAGAGAACTCTCAACAGATGGATCTCAAATGACTGAAAGTCACTTAAGGAAATGTCAACATTCTTAGCTATCAGAGAAATGCAAATCAAAACAACTCTGAGACTTCATCTCACACCTGTAAAAATGTTCAGGATCAAAAACATTGATAAGTACTTATGCTGGAGAGGATGTGGGGGTAAGGGGATCACTCCTCCATTGTTGATGGAAAGAAAGGAAAGCTGGAACCTGCCAATCCTGTGATCAGCAAATCCAGAGAGAAGACAAGAGCTGACAGGTGATTGGAGTGAATTCATATGGTCAAAAGAGAACCTTCTAGAAGACTGGCAATACAGGCAAAGATGGCATTTGCTAGTATTTCAGTGATTCAAATTTATAGTTAATAAAAATTTTTAAATCATATGTAAGAATATAGATATTGCTTTTCTAGTATAAATGCATATATTTATTAATTCTACACAGTCAGAACTATTAATGTATATGGACATTATTAAACACACAGAAACATATATTTAAAGTGAGAAAAATCAGTATGAATACTAGCATGCCAACCAGTCAATATAATTTCTCCCCCGCTCCCTGGATGTCTGTACTCTGCTTTGGAAGAACACCCTTGAAGATGAAAAGAAGTTTACATTTTATTTGTAAAGTCCAAAAAAAAAATAATACATGTTGTCCAGAGCAGGAGCATATACCGAGAGTCCCAGAGCTAGGCCAACCTGGGCTGCAAAGGGAGGGAGGGTTGGTTTTCTCCAGGGTAACCGCCCCTGGGAGGTTCCCATGCTCTGGTGGACAGCCCCACACCCATGCACTACCCTACATCAATGTGTGTACCAGTCACCCCAATTAGGCTTAGTGGGCTTTATTTTTTTAAAGAGCACATAAAGTTGGGAGGAGGCATGATGGGGGTAGCTACACAAAGAATCAGAGAGGGAAAGTTGAGGTAAATACTATAAAAATACATTGTATACATAGATCAAATTCTCAAAAAAATATTATTTAAAAGAGAAAGGAAAGAAAAGAATAGGTGATGTGTGCTTCTTGTTCTATTTACATACTTCTAGAAATATGTATGTTTATATTTAACTAAAATATATGAAATATTCATTGTAGAAAAAAATTAATATATCCTCTCCCTCAAATGTCTTGAAAATTATCTATGCTCCCCGATAACTTAGTATGTTGATGCATTGACTCCATTTCTGCACAGCTGTCCGTAAGGGTAAGCATTTGTAAAAAGAAATTGCAATAACCACACTGCCTTGCAGTCTCCTCTTTCCAGGGAACACAGCTGAACAATACATTGCATACTCCTCCACATCATTTTTATAACTTTTATCATTTTCCTTATTTCAATGGTAATATATGTTCATTGTGAAATCTTATTCAACGTGTGCAAGCTAAGAAAAGAATAAATATTACCCACTTCCCATTACCCCAGAAGTAGCCACTTTTAATATTTGGCAGCTAATGTTCTCATCCAGTCTCTTTTCTGTGCATTCAGTTTTCCATGAATGGGAAAAGACCATGTGCCTGGTCTTCTGTAGTCTGCGTGATCATTTGATGGGTGTTGTGAACTCTTCACCGTGCCGCGAAAGGCTCCTCTGCAGGACCATTCAAGGGACTCTGGACTACAGAGCTTCCAAGCCTACTCCCAAGCACTGCTACAGAAGAGCCACACAGAAACACTGAGACAAAAATAAACACTGCTTACTGAACCATGCCAAGGCACATATGCCACCAAAGTCAGAAAACCCTGCCACTAGAAATATGTTCTACCTCTGTTCCACGGGGTGTTCCTGGAGTCCATTTTATCATGGTTGACTTTTCCGAGGTGATCTAAAATCACTCTACAGAATCCTCTTAATTGCTATATATTCTTACCCTGATGCACAATGTCAATACAAACATTAGCACTGACGTAAACATGATTGGGTCTATGCCTCATACCTTCATATAATTTAAGATTTGTTTAATAAAATGGCATTGGGAATCTGGGCATACACAGTACCACAAGTGTTTTGTCCTAGCACTTGCAGACAGAGAAAGGATGAATTCTGTGAGTTCAAGGCTGGCTTGGTCTACATAGTGAGTTCCAAGCCTGCCTGGGATACATAGACTGTTTCCAGAGAGAGAGAGAGAGAATATGAATCATGGATGTGAAAAGTATGTCAACTTTAAAGACTGCTTCCCTAACAAATTGCTTTTGGGAAATATTAAATTTATTTGTATTTCTACTGTGTGAGCCTGAGAATAACCAGCTAGGAACAGCGATGCTAGCACTGGATTCTATTAATTAAACAGAGAGAACATGCATAACCGGTTGCTCTATTTCCAATGAAATTAATATTTATTGTAGAAAACAGTTTACATAAGGCTAAATAGAGAGAAAATTACCCATAATCCCACAACTCGGAGATAATTACTCTCAACAGAAAGGCGAGAGCTGGGGATACAACTTAGTCTACCATGAAATCCCCTGGGCAATCCCCAGCCCCACAGAAAACAGAAGCACAGAAGGCAGGATAGAACCCCGGTACTTCGCTGTCTTTAAAAACTGCTGGTCCAAGCCTGTAACCCTATCTGCTTTGGAAGCTGAGGCAGGATTGAACATTTTAGGCCAGGCTAGGCAGTGCCATGAGACCCCTGGGCACTCATCGGTTGATTGTCAGACTGAGGCAGCTGGGATCATCTGAGAAGAGGGCATGTCGGTTGACAAATTGCCTCCTTTGGATTGGTCTTTGGGCAAGTCTGTGGGATATTTTCTTGGTTGATGACTGGTGTGGAAGGATCTCTCCTTCTCTGGGAGGTGCCACCTCTGGGCAGGTGGTCCTGGCTGCTATAGGAAAGCAGGCTGAACAAGTCCTGAGGAGCAAGCCAGGAAACAGCCTTCCTCCACGCCCTCAGCTTCAGTTCCTGCCCTTACGCTCCTCCTTGAGTTCCTGCCCTGACTTCCCTTAATGAAGGAATATAGACCATACATTGACATAAACCTTTTTCTTCTAAAGTTGCTTTTGGTAAGTGTTTTATCATAACAATAGGAAAGCAAACGAAGACACCCTATTTCCAATATAAAGCTTTTAAAAACAGCTTGGGCTAGAGTTCAGCAAGAGTGCATTTGTCTAGCATGTGTGAGGCTGTAGATCTAATCCCCAGCACTGCAAACAACAAATGTTTTAAACTTGAAATTACACAAGTCTCATATCATACCACTTTATACTTAGAGTTATAGCCTTAAAATGTTACCTCACTTCTTAAATTTATATTTGCTTCCACTCTTCCAAAACTAATCCATTTGTCATGTTTATGAACCCTTAATATTAGGTAATTAATATTTTTCTGTTGAATTCTTTGCCTTTTCTTGTTTGTTGATGTTCTTCAAATATAAAGAAACTTCATTATTTTTATGTATGTTGTTGATATTCTTCACAGATGACTATTTAGTTTTTAATTTTACTTATATATTTATACTGCATTTTTATATGCATAAAGTTCTAATTTTATGCTAATAAGTTATCATTAAACTTGTGGTTTTATTTTCAGGTATAGTCACCATATAATGATTAGGAGTCTTTCTACATCTCTGATCTGTATTAGTCTCTTTTGGTATAAATAATTTTCTAAACATTAACATTTTTAATTCAGTCAGAAAAACCCAAAGCAGAGGTCAAAGAGAGATGGGTGTGCTTTCTGTGATTATATTCATATTTCCTCACATGGTTTAAGTTCCAGTTATGCATGCATGAGTTACATGCTATCCTAGTCTTCTCTCTCATGATCTTTAAGGTGCTTAAAGTATGCCAGATCTTCTCCGTCATCCTGTCCCCTAGTCCAATAATGTGCTAGTGCAGCAAGGTCTTTGTTTCTAGCAAATTATGGTCATTTAACTTGATGCATTCAGAAATAACGTTATGTGCAAATTACTCTTGTGTAGATACATTCATTAAAACTCTCCCAAAAAATATCTTTTCATATCCCAGTTCCAGTTCCAGGGTAGCTCTCACAGTCCCAGAAGATGCTGTGCAAGCTGCTGTGGTAGACTTGCCATAATCGGATGTGGATCCTGTGCACAGCAACACTAAGTAACCAGACATGGTAAGCTTAGTGGTATCAGAGCAACCCGTCTGTTATGGGGTAACCAAAAACTTTCTGTTTGGACTTGATGCCTGCTCCACGGGAGGAGTTCACATCTGGTACTCTTAGTCCAGTCAGAAGTCCATGGCTGAGGAGGTCATAGGCGCCAGTGGGGAAACCACTTACTAAATGACACAATGTCCTTATCCAGTTGCCTTCTACATAAAGATGACTATGCCAATACATTCATGCTGCTGTGAGCTTTAGTCAGAAACAGTTCTTTTTTTAGCAGTTAGCCATGTCTGCAGAGACTTGTAATGTGGAAATACTCCAAATTAGTGGTACTTGGACACCCTGGCATAAGTGGGACAAATAGGTCCCCCATTCAAGACTCAAGGAATGTTATAAAAGAAAAGACAAAAATAATATAAAAGCCCACAGACAGTGGTGTGGGATGCTAACTTCCAGGCATAACATGACCTTTGCACTCTTGAACTCAGAACAGTTGTGGTTAACTGTATTTGTATAAGATCTGTACAAGATCACTGAGCCTTGAAGCCAGGGCATGTGATACAGATGTCCTGGTTAGAACTGGACTCCACAGTCTCTTACCCTCTGCACACTGGTCAGTGTGGGTCTCTGCATTAATTATCCTCCGCTATATAGAGAAGTTTCTCTCAGATATCTCTCAGAAAAGGGGGCACAAAGATAGTGAGAGCCAGAGGCAGTAGAAGACCACCACAAACTATTGCTTTCCCGACACCACAGGGCAGTTCTGCACGTGAGCTAGAAGCGGCAATGACAAAATACACAGGACCTGCACAAGGTCAAGCCAGAAAAAAATCCCAGCAAGGAGGGGAAAGTGGTCAGGAAATCCCACAAGAAGCTGGGGAGGAGCTAACTACAATTGATGACAACCGGAGAGAGAGTCAGTTGTCTTCTGGGATGTGGCTGCTGAGAGGCTACCCAGGCTGTAAGACATGGCCCCATTTATTCCCGTGTTGATACTGGCAACACTAAGTGGACTCAATGAGTTTTTAAAAAAAATGAAGAAGACATGAAACTGGAAAGAAAGATGGGAGAAATTTCAAGGGAGGGAATGGGGTGTTGATTTGATCAAAAGACGTTATAAGCATATATAAAATTACCAAACAATAAAAATGATTTTAGACTTCCTTATTTGGCTTTTTATGCCCATGAGTATTTTGCTTGCAAATATGTATGTGTACCATATGTACCTGGTCCCCACAAATGCCACAAGATGGTATCAGATCCCCTTAAAAGGAAGTTGTGGATGGTTATGTGGGTGCTGGGGACCAGACCTGGTCCACTACAAGAGTAACAAGTCCTCTTAATTACTGAGTTATCTCTTCAGTCCCCAATAAAATATTTCTTCTAATATTTGCATTTCACATGACTGAGCCCACCAAAAACCTGCCATGGAAGTGAGGGGATGCTCATGGCACCCCAGCTTTTTCTATGAATTTATATGGACTTATGGTTGATTGGAGAGAGACATTTTATTCAGTGGTACACCCTATGGCAAGTGTCCACTCTTCTATAAACAAACATTTACCCATGCTCTTGTAAGCAACCTCAATACATCTCATGGGGGAGCAAACAAAGGACACATGAAGGGCACAGAGGTAGAAGGCAGGTGAGTTCAAGAGAAGGAGACTGTGGGGAGGGAAAGGGGACACGAGAGGATAACAACAATATGAATAGTATCAAGACACTTCGTGTTTGTGTGTAAAAATGTCATAATGAAACCCATTGTTGTGTATAATTAACATACGTTAATAGAGACATTTATATTTTAGTTATCCAATCCCAAGTGATCAGCAATACTAAATAGAATCAACAAGCTGGTGTGTGTGTATGTTTGTGTGTGTGTGTGTGTGTGTGTGTAACAACAATAATAATTAACAAAGATGAAGTCCTGAAAGGGATGAAGGAGTGAGAAGAGTTTGAGGGGGGAAGAGAGGGTAGAAAATATATATACAGTATGTATTTATGAAACATTCACAAAATTAAAAATAACAAAAAATGTATTTGTGTGTGTGTATAAGGTATATTTGTGGGTGGACAGGTGGACCAGTGTGGGTGGATGTGGGTGTGCATGCCCACGCACACATGTGGAGCTAAAGTCTGATGATGTGTTTCCCCTTTGTGCTCTTATTGCTCTCATGTCACCATGCTGGCAGAGCAGCTGCTCTTGCCCACTGAGCCACCCACCCTACCCCAATATAAACAGTTTTAAAAGACCTGGGGAATGGAAAGGGATTTATAATTTTAAAAAATAACAAAAACATTTTTCCATAAATCCATGCAAAACATACAGTGACCGCATAAAAAGAATATAGAACTTAGTAAGAAAAACACAAATTCAAGATGACTAGATTAATAGAAGATTAGAAATGAAAGCTAACAGAAATATAAAATTTTTAAATTAATAAACTCATTTTGAATTGAAATATATATCAGAAGAAGTACAAGGTCCAATAATAGGCAAGTACAGTCTTTAACAGAGCAACCTCATTTCTAAGAATCTGTGCTGGCTAATGCTGGTTGTCAACTCACTGCATCTTAAATCAGCTAAAACAGAAACTTCCAGGCAGTCCTGTGAGGGATTTTCTTGATCAGACTATCTGAAGCAGGAAGACCCACCCTAAATCTGGCCCACACTTTCTGGCCACAACTCAGATAAAAGGATACAGCAGGAGAAAACTTTCTCCCTCCCTGCGCTCATTTTCTCTGGCAAGTTAATCTCTTTGTCCACCCTGTTGCTATAGTACTCCTTCCCCAATCTTAAAATCAACTTCTGGCTTCCGTTATAGACTGAAGACAGAAGCACTCCAGGAAACCTTCAGGACTTCAGTATCTAAGTAGGACTGCTGAGACTTCCAGCCTCATGAACTGAACAACTACAGAATTTTCGGCCACTCCACCAGTGTGAAGCAGCCATTGGTGTAATACCCAAATGGACCATATGCCAGATGCCAACCTGATAAATCCCTTTTTACACACACACACACACACACACACACACACACACATGTTCTATTGGGTCTCTTCTTTTGGAGAACCTTGACTAATACAGAATCCATCTCAAACATGAATGAGCAAATGCATGAAAGGACTAAAAGGACATAGACACAAGGAGTCATATAATTGTTCATATTTTAAAGAGAGTGTTATGTGGTCACACACACTTATAACCCAGCACTTGAGCGACAGGAACAGGAAGATTACTATAAGGTCAAAGCTAGCCTGGTCATCATAGCAACTTCCAAGCCAACCAGGACTACATAGTGAGACCCTAAATTAAAAAGAGGAGGTAGATCCCCAACAGGAGTCTGACTGGTCTAACTATGATATGTCTACACATAGTGGGGTACAGTGAGGCTCTGGAAAGAAGTCTAGGTGTGCACATCTATGTTATGGTCTCCAGGACATGCCACTGGGAAAAGCAAATACTCACAAAAAGCAAGCGAGAAGGCAAACCAAAACCATTTTCAAGCAGTGATAACAACAAGAGATATTGATACAAGCTATGTTTCATCAAATAGACTATATGCTATAGATTTTACTTTGAGACCATTTGTAAATTAAAAAATAACTCCACAATCATAGAGTAGGTAAAACAAGATTGCCCAACTGTTGAAGCTTCATCTTGGGTACATAAGGTTGGTGATGTTCTTTGTTTGAGTTTGAAGGGTAAATTTGCTATAAAAGGTTTCTTGGGATGTTATCATAGCCAGAGCATCCGAATTCTGTCTGTGAACCACCATTTTTCCCTATCAGAAACTGAAGAAATACTTATGCCAGAAAAAAATGAACAGAAAATACAGGGGAGATAACAGTCTACTGTTTAATCTGGCTCAGCTCCTGAATCTTAATGCAGACGTTGTGTAAGCTGAGTTGGAACATATGGACCAGGAGGCTGGTGCCACAAGGGGCCCTCTCTCTCCTCATAGCTGGTGCCACCTCTGCAGAGAAAGCCCAGACCCTTGTAGCCTAAGGGAGGAAATTTCTTTCTCCAAAACTCCCTGTGCTAGAGAACATAACCAAATTACTTTTATTAAATCTAAGTGCCCAGAGAAAGAATAGGGATAGAGTTGGAAAAAAATGGACTAGGAAGAGCAGGGAAGAATTGGAATCTTTGGCATCTTTTAATCTGCCCAACACTCAAGCCTTCCTCACACTCTGTCTGTTCCAGGGAGACCAAGTCGGTGGGGTTTGTGGTCGTCCCTCTCCCCAGAGCCCATGCCCTGCCCATAAGCTGTATAGCATGGGTTTTATGCAGCCTCTCTCAGCTTTTCTCCTTTGCAATTCAACTTAGAGAAATTCCCCAAAGACGTTTCCCTTTCAGTCTATGTATGACCTTTTTTCCTAGTTACCAGAGTGAATAGAATTTTTCTCTCTCTTTTAAAAAAGAGAAATTTGAAAAGGGGGCAATTAGATGCATTATCTCTCTAGGGCTGCCACAACTAGGCTCCACAGACTGAGAGCCTGCAGAGCAGAAATTCACTGTCTCACAGTTCTGCAAAGCTATTCAGCCGCTTCTATGGGCTTCTGAAGCCCCTCTACTTGGCTTATAGAATGCTGTCTTTTGCCTTTGGCCTCCCTTAGTCTCCCTCTGTGCATCTATGTCCAAATATTATTATTATTATTATTATTATTATTATTATTATTATTATTATTATTATCAGCAGCAGCAGCCTCCTCCTCCTTCTCCTCCTCCTCCTCGTCCTCGTCCTCCTCCTTCTCCTTCTGCATGGCCCAAATTACAGTACATCAAGGTCCACCCTAAAGAACAAAACTTAATCTAATCATCCCTCCAAGGACTCTATCTCCAACCACAGATATTCTAAGGCACCAGGGCTTGGGCCTGTAACACACATTTGGGAGGGGACACAAATCAGCCTAAAGCAGATGTCATAGCTCAAATTAACATGGAGTCAGATGGTTTGAGGTATGTTGTGGGGGTGACTGGAGTACAAGGGATGAGCTTGAAAGATAACCAGGGAAGGAGCTGCTGAAGGACAGAGTGAGATGTTCCTGATGGAAGGGGGTGGTAGGCAATGAGATCCAGAGCACAGACCAAGAAATGAATCGTGGTGACAAGAGAGGAAAGGGGGAAAGAGATGAAGAGGAATGTGGAGTCTTTTGTACTTTGAGGTAGATACACTGCCCTGTGGCTTCCATTTTCTTTGTAAAATGGGTGAAGGGAATATAAGGTAATGTGACATCAGACATCAAAAGTAGCCTGGGTTGTGTGCCATGGAGAACAGCTAAGGGTTATGAAGATTTCTGTGTGTTTCATAAATGATGGTAAGAAAAACAGGGAAGGTAGTTGATAATAGCAGAGCTGGAAAAAATATTCCTGGTGAAGGAACACTTGTGTATATTTTAAACATATGTGAAAGAGCATATAAGACAGATAAGACAGTAGGAAAGGGTAACGAAAATGTGACACGGATAAAAGGAGCACTATCCAGACAAAAGGAACAAAATCCTGCTGTCCAAAAGACATTGGATGGAACTGGAGATCATCATGTTAAGCAAAACAAATCCTGCTGTCTACAGCACATTGGATGGAACTGTAGATCACCATGTTAAGCAAAACAAGCCAGACAGAGAAAGACAAGTAGTATTGCATGTTTTCTCTTGTAACGGATCTAGGGGAAGGAAATGAAAGTAGGGTGTGATAATTAAGGACAAGAATCGGGACCAGTGGGAGGTGGAGGAGAATGAGTGTACTCAACAAGAGAAATGCCAAATAGGATCAAAGTACCTTTTATTTACATATGAAAATGTCATAAATGAAAAAAATACTATTTTATGTAACAAATATACACCAGCAGAAGCTTAGCTTTTCAAAAAGATGGCTCTCAGGGGAGGGAGAACCTATTAAACATAAATGCTGAAAAAGAAAAAAATATGAATTTGACTACATAATTATACACTTCTGTTAATAAAATGTAATTAGAATAAATTTCTATATCACTAATAGCAGAAATCTTGCACCAAAATAATGAGAGACATTTTCCACTATAAAGTTAGTAAAGATTAAGAATAGCATTCTCAGTGTTTGCACAAGTATAATTACTTACCTCTTTCCACAGAGGTTGGGAAGACAAAACTCATATCCCAACAGTGGTACTCTACTTGGCTAGATTTGCCGAGAGGCTTTAAAGTCCTTCTGAGCTAGTCCTCCCATTACAGGAAAACAAACTGAAGGGTTTCTTTCTTTGCACAAGAGTGTGCATTGCTGAGTCATACATAACTTCAAGGGGAAAGCATCTCCCAGCTTTCAGGCACACCCTGGAATTGGTTGTGTAAATTTTGACCCATCCATATTCTAGAATACCGTGGGGTTGTGAAGAGTCACGTTGCAAAAACAAAATTACTAGGAGGGGAAATGTTTGCAGCCTACTGTTGGGGTTTGTAGTGCAGGTGTGGGAAAGAATGTGAGGGCTCAACCCTATATAAGTTCAAAGCAATTGGTGCATTAAATAAAGTTAGCTGGGTAACTATGCAGGCCGGCTGGACTGGGACATGTGTGGCATAAGAAAGTGACTTAGTAGTCCACGCACACATAAAGATATATATATATATATATATATATATATATATATATATATATATATATATAATTTAGAGGGCAGTTTAATCCTTTGTGTGTATATATATATTTATATATATACATAAATATATTATTTAGAGGGAATACAGAAAGGAAACACAGAAAATGTCTATGATTATTTTTAAAGTTCCCGTCATATTCTGGAAATTCTTCCTATGTACTGGAATGTTCTGCATCATGAGTGGCTCTCATTTCCCCTAAAGAATTCCAGAAATAGCTTTCCTAGACTCTCTTGTAACTACAGCATAGCCACATGACCTTTCTGAAATCTGGGTTTAGATGAAAAGGATTCTTGGTAATGAGTGCCACCTAGAAGACATTTGCTGAGAATATCCTGACTTATTTTGAAGAGGCTGCTGCTGGCAGAGGCCCTCAGTGGTGACTTAATAATCCTGGAGCTGCTGGGCCACACGTGTGCACTCCACTCCTTTCTCGGTAGCCTGCACATTTGACTAAACGCCCGGAAAGAAGCCCCTAGTATCTAATCTTAAAGACCTTTCCTGTTAACATGCGTTAACTGAACTGTTGGCAATCAAACACAATGACTGATTTAGACCCCATTCTAGTTGTAGTGCCTGGCAATACTAAAAACATATATACCTCAGTTAATCCTCCTGTCCTCAAACAGCAAGTGGCAGACTAAAAACAGACCCTCACATCTACAATAACCTGAAACCTAGTCTCTAACCATGAACAATCTTCTATCCTTCTGCAACCCTGCATTTTACTCTTATAAAATGAGAGAGCTGGAATAGAAATACCTCTAAGTTTCCTTCCACTGTAAGGAATTAGATAGTTCTGTATTCTTGGAGAGTCTTCCCATCGCTGAGAAGGCAGGAAGTCCTCGTTTGACTTCTGACAAGATGGCCATCTTCCTTCCTTCTCAAGAAGACACTGGAAGAATGAAATGGAGAAGAACCTGAAGGTGACCCAGGGGTTTGACCATGCCCATCCATCATTCATGAAGAGGCTCTGGAGTTACTTTCACATTTCCATATGGAGACTGCAAGTGCCTTGTCTACCCTGCAGCCACTAACAGAACTGACCCCGCAAATACTTTTTCAGGGGAGCTTTGGTGGCTTTGAGAGTAAAGCTGAAGCAGTGGGTTCTGATCAATGAAGCACAGAACCAACACTGGGAAATCTGGGCTGCTGTCCCAGCTGCATTTCTTACAGGATGGCCCTGGGCAAGCCCTCTGACCTTTTCGACCCCTGGGATCTCCTGAAATGTTGCGAGCCATGGCTCAAATGAAAAAAGACAATGCAAGTGGAAACACTCTGAAAACGGAGGCCTCACACAAACTGCAAGGGGCTATTATTAATTTAGAGAGCAATCAAAGGATCTAAAACTGTCTGCATTTGAATAGTGTTTCTTATTTTGCCGTATGCTTTTCTCGTTTTGTCTTCACATGTGAGAAACTGGGGCAGTTATTATTATCTCCGTTTCACAGATGAGGAAACAGGACAAGCGGCATTGCCAGCCCTGGGAACCAGGCATCCCATCTCCACCCACGTCCCCTCCTGCATATTTGCAGGTAATCCATCCCTGTCCACTGTGCGGGTGGCACAGCCTAGATGGTAGAGTGCACCTGTCTGCAAAGCAGTTTGGAGGATGCTGTAGAATGTTAGCCCAATTGGGAAGACACGCAGTCTGCAGTGCTCTGGACTTTCAGCTGGGCTTCCTAGAAAATAAATGTAGGGTTGCAGTTTCTCAAGAGCAGTGGAGAGCCAGAAAAAAAAAAGAAAAAAGAAAAAAATAATTGATATTAAATGCTAAACAAGACATAGATAGAGTATTGATATGTTTTTTATGGCCAATAACATAATACCAAGGGTTGGGTGATTTCTACATAAGAGAAGCTTATTTTAGCTCATGGTCCTGGATTCTCCAGGTCAAGGGGCTGCATCAAGGGTTGGTTTCCTTGCTGACAAGTCTTCAGATGCTGCAAGGAAGTATGTGGCAAAAGATAGAACATGTTCATGCATATATTCTGTGTTCTCAATCTCTCCTTACAAAGCCACCAGCATTAAATTGACTTTGATCCAAATCACCTCCCAGAGGTTCCATCACTAAATGCCACAGCTAGGGTAACCTCATGAGAGTTCAAATCCAGCATGAACCAGCCTGGAAAGACCTGTCCAGTTGGTGCAGTGCTAGTAGAACAAGTGCCCTTAGAGTAACCAGCTACATTCTGATTGGATTTAAGACTTCACAAGATGGAACTCATGCCTGGTATTGTCTAATGAGCTAAGACTCTCTGGTTGGTTATGTCACAAGCCCCAGAGGAAAACCTACATATATACATTATATATATATATATATATATATATATATATATATATATATATACACAGAGAGAGGATTAAACTGCCCTCTAATATATATATATATATATATATATATATACACACACACACACACACACACACACACATACACACAGAGGATTAAACTGCCCTCATATATATATATATATATATATATATATATATATATCCGTAAATTCATGAGCCTTTAACCCTCATCAGAGGACATTTTTTTTTCAATAGGTGGTAGTTAATACCGAGACTCACAACTGGTCAGTGTGTAGACAATAAGAGATTGAGGAGTACTCATCCCTGAATGAGATATCTGTATCATACCTCTCCCTGAAAGACTGAGGGACTGTCATGGAAGAGGGGACAGAATGATTGTAAAGGCCAAAAGCAATGGCTATTTGCAGCAAACAGTTTTTCCAGACATGGCACACCTAAGATACGCACAAGATCAGGCCAGTCAACGATTTCTTAGCTACTGAATTTTGATTAGCAGTGAATCTATGTAATGTTCTCCATCTCCTGCAAAAAGCAGTCTCTTTGATGAGGGATGAGAACCACCCTTACCTGTGGGTCTATGTTTGTAGGATTCGATTAGAAATATATTGATTTAGGAAAATGGCAGGAGTAGGTTCTTCTCTCAGGTCTATGACCTCTCAAACCATGGCTAGGCTTACAATAACAGACATGAATTCCCACCTACTGAGTCCGTGTCTTTGTTAGGCTTTCTGTTGCTGTGAAGAGACACCATAACCATAGCAACTCCTGTAAAGGAGAACATTTAATTGGGGCAGGCTTACAGTTTAGAGGTTTAGTCCATTGTCATCATGCTAAGTGGCATGCAGGCAGACATGGTGCTGAGAAGGAGCAGAGAGTTCTACATCTTGATCTTCAGGCAGCAGGAAGTGAACTGAGACATACTTCCTCTAACAAGGCCACACCTACTCTAACAAGGTCACACCTCTTAATAGTGCCACTCCCTATAGCCTATGGGGGCCAATTAGATTCTAACTACCACAGTAGGCCTTATGTCCAATTAGACAACTTACCCTGGTTACCTCTAAGTTAAAAGTGCCTCTACTGCTCCAGTGAGAATATCTTGTTGATGCAGTCATTGTTGCTTTACAGCTGGGTGTGATCATTTACATTGGCAGCTTGCATGGCATCTCAGATACTATGAGAAAGGGTCCTTGTGGAGGAGGTTTCCAGGTCAGTATCAGCTTCATTCCCCAGGCCCTATAGGTACAGTCTGTAATATTTCCAGTAGTAGGTTAGCATCTTCAGGTTCTGGAAGGCAACCAAGAGCAATGGCAAAAGTCCATGCTGTTTTCTTTTGGGAAACACTTATATTTTCCCGACCAAAAACTCAAGGGAAAAAGTTCCATGTCTGGTACTGGAGTTTTTGTTAGTGCATGGCTCTTGGGGGAAGTATCATCACTCCATCTGACATACTGGTATAACTCAATTAACAGATAGATGATAGATAGATAGATAGATAGATAGATAGATAGATAGATAGATAGATAGATAGATGATCGATAGATAGATAGATAGATAGATAGATAGAGATAGATGATAGAGACAGACGCATGTGTACATGGTTTTTAAGTAAGCTTATAAAATAATGCTTTCTTACAGATTCTTTCAAACAATAAATTTTCTTAAACCAGAGCAAATTTTAAGAGGGCAAACCATAGCACACAGCCAACATTTTCACAAAGCTCCCCCAACCCAATCATGGTCATTCTGTGATCCCATTGACTGAGGGTCGGCCTCAGCAATGTCCACTCCAGGCCTGGTAGCTTTAGAGTGTCCCAGAGCCACCAGCAGCAAAGTAATGCTTACTCAGAATATGCGGGTTGTGGATTCACAGGACAGTGTGCTGTAATTGTCCCTGGTGAAGCAACTGTGAAAAGTACTTTACAGGTGGCCTTTTAATCAGCACTTTTGAATTCCATCGGGAATTCGAAACACGCCTGAGTCCGATTCTCACCATCCTTAGAAATGTCTCAAAAAAGAACACGTAATTTGAATAACACTTAAAAAAAAAACTAAGAGTCTTTAATTTAAACCCAATAGTCCCTGTGTTGGCTGCATTAGATCAGATGATTGGCAGAAGCTTCTTCTGGAGGCAGAGTGTACTTTGGGCTCAGTCGTTTGATTGGATTTATCCCACAAACTGTGTGAGTCGGCTTCAAGCCAAGACATAAGAGGTCCCATGTATTTCCACTTGTTCTCATTCTTAGATCCATGACAAGAAGGAAGATGCTCCAGGGAGTGGCTAACCCAAATGAGACATGTGGGAGAGACTTGAACACGGTTTGCTTACAGTGCGTAGAGCACAGAACTCTGGCAGAAAAAGCACAACCAAGCTGTAGACCCACACGCGTGAAGTAAATGCTGGGTGTTCTTAGTTTTCTTTTTAATTTTTCTTGCATAAGATTAAATGCAGTGCCTCTTGTGCACTAGGCAAGTACTCTACCGCCCCAGCCCCAGCCCAGAGGCTTGCGTATCCTAAGCTTCTACATTATAGAGTATGCAAAATACTGCTAGCGCTGCGGCTTTATCTGAAGCATTGATTTTAAATTATAGGGCCTCCTTGGACTTAGAAAAGAGTCATGATTCTTTGGGAGTAGCCAATACGAATTGCTCTACAATGTATAAAACAAAAGATGTTTGATCTCTTTATCTTTCCTTCAGCAAATTAGGTACAGCCCCACGTTTGCAAGCGCTGAAGGCATGACTTGTCTAATACTCTCAGTACCAGACTCCCTCCTCAGACGCGGTCCCTATAAAAACTCAGATAAATAGGAGATGAACAAGAGACGTCCCTATTTTTGCCCCTGCTCCTTCAGTCTTTTTTTGTTGTAGACAAGTTCAAAAGTCACAGGGCTACATGGATGGTTTTACATTCTGATGACTGGAAGTGCTTGGATGATACTGAGTCTGGCCTTACAAATAGGCTCATGCTCATATTGTTTACCAAGTTTACATGGAGTCAAGATGCTATTGGGACTATAGAGACAAATAAATCTGTGCTGCTCTAGCTATTCAAGGTTTCTTTTTGTGCCTCTCAAAAGAACTTTATAGTTGTATTTGCTCAAGATGTGCTTATTTCTTACCAGTTTTTATAGAAGCTTTCCCATTGCCAAGGTTAACCCTCAAGCAGCCTACTTAGGTATTATTGCTGCAATTGAAGAGTTAATGAACAAACTAAAAAAAAAAAATGTTAAGTAAATTGCACAGAATTGAGATGTGACAAGAACTAGGATTTGAACTGTGTCCTTGTGTGCATCTGCTAAACAACATGACTTTTCTCACTCTATTAGAATAAAAATCAAGGAAGGAGTGATTGTATCTGCCCTGGTTTCCACTATCTAACATATCTGCAAATGCATGTTTCTGAGGATGGTGAGACATTATGAGGTGGGTGGCATCTGGGTACAGCATCGTTCTTTGAGCAAATTCTTCAACTGCTGACTCCTTCCCCACTCTCCAGAGGCTCCAACACTGACAAAAGATGTGATTCTGAGTACCAACTCCAATCAAGAAAGACAAAAACCAAAGGTCTAAGTAATGCTGTGGATGGCTTTGCCCAAGGACAGCTGTTCCCCAAAGGAATCTGCACTTATTGGTAATCTAGCCAGACCATTCTGCCTCGTTGGCATTTGATCACTAGCTAGTGAGAGGTCAGAGAGACCTATGCTCTGTCCATCAAACATCAGAGGATGCTATGCTCTGCCGCTTCCCACTCTGGCCTTGCTGGCTCTGCAAAGACTGCTGATCCCAGAACTATTGCTACACACACAGTTAACACTCAGAACTAGTTCTGTTCATATGCAGATTAACCAGTCCCAAATCCCTACCACCCAAACAGCTCTGTTGAGCCCAAACACCAAGTTATTCTGCTCTGGGCATCTATTATCTTGTCTTACTCACTCCTACACCTTAGACCCACTGCAATCATTCAGACTAGCTAGTCCTGTTCTGTCTTTGACTGTAAAAGCCCAACAAAGTCCACATCAGCCCCCAGAATCTCTGTCACCTAACCACCTCTGGTGCTTCCAAACTTCACTCTGGCGAAATGTGAGCAACCAATCGTCTTTTTGATGGCAAACACCTCCCCTTCTGTTAGGCTACAATAGCAAAATCATAGGCAGAGCCTTCACATTGGAACACAAACCCATGAAGAGAATAAATGTCTACTTATTTCTACCTGCTTCGTACAAGATAAGAATCAGACACTTGGGTTCGTCTGCTTGCTTGTTTGTTTGAGAGAAGTTGCAATTTTGGATTTGATTAATCTCTGAAGTTTTTTATGGTGATAGGTAACTCAAACTGAAAATGCTACACACCACCCTGCAAAACGTATTTCTTATTGGTCAACCAAGTCAGAAGGACTTGAAAGGTATTGTCTTTTGTGATCATCAGACAGATTGTACCTTGAGTCTAAAACCACGAGTTTCCTCTATTGCAGCTTATTCTATGGGGGTGAGGTCGGAAATCTATTTTACAGCAACAGCGTCTGCCTGTTCTATTCTCGGCTTCCCCTTTCCTCAGCATGAAAGTGTTGGGATACACATGTAAACCACACAGCAAACAAACCCAAGTTTCTGTTTCTCATCTTGTACGAAGCAGGTAGAAATAAGTAGACATTTATATGGGGTCTGGTCAAGAGAAATAATTGAGGGTCCGGGCTAGCATCGGACTCCAACAGTAATGGCATACGCCTTTAATACCAGCACTCAGGAGGCAGAGGTAGACAGACCTCTGTGAGTTCAAGGCCAGCCTGGTCTAGAAGAGCTAGTTCCAGGACAGCTAGGGATGTTACATAGGGAAACCCTGTCTTGAAAAACCAAAGAGAGAGAGAAGGAGGAGGAAGAAGAGAAGAGAAGAAAGGAGGAAGAGGAGAGAAGAAAGGAGAAGAGAAGAGAAAGAAAAGAAGAAAAGAAAAGAAAAATATGTTTTATGACTGCTCTGAGCTCTGAGGAGGAAGCATGGTCCTGCTCAGCACCATGAGAAACTGAGTGGGGCCAGGAGATCCACACATAGGCTCAGGGCCATCTGCCCAGGCTCCGAGGAGAAAACATTGGTTCTGTTATGGTGAGCAAATGTACGGTGTGGCACAGGAGAGAGAGAAAACAATTTATTTCCCGTGGTGAGAATGAAAGTGGTGAGGAGTGGGCTGAGGTAGGTGGCTTGATTGCTACCCAGGGCCATGGTGATCTCTATAGACCATGTCTATGCTGCCTGAACCCATGTCTGTCTGGGTGCAGGGATCCTGATACCACCAAAAGCCAAGAGGATATGGATGTACAGCGTTAGTTCTGCCCCTCACGGGCAATAGAGAGCATCCAGCACCTCGCCTGGGAAGCACAATAGAGCTGCCCTGTTAGCAGGGGCATGGGTGAGCTGGTCACCAGGGCACGAGAATGTGAGTGCCCCTCTCTCCTGTCGTGTGGTGGTGGCGTGTGTGAGGGAAAGATTCCCTGTCTCCTCAACCCCTTGACACCTGCAACAGATAGCGGACCTGATCCAACCCCTCACCAGCTGCAGCACTGGGAGAAACAGGCTCTGTGTCTTCCATGGGCAGCACAGTAAAGTTGACTCTATAGAGAGGGTGCAGGTGAGCCAGCCCTGACAGTGTGATGGGGCATAGCTGGTACCACCTCCCTTGTCTGCAGTGTGTTGTGAGGAGTGAGGGAAAGATGCCCTCCCATGGAGCCCCTACTGCCTCCTGCTGGGGAGGGAGCTGACCCTCCCCTTTACCAACCACACCTCCTCTAGGCAACACAGGGGAGCTGACCTTGTTGACGTGGGACCCCAAGAACGTGAGTGTAAGAAATTCACCCCGCCCATCATCTGCCATATGGTGGCATGGGTGGGGGAGAGATGCCATCCCCCCACTCCCCTGCCACTCTATGCCTGAGGTGGGTGGGAGAGCTGGCCCTGAGGTCATAAGAGTGGAAGAGCTGACCCTTCCCCTCATCAGCTGCAGCACTTGGGAGAGCAGACCCTGCACCTCACCTGGGCAGCACAATAGAGCCAACCCTGTTGGCAGGGGTGCGGGTGAGCCAGCCCCAAAGTTGTGATTGTGGGATAGGTGTCCACCCTGCTTTGTCATGTAACAGTGTGGGAGGAGAAGAGATGCCTCCCCTTTCCACTCACATGCACCACCTGCAACAGACAAGGGAGTTGACCCTCCTGTCACCAGGGCAGCACTCAGGAAAGCAGCCCTTGACCCTTACCTGGGCAGCACAGTAGAGCTGACCCCGTTGGCAGAGGTAGAGGTGAGCTGGCCCTGACCACACCCCCCCCCATCTACCATGTGGCTATGAGGGCAAGGGAAAGATATCCGCTCCTCCCTTACCCCTGTCATCTTTGATTGGCAAGGGAGCTGACCCTCCCCCTTGCCAGTTGTAGCCCTTGGGAAAGTGGACCCTACACCTCCCCTGGGCAGCACAGTAGAGCTAACCTTATTAATGGGGGGGGGGTGCAGGTGGGTTGGCCTCAAGAATGTGAGCATGGAATATTTACCCTGCCACTCATCTGCCATATGGTGGTGGTGGGGACTGGAGATGTCCTCCCCGCTGCCCCTCTGCCACCTACAGCAGGTGGAAGAGCTGGTCTTGGGGTCATATGATCAGGAGAGCTGTTCCTGACCCTCGGCAGCTGCAGCACTTAGGACAGTGGCCCCTGTCCCTAGCTGGGCAACACAGTAGAACTGGTCCTGAAGATGCAGGTGTGGGAGAGGCAACCCTGAGGGTGTGAAAGCAGAGCAGGCTCGCCACTTGCTCATTACCACATGGGATAAACTAGCCAGGGCAATGCTGGAGAGCTCATCCTGGTAGTAAAGACACGGGGAGAGCTGGCAGGCTGACTAACCCTAGCAACTACCCAGGCCCAGAACCAGGGCTGTGGTTGGCCCACCCCAACATCAACCCATCTGTCATCTGCTGGAGCACATGAAGGGACCCGTCCTGCAGACCCAAAGCTGCAGAATCTCCATGACACAGGCAACAAGGGAGTCTCCCAGAGGAGTCCCAGGGAGGACCCAGCATCTATACTGTAGCAGAAACCAGAGGCCTCGAACCAGTCCAGTGGCTCTTGTATTGAACACTTCAAGTAAAGCTACATGGACAAAAGGATTTACTGTGTGGCTCAAATGACTACAACTTCCCTGATGAGATTTTCCCTTCTTCTTCGTTTCTTTAAATAATATTTTATTTGTGGGAGGTGAAGGTTGCGAGGCAGAGAGTAGATACAGAGGGGTGGGAAATGAATGGGATAAAGATGCATGATGTAAAAGACACAAAGAAAAAAGAAAAAGAAAATTTAAAAATATATGCTTTCTGTTATAACATATGCATATTCACACTAATCCCTCTCCCCACTTGTAAGAAATATTTTCCTTGGAGAAATAAATCTTTATCCACTACTGGCAAAGTTGTGAACTGGTGTAGCCTCTATGGATATCAGCATGAAGGGTCCTCGGGAGGCAAGATTAGAGTTGCCATATGGTCCAACCAGACCATTCCTGGGCACACAACCAAAGGAATCCCAGCCAGCGTACCACATACACACCTGCACATCTGTGTTGATTGCAATACTGTTCAGTAGCCCAGTGTGGAGCCAGTCTCAATGACCATCCATAGATAAATGGATTAAGAAAACAGGGTTTTCAGCAAAATTCTTCACAGACCTCGAAAATACTCAACTTCATATGGAAAACAACAACAACAAAAAAAAAATGCAGGATAGCCAAAACAATCTTGTACAACAAAAGAACTTCTGAAGGCATCACAGTATCAGACTTTAAACTCTACTATAGAGCTACAGTAATGAAAACAGCCTGGTATTGGCATTAAAAACAGACAGGAGAACCAATGAAATCAAATTGAAGACCCAGATATCAATTCATACAGGCACAAACACCTGATTTTTGACAAAGAAGCTAAAAATATAAAATGGAAAAAAGAAAGCATATTCAACAAATGTTGCTGGCAGAACTGGATATGTAGAAAATGCAAATAAATCCATAAATATCCTTATGCACAAAACTCAAGTCCAAATGGATCAAAGATCTCAACTAAAAACAACCACACTGAACTTCATAGAAGAAAAAGTGGGAAGTAGCCTTCAAGGCACAGGAGACCACTTCCTAAATACAACCCCAGTAGCATAGACATTGAGAGCAACAATTAATAAATGGGACCTCCTGAAACTGAGAAGCTTCTGTAAAGCAAAGGACACAGCCAACAAGACAAAACAACAGCCTACAGAATGGGAAAAGATCTTCACCAACCCCACATCAGACAGAGGACTGATCTCCAAAATATACAAAGAACTCAAGAAACTTGACATCAAAAGAACAAATAATCCAATAAAAAAAAATGGGGTACAGACCTAAACAGAGAACTCTCAACCGAGGAATCTAAAGTGGTTAAAAGACACTTAAGGAAATGCTCAATATCCTTAGCCATCAGAGAAATGCAAATCAAAACAACTCTAAGATTTCATCTTACACCTGTAAGAACAGCTAAATCAAAAGCACTGATGACAGCTTATGCTGGAGAAGATGTGGGGAAAAGGGAACACACCTCCATTTCTGGTTTGAGTGCAAACTTGCACAACCACTTTGGAAACCAGTATAGTGATTTCTCAGAAAATTAGGAAACAATCTATCTCAAGATCCAGCAATACCACTTTTGGGTATATATCCAAAGCATGCTCAATCATACCACAAGGACATGTGCTCAACTATGTTCATAACAATATTATTTATCATAGATAGAACCTGGAAACAATGTAGATGCCCCTCAACTGAAGAATGAAGAAAATGTGGTACCTTTATACAATGGAGTACTATACAGTGGTAAAAAATAATGACATCTTGAAATTTGCAGGAAAATTGATCCATCTAGAATAAAATCAGTATTGAGTGAGGTAACCAGACCTACAAAGACAAATATAATATGTCTTCACTCATAAGTGGCTTTTAGACATAAAGCAAAGAAAAACCAGCCTACAGTCCACAACCCCAGAGAACCTAGACAACAAAGAGGACCCAAGAGAGACATACATGGATCTACATAGGAAGGAAAACAAGACAAGATCTCCTGAGTGAATTGGGAGCATAGAGGTCATGAGAGAGGGTAGAAGGGGAGGAAGGGAGAGGAGTAGAAAAAAATGTACAACACAATAAAAGCAATAAAAAAAAAAAACAGGGTTTTACTCAGGCACAAAGGAGAATGAAGCCATGACATTTGTAGGGAAATGAATGAGCATGGAGATTGCCATGCTAAGTGAAATAAGCCACATCAACTCTTGCTTGTAGAGTTTGTTCTAAAAATAAAACAACATGAGAAAGGAAGGAATAGAATAAAAATTTGGGGGACTAGAAACCAGTGGGAGGGAAGAACAAGGGGGGTGACTATGATGTAAGCAACAGCACGCATATGGGGAACATCATGATGGCACCCCTTATGCTGTACAATGGAAACATATTAATAAAGATAATCTAGTAAGTCAAAAGATTAAATGAACAAAAGCAAAGCAATAGCCCCCCTTACTATGTAAGACTCACTTAATGTTTGCATTCTGTCCCGCCTAATTTCATGGCGCTGGCAGCTGCTCATGGCTGTGTTTTTACAGTCCATCTGTGGATTTCAAGAGAGGGTATAGAGAAAACCCACAAACTGGAAACTTAGTCAAACCAATCCCTCATAGGACAGGCGAGGAAGCTGATGGTCACAGAGTATCAGGATTTGTTCATTTTCCACCAGACAAACAGCAAGCCTAACTTAAATTATCAAGTCAAAACCATCCCTAATGGATTTATACACCTAAAGTACAGAGAACACATATAAATCAGAATTTAGTCAAAGATAATCACCCGAATAAACACGTGTGTATATTCCTGTCCTCATTCCACTGTGTAGCAAATCCAAACATGCACATACATGTGCAACATGCATATACATACATGATACATCAAATTACAGAATCAAGTGTCACCTGAAGGTTGTCATCTTCATAACACTGAAGAGCACAAGGATGGACTGAAGCCACACCTGTTACTGTCATGTCTGACTTCACTAAGGCATAAATGTCCTACAGCATGGATGTGGGTGTGTGCTGGGGTGCGGGGAAACGTTGCTGGGAATTGAACTTAAGAGTTCTACCACTAAGGTATATGCTAGGCCACTTTTTACACTCTGTGGCCCAAGCTGATCTTGAAATTGTACCATCGTGCCACAGTCTCCTGAGTAGCTGAAGTCACCGGGCTGCCCCCCGGCCTGACTTGGGCAGGGCTCCTCAGACCTTTTCCACTAGTAACCCCAAGGTGTGTCGGTCTATGACAGAAATATGTAAATCAAGCATTCACTGACAATAAATCATAGAGACGTTTATTTTGATCCTATTGCACGTACTGGCTTTGTGGGAGCCTAGGCGGTTTGGATGCTCACCTTACTAGACCTGGATGGAGGAGGGAGGTCCTTGGACTTCCCACAGGGCAGGGAACCCGGATTACTCTTAAGGATGATGAGGGAGGGGGACTTGATGGAGGAGGGGGAGGGAAATGGGAGGTGGTGGCGGGGAGAAGGCAGAAATCTTTAATAAATAAATAAATAAAAATAAATAAAATAAAATAATGTTTGTGAGACTGGAGAGATAGCTGAACAGTTAAGAGCCCTTGGTGACCTTGCGTAGGACCTGGCTTCAGTTTCCAGTGTCCACATGGCAGCTTACAACTGCCTGTGACTCTAGTCCCAGGCCATCCGATGCCCTCCTCTGGCCTCTGCTAGCACCAGGTACACATGTAGTGCACAGACACAAACACAGGCAAAAAGACTCAAACACACATATGCCAATTAAATTTTACAAAAAGAAAAATAATCTTTTCCTTACATATAACTTCATTTAAGAAAGGTAAAAACAAATTTGCTTACCAATGAGAGGTATCTGTATGCTTAATTTTATATAGAATTCAATTTGGGTTGAATATTTGATACTATAGGATGAGCCACATCCTCAACCCTTACAAGTTCAGCAATGTTTTGATTTTAGAAGCATCAATCCTGAGAACACATACTGTTTCAAATAAACATGTAGTACAAAATAGTAGTTGTCGGTTTGGGACTATTTCAGAAATTGCTGGAAATTCTGTTCTAATCTGAAGCCAAAATTCATTTAAAGATGTTTATGAAATTCGAGGCAGCATCTCAAATAGCAAATCTCTAAAACCAAACATTCTAGCACAATACATTCCAGAGATATGCTAACTTGATACTTCTATGTTGAGGAATGACACTAAGAAAATATGAAAAGTCTTTGTTTTTCATAATTAAACTTTGTTTCTATAAAAGCAGAAAACTTCCTAAGTATAACAAAAGCACTGTAACTCATACTGTGGTGGCTTAGATTTCTGAGGCAGCAGAAGAGACAGAAGGCAGAAAGAAACCAAAGTTTGAGTTGGGAGGTGGAATTATTTATTTGAACAGTGAAGGGGTGTGGGCCAAGAGGGAAAGAAATACTTAAAGTTTATTTAGGGAGTTTGTGGAACTGGGCACATTGAATACAACCTCAGGGGTCCTATGTGGGAGTCTACAGTCTCTACTTCCTGGAGTTGCTCATCCAGAGGCGATATCTCTTTAGAAACGCCCTGGCCGGGCTATCAGGAAGTGGGTGATAGTGGCTGATTGAGTCAGGCAAGGGCAGTGAGGCCGAAAGACCTGGAGTGTCAACACAGGGGTGGAGAATTTCAGAAAACCTTAGAGGGACAGGGAGTTCATTGGTTAGGGTCTTGCAGAGTTTGTTCAAGGCTTTAATCCAACAGTCTCCAGTCTGAGCTGAGGCATTTCAGAATACATCCAGCGACACCGTGTGACGTAACATCAGGCACAGTGAAGTACGTGTGTTGTGTGTTCAGAACCAATGCTACAGGAAACTAACACAGAGCTGCAAGAGCAAGCAGCGCCAGAAACACCTCAGATCTGTTACGTGTTTGATTTCGTCTTTGCTCGTTGAACATTCAAAAACCTTTCACTGTTCTCAAATTTTTCACAGCATTCAGTCACATGATCCCAGAGAAGGTTGCAAACCCACAATTTAGGAAGGTGCTCTGGTGGGTGAAAGAGGTACTTCGTCGTTTATCAGTACTATACGCGGGTGTTAATCGGCTTTCTGCCATTGTGCCAAAACATTTGAAGAGCAGCAGCTTAAAAGGAAGAACATTTGTGTTAACTTGTGGCTTTAGAGGCCTCAGGACTTGGACACTTGGTTCTGTTGCTTTTGAGCCTCTGATAAGGCAGAGGATGGGGGTAGGAACTGCACGGTGGAACAAAGCTGCTCACCACATATGAACCAGGAAGCAGCGAGCATCAGCATGGGGCCAAGGTCCCGTAAGCACTCCCAGATGATGACCTAACCTCCTCCCTTTCGGTTCCACATCCTAAGGATTCTACCATCTCCCAACAGCACCGTGAGCAGGAACCCAATCCTGAGTATTGGGGAGAACATTCCAGATAGATCACAAACTAGAGTTCAAGTGTACCCCAGGAATCAAAAACATTGAAGAAAGATCCAGGAGCAGACATCACCCAGAGCTGAAGAGATAAACCAGAAGACAGACTGCAACCTTTGAGCTGAAAAATAGTTGACAGTCCAGCTCCATCACCACAGTGCCCCCAGAAACCCTCTGCAGCCCACACGCTATTGGCTTAGCATGCTCACAGCTCAGCTTTGAGAACTGGGTATCTACTGCTTCACTTATTAAAATCAAGAACACTCGTATCTGCAGATGAGAAAATAGCATACTTTGTTTTTATTATTCTCCTTTATTTCATTTTATCTGAAGTTTTAAGCTCACGTTCCCGTCCTCTAAAGTTTACTGTTTCGTTATGGAAATCCTTCAGATTTATTCGTGTTTGCGTCTTGCTAATTGACAACAATTTTGTCCATTAGCTCTGTGTTCAATTGATTCCATCATTTTCTGCCCGTCCTTTCAGGCTTCAGATTTCCCTTTCTAAGATTTATTCATTTTAATTCATCCACATACTAGACGGAAAAGTTCCTTGCAAGGCTTGTTCATCTGTTGGCTTTCTTATAATAAGATACTTCAAGGACACTGTGCATCTAGAAATGTTCTTTCTATTGCACTCTAATTTAAGCAAAAGATCCACATTGAGACTGCACCCACCCCCTCAAAATTGTATGTATTGGAGTGGCCATTGTTATGGAGTGACCATATTTATGGGGTAACTCGCATGTGCTATTAAATAAAAATACTATTTAGTGGAATATATGTGAAGCTTGCTGCCATGTATATAAGGAAAGAGGAGACTCACACACACACACACACACACACACACACTCTTTCTCACTCACTCATTAACATGTATTAAATACATTATAATATATTCAACTCCTTTAATATAATATTATATATTATGTTAGATTATATATATTTACATACTACTCAGTATTATCATACCATATTAATGTTTTACACAGTTCATTTATCTATGCCATTATATGCTAAATATATTGAATTACAATTTTCACGTCAAAAACATAGGAAACCTGAAATTGTTAAAACAAGACAGAGATAAAATGTGTTGGAAAAATTAGGAACTGAAATAGACTTCTTTGAATACACCGTGTATTAGACCCATGTTTGAAGCCCTGTTCATAATGTACATAAGGAGAAAACTAAACAAAGAAAAATACAGTGCTCGACTCTGTAGGAGCATTTAAGCAAGTGAACCTAGCTAGGTGAGTCCTCAGTGGGCAAGCTAATCTCAACACAAAGGGAGCATCCCAATATTCTCCAGCCCAGTAAATTGACTCTGAATCCCTAGCTGAGCAGATTCAAAGAATAAAAAGCTGAGAAAAGAAAGGTTTCCAGCTGTATTCACGGTATCATTGAGGTAGTTTTCCTTGGTGCCATTGTTCCAGTAAGACGACAACTGGGACTGATTCAGAGGCCGTACAGGTATCTGAGGTTTATGAGGTCCGCGCAGCAATTTCCATCCTGCAGGGAGTCTCCTCTAGACTCCAGAATGCCCAGAAATTAGCAAGATATACAAGAGGCTCCTCCCCACGTCAACAACAGAGCAGTAAACAACTCCTGGAGAGAAAAGAAGAGGGCCAGAAGCTTGGAGGAGGTGCTCCACCCCCTGAACTGTCAGGAAGAGATTGTTGGAGCTGCCTGGAAGTTACACTGACAATCGGGATTCCAGTTTCTAGGAGCGGAGCTGTGACCTGTATGTAGGTGGGCTTTTCAGTGCATTGAGTGGTCCATGTTCCAGCAAAAGCCTCTCACTCATACTCCTGTAAGTAACACCAATAAACCCATTGGCTCGCCAATTTGCTCTTCAGTCTATCATCGCTCCCTATCTGGGTTAAACAGATATTTGTGCAATATCGGTCAAGGAAAAGTGTCACACAACATGAGACCAGACAAAAACCCATGTAGACCTGACTTCGTAATAAACTTCTATAGTTCATCTCTAAAAATACCTTGGTCCCTGCATTATTCAAAAAATTGTCTAGAAGCAATGGCTAACTCAGGAGTATTGAGTACCCATGGTATCCAGGTTGTGGTCTCCTTTCCCATGGAAGAGAATCAGAGGTCTGGGAGGAATAGGGGATTTGGAATATGGGGTAGTAAATGTTGAAATTAGTTTGAAAGCCTCTTGTCATGCAAGAAGGCTGTGGAAGGCAAGTAGGGTTATCCCCTACCACCCTTGCTCAGTCTAAAGTCTGCCTTTATTTTCTTAATCTTAACAGGTTCTTTCTCCTTTCTGTTTGACAGCCGCTGTATTCTTTATCTTTAAAACTCAACTGCTTTGTTTTCTAACATCTGCTGGGTCCTCTATTTTTGCTAGCGGAATTTAGGTACAGACTGCGCATATTCTTCATTATCCGATGCATCTTCATCATCAGTCTGCTGGGTCTCTTATTTTGCATAACATATTTGTTTATTCTTTTATTTTTATATCCCCTCTAACTCCCCTTTCCTTCTCCTTCCCTTCGGCAACATTCAGATGTGTTGGATGTGTGGTCCTTCATTTCTGTGTGTCCTTGTAAAACTGATAGTGCTGTTTTATGTACACATACATTTCATTTGCATAAATGGTACCGTAGTATGGACCTCTTTTATTGTTCACATTTTCGTACTTGGCAGCACATCAGTCTGGGAGCATTTAGTCTGAATTCTAACGTGAATACTCTTGCCTGGGAAATATACCAGGCTGTTTACCTATTATTTGTACTTAGATTCCTGAAGCTAGATCACATTTAAATAGTCACTACCACAAACAATGCTCTGATGGGTAGCTTCAGAGCAGTCACCTTGAAAACTGACGTGATAATCTCTGCAAAAGCACCCAGAAATTGGAATGGTGGGTCATGCGACATATATACTTATCGTCCACAACGTGTCACTGATGGGTTCTCAATGGCTGTCCCAGCAGCACATGGTTCTAGAGTCCTCACTTTGACAAGCCTTTTACCGTCTGACATCTTGATTTCTCTCAACTCAATCTTCCCTAATTTTTAAAATTAGAGAATCTCCTAAACTGTTTGAGTTTTTCTTAGAAAACTAAGAAAATTCAGTAGTTTGAAAAACTCCTTTGTCCTACATAGCCCTTACTTTTAAATTCTTATTATTATTTGATTCTATTTTTAGTTCATATTCCTTGCCATTTTCTTCTGTAAACAAGAAATCTTCTAAAATATGTCATCTTCATTTTTAGTTCAATTTCCCTGTCAATTCTGTACATTAATATTGCTAAGCTACAACTTTTAAATGTATTCTATCAAAAGTTCTCACTTTTTAAAAGGAATTTTTATTCCTTGAGAATTTCATACAAAGTATTTTGATCATTAAAATTTCTCACTTTTTAATTTTATTTTTGAGATTATAGTTACAACATCTCTTTCTTCCCTTTCCTCCCTCTAAGCCCCCTGAAATACTTCTCCTACTCTTCCTTCAAATTCATAGCCTCTTTTTTCACTGACTGCCATTGCATGCATAAGTGTATACACAGTATGTATTTCTAAATATAACCTGCTCAGTCCATATGATATTTCCTATCTGTATATTTTCAGGGTTGACCATTTGGCACTGGACGAACAATTGTGCTCTCCCCTGGGAAGACCACCTCTCCTGCTAACAGCTTTCTTCAGTTGCCTGTAGTACTTTGTGTAGGGCTGAGGACTTGTGGGGTTTTAGTCCTGCACTTTGGTGTGTCAATTGGCGTCATCCTTCTTCAGCCCACATTTCAGCAGCCATCTTGGTGAGACTTTAGGGACTTAGCTTCTGATATTTCTAGGAGATACAATCTCATAGCAAATTCCCTGACTCTCTAGCTCTTATAATCTCAAGCCTACTCTTCCACAACGTTCCCTGAGTTATAGTGTGGGAGTGTTTTATAGATGCATCCTTGGGACTGGGCTCCACAACTCTGCATTTTGGTTGCTTATGGTTTTCTACAATGGTCTCTGTTACAAAGAGAAGCCTCCTTGATGAAGAGTGAAGACTACATTTATCTGTGGGTAGAAGAACAAATGTTTATAGATTGTTGTTAGGGATTATGTTGGTTTAATAAGTTAGTGGTTGTAGATTCTGCTCCAATAACCATGACTTCACAAGCAGTTAGCTAGGTTTCCAGGATCAGGCATGGTTTTCCTCTTGGTGATCAGTTCTTAAGTCCAATTAGAGAGCTATTGGTTACTGCCAAGGAATGTGTGCCGCTACTGCAACTCTTAGGGTTATAGTGCCATGCTGACCATTGATATGGCTCATAGACATTTTAGCTGGGTAGGACCGTTGGCTGCCTCCCTCCTTTTGAAGCTTGCATGGTGCCTTCTGATACCATGAAATCTAGTCTTCAGGGAGAGGCATTCAGGTCAGTTCTGTCTCTGAACCCCGTTTCCGAAGTACATGGTGTCTTTAGCAAACAAACAAACAAAACACACCAGCTTTCCTTCCACCTTTCAGGACAACCAAAGGAAATAGCAATAGACTATAAGTTTGGACAGCCCCTGCCAACGTCTCATGTCTGGTATTGGAAAGTTTAGGTGATCTTTGGTTATTGGAGGGAGCAACCTCAGAACAAATGAGAAAAGTTTATTAAAACTGTATATGTATATTTATACATGGAATTATGTATATTATAGGAGGGTGTTTTTAGGCAAATAGTTAATAGTAAGACTCCTTGTGGCTTTTTCAGCCACCCTTATGGTTATTTTGCCCATCTCCCTTTTTCTTCTGTATCATCTCTATCTCTCCTGCCTCCCTAAGGAATCCTCTTCCCCATTTCCCTTATCAGCTTACCTGTGTCCTCCCATTCCTCCTCACCCTCCTCCCACATTCTTCTGCATTTACCTTTCTTCTCTCCTAAAAAGCCCCTTCTTTCCCGTTGCCCTGATCAGACGACTTATACCCCGCTAAACCTCTCTCCACTCCTCCACAGTCCACCTATCCTGGCAATGGTCCTGCTTTATTTGCCTGGTTTCTGTAGTTAGTACAAGCTATGCACTGACATCTGAAGATTTAGAGTTCCTAACTCCAATGAGAGAGAACATGTGATGCTTACATTTCTGGATCTGGGTATCTGGGTTATCTCACTCAGTATGATCTTTTCTAATTTCATCCATTTTACCTGCAAAGTTCATGAGTTCATTTTCTTTATAGCTGAAATAGTATTCAATAGTATTCCATATATATTTTTTCATTATCCATTTATCAGTTATAGGACAATTAGGCTGTTCCCTAAAATCTCTCACTTTCGTGCAGAATTTTTATTTTTGATTTTCTCATAACAAGATACATTTTCACTAAATTTTCCTATAATTTATACTCTTGTATTTCATACAATGCAAATTTTTAATTTGGTGTGAAAGCATAGATAAATGTATAAAATTTATCATTTTCCTTTCTTAATTTGTTTTATATTATATGTTCATGCTTTTTACATATTTGTTTTTTAATCAACTTTGTGTTCTAAGGACAACTGGTTTGTGACTAAATATCACACAACTCTATTTTTCTAGGGTTTCATATTTTTCCAGTTGGATGCTTCTAAACCACACCCAGTAAATCTTATACAGGAAGTTGAATCTCTTTCCTATTCTTTCTCAGTTCTAGGGGTTTTTCTTAATGTTCACAGAGGTCCTGAGGATTTTTTTTCTTACTTGCTCCCTAGTAACTGTGTCTGAAGGCATCTGACTGTTTGCCATTGACATTTCCTAGCGAATACTGTGCCTTTGCAGTTCCAAATGCCAGCCCCTGTCAGCATTCTGGTAGAACGGCAGAGTTCACACTGCTAAGACAAAAGGCCAATTCTTCCTAAATCAGGAAAAATTTGTCTATGAAATTGTTGAGGCTTTTTCCCTCCCATGTATTCAGTAAACTTTATCTGGGGATGTCAATTTTATGTATGCTGCAGCTCCGTCCTTCTCCAATCATCTCTCTGCCGTTTGTGCTTAGCTCCGAGCATGCTATCAGGACTGTTGCTGTTAGGGTTAATGCTAGCTCTTCTCTCCGGAAGCTTTCATCTGCCTTCTGCCATTTGGTTTCCCACTTCCTTCTTTCATCTTTACTGCTATAATTTTCTTCCGCTTCTATCTTTTAAAAATTATTTTACAATTTATTTATTGTTTTAAATAGCATGTGAACCACTGGGTTTCAGTGTAGCACCTTGGAGCATCATTTCTTTGTGCTGCTCTGTCCTCGATGGCCCTCCACAGCCCTTACTGCCCTCAGCAGTTCTCTTTCCTCTCATGTCAGGTACATCCTAGTACCCTCTTCATGTGACCTTCCCCACCCACCTAAAGAACTCTCTTTCCTTTTTCATTGTCTTCTTCTAGTTCCATGATCTATACCTACCTCCAATATACATGCTATAAATATATAAAAATTAAAAGGTGGCATCCATATATGAGAAAAATACTGGTATCTCTTTTTCTGAATCTTTATTACTTTTAATATAATAATTTCCAGTTACATCAGTTTTTATGCAAATGCCACAATTTCATCTTTTCTTTATGACTAAATAGAATTCTCTATCTCTCTGTTGTGTGTGTGTGTGCGCGCGCACGCCACATTTTCTTTATCCACTGTTGATGGACACTGAGGCTGGTTCTATTTCTAGCTATTGGGAACAGTACAACAGTAAACATGGATGTGTAAGCGTTTCCGTGATTGGAATTATATTCCTTTGAGCACACACCCAAGAGCAGTAAAACTTCTTCACCCATCTTTCTTTTAATTATATGTATGTGATGGGGGGTAGGTAGGTGCAAGTGAGTACACGTACCCACAGACACCAGAAGAGAATATTGCATGGCCTGGAACTGGAGCTACAGGTGATTGTGAGCAGCTCAACATGGGTGCTGAGAACCAAATTCAGGTTCTCCAGAAGAGTAACACGCACTCCTAACTGCTGTCATCTCTCCGCCTCCATTCTTCTCCTATTGTGACGCGTCTTCTTTGAACCATCATTTCTTTTATTTGACTTTCATTAATTAACTGGTTTTATGGAGGAAATATTCATATTCTTTTTTTCTCTGAATAACTACATTTTTCCGGGACTATGTTTCACATTACTTTCCTTTCCAGATTTTATTATCTTTGGATGGAAGCTATATTTTGTGGAGAAGATGTGGGCTAATGGGTGGAGTGAGGGGCAGGCTTGGAGAGTGAGCTGGGACAGCTGGCCATTCAGATTTAGGTGTTCTGTCTCAGAACATTCTTCCCAACTTTGGTTTCAGGCCTCCTTTCCATCTTATCTGCATCTTATTCCTTTTTTCGGAGGGTATCTCTACTTATATACATTTGGGAAGACTGTCTTAGTTTGCAATAAAATAGTGTATCTTCCCAGCTTTAATCTGTGACTTAGTATTTATTTTCCTTCTGCCTCCTTCCTTGCCTCCTTCCCTCCTCTCTGCTACACCCATGTCTTGCTTCTTGTTGATACTGCATGCCTACACAGTTCCTACATCACCTCCCACCACTGTGTGGCATTTTAATGGACTCAGGGATGGTTCTCAAGCCCACTAATACCCCTGGATTTTCAGAGACCATATGCGGTGCTTATATTTGGACAACTCAACATGCTGATTGAAATCTGTGGTGCTACATCTTCTCTGGATGGGATGACTCAGTTTGGTCAGACTTAACTGCATTTAGCAGATACTCATTGTAATTATAGTCGAAACTTTGTGTCCTTCCTAGCTCTGTTGATGTAGAACTGCATTGGTTGATTTTTTTTTTTTTTAATTTTCAAGACAGGGTTTCTCCGTAGCTTTTTTGGTTCCTGTCCTGGAACTAGCTCTTGTAGACCAGGCTGGCCTCGAACTTCCAGAGATCCGCCTGCCTCTGCCTCCCGAGTGCTGGGTTTAAAGGCGTGCGCCACCACCGCCTGGCTGCTTTGGTTGATTTAAGAATGTTTGTCTTCCATCGGTTTCAGGGAAAGCAGGTAAGTTAAAATGCTTTTACGCTATCAACATCTAAATTTGGATGAACAAGAACTATCAGGAGAATCAGGTAAGAAGAAGAGCTTAGAGAAAAGAAGCTGCTCAAGCTGAGGACAGCCTGCTGAGTCCACTGGTGACATCTAGGATAGGCCATAGGCTGGGAAATAAGAAGGCTGGAGAAAGACCTAGGACTTCAGAGCCAGACTCAGGCTCACTGACAAGTCAAGTGATAAGACTGGATGGAAGCATGTGGGAACCCCAAGTCGGGAATACTGATTTAAAATGTCCCCCCAAACTCTATTTAGGCTTGGTCCCAGGTGCAGCAGTGTTTGAAGGTGCAGCCTTTGGGGTGTAATTGCATCACTAGTGCTCTGATTTCACCGAGGCATTATGCAATTGGTGGATTCAAAAGTGAATGTGCTGTGAGAGAGGCTGAAGAGGCGGGGCCAGGTTGGACTTCAAGCTATGTCCTCTCACTCCCTCTCCCCATGCCCCTACCCCCTCCAGTTTCTTGTCCTCAGTCTTCCTCTCCCTCTCTCTCCTTCCTAGAAACCATGGTGAGCAGCTCTACTCTACTTCATTCTCTGTCCTCCCCGCCACACGGTTCTGCCTCAGCCCTCACCCAGGGACCTCAGAGCGTAGAACCATGGACCAAAAACTCTGAAAACCTGGTCCAAAACGAGCATGCCCTCCTTAAAAGTGAGTTAGCTCCCATTTTATCACAACACCAGAACGCTGACTAATACAGAAGGAAAAGCCAGAGATGATCCTATAATGGTAAATGAAGAGCAGAGCCCGGAGAAGTGAGAAGGAAATAAACAAAGCAATAGTTAAAAGACAAAGAGGGTTCTCTAAGGGGAGCTAATTAGCATGGCCCAGAGAAAAGTGGTGTGTGATAAGGTCTCAAAAGCTGGCATTGAATTAAATAACACAGGAGTCACTGATAACCCTAACGAGAGTGGCTTCAGAAACTAGAAGGAAGGAGAGCCTCCATATCAGAGGGGTGGGATGTGAATAGAACATTTCTATGTCTTGTTGGCAAATAGAGAAACTGTTAAAGATGACTAGTTATTAATAGAAAAACTAATAAAAAGGTAGGAGAGAGGATCATTTTAAAGAAAATCTCTTAAACAATGATCCACCATATATAGAAGCTATAGATCTCCTATAGCAATGATAACTCAGATTTCTATGGAAATTTAATTCAAGGGGATTTTGCCTACATAGGCTCATTTCAAATTCAACTCAGTAGGCCATTTCAGTGTTACTGATGAGGAAACAAAAGCCCAGAGAGATAAGAAAGAAAGAGGTTTCCAAGGGATAAATGGAAGAAAATAATTAGCATATCATTTTGACCACAATGTGCTTAGCCACAGCCCCACAAGTAAAGCCCTTCTTTTTCTCAGCATCCTTGAAGAGAGCAAGGTAGAGGCAACATTTTAACTGAGATCAAACCTACGGTGTAAACTGTTAGATTGAAACCTACGTTCTCATTTCCAATGGGATAAATTTGCAGGACCTATTTGGCTTCCTTATTAACTTCTCCAAAACATTTTCTCTGCCTTGGTACTTCCATGCAAAGCTGGGACTATCAAATTACTTGAATTAGTTTACAGTTTAACAGGGAAGATTGTACCACACCATTTATAAATACCCCTTCTGCAGAAAGGAGGAAGTAAGAGAAAGTTGGCTCTGGTGTCCGCCTTTGGAGCAAACTATTCGGTAGTAGCTCCCAGAGGATGCCTCCATGCCTGGATAAAATGGTTCTGGAGCTTCAGCTCCCTCATAGAAAAACAATTTCTCCAAATGCACGACCATTTCTGCTGAGCCACTAAATAACTTCTGCCTGCCCGTGACAGGGACAGCCTTAAGGTAATATGATAGATGCCAAGTAAATAATCAATCAATACACCGCTTTAAGTCTACGTCTATCAGTTTGGCATTGTGTGGACTAATTAGATGATAAAATGTGATGAATGTGTATTAAACTCAGCCTCTCTCTGGTAGTTCCCAGGGGTCCTTTCCCATTTTCTGGCTGACCTTTTAGAGCACAGCCTTATTGTATGTGAATGCAATTAAATCAATTTGTCAGATATTTGCATTAGTCTGGCTTGTTCAGAATTCAATTACTCAGTGTCACTTTACCGCCCTTCGGAGGACCGTGCACTGGCTTGTGTGCAAGTGGTGGTGGGTAAGGCAGGAATGGGTAATCTTGGTGGGGTTCAGACCTGTGAATACTCTCCCTTGGGGATTGCTGAGATCCAGCAGCCCAGATTCCAAGTAGCAGATGGGTCGTAAGTGAACTCTCATCTCAGCTAGCTTCACACCTGGCTCTGTTAGAAGGGTTAGTCTGATGACTCATACTGTGTGTATGCCTAGCTCCCTTACCTGCAGCTCAGGGGTGGTCTTTTGTGTGTTCTCTCTGAAATCGAGCTGGCCGCTGGCATTCCTGTGTTTGTTGAGAGGAGGGTGACACAGCAGAGCACAAGGAAGACAGCAAGGCTGTGCTATGGGGACAGGAAGAAGCCTAGCAGTGAGCAGGTGACCACAGTGACCAACTGGGCTCCATCCTCAAGGGACCACTGAAAACAAGGGGAAAGGTCCCAGAGTTGTCCTACCCAAGAAGCCAGGAGCTTGAGCGTGTCTCTGCCATCCACCAACTGCTGTCTAATAGCAGCTGGGAGCTGCGTGGAGGTATTGGTTCTCTGCACTTTAAGCCTGTCCTGAACAGTACGGGCTGAGCCTTCTTTGGAGGCCTGAGAAAAGCCTCGGGCTGAAAGGGACAGATGGACACAGGTGGCCCACTGGCAGCACACACCACAGGGCAGAGCTTCACAGTGAGAATGATGTGCTTGGTGCTGCCCAACACAGAGGAAAGCATGCTGTTCATAATACCGGATACCATTATCATCACGAGAAATAGGCAAATCCAGGAAAATGACTGTTCTTACACATGAATCCAACTGTGATCCCAACTTTACATGATAGCAAAAGGCTGTGCTGTAAGCTGTCCTGGAGGGAGTGGAGTGGAGACATGCAAGGTCTCCTGGAGGAGACGACACTTGAGCTGGGTTTCTAAGGATGCGTGTGTGTTCACCAGCATACGTGGTGTGGTGGTTTGAATAAGAATGGCCCCAAATGGCTATTGTGGGCTTAGGGTGAACCTGGTGCCAGGAAAATTCCCAGGAATCCACAAGGATGACCTCAGCTATAACTCCTAGCAATAGTGGAGAGGGTACCTGAAATGGCCTTCTCCTGTAATCAGAATGGTGACTACCCTAATTGTCATCAAAGAACCTTCATCCAGTAACTGATGGAAGCAGATGCAGAGATCCATAGCCACGAACCAGGCTGAGCTCCAGGAGTCCAGCTGAAGAGAAGGAGGAGGGATTATATGAGCAAGGGGGGGTCAAGATCATGACAAAGAAACCCACAGAGACAAGTGACTCAAACTTGTGGGATCTCAGGGACTCTAGACCGACAGGTAGGGAACCTGCATGGCACGAACCTATACTCTCTGAGTGTGGGTGACAGTTGTACAGCTTGGTCTGTTTGTGGGGCCCCTAGCAGTGGGACTAGGACCTGTCCTTGGATCATGAGCTGGCTTTTTTTGGAATTTATTCCCTTTGATGGGATGCCTTTCTCAGCTTTGATGCAGAGAGGCGGAGCTTGGTCCTGCCCCAACTTGATGTGCCCTGCTTTGTTGACTCCCATTGGAGGTCTTAGCCTTTCTGAATGGAGATGGAAAAGGAGTGGATGGGAGCAGGGAAGGGGAAATTGAAGGTGTGGGGAGGGGATGGGAGAAAAGGAGGGAGGGAAAACTATAGTTGATATGAAAAATTAATTTAAAAAATAATAAAAGGGTAAACAAACAAAAAGAATGGCCCCAGATATATATAGGGTCATATATTTAAATACTTAGTCACCAGAGAGTGGCACCACTTAGAGGGATTAAGAGTCATGAACTTGTTAGAGTAGGTGTATCCTTATTGGAAGAAGTATGTCCCTAGGGGTGGGGTTTGGGTTTCAGAAGCCCAAGTTAGGCCCCCTGTGGTACACACACACTCTCTCTTCTGCCTCCTGTGAATCCAGATGTAGAACTCTCGGCTCCTCCAGCACCATGTCTGCCTGCATGCTGCCATGCATTCCACAATGCTGATAGTGGAGTCAACCTCTGAAACTGCAAGCAATACCTAATTAAATGCTTTTCTTTATAAAGAATCACCATGGTCATGGTGTCTCTTCATAGCGATAGAACACAAAGACACACAGAAAACATAGGCATGTTCTATGCTGCCAGGGCATAATGAAGTATGTGTTTGGTGATCTGCTTGGAGTTTAGAATGGCTGGCATGAGAGAGAGAACGTAATGTTATGATGCAAATTCAAGTCATGAGAGAATTACTATGGCGTTCAAAGGCCTTGCAGTACCGTGTTATCTTGCAAGAAGCCCAGAGCTGCAGGGTACACTAATACTGAGCTTTCTTTAAACACTTTGAGGACACACAAAGGAAATAATCTGTAATAGAAATAAATAGATTAATGAACAAGAGTTTAAAATATCCACTTCATAGGAATGAGATCAAATGCAGTGAAAGTGTGTGTAAAAGGAATGTCAGGGTTTCCATTGAGCCAGCAAGTTGCATTACTTCAAAGGGAAAGAGAAGTTAATTCAAGCTTAGATCGCATTAATAGAAATAGTGTCATGTTCCGATTAATGGCTGTTGCAGTCACACTTGTCTCGCTATCTGAACAACCCAGGAAGCCGGTGTCCAATTTTAAATAGCATGTCTTATAAAGGGGACATGAGTACAGCTCGGGGAAGAATGAGCAGATACTAGAGTCCAAAGACCACATGAAATGTAGAACACACCCGAGCTGGTTTCTGCAATCAACCAGAGATTTGAATTACATCGTGTGCTTCCAGGGGCCAAGACTCCAATCTCCAGTAAAGCAGTATTTAAGCCAGGGGAGCAAATGGAAAGCTTATAGCAGTGGATGGTCAGCACTGGGAGGAAGCTCCAGGCCTGGGAGGACTTGGCTGTTCAAAGACAGAGGTCGGTCCAAGAGCTTTAATGAGATACTAGTTCCAGTGATGGGATCATACCCCAAAGCCTATTCCAATCTAAATATTCTGGTTCTGAGACAGTGGTCTAATGGACGCATACCACAAAAGGCTTAACTAGTGGGAAAAACCAGAGAGGGTCAAAAAGCAACGGACAGCATATCTGTGGGGTCAATTCCAAAGGGTCGGATTAGGGAGATGAGAACATGTCAGGGGTTTCCTTTTTATTCTATAAGGGAAGCCATAGGTGTAAAGGCTCTGACCCTATATTCTATGCAATGGCAAAAGTATTGGCAGTAGCCCCTGAAGAAGAAGAGAAAGAGAACAGAATAAAGAGGAAGAAGCAGCAGGGGCATGGGAATGAGGAGAGACATGTTTATAGTTAGTTTATTGGTAGTTTGCACTACTGGGTGTTCTTACTTGCTTATTACAAAACACTTTGGACTTCATCGCCTTGATACAAGAATTCTTTCTCTCACAAACAGTGTTCAGAAACACTGCTAGAGAGAGGGACCATTTCAAACATATTTTGGAGGAAGACATGATTAATGGTTTGAAGGTCTACGCTGAAAATCTGATCTGCCTTTGGGGCAACACAAGATATTTCTTGCATATTACCCTAAGGCTTCCCTGTAGACACCATTATTAGTGACTGTTGCTTCCTAATGTGTGGGGTTTGAAGCATCACCACAGTTCTGCCTAGTGAAACTTCTTGTTCCTTCAAGCTCATGCTCTTCCCATTGGCTGTTCTGGACACACACACACACAAAGGTGGAGGTGGTGTCTGAGGCTATATCCAGCTTTTCCCTCCACTGGGCCAGCCATCTGCTGTGCAGATGTGTCCATACATGCCATGTATTTCTGCCAAGGACCAGAAAAATTTCTAATACCCCCCCCCCCAGAAAATGTGCTCTGCATGTAAAAATAAAGAAAAGACCCAGTAGTTCCAGATGGGCGAGAGGAAGCGCCTGTGTGTAGCCTAGTCCTTACACAGCCTTGTCCAGCAGACTCACTGTGTCTGGGTATTTGCTATTCCGCAACTGGAGAGGTGCTTGAACACAAACGTGTCTTAATCAAGGTTCTTTTGTTGCCTCAAACCAAAGGGAAAGTGATACAGGGGCATGGCTTGAATCTCAAGGATACACAGTACAGCCAAGCTTCCCGACAAGGACGTGGAAGCAGAAGTTGGAAAGCTGTAAGAAACCCCGGTGGGTGTCCCCTTCTCACCACATCTAGCAGCTTCTCTCCCCTAGCCCTCCTGCTTCTCTTTCTCCCTCTCCCTACCTCCCACTCTTCCTCTTCTGCGCTGCTTTCCTGATGCCAGATGGCCTTTCATCTCTGTTTCCACATGCCTACTTTGTCCTACCTCTCAGACTGGCGTTTGCTGACTTAGAGAGCCAAAGTCAAAGGTGGCCAAATGCGGCTGCCCAGTAACTCTGAATTTGCATACTCTTATTTTAAAATAATCAGCAGAAAATAAATCACGTTCTCTAAAGCCAATTCCCAGTCTCGTCAATCCATTTAATATCACTGCACCGTTTAAAACCAAGTGACCCACTCCAGCTCAATTAGCTGTCACCCGGTGGCAGAGTGCATGGTCTCTAGATCCGTCATTGTGGCATGGGACAGAAGTTCCCAAAGAAAGAGACATATGGGTAGAGTGAGCTTCAATCCCATAACTTCACAATGCATCAAGAATAGCTTAGGAAATTTGTTCAACTTTGGACGATAGTCAAATTCTTTACTACAGGGGCACAGCTTATTGTAATCCTCTATACCAGGCATCATTCTGCCTCAAGTAAAAAAAAAAAAATACAGCTGGTGAAACAGCTTCCCTAATGATGCTTTCTTGACAACATATTTGTGTGTTAGCAACATTGATAGGGGAAGCAAAGTTGGAAGAGTTTAGGAGAGAGATCTCAATAAATACACAATTTTGTCTTAAAATAAGGCTGATGTCTTGCTCCAACTAAAGATTATGGAGCTTGGTCAGACTGCCAGAGAAGTGAGTCTGCATGCACATGTGCAAGGAGACAGGGTAGAAGAAAGATGTCTTCAATGAGATACATAATTTCAAATGTCTTATTGTCTTTCTGTAATAACGAAAGGAGTCTAACATAAAAACTGTGCCATGGTTTGAAGATGTGACACCCTCCTCCTCCTGAGGACATTGACTCAATACAGGATGGTCAGAGATCACAGAAGAGTGTTAGGTAATAGGGTCGCTGGGAGCAGCATCCTCAAAGGAGGTTAGTGCAGTTCTTAAAGACTCTGATTCCCTTCCTGTGAGCCCTAATTATTATAGAAATAGTCACCTCCAGTCCATGAGTCCCTAGTGCTTCTAATCTCAGTGTGTTGCCCCTCCCTCTCTTGTATATGCACCATGATGCCAACACCACACTGTTGTGAAACCTCAGGCCATCACCAGATCTGAGCTGATGCCCATGACAAGCTTTTGGCCTCCACAACCATGAGCTAAATACACCTTTTTTCTTAACACAGTACCAAGCTTTGATACTTCATTACAGCAACAAAATCTGGATAAGGCAAAGTTTAACTATGCACTAGGTTACATCTTCTCTCAGTGAGATGAATATTGAACTTATATCCTCTGGGGGTAAAAGCATGTTTTCTTATTGGAAAATAGGGTAAACTCTTTTATTATATATAGTTAGGAAATATTCCAGATATTAGTCTGCTTATTGATTGACAGGAAAGGTAAAGAATACTTCAAAATCAGATGGGTCTAGGCTATAATCCTATAATTTGGTTAAATTAAGTTCTCTAAACTCTAATTTTCACCATTTATGAGACAATGTTAAAAAGAAAGCCTTTATTACTATAGAAATCAGAAATAAAAATGTACATTACCACTTCTAATCGATAGCTAGCTTCCATCTTTAAAAATAGCACAGAGCAAACTAAATTCAAAATAAAAGTTTGGCATTAAAAATTATTAATCAAAATAAAAATGGAGACCTGCAAGATAGAGAAACAAAAACCTAATAGAAAGGAAACTTACTTTGTTCTTTAAAAAGACTGATACAATTGATAAAACTCGAGTTAGACTGACGGGTGATGGAATCACACACACATATACACACACACACACACACGACATACTACAAAAGGTACAACCTAACATCAGGACAGAGAAAGACAGAAATGCTGCAGCATCTCGGATGTTTGCAGAGTGATTATAGAAATGCCCTAGACAATTTTGTGCCAACAAATATGACAACTTAGATAAGACAGATTAATTATCTTAAAAATAAAACTTGCCTGCCAGGACTTAAGCAAGAAACCTATATAATTTTAATATCCTTAAGACTATGGAAAATCGTGTAAGTGTAGTTAGAAACTTTACCAAATGCCAGACTCCAATGGCTGTCATGATTAATTCTTTCAAATTTTAGGGGAAAAAATAGCAAGTCTACCCCCACTTGATTAGAAAATTAAAGAATGGAGAATATTTCACAATTGATTGTATGAAACCAACATTACCCTAACTACAAAGCAGTATCAGAAGAATCTACAGAGCATGCACAAACTTTTTAATGGTCACGAATCAGATTCAACAAGATACATTTAAGTCAATACAGTCTGCTAATACAGTTTCTAGGGAATGCAAGGTTGGTTTAACATTCAAAAATTAATAAAGGTTAAAAAAACTACAAAGGAAAAACATATTACCGTATCAATAGACTGTGAGAAGACATTTGATAAAATCCAACAGCCACTTCTCACTTCAGAGAAACTTTCTGTAGTCTTCCTTTTAACTCAGACAGAATGGAACTTCTGTAGTTTGATTAATGGCCTATACAAAAATCATCCATAACTAACATTGTTTGTAATGATCGAATATGAAATACTGATAAAAACATCTACTCTCACCCCTCCATTCAGCATTGCCTTAATGAAAGCAACAAAAGACTTTCAAATCAGAATGAAAACTGTCTTGTGCCACAAAAGACAGAATGTAGAAAAATCTACATAAAACCTTCCGGAGCTAGTCAGTGCTTTTAGTAAAGTTTCAGAATATAAAATCAACAATAAACAGCCGGGGCTAGTCATATGCCATGGCTTAAAAAAATGTTTAAGATTTGTACACAGAAAACCAATTTCTTTTAAAACTAAGTGAAGAAACCAAGTATTTGTGGGTCAGAAGATGAAACACTTTTAAAATATCAATTCACCCCAATTGTAGCCACAGATTCAATATAATCCCTCTGAAAATCTCTGCAAACTTTGCAGTTAAGCAATGGTAGGCACCGACTCTATATACAATGGCTCATACAGATCCTTGAATTTACATGGTCACATTCTATGACACAAAATGATAAAACAATGCTGAAAAGGGAAGCTAAATTTGGAGGACAACTCATATTACCTAATTTTAAGATTTAGTGTAAAAACATGATGGTTAAGACAGTGTGGTATGGGCACAAGGTAAAAAAAAAAAAAAAAAAAAAAAACTAATGGAGTAGACTTGAGTATATATGCAAGCAGATAAGCATATTTTAGATACCGTGTGTCAAGCTGCAAGGGGAATCAGCATAGAAAAGCTACTTTTTTTCAGTGAGTAGGAAAGTTAGATATCCATGTGTAGAAAAACAAATTGCAAATCTTATCTTACATGATAGAAAAATTAGCTCAACATAATTACAAGCCTAAATACAAACGTTTAACTATAAAGACATCTGGAAAGCATCACCGGTGAAAACTTCTACGATCTTGAATTGTACAAAGCTTTCTTGGGCACTAATTCATGCAAGAATAAACTTTCTACAACAAAAGTATTATCGGTGTAAGAATATGTTTATACTATGTAGTTCATTAAAATAAGAAACATTTTTTCCTAAATAAATGTTACAATAACCATAAGGGTGCAATAGTGGCACTCCTACTCTCTAATTGGGCTCGCATATCTCCCAACAGTAGAAAAGTCATACCTAGAGTTGACTACTTAGGGCTAGGGACATCATGGGGTTTAGAGGAGACTCTACTGCTGCCCCTGTTCTGGGGCCTAACTGCATTCTAAATACCTAGGCTTACATTCACAGATAAAACAGCTTCTCTTTACAACAGAGACCATTACAGAAACCGCAACTGGTAAAAATACAGATAACAAGTGATCGTGGGACACAGCCCTCATGGAACCCTATTCTGTAAGTCAACAGTTCCCTGGTATATGGTGTGGATACAATGAGCAAGTTCCAGTTGATATCAATGAACTGCTCAAAATACTCGTAACGCTGCAACAAGGTGTCCACAGGAGCGTGAGTTTTCTGTAAAACAGTAAGACTCAGAGAAATGCAAAAGGCTGTGCAATGACTAATGTTGATGCTAATTTGACTAGACTAAGAAATTTCTAGATCGCTGGCAAAGCTCACCTTTGCATGTGTCTGTGAGGGAACTTCCAGGGACAACCATGATTGTCTTGACCTATGAATTGATAACCCCTTGATGGATCATAACTATAGCATAAGGGGGGAAGTGAAAGGGAGGAGATGGGGGCTAGTTGGAGGAAGGAGGTCACTGGGTCTGTATCCTTGTAAGCAGTATATCTCGCCTTAGCTTCTTCCTGTATTCCCTGTCTGGGCTTCCTGTCTACAGTGAAGTGAAGCAGCCTCTTGGTCAAACTGTCTTTTCATTGTGATGAACTCTGCCAAGGGCAGAGTTCAAGGAACATGGACCAGATCCTCTGAAACCATGAGCCCAAAGGACTCTTTCCTTTAAGCATGAGAGAGATCACCAATATAGTCCACACAGTGCATAGTGCATGGGGCGGAGAGAGGGTTACATCCAGAGAAACACAGAAAACAAAGGGCTAGAATCTGGGAGACAGATCCCTCAAAACTAGCCCTATGCTCTCATCACTGGAGGAAAGTCAATCCCCCTGCTCATAAGCAAGCTTGCAAATGAATTAGATGGCAAGTTTGCCACCACCACAGCCCAGAGAACCCACAGAAAAGATCTTCCCTTTAAAACTTCTGCTAGCAACATAGTGAGACCCTGAACAAGAGTGATTAGCATTTCAATATTGCTGGAGGGAGGTCTGTTCTCTCCTCCCAGGGAGCCAGGCCTCAGTGGATGTGAAAGAGTCCCTCCCTGCCCCCTTATGGCTGAGCTTCCTCCTGAAGCTTCTATATCATAACCTTCCTGGAGATTATGCATATAAGCAATGAAGCTGGCCACTAAGTGTGCTGCCTCCGTCTCCCAGGTACAAAGCACATTCTCTCCACACTCTGGTGGCCCAGGGCCCAGAAGGCACCAGAGTGCTCTCCAGCCATGTGTAGGGCACTGACATGGTGATTACCTTAGAAATTGGTTTTCTCCTGCATTTGGCTGTAGAAAAACAACATGGCTCCTCTCTTTCCATTCTTCTCCAGGAAATATGCAAATAGATCCAAAGCAAATGAGTTTAAGCCATTAATAGATGGGCTTCTAAGTGATACCTGACCTGTTGCATAAAAAAAAGAAAAAGAAACCAGAACCACTGAGATCAATATATAAAATACATCGCATGAAATTTGTATTGATGAATAGTGTCTTCTATGGTGATTTGAATGAGAATGACCCGCAAAGGTTCATATGCTTGAAAAGCTGGTTCCTGTTATGCCCAGATCCGTGAAGTCGCCCAAAAACCAACAAGGAGACCGAGTCCCATATGTAAAAGCAAAGAGCCTTTATTTTATACAAGTTTGCAAACTTGGTCTCTCCATGTGTCCAACGTATTGGAATAATCAGAGCGCCCCAAACTCAATTAAAGTTGGGATTTTATAGTAATAAAGGTGGGGGTGAGGGGTTTCTAAGGTTCAGGACCCCTAATTGGCTGACATTTGTCTAGGGTTGTCCTGGTGAGTGTGTGCTGGCAGGTGATCCTATCTACAATGGTTGGAATGTTAGGCATTTCCTTTGGATAGTCTGTTCTTGCGTGGTGCCTGGGTAATCTCAGTTTGTGGTCCTTCCTGCAACCAGGTATTGCCTTGGGTAAACTACTGAGTCTCAGGCCTCCATTAAGCTTATCATGGTTGGGTCCCACTGTTCCTACTAAGTTTATCATGGCTAAGTCCTACAGTCCCTAGTTTGTGGAATTGTTTGCGAAGGACTAGCCTTGTCTGAGGAGATGTGTCATGGGACTGGCCTTGAGGTTTCAAAAGACTGGGGTCATTCTCAGTGGACTTGTTTTCTCTGTGTCTCTCTCTGCAACTCTCTGTATGTCTCTGTCTATGTTTGTCTCCTCTCTCTCTCTCTCTCTCTCTCTCTCTCTCTCTCTCTCTCTCTCTCTCTTTCTCTCATATCTCTCATCTGCTGAGAGGGTAAGTCTGTGACCCAGGCTGTCCTCACACCATATCTTGCCCCATCAAGTCCAGTGGTTACTACAAAACTGGTCAGGTAGCCAATCAGAGCCCACATGGATGCTGACAAGGGATATTCCTTCCCTCCTTCTAAGACCTTAGGTACTGAGGACCATGTGAGTTCACAATGATAAATGCATTCCTCAAAAGTCTACAGAAACATAAACTTGAGTCACTGCCAAAGACCCTGCTTTGGATCAAGAGGGACACATGGGTCCAGACATGCATATTCCCAAGTCAAACCATGCTCTTTCCTGCTCATCTTGCTCACAAATTCACAGTGTTCGTGCTTATTAGATTTGTGGGTTTTAAAGTTGAAATTGATTTTAGCCATTCTGACAGGTGTAAGATGGTATCTTAATGTTGTCTTGATTTGCATTTCCCTGATTGCTAAGGAAGTTGAGCACGATCTTAAGTGTCTTTTGGCCATTTGAACTTCTTCTGTTGAAAAGTCTCTGTTCAGCCGGGCGGTGGTGGCGCACGCCTTTAATCCCAGCACTCGGGAGGCATAGGCAGGTGGATCTCTGTGAGTTCGAGACCAGCCTGGTCTACAGAGCTAGTTCCAGGACAGGCTCCAAAACCACAGAGAAACCCTGTCTCGAAAAACCAAAAAAAAAAAAAAAAAAAAAAAAGAAAAGAAAAGTCTCTGTTCAGCTCAGTGCCCCATTTAATAATTGGATTGATTAACCTTTTACGGTCTAATTTCTTGAGTTCTTTATATATTTTGGATATCAGACCTTTGTCAGTTGCGGGGTTGAAGAACAATGGCAATGGGTTCTTGATCCTATTGCATGTAATGGCTTTGTGGGAGCCTAGGTAGTTTGGATGCTCACCTTACTAGACCTGGATGGAGGTGGGTGGTCCTTGGACCTCCCACAGGGCAGGGAAACCTGCTTGCTCTTTGGGCTGAGGAGGGAGGAAGACTTGATTCGGTGGGGGGGGGAATGGGAGGTGGTGGTGGGGAAGAGGCAGAAATCTTTAATAATTAAATAAATTAATTAATTAATAAAAAAAATTAAGTTGAAATTACCTGGCACGAGTGAGAAGGAAACATGGAACATGCAAAAATCCCGCTTAGGAGTTTATTAGAGGGGGCACATACAGGCCTGAGGAAGTCAGTGTGCAGAGAGAGAGAGAGAGAGAGAGAGAGAGCGTCCAGCCTTTAAAAGCTGCCTAGAACATGCGCAAATGCACAGAGGGGCTTGACGTGACTGTCACGTCACACACAGATGACGGGGTTCATGCATGCACACAGGGCTTAGCTAAGTCATATGTGGATGATGCAACCACGCATGCACATGGGTCACGTGGGGGCCCCGGGGCCATTAAGCACTTCTACCTGAGGTCTTGTCCGCACATGCATGGCCCTAGAACCCAGAAACATCAGCCTTACTGTGGCTGAAATCATAACAAAAGTCGTTCTCCTTAAAGGGATAAACCAATTATTTTAATTTCTGACCCCATTTTCTCTCCAAGTTGGTTCTACTACACAATTTAATTTTTCAGATGACCTGGCATGAGATTTCAGGACAGCACAGTTCTGTGTGCTGGAGGTTTTGTCAAGTCCCAACAACTAGCTCATTTTTCAGACAGATCTGATAGTTTCTACAGGAATATACTGAATTATTTTTTCATGCCAGAGTATCTTCTCAGGTAAAATATTACAGTTTTAGCAGCAACTGTCAGACATGCATCCAGTGTTCATTGTCAAGATGAGAGTGCCGTCACATTTCCGTACCCTAGAAAGTTCAGTGGGCCGCCTGTTATTACTGCATATATATTGCTTATTCCACTGTTACTCTCAAAATAGCAGCTCCTCACTCCACCCCTCACTCCCCTAAAATGTTGTGAAAACTTTGAAAGTGTTGCTTCTGTTTCCCAAACTCACTCCATCCTGTCCTCACATCCCTGCCATCATAAACTCTTTCACCTGTTATTCCAAACACCCCAGCTCCATCCCTCCCCTTAGAGCCTTGTTCTGAGAAGCAATTCCATAACCATAATTCTAGACAACTCCTTAACCTTTAAGACACTCCTGGGGCTAGGGAATAGAGTGTGCTTGTCAAGAAAACTTGAGGAGCAGAGTTTGGATTTTTTTCCACAGCACCCACATAAATGCAGAGCAGGTATGGTGGCCCACCTGTAATCCCAGCACTCAGCAGGGACAGGAGATCCCTAGGGCAAGCTAGCTAACTAGACCAGCTGAACTTGGTGAGCACTGAGTTCAGTGAGGAAGCATGTCTAAGTAAATAAAGTGCAAAGCAATTGGTGAAGATAGTCAGCATCAGGTTTGGACCTCCACATTTAGGTGAATACATACACATGTACACTGGCATACAAACAACACACAGACACACACACACAACACACAAAGACACTCCAAAGCAGGATGGTGGTACACAACTATAATCATAGAACTTGGAAAACTGAGGTTGAAAGATGATGAATTCCTGCCTAGCCTGAATTATACTGCAAGTTCAAGGCCAGCCTGAACTACTATGAGACCTTGTGCCCTCAACAAAAGATACACTGAGCTTCGTGTGTTCTGGTTAAATGTGTGGGCTTTGAACCCAAACTCCTGGATTCCATACAGCTCTACTCTTTAGTCTTTGTTTCATCTTTTCAGGCTTTGAAGGTTTTTCTGTAGGATGGCAACCACACTAATAGCATTCAATGACGTTCAGTATCTTATTACTGCGGCAGTACAAGGAAGCATTCAACACAGTGGTAGGCATATCGAGACACCCCACACCTTATCTGTCCTTAGTATTACTAATATTTAGAGCTGTCAGAACAATCTCTCCTGATCAATAGGCTGAAAAGTTCTGCTCGATTCTCGTACTGCACATACTGTTATCTCTAGTATAACACCGGAATGCTGGGGCTTCATCTTTCATGCTTTTAACTTAAGTTATCCATTGACATATTATAGGTCCTCAATGAAGGTGTTAAATGAATGAATGAATCAATGAGAATAATAACAACTAGCATTTAATAAGAACCTCTTCCCCTCAAAGTCCTTTACATAGTTCGTGTAATCATCAAACCACCCTGCAAAATAGCTTTACTTTTCCGTTTGGAAGATGGAAAAAATTAAGGATCAGAGAGGTTAAGTAAGTCACTCAAATGCAAGCAGCTGACAAATGAGTGGCCTTTTCCCACAACAGCGGCTTTTGTCCAATCTCTTTCTAAAAGAAAAATAGATTAAAACTATTATAGGCCCTTGGAGGTTTTTTTTTTTTAATCATTTCAGCATTGATAAATAAGAACTTAATTTTAAAAATGATCTAGGAGCTGGCAAGATGGTTCGGCAGTTAAGAGCACTGGCTGGTCTTCCAGAGGTCCCAGATTTGATTCCCGGACCACACATGGTGGCTCACAACCATTTGTAATTTCAGTTCCAGGGGATCTGACATTCTTTTCCAGCCCTTGGATATCAGGCATGTAGGCAGTACACATACATATATTCAAATAAAACACCCATACATATAAAATAAAATAAAATGTGGTAATAATTGTGCATTATACCATAGCATTAGTAAACAGCACTCTACAAAAGCCGTGTCTCCATCTTCGTCTTATCAAAATGAATTCTGTCTTGTCCCCCTTCAACATGTATATAAAGCTTCCAGAATTAGTTTAAATTATTTATAAAAGAAAAAATATTTCAGTTGGTTTCTGACTGAGTTTGACTAAGTTGCAAGAAAGCAGAAACATGAGACAAAGGCTCCTTTTACGAACTGGTGTTTGAATTCTAAATTTTGTGCTAATTTTTACATATAATTGTGCTAAATGGCAAGATGAAAGGAAGGGTTTCTTGCTGGAGTTTGCAAGCACTTCTGCACGAATAACACATTGCAGGTGTGGAGAGTCATTATTCTCAATAAGCAAAACAGCAAATTGGGTATAATTGTCACTATATTTTCTATTTTTAGCATGTGTTGAGGGATATTTCAGCAGACCATATAAGACTCTCTATCGGCTGACAGCAGCTTCCAAAGCTGCTGAAGGTCAGTCTGAAGTAAACGTGTAGGTTCCTTGGGATATTTTTGTCTCTCATTAAGCAGTTCTTTCAATATCATGGCTGTACGTACTTTCTACTGTCAAATCATTGCCCATCACAGGATTGCATTTAATAATTTAGGACTGTGGTGCAGACAGCCCTGCTGACTCAAAATGACCCCACAACTTTCCTCTGGATTCGTTAGACAAAGAGATGTCTGAGGTCAGGTTTTTTTTTTCTTCTTCTTGGGGCGGGAAGGCTGCATCATGTGACCAAGAGCATGTCCCCAGCCCTGGCAGGATGTACTACAACTTCTTATGTGGCCCAGGGTCTCCAGGTCCTAAGAGCTGGCACTGCCAATGTCATATAAATAGCTGACCTGTTCATTCCCCCTGCTGACATATCTGTCCTATAGAAATGAAAAATGCAATAATCAAACCGATTGGTCCATGTTACCATTTGAAAGTGAATTGTCCTCTACAGCTTGTGTGTTTGAGCACTTGGTCCCCAGATGTGCCACTGGCTGGGTATATAATCTAGCTGACAAAAAAATAGAGCCATAAGGGTGGGTCTTGAAGGTGATAAGCCAGATCTGTTTCTGCCTGAATTTTTTTTTTTTTTTTTTTTTTTTTTTTTTTTTTGGCTTCCTGACTGTCCACCAGTTGCCTCAAGTTCCCACTACAATACACAGGGGTCATCCTTGATGCCAGGCCTTGCCTGTTTAAACCGTGCACCAAAATAAATTTTTCCTCCCTTGCTCTGTTCTGTACTTTGCTACAACAACTAGAAAAGGAATTAATTCACTCTACTAGACAGCAAACCTGCATGGTATGTTCTAGAACTCTCTGACCCTGCGTACTTCTCCATGTGTTTTTTTTTTGTTTGTTTGTTTGTTTGTTTTGTTTTGTTTTGTTTGTTTTTTTATTGGAAACAAAGCAACACTTATTGTGCAAAGCAAAATCCTTCCGTTAAACTCAGCCCCTATTGATCTGCAGAAGTCCAGTGTGCGGGAGGAAAAGAGAAACAGAACAGGACTCGGAGCTGCGCGTGTGTCGAGGACTCAAGTGCTGAGTGATGCAGTACAAAGCCCGTAGGAAAAGCTCACAAGGCAAAGGCAGACACGCTAGGCTCAGGCAAAAGACAATAGGCAGAAGGAGGAGAGATGAAAGAAATAAAGCATTTGGGAAGAAGGCTAGATGTTCAAAAGGGCTGAAGGACAAGGAATGGCCTAAACTGTCTGGCCTGGGAGCCAGCGGGGAAAGCCAACCTGAGGGGAAGATGGATGCGCTGAGACCCCCACAGGAGCTGAGAAATAGAAGTGTGCTTGGCTGGAGGAAGCATAAGCCCAGCGGGCATTCTGGGCACAAGGTCCCTCTCTCTCCGGTAGTCCATGTTCCTAATGGGACAGAGCTGAGTTTCTAGCAGCTCCTAACAGTGCATCAAGGTGACCACAGGGAAAAGAGAGAAATCAGGAACACCTCATATTCAGATTTCTGACTTTCTTGGCCAAATGAGGTGCAAAATCACGGTATCTCAGAAACATGAAAGGGAACAATGCTTATCTTAAACTTTAAATCTTCGTCCATGTTAAGAAAATTCAGGTTCTCCTGTGGATCCATTCTCGACTGTTGAAGGCAAACACTAGGGGCTCATTGGCAGACCCCGCCTCCTTGCTGAGACAAGGATGAGACAAAAGGTGCTGGGTGCTGAATGTAAGGAAGCCAGGACTTGCAGAGCCACGCAAGGGCTCCAAGCCTAATCCTGGGAATGGAGGCCTTTTTAAGGTTGATCCCCAAAGGCCTCCCTTACATAGCCTACCTCAAACCCCACAGAGGCCCTCAAGATTCTCATTGGTTCGGCCAATGAAAACATCTAATAGGAAGTCAGGAAGATGAGCATAAGGGTCCAGCATGTAAGGGTCATGTGCTTGTTTTCCTGACTCCTCACCCCTAAGGCCACCTCCCAGAGACTGTAGCTCCTGATCCATGAATACTATGCCCAATGCACTTGCACTCCACTGTGCTCTCTCTCTCTCTCTCTCTCTCTCTCTCTCTCTCTCTCTCTCTCTCTCTCTCTCTCTCTCTTTCTCTCTCTCCCTCTCCCCCTCTCCTCCTCTCTCCCTCTCCCTGACACCTCAGCTTCACAGGAGTAATAGTTGGCTGACTGCTACCAGCCCAGATAACTGCATTGTCTTTTATGGATCCCCTACAACTGCACATCTGCCAAAATTTCTCTTGAAAATAAATTATCCTTCAATCATCTTGTTCTGTAGATGCCACCTGTTGAGACTTTGAATATATATTCAGGCTCAGCCCTGGTAGTATACTATGAATTAATATTTCATGAACCCAGTTCATTACCACATGACTGCCCCAGCTATATAGCACAGCATATTTTCTTACATCAAAAGCATTAATTATGCAAATAGAAACATTTATTTTAAATAGCTCATTTTTGTATGGCTACTTTGGCCTCAAAAAATAAATATGTGAATAAAGGTTATTATAGCTTTGTCTAATTCTTATGACGCCGTGACATCTGCAAAACCCAACCTAGTGATTTAGAAAACAGACTTAAAGCTAATGTGGCGGCGCATGCCTGTAAACTCAGAACTCAAGAGGCTGAAGCCCCAGAGCACTGTAAGTCAGCTACCAACGCAGGCCATGTAGAGAGGCCTTGTCTTAAGAAGAAAGAAGGAGGAGGGACGGAGGGATGGAGGAGGGGAAAGGAAAGGAAAGGAGGAAAGGGCTTAGGGGTTAGAAAGACTTGAGTGCAAACCCCAGCTCTTCTTGTCCCTAGCTGAGTAAGTTTGAGCAAGTCACTTACTCAGATGGACAAGAGCTGTTGGCTCATTTTCTGGTCCCTCTAAAATTGGATTTGTTTTCCTCTGAAAGTACCTTCTATGTCACTATCTGAATTCAACTACTCTATTGTGACATAACCCCAATTAGGAGAGTGCCCCCGCTGCTGCCAAAATATGGATACCAAATTTTGCCTCTTTAAATCCAAGCTCTCAGTTCCCGGGAATGTCTCATCAGCTCCCTGTTCTTCAGCTCACCACCTTTCCCTGCCAACTGACAGCAAACCATATATACCTGAAGGAAGCGATGCTGGAAACTGAATCCACAGGGGCAAGATGTCTGCAGCAACAAAAGATTGAGCTATTTTTGCAATGTTTCCTTCTCAAGCCCTCCTACTCCGAATAATATCTGAAAGTGTGAATGGCTGACTCCTGCAGGTATCAGTAACAGATGGAACCAGCTAATTATGTCTCCTCCATGAGAACAGAGATGAAGCTGTTAATTGCTAATTGTACACGTCTCCCGGTTCCCACCACAGGGTGCTGGGCTGAGGCCACTTCCCAACTGAACACAAACATGGTCCCTGCTCATGGCCTGAAGAAACGTGTGGAGAGCAAGTGGATAAAATGCACCTCAGGTTCTCCTCAAGGCTTGTCAACCAGCGACTCTAGTGGAGAGAAGACACTTGGGGCAAGCGCTGGCTCCCGTGTTTTGAAAGCACAAGGACCCAGTCAATGCAGATCCCACTAACGGACCTCAGTGCGGATAGCAGAACCTATTCCCCACCAGAAACTGGCATTTGGTCCTTGCTTCCTTTACCTTGAGGTGAGTTCAACTCTTCAGAACCCTTATAATATTGAGGGTCTCTGGACAACAATCAGCATGCACTTCTGGAGAGGACCCTGGAAGGGGTTGCTTTCTAGAACATTCTTCCATCTTCCAAGTGAAAAGAATGTCCAGTAGGGATCATGAAATTTTCATCTGATCAGTGCCTCAGTTAGAGAGCCATTCATTCTTGCCCTTTTCTCTAGATGATTTGGAGAGATGGCCAGAGAACTCCATTCCCTTAACCTAAAGCATTGGCTTGATGGTGGTCATATGTCACATGGTCAACCAATCAGAGGCACCCTAAAGTTTTTGATTGAATTCTTAAGAAAGAATATATTCATTGAAATTGCTGACCTGGACAAACTGATTTTCATTTTTACTTCCTCCTCCTCTTCTTCTTCCTCCTTCTCCTCCTCCTCCTTCTTCCTCTCTCTCTCTCTCTCTCTCTCTCTCTCTCTCCTTCCCCCTTCTCTTATTCTCCCCACCCCTCTTCACATACACACACACATGCACACACACACACCTCACAGATGTTCTTGATGCCCAACAATACATCTACTGCATACAGTTATAACATCGATTCTTCACCCAAAGACCTCTTCTCTTGTAGTCCAAAAAAGTTCTTTTCTAAATTTCAAGGGTGAGAAAGTTGATGCATTCAAGCAACTGTCTGTTGGAGGAGGTCAGCTTGTTGGTTCCCAGCCACCTAGCTAACTTAGACCCAAAATAATAACACAGAAACTGTGTTAATTAAATCACTGCTTGGCCCATTAACTCTAACCTTTTATTGGCTAACTCTTACATCTTAATTTAAGCCATTTCTATTAATCTGTGTATCACCATGTGACAGTGGCTTACTGGGTAAAGTTCTCCAACAGCCCCATCGCATCTCTCTAACTCTGCCCTTCTTTCTCCCAGCATTCAGCCAAGCTTTCTCTGCCTACCTAAGTTCTGCCTTGCTATAGGTCCAAAGCAGTTCTTTATTCATTAACCAATAAAAGCAACACACAGACAGAAGGACCTCCCACACCAACTGTCAGCCAGTGGAAAATGGGAAACAGTAAAGAAATCCCCAAGTAACTTTACCTGCAGTGGGACAATCCAGGCATGCTTCACAGGGTTGCTAAGATCTCAGCATGACCTGCCTACAGTGATAACCTAATGATGAATGCACCTATTGAGTTTGCTCTCATCTCTAGCTCACCCTTCTTGTTTCCTCTCTCTTGCTTCCTAAGAGCATCTCCTGTGTTATTTCAGCTTTTGAGAAGCAGTTGCCCACACAAGAATGAGCTCTTTACTGGAGAAATTCCCATCCCCATGATAGCAAAAGAAGAGGGTGTGAGAAAGGATAGGAAGACTTGCCTTTAGCCCACAGTGCAGGACTCACACTGTGAAGGAAAAGGTCAAGTAGGAATAGCTAGGTAAGACAGGCCACGGGCCATAGGCAGCTCCAGGACACATTTATCCAATACACGGAAAGATTCTCAAATCGAAGCCACTAGTCAGTTCTCAGTTCTCTGATGCCTTGTAAGAACAAGCCTGCTTTGTTGGTCTCACCACACTCACTTAATAGCAGAGGGCTGCCAGTAGTGAATATGTTCTCGGCCTGAATGTGGCAGTGGACCAAGAAGGGTAAGGGCAGAGCTGTCAGTCAATTGTGCTTCCTGCACAGAACATATGCACACCGCACTCTCCTGCTCAAAACATCTCCCAAGTGACTACTATTTGAAGGATCTCCTTGGGTTGGTGGGGGATGGTAGAAGTGGGTAGACAACACAAACTAAGATGCTAAGGATGCCTAGGAATGAATCCCATGTAGAAGAAAGCAAAACCAACAGCTGTCATGTAACTACCTGGATCCAAACACTCATGTTACCAAATAATATGTTTCACGTCAAAGTTAAATCATTTTATACTTTCCTGTTTCTTGCTTATTGCTTTTGTCTTTGTGGTTGATATTTAAATTAGATGAACTTGGATTTCTAACAATGGCAATAAAAATGGTGCAGTCTAATACAGATATCCTAGGTCTTGATTTTTCTAGTATTGATCTGAATTTTGTGTTTACTTCCTTTATAACTGGAAAGCTGGCCTTTCTACCTCTTTTTACCTCTATTATGATAAATCTTGGTGATCAACTTTCTCTTTGTTCAGATTATCCAGCTTGTGGTCCAGCTCCTTGACTAGTATGGAACACATGCTTTTTCATCCATGGATGAGATGCTGACTAATCACTCCATCCTAATGACTCATGAAACAGATTTTAGATATTAAGTAGAAGGTTAACGTGAACATCAGAAACATGTTCAAATGCTCAAGACTCTGCCATGTTGGAAAGTAAAATTTTACTCCATTTTTCTTGAAATAGTGTCCTGTATTTTCTCTGTTTCACATTTTAGCTGATTAAAGGGGCAATTTAGACTTCCTGCCGTTCTTTCACAATGCAGTGCTCCCTGGCCACTTTCTAGTCTGACTTCCGTCACTCTACGCAGGCCTGCCTAGCAGGAAAGATTAAAGTGGGAAGGAACATGGGAAGGGAACGTAAAGGAGAGGTAGCTGAGGGACAGCTAACACTAATGATGTTTGGGAAATCCATATGGAAACCTACTATTGTATATGCTTACACACACATATAAACACATTGAATTGCCATTGCCTTACACAAGGTGCTAATGCTCCTCTAAGAAAACATGGTTTATTGAACAAGAAGACTGGTGTCAGATGTAGGCTACTACATTTGAGTTGTTGGTCAGAAGGTTCCCAGAGATTCCACACAAAACAATCCAGGCTATTGCCACTACGCTTGGTTACTAAAATTCTCTTGGTGGTAAGACACCACACACTTTGATCACAGGCCATGGAAAAATCATGCTGATGCTAACATGGAAGTGTCCCCTCCCTACTAACTAGCTTTCATAACACCAGAAGGTCCTCTGCAGGGTTGTTAGGGGAGAAAAGCCACCAATAGTCTTAATCAACTGTGAACCCCACAAGCTACAAAAAAACTAGCTTAGCAAAATATGCCTTCATGCAATCGTGACATGAAGGTTGAGGGATAAGCAACAGCTTATTTATTTATTTATTTATTTATTTATTTATTTATTTGATATTCCAACTGGTTTCCCTCCCTCCTCTCCTCCCATTCCTTCTCCCCAGCTCCCTTTTGCCCTCTCCAATCCTCTCCTTCTCTGTTTCTGTTCAGAAAGGGGCAGGTCTCCCGTGGGAATCAATAAAACATGGCATATAAAGTTGCAGAAGACTAAGCACCTCTCCTTATATTGAGGCTGGGCAAAGACAATCCAGTATGAGTAATATTCTCCTAAGAGTCAGCCCAAGCATTAGGGATAGCCTATTATTAGGCTAAATGAACTTAATATCAAACTACCTTCTAAATACTTAACCTCTGTACTCATAGGTTAGAGCAATTCCCAGTCCTCATCAGTGAAACTTGCTTGTGTAGTGGAGGGGAGTTAATACAGATACCCACAAATGGTCAACGTGCAGGAATAATCGATGGTGAATGCTCAGCCCTAAGGGGGGCTCTGCCCTGAGTCCCCAAGTGGAACACCAGCACCACACTCCTTCCCACAAGGCTCAGGATACATAGTGGGAGAGGGAGGTGAAAGATTGTAAGAACCAACAGCCAGGGAGGACTGCTACAAAATTGTATCTTCTGGACATGATCAACTGCTTCATTCCTGAACAACGAGCTATGGTTGCCTGAACAAAACTAAGCCAGTCAACATCCCAGCATGGATGGGGAAGAGATTGAGGAAGCCAACCACAGTTGATGACTGCTGAGGAAGGGAGGAGTCAGTTTTCTTCAAGGGTTTGGCTCCTAGTATAGTGTCCACACTTCAGCAAGGGTCCGTGCATCCATGCACTTATGAGCACTAATTAGACTTGGTGAGTTATTAAACACAAATAAGAAGAGAAGATGAAGTTAGGCAGGGGTCTGGGAAGAGTCGCTGGGGAGAACTGGGGAGAGATATGATCAAATCACATTGTATACATGTATGAAATTCTCAAATAATAAATCATTTTTAAAAAGCATAATCCCTGAACTCCATGTAGCCAAAACCAATGTGTACATTTCTTTCTATAAGTATTTTACTCATACGTATTCACTGAGCTTTTTTTATGGGGTTAAGTGTGGTTTTGCACACACACTGATGAACCCTGACTTTCCTGTGTACTTAACAGTATGAGGCAGACAAGGAAAGAAGTCAAGGACATGGAGTTCACTATTCATGTCTGGTTTCAAAATACAGCTAAAGAGGCAAAGTGGGTTAGAAATCAAAGGACATGCTCTTCTTGGTCAATTGGAAACACCAACTCTAGATAATGAAAGGTCTTTTCCCTCAAGGATTCTGTATGTAGTCAACTAAGGATACAAGAGAAATGTCTTCCTTCAATTTCACATGGAATCTTCCTCTTTGGTTAGTACAGTCAAACGCAGATTCCATTTGAATTTTCAGAGGGCCAGCAACCATCACAAAGCATCAAACGGTTCATGGCTTCTCACTGGAAGAGCACCAGGAGTAAACATGAAAGTGCACACTTCTCTGGTTTTTGTTTTCTCTCTTTGGGCTGTTGGCTAGAACTGCCATATGGTTGTGAGAAACCAAAGTACATTTCTCCTGGTGCCAGAATAGGACAGAAGCCACATGCTACACAGTGTCACTCTGCTCTGAGACACACGCCTTCAGATTTGACTGTCTTTATAAAACAAGGATCACTGTTCTAAACTGTAAGCAACAGTTGCATCCAAATTGGTGTTTGATGTCTTTTACGCTGAGCCATTTGTCTCAGGGCTCTGTCCTTGGTAAGGAACTGAAAACCATACAAGTCTTGTGCTTCCTACTGTCCGTGGCTCTTAAAAGAAAGCTGGCTGTGGAAAACTCAGGGAGGAAAGCTGCTGGTGAGTGGCAAGAGCCTCAGTGCAAATCTGTTCCTGTGGGGAAGAGAAGACTGAGTAAGAAAAAAAAAGCTGACTGGCCCTCAGTGTCAGGGTTAGGAGGTTAGACAGGTCTTGAAATTCACAAAGGTTGGCTCCAGTTTGATATTTATTTCCTAAATAATAAAAAGAATAAGAAATAACCTCTGAAAGTAAGACCAGAACCAATGTTAATGAAACTATGAAGCTCAATAGTCTTAGAATTATTCTTGGGTTATAAAATAGCCAAAACAATCCTGTACAATAAAGGAACTTCTGGAGGCATCACAATCCCTGGATTCAAACTCTACCACAGAGCTACAGTACTGAAAGCAGCCTGGTACTGGCATAAAAACAGACAGGAAGACCAATGGAACCAAATCGAAGACCAAGATATTAATCCATATACCTACAAACACCTGATTTTTAACAACGAAGCAAAAAATATAAAATGGGAAAAGAAAACATATATAACAAATGGTGCTGGTATAACTGGATATCAACATGCAGAAGAATGAGAATAGATCCATATCTATCCCCATGCACAAAATGCAAGTCCAAATGGATCAAAGGTCTCAACATAAAGCCAGGCACACTGAACCTCATAGAAGAGAAAGTGGGAAGTACACTTGAATGCATTAGCACAGGAGATCACTTCCTAAATATAATCCCAGTAGCACAGACACTGAGAGAAACAATTAATAAGTGGGACCTCCTGAAACAGAGAAGCTTCTGTAAACCAAAAAATGTGGTCAACAAGACAAAATGGCAGCCTACAGAATAGGAAAATATTGTCACCAACCCCACATCAGACAGAGGACTTATCTCCAAAATATACAAAGAACTCAAGAAATTGATCATCAAAAGAACAAATAATCCAATTTTAAAAAAAAATGGAGTATATACCTAAACAGAGAACTCTCAACAGAGGAACTTAAATGGCTGAAAGACACTTAAGGAAATGCTCAACATCCTTAGTCATCAGAGAAATGGAAATCAAAACAACTCTGAGATTCATTCTTACACTTGTAAAAATGGTCAAGATCAAAAACACCAATGACAACTTATGCTGGAGAGGATGCAGTGTAAAGAGAACACTCCTGCATTGCTCGTGGGAGTGTAAGCTGATACAACCCCTTTTAATATCAGTATGACGATTTCTCAGAAAATTAGGAAACAACCTTCCTCAAGACCCAGCAATACTGCTGTTGGGTATATACCCAAAAGATGCTCAACATGCCACAAGGACATGTGCTCAACTATGGTCGCAGCAGCACTGTTTGTCATAGCCAGAAGCTGGAAACAACCTAAATACTTCCAATGAGGAAAATGTGGTACATTTACACAATGGAGTACTATAGAGCAGAAAAAAATAACATCTTGAAATTTGCAGGCAAATGGATGGATCTAGAAAACATCATATTGAGTGAGGTAACCTAGACCCAAAAGGACAAATATATGTACTCACTCATAGTGGTTTTTAGACATAAAACAAGGAAAGCCAACCTACAAATCACAATCCCAGAGAACATAGACAAAAATGAGGGCCCAAAGAAGATGCCTGCTGCAGCCCCCGTTTTGTGTGTATACATGGTTGAAATCTCCATGCGACGTTTAGTCAGCATTTTGTTTTTAGGTTTCTAGGACATGGGTTGATTGATCTTTTGATTAGCTTATTTTTTCAAAAACTTGTAAGAAATTTTATTCAGAATTGGGCAAATTGGAAGGGTACAGAATATTGTGTTCCGATTTCATGTCAAGCTCAGTGTGTGTGTGTGTGTGTGTGTGTGTGTGTGTGTAATGCACATGCATTTTTTTAGACAGGGTTTTGAGCCCAGCACTCACTGCACAGCTAACCTGACTGGCCAGTGAGATCCAGAAGCCTGTCTGGCTCTGACTCCCCAGGGCTAGGGACACAGGCACACACTACCATGCACAGCCTTTATGTGGGCACTTGGAATCCAAACTCAGGTCTTCGCACCTGTGTGGCAAGGACTCTATCTACTGAGTCATCTTCCCTGCTATCAAGCTCAACACTCTAGCCCAATATGCAAAGACCCTAAAATGAGTCCCACTTGTCTCTTCTACTCCTTTGCCATCATTTCCTCTGGCAATGCTAGTCCTCAGCTATTCCTCATTTCTCACTGTGCTACATTCCAGGCTCCCAGAAAATTCTGTGATTTTTTTTATATGTCATCTATTCTATACAACAGTATCTTTCCACTACATACACAGATGATTAATATAAAAGAACAAAATTTTAAAGACATATATAGAGATAAAAGCTTCCCATGATCCCCATATATTGAAATGATATATACTTATCTCTGGATATGTGTATATCTGCATGTCTGTGTATACATGCATATGTGCCTTAGCACAGAAACCGAGAAAGAACCAATTGATGTCTGCTGAATTAACCTCCCTAGGAAAGTGCAAGCAGGAGAATAATTAAATATTGTACAGAAAGAGAACTTAAGAACTGAGCCTTTTAAGGAGCAGGGAAGATAGAAACATAAAGTGAGACTGAAATTTTTGCTGGACTCTCATGGAGATCTGCTCGACAGAAAGCGATTGAAAAAGGAAGACACATTTCCCCCTAACTCAAGCCTTGGGCAGAAAGGAAACCTGCTCAGAGGCTGCGGAGAAAGTGCAATTCTAATAACAAAGTGAGAAGAGTTTAGCTTTGAAGCCAAGGATCCAAAGTGAAAGAAGAGGTAAAATATTTATAAGTATGAAAGCAGGTGTTAGGTTTTGTACAAACCAATGAGCCGTGCAGTGCGTGAGCAAACTCTCTGGAGCCAGGCTTCTGAAGCTCTGTGTGAGAAGGCAGGATAGCACTTCTACAGACAGATGCACACTCTTTCCGGTTAAAACTGAACACTCTCCTCCTCATTGTACATATTTGTCCTTGCTGTATCCAGCGCATCCTTTGTCTGCTAGAAAAAGAGAGAGAGAAACAGGAATGAGAAACCCTATTTAACCAAGTTTCAGAGGTTGTCTCCCAATAATTGACTTGAATCAAGGCAAGCTGCCCCCTCTTTGCCAAGGTCATGGGTGACTGTTAGCTGGACCATGCACAAGGAGGCAGGACTGCAAAGAAGCAGTGAGTGGCTTTTCTTGATCATGGCTGAATTAAAACCATTTTTAAAGAGACCATTTTCCTTATAGAATGCTTAATAACCTTCAGGGCCAGGCAGATTACAACTAAGATTACAAATGCAAAAGGGAACCCAAGAAAAACCAACCTGCTTGGCCCCAGCAATTCTGCAGTCATCCATTGCAGAGAAGGCACCTGGGAAAACAGGGCTCAATAAAAGTGAAAGAGAAAACCAGCCTCGGTGGTACTTTATTGGTGGAATAGATACAAGCAAATGAGGAGCATCTAGTGAGACATAATTGCAGAAGAACTAACCCAGTACTCTAGTACATTTTATGTAGCCCAACCTTCATTCCCTGATTTGGGATGTACTTCTGTGTGTGTGTTGCTTTTATTGACTTAGCAAAGTAAATCCAGGCAGGAAATCCAAACAGAGAGAGAGAAGGCGGAGTCAAGGAGATGCCATGTAGCTGCCAAAGGAGAAAGATACCCAGAACCTTTCTGGTAAGCCACAGCCTCGTGACAATACACAGACTATAGAAATGGGTTAATTTAAGATATAAGAGCTAGGTAGGATGCTAAGCAGTTGGCCAAGCAGTGTTGTAATTAACATAATTTCTGAGTGATTTATTCAGGTCTGGGTGGCCAGGAAATGGATATGCAGTCTCTGCTTACAGCATCCCATTGATAAATGAGCTAGCATGAAAGAAAGGTAAATAATGTCCTTCCCATGTTCACAGTGTCCCAGACGCTCCAACATGTTTGATTTCACTTCATTTTCACAAAAACCACATCAAATAGTCTCAGTTAGCTCCAGTTTCTTCTTGAGAGAAATAAGACCCAGAAAACTCCACACACACACCAGTGTCACTCAGCCAGGAAGCTTAGTCTGGATTTGAACACAGGTCTTCTCTAAAGGAATGTTCAGCATCTATATCCTATACTATCTATACTCTGGACTGGATAATGAAGACATAAAAGTAAAAAGCCTCAGCAAACTTAACGGCCTGGAAGAGAAAAAAGTCCACTATAAATTAGATTACAATGAAGTATACTGAGTCTAAATGTCCTCCTGGAAACAAAGAATAAGCCCATCCTCGGGGGTCTGTGTCCCAAGAGGGTGCTGGAAGGAAGTGGCTCCACCTCACAAGGCTTTCTTTATTTTTCTTCATGTTTTTTAGTCACATATTCATTTTGTGTTGTGTTATTGTTTCTGTTTTTTGAACCAGACTCTGCCTATATATCCCAGGCTGCTCTGACTCTCACGATATTCCTGGCCTCAGACCCACAAGGTCCTGGGTTGTTGGGTACGCACCACGATTCCCAGCATGCAGGAAACTAGCATCCATCTTCGTGCCAGTTTCAACAACTGGAGAGGGAAATGGGTGCTGTATAACATTTGAGAACTTGCTGTGAACAAAATCAAATGCAAAGGTAGGAGAAAGAAGACAGAGAAACAGGTAGACAGGCCTTCCTCCTCAGTGTGGAGCCTGGGTCTCCATTGAAAGGAAAACAGGAAAGAATGCCCACATGTCCGCATGCTTTAGAGTGGCCATACCCACTGGTGCCAACGTTGTGGATACTAATAAACTTGATTTGTGTACACTTTTCTCTAATGGTTGGGGAGCACTAGGAAGACAACAGTATTGAGAGCAAACCCCTCCCCGTCTCCTAGAATACCAGGAAATGGAATCAGCAGAGGTGCTGTTGTTGAGAAAGTGAGATGCTCAGAATAGTTGACACGATGGGAAATGTGGAGGTTAAGAACAATATTAGGAGGCAACCTTTGCACTAAACTTCTATCAGGGATGCTGTGGCACGTCCTAGGCCAGTTCTTGGGCTCTGACCAGGATCCTCCACCATCCATTTTTTGCCTGCCACAGGTCTTAGAAACTCAATGACCCTAGAATGTGTCCTGCTATCTGTGTGGACAGCTCCTCTCTAATTGCAAGGCTCTTCCCAGTCATTTGAGGAAGAGTAGAAGAAGCCGGGAATGGAGCGCTCCCTACCCATCTCCTCAGGCCTACCTCTGCCTAGTGGGATATTATTGCTTGGTTTGTTTTTTGTTCTTCTTACTCTCAAATTTGTCTCCCGAGTGTGAATATCAGAATCAACCAGCTCATTTCCCACGTGCTATGATTTGCTAGCAAAGAAACAGTTTTAAGCTCTTAGACCCATTGTGTCCTCACTTGAAAAGGAATAATTTCCGTTAGCTTTTCCCGTGCCTTCAGTAAAACTTCTCACATACAGGAGCTGAAATCAACCTGTACTTATTACATCATGAGTCCAGGATGGCAATTGAGGCCCAGCTAATCTGAGGAACTCTTCTGGTCTCAGTGAACACCCTTCATGCAGCTGGAGTCAGCCACTAGTTTGAGGGGCCGGCTGGTTGAAAGCAAAGACAGTCATTACCCAGCAGGGTGGTCTGGGCTTGTTCCCATAGCAGCCCAGACTTCAAAAAGCAGCAGGAAACCAAGTCCCAGCACAGAAGCTCTTTCCAAGTCTCTCTTCTCATCATGACTCTCAGACTCCCATCGGCAAAGCAGTCTCATGATCAAGCCCTGCATCACAAGTGTGGGAAGGCAGCCACCGAAAGGAATGAATGTAGCACAACTAGACCGAGCGCCAGGCATACGCAAACGTGGACCATTATTAAAATCAACCCACTACCAGGATAATTGCAGGATTCTTGTAAAGAACAAATAACACATGAATGAAAGAGAAGTTAAGCACAGTTTTTGATCTATTGTAAAGACTCAATAAATGTTACCCACTTTCATAGTTTGTGAGGAGTGGGAAGACTGCTCTGATTTCCATACATAAAAGAAGATTTCCATTCCATTTTACAGAGGTAAACAGCTAGAGAGAAATTATGTAAAATTGTGTGTGGCCTATCTGGTTGATTGTCATGTTTCTCTATGTGAAGGTTTTCCGGTATCATGTTCTGGAAGGGGGTTCATAATCCCCATTTGTCTCATACGCTTAAGGAGGGTGTGTGAGCACAGGATGGAGCACGTCCATTGTGATGCCACTACGCATTAACTAGCATTGTGCCACTGTTTGTTGGGCACTTACTATGTTCAAGAATGTCGCATGTATTATTTTAATTTAAACCCCTGATCTTCTCGCCTAAAATGTCTTTCTGTTATATGAGGTGATGGAACCTCAGAGAAGCGAAATGATTTGTCTGAGGTCACACAGGTGGCAAATGACTGAGCCAGGCTTCCAATCAATGCTGCTCCCTCCTGCTGCAAAACTTGTAGACATCTGAGGTTTTCGTAGCTGGGATGGGGTGATGGCACCTTCACTCAATGTTTCTAAACAACTTGTAGCTTCCAGGACAGCTCCCCCGACAATGAAGAATCTCCTGGTCAGGATTAATGTTCATAGCACTGAGTACTGGAAACTCCCATGAGTACTAGAGATGCAGTCTAGTGCGGTTGTCTAGTTAGTAAGTTCCCAGTCATGATACTTGATTCCATTTCTTACGTCATGACATGAAGTAAGTCCTCCAACGTTCTCATATGACAAGTTACTCACCTAAAATGTGGAATTTACAATAAACCAGCACAACCCATTCCACCCAGAAGATGCTCACAGAGGTGAAACAAGTCCTTATATAGCTTAGCATCTGCTGTTGACACATTAGAAGGTCACTCACGTTGTAACCCTTCTCTCTACCCCTGCTTCTGCATATACCCTCCTCACTCTTCTCAGGCTCACACATGTGGTGACTGAGAGCTCTCAAGCTAGATGGCTTGGGGGTTCCTGAATCCAGTTGCAAACCTGAAGCTCAAGTGCCGGGGTTCTAAGTCAAGGTCGGTATGAAATGCATTTTCATCTTTAATACTTGAAGTGGACCTTAGACGTTGAAATAATCTTTTCACCAAAGAGGCTTTGCAGACTCAAATTAATTACCCAAGACCCAGTTAGCAAGTGGGGAGTTAGACCTTCCATAAGACTTCAAAGCCAGTGCTTCTCTCTTTTCAAGGATGGCAAATTGCTCTAGAGACTCCAGCTTCTCCTTTCCACTTACAGAATTTGAGTGAGAAACTAAACACTGACTCTGCTGCTGAGTAGTAGACATGCCTTGACAAAATAGCATTATTTCTCATTCAAAGAAGACTTCTATCTGACTAACTCAATGTGACTCAGAGACCCAGATGTGTGCATCTAAAGCCCTCAGCAGAGAGGTTTCTTTCTTCAATACATGGTCAAAATGCAGAGAATAAGAAACTACAGAATTTCTAGCCCTAAACTGGTCACTCCTTTCATGCCCCTTCCTCCCAAGGCTCAGGGTTCATTGTAGGAGTGGGCACAGAGGCAATGAATGACTGCAGGGAAACAGCATTTTCCAGACACGGCAGCATCAGCTGACTCAGAACTCTTGTGCTAGCATGTAAAAGACCTGTCCAAAGCTCAAGCCAGGCAAAATTCCAGTGTAGAGAGAGGAGGTGGGCATGGAGTCTTGTTCCTGGCAGAAAACCTATTGGTTACTGTTGGTTGATGGGAGAGGTAGAGCCTGCTCATTTTCTTTAAGGGTGCAGCCCCTTGGTAAGCCCACAATGCTCCAGTGCGATGCTACATCTCTGAGAGAAAATAGGCAGCAAAAACTGGACTTAATTATTCTTTAATAGTCAAAAAAAAGAATACACACAATTTGGTGGGTAGGGAAATGAATCTGGGAGGCGTTGGGAAGAAGTAATATGATCAGAATAGACTGTAAAAAATTATCAAAGAACTGTATTTTTAAGTACTTTAGTCTGATTGATGATTTCTATCAGTCGATAATTAAGGTACACAGCATTAAGAAAATATAGGACAACTCTCAAGGAGTGGAGTTCTCTTTAAAATGCCTCAGAAAATACTGACATAATCATGCATGGTGGCACACACTCTTAAACCCAGCACTCAGGCTATAGAAGCAAGTAGATCTCAGTGAATATGAGGCCAGCCTAGTCTCCACAGTGGCTCTACAGTGAGACCCCATCCCAAAAAGAAAAGAAAGAAAGAAAAAGAAAATGATATATGCAATCATGTATGCTATTGATGGTCTTTTAGCCATCCTTGAAATTCTTCCACCACTACCATGACCTTGCCAAAACATGGGGTTTATAGAGCAGGGTTAATAGCCAAGGATGGGTTTGCACAATGCCATGTGGATGCCCATAGAAAACCCCCAGCCATCTGGCTACCTCTGTGTCTGAGGACAGGACTGTGAGAGAAGAGAGGTCATTTGATAGGGCTATTGTCTATGCTTTGTCAGTTCAGTAACTGCCTCAGCATCCTTAAGAAACTAATATACCCAGCCTGCTCTCTGCTGGGGAGCTTCTGACCTCTGAGCGGCTCCTTAGAAGATGCAAGTGAATTTCACTTATTTCATCTTCCCCCAGAGCCTCTAAATCCTCTCTGGCTTTCTATTACTGTGTCAACACGGATGAGGCATTGCTCTCAATGCAGAAAACTCTTAGCTATGGATGATTCCTGGTGGGGTGACTCTGAAGAAATTACGGAAATTGCCAGGCAATGATGACTTCATTTATAAAAAGTGAAACTAATAATATCCATGTCTGGGTTAATTTGAGACTCAGATTGGTCTAGTTCTCAGTAAAATGTTTTTGGAATGGATATAATGCATAATGCCTTATTGTGACTTCTTATTTGGGTATTGCTTTTAGAGTCATTGCTGAGAGCTGCCCATGTTTCATTGTGTAATGTCACAGCAAACAATCCTAAAACATAGAGCCATGTAAGGAGAGAGGACACGCATAAAGAAGTTAAATAATGTACTCAAGGCAGTAAAGGCCCAAACTAAGACTAGAACTTGAATCTATCATAGTCCAGGTTCCAGTTCTCACACTGTGACATGCAAAAAATATCTGATGAAAAAGAAAAACAGCAGGGAACCAAAATTATTCGTACTGAAACAGCCACTATTTCCATTAGGTTCTAGAAAAAAATGATCAGTGATGAAGCAGACAGCTAATATGTAGGGTCCAACAAATTGCAAAATTATTTGCAGCCCCACAACAGCCCTATAAGGTAAATATTTTATGCCTCCTTTGAAAGATTAGGAAGTTGAGGTTCGGGAGTTTAAGAGATAAGTCTCTGAATAACACAACTAGCAAATCAAAGAAACAAGACTGGAGCTCAAGTACCCTGGGACCAATTCCTGCCATCTTTACCGCAATTCCAGTATGCTGGAAGCTGGGTGCTGCCATTTATCCACCCTGTGACAATTAGTTGAGTTATTTGACCTCTCTGGGGTTCAGGGACCACACAGGTGAAAGAAAGGCATATTTTGAACAAGACGAGCAAGAAGATTAAAAAATGATGATTGTTGTAGATGTATTCATATAGCAAACACTCAGCAAACAGCTGCCTAGTTCCGTATGCCACATTGTCTTAAAACACTAATGCTTCGTTGTTGTGTTGTGTTCGGTCCTCACAACACTTACATTTAACCCTATACGCAAGTGAAAATCTTGGTCCTGTCTTTCGGACTATGACACAGATGAATAGAAACATTTGCTCAGACACCATCTATGCAAAAGCCAAAAGCTGGGGCCCACACTTGTAATCCTAGCACTAAGGAGGCTGATGCTGGAGAATCTGGGATTCCTGGCCTCAGTTTGTTCTCCAAAGCGAGATCCTGTCTCAAAACACCACACACACACACACACACACACACACACACACACACGGATATTGGGATACAACCCAGTCTTTTAATTTCAATTTTCTATTGCATTATTGTAGGCATTGAATGCAATATATACCACCTTTTAGCCCATTTACTTATTTAACACCTATAAATTTATCCCTCAAATTTAAAAGTGAAAGACTAGTTCAACTCTCTTTCCACTTAAGGATCGCCTTCTAAGATGAAAAACCAACTTTCTAATGGGTAAATACAGACTTCTCAAAGATGTGTAAATGGTTAATTTCACAGATACTATTGAGCACCTACTGTATGCCAAGAAATGTGCTATATATCGGGGAAACAGAGCACATGGCCCTGTGTTCTCTGCCTTTTCCGTATCTGGGCAAGCATCCAAGTAGAGTGTAGGATTATGTAAGTGAAATGAGAAGAGTAAGGCACCAAACTCAGAAGGCCGGGAAACATCCTTGAAAAGTGATGTCTGGGTTAAGATGTGAATGATGAATAGATGTTTACCAGGGAGGAGTTCTTCAGCAGACATTTCAAACGTTTGTGGCAGGGATGAGAGTCACGCACAGAAATAGAAGTCACCATCTCTCCCCAGATGACAGAAGATCAAGCTAGAAGGCGAAGCAGGAATGAGAGTTCGGATGGCTGTGTGGGATGGGCCCAGAAATATTTAGAATCCCTTGGAGAGTCACTACAGTCTAAAACCAAAATAAAAAGATGGCTAGGAGCTGGTTCACTGGTTGCTGCATTTGCCACACAAGTGTGAAGATCCGATTTTGGGTCCCCAGCACTCGCATAAATGCCAGGGTGGCATGGAAGCCTTGCTGTAATTCTAGTCTCTGAAAGCATTGACAGGATGTCAAGGCAATCTACCTGGGGAGACACACCATATAGGTGAGTTGTGGGTTTAGTTGAGACCCTACCTCAACACGTACAGAAGAAAAACAGCTAAGAATGATCCCTGATATCAACCTCGGGTCTTCACATTCACCTACACACATGTACACACACACATACACACACACACGGTGGGAAATATAAAATAGAATCAATTAATCAAAAATTTAAAAAAAAAACAACCAAATTCAGTTATTGATGAACTTGGTTTTGTTTTGTTTTGTTTTGTTTTTGTTTTTGTTTTTCGAGACAGGGTTTCTCTGTGGCTTTGGAGCCTGTCCTGGAACTAGCTCTGTAGACCAGGCTGGTCTCGAACTCACAGAGATCCGCCTGCCTCTGCCTCCCAAGTGCTGGGATTAAAGGCATGCGCCACCATCGCCCGGCTTATTGATGAACTTTCTGGTGCTTTTGAACCATCATTGCAGCTGACTTTTGGATAGATAGACTAAAGGAAGGGAAAGAATAGACCAGCTGTGCTATTTTTACCATCCAAATGAGGTGGGACATAAGGAAGATGACATGTTCCTGCGATACCTTTGAAGGAGCATGCATGGTGCTTAGCAAATTACAAAGTTAGACTGGATAGTCTCAGTCCTGTGATGACAAAAAAAGTAGAGCCCACCTCTGCCTGAACTGCCCGGGGTCTTAGAAAGCCACTACAGATGTCTCCTGGGGGAGGTAACTTGGAGGATCCTGCAAAGAGATGAATTCTGTCTATTTAACACCTTTCTACCAGTACACCAGACAAACTTCACAAAGGAAGTACCTACGCTTGAGGGATTGGGATGGTTGGGATATAGGAAGGGTGGATACGGGAGCAGCGAAGTATATATCCTAACTAAGGGAGCCATCTTAGGGTTGCCAAGAGACTTGACTCTAGAGGGGCTTGCAGGTGTCCACAAAATGCTATAATGGCCAGTGAGGTCTCTATTAACTCTGTTGTAGCAACAGAGCCAATGACGGCCCACAGCAAACTCCTTGGGTTGGAAAGAGGCTAAATTGGACTCCTGACAGCTTCAAACTCAAAGGCTGAGACTGCATCTCAAACAGAAGAGGGAGAATTGTCTAAATGCTTCAATTCTTGTAATTGAAGCAATTGCACATCATCTCACACGCCAGCTTCCTGACAGGATAACCAGTTTGAGCTGAGTGTGGGAATTCAATTATGTATCTTCTGTCTGCATCTTTGAAAGAAAACAGCCCAGCCAGGCTGTCAAATATCTAGCATGTTTGCCTGTTGGAAATTGCTATCTCCTCCTGACACAGGAAATGTCTCTGCAGAAGAGAAACCTATTATATTTCACATAGCTCGCATAACCCTATTACAAAATTTGACAAAGAAAACCACAAAAAAAGAAAACTACAGACCAATTTCAACTATGAATATAAATGCAAAATCCCTAAATAAAATATAAGCATGTGAAATATTGCAGTGAACACCAGGAGCTGCTACATTAAAAATTGAAACAGAACAAGAACGCCCGCTAAGCGCCTAATTATTCAGCATTGCCTTGAAATGTCTGGCCAATGCAATAAGACAAGAAACATAAATAAATAAAGGGCATAATTATTGAAAAGGAAGTGGCAACATTTCTCATTTGCATATATGATTATCTACCTGGAATTCAGGCAAATGAACCAACAATATTTTATAAAGTTCTCTACCTTAAACTTTATCTAAAGAAATATTCAGAGAGTCAAAGATTTGTGACAGGGAGCGCCTCATCTCAACATTATTTTTACTGGTGAGAAAAATGAAAATAATCTAAGTCTTTAACAGTGAAAACATGACCACACACATCACATCAAATCCAGATGGTGAAATAAACAACTGTTAAAATTATTCTTAAAAAAATATTTAACAACATAGAGACATGCACACATATCAGAACACGATTAAAATTCAGAGCTATCACTTGATTCATTACTTATCAAATAAGCAAATAGTACATACACAAGCTCACCTATTTGCAAAGAAAGCAAACGGGGAGGAAATGGGAAATGGTAACCTGGCTGTCACCGGGTGAGGGCTTCTAGCTTATATGAATCAGCCTGACTAATGGTTCAGTGAGTGTGCTGGGAAGTAAACCCTAACCTTTAGGACTGCATCCTTTGTCACTGAAGATACCTGAAAGTCTATTTCTTGTATAAATACAACAATTTTCTATGAAAGCCTGGTACTTTGACATAGAAAAGCATCTGTAGTGTCACTGACATTTAAAGACCTAGCTAGGCTGCCATTCAACACTAACAACTAGCTTTCCTTAGATTTGGTGGCGGCACTCGGGGGGAGCATCTGGCCTTCATGGACACAGGGGATCTGGCCTTCATGGACACAGACCTCAAACCCCCATCAACTAACAAAGTTTTTCTCTTTCATGGTTGCCACTATCTCACTTCATCACCTGACTCATTTTTCTCATACTTACTTTCTCCCCTGGGTCTCTCTGGCCAACACTTCTCAAAGTGCCACAGCATGGCAGCATCTGAGGTAAGTTTCCAGGTGGTTGTGGCCTCTTACAGGACTACTAAGAACCATATGGATTCACTAATTATAACATCTAGGTTTTCAGGTACCATTCTGTAGTTATTGGCTCATCATTTAAATCCCCTCATTTTGGATGACAGAGACACTCATCATAGACACCAACCCAATAGAGCAATACCCAGGGTCAAGTCTAGAGATGCTATCTTGGGATAGGATATTTTATTACTGCAGGTGGCCTGAAGTGGGAAGACCCCGTGGCCCAACAACACGGAACTGAAAGTCAAATTCAGAGACATCACTTGTGAATATCCCATCCACTGAAACAAAGCAAATCCACAAACTAGAAATGAAGCCAGGCATGGGAGAGTCAGAAATGGTGAGGGAAAGATTAGAGACATGCAAAATATTTGGAGTAGCCGAAATCTCAGTGATTAACTGTGGGCAGGCTGTGACAGGCTAAAAGAAAAGGCAAAGGAGCACAGCTCAGATGTCCATAGGATCCAAACAGCCATGGAAGAGTGCGCATGCTGACTGGACAGCATATTCTCGTACAAAGAGCAGCGGGTACTGATCCCTTCTGGGGGGCTAGCCTTGGCTTTCAATTTGATTAAATTGAGAGAGAACTAGAAGATGCATAAAGCGTACTTTTTGGAGAGTCCATGGAATCATCTACTCTACTCTCCTCCCCTTCCCTTCCTCTCCTCCCCTCCCTTCTCCTCTCCTCTCCTTCCCTCACTCCTTGTCTTTCAGTCTCCTTCCTTGCTGCCCTGATGTGAGCAGTTTTCTTTGCCATACCCTTTACCATAATGCCCTGCCTCACCACAGTTCACAAACAATAGAGCAAGCCAACTGTAATCTAAAACCTCTGAAACCATGAACTAAAATAAATATCCCCTCCTTTGACATGTCTCTCTTGGATAGTCATCACAGCGATGAGAAATATGAATTGCATGCGTTAATTCCCTCCGTGTGGACTGCTGACCAAGCTACATGATACAATTTCCACTGTTTTTGGCCACAGCTACAAGATAAGTTGATTTTATTTTTAGGAAAAGAAAAGCAAAGTTTCTAAATTTTTGCTCAAAATCTCCTATTTCACAACAATGCTAACCAATCTTTCAGCGTTATACAAGCCACATTTCCAGGCTGAATTTGATCAACGGTAGCAACTCCTGGTTTCTAATGAATAGTTATAAGGTCGAAAGAGTTGGGAAACTGATTTCCGTAGCAATCACAACCTCCACCGTTCCCAGCATATGAGACTTTCCATGGCAGGAGTTCAGAAAGGAGGCATTATGTTTGCTTCTAGGCTTTGTTGTGCTTCTTTCCTACCCCAGGGAGGGGACGATGGGGGGAAGTCACCTACTGCTCCTAGCTCCCACCTGTTTCTTCTGTACCTTGGAATCTGGTCAGTCCCCACAGTGAATATATAGATGGCTCAGGAGAGCAGTTTGAAGGACCTGGAAACACCAATGTAAAGACTGCAGAAATCCAAATGCCATCACCACTATTATCAGCAGGACCTACTGTATTATTAGGAGCTGCACTGTAATTGAAAAGTGTGTCTTAGTATGAACATCCATGGGATACAAACAATACCAGTTAAGAGAAATTAATAGATGAAATGCCTCGCTGATGATTGAGGTTTGTGTGTTTTCAAATTTACGTGTGTAGCTCAACTTTCCCAGGAGCTGTTGCCCAGTACATGATTTATTTAAAAAGACTTCTGGCATGTTTGCAGCATTGTAAAAAAAAAAAAAAAAACAAAAAAACTATGAAACATGTATCTAGGGGTTATGGGCATGGGAAAATAGCTATCCAGAAAACAAAAATGCATACTTTACCTGAAAGCATTTCCAAAATGAGAAACAAGTTTGACCTGAGGTGACATTCAAAAGATACAAAGATGTAGACCAGGGGAAGGGTGCCTATCCAGTAGGCATAAGACCTTGGGTTCTAGCCCCAACAAAGGAAGTGTTGATGAGAGGAGGAAGGGAGGGAGGGGTGAAGGAAAGAGGGATGAGAGAAGGAGTAGAGAGAGGTAAGAATTTAAAAACAGTCTCTAACAGTAGGCTCCTGAAACACTAGTTTGTGCTCTCTCTAAGGCTAAGTGTGCCCATATGATTCTGTCCTGGCCAATGAAGTATTAGTATTTCCCTCCAGGAAAACTGCTTGCAGGAGCCTGACACATCTTCTTTTGTCTTCCTTTTTGCATTCTTCCTCCTCGAAGTACAGATAAGGTGCTTAAAGATCAAGAGGGAATATTTGACCCTGTTGATGTCAAGAACCATAGTCTTTGACTAGTTTATATTTACCTAAGAGCTAAAAGCATCTGAGTCAGTCCTGAAAAAGCTCTTCTAGACATAACATGGCCTCCAGCCATCTTTGCCATGAGATAGAAACATCTCTTCTCCATCCAAGGTCCAACTGCATCTGCTTGGCTTCCAAGATCAGAGATTGGATACTTTCCAGGGTGAAATGGCTTTCAATGTAACTTATCTTCTTAGCATCTTGACTTTTAGTCCCTGATCCATCCAGCAAAATCTAAACCTAACTGATAGAGAAACTATATAAAATGAATGTTTGATTTGGCTACAAATGTCCCTAAAGTGGTTGCAATAATTTAAGGAATATTTCTAAATAAATCCTCTTGGGAGATTCATGTTATGTAGAACTGAAGTTGACTAATTTGGGAAACTTTCATAGTTGAGAACACTGTACCATCTCTTCTCTGGATGCTGAGTCTGTGGAGAAAGAAAAGGGGCAAATAAGAGAAAATCTTTCCAGCTAGGTTAAGAAATAAGGGTTCTTTTACAACATAAGAAGGAAGAAAATGCTGCATTCCATATACACATGGTTCTTCTGTTTTCCTTGAAGTGTTGATCACGTGGTCTCTGAAAAAACAGGGCAGGAAGGATAGATTGTGAAAGTGTAGGGATGTGCTGACTGAGCAAGAGAGTGTGAGGCAGTGAGGGCGAAAACCACAGTAATGTGCTCACGACTGGGCTGTCAAGGACTGTGGGAGGTCTGGTGCAAGATGGACATCTGCTGGGTCAGTCCTGGGAGCCTGATAGTGAAGCCAGGCAATGGTGGCACATGCCTTTAATTCAAGCGCTCAGGAGGCAGAAGCAGGAGGATTTCTGTGAGTTCGAGGTCAGCCTAGTCTTCAAGAACTAGTTCCAGGACAGGTTCCAAAGCTACAGCAAAACCCTGTCTCGAAAAAAAACAAAACAACAAAAAATTGATAGTGAATTACAGTGTTTGTAGACAGTCTCTGTAACTCAAACAGCCTGATATCACCATCTCATGGGTACTCACCTCAATTGCAGGAGTAAAAAGTGAGAAAAGGCACAGAACAAAACTATTCTGTTCTCTATTTATTCATTTATCATTTATTGATATGTAGTTGTGTGTGTAGTTGTGATGTGTGTATTCAGAGATCAAAGTTGGGTGTCTTCCTCTATCGTGGTCCACCTTGCTTTCTGACACAGCTTTTCTCACTGAACGTATAGCTGGCCAATCCCTCCCTGCCAGACCCACAAGTCTCTGCCCACTCCTCTGTACTGCATAGAGTGGGGATGGATTGATGGATATAGTCCTGTAGTTACACTCAGGATAAGATGATGGTTTGCAGAGGTTTTACAGATACCATCTCAGCGGATGGGTGAGCAAAGCTACATGTGTTAGCCAGACGTTCATGCCTGTGACAGACTCTTTAGTTTACTTCCACAGTACAGTGACAAAACTAGAGGAAGATTTACTTGGGCCCATGGTTCTCAGAGGTTTCGGTACAGTGTGGTGACTGGGTATGACAGAATAGAGATGCTCTGTCCCAGTGACCACATGGGGACAGGTGCTACCTGTGCTCAGTGCAGGTGTTTCTCCCTTAGATACTGTCCCAAATGTCAGTCTTTCCTGAAGAAACCTCATGGCACTCCTACAAGTATGATTTCACTGGTCTTTCAGGCATCTCTCAATACAATCAAGCTCACAAGCAAGATTGACCGTTACCAAGGAAACAGACAACAAGGGATGACAGAAGTTAAATGATGAACTAAATACTGTGTCATTTCTGCTCTTACATTTATTATTGTATAGTCCTGTCTTTGTTTTTTATTAATCCAATGCTGACTAAATAGTAAATGAAGAGAGGTTTGGTTCTGTTTTATGGATCAAGAGTCACTTTTTTTTCTCTAATGTATTCTGTAGGGAAAAGAAAAGACTAAACGCCATCCAGGGTGACTCTCCTGGGACATTAATAATAACAAGACATTGGCGTCACTACTGACAGATTAGTGTTATCTGACAAGTGAACGTACTCTTTCTGCTTGCTGCGATGATGCGCAATCCCCTGCAGGAAGTTCACAGTGTTGTTTAAATCCTCCGACAATCATCTTTCCTTCTAGCCATTTACTCTAAGATTATTATTTTTATGAAATAAGAAATGTCTTTTTCATCACTGCTCACAGAGAAAGTGCTGAAATATCTACTCATTACAAAACCATTTGTCTACTTCTTTGGCCCATCTAAGTCAAGTATATTGTGAAATGAAGCAACTGGAAGTGAGTCTCAGAAAGACTGGCTATGAAGCTTGGAGTCAGAGTAGGCTGTTTGTACATGTGACAGGTGTGGTCTTGTTGGAGTAGGTGTGGCCTCGTTGGGGGAAGTGAGTCACTGTGGAGGCAGGCTTTGAAGTCTCATCTATGCTCAAGCCACACCCAGTGTGGGACAGTTTCTCCCTATGGATCAAGATCTCAGCTCCTTCACTAGCACCATGTCTGCCTGCACATCGCCATGTCCCACCATGATGATGGTGGACTACACCTCTGAAATTGTAAGTAAGCCCCAATTAAATGGCTTCCTTTGTAAGAGCTGCCACGGTCATGGTATCTCTTCACAGCTATAGAAACTCTAACTAAGACAATTATCTATTTTGATCTTTGCAAAATCCAACACCAGAATCATAAGCATTATCATTTGTTTATATCTAAGAAAACTGATACTGAGAGAGTTAAATATCTTATTCAAAATAAAGCTAAGCAAAACTGGAAATTAATCCAGGTCATTGCTTCACTGTAATCTTATTCTGCAGTATCACACTGAATTAAAACATCTTTATAGTGTCTGATAAAGTAGAAAATCAAGGACAGAGCAAACAAATTCCCACAAGGAAGTTCTGGAACAAGTTTTGCTTCTGAGTTACTTGTTGGTACTGTTATGTTTCAGTTAAAACATAGGTGGTGTTAGCCACGGAGTTGGTAAAATACTATTTCACTTTTTTAAGTTCCTTTCTATTTTTTTACATTCTTTTGAGAATTTGATATATGAGTATTATATTTATATCATTTTAACCCCACTTTCTGCCCCCATCCAACTCCTCCTATGTCCCCCCACTTTCTCTCAAATTTATGACCTCTTCTTTTATTACTATTGTTGAATATGAGCTACACTAAATGGATTCAACAGACTATATTTATATATAATACAAATGTGTGTATGTGTATGTATATGCTGAGTCCATTTACTGTATTTGTGTATATATATGTGTGTGTACATATATGTATGCATATATATGAGTGTGTGCATGTATGCATATACAAAGTGCATTTAGTGTTGCTTGTATGCATATGTGTTTAGGGCTGATCACCTAGGATTGAATAGCCTGTGAGAGCATTTTCTGATTTTTTTCCTTCTCTTGTCAGTCATTAATTGTCTATAACTCTTCATCAAAGGGTGGAACCTTGTGATATTTCCCCCATCCAGGTTGGCATGTCAGCTGGTGTTGTCATTGTGCAGGCCTTGTTTAAGCAACTGCTTAAGATGTCATGGATGATTCTACCTTGTCATATATAGAAGACACTATCTTTCAGCGGTTGTCCTCTGCCTCTTACAGTCCTTCTGCCCCTTTTCCCATGATCCTCCCTGAGCCTTAAGTACAGGGATTATATTGTAGATATATCAATTAGGGTATCAAAGTATCGAGCACTGACAGTGGGGCAAATCCTATGTCTGGTGGGTCTGTAACAGTATTTGTAGGAGGTAATAACATTTAAATCAGTGGACTGAGTAAAAATTATAAGCCTTTCCAATGTGAGAAAATGTTGTCTAATTCATTGAAGTCCTCAGGTAGAAGCAAAAGGCAGAGACCAAATTCTCCATCTTCTTATTCCAGGACGTCTGTCTTCGGCCTTCAGGCATCAGCTCCTGGTTCTCTGGTTTAGGGCCTTGAGACTCATACTGAATCCCACTACCAGAGCTCATGCTTGGCAGACCATAGATCATAGGACTTCTTAAGCTCCATAAGTATGTGAGGAAATTTTCCTAATAGGCGTCTTCTTATACAGCTTATCTGATTTTCATACACTTATTATCTAACAGGTTCTAGTTTACTGGAGAATTCCAAGTACACCCATGCTACAGAGACTCTTTCAGTGACACTAACAGTGAAAATATTCACTTTTAGAATCAAACTACCAATTAACTGAATGACCAAAATGTCATTAATGGACATTAAGTTAGCAGACTCTGAGCACGGGAAGTGAAGGAATACACACCTCACTACTTATCTGTGGATGTGTAATTGGCGTAATGTTCCTGAGATATATACTATTCTGGAGCTATGTGGAAATACAGGTCAAAGGATTCCAAATATGTTCATTTCTTCTGTATTAACTGTCGCAGTCGTCTCAGTAAAACTTGAAAGCTCCCAGTGGAATCTAAGCTAGCATTGACAATTAAATTAGTATCATTATAACTCACCCCATGACCACATCTATTTCAAGTGACTGCCTTTATTTGTGAATCAGACAGCATCTATATTCACTGTGCTTATGAGAGAGGGATCTGTATTTATGAGATTTCATAGATGTAACCTCTTCTGATCTTTCTAGGAGACCTAACCTCACAGCAAATTTCCCGATCCTCTCATTCTTAAAATCCTTCTTTTATGATTTAGTGCAATTCCCATCAAAATCCCAACACAATTCTTCACAGACCTTGAAAAAACATTACTCAACTTCATATGGAAAAAATTTTAAAACAAAAAAACAGGATAGCCAAAACAATCCTGTACAATAAAAGAACTTTCAGAGGCATCACTATCCCTGACATCAAACTCTATTATAGAGCTACAGTAATGAAAACAGCTTGGTATTGGCATAAAAACAGACACTTTGACCAATGGAAATGAATCAAAGATGTGGATATTAATCCACATACCTATGAACACCTGTTTTTTTTTTTTTTTGACAAAGAGGCTAAAATTATACAATGGAAAACAGAAAGCATCTTCAACAAATGGTGCTGGCATAAATAGTTGTCAGCATGGAGAAGAATGAAAATAGATCCATATCTATCCCCATGTACAACACTCAAGTCCAAATGGATTAAAGATCTCAATATAAATCCAACCACACTAAACCTGATAGAAGAGAAAGTGGGAAGTAGACTTCAATGCATGGTCACAGGAGACTACTTCCTAAATATAACACCAGTAGCACAGACACTGAGAGCAACAATAAATAAATGGGACCTCCTGAAACTGAGAAGCTTCTGGAAAGGAAAGGACATAGTCAATAAGACAAAAAGGCAGCCTACTGATTGGAAAAAGATCTTCACCAACTCTACATCAGACAGAGGACTGATCTCCAAAATATATAAAGAACTCAAGAAATTAGACATCAAAATTCAAGATAATCCAATTTAAAAAAAAAAAGGTACAGATCTAAACAGAGAATTCTCAGCAGAAGAATCTCAAATGGCTGAAAGACACTTAAGGAAATGTTCAACATCCTTAACCAGCAGGGAAATACAAATCAAAACAACTCTCAGATACCATCTTACACCAGTCAGAATGGCTAAGATCAAAAACACCAATGATAGCTTACACTGGAGAGGATGCGGAGTAAGAGGAACACTCCTCCATTGCTGGTGGGAATGCAAACTGTACAACCACTCTGGAAATCAGTATGGTGGTTTCTCAGAAAATTAGGAATCAACCTACCTCAATGCCCAGCAACACCACTCTTGAGCATGTACCCAAAGAATTCTCAATCATACCACAAGGACAATTGTTCAACTATGTTAATAACAACATTATTTGTAATATCCAGAACCTGGAAACAACTCAGATGCCCCTCAACTAAAGACTTAATAAAGAAAATGTGGTACATCTACACAATGGAGTACTGTCAGTGGAAAAAAAATGACATCTTGAAATTTGCATGCAAATGGATGGAACTAGGGAAAAAAATCCTGAGTGAGGTAACCCAGACCCAGAAAGATGAGCATGGTGTGTACTCACTCATAAGTGGATATGTATTAGCTGTAAGGATGATGAGCCTATAGCTCATGACCCCAGAAGCTAAGTAACAAGGAACCCTAAGAGAAACATATAAAGATCTGAATGGGAAAGGAAAATAGACAAGATCTCCTGAGAAAACTGGGAGCATGGGGATTGGGGGGAGAAAGAAGAGCAGAAGGGAAGAAGGGAAGGGGGAGAAGAACTCGAGGGAACCGGATAGTCAAGATGGGAGAAGGACAGAGATGGAGAGCAAGGAAAGAGATATCTTGATTGAGGGAGCCATTACGACAAGAAACCTGGCACTAGAGAAATGCCCAGGAATCCACAAGGATGACCCTTGCTGGGACCCTAAGCAATAGAGGAGAGGATGTCCGAACTGGCCTTGCCCTGTAATCAGATTAATAACTATATTAAATGTCTTCATAGAACCTTCATCCAGCAACTGATGGAGGCCGATTCAGAGATCCACAGCAGAACACTGGGCTGATCTCCCAAAGTCAAGTCGAACAGTAGGAGGAGTGAGAATATGAGCAAATAGGTCAAGACCATGATGGGGAAACCCACTGAAACAGCTTAGCTGAGCTAATGGGAGCTCACCACCTCAGGCCTGACAGTGAGGTGAGGGAACCAAAACTGGCCCGCTGACTGTGGGTGACAGTTGTACGGCTGAGGCAGACTGTGGGGCCACTGGTAGTGAGATCAGGATTTATCCCTACTGTTTTACTAGCTTTTTAGAACCCATTCTCTTTGGAGGGATACCTTGCTCCGCCCAGACATAGTGGAGAGGGCCCTGGTCCTTCCTCAAAGCAATGTGCTAGACTTTGTTGACTCCCCATGGGAAGCCTTACTTTCTATGAAGAGTGGGTGGGGGTGAAACGGGAGGAAAGGTGGAGGGAGTGGAAGGAGGAGAGGGAATGGGAACTGGGATTGATATGTAAAATGAGAAAAGATAGCTTTTTAAACATAATTAATTTTAGCAAACCTTTCTGTCCCCTCCTGCTCTATGACCCCTGAGCCTTAGGTACAAGGGTTGTGTTGTAGATGTATCAGTTGCGACTGGGCACCTCATGATGTCTGGTTCTGCACATTTGATGAGATGTGGTTTTCTGTAATGGTCTCTGTCTGTTGCAAAGAGAAGTGGAGAAACAGACAGAAATCTCTATTTGAAAATCCCTGTTATTGCATTGCCTGGTCTGGGATGACAGCAGAGCCTTGCTAACTCTCAAGCTAGCGTGTTGGAAAAGGATGAGGAAGAGAAGGCTGCTGAGCGCAGTGCAGAAAACAGGCACTGGATTATTGTTTATGCTTCTAGTAAAGGCTAATCCGGAGACTGCTTCCACTTGCCCGGCAGATTCTCAGTGTATAAATATTTAATTAGACGGAAGTGAAAGTTCATTCTCAGCACATTTAAATTCCCTCTCCCTCGTGCCTGTGAACCGCTTCCTGGACCCTTCCTTCCCCAGAGGTTTCTCTATCCCTGAGGGTGTTCTCTTCTTTCCAGTAAAAGCCTCAAATGTAGACGCTGTGCATGGGTTTCTCTTGAGAAATTTTCTCCTTTGTTGTGATGCTTATTATGTGAGAAGAAGTTCATTTACGCGGGACTTGTAGTACATGCCAGCCTTACAATAATTAACTCACTCGCTGTGAGTGACTTGGCTTCATTATGAACCAGAAACCGTCAATACTCATTGCATTGACTTTCTCCCAATACATCCACAGACAGGAGAGAAAGAAGGGGAAATATATAAGCATACAGAAAATATATTTTTATTCCTGAATTATCTGTTGTAATGGCTAATTTATGTTTCTCCTTGCCGGGTGACATGTTTACCACATAGTTGGTAAAATACTGTTTCTGGTAAATCTGTGAGGATTATTCAGGATGAGATTAGCATTTACATAAGTCACTGGGTAAAGACCTGACATATGCATATGTGTGTGTATGTACACACACACATGCATACACACACATACACAGATGGGGGGTGTGGGGTCCTAGCACGCAAAGCTAGGTGACTTTAAGTTTTACCACACACAATAAGAGGTAAGAGATATTTTTGAAAAGCATCCACTACAGTTATCAGAAGATGTTTTGGAAAATTATTCTGCAAACTGAAAGTGTCCATAAATGGAGCCGTGGGGCTGTGTGAGCACCAGGGGCAGCCAGACATACAGTGGCAGGCCACCAGAGTACAAGCCTTGTACCAACCTTTGAAAGCAGACAGGTAAAAAAAAAACAGCCACATTTATACTTTATACATGACATTTGGCACCTGAGTTCAAACTACTGTAGGGCATCCAAGTTAAAAATAAACCACTTTCAGAAACATTTTAGTGAGCGAAGAAATAAAGTCTACAACAGTATGGGATTTATGTTGGCTTTTCCTAGGTGTCTTTTATTAGAGCACCCTATGAGTTTATGGTCACAGGGAAATTCCTGGACTTGGTGTTTCCCACTATCTTAACCACAGTTTATTGATTTTCAACTGACTTCTTGAGTCAAGTTGTGGAGCTGAAATATCGGTTTTTGGAAATTGGAAGTAAGATTAAGATCTCAGAGGATGGTTAATGGGCTCATGAGTGCAGCCGGGTGGGAGGCATGGCTCTTAATATGTCTTAGCATGGTTGGAAGATGGTGGATGATAGCAACTAGTTGAATGTTTCAATATGGCTGGTTGAGAGGATTTCAGGTGTCTGTACACAGAGCAACAGAGCACATCAGGGGTGACAGATGTGCTGACTCTCTGATCTCTGCCTTCTGCTCACACATTGAAATTCCATAATGTGTCTTATAAATATGTATAGCACTTCCATGTCCATTCCACACATATTCAAAATAAAATCAAGAAAAAAACAATAAAATATCTTTTAAAAAGAATAAGTTTCCCCTCTCTCCCTGGGGGGTGGGAGCTATTAGCACTGATTACTGTCAGCTGAATACTAGCTATCCATTACAATGTGAACACAAAACTCTCTCAGAAGATAAGCTGGGCCTCCAGACATCTGAAGGTTGGAACGGGACTGAACAATCTTCTTCCAACCGGCATGATAGCAGGGAGCTTCAGGCCATAGCCCTGTCTTCATAAATGCTGGGCTTCCTCGTGGCATAGCTTCTGCCAGAACAAGTATTTCAAGAGGGAAGAATGAAAGCCACCATGTTTTGTATGTACCATCTCAGAAGCCACAAAGCATCCCTCTGAAATATCCTAATTATAAGAAGTAAGTTATTAAGTCCAGCCCACAACTAATGGGAGAAAAAACGGGTCTACCTTTTGTTTGTGTGCTTGATATTGTGTGTAATATGCCCTGGGCTGATCTCAAGCTTGCAACCCAGCCAAGGGTGACTTTGAGCCCCTTATCATCCTGCTTCTACTTTCCAAGTATTAGAATCACAGGCATCTGGCACCACCCACAGCGAGACTCTGCCTTATGAAGAAAGAATTCACAGACAGTCCTAGTGGTGCATGTCTGTATTCCTATCACTTGGGAGTCTAAGGCAAGAGGCTCCAAGTTCAAGGGCAGTTTGTACTCCACAACAGGTCTCTGACTCAAAAATAAATATTGTCAAAGAATTTGAGAATGTGTTTTGATGTTCAATATCAAAGCAAATACATAGAAGCAGAAGTAAGTGAGACGGGACTGCCTGGGTTTCTTGGCTGTGGTCTAATTGTGAGACCCAGTTGCATCCGTGCTACTGGAGTGGTTGTGTACAAAATAGAATTATACTCTTAAAATACATTTATCTCGACATAGTATTGGCATAAAAATGACACAGTGATAATTGGAATAGAATTGAAGATGTAAGTCCATATATCTATAGACAGCTCATTTTTTGATGAAGAAATCAAAAATACACCCTGAAAAAGAAGACAGCATCTTCAACAAATGGTGCTTCTCAGACTGGATAGATGTACATTGAAGAATGTAGATATATTCTTATTTATGATCATGCACAAACTCAACACTAAATGGATCAATGATCTCAACATAAAACCAGATACCAAATTACACACCAAACATGGAGTTAGTATCTAAAATAAATAAAAAACTAAAAAAAAAAAAAACAAAAAACAAAAACAAACCTGGTCACCCAAAAAACAATTAGCCCAATTTTAAAATGGGGAAATGGGGTACAGAACTAAAAAGAGCTCTCAAAATATGAAACAAAGATGGCTATGAAACAATTTTTTTAAAATGTCCAACTTCTTTAATCATCAAGGAAATGCAAATCAGAACTACTTTGAGATTTCATCTTATACTTGTCAGAATGGCCAAGATCAACAAAATGAATTACAACTCATTCTGGGAAGGATGTGAGAAAAGGGTAACACTCCACCGTTGCTGGTGGGAGTACAAACTTGCACAGCCACTATGGAAGCTGTAGATATACCTCTAGATCCAGCTATGCCACTTGAGCATATACCCAATGGCTTCTATGTCTCACTACAAAGATACTTGCCCATGCATGCCCATTGCCACTCTACTCATAACAGTCAGCAATTAGAAATAGCCTAGATACCTATAAATGGATAAATGGAAAATAATGGATAATAAATATGTGCTATGTTTACACAGTGGAATATTATTCAGCTGTTAAAAAACAAAATTATGAAATTCATAGGTAAGTGGGTGGAGCTAGAAAAATCATCATGAATGAGGTAACTAAGACACAAAAACACAAATATTGTCTGTCTGCCCTTATATGTGGATGTTAGCTCTTTAGTCTTTAGTATGCATTCTATAATCTGTATAACCACAGAGGGTTGGTATAGAGTTTGGTCTCCCAGTAACTGCCTCTTTGATGGTGAGACTGGAAACGATCAGCTAGATCCTCTGGAAACCTGGGGAATTTAGTACGTGGGTGCAAAGAGGTCTAGCTGGTCAGCTAAAGGCTACCACATGAAGAGGAAGAAACCTGGTCAGTCATCCTCATCAACTCAGACCATTAAACCCTGTATGGACAAGTTCAACAGAAACACCTGGGTTAAAGTCCCAGAACTGACAGTGCCCCAGGACCTCCATATCCTAAGTGATGACAGAAAATGCTTCTCTCTTAGAGCCGAAAGTGGGGAGGGAAGCTGATAGAAATGGACAGGAGAGGCACTTCCTCATCACAATAGAGACCTAGAATGCAAGAACACTAAACACAGTCAGGGGAACTGGCTTGCTCATGCATGAGCTCATTCTCTTCAGGTGGGATATCATTGGATTGGCAGAAATGCCTTGAACAGGAACACAAGAACTTGTATTAAATGGATGCACAATATAAACTCAGGTGGAGAGGGAAAACACATAGTAGGTGTAGCCTTAGGCTATGCAGTTTGGCTCAAAAATGCATGCTCGGATACAGACCTGTAAATGACCGAATTACATCAGCCAGATTTCAGACAACAACATGTCCAGTAACTATGATACAGGTGTATGCACCAACAGTGGAAGCAGAAAGAGGATGTCAGCAACAGTTTCTACACAGAGCTATAGAACAAAGTCAACAGGGAGCATAAGAATGACATACTAATTGTTATGGGTGACTTCAAGGCCAGAGTGGGATCCTGAGAAAGAATGGACTATAGTGTCAGGGGAACGTATGGATTCAGACGGAGGAATAATGGAGGGGAACAACTGCTTGACCTCTGCTATCCAAATGGTTTGTACAGATCCAGCACAAAAATTTAAGCAGGCCAAACCATCAAAATGCTGAATGTGGAAACCCCCTGACAAATGCACATAGAGCCAAATTGACTACATTCTGGTCAGTAGGAAACTCTTATCTAGCATCCAAAACAGTCCATCATTTCCTAGTGCTGACTTAGGGTCAGATCTCCAACTTGTTATGGACAACATTCAACTGAAACTTAGGAGAAACACGCCAGGCAAGAAGAACTGGAAGATCGATCGTAAACAACTGATGAACCCAACTTATGGAAAGAGTATAAGGAAATCGGAAGAGGAGGAGGAGGAGGAGGAGGAGGAGGAGGAGGAGGAGGAGGAGGAGGAGGAGGAGGAAAAGAAAGGGAAGAGGAGAAAGGCCCAAAAAATGCTGGATACACAACATAAAGGAAGACTGTGGAACCTTCAGTATGACAATAACACAGGCATCTAGGATTGCTCAGAATAGGAACAATGGGAAAACTGCCATAATGGACTTCCCATGCATGCTTAAGTATTGCTGGGGCTTAAATGATGATGATGATACACACACACATACATATACATATATATGGATATGAAAAAATCTAAATGGAGTCACCAAATAATGGAGGAGACAGCGCCTAACAAGACATCTTTTGTAAAACCAGGGCCAGGAATAGGTTACATCTTATTGAGCTGTTGACCAAATGGACCTCATGGAAAACCCCAAACCTCTCAGGCTATTGATAGCTCTCCACAAACTGATGATAAGGTCCTAATGTTGCAGACAGCACTTCCATTCTCATTGAACACAGAGAAATCAAGCTGTTGCCTAACTAGAGACTTTAACCTCTGCTTACTACTGTTAATGATACTAGAAGATACTCTGCATGCTACCAAAGAAGAAAGTTAACCACCAACCCAGCTACAGATCCTGCAATCTATGATGGTGACCTGCTTGCAAAATATGTTGGTGCAATAGTGGCACAAATGTTGTGGGAGTAACCAACCACTCTCTGGTTGGATTTAAGATCCATTCTATGAGATGGAACCCATGCCTGACACAGCAAAGGTAGTCAAAAACCTTAGACTAGATAGGCCATAGACATAGTGGAAAACCATATGATATTGTTCTGCTAAAGGAACATAGCAATATAATGACTCCTAAAAGTTTTCTGTTATACCTATAGATCAACCAGCATCTTGCTCAACCATTATCAGAGATGCTTATAGATGGGAACTAACACAGAGACCCAAAACTGAACGTTGGGAATAAAGAGATGTAGGAACACTCAATTTTAAATGGGATGTCTTTATCAAACCCCTCCTTTCATGGCTCAGTAAGAGTCATAAAGGATAGATAACTCCAAGTAAATAGTGTCTTCCAGACACAACAGGAGTGATACATGTTTGAACTCACAGAGACTATGGAAGTATGCCTAGGGTCTGCACAGGTTCAAGCCAGACAGAGCCCCTGCACTGAGAGGGGGACTATGAGCTCCCATCCCTAACCAAAAAGCTATCTCCAGTTGATACCCACTTACAAAGGAAAACTTTGTTTTCTCTAATGGAGTTTCACTGGGCGTAATAACCACACTTAAGGGTAAGCCCAATGCCCAGCAAGAGATGATCAACACAAAATGAACTCCATACTATTTTTGGAGATATTTCTTGTCTCTTATTACTTTGTTTTGGGCATTTGTTGTCTTACTGGTCTTTTGTTTGTACTTTAAGCTTTCTGATTTTATTTTTTATGGGTTTTGTATTTTTTTTGGGGGGGTTGTAATTTTGTGTGTGTTTCTTGTGCATAGATATGTTGTCTTCCCTAAATAATTCTGAGCTTTTACTCACTCTCAACCCATAAAATCTAAATCACAAAATGGGTTCATCCCATTAAAATTCCAATACGTCTGTAACTGTTTAGGCCACACTGCTCGCTGATGGAGCCTCTCATGCTAGTTTCAGCACAGGATCCTCCCTCACCATTTATCCTTCCCCTCGATTTCACCCACCCCAGATTTGCAAGAGCTATAGGTGCCGTGCCCATCGTTGCTCTCTCTAGACCTCTCTGGACTTGGCTGAGTACTAAAGGAGAAAGCATAAACACGTAGTAAAGATGCAAAGGCATCCATAGTAAGGAGGCAAAGGCATCCTGAAAGCATCTGCTCCTCTAGGTAGTGAATGCATATGACTTCTAACTGGCACATTTCCCTGAAACGTTGAGCTAAGGTCATACAGAGGTGACCCTTAGCTACCAAAGCTAATTTTAAAAATTAATATTTAATGAGTAACCTTAGTCATATCTCAAATGCATGCTTCTTCAGTTACCATCAACTTCCTGGCAGTACGTTATAAAATACATTGACCAGGGGATAATGCAGCCGCCAGGCCCAACCGAGGTAGTGATGGAGGGAACAGTAGAAGTTGCGTTGCTGATAGGAGAGCAAACCTTGCCCACTCGCTTTACCTGTGGAGAGAGGCTGTGGGTTCTGTGGTGACTGAGAAAGGCGATTAGATACTAAGTGGTTTGTCAGTGTGGGTTTTGTTCTTTCCACGGCAAAGACATGCTTCTGATGGACGTGGGGCTTTGAGTCACTGAAATGGACAGGTTTAGGGTAAAGCAAGGAAATCACCTCTACTCTTTTCCAGAGTCACTGAGAAATATGTCTCAAGTGGGAAAGAAAACAGCTGACATTTGTATCTATTTGTGTTTATATTTACAGTCTGGTGGTGCCCCTGACAGTACACAAAGCCCTTCTATATTGTCTGCACACCTACAGAACACGTATTTGTAGCGGATATTGAAGCCTAGATCAAAGTCAGTGCACCCCGAAGGCCGGGAACACAGACGACCGGAGCTCAGAGCTGGACCTCTCACTAAAGACTGCCTTTAGCTACAGGGAGCTTCATCATTCAATGTTACCCACTCCTGGGGAACGGCACACAGCCGACTATTGATTGGGATGAGTTCACAGTCTCATCCCTTCTTTTCCCAAAAGAGACATCGCCAATGGGCCATCCCAGCTTCAGGATTCCCATCCAAGCTCCAAAAGACTAGATTACAGCCACACTGCAGGTCAGGTTACCCCTCTATCTAATCCTGAAAATCTCATTTTCCTTGCAATCACAGCTTCCCAGAAAGCTTTGGCTTGTAACTCATCTCAAAGTTTGTTTCTAAAAATTCAATTTAGAGTGGTTCTATCGCCTCCACCATCCCGATGCCAGCTGAAGCCTCCAGAGAGTTTTTCCCTAAAATCTAGGGTCCCAGAGCTTATAGTGGAGCTCGGATTTGACCTGTTGCTTTCAAAAGTTGACCCCAAATAGTCTTTGGCAATCACATGGTCCATACCTTTTTTCCATTTTCCAAGTTTCTTAATATCTACAAGGCATCCTGATGCTCAGATCTGAGAATTCTTGCCATTACAATAGTTCTTTTGCCTTCCTTGAAGAAGTCATGAATTTCTTGTAATAGGAATTTCTTGTGACTTGTAAGAACATGAGTCTATCCCTAAAAGAACCCTATTCTATGGTAATGGATACAATTGTTTCTGTCCCCCACTTTGAGCTCTTACCTGAGAACCTGCTTGCCATCCCCATAGTAGCTATGACTTCCTTCCATGTGTTTGATCCATGCTTTAAGCCTTTTTTGAGGGACCTAAGAAAACCTCTGTGTGCCATCCACCATAGAAAACTGTCTCTGGGTACCAAAGGCAGACTAAGATTGGGGAGCAGACATAAAACAGAAGAGGGCAGAATGGAGAGCCATGTCTAGTCCCAGATTATATGAACACGGTTCATTCAAGTCTGAGCCATGCAGATCAGAACTAGTGGTGTCTGGGGAGCCACAGGCATATCGAGGGAGAATGGCGTCTCCAGGCTTTTCATTTCTAACCTAACAACCAGCAGAGTGATTTATTAGACTGATCTCATGGATCTATAGCAGACAAATCTCATCTTCACATTAGGACTAGAAATTTCATTTATATACTTTTTATGGCTACCTTTGTGAACCAATATGACAGAACACAGAAAGAAGAGATGCCCGAGCAGCCTTACCTCCGTTTTAAAATCTACTGATTATTTTTCATTTATTCTTATTTTTATATTACGGAAAGAATAAATCAATAGCAAATTTTCAGACACCGCAGAAGGAAAGGAGATGATAAGACAGTTAAATTGTTACTTGTAGTCCTGTCTCAGGTCCTCCTCTCTGTGGTGTTATCATTGTTTAAGCATTTGGAGCATGTCCTTATAGAATTGTCTCCACGTGTATAGTTACACACTCGTACATATAAGCACACTCACACACACAAGCATTCCTATGCACACAAGCACACTTATACACACACCTCATGCATGCGAGCACACTCATGTACAGAAGCATGTTTTCACACGTGTACACTCACACATTCATACATGCACACTCATATACATAAGCACACTCAGACACAGACAAACACAGTCATACACATATGCATACACACAACCACCCTCACGTGTACAAGCACACTCACACACAAATGCACACTGACACACGCATGCATGCTCAGATATGCATACTCATACACACACGTGGACATAGTTGGAATGTAGTGTGATTGTGTTATACGGGCTGCTCATCATCTTCTATTGTGTAGAGTGGTACATCGTAGATTGGTTTTTCATCTAATATGTACAGCCAAAATCACCCTGTAATTGCCATACACTATAACGAAGCGCACAACAAATGGCTTCAAGAGCTTTTGATCTATTAGCACATCCCCCTCTCTGTGCTTGGCTAATAGATCAGAAAGCTGGGTCCCTGGATGTGCTATTAGCCCTGCTCAATGACACACAAGGAGTGACGATGCTGGGAGTTGAATTTGAGAAATCTAAAGATTCTTCTCCTGCATTGGGAGCATTGCTGTAATCAGTTATAGCTGGGAGCTGGAGAGCTCCTAAGACAGTGTAACATCAGTCTACAAGGTCTGTCTCCAGTTCCTGACATCTCCAGGGGTGGATTTAGACAAGCTGTTCTGGGTGGCTTCAGAGATTGACCTAACTGGGGTAAAAAGGAATGAAGAAAGAACAGACACACATACAGAAAAGCTGGGATCATATGGGCTGTGCTTGCATTGAGGGAGGCCACTGACTGAACCTCAGTGCATTTATTTTATACATCTGAGCAAAGGAATTGGGCTTACACTATGTAACTGAAAAAAGGAACAGGCTTAGTCTGTCTGTGCTCTCAGTAGGAGCACTCTGTAGTGTGTCTTTTCCAAAACTGTCTCGTAATAGCCCTTATTATTTACTCTAAAGGGGGGGGAGCCTAGTGAATCTGGTCAGATTTAGGGACTTCCTGAAGCTGTTTTTATTTGTTTACCTTCTGTTTTAAGGTGCTTCCCTTCAGGATGGATCTTGGAGGAAACTACTATATAAGAGGGACCATGGTGTGGAGGCAGGGAAGGAGCTCTAGAGAGGGGAATAATATGACAAAGGTGCTAGGAAGGAACAATGAGGAAGGACTTTATACAGGAAGGGGAAGGAAGGACACTACAAAGAGCATTAAGGATGATTGAACATCCACAGGAAAACATTATTTTATGTTTACTTTAAAATACATACATAATATTTTATTAGTGAACACCCCAGTACCAAGCATGAGAAACTTCACTGTGAGTTGTTGATCAGGGGAGTCCAAAACACTCTCAAAAGCCTGTTGCCATTGCCTTTGGTTGCCTCCACGATCTTGAAGATAAGACCCTTTTGCTGAAGACATCATTTAATTTGGACACAGGACATGGAAGAGTTAAGTGACAACTGGTCTGGAAGCCTCCTCCCCAAGGACTAGCCCTCATAGTATCCAAAAGTGTTCTGTAAGCTGTTAAGGAGAAAACACAATCAAAGCCCTAAGCAGCAGAAAGGTCTATGAGCAACAACAGTGACCAGCATGATAAGACATCCAAAGATGCGGTCATGGCATCTACATCCCAGGGGTAAGGTCCAAAGATGCAGTCATGGCATCTACATCTCAGGGGTAACATCCAAAGAGACAGTCATGGCATTTACATCTTAGGGGTAACCAACAGCCACCTAAGTGCACTTAAAACCCATTCAGTGGGGAATTCATACCTGATACTGTAAACCCAGTCAAGTACCAATGGTTGGTGAGGTCATGGACTGCAAAGGAGAACCTACTACTGTCGTTGTTCTAAACCAGCATAATTCCCAATGGCATTCTAAACATCTCTCCTTATATCCATGCATAAGCATAGATCTCACCCTTCCAAGAAGCTTCTTTTTATGCCATACTGAGAGCATCATAGAAAACCACATCTGGTCAAAATGAGGAAACCAGCAGACATATAATGTAATGACTAAGCACCAACATGTATGTACAACACAACTTCTATAGCTGAGGCTCCTGAAGAACTGAAGAGCAGGGGATGGAAAGACAGTAAGAGGCAGAGGAGCAAGACTTCTGTCACAAAACTGTCTTCTATACATGACAGGGAGCTGCACTCATGAAATCTTAACAATATGGTCACCTAAACATGACCTTCACAATGACAATACCAGTTGTGTGCATGGATGGAGGAGATTTCATCAAGCCTCACCCCTTTATGAAGAGCTAAAAGTAGTTAATAACTGCTAAAAAAAAAAGGGGGGGAGAGGGGGATAATCCGTCTTCTCCAAGGATGAGTGTCCTGATAAGTTATCCAATCCCTAAACACACATGCATATAAACAACACTAAATGGACCCAGAATAATACACACACATGCATATATGAATATATATCTTTCTTTGTATTTCCTCCTCTTCCCTGCCCTACTGTCCTCCGCCCCATTTAACCAATCCAGATTCCTTATTTTCCTTTCGCCCTTTATATCACCACCCAATTAGCTCAGTGGATTGGAGAATGGTGTTGGAATGCTGAGGTTGTGGGTTTGATCTCTGTATGTGTCATAAAGATCACCTCTTTCCTTCTTATCATCACATTATTACTATAATTATATATATTATTGTTACATATATATGAAATTATAATAATTAAGGAGGATATAGTAATTAAAGTTGTCAAAGGTGGACATGGGAAAAGTTGGGGATAGATAATGATATAAAATAGTGAAAATACAGTGTTCATCTGAAATTCTTAAAAAATAATGAAATAAACGTGTTATAGTCTTTTAATTACAAACACAGTAGCCCTTCTACAAATGATGGAGGATGGATGATAGATTCCTAGATGCAGGGATGCAGGGATGAACAACAGACAAGATGAATGATAAGAAGGTGAGCTACATGGCCCATACATCAAATTCATGACCCTTGGAATTATTACCTTCCTAAAATGTGTTTGTGGTGTGGTGTGGTGTGGTGTGTGTGTGTGTGTGTGTCTGTGTGTCTGTGTGTGTAAATGAAGTTATCCTATAATGTGGCAACATTATCACTGCTAGGAATGGGTTATCTCCTTTGGACTTGTTGACCACTGAGGCTCCACAGACCCCAAAACATTACAGGCCGTTGCCATAGCTACTGGTTACCTTTCAGAACTCGATGGCAAGACTCTGTTGCTGAAGATGCTATGTATTGGAGTCACAGAACATGGAGAAATCAAGCTGGTACTCACATAGAAGCTTCATCCCTTCTGGAGAGTTTTCACAGTGCTGGAAGAGGCTATGCACATTATTTTTTTTATGTTTCTTTTATTTATTTATTTATTTATTTATTTAAGATTTCTGCCTCCTCCCCACCACCACCTCCCATTTCCCTCCTCCTCCCCCAACCAAATCCCCCTCCCTCGTCAGCCCTAAGAGCAGTCAGGGTTCCCTACCCTGTGGGAAGTCCAAGGACCACCCACCTCCATCCAGGTCTAGTAAGGTGAGCATCCAAACTGCCTAGGCTCCCACAAAGCCAGTACGGCTATGCACATTATTAAGGAAAAAAGTCACCATCCCTTTTGTGAACTCTAGGAACTACAATAGCAGCCAGGCTGGAAAGATATGCCCACTGGTTCAACAGTGGCACATACATTATGGGAGTAGCCAGCCCCTCTGATTGGACTTAAGGACAGCTAAATGAGATGGAAAAACTCTACTTGGATGTAGGTATCAGGCCAAGAACTGGACATGTCATTAAGCTAGACAGGTCATAGGCCATAGGGGGAAACTTCCTACTATTACTCTGCTGAGGGGGCATAGTGCTAAAGCAATCCTAATGAATTAACATTATACCACAGATAGTGTAGCTCTTCAACCTCAGCAGAGAAACTTATTCTTGCGATTGTGTCTTTCTTAAGTAGGTTGCATTAACAGAGATAAATGGGACATTTGTAGCACACCTCTTCCTCCCAAGGCTCAGAGATCATTTCAGAAGAGGGCAGAGAAAAAAATCGTAAGAGACAGAAGTGGTGGACGCCTATAGTGAAAAGTGTGTTTTGGACATAGCAGGGCAGTTGCATACACGAACTCACAGAGGTTGTGACACAACACTCAAGGCCTGCTCAAGCTCAAGCCAGACCAGATCCCATCACTGAGAAGTCACATGGGCAAGAGCTCCCACCATTAAGTGAGGAGTTATTGATCACTGATAACTGCGAGAAGAGAGAGACAGAGCTTTCTTTAAGTGTGTGGCCCCCAGTAAGGTGAACACACTGTAGCTGGGCAGTCACACACCCAAGAGTTTATAGGCAGTACTAATTTTTTTAAAATGAAGACACAAAGTTTGGTGAAAATAAAATGGGAGGTGGAACTGGAAGAAACTGGAGGAGAAGGTCAATGTGATCAAAATACAATATATAAAATTCCCCAAAATAATAAAAATATATTTTTAAAAATTAGAATATAGAAGAAAATAAAATTAGAGTCACCTTTAAAAAAAAAGGTTACAAAAGGCAAAGAAAACTCCTTGCGTCCCCTAAATGACAGCTGGTCCTAGTTCTTAGGTCTGCGGCTCTCCCTCAGTTCTGCAGCGCCAACCTTCCTGACTTCTGCATCTAGTGGGCACCATACGGGCTTTTTGGCCCCTGAACCCTACAAACCAAAGGTCACATTTCTGCCAGTCACATTCCAGACCTCACCTTCCTGCCTATATGCCTCATTTCTGTCTCTCTTTTACCTCTTAGTTTTCTTTTATTAATTTTGTATCCTTCTCTTTCTTAATTAAGAACATATTACTTATTCATTATAACCAGTGGAATAATGCAAAAACTGTGGAAAGAAATACCTCTGAGTTTCCTCTCCCACCCCTTCCTCTCCGGTGGAACCACCGTCAACTATAGCTACCTGGAGTGTGCTTCTACCTCTTGTCTATAGTCACAGAGACATTTTACACACATACATACAGTCCCATATGGAAAAGCCGTTTTGGCAATTTGTGCTTACGAAAGTGAGACTCCTTTCTATGGCTAAGTTGTCTTCCCTCATATGAGTGTAGCCCGGCGTGCTCGTATAGAATCAATGAGTGCAGTGTCTTCCATAGAGCACACAGAGGACTGCCTCCTCTGAAGAACATTCAAGCTGGTTCCGTTTCCCCACCACCAAAGAAATGTTTATCACAAACATCCTTGAAGTTTATTTTTTTCAAAGAGAGATGCTTTTATTTACATAAACTGATTCATAAGGCAGGGTTGCTAGGCAAGATGTCTATGTGGCTTATTTTTAACAGCTACTTAAATGCTCCCAGTATTACTTGTTGCATTTATCTTCATACTAGCAATTTATGGATGTATTTCTTTCCTAACATTTTGTCAGCTTGAGGTGGCTTCTGTCTCTGTTCTCTTTCCGGTTAGACACTGGTTTCTCACCCAGATGCACTGTGCTACTTTCTGAGCATCCTCGAACCCATCAGCCATGTGGATGATAGCTTGGGGGACCAGCCCAGAGACGTCACCCTGGTTCTGCTGCATTGTTATCTGTTTCGTGTAAAATCTTGGCATATTAGGAGCACTGACATTTTTTTTCCTTACTTAGGTGTTGCAAAACTATCCCCAGTTTGACTCTGACTTCTTGGGTTTGTTTTGTTTTGTTTTGATGTTTTGATATTTTTTGATTTTTTTTTTTGAGACAAAGCCTTACTCTGTAGTTCTTGGCTAGCCTGGAACTCACTGTATAGACCAGGCTGGCCTCAAATTCACAGAATTCTGCTTGCCTCTGCCTCCTGGTGCTGGGGTTAAAGCCATGTACCACCACCCTTGGCTTTTTCATTTATTTTTAAGAGAATAGATTAACTTTACAGAAATCAAGGGCCAAGCAAACAGAAAGCAAAGTTTCCAGTTTTAGGGCAGATCTTCCTGCTTCATACCATCTGATCAAGACAACCTCTCAAGAGAGTGCCCAGTGATTTGTGTTTCGGTTGATTCCAGATGCAACCACCATGCATCATACAGTATTTTGTTGTAACACCACACACACACACACACACACACAATGCAGCAACAAATTAAAACAAATGCATAATTGTCAGCCCCACCAAGGAAGACAGCATGCACTGGCCAAGGTTTTTTGTCCAAAAGAAAATGCAGAATATTACTTCCAGAAAAAAAAGGAGGAAATATGTCTGACAAAAGAAGAAAAGGGTTTCCACCTAATTCAGGGATGTCTTAGCTTTCTCTGTGAAGACAGCACGCTTTAGAATCATCACCCACTTTTGTCTGGCCAACAAAGTCAATGCGAATCAATTCCTCTCCTAAATCCTCAAGGCCAGAGCAAGACCCTGAAGTCAAATCTGAAAGACATTTTAATACACAGTGGGAGAGCCATGGACAGCTGTAAATCAGGTGGCATTACCACTGCCAAGGAACAGGTGGAATGGATCTGTCCCTCTCATCCTCCATGAAGAGCAGACATCAAATTGTTCATCACCAGGCCGAACTCAGACCGCTCCAGGGTGTGTTCTGGGTACCAAGCAGCCTGAGACAGGCCTCTCAAAGCACCCAACAAACAAAAGAACCCATGCCAATGAGAGAGCAGGCCCATAAAATCTGAGCTCAAGGAACCAGGCTCTGAAATTCCAAGGATTCACTGAGTCTGCCTGAATATTGAAGGCATGGAAACCCAAACTACCAGATAGTCCCCTGAAGAAATCTCAAATCCAATCCTAAAAAATTTCAGTGCCTTCTGCTCACCTGGCCCTCAATATGGCAGAAATGCTAATGGCACGGGCTCCAAAGGGTTCACAGACTGACCTAAACAAGTGACCCTGGTTTAGCAGGCCCCCTCCCCTGCAAGTTCTGCCTCTTTAAAGTCAACCAACCACAGGTTAAAAACATTGGGAAAAGGTAAATTCTAGAAAGCCCCCAAATTCAAAACTTGTTATATTTGAAGTGCTAGGCTGAATGATAACAAATTGAAATAATTTGTAGGCGCACCCTGCTGCAGCCCCCATCACGACAAAGATGCCTGGCGGCTCCCCAGCCTTCTTGGCCTGGTATTGTTCTGCGTGCATCTTGCTCCTGTAATCTGCAGTTTCGCCTATGGTGGTTGTGTCTGGACTGATTATTTGCAGACTTTTTTCTCCTGTCATTGTTCCCTAAACAATACAGCATAATAACTATTAACATAGCATTTACATTGCATTATATACCATAGATGATCCAGCGGTGATTGAAAGCTCGGGGAGGATAAGCATGGGCTGTTGGAAAATATGCTATTCCGTATGAAGGGCTTGAACATCTGCAGACTGACACCTGTGGGGGTCCTACAGTCAACCACTGCAGCTATCAGGGACATCTGTGGGAGCCGTGTTTGGCCATTCATAAACATGCACTGAGCTGGTTTGTGTAAAAGCTGTATCAAGTTCTTGCTCATGAGAGCAGCTCTCGTCTCATAGGTTAGTCACTTTTGCCCATTGTGAAAAAAAATACCTGAAGGAAATAGCTTAAGGGTGTACATGTTTGTTTGAACTCACAGTTGCAGGAGATTTGTGTCCATTATGCAGGGAAAGCCTGTGAGATGGTTCCATCCACGGCCTTGGAAGTATGGGACACAGCTGTTCACAAACCTGGAAGCAGAGTCTGTATCCAGAACCCAGAGCTGGCCCTACAGGCACACTCCTGTGACCTACTTCCACCAATGGGGTCCCTAGAGGCCTTCAAAGTGGTACCACCATCCAGGATATGGCACACAAAACATGAGCCTATAAGGCACATTGCAGGTTCAAACCACATCCGCTGGGCTGGATTCCTGTAGCTATACTTACCTGTCATTTCCCAGGGAGGTCCTAGGCACCTACAGTAATTGCAAGAATGCAGTAGAGCGAGTCCACCTACCAATGCGTCCCAAACGTCTGTGTACATCAGCTTCACTCACATCCAGTGACCAAAGCACCACCAAGAGGCAGAGAATAAACTCCACCCACCATGAGGCCATGACAGTGAACATATAACATCATTACAAAGAAGAGCATGGGGCAGTGGCACAATCAGTCACAGCCTGAATAATGGGATATGGGAGCCTGCAAAGCTCACAGGCAAAGAGTATTCCACAAGCCGGGGTTAGTAAGCAGTAGATAAAAAGACAGGCACGGAGCCTACAGAGGTCACCAACAGCTTGCACACATTATCAAAGACCCTCTTGTAGTCCCGCACAGAATAAGGCTGAGCTATGGATGTACACTAACTGGACAAGGGGACCCCCACATGTTCTCTGTCCCTTTTATCTGTGTTCTCAAGTCATCATCACACCTACGGTGACATCGTGGCCATCAAGAGAGCAATTACAAGCAGCAAGCAGGAACAGAAGCTAAGTCGAAGAAAACGAAGAATGTGAAAATATGCCTTGCTACTTACAGTGTGGATGTGTTTTTTCTGAACTTTAGTGCAAATGAGGTGGACCAAGAAGAGAGGGCAGAAGAAAGAACCTCAGGGCATTTGCACGTGCTTTGCCCACCAGGTCTCCACAGAGCTGACGACTCCCTCCCTAGCTTTCAGCTCCAGTTAGACTACTGCCTCCTCAAACTTACCCAGACCCCTCTGCTCATCCCTGGCTTCCCCTACCCAACTCAGTGAAAATCTGTGTAACACACAGTTATCGTCGTTGAATTTGTTAGGATTTATAGACGGCTCTACTTTTCCTTTTTCTTTACCACAATTTTTATTATCAGCTCTTCTCACTAGAAAGGACTCATGTAGCGATGTCTTCAAAAGTGCCTGGAACATGACACAGGCTCAGTATAACTGTGGAGTGGATGGATGTGAAGAAGGGGAGACAGTGGCAATACCAGAAGGAAAGAAGAAGCAGAAAAACAAAAGATGTGAGAGAGGTAGCAGAAAGAAACAACACTGGCTCACACTTAAAAGGAGAATATATAGCTAGTTAGTTAGTTAGTTTTAGTTAGTTAGTTAGTTAGTTAGTTAGTTAGTTAGTTAGTTAGTTAGTAACTCTCAAGGCAAATGCACTGGGGAATCAATGGATTAAAAGCAACAGCTGCTGCCTTGATAGCCCAGATCTGCACAGGGTGACTCAGGGCGACAGTGCTTAACAAAGCCTTGGACCTCATTTGCAATCCTTTATCCATCAAACCCTGACCAGGAGGCTGGGGACTGGAAATTGCTGCACAATTTACATTCTTGGCCTGTGCTGGAAGCTGTTTCAGCAATGGCTTGGAATTGGCCCTGCAGGAAGGAGAGGCCAAAGGACAAGCTGTTTCTTGTAAATAAATAATAATAAATTACCATGTTTGAATATTTGCAAGATCCCTCTGTGGTTTGCAATGACAGTCTGGATTAGGGCTCTTGGTGACACTGCAGGAACCTGGGGCTCCGAGGTCCTGTTTGCCTACACCCTCTCACATTTCCATTCTGGAAGATTATCACCTATACTCTGGCCGCTTTTCTTTCTCCTTCTGAGATTCCTGGTGGAATTCTAGCCCCTAGATTTCCCCCTTTTTTCTTCTGCAGATTTCTTACTCTCAGATATTTTCTGGGAGAACTCATGGGCGGATTCCTCCCATTCACTGGTTTGCTCTTGGGCTCTGTTCATTCCGTCATCTAATATCTCCACAGGCAAGGTAATGTTCATTTTAACAATATGTTTCGTGCCCCAGATCTCCAAATAGCTCATATTCCTATTTCATGTCTCTAATAACTTATCTCCTTCAATATATCTATTTACCTGATTTTATTCTTTCCTTTTCACTGATTTTATGTGCATGAGTGAGTGTTTTGTTTGCATGAATGTCTGCATCACATGCCAGCCTTGTGTGTCCCCCAAAGCCAAAAGAGGATGTGAAATCCCCTGAATCTGGAGTTTCAGATAGTTGGTCAAAAGTATGATCGGTCCCCAGATGGGGTATGACCCCAGATAAATAATGCAAAATTTGAACATAGAATTGATATCTAGAGATCTGAAGCATAGGTTGGTGTAACACACACACACACACACACACACACACACACAGGGATGGTTAGAGGTTTGGTGAGTGAAAATGGCAGCTCTCCCTCCCCCTGCCCTTCCAGAAATGGACCAGATTTAAGACTGCAGATAATCCAGTCCTCCATGGGCTCACTCCCTCTGCAGGGATTAGGTACAGAACAGCCAGCTCCCTTAAACTCTTGAGAATCATTTCCTCACCCCCACTCCGCTCCAACCTATCTCACTGTCAGTCCAGTTGCCTCTCAGGAGCTTTGCCACCCCGCAGTAACAGGAAGGACCCATCTTTGAAGGTTTCCACCCTGCCTGTTTACGATCCATGGTGCCTCAAGACCTTTCTCCCTCTCCAAGTAAGTCTCGGAGTTTACTTAGAGTCTAGGACTCATGAACCTTTCTTTCCTTTCTGCACCATTTTTAGGGTTACACTGAAGAAGTCAACATCTTTACTAATTTTCTCTCTTGACTCATTCTCTATCCTTCATGCATAGGCAATCATGTATGTAAGCACACACGCATGCACAAGTACACTTCTACACAGCATAATATTTATGGTCCCATGTAATGTATTTGTAAGAAGAATTTCATGAAATTTTGCAACAACAGATATTCATGTTTTAAATTTTGATAGAAATTGCTCAGGTGCCCTTTAAACCAATATATCAAATTTCACTGCCAATCTTGGTACCAATTACCCTGCAAAAACTATACACATGGGCTATTTCTGAGTCTTTTGATGTTTACAACAGGAAAGTATCTAGAGAAAATGATGTTGGTCTTTCAATTTGCAATACTTCAGTGAAGGGGAAGATTGGGTATCTTTTCATATGCATACGGTAAAACATCTCATATTTTTTAAAAGAGAATTTGACCAAAATATCCTTCCTCAAAGGAATTTTGTAAGTAACCTGTGGAATATCCAAGTTACAGAAAGAAAAATTAACATTATTTAATAAGTACAACAAAGCAAATGCCTGTGCTAACTATGTTTTTTTTTTTAACATAAATTAAAATGGACTGGAGAGATGGTTACTCTTTCAAAGGATCCAGGATTCAATACCAGCACCAACATAGAAGCTCACAACCATCCATAAAAGTTCGATTTGGACACCGGATATGCACATGGCACACATACATACAGGCAACAAAGCACCTTTATACATAAAGTGAGATCAATGCATCTAAACTATGTTTAGTATAAATAAAACAACCAATATGTTGCCATTGTTTTTTTGCCTCATATAACTGAGCTGTCACATGTTTAAAAACTCACATAGTACCTGAAGTTGGAAAGATCCCAGCCCCGCTTCTTAGAGCATCCTGCCCTTCCAGGTCCCGTAAACAAGACTTGGGGCAGTGAGGAATGAAGAAAAGGACAGACACAAGTACAGGAAAGCTGGGTCAGGTAGGCCATATGCTCTCTGAGGGAGCAGCAACAAACACACCACAAACCAAAACCTCACCATGTTCATTATGGGGGTTTGAGGGAGAAGGAAGCTTTGACAATTTCCTCCCTGTCCAAGGCCTTAATCCTTGACATGGCCATGTCAAACAACACATTTCCCAGGACTTCATCTGTTCCTAGACAGTCATTCAAGGCTTTCTAGGCTCCCCACAGGAATTTGCTCGAAAATTCACACACAAGTGATGGCCTATATTGTATGCTAGCACTCCGGGCCCTACCTTCCTTGTGTTTTAATTCCTCAAGCTGGTTTAGAAATAGCTTTAAGAACTGTATTCCTACCAGGTGTCTTTTTCAAACTTCCTCAGAACTTGACCTTCATGGGCCCTGAATTCTCAGGAAAAGCAAGGCAGAAGAAGAGAGGAGTTTACAGATTTTCACCTGCCAGCGCATAGTGCACAGACATTCAACTCATGAGATATCACCCAGCATCCTAATTTTGGATCCCCAAAAGCAGTACCTGAGGACTGTGAAGTAGTGAGATTATTTGGGAAACAGTTCCTAGAAGCAACAGTCAAGGAGCAGTATCGATAAGGCAGACAAAGTAGACTTCACTGCTCAATAACAATAGTACGGGAGAGTGGTCCTTGCACTCTGGAATATTGTCTCTCTGAGGCACGGGAAGCTGGGATCTTTGAAGACTTTATCTTTCTTAGTCCATTAAGATACACCCAGGAGTTTGCTGACTCAATGCTCTTCCTCAGTATTCCATGACCTTGGAAGGCATAGAAGTAGGGGTGTGTGTTGGTCCCTTCAAGTACATTGTTCCATAAGACCTGTCCCTTCAAAAAAAAAAAAAAGCTAAAATAGGAAGCAGGCCAAGGTTGTGGTCCCTGAAGCATCAGTATTAGAAGAGGGGGACTTGGGGGCTGGAGAGATAGCTCAGAGGATAAGAGCATTGCCTGCTCTTCCAAAGGTCCTGAGTTCTATTCCCAGCAACCACATGGTGGCTCACAACCATCTGTATTGGGGTCTGGTGCCCTCTTCTGGCCTGCAGGTATACACACAGACAGAATATTGTATACATAATAAATAAATAAATATTTAAAAAAAAAAAAAAAAAAAAAAAGAAGAGGGGGACTCTACTGCATACCCCGAGTCTGTCCACTGTTTTTACATGCAGGAAATACAAGTTTCTTCAGCTCTACTACAGTTTCCATTTCCCAATATCAATTCTTCTACGGCTACTGAGAGCATATTATCAACTAGAAACATCTCTGTGACATTGTGATAGTACAAGAAATATGTGTTTGGGCTTTGTCCCAGGTTTCTGGCACATAAGTCCTGAAACCTTTGCAATTTCCTAAATGACAGAGGTAAGAACATCTTTTGTTGGCCATAAGAAGCCTCTTCCAATCGTAGGTGAGTTTTTGCTAATGAGGTGGCCTTTGGTAGACTTACATGGTTTCAGAATAGAAACAGACAGCCAGTAAGTAGAGAGTTAGAATTTTCAGTCCCAATATCATGCAATCTTTGACAAAACGACAGGAGCTGGACACTTAGTTAACCACCAATATGGATGATTTGACCAATGATGCCTATGTAGAACTCCACAAAACTCTAAACAAAAGAACCCAGGGAACTGTATGTTGGTGAATATCCCCATGTTGTAGAAAATTGAGGAAGGACAGACACCAGCTCACTGGGGACCTTACTGGCCCTCACACCCTACCCAACTCATCACCTAGCTGTTCATATGTAGTCAGTCTATAAAACTACTGGTACTAAGTAAATTGTGTCCCTGAGTTCTATGAGATAGGATGGCAAGCTATCAAAGCTAAGAGTTTAGTCTCAGAAACTTCTGATTTTTAGCTTAGTCATGCAAAAATGTGGATAACCTAGCATCAGACACTTAAAAGGGGCATCTCAAGTTGAGAAGAAGTTCAGTTTTGTGGGACTGAGCCCCTAACATGCTGGGTTTGATGCTAACTCCTATGTTAGTGTCAGAATTTAATTGACTATGGTACATTCTGTAGGTGTCCACAGAGAGCTAGAGAATGGGTTGGATTGGGAAACTCATAAGTTCAGTGTTGAAAGAACTCTGGGAGCTTTAAAAGCTACAGATCATAGTAGCAATCATAGCAGCTGAGATGTGTCTTTCCTGGGTCTGGAAAATTCTCTTCGATGAATGGCTTTTCTTGACCTCAAGTCCTGTTCTACCAAAATTACAAGGATAGCCCACATGTTTAGAAACCACTTGTGGCTAATGAATGAAGTGATGGCACTCATTTTTAATTGTAAGTGGTTTTTTTTTTGTTTGTTTTGTTTTTTATTTTTTATTTATTTATTTATTTTATTTTTTTATTTTATTTTTTTTTTTGGTTTTTCGAGACAGGGTTTCTCTGTGGTTTTGGAGCCTGTCCTGGAACTAGCTCTTGTAGACCAGGCTGGTCTCGAACTCACAGAGATCCGCCTGCCTCTGCCTCCCAAGTGAGCCACCACCGCCCGGCAGTTTTAATTGTATTAGTTCTTCCTGTTGCTGTGAAAACACTCCACCCCCGTAATCAACTCATGAGAGAATGGATTTGGTTATGCTGATGGTTCCTGAGGGGAAAGAGCCCGTCATAGTGGGAAGACACAGCATCCAGTGCCAGGCACTGCAGCAGGAATCCGAAGCTGGGTGGTCACATCTTTAACCACAAACAAGACACAAAAAGGGTGACTGTGAAGTGAGGTGAGGCCCTGAGCTCTCAAAGCCTGCCTCTAGCCACGCACTTCCTACAACAAGGCCGCACCTGCTAAACCTCCCCAAACAACGCCCACCACCAGCTGGGGTGTTCAAGAGCTGAGCCTATGGAAAACAGCCCCATTAAAACCACCACACTAGCCACCCAGTTACCAACCATCTGTTATCTGTTTTCAAGAGCTGAACATGGCCATGGGCATCATGGGCGGCTGGGGGGGGGGGGGGGAGGAGTTCTTCTATGTACATTGTTGTATGGCCCAGATTTGCAAGTCTCCCCAGCCAGCCCTCTGTGTGTTGAATATTTAGGGCCAGTCATACCCTTTCAATTGCTTCTGTTCCTTGACTATAGATTCCAGGTAATTTGAGGGAAAGATGTACAGAAAAAGAAGACGACCTGGAGCAGAGTTTGTCTCTCTTATAGAACTGAACTGAAAAGCATCACGGGATTCCCTCTACAGTCTAGAACTGGATACCTGTGTGGTCCACTGTTATAATTAGAGCCAGATACCTATGTGGTCCACAGTTATGGTTATAATTAGATACCTGTGTGGTTCACTGTTATGATTATATTTGAAATATCTACACAGCTCCATGTTGTAAATACAGATTCCCTACCTTGTGACATCTTTTGAAGCTATGCAGCCTTTAGAAGGTAGGGTCTGGCTGTAGACCTAAGCCGCTCTCACTTGCACAGACTCAGTCATTCTAACCTCCATGTTTTGACCACCACAACAGATTGAGAGCCTCTGAAACCAGGAGACAACATAAATCCTTCCCCTTACTCACCAAGGCCAGCTGGCCTGGGTCTGAAAAAGTATGGGATAAAACAGGACTCACTGAACAAAGCAGACAATGAGGACTACTGAGAACTCAGGAACAATGGCAATGGGTTTTTGATCCTACTGCACGTACTGGCTTTGTGGGAGCCTAGGCAGTTTGGATGCTCACCTTACTAGACCTGGATGGAGGTGGGTGGTCCTTGGACTTCCCACAGGGCAGGGAACCCTGATTGCTCTTAGGGCTGACGAGGGAGGGGGACTTGATTGGGGGAGGGGGAGGGAAATGGGAGGCGGTGGTGGGGAGGAGGCAGAAATCTTTAATAAAGAAATTAATTAATTAATTAAAAGAAAAGAAACCCAGGGGAGCAGTGACAGGTGAAGGCAATGTGCACTATTAGTGACAGCTCTAAAGGGAAACAGAAAAACCATGGAGTTGGGCAGCATCCACACTAAAAATAGTGAATAATGGTACCTGCTGAAGGCTTCAGGTTGGAACCTGCAGTTCTGCGCCCGATGGAAGCATTTATCTTATCAGACCCTGAACACAATGCAAACTGTTTACTCCACACAATTATCCATTTTTGTGGTGGTATTGCAGCCCTCTGAGGCCAGAAGCAGGCACTGGATCCCCTGGAACTGCAGTTACAGGTGGTTGTGAGCCACCATATGGGAACCAGAAACTGAACCAGGTCTTCTAGAAGATCAGCCAGTACACTTAACCTCTGAGCCACCTTTCAGCATCAGCAAAGATTTTTAAACAAATAAACCTTTGAAGCTGACTGTTCCTAGGTTTTACTTAATTTGGCCAAAAGGACTTGACTGACTTCTCTGCAAACGAGATGTTCCGTGTTGGTGATGCGTGATTGTCGCAGGTGAGAGTGTAGGAGAAAGGGCTGGTCTCTGGAGCAGACTGTGAAGGGGCAGGCCCTGGAGAGAGCCCTCTGCCTTTCTCTTACTGTGAATTTTGCTGTTTGGCCTCTTGGAGGAAAAAACACCTATCATCCATTGCCCCAGGGCTGGAGCTAGGCTTGGCATTTCAACGATATTCCAAGTTTCTGTAAACACACTGTCAGGCCTATACAAATATAATGAAGCATTTGCATTTGCTTGACTAAAATAGTCTTCTGTCCACTGTGGGCAAAGGACTTGGCGGTTCTCTGGCGTGGGTATATTTGTGGTTCTCTGACGTGGGTAGATTTGTTATTTGGTTTTTATTTCCTTCGTTACTCCTTTGCTGCGATGTTTTCTTTTTGTTTGTTTGTCTGTTTGTTTGTGTGGCTGGTTGGTTAGTTTTGTTGGTTGGTTGGCTGGCTGGTTGGTTGGTTAGATGGTTGGTTTTTGCCTGCAACTTTTGATACAATGTAAATCTAGGTTCCCATTTGGGATGCTTGGTCTCATTAATAAAAGAATTTAGAAATTGGCTCAAAAAAAAATCCTTCCCCTTAGTGTCATTTCTGTCTAATATTTTGGTCCGAATGATGAGAAGAATAGCTAGCACCTCCACTTGGTTTGCAAGCTGAAAAAATTATGGCGAGCACAGAAACGGCCGCCTAGTTTCTACAGGGGGGAATAGATGTTGAACTTTGCTACCCTTGGGAACAGATGGGTCTAAAGGAGAAAGAAGAGAGGCATGAGGAAGAGGAGTAATTGAGTGATGAGTGGTAGGAGAAAGACACAGACAGAGTGGGAAGAACAACGTAAGAGGTGATCACGTGAACACCCAGTGAGAAATGGGCCAAGATCCGCCCCAATGAACCAGCCTCTTCCTGGTGCATCTCAGAATGCAAGAGGCTTTGGAAGAACTGCCCCCTGGATGAACAAAGTGAACTGTGAGGAAAATGAAAATGGTGCCTGCTTAGACCCATCCACTGATTTCTTTCAGGCCTGGATCCTCTGCTATCTGAGATGTCTCCTCTAGATGCCAAAGGGCCTTTTCTGTGTCAGCTGAAGGCTTTCCATACAGACAGCACATCATGGACATTTGAAATGCCATTTGAAAAGCCATGAAACCTTGGCACCTGCTCTCCCTTCTCCTCTACATTCATGGAAATAACACCTATTTACCACTTAAAGAAGCCTGGGCCTGCTGGGGCATCTGCAGGTATCTGGATCCACCGGCCCCGACACAAAGCACCCAGGCTGCTTCTGAGAAATGGAATCATTTTCTGCACGTCTGTTTGTGGTAGGGATTTGTCACAGCTGCTGGAATACTCAAATTCTTAGCACAGCCTTGCTGCCTTTGGGAACCCTAACCACGAAATGAGTTCATTTTAGCAGCATCTTGCAGGGAATATACCTATTTTTAGCAATTAGCTTTGGACTTGCTGAAACAAAAGCTTCTGAAAATTAATGATTTTCACTAAGGTACTGGCTTCTTGATATGCAGAACTGAACTACACAAGATTAAAGTGAAGTTAGCACCCTGTGTAAGAGGAATGCTAGTTTCTGCAAGAAGAAAATACACAGAGAGGAGCGTATTCAGAAAGAACTGTGAGTGCAGAACCAGGAAATGAGGCAACTCCAGAGTCACCGTGGGCAAATCACCCCCTGATTCTCGACACTGTCAGTTTCCAGCGGGGAGATTCTGTCATGAAAACTAAATTTTATTAAGAGTTAACCTTAGGATTTCTTTTTTCTTAATTGTTTTTGTTGAGCTGTATATTTTTTCTATTCCACCTCCCTTTCTAGCCTCTCCCATGGTCCCCATGCTCCCAATTTACTCAGGAGATCTTGTCTTTTTCTACTTCCCATGTAGATTAGATCCATGTATGTCTCTCTTAGGGTCCTCTTTGTTGTCTAGGTTCTCTGGGATTGTGAATTATAGACTGGCTTTTTTTTTTTTGCTTTAGGTCTAAAAGTCACTTATGAGTAGTACATATTATATTTGTCTTTCTGGATATGGGTTACCTCATTCAATATGATGTTTTCTACATCCATTTATTTGCTCACGAATTTCAAGATGTCATTATTTTTTCCCATTCTGTAGTACTCCATTATGTAAATATACCACATTTTCCTTATCCATTCTTTGGGTTAAAGGGCATTTAGGTTATTTCCAGGTTCCGGCTATGACAAATAATGCTGCTGTGAACATAGTTGAGCACATATCCTTTGGTATGATTGAGCATTAACCTCAGAATTTCTATCCATAAAAGCAATGACTAGCCATTCTTAAGAATGTGATATCGTGGTTAGTTTTGTTTATGAATGAAGCATCTTAAACTAACCTAGTCTTTCATTTTCATTCTGTTTCTGTGATAAAATACCCTGACAAAAATTGTCACAGGGTATAAAGGGTTTATTAATTCTCCAATTCTATATTATAGTACATCACCTCAATAAGACAAGGCAGAAACTGCAACAAGCTGGTCACATCACATCTACCATGAAGAGTAGAGACACATGAATAAATTTATGCTTGCTTTATTGCTTGTTTGTACTTAGTTTGACTCTCATCTACCTACCTAGAGAATGGTGCCACCCACAGTGGGCTGAATCTTTCCAGATAAATTACTTAAAATAGTCCCCATAGACTAAACTAAAGAGGAAAGCCTCTCAATGAGACTCTCTTCCCATGTGTTTGTAGGTTGTTTCAACTTGACAAACTGATCATCACTAGATTAGTCTGGGGTAAGAAAAATAATGCTATTCTCGACAAGAAATGAGCAGAAACATGTTATTAAATTAACTAGAAGGGAAGAGAAGAAAATCAGCCAAAGGGGAAAGGAATCTAAAGTAGGATAAGGAACTAAAGCAAGAGAGCCAGGGGCAGCCAATGGGATGGAGAGGATGGTTGCCACTTCCGGGATGAAGCAGCCAAAATCATGTGCACAATTTCCTCTCATCCTCAGCACTAACGTGTCATTATGCCTCTGGAACAGGGAAACATAGTACTGTCAGCTATGGCACCTGAGTGACTGTCTCATGTCAACGCTTCATTCTTAATTGTTACGTGACAGCAATAAATAAACTCTCTGTCTAAGGCATTACAAGATGCAGAAGCTGTGTGTTATACCAGCCTCTCTATAGAAGCAATTTTCTTCTAGGCTCCTTTGACTTCTAGCTTCAGTCTACTGTAGATGAGATTGGAGCTTGCACTGGCTCTCTCTACCACCTTCACTGCTCTTCTCTTTGCCCCAGGAGGGCAAGCACATTCATGGTCTGAAATGCCAGGTACTGGTGTGTCCTCTACTGGTGAAAGGGTTTAGTCATTGGGAGGCATCAGCAATTCCTAGAGAAATCAGAAAGGAAAGCCAGGTACTTTTCCCTGACCCCCAGCTGGTTGTACAGAAGAGCCCTGGTTGACCTACCCGCTGCTGCCTCTCCCACTTCCACAGCTAATCAAGCTGTTGGCCACACTGGTTTTCCCTCCTTCCCTTCTCCCCAGAAGCAAACAGCTCAGCACTGTGGCTCTCCCCAAGTGCTTCGGAAAGTCGCATTAGCTTTCTAATCCTGCCATTCTTTTCCCATTGGGAAGCAGGTTTATCAGACTAACACCGACTTTATTTAAATTTCAAATAACAAGATGAATCCTGTATGCTGAAGCTCTTAGGAACATCCAGGCAGTTAAAACATCTGGAATACATTACTTCAAAAAATGTGTCATGTAAAAGTCTGAAAATAAAACATACACTATACATATGGATCCAAGTCTCAAAGAAATAAAGCCTGGGTTTCAATGAGACACCCCGGCATTTCACATCTGTCCATTTTACGCTTATTTTGATGGAGCTGACTGTCTTCAGTTGAATTGGGCCATAAATCAAGGACTCTGGAGTACATCTTGAAATAAACTTCTTGGGGATTTCATCCTGGTTATAATAGAAACTTCTCAGGATGTGGTTGGCGGGAACCTGAGGCCACACTCAACTTCTGAGGACCTGCTGTCTATGTCCCCAAGGGGACCCATAAAAGAAAGGCACATTTCCATCCAAGCCTCCCTCCCAGATACCTAGGAAGCCTCACATAGACTCTAAGAGCACTCTTTTCTTCCTTCGTCTTCACCCCTCCCAGACGCTGAGTCAGGAAGCTGCACTGTATTGTCAGCACCAAATAGAAATGACAAAACCAAAACATGGTGACATGTCTTATCAGCATGCACTAAGTTCCGAATTGTGATCGATGGGATAAGAGGAAAACTGAGAAAAAACTTCATCATTTCCTAGTTAACCCAAGAAGTAAAGCTGAATGTTGACATGGAACCGAACCTCAAAATGGACGTGGGGCTCTAGGACACAGAAGCATGTTAGTGGATGAAGAAAAATGTCTGTCCTTCATAAGGCTTCTCAAGAGTGCACCACTCCGGCTGAACAGCGCGTGGGTGTTGCTCCCCGAAGATTAGTGTGCAGGGTATTACACACCTTCATCAGTCTCAAGGATTTTAGAGAAGTGTGTGTTACGCTTGAAACCTAAAATGCCCCCCACAGAGTCACATTCAGGATGCTTGTTCCCAAGCTCCTGGTATTATGTGGAAAAGCTGAGAACCCTTAGGAGATAGGGACTAACTGGAGGAAGCAGATCACCAGGGCAAGGCCTTGGGAAGACACTGTCTTTGCCCACTTCCAGGCTCACTCTACTTCTTGCTCTGCCATGATATGAACAACCTTCCATATTTTCCCACCGCCATGATCTGAGCTGCTGCTCCACACCGTCCTGCCATGATTAACTGAAGCCAGGAACCCATAACAAGTCTTTTCCACCTTAAACGTTTCCTACCAGGTACTGTGATCACAATGACAGACAGGTCACCAGTGTGGGACATTCTTGCAGTTCTTTGGAAGGCCTCACATCTACAGCTAACTCTTTGCAGACATTTCCCTGTCAGTTTTAAAGTTTGTGGTTCTTGAGTGCAGACCTGTTACAGATTGGACTCTCCTACCATGAAGAGTGATCCAAAGAGGCTCTGCCACATCCTCATATAGACATCAGCAGAGGATGTTCAATAGAGTGTGCTCAACATTGTAGCAACAAATGTGGCCAAACAGAAAAGAATAAATAAATAAATAAATAAATAAATAAACAAACAAACAAACAAACAATGTGGTTGGCAGTTCAAATGAGATGCTCCCACCATAGTCTCAGTCATTTTTGAATGCTTGGTCCTGAGATATTAGCACTCTTTGATGTGGTTCAGGAGGTGTGACCTTGTAGTGGAAGTGTGTCACTGGAGCTAGGCTTTGAGATGTAAGACTTGTGTTATCTGAGTTTGCTCTCTGCCTTGTGCTTGTGGTTCAAAATGTGAAGTATAAGCTTCCTGTTCCTGCTACCAGGCCTGCCATCTTCTAGCCATGATGGACTCTTTTGTCCCTCTGGAACCATATGCTAAATCAACCCTTCCTTCTATAAGTTGCCTTGGTCATGGTGTTTTATCATAGCAATAGAAAATTAATGAATACAATGTGAACATGAAGTATTTCCCCCCAAGAAAGACCATGTATTGAAGGCTGGGTCATCAGCTAGAAGATCCCATCACTGTCAGGTGAATCCTGAAGACTCTGACCTAATCAGTGGGTTAGTCCATTGATGGGATCAGAATTTGATACCATTATTGAGTCAGGGTGAAAACCTTCAGAGCTAGAACCTAGCTAGATTGAGGAGGTTTCTGGGAGGCTTATTCTTGGGGTTCTGTCCTGTCATGTGCCCCTTCTTCTGTGTCAGTTTCCTGGACACTGTGAGAGAGCAACTTTGCTTCTTCACAGCCTTCGGTCATGAAACCTTGGAGCCAGATGCCACAAACAGAAAGCTCTGAAACTCTGTGCTAAATTAAATCTTTCCTCTTAAATTATTTGTCTCAGGTGTATGTACAATGGGGGAAAACTGAATAAGGTAACTTCTGACAGAACTAATAAACAAAAATCATGGTATGGATCCCCCCCCATGAGGGACTCCCCTCTGTACACTGTGAATATGTTTTATTACCAATGGTTAATAAAGAAGCTACTTTGGCCTATGGTAGGGAAGAATATAGGTAGGTGGAAAAAACTCAACTGAATGCAGGGAGAAAGAAGGCAGAGTCAGAGAGACACCATGTAGCTGTCAAAGGAGAAAGGCACCTTTCTGGTAAACCACAGCCTCATGGCAATAGACAGATTAATAGGAGTGGGTTGTTTTAAGATGTAAGAGCTATAAATATGCCTGAGCCATCGGCCAAACAGTTATTGTAATTAATATGGTTTTTGTGTGATTATTTGGGTCTGGGTGGCTGGGAAACATATGATGTGGGAGTGTCATATATCCGTTGCTTTCATTGGTTAATTAATAAAGAAACTGCTTGACCTGATAGGTTAGAATATAGGTGGGTGGAGTAAACAGAACAGAATGCTGGGAGGAAGAGGAAGTGAGCTCAGATGCCATGCTGCTCCTCTCCAGGGCAGATGCAATGAAGCAAGCCGCCAGGTCAGATATGCTGAATCTTTCCCGATAAGACTGGTACTACACAGATTACTAAATATAGCTTAGGCAAGATGTGAGAATTAGCCATTAAGAGGCTAGAACTAATGGGCCAAGCAGTGTTTAAAAGAATATAGTTTCCGTGTAATTATTTTGGGGCATAAGCTAGCCAGGAGACCGGGAGCTGGGTTGCAGGAACGCAGCCCACAGCTCCTTCTACAAACATAGGAGCAGCCTTTGTCTACAACCCCTCCCATCCCTAGATTCAGATTATTGACCAGCTACTGAGCATCAATATGTAAAATAGCTAACTGAAAGTTTAGAGTTTGTAGCCTCATGCCTAGTCTGTTACTTCCTAAAGGTGACCTTTAGACAAACCATTCCATGCCCATATCTTGGTTTCCCTGTCTTAACAGACTTTCATTATTAAGGTGTTTGTATAATAAATGACTTGTCATGTTTGGAGACTGGAATGATGAGCAGCACACAGCAAGAGCTGTATGCACATCTGTTGTGATCATTCTTATCTTGACTAACAAGGAACTCACAGCTAACTGGTCTAAATGCAATCCCTTGTATCTTTTTCTGCTCCTCACACTGAGGTACTGATTCTGTTAACCATTTTGGCATTTTCCCAGGGAGCAAAATGCAGTTTCTTAAGCCTTCTCTCTCACCTCTCCTTTCCTCCACAGTCTGAAAAACCAAAAGCAGATGTTTCTGGGTTGGTAGCATCTTTTCTTCTCCTTCTCCTCCTGCTCCTCCTTCTCCTCCTCCTCCTCCTCTTCCTCATCCTTTTCCTTCTCCTCCTCATGCTCCTCCTCCTCCTCCACACACCACAGCTTCTGCAGACCCTTCCTGATCTAGACCACTGATAGAGTTCAAGGATATATTTTCCTGTTTTCTCTCTCAGCTTAAATCCACATATCCATGTCCAAACCTTCACATTAGTATCACAATTATCTCCTTGAAACACAGGTCTATATTAGGCAGGCTAAGTTAGACTAGGTTATATAACAAACCGACCCTAGACAAACAAAACTTGGTAAGGAAAAGTGAAATTATTTTATATACTTTTGCTAACATATGACTTAATAGAAAGAGCTAGATTTTTGTGTTGCTTTTACAGTCATTTTGTTGTGATATGTTTCTTTGGTTGAAGAGAATGAAGAAGATTTGGCCTGACAGAGATGTGTAATTAAAAGAGAAGAGTGTTATAATTAATGTTTTCAGTTGGCTGCGGCTATTTCCTCTTTGAAACTCTACTAGAATTTGACAAGTGCTTATTTTCTTAAAGACTATTTTCAGTGTAGAATATTAGGTCCTGCAAATGAACTTTAATGTTCTGTTATATAAAAGATGTTGAACTGTCTTGCAACCTGATAGATGCTCAAACTGAATGATTGGCAACGTCATTTATTGGTCATCTGGAGAATGCTGGTTGACTGAGTTATGAAGATCTTCCAAATGCTGCCACATTTTCATATATATACATTTTAAATCACAACAATCAATGCCCTATTTTTATCCGAAACATCTCTACAAATGAGGAGGCTGTTACACTAACTGCAGCAGACATGCTTCAAAAACGTAGCTTTGCCCTGGAAGACAGATTTTACAATAAACACTGCTTCATTTTCTTAAAGTGCCAGGCTCTTTCCAGCCATTCTCCAGAAGAAAGTTGTACACCAAATACTTATGTCAAGAACCATTGTCTGTCTCTCAGTTGTGTTTTCAAGTTAAAGTGTTGTCAGATTTTTTTTTTAGACTCTAGCGGGTCCAATTAGTGCTGTTCATATGTGGGGCCATCCACTGGAACATGGCAACCCACCGCTGGCCACACCCAGAAAGAAAAATGACTGTTGGCTGCCAATAACTCTACAGCTAGGGGTGGGCCTCAAGAAAAAGCAGGCAGTTTATCAAAAATAACTACGTTTTCCAAACAAATGTTTGAATAAGAAGGACAGCAGTGCTGAGCATTTTGAAAGTTCTTAGCCCTTGGCTTGGCACTCCCCTGCTTAAGTGCCTCTTCTCAAGGCATCCATAACACCAGGCTTGCTGCAGGCAGCTAGACACATGCCATTTCATCACACAGGGTAGCAAAAGACAGTTATACTCAAGCCTTGAGGTTTTTAGCAATCATTTTTACCGCTCCAGAGTGACTGCTGACAGAGAGAGGCCAACCAAGCCTGGATGCATGACAAGTATCAGTCATGCTGTTAGATGGCTTTTGTTCCATTGCCAATGTCTTCTTTACCTCTTTGGTTATTTTTGCTTGAGTCAGGAATGCTCCCCACATGCTCACAGTTTGGGCATGTGGTCACCTGGTGGTATTCTATGGAGAGATCATAAAGGTGTGGCAAGCAGAAGCAAGTCTCTGAGAACAAGGTTTGAAACAGAATGCATAACTGGCTCCAGGCTGAGCATTCTGTTTTCTGATCCAGAGATGTGAGCATGGAAGCTCCTGCTTCCCTCCAAGGCCATGCTTCCCTGTAACATGAGGGCCTGCTCGTTGGGGGTTTATATCCTGCCCAGTTCCCCACGGCCGGCAAGCCCCAAAGAAAATCACACAGAGAGTCTGCATTAATGATAAACTAGTTGGCGCATTAGCTCAGGCTTCATATTAGCTCTTATAACTTATGTTAGCCCATTTTTATAGTCTATGTTAGCCACAAGGCTCAGTGCCTTTTTCAGCAGGCCAGGTCACATCCTGCTTCTTCGGTGATCTGGGAATGACTGTGGAGGAATGGACTTCCTCCTTCCCAGCATTCTCCTGCTCTCATCGCCCCACCTCTACTTCCTGTCTGGTTGACCCGCCTATACTTCCTGCCTGGCCAACCAGCATTTATTTAAAATATGATTGACAGAATACAGACAATTCTCCCACACCACTTCCCCCTCTTTTTTTTTTAACAAAGGAAAATATCCATAATCCATTTTTGGGGAATGTGGGCATATTATTCCAGGCTATTTCCGGCTGGTTGGGGGCACTGATAATCTTATGGGGACCTAAAGAAAATTTAGAGTTATGATCAAGTCCTGACTGAAGTTTCCTGTGAGGCTTGATCATCTCATGCAGCATCTTGAATCTGTTCTGGATATAGAACTCAGACATCCGGGCCGGAGATTTCTCAGGTGGTCTTCCTTGATCAAACCTGATTTTTCTTAACTCAGAATGAATCCACACTTCCCTACCATGAGGGACTTGGTTCCTAAAACCTGTGAACCAATGCTTTCATCCCATGAGTGCACCAATCAGATGCTTGTTGACAATAGTGAGAAACCTAGATAATCCACTGAGGCACTGAGCAGGTCCCAGGGATACCCTGGGGTCAGCCTTCCATATTCTGAGACCCACTAGTCTGCCACACTGTGATTAAAGCAGTAACATATTATAGTGTTTACTATATGATATGGCAGTGACTTCTCCTCACCATAATGGCACTGCTGTGACTGATCCAGCACTGTACTGTAATATACCATTGGTAATGTAGTAGTGGCTCCTCTATAGTGGCTCTGATGTGGGAGTCTTCTGTTTTGTGTTAATTTCATTGGTTAAATAAAGAGACTGCCTTGGCCCTTTAATAGGACAGAAAATTAGGTAGGCGGAGTAGACAGAACAGAATGCTGGGAGAAAGAAGCCAAGTCAGGCAGTCGCCATGATTCTCCCACTCCAGATAGATGGAGGTTAAGATATTTCCTGGTAAGCCAGCTCATGGTGCTACGCAGAATATTAAAAATGGGTTAGATCAATATGTAAGAGTTAGCCAATAAGATGCTAGAACTAATGTGCCAGACAGTGTTTAAAAGAATACAGTTTTCATGTAATTATTTCGGGGCATAAGCTAGCCATGCGGGCAGCAAGGTGCCAGGAATGCAGCCCACTGCTCCTCCTCACTACAATAATCAACTGTGATTGATCCAGCACTGTTTTGTAACATACAGGCATCTTACTGACTAGCTCTTGCATATAAATTAACCCATTTCTAATAATCTGTGTATTGTCACATGCCCCGTGGCTTAGCGTAAGTGATGCTCTGGCAGCTTACTCCTCAGGCAGCTGCTGGTGTTTTTCCGACTCTGCCTTCTTTCTCCCTGTATCTCTGTTTGGATTTACTGCCCAGGCAGATTTTCTGCCCTGCCATAGGCCAAAGTAGCTTTTTGATTAACCAATGATAATAAAACATATTTATATCATACCAAGGGACATCCCACATCAGGTGGGCCCAGCTGGACGATGTAATATTAAGCCTCTGGGAGATTAAGCAGCTGTGGGGACATGTGGGCAGAAGAAGAACCCAGTCCAGTGGGACCAGGTGAGACAGAGGAAAGTCTCCAATTACACCCATCCCTCCAGTCTCTGTCATCACCCAGCACAGTGCCACCAGTAGGGGACCATGCCTTTAACACATGACCTTACGAGTGCGATCTCATAATCAAGACATCACACTTTCTGACCTGTATTTATTCCTTTTTCCTGCCTCTACTCTAGCTAAAATTTTTGTCATTATTTGGGTTTCTAGTTCAATTCCATCCTGGCTGGAAGACACACTAGTCTTTCTCTTAGGTTTGTTTTATGGGCCAGGATATGATCCTCCTTGGTTCCATGAGCACTTGAGAAGTCTATGTTTCAAAGAGAGATCTATAAATGTGGATCAGAACACACTGGTTGGTGATGCTCTTGACTTTATGCACATACTTCTGATTTTCTAGCTAGTTGTTGAAGTGGCGGCTAGAGAAGACTTCGGGGCTAACGGAACCTTCCTTGCTGCTCCTTTGAGATCACTAAGTTGTTTACACACATATCTTGGTGCTCTGTTGTTTGATGGTAGAACATCGAAGGTTGCTGTCTTTCTGGTTGATCCATTTAGCACTGCATAAGGTCAGACTCTGGGGATATTGTGTTCTGAAGTTGGCTCATCTGGTATTGCTGTAGCCACTATGCCTTTCTGATTCTGCCTTTCTGTTACCTTGGTGGCTGTTGTCTTGTTTTGTTTTAGGCAGTACAGAAGACTAAACCCAGAGCCTCCTGCATGCTAAGAACGCACTCCACCACGGAACTATAGTGCCAGCCCTTGCTTATTTATGAATCTGAGAGAGACCTTTACTAAATTACTAAGGTGTCTTTGTATTCACTCTGTAGTAGGAGGCCAACCTTGAACTTATGATCCACTTACCTCAACCATCTGAAATCTGGAGTTACAGGCCTATGCTCCCGTTTCTGGCCTCATTGTTCTTTCTTTCAAAAAATTTTGGGGCCTGGCTCATTCATCGTGGGCTTTTTAGCATGTGCAAGGCCCTAAGTTCAATACCCACCCACCCCCCAAAGAAAAACAGGGGGGGAAACCTACTTTTTAGTCATGCCCTGTCTTTCTGTGACAGTTACCACATAAATGTCAGAGGGTTTGTTTTAGTAACCCTTCCACAGGAACCCTGAGGCTCTTTTCCTCCATGTGGATTCACTAATTCCTCCACCTTTCCCTCCCATTCTGCCTCCAGCTCTCCACCCAACTTTTCTCTTCCTCAGGGTTGTGACTCTGGGGCTCTTCCTGTGACCTCCCCTTCATTGTTTCTATTGTTTCCTTTCTCGCATGTTTGTTACCACTAAAGTATTTTTTTTATCAGGGACACCTCAATTTTGAGCTAATAATTCTGACATCTCTGTAATTTGATGCCAGTATGGATTGGTTGTCCTTTTCATTCAGCTTAAAATCTACAAGGTTCTTAGCACCACATGTGATTTTTCAATCTCAACCTCAGTGCTTTTGTGTTGTGGTGGCTTCAGCTCTTATTTAAACCTATAGCTTTTATTGAATTCTTCTCCTGCCTCTCAGGCCATGAGTGACAGCACTCCACCTCATTTTCACCAGACCAAGGAAGGATAGCAGGTCCCCATTCAATCTCCTGGACATCCTAATAGACCATTCCCACTTACCAACATTATTGTTGAGGGTACAAATTCCTACTTCTCATGTGGTCTCCTCAAGCACCCTGCTGAGACTGGCTTTGTTATCTCCAGTGGTAAACCATGGCACCCAAGGAGAAGTCTAGCATCACTACTTCTTATGGATTGAATGTACCCCCTGCAAAGTTTATCAGTTATCAGTATTTAAAGTCCTCAAAAGATGATTAGATCATGAAGGTTCCCCCTCATTGTATCATAAAGGCCTTAGGAATATGCTTCATACAGCATTTTGCTAGCTTGCGTTCCTTCTGCCATGGAGCATACAGACTGGTGTATTCTCTCTGACAACTGTACCTGTCACTGCCTTCATCTTAGATGATCTGCCCCTCACAAGAGATATGATCAGACACATCTGATCTTTATAAATTACAGGGCATTAGATTTTTGTTATGAAAGCACAAACAACCATTTCTGCCAGTGGAGGTGGACAAGTCCAGGGTGGCATGGGGAATCTTGCTTCTGGCTGGTGTAACTCATGAGTGTAGCTTCCTTCTCACATATAGAAGGCACCGTCTCACAGCAGAGATCCTGGTCCTCCGGCTCTTACTATCTTTCCCCCTACTCTTCGGAGCCTTCGGTGTGGTAGGTGTGTTGTAGATGCGCCCACTGGAGATGAGTGCCCACAGCCAGCGGTTCTCTGTTTCCATGACAGCTCTGCCAGCAGTCTTCTCTGAGTCCATGCTAGTGGGACCTAGGCATCCTGCTAATGTCTTAGAAAGCAGGGATTTGCTCCTCACTCAGGCTTTACTGGAGCAGTTGGCAAATAGGCTACAGTGTCTGAGAGCTTTAGGCTGCCGTAAAGTGGCTTTGGTGTGAAGTTTCTCCTGGAAGGAAGTTTGTTTCTGCACAGGATACAGAATGAGTGAGTACATCATGGGCTCTTTTTATCCATCTCCCCCTTGTATTTCTAGCCATGGGTTCAGTCCCCAAACCGTGTGTAATGCATATCCTTATACTCATGGATAAGTGCCGTTCCCAACCTCATCAAGAAGCTGACTTTGCAGTACATAGAGGACAACACAGAAATTCACAGCTGGTGAAAAGACAGGGGACAGCTGGCTGTGGGGCGCCCAGCTCCAAATGATGCATTTACAATGCACCCTCTACACCAAAGACTCAAAAGAGTGGGAAGAAACAATAAGAGCCAGAGGCCCAGGATGTCTGCTGTGAAACATATAGATGTCTTCTATATGTGAGAAGGAGGTTTCACACATGAATTTTCAACAATGTGACTGTCTAAACAAGACCTGCATACCAGCTGACATGTCATTCTGGATGGGGAAGTTTTCACAAGGCCTTACCCTTAGCTGAAGAGCTACAGGCAATTAATAGCCACTAAAAGAGGGAGAATCAGTCTTCTCCAGCGATGAACCCCCAATGAGCTATCCTATCCCAAATGGTCATCATTAAATATATTACATACGAATAACACTAAATGGGCTCAGGAGATTATATTGTATGTGTACGTGTGTATGTGATAGCAGGCATGCAGACGTCTATGGTCTGTTCTGTCGTTCTATCCTTTGGGTTCTGGGAATCAAACTTAGGTCATCAGACTTGACGGCAAGTGTCTCTAACCACTGGGACATTTCTGCAGTCCACATACTGAATGGGTAAAGCACATAGCCTGCAACTTCTCAGAGACAAGAGCTCTGAAACCAGCTATGCCAAAACAAAAAGATAATAAATGTCATCTATTTTGCCATTTGGAGTCCATACTTCAGTATGTTTTGCTTTGTTCTTTTGATTTGATTTGGTTTTGTGACAAGATCTTGGTTTGTAACTTAGAACTCAAGATCCTTCAGCCTCAGCCTCCCTATGATCCTCTTGGTTCCTCACCTGGCTCCTCTTTCTCCATGTCTATTTACAGAGAGAGAAGAGAGAGAGAGAGAGAGAGAGAGAGAGAGAGAGAGAGAGAGAGAGAGAGAGAGAGAGAGAGAGAGAGAGGAGGGGATGGAAGACGAAAGGGAAGGGGTAAAAAAGACAAAGAGGAAGAGAGAAGGGGTAGAAGGGGAGAGGGAGAGAGAGAAAGGAAGAAACTTTGTTGTTTATTTTTACCAGAACAAAACTATACTACATACGTTCCAAGTAACTTGCTTTGTCCCTTAATAACATATAACAGGCATCCCTTTGGCATGAAAAGAAATCATAGGTTTAACTTTTTTATCCTTAACTACTTAATATTCCATCGTAAGAAAGGGCCATGTTGATTTAAGCTCCTCCATTTATTGTCTTAACAAATACCTTCATTTATTATATAGGGTCGATTGCCAAAAGAAGGACAGCTCAGAACAAACACACTGTGTATCTTTACACTGAACATGGCATGATTATGAAGCATAAAAGGCCCATGACAATTTGCATTTCCTCTGCGGTACATGAAAATGAGAGCGTCTCTCGGCACTCCTGCCGTTTCAGAAGCTCGCCCTCATTTCCAGCTTTTGCCAGTCTTTGAAGGCTTATAAGTACTTCGTTTTTAATTAATACCTGCTTGCTGGCCGCCGATTTATGCCCATTTTCCTCTCCACTTTTCAGGTAGGCATTGCTATGCTGCTCACCTGAGCACTTAGCACCCAGCTCTATCTGTCAAACGTATTTCAGATACCCTCTCTGCATCTAACTCCAACCGATGGTCAGAGTGCCTTGCAGACGTTTTCCTTATCATGCTTGCCACATTGCTCTGTCCTTGCCTAATGATTGTTGTCCCTACAAACAGCCAAGCTTTTTAAGGTAAGAATCACCTTTCCAAGTTTGATGCCCCGGCTGGCTGTTGAATATCTATCTCAAGAAACAAGGCTCATCTGCACTTCCCTTCCTGTGCTACCCTGAGTGACGCATTAATGACAGGTGTTCCATCAAGTGTCAGTGTGACCTGGACAATCACAGCCTGAAACAAGGAGCACAGGAAAATGACAGCACCTCGTTCCTGTGGCTAAGCTGTGGTCAGAAGGACAGACAAGAAAATTGCACCATCTGCCTGGACTTCAGTGGAAAGGCCCGGCTCACGCAGCACATTGCATGGGATACACGGGAGTGTGTATACTTGTTATTTCAGGGGATGAGGGTGATTTTTCGCATTATATGTCACTTGTGGAACAATCTATTGCCGCAGTTGGCTCAAAACCTTTACTCTAAGTTACTTGCTGCTAGGGGAGAATCAGATAAAGAAGGAAGAAGTCATTCCTCTTTGGTGTCAAGAACTCACCCCAAACCAGGAAAAGCTAGGCTGCCATAGGGTTTGCCATTGCCATCAAAATGAAGCATGACAGAGATTTAGAGTTGAATAGAGGAGGAGCGAGCAGAGGACAAGAAGTGGAAGGAGGTGTGGAAGGAAATAGAGAGTGGGTATGCACGTGGTGTCGAGGAAACATTCCTGGCCAGCACCAGACAGAGAAGAAAGGATAGCATCTCCAAGCCAGACACAGGTCAGTGCCAACCTTGCCTGTTACGTCTCTTACCAATCACCTTAGATTCCCATGGACTCGAACCTACGGGCACAAGGCACCACATACCATGCTGTAACACTGCCATGGGTCATCTTCCCCAGTCCCATTCCAGCCCTGGCTGCTTCTGCATCCTTGACTGTTCTTGTCCATGTCACAGGCTAAGTTGAAGATTTTGTCAGGCTTCTTCCCTATATCTAGAGGCCACCTTATGGAGTCAGGATACAAATCCGACTTTGCCTTAATTCTACCCACTTCAGTGTTTCTGAGACCCCATGATACCAGAGAGGCCAGCTGTCCTCATCAGCAGCCAATCCCAGTGTGGTGGAGTCTGAACACTAAAACGTGGTCTCTTGTTGGAATGAACTGTTGCCAGAGCTCAGGGTCATGTAACCCTCCTATGGTGACCTCTGTGACAAGAATGAGCATGGCAGAGGAAGAGGGAAGTGGCAGTAGGCAGAATCCCCACTCAGCATGAATGTGTTTAATATCTACTTGAAAAGCAAAATGAAAGAGACACTAATCATAATATTTTCTAGTCATGAGAGTGTCTACTTTGAAATATGAATGAATTATATTTTTTAAATCAAGAGACAAAAATGAGAACTCTAGAAGTGTGAAACATATACCATTGTCTAAATTAGGAAAAGTCGCTACTTCAAAAACATGACATTGTTCCTTAAATTCATACATGAACCTATTGTACAGGTTAAAATTGAGTCCCAATAGTTTTGGAACTTAGTAATTTGATTATACATATGAATACAATAGCGCATGTGTATGCACACGTGCGTACACACACACACACACACACACACACACACACACAAACAGCCAAGATCTTAAGAGAGCAGAACAGTGATAAAGGATCACATACCATGATATATAATAAAGATATAATAATAAAACAATATGGCACCAGCCCAGAAATCAGCCAATAGATAAATAGAACAAATTTAAGAACCCAGAAATGGAAAGAAGCAAGTAAGTGATCTTCACACTCCCCTCCTCTCCTTCAAATCCAATCCCCCAGTCTCAGCCCCAGCGCTAGAACAGACCATCTGCTGCGGCTTACTCTTCCTTTCTGCCCCCTGCAGCAGATCACACAGATCTTCTCCGACATCCTCTCTCACTATCCCATCCCTTTGTCTCAGCCTTCAAGTTCCACAGTTCCCTGGAAACTCGCTGGTCATGCCATCACAGAAGCACATAGGCCAGAGAAGTAGTAGGCTATCTTCAGATCTTCATTCTTCCTTCTCTCCCCCAAATGCACTCCCTGATCTCATCCCCAGCTCAGTAGCAGACTGCCTGCTATGACCTTTCCTCCCTCTCTAACCCCATTCCTGGGGGACTAAGCAGATCTTGGTGTCACACTCTGCTTTCCTCCCTCCTGTGGAATTCCTCCACCTCCCACCCCTTCTGGTTCCATCCCCATTCCTTCATGCCAGCTCCCAGCACCTACTGTGGTGGTTTGAATAGGAATACCCTCCACAGACTCCTGAGTCTGGATACCTGGGCCATAGGGAGTGGTACTATTAGGGGTATAACCTTGTTAGAGTAGGTGTGACTTTGTTACGGGAAGAATGCCACTAAGGGGTAGGTTTCGAGTCTCTGAAGCTCAAGTCATTCATTTCTGCTGCCTCTGGATCAAGATGTAGAACTCACTCAGCTCCTTCCCAGCACCACATCTGCCTATGTATTGTCATGTGATAATGGACTAAACCCCTGAAACTGTAAGCCGGTCACCCCAATTAAATGTTTTCCCTATAAGAGTTCCTGTGGTCATGGTGTCCCTTCACAGCAATAGAAACCCTGACTAAGACAGCTAGAAAGATATTCTACCCAGGAACCAGTTTTGTTTTTCCATATGAAACTGATTATTGTTCTTTCAAGGTCTGTGAAGAATTGTGTTGGGATTTTGATGAGGATTGCATTGAATCTTTAGATTGCTTTTGGTAGGATTGCCATTTTTACTATGTTGATCCTACATGTCCAAGAGCATGGGAGATCTTCCCATTTTCTGGTAACTTTCTTCAAAGACTTAAAGTTCTTGCCGAATAGGTCTTTCACTTCTTTGGCTAGTGTTATCCCAAGATATTTTATGTTATTTGTGGCTATTGTGAAAGGTGATGTTTCTCTGATTTCCCTCTCAGCTTCTTTATCATTTGTATTGTAGGAGGGCTACTGATTTTTTTTTTTTTTGAGTTGATCTTGTATCCTGCCACATCACTGAAGGTATTTATCAGCTGTAGGAGTTCTCTGGTAGAGTTTTTGAGGTTGCTTATATATACTATCATATCATCTTCAAATAACGAATGTTTGACTTCTTCCTTTCCAATTTGAATCCCCTTGATTTCCTTTTGTTGTCTTATTGCTATAGCCAGAACTTCAAGAACTATTTTGAAGAGATATAGAGAGAGTGGACAACCTTTTCTTGTTCTGATTTTAGTGGAATTGTTTTGAGTTTCTCTCCATTTAATTTGATGTTGGCTGTTAGCTTGTTATATATTGCTTTTATTATATTTAGATATGTACCTTGTATCCCTGATTTCTCCAAGACCTTTATCATGGATTTTGTTGAATGCTTTTTCAGCATCTAATAAAATGATCATATGGTTTTTTTCTTTGTTTATTTATATAATAAATTCATTGATAGAATTGCATATGTTGAACCAGTCCTGAATCTCTGGGATAAAGCTGACTTGATCATAGTGGATGATTTTTTGATGTGTTCTTGGGTTCAGTTTGCCAGTTTTTTACTGAGTATGTTTGCATCCATGTTCATGAGTGAGATTCGTCTGTAATTTCCTTTCTTGGTTGAATCTTTGTGTGGTTTTGGTATCAGGGTAACTGTAGCCTCATAAAAAAAAAGTTTGGCAATGTCCCATCTGTTTCCATTATGTGGAACACTTTGAGGAGTATAGGTATTAGCTCTCCTTGGAAGTTCTGGTAGAATTCAGCACTAAAACCATCCGGCCCTGGGATATTTTTGGGGTGGGAGGTTTTTTATGACAGCTTCTATTTCCTTACAGTTTATAGGTCTATTTAAATTGCTCACCTGGTCTTGATTTAATTTTGGCATATGGAATCTATCTAGAAAATTGTTCATTTCTTTTATGTTTTCCAATTTTGTAGAGTACAGGTTTTTGTATTATGATCTAATGATTCCCTGAATTTCCTCAGTGTCTGTTGTTATGCCCCCTTTTTCAGTTCTGATTTTGTTAATTTGGATGTTCTCTCTCTGCCTTTTGAATAATTTGGATAAGGGTTTGTCTATCTTGTTGATTTTCTCAAAGAACCAGCTCTTTGTTTCATTGATTCTTTGTATTGTTTTCTGTGTTTCTATTTTGTTGATTTCAGCCCTCAATATGATTATTTCCTGTCTTCTACTCCTCCTGGGTGAGTCTGCTTTTCTTGTTCTAGAGCTTTCAGGTGTGCTGTTAAGTCACTGGTGCAAGCCTTATTCATTTTCTTTATTGGGCACTTTGTGATATAAACTTTCCTCTTAGCACTGCTTTCATAGTGTCCCATAGGTTTGGATACATTGAACCTTCATTTTCATTAAATTCTAGGAAGTCTTTAATTTCTTTATTTCTTCTTTGACCCAGGGATGGTTTAGTAGTTCACTGTTCAATGAGTTTGTAGGCTTTCCGAGAGTAGTATTGTTGTTAAATTCTAACTTTAATCCATGGTGATCTGATAAGACACAGGAAGTTACTCTAATTTTTTTGTATCTGTGGAGGTTTGCTTTGTTACCAAGTATGTGATCAATTTTAGAGAAGGTTTCATGAGGTGCTGAGAAGAAAGCATATTCTGTTGTGTTTGGATGGAGTATTCTATAGATGTCTGTTAAGTTCATTTGATTCATGAGATCTGTTAGTTCTTTTATTTTTCTGTTAAGTTTTTGTCTAGTTCATCTGTCCATTGAAGAGAGCAGAGTGTTGAAGTCTCCTACTATTAGTGTGTGGGATTTGATGTGCAATTTAAGTTTTAGTAATATTTCTTTTACATATGTGGGCATAGATGTTCAGGATTGAGACTACATCTTTATGGATTGTTCCTGTTATGAGTATAAAGTGTCATCCTTCTCCATCTCTTCTGATTGATTTTAGTTTGAAACCTATTTTGTTAGATATTAGGATAGTTATACCCACTTGTTTCATAGGTCCATTTGATTGGAATACCTTTTCCCAACCCTTTACTCTGAGTTAGTGTCTGTCTTTGAGGCTGAACTGTGTTTCTTGTATACAGCAGAAGGCTGGATCCTGTTTCTTTATCCATTCTCTTAGCCTGTGCCTTTTTATAGGTGAATTGAGTCTATTGATATTAAGAGATGTTAATGACCAGTGTTTGTTAATTCCTGTTATTTTTCGGTAGTAGTGTTTGTGTGTTTCCCTTCTTTGGGTTTTGCTGGTGGGGCATTATCTATTGTCTGTGTTTTTGTGGGTGCAGTTAGCTTCCTTGGGTTGGTGTTTTCCTTCTAGTACTTTGTGTAGGGCTGAGTTTGTGGATACATACTGTTTAAATCTGATTTTGTCATGGAATATCTTGTTTTCTCCATGAATGGTGATTGAAAGCTTTGCTGGATATAGTAATCTGGGCTTGTATCTGTGGTCTCTTAGTGTCTGCAGCACATTAGCCTAGGACTTTCTGGCTTTCATTTCCATTGAGAAGTCAGATGTAATTCTGGTAGGTCTGCCTTTATATGTTACTTGACTTTTTTTCTTTACAGCTCTTAATATTCTTTCTTTATTCTGTACTTTTCGCATTTTGATTATTATATGGCAAGGGGACATTATTTTTTTTTGATCCAGTCTATTTTGTGTTCTGTAAGTTTCTTGTGCCTTCATAGGGATATCCTTCTTTAGGTTGAGAAAGTTTTCTTCTATAATTTTGCTGAATATATTTTCTGTGCCCTTGAGCTGGAGTTCTTCTAGTTCTTCTACCCCTGTTATTCTTAGGTTTGGTCTTTTCATGGTGTCCCAAATTTCCTAGATATTTTGTGTTAAGAATTTGTTGGATTTAATGTTTTCTTTGATCAATAAGTCTATTTCCTCTACAGTATCTTCAACACCTGAGATTCTTTCTTCTATCTCTTGTATTCTTGTTGGTTATACTTGTCTCTGTAGTTCCTGTTTGTTTACCCAGCTTCTCCATATCCAGAATTCACTCAGTTTGTGCTTTCTTTCTTACCTCTATTTCAGTCTTCAAGTCTTGAACTGTTTGCTTCACCTGTTTGATTGTTTTTTTCTTGGTTTTCTTGGTTTTCTTTGAGGAATTTATTAATTTCTTTCAATTTTTTGTTTGTCTTTTCCTCCATTTCCTTAAGGGAGTTTTTCATTTTCTAATCAAAGTTCTCCATCATTTTCATAAAGTTATATTTAAAATCGTTTTCTTCTACTTCTTCTGGTTTAGAATGATCAAGTCTTCCTGTTGTGTGACCACTAGATTCTGATGTTGCCATGTTGCTTTTTAGGTTGTTGGATGAATTCTTGCATTGGCACCTACCCATCTCTTCCTTCAAAAGAGGCTGGCAGTGTCTTTGCACCTGGATCCAATCCATCTAGTGGCTGTCTGAGTGTTTGGAAATTTTTCTTGGTCTGCTATGTACTGTCAATGTCTGTGTCTCTAAAAGCCTGTAAGATCTCTCTAAGCCTGCTCTCTTGGTCTTCTCTCCTGGTTCTCTTTCTTGGTCCTTTCTTGGTCCCCTCAGTATTATAGCAAGCTCTTAGTCCCCTCAGCATTGTAGCAAGCTCTTAGTTCCCTCAGTATTGTAGAAAACTGTGTTTCAGAGTTCCACCGAGGTTTCAGGAGGATAGGTGAGTTTGAGGACGGGATGGGGCTAGTAGTTTTCAGGGTCTGGTGGATGGGGTTGGGTAATGGGGGAGCCTACCTGCAGGAAACTCTCCTACTGACTGGCTAGAAAAGCCAAGGGAGTTGGAGAAGGGTCCCAGGGTTTTGTTTCACTGTGGAGGTCCTAAAATGTGGGGTGTCCCACCTCGTGGTTGTTCATTTACCTCTTAAGTCCCCTCAGTATTGTAGCAAGTTGTGTTTCAGTATTCCACCGAGGTTGCAGGAGGATAGGCGTGTTTGGGGGTGGGGTGGGGCTAGGAGCTTGGAAGGTCAGGTGGATGGGGTTGGGTGTCAGGGGAGCCTACCTGCAGGAAACTCTCCTGCTGGCTGGCTAGAAAAGCCAATGGAGTTGGGGTTAGGAGCCCGGGGTTTTATCCCACTGTGGAGGTCCTAGATTGTGGGGTGTCCCGCCACTTGGCTGTTCAATCACCTCTTAATTCCCCTCAGTATTGGAGCAAGCTGTGTTTCAGAGTTCACTGGGATACCCTGGAAAAAATTTTTATACAATAAATTCTGATCACAGTTACCCTTCCAAAACTCCCCCAAAATACTCCCCAGGCACACAACTCCATGCACTTCTCTCTCTCTCTCTCTCTCTCTCTCTCTCTCTCTCTCTCTCTAACAAATAAACAGAAAATACAACACAACCATAATTAAAAACATACACATCAAGAAAGAAAGAAAGAAAGAAAGAAAGAAAGAAAGAAAGAAAGAAAGAAAGAAAGAAAGAAAGAAAAGGGAAGAAAGAGAGGAGAGAGGGGGAAAGGAAGGAAGGAAGGAAGGAAGGAAGGAAGGAAGGAAGGAAGGAAGGAAGGAAGGAGGAAGGAAGGAAGGAAGGAAGGAGGAAGGACATGGACACAAATTTTAGAAGCCATAATTCACAAGCAAAGACCAGTAACACAAAAATGCCCAAACAGTGTGAGACAAAGGGTCTATAAAGTTGTTTCTTGGTTTATTTTGTGTTGGCCATCTACTGTGGGCATTGAGTCTACCTTAAGTGTGGTTAAATAAGTCTCTATTGAAGAAAACTAATTTTTCCTTAGAAAGTGGATATCAGTTGGAAATAGCTTCTTAGTTAGTGATGGAAGCACATGTCCACTCCTTCATGTCAGAACTAGGGCCCCAGTAAGAGGTCCTGGAAAATTTTAAGTGAATTATTTTTCTATATGAACCGTATAGCCAGTTAATTATTCTTGAGTGAACACACTGCTCAGGGCACAGTACAGAGTCTCCTCCTGCCCCCTGCTGAGTGTCAGCCTTTTCCTGTCTCTCCAGAAATAATGACAATAATGATTTCTAAAATCACACACTCATTTTTCCCATTTTTGAAAACTGTATAAACAGAATCTCACAACTATGGCACATTATGTATTCCTTTGCATTTAGCATCTTTAACTCAACATTATGCCCTTGGAATGCATTCATTCTCAACACTTATCTCCCTCCTATTGTGCTGTGTTATCTCATTGTACAGGTATAGTTTCAAAGAAAATCCATTCTATTTTTGATGAAAATTTGGCTATCCAATTTGTGGGTATTATAAATAATGTGTCTGTAAGGGACAGAAAAGAACTAGAAATAGATGTCAGGACTTAACATCTGATAAAAGAAAAATCCTTTTTTTCTAAGAGTGCCCAATATCTGGGTAGTTCATAAAATTAAATAAATTTAAAATCTTCGGGGGAAAGTAGAATTTCTCATTGGTAAGAGCAAGAGTGTACAGGTCAATAAGTGGTGTTATGCTACAATTGTCTATTCATTCAGAAAAAATTAGGGTAAATTCCAATCTTATACCACACACAAAAATCAATTGAAACTTAATTGAAATCTAAATAGAAAAAAACAAGTACTAAATGTACCATAACACATTTATCTATTGCAACATCTCAGGAGATAACTATTTTAACATTTTGAAGATATAGATGTTGAGTCTCAGAAAGACTATATAGCTTACCTGAGGTCACACAAGACCCTATAGAGAGAGTTCAGAAGACACCCATAGACACTTTGTGTTCTAGAAATAGGTGAATGAACACTATGTGTGTCCACTCAACCCAGCTACCAACTCTTAACAAATATACATCCCTGCCTGCCTGGAGCACAGCCCAGACCTCCAGGAAACTACTCTAAGTTCAAAATAAAACTCACGTAAAAACCTCCAGTCTCACAACCTGAACCACCAGAAAGCAGCATCTATTTTCTGAACAATGCCATAGAGAAGAGATTTGTGCCATCAGAACAGGTGATCTAATGCTGTAACTGCATGAGTTGTGACATAATGGGGCTTGTGCCAAGGAAAAACTAGTAGGTGCCTCCCAAAAAGGATGCCTGGACCCTAGCTACCAACTCCCCCCCCCCCCGAGAACAGTGAAAATTCTGTCACTGTATGTTTTTCTCAGACAGGACTGTCAAGGATTTAACACATCCTGAGCTTCTGCATGTGAGCCTACAGTAGAAGTGCTGTAAAGAACACAGGAAGGCATGTGTGGGTTCATTTGATGGTACCATAATAAGATACATGAGGCCAGGTACTTTATAAAGAAAATGGTTCTATTTGCTCACAGGCTTAGAGACTGAAACTGAAAGTCCACAGGCAGGTGGCTATTTCTATTCCACCTTCTACCACAATGTGGTGCTGGCATCATCTCAGAAGCATGAGAGAAAGATAAAGCAGTCACATGTTGACAGATTCAGGGGCCAGTCTTGCTTTTTATAACAGCTGCTCTCACAGGAACTAGCTCACTCCACAAGGATAGCATTAATCCGTCGCAAGCGAAATGCCTTCATTACCTATTCATCTTGCACTTGGAAAGTCCCATTACCTCTGACAGTCACCACACTGGAGACCAGGTTTTCAGAGGACACACTCAAACCATCCTAGCCTAGCAGGATAATATAAGCTTTCTCCATCTCTGATAGCATCCTCCACAGCTAAGGATCCCCAGCCTCTTCTGTTCTTCAATATTTTTTTGGCAGTGCTGTGGTTTGAACTCTAGAACTTTGTGTTTGCTGGCAAACACTGACCCTGAACCACATCCCCAGCCCTTCCCCAACTCCTCTCAAAGACTGCTGCTCTTAGTCTTCCTGCTAGTCCTTATCCCTTCCAAGGCTCTGCCCGGCCAATGCACACCATTGCCACTAGTCACTCCCTTATGTTCCACATTCCAAACAGCTCCCCTCACCTCTCTTCAGCCCCCTGCATAAAGCAGAAAGCAGACAGCCTCTTTGGAAAGTGTGTCTTTATAACTCCAGGAAAGACCAGCGTGAGAACTAGGGAGGCCTTGAAATATTCTGCAAGCAGTGAGGCCTGGGTGCTGAAGTGAAAATGTGCGTGGGACAGGAGTAAAGAGAGAAGAGACTTGAGATATGAGCAGCGGGACTGCAAAGGATCCAGTGTTCTACACGGCAGGGAATTGGGCGTGACCAATGAGTAATACATTCATTAAAAAGATGCAGCAGGAAAAGCTAGCCCTTTTCTCCACTAATGTGGAAGATACAATAGGAAGACATATGACTACCTCCTGTCTTCAAAACCCAGAAGATGTTGGAGATCCCAGACCTTCTTCTGCAGATTTCTACCGGACATATTGCTCAGACGATCAGAATACTGCCTTGTGGCCTCTACTCCCCCAGCATGCCAGGGAGCCATATCTGTCAAGTAATGCCTGTGTGCTGCTTACAGACACACATCAGGGCTCCAAACCCACAGCAAAGCTCAGAACCTCCATAGCACTCTTCTGGGCTCGTTCCTAAGACTAATGGGATTCTCAGCTCCTGTCTGTTTTCAAAACAACCTTGCCATGCTTAACTGAAACCAATGAATATTACATAAAGTAAAATTCAGAATCAATAAAATTTGATATGGACAATATATAATCAATACATCAAATTTTGTTTCTGGGTTTAAGTGGAAAAGAATGTGCCCAGCTGAAAATGATTGCAGGAGAGTTAACATTTTTAGAAATGGTCTAACTTTGCTATGCAGAAAATTGATCAAGAGATTAAATTGACTTAATGGAATCACTCTGGCAAATATTGTCTGATTTGAAAGTCCATCTAAGTTTATATATTTCTAATTAAAATTGTTAAATTCAAAATGTTCCCAGAGCGAAAAGATCAGGAGAAATTGTTCTCAAAGTCAAAAAGGAAGGATCAACATACTAAGGTCAAAATGCCCTGTAACAGGGCAGATGTGGACACCATGCTAGGTCACATCAGTTTGCCTTTTAACTTCTAAAAGAAAGAAGAACTAAGTGATTCCACAGAAGTAAGCCAGTTGTACAAGGATATATGAATCATCCAAGCACCTGAAATATTAGCAAAAACAGTCAAAGAAAGAGGGGAAATGACCTCCATAAAATGATTACCACAGCAGAATTATCCCGAGGACCATTATGAAGAACAAATGAGAAAATCCTTCCAAGATCCTCAGCTCTGGGCACAGCAGGAACACAACAATAGTAGCTATGCTGGATGTCAGAAACGGCAGGAGGGCTAGGGAAACTGAGGAAGAGTTGCACATTAGCCATGAGACTAGGCTAGACCTTTAGACCCCAACTCATTCCTTGCATCTTCCAACTTCAGTTCTGACCAGTTCTGCTCACTTTGCAGAGCTCACACTGGTGTGTACACGTGCCCTTGAGCCTTGTTCTGTCTCTGCCTCTCTCGTCCTCACCTGGAAAATATTTATGTGTCCTTCAGAACTCAAACTAATGTCATTCCCTCTATGAATTTTCTATTGGCTCTCCTGCCAAGCTCCCAGAGCCTTTTATCCATATTTTATCACCTCACATTATATCAGAGTTTGTTGCTATTTCCTCCATTACATAAAGAGAAGCTGATTTTCATCTGGACTTCTGAGCTCCTGATGCCCAGAAGACACCCAGCAAATGTTTTGGGGAGCCAACTTTACTAAAATTCCCAAACTGGTCTAAATCTTTCCTCTGGAAAGATTCCTTCATGCAATCTAGCCCATTTTGCAAACAGAATTAGATTGTATTTTCTTTGCCTAGAAACACTTAAAGTTGGCAAGAGAGGCTTTGGTGAAATGCCAATTTAATGCTAAGAGAAGATTCTGGAACATTTCACCTGCAAAGGTTATGACTGGTGATTTTCTAAGAAATCTTCTTAACCATCAGAGATCTTAATACTCACAGTCAAGGAGATTCAGGCATTGTCCCCCTTGACAGTCACAGAAGCCCTGGGCAGTTACACCACATTAGCTTTCAGAATGATTTGATGCTGGAGATTGATTCTACTCCAATTCTCACTTGTGGCAGGGTAACATTTTGAGATTTTAACATGTTGAGGAATTACAACAATAAGGGTACTTTTGTTCTTTTGATTTTGATATTCTCTCTCTTTCTTCTCCCTCTCCCTCTCTCTCTCCCTCTCCCTCTCTCTCTCTCTCTCTCTCTCTCTCTCTCTCTCTCTGTGTGTGTGTGTGTGTGTGTGCATCCAAGCCTTTATTCCTTTATTTTCTCTTTCTTCAAAGCATTTTCAAAGTCAACATTTGTGAATGACAGCATCTCTCATTGCCATCTTTTATAAAAACTTAGGATCACCAAGAAGATAATGCTGAAAGTGATGCTAAGCTTCCTGGAGGATGATGGGAGACTGGCACATGCTCAAAGAGAAAAATAGGATTTCCAGTGGTAGAGTTAACACAGTTGTTAAGCCACAGCCCAACAAAACTATCAGGACTTTGGAGAATGACTGTAGTGATCCCAGAGAGACTGGACTACCAGCACACCAGACCTTCAGTCCCAGCGAAACGGAGTGTCCCTAGACATGGAGCAATACCTGAGCTTCCACAGTACTAGGTACCAAGTAATTTATTAGTTAAAAGAAATTGAAACAAGATGAGAAGGTACATCCCAAAATATTTCATTTCACTACTGTAAACTAGGGGAGCAGAATTGCATGCATGTACATGTATGCACACATGTACAAACAGACAGTACAGAGTGTTTACCAGAAGACTAGCAGAGGACTCAGTGTGGAGTTCATTAAAAAAAATGACATTTCCTGCATACCCTGCATGTTGGCTATGAATACATGGTTATGTCGTTAGAAGGCTTTGATGGTGAGTAAAGACACCAATGGGGAACCTGACATCTTCCACTGAAATACTCCCAAAACATTCTCTATCTGAAGAAACTTCCCTACAACATCTCAAGGCTTTGAAACTGGGGAATCAAAATCCAAGTTCACTTGAGCATGTTGCAGAAGGAATACAGTCTGCACAATGCATGTGTCTGGGGCTAACTGTTGGTATTGAATAACAAACTGGGGAAGTCTATTTCTCCCACTCTCGGCAACCCTTGGTTATTTACAGTTCTCTGTATAGGGCCGAGGTCTCATGTATACATATACATATATATATATATATATATATATATATATATATATAGTATATGTCCTGTTCTTTCCCATTGCCTGCATTTTCAAAACTGTAGTTTGGAGCTGGTAGCTAGATCATTGGAAGCTTTGCACCATTGCATTTGCAACAACAAAGTTCTGTATGCTATAAAAAGCCTCACATGCCAAAGCAGTGTGCCAGCAAACTCCCCTGAAGTAGGTCACTCTGAAACCCCCATCTTAGTACATGACGTCTTCTCAAAGCTATTGACATGTGAATTGGAATAAACCAGACCAGACAACTCAGAATATGAGGATTGGCCAGACATGGGAAGATATAGAACAAGGCCCATGTTGTGTTCCTGGTCTCTACCTCAGAGACTCATTTAACTCCTCTCTCTGTGGCCTCATCGGGAGTTTGTAGAGACTGCTAGGAATTCAAGCAGTAGTCTGGTGACTTTTAACAGTAACAAGCTGGCCCTAAGACAACAGCAGCACCCGGGAGATTTCCAGAACAGCAGCGTGCAGGCGTCAGAGACATGTGGGTCGGGCCCCAACAGAGCAATTCATCAAATTTTCTGCATGCCTCTAAACCGTGCTAGAGCTCGCGAAACACTGTTCATACAGCGCCTCTCCAGAAGCCTGAGAACGATTCCTGGTTCTTCATGCTTGTGCTACACCAGACACCTCCAGTTAAACCTGTCTAGTCTACTTCAAAATCTCCCATGTCTTCCTTTTCTCTCTGTCACTATCCTAGAGCGAGTGGCAATGGTTTCTTTCCTGGGGTATTATGACAACATCTCAAAGCAGATGTTCCTTTTCTAGTCAGTATGTAAGATAATGGGTTTCCCTTGGATGCTGGCATCATGGACATCATCACATTTGGCTCACATTCACCCCCCCACACACCTTACCTTCTCTTGTTATTGTTCTTGCTAGTACCATTCTCTCTTCCTGAGTAGTCCAGCATTAAATACATGTTCCTGAAGTAGCCACATGCAAAAGCCTGGCTGCTCTTTTGGGTTACTAAGTGAGTGGCAGGCACAGCTGGACACCTGAGTTCTTTAGAAACTACACCAAGGGATAAAATGTGTAACAAAAGATCAGGGGTATGACTTACTCAATAAGAAAAGACACCTGACGCCAAGCCCTATGACCTAAATTCAATCCCTGACTACCACGTGGTGGAGAGAACCGACTCTTACAAATTGTCCTCTGATCTCCACATATGCACAGTGGTGTGTGTACATGCATACACACACAATAAATAAAATAATAGTAATAATGAAATGTTAAATGTGTAACCCAGAATCACCGTCTGATGTGCTCCTCCCCTCCTGCTCTGCCTGTCTAGAAGGATGCTTTCAAGGAACCACCCCTAAGCTACCATTAACGCAGCGGTGACATCAGTGATGATGCCGGTTGAAGGTCCTTAGGGACTTGCACTGGGGTAAAGCTGCCCAGACACATTTTCCTCACACAGAATATTCTCAAAACATAAATGCTATCTTGTCTCTCCCCTACTTAAAGCTTTAAATGCCTTACTATGTGTCCTGATCCATAGGTTCTGTTACTATAATACCACAGACTTTAATTTATGAGCAGAAAAATCCACTTCTGATGGTTCTGAAAGTCAGGAACTCATGAGTACGGTGTTATCATTTAGTAAGGGTCTTCTCCATGTGTTGGAGGAGCAAGCAAGCACACATGAGTCCAAGGGAGGAAATGAGGGTCATTCCTTCTGACAGGAGCCCACTCTGGGGGTGAAGACATTAAACAGAAACACTCTCATGACCTGTTCACCTCTTTAAGGTCTCATCCTTTAAAACTGTCCCAATGTCACTTACATTTCAACAGGAGTTTTGAGGGGTACCCAGAGGAACAGCCAACTCCTAACCAGGGTTTGACCCCCTGACACCTCCCTTGATAACTCGCCAATCACATGATGATTCCGTTCCTTAGACCCACAGAGACATGCCACCCAGGTCTTCGTGAAACTTGTTCACTCACCAGAAAGTGCTTTCCCCACTGGTCACATGATAGCTCCAGTTTTCTCTCCAATATTACTGACCACATTATCCAAGATGGCACCCCTTTCATCTCCCCAAATCATTTTTTTTCATCTTTTCCACTTTATTTCCATATGGTTATTCGTTCATCTCAGACTCATGGTTATTAATTATCTTTACAGCACTTGCCATAACTTGCAATTATCTCACTTGTCTGGTGTGTTTATTTCTCTGTGTCTCATTCTCTTATTCTCATTCTCTCTTCTCTTCTTCCTCTCCCTCCTTTCTTCCCTCTTTCCCCGCGTAGACTAAAAGCTCTGTAGTCGATGTTAACCTTTGTTTTAAGTACGTGCACACAATAAAAGTGTACTAAGAGTGTTAATTGCATCTTCCATTGCCAAACAGGTGAAACAGACGTTGGAGCTCAGGTGGAAGGAGCCCTTGTGCACAGTAGTGGGAGTGCACACTGGTAAACTTGACATGGGCTCCAAAGGAAACTGAAAGCAGTGCCACACAGCACCACAGTTCCTCTTCTGCATTAACAGTTCTGCCTTCTTCCCAAAGCTGCCTTTACTCCACACTCATTACAATGTCTTTCACACGATCTGAGCTACAGAAATTACATAAATGTTCATCTATAGCTAAATGAATAAAGGCAATATTGTGTGCATATAAACAGTGAAATTACTCAGCTTTTTAAAACAATGCTGGGAGCCGGGCAATAGTGGCGCACGCCTTTAATCCCAGCACTCTAGAGGTAGAGGTAGGCAGATCTCTGTGAGTTCGAGGCCAGCCTGGTCTACAGAACTAGTTCCAGAACAGCCAGGACTACACAAAGAGAAGTCCTGTTCAAAATACCCCCAAAAAATGCTGGGACTAAAAGAGATGGCACAACAGTTAAGAGAACTTGACTGGAGTCCTACAGCCTCCTTTAATTATACACGAATTGGAAAGCCTCCTGCTAGGCTCCACCTATTAAAGGTCCCACTTCCTCCCAGTAGTAACGCTCTGGGACCAAGACTTCAAACTGCAAGCTTTGGGTGTTCTTGACATCCAATCCATTTAACAAATACAAAATTCTAGTAACACAAGTTAACTCCTGGCCTCTTCGTGTCTACAATTACAGCGTTGTTCTGTACTCTTGCAATTTTGTCAAGAGAAAAAAGTTCAAGTTAAGATGTTCTTACCATGATAAAAATAAGAAATAAGCACATCATAACTAATTACATATTTTTTGAAATACAATCAATCACAAAATCCAGAAAAATTATAATATTAGTTTCTTTACCTGTTTGTTTGTCTGCATATGCTTTGGTTGCCTCCTCATATCTTCTCAACTTTGAAAACATAGTTTTCTAAGGAGCAATAGAAAGATTACTCATATTTTCCCTTATATGGATTGATTAAAGTTTATTTTTATTTGAAGCTGGAAAGAAGGCTCAGTCAGTAATGTGTTTGCTGCACAAGCCTGAAGAGCTGAGTTTGGATTCCCCTGCATCCATGTGAAGCTAGGCAGTGTGTGTGTGTGTGTGTGTGTGTGTGTGTGTGTGTGTGTGTGAGAGAGAGAGATCCCACCACTGGAAAAGACAGATTCTGTCATTTTAGATCTCTGTTGACAGTTCTTTGTTTAGGTCTATACCCCATTTTAGGATACTTAAGGAAATGCTCAACATCCTTAGTCATCAGAGAAATGCAAATCAAAACATCTCTAAGATTCCATCTTACACCTGTAAGAATGGCTAAGATCAAAACCACTGATGACAACTTCTGCTGGAGAGGTTGTGGGGAAAATGGAACACTCCTCCATTGCTGGTGGGAGTGCAAACTGGTACAGACCCTTCGGATATCAGTATGGCGATTTCTCAGAAAATTAGGAAACAACCTTCCTCAAGATCCAGCAATACCACTTTTGGGTATATACCAAAAGGATGCTCAATCATACCACAAGGACATGTGCTCAACTATGTTCATAGCAGCATTGTTTGTCATAGCCATAACCTGGAAACAACCTAAATGCCCCTCGACTGAAGAATGGATAAGGAAATTGTGGTACATTTACACAATGGAGTACTACACAACAGAAAAAAATAATGACATATTGAAATTTGCAGGCAAATAGATGGATCTAGAAAACATCATATTGAGTGAGGTAACTTAGACCCAGAAAGACAAACATCATATGTACTCACTCATAAGTGTCTTTTAGACATAAAGCAAAGAAAACCAGCCTACAATTCACAATCCCAGAGAACCTAGACATAAATGAGGACCCTAAAAGAGACATACATAGATCTAATCTACATTGGAAGTAGAAAAAGACAAGGTCTCCTGAGTAAATTGGGAGCATGGGGATCATGGAAGAGGACTGAAGGGGAGGGGAGAGAAAGGGAAGGGAGCATAGAAAAATGTATAGCTCAATAAAATCAATTTTAAAAAAGAAAATAATTTTTTAAAAAAGAGACGGATTCCTTGAGCTCACTGGCCATACAGTCTAATCCAACTGTCGCTCTGTGTTCAATGAGAGAGCCTATCTTAAAAAACAAAATGGACAATTGAGGAAGACACCAGATACTGATTTCTGTCCTCACATGCATGGGTAAACATGAACACACACCATGTGCATGCACACACACACACTATCGGATACATATACCACACGCATACAAATACACTTTTCTACATTTATGTAGAGTGTGTGTGCGCATGCGTGTGCGTGTGTGTGTGTGTGGGTGTGGGTGTGGGTGTGTGGGTGTGTCTGTGTGTGTGCTCACAACACACTTGTGGAGGTCAGAGGTCTGGACACAATCTGTGGGAAGCCATTCTCTCCTTTCTACTGTGTGGGTCCTGGGAAGTAAACTCAGTTTATCAGGCCTGGTAGAAGAGCTTCTGCCCGCTAAGTCATTTCACTGGACCTGGTTTGGTTTGATCGTTTATTGAAGTTTCATAATTTATAATTGGCAATGCCAAGCGCCTGTTTTAAATGTTTGTGAGTCAGAAACCCTGTTAAATTCCATCAGTATATGAGCTGCAGCACTTGGAAGAGTTCCAGAAACAGCTTCGGGCTGGCGTGTTGTAAACTCTCCCTCTCACCCACTTCCATGTTCTGGTGCTGTGTAGTGAAGAATGTATCCCCTCTCCTGTTGTGTCATATCACCATACAGATCACCACAGAAGCAAATGGGGAAGTCATTTCCCTCATGGGATGCCTGGTGGTGATTGATCTGCACACATAAGTGACTGCAATCCACTCAGTAGAGCCAAACTAGAAGGCATCCGAAATCCAATTCCACTCAGCTACGATGTCAGCCTGTGCTTTCTTCAGTGCTACTCAGTATGAAGGTAATAGCATGGAGGATATGGACAAGTCAAGGGGTAGAGAGATGTCACTCTTCACAATATTTCACTTCTATATACTTTGAGAAGGGTCCAGAGTTGGGAACATTGGAGTTTAAGCATCATCTTTTTGTGTCTAGATCAAAGAATAAATACAAGATTTGTTTAAAGTGAAATCTTCTTTCCTAGTCTAATGTCCAGTGTCCTTATTGCCCTTTGTTTTTGTTTTTCCAACAACAACTGGCTTTCCAGACAATGAGACATTGCTCAGTAGGACCTGGAATGAGCATGTGGACTAGACATGGGCGATCTAAGAGTAGTCCCTTTTCCTTGCCGCAGGGACTGTTCAAGGTCAGATACATAATATTAGGAAGGTCATTTAGAGTTTTCTGTGGCATTAGACATGGATCTAGAAGGATGCTGTGCTTGTTGCTATAGGGACTCAATCTTATAGATTTGGTGATGTCTCTAATCCATTTGAGATAAAATTTGTAGTTTGGTTTTTTTTTTTTCTTTCTCTGTGCTGAAAGCCTCTTCCTAGACATGAAGATGGGAGCAAATTGTACTTCTTTGGAGGAATGGGAACTATGGTTTAACAAGGTATCCAAACTTGCCCGAGGCTCCTCACTCCACCCACAGGCACTGGGAAGACTTGGTCCTCAGTCTGATATCAGACTATGCTCCAATCCAAGCAGCATCAAGAAGGCGTAAAGCATGGTGCTTGGACCCTTTGCAACATCCTCACACTTCCCATGAGGTGGTTCCTCCTGTCACGTTTTTATTTTCTCTTAAAAAGCTTAATAATTTTGTAATATAACACATATATAAGATTTTTTCCCTAAGAGAAGGTTCAGAATTATACTCCTTGGCCATTTTTCCTGTGATATGATTTGGACTTCTTACATCATTGTGTTTGTTTTGCATCGCTGTGACGAGGACTTGAGATGAGTCACTTCCAATAGGGGAAGCTTCAGTGGAGCTCATGTTTTCAGAGGTTTCCATCTGCCCTCTGCGCCATCCCTCTAGGCATGAGGTGAGGCAGAACCATGAGTGCTGAAAGTGGTGTCAGAGGCTGTTCATCTCATGGGATGGCAGGAAAAAAGCAGAGAAAGAAGTAGAGGGCATGGAACATGCTCCAGCTAAGCACCACCTCTCATGTGTCACCACCTCCCAGTAACGCCATCATACTAAAACCCATCAATGGAGTAATCTGATCAGGCCATAGCTCCGAAATCCAATCACTTCCTATGAGCCCATCACCTGGCAACCAAGCCCAGAGTACAGCAGCCTGTGAGGTACCTTTCCTGCTCATACCATATACTCATTTAACAAAAACACAAAAAGGGCAAGTTTCAATGTGAGACAAGCCAAAGAGAAACAGATTAGTTTTCTGACCTGGCATGTGGAATGTTCAGAATCAAGGATAATCTCTGGTCATAATTCCACTTAACAAATTTAATTTAAAAAAAAAGAAATTTTGGAACTAGAGAAGAGGGCTAAGAAGGTGATAAAAGCTTGCCTAGTAGTTACAAGGTCCTGGTAATGAGATTTTTAAAAAAAAAAAAAAAAAGCTTTGCCGGACGGTGGTGGCGCACACCTTTAATCCCAGCACTCGGGAGGCAGAGGCAGGCGGATCTCTGTGAGTTCGAGGCCAGCCTGGTCTACAAGAGCTAGTTCCAGGACAGGAACCAAAAAGCTACGGAGAAACCCTGTCTAGAAAATTTAAAAAAAAAAAAAAAAAAAAAAAGCACCCCACCATCTTCCACTCCCGTCTCCCTAGTGCTTCTTATAAGAGAGAAGATACCAGAAAATTATTCTCAGAGTAGCGTAGAGACGCATTATACATTGGGCAAGTAGAAAAGTCATTAGAAAGTCCAGACTTTAAACAAGTAAAAAAACCAAAAGAAGGCTGTAGTGAAGCTCCTTAGGTAAGAAGGTACCTACCATGCACGAGATTCTGGGCTCAAGCCTTAGCACCGAATAAAATATTCCATAACCATGATTTAAGCCGTGTGTATGTGTGTATGTATGTAAACATGCGTGCACATATTTATTGTTTACTGGAGACAATGGCTCACTCTGTAGCCCAGGCTGACCTATAACTCACTATGTAATCCAGGTTACCCTAGAACTTCACAGTAATTCTCCTGCCTGAGCCTCCCAAGTGTTAGGGTTGAAGGAGTGAAACTATGCCCAGCTAAAAATTCATTTACCTCTGAAACCTATGCTATGAGGGGTTGTGACTTTATGTCTATAGAAAGACACATAATCCCAGGTCAACCCTTCTTCTGCGAATGAATGGCGCTTACATAGTAACAAAAGCTTGGGTTTGTGTTCCACATTTAGTGTTGCTCTATTGAGAAAAACAACTGAGTGGCTAGAAGAATACTAAGAGGGTGCTGCGCAGGGGACAGGGAGGTGACAGGGAAGTGAGAACGTCTGGGTAAAGTGAGAGAGGGGAGCCAACAGAGGCAGAAGGGAAGATGAGAGAGAACACCCATGCCCTCACCTTGTGCAGCTGAGGAGAATGGCACTGAGGAGATAAGGGTGGGGAGAGCAGAACCTGGCTGTGCGCTGTGCTGCTGGGCATTCAAGAGAACGTTAACATGCATCTGACACTGAGAGGAGCAGGAAGGGTTACATGCACCTGAACTAAATCTTCATCTTTCACAGAAAGCAAGACATAAAGATTTCCTGAAGTAGATAAAAGAAAAAAATAGTTGTAAATACATGACTGAGAATTTGGATAGAAAACGAAAACAAAACAGAACAAGCAAAAACAGAAATGGTTTAAAAAGGCGTTGCCTCCAGAGAGAAGCCTGCAGGTGGAGTAAAGGCTGAGGCTTTTAGTAAGCGCTTCGAAGCTCTGAGACTTGTCGCCATGTATATCTATTGCTCTGATCAAATTTCTTAATTTTAATAGATAAAATTCTGGAAACAGGTTCTCTGAATCAATGACAATGTGTTGACATTATTTTTGGATGGTGTTAAAGAAGAAGAATGGACCTAGTTTAATAGCGCCCTGGGGAGCGATGGTATCCCCCACAATTCAATTCCGTAACCATTTATTGAGTAAATAGATTCCCTGTGACAGCACCTCTGCTAAGCCACAGAAGGACAAAAAAAAAATGAACCAGCCATAGTTCCTGCCTCCAGGAGCTTATAGGAAAGTATGAGAAAAACATGAGCACACAAGATAAGGCAGAATATACAGACAACAGTTCCACCCAAACACAGTGGGGCTGGAAGATGGGGAGACAACCCGACTGACCAGGAGTATGAAGGCACAGCTGACGCTGCCCACGCCCATCCCAGCATGCACTGACAGTGTCCCACTGAGAACTGTGACTTCACATGCCAGTGAAGACCTAGTCAGTTACTACATCAACTGACCCCAGACCCAGCATCATGGTCACTGGAAGGCTAAGGAGTGACCTATGACTCCAGGATGGTGGTCTTTTACAAAAGAATTGCCTTACAAGTGAAGACCTTGAAAATGGGTAAATTTGTGAAAATAAAAATCAAGGAGGAGAACAGCATGACCAGAAGAAAACAGAAGAATAGACAGAAAAGAGAAATATGGTGTTTCCTTTTGGGGTTTCCAATGACTTCTCCATTTCTCTTGGGCTGAAAAGATAGCCCAGTAGTTAGGAGCATTGACTATTATTGCAGAGGAACTGGGTTTGATTTCTAGAACCCACATGTCTCTCACAATCACCTGTGACTGTCATTTCAGGGGATCCAACACCCTCTTGTGGCCTCCCTGGGTATTAAGCACACATTTGGTGCAGATATACATGTAGACAAAATACTCATACACACAAAATAAAAATAAATGTCTTTTTAAAAACTGCATGTAGCCCTCATAACTATTTGATTTATGTTTATCTTCTCCCTCTGATGAATTCATAAAACTAAACTAGGAATTATCTCATGTATTACTACAGACCTAGAAAAACCCATTATCTATAAGATGCTTGAACAGTCGAGCTGGAATGGAGCTCAGTTGGTAGTGTGTTAGTCTAATATGTTTGATGCTGGATCCAGTCCTCAGCAGCACATAAACTGGCTTGATGATGCGCACTTGTGACCCCAGCATTCAGAAGATAGAAACAGGAAAATCTGAAGTTCAAGGTCCTCCTTGGCCATATAGTATTCTAAGCGAGTCTGGGTTAGAGACAACCTTTTTAACCAAAGGTATTTCTAAAAATGGTAAGTAGTTTTTAGATCACTGGTGCAGGGTGGCGGTCCTGATAATGAAAAAAAGAGAGAGAGAAAGAGGAAGGAGGGAAGGGGATGAGGAAGAGGGAGGGGAGAGCTGATCTACTGACATGTGCTTCTTCCCGCCTGCAGTTAACACATAATGTCTGAGGTTCAGCAAGCATCATAAAGGCGTGAAGACAAGAACTACATGCTCAACACGACGAGAAAGAGATTAAATTCAGGTATGAATGCCATCTCTGAACTTCCCAGCTTTAGAGAAATATTTGAGAACTAGAGGATACCTGTTAGGCTCAGCACCTATACTCAGATTTTTTTTCTCACTCTTAATTGATAAACTCTCTCAAGTGAGTTTATAGTGTCTGTTTCTGAGAGCCAAAACTGTCTCATCATGGGGGGGGGGGGAATCCACCCTCTAGCTCTTCCTCTATCTCCCCGCCTACTCAGCTACAAAACATTTCCACTTCTACAATCTTCCTCCCAGAAAAAGAAAATCTTGCCCCCTGACAGCTGCTCCCACATTCTATACCCCATGTGTACCTCGGAAGCCAGAGGTGCTCACCCAGGCTATGTCTGGTGTCTTTCATCACCAGGGCCCTGTCCCTATGCCCACTCTGCCTAACACTTCATACGAACTCGAGTGCCTGTCACTTTAAGCCACTCTTGCTCTCCACACCATCACTCTTCATTACCTCCCCACATTTCTTTTCTTCTTCAAAGGAAGTTTCATCTAGAATCAGCCCACACCAAATTTCTATTTCATTCCTTTCATTCGCTCCTTAAATGATTTCGTCCAGTGCTCCACTAAAAATGGCTCGCGTTGAGGTTAACAAGGACACAGCTCGTGTATACCCCGCTCAACCTCTGCCTCACTGCTCACAGAGTTGTCACTCTCTGGGATGGGCACAGGCTGTCCTGTTTTCTTTCCTACCCTCCTCCACCATATTCACTTGGATCTCTTATGCGTAAACTTTGGGTGTCAGCTCCCTGGTGCATCATGCTTTCTCATCAAAAGCTTCCCTGAAACATTATCTCCTGTCCCAGATGAGCTCTCTGTGCCTTGGTTTCCTTGACTCTAGAATGAGATTAATAATCTCTGTCTTAGAGAATAAACACTATGCCTGCTGAGCACATAGTAATAAATAGTAATAAAAAGCACAGAGCACATAAATGTTTGTTCAGGTGACAAACAATTCACTTCTGGAAATTACTCTTGTCCTGCAATTATCTGACGATATTGAAAATCGCCATTTGTCTCATCATCCATGTCCATGGTTTTCAGCTTTGGCTTCACAATAAAACTACTTGGGGGGGTGTATTCTCATTCTGATCTGAAATGCCCCCCAAAAGGCCTGGACTCCAGTGCAACAATGTCCAGAGGTGGTGTCATTGGAAGGTGACTGGATTATAAGCGCTATAATTCCAGCAATGAATTAATTCATGTGGAAATTTATAACTTAACAGTTTGGGGGAATGTTATAAGCTTTAAAAGGTGGAGCTTCATTGGAGGAGGTGGGTCTCTGGAGTGATACCTTTAGAGGGTATTTTTTTGATCAACCTTTCCTCTCTGTCCCTTGCCCTCTCCCTCTCTTTGTCTGCTTCCTGACCAATGTCCTTGCTCCACAGTGTCCCTTGATGCTCTGTTTTTCCCACAGTCCCAGAAACAATACAACCAAGTGGCCATGAACTGAAAATTCTGAACCCATAAGCAAGATCAATCTTTTCTCCTTTAAATAGATTTTCTTGGATGCTTTGTCACCGTGATGGAAACCTGACATAGAAGACTTTGAAAATTTATGATCCCTAGACTACACCAGACAAATGAAGTCAGTATCTCTAAGAATTGTACCAGGAATGAGTATTCCCCTCCCCTCTGTGTATGTGTGTGTCTCTGTCTGTCTGTCTGTCTCTTTGTCTCTCTCTGACACACACACACACACACATATACATGCACATATGCAAATCCTTGGTGTAACTAATTAAACCTACAAGTCCAATTGCATTAAAACTAAGCCCTGGCTGCACCTTAAATTATCTGAATGGAATGGATGCATGCCAGGCCCCACAGAGATCACACTTAGAATTCCTGGAAATAGAACTGGCACCGCCACGGCTATGAAGTGTCCACCGTGTTGCAGCCAGGATTTGCGAACCTCTGCTCACATGGTCAAGCATAGCTTGTCATCTGTTTTTATAAAGAAAACACTTTCTCGAGAACACAGTCACACTCATTCACTTACACCTGCCTATGACTGCTTCTCTGCCATGACAACAGATTAGGTATTTGTGCCAGAAACTTCCTGGACTAGAAAGCTAACACAGCTGCCTCAGGCCCTAATTTCACTGTGACATTCATTCTAATAATACTGCTGTGGTGGCTTGACTAAGAATATAGCTCTGCTCTTCAGGGAGTGGAACTCTTTGAGAAGGATTTGGAGGAGTGGCCTTGCTGGAGGAAGCATGTCACTGGGGGATGGACTTTGAAGATTCAAAACGCCATCCCACAAGCCCCCACCTCTGTGTGTGTGTGTGTGTGTGTGTGTGTGTGTATGTACCAATGGATCAGGATGTAGCTCTTACTACTGTTCCAAAGCCAGCATGCATGTTGCTATGCTCCCCACCATGATGATAATAGACTAGGCCTCTGAAGATGTAAGCAAACTCACAATTAAACGTTTCTCTTAGACGAGTTGCCTTGGTCATGGTGTATCTTCTCAGCAATAGAACAGTGACTAAGATAACTAGTATATGAAAAAATATTTTTTTACTTTAATCTCCCTTTTTCCTTTCCCATAAATGACTTGCTTTTTTGTTAAAAAAAAAAAAAAAAAAAGACAGGGTTCTTATTTGTATTCAGGCCCCTCCATGAGGTGGAATCTACACCCAAAGCTCCTTGGGTGGCCAAGAACCTGAGACTAGATAGGCCAGAGAATGAATGAATGAATGAATGAATGAATGAAATTTATGCCCTGGCAATGCTAAAGCATGCATGGGCAGCCTGTATATGGCGGTTCTGTTGAACTTGCCCATATTAGATTTCACAGTCTAAGTTGATGAGGATGACTGACCAGGTCTTTTCCTCAAGATCTCATTACATATGGTTGTGAGCTCACATGTGGATGATGGGAATTGAACTCAGGACATTCAGAAGAGCAAACAGTGCTCTAGCTAGGCCAGGGACCTAAGGGAAAATCAAGTACTAGTGTTCTGCTAAAGGAATGTAGTGATAAAATGATTCCTGCTGACATTCTGTTGAACTCATAGATCCCTGTCTTGATCAGTCATCATCAGAGAAGCTTCCTCCTGCAGCAGAGGGGAACAAATGCAGAGACCACAGCCAGACAATGTGGTGCAGAGTGAGAGAGCTTGGAACATTCAGTCCTAGATGGGATGTCCCAGGAAATCCCTCCCAATCCCCTCAGGCCTCAGGACCTGAGGAGGCAGAAAGAGTTGGGGTGGGATGGAGGACACCTTCTGGACACAACAAGACCAGCATATATATGACTTCAGAGACTGAGACAGCATGCACAGCACCTGCACCAGATGGGGTCCTAGAGCTGAAAGAAGTGGATGCTCGCCCCTATCCCTAACCCAGAAGCTATCTCCAATTGGTAATCACTTACAGATAAAGGCTTGGTTTGCTCTAGGTGAATCTCACTCAGGAAACAAACCACTTTTAACACTTTTAAGGGTAGGCCCCATGCCCAACAGTAGATGACCAACACAAAATGAACTCAGTGACAACCTTGGAAGGTCTTTGTCACATAATGCTGTGTAAGGCACTTTTTTAACCTTACCGGTCCTTTGTGTGTCTATTCTGGCTGCCGGTTTTGTGTTTTCAAGAGATTCCTGAGTGTGCTGGCATATGTATCTCATCGTTTATGCATTTCTTAGGCTTTTTCTTCAGTTCTTTTCATCTTCTGTGTGTTTAGTCCTATTCCGAGTTGTTTGTTTTTGTTGTTTTTTTGTAATTTTTCCTTAGAAGCCTGTTTGTTTTCTAATGATAGAAAAAAAGGTGTGGATCCAGACAGAAGGGGAAATAGGAAGGAGCTGGAAGGAGTGGGAGAAAGGAAACCATAATCAAAATGCATTTTATGAAAAAAATTCTAAGTTTAACAAAAGGGAAAAAAAGACAGGGTCTCACTATTATAGTGCAAGCTGGGCTCTACCTGGAGATCCCCCTGCCTTTGTCTCCCAATGCTGGTATTATAGGCATGCACAACCATGCCTGGCCAAATAAGGTTCACTTCAAGCTTTGTCTTACAGTCCAATCCAATAAAATCAGCAAAATGTGGAGACAGTGTTCATTCTGGCCTCTGTCACTGGCTTCAAGACACTTCATGAAGACAAGGTTCCTTTCACTCTCTCCAGTAAGTAGCTACCAGGAAAGATCACACTCTGCTTCTCCCATGAGCCCTTTCTCTGGGAGACTTGACTGCCTCCCTTTAATTACCAGACGTTCAGCTGGTGATTTCCAGGGGGCTTCCTGGCCCCTCCCTCACACAAGCAGAGAGTGGGTGCCTTCCAGACTATACATCCCTTAAAAACACAAACAGAAAGAAATTTCCTCTCAAGCATCTCATTTATGCAAAGAAAACAGAAGTCTCGGCTCTCTTGGCTCCAGGTAACCCTTCTTCAGCCTGTGGGTATATACCAGGGAAACAGCTCAGGAATTTAACAAGACATGTGCCTGCTTCGTATTTCCAGACTTTGTCACAGACACGAATGTGTGAATTTGAGAGGAAATATGGAGAAGAGCCTCACACCAGTGGGAGAAAGGTTAACGCGGATCTTGAGCTGGACCTTCCTCCAGCTCCACCTTCTCCCTGAGCTTGAAATGGCCATTTTAGCTGCAGGAAGGAGTTCTGTTCCCACCCACCTCCTGCTGTGACTGGGGATCCCAGATCTAGTTCTTGGAGTGTTCCCTTGCACTCAACTCCCAACTCATGCTGGTTCTACTTAATAGGACTCATTCTCTCAATTCCTGTCATTTTTATTTCAATAGAGCGCTTTCAGTGGCAAATTCAGTGAATGCAGATGCCTCTTTGAACAGGGGGATTCAGACAGAGCCTATCAAATCCCCGCAAAGCCCCATTCCTCCTTTCCAGGTGTCCTGGTTAGCTTCCTCTTTCTGTGATAGGCACCCTGACCAAAAATCAACTTAGGGTGGAATGGGAGTGTTCCATTTTAGGGCTTGTAGACCATCGTGAAAGGAGGTTAGAGCAGGAATTTAAGACCTGGAGACAGAAAACTATAGCAGAGGCAGCGGAGGAACTCTGCTGGCTTGCTCTCTACACAGCTTGCTCAGCCTGCTTTCTTAAGCAGCCTAGGACCATAGGATCACTCACCCAGGCATGGTACAGCCCTCAGTGAGCTGAGCCTTCCCACCTCAATCCTAATAAGAGAATGCTCTAAGATCTGTAGACAAACCAATATGATGGAGATAGTTTCTCATCTGAAGTTCCCTCTTCCCAGATGACCCAGTTTGTGTCAAGTTCACACACACACACACACACACAATCAGTATACCACATCTTTTCAACACTAGGATCATAGACTTTTGGAGGCCATTCACTACTCATGCCCTAGAGAAAGAGATGAAGGTCCTACAAGGGTCACTTACATAATTGCACTGACAACAGCCTATATGATATCCCTTTTTGAGCCGCTAAGAGCCTTGTCAATTCCTAATATCAAGGAGAGAGCTCTTGGCTTGCCCTGCACCCTCAGGTTAATGGCTCGGACCTGTGGGGCTATTCAGGTAACAACCTGACAGTCACTCTTGTCTTTCACCCAGGTCCCCACATCCTGTCCTTTCCTGAGACATGAACAGCTGGCCTTTCATGTCTTGCCAACTATACTCAACTCCACTACTACTCCACTAAGCCAAGCTACCATCTCCATTCATCTAGTCTATGTGTGCCACCAATAGCCAGGCCTGGTGGCCCAGGGCTGTCATTCCAGTTACTCAGAGGCTAAGGTAGGAATACAGCAAGTTCAAGGCCACCCTGAGAAATGTAGTGGAATTCTATCTCAAAATAAGAAATAAAATGAAAATCAGCATGAGAGTGATTGCCTCATATCTGCATAGGGTTCAATCCCCATTACCACACACACACACGCACACACAAAATCCCCATCAGCCTCCCTGCTTCTCACTCTTGATGCACTGCTATCCATTTCCTACCCAGAACCACTTGTCTTCTGAAATGGAAGTCCCATCAAGACACTACACTGTTGCAAACCATTGACAGATTCTCCTGCCGAGCAAAGTCCAGGCCCCCTTTCTTTGGTCTATAAGCTCTAGTCCTGGTGCAGGGGGCGGGGGTGTCAGGGTTTCTCAGTTTGGTACCTGGACTCTTGGAAATGGATCATCATGTGTGTTGGCGCAGTCCATGCATTGCAGTATGCTTAGAAGCATCCACGAAATGGACCACTGGGTGTCAGCAGCAAGCCCTGCGTGTGATGCTGTGTCTCACTCCAACTTCTAAGCTCACCTGAAGCCACGCCTCAGCTTCTACTACTGACACTACTTGGGCTGCTGGTTAATCGCCATTCTCGCTGCTGTGACCAAATGCTGAATTAACTTTAAAAAGGAAGGATTTATTTTGGTTCATGGTTTCAGAGAGTTCAGTCCATGGTAGATAGGCCTCATGTGCTTGGGCAGAGTAATATCATGGTGGGAGGGTGTGGCGAGATTGTTCTTCACATCTCGCCTGATAGGAAGAACTGGAAGGAGATACAGGAAGGAGCCAAGGCAAGGCATAGCCCCAAGTGCACCCCTCCACTGGCGTACTTCCTCCAAAGGTTCCTTCGCCTACCCTGCACTACCATCCAATATGCCATCACACTATGAATCAGTCATGGGATCCATTCATTAACTCAAAATCCCCACATCTGGCAATTGTAATCTCCTAGGGCATCTCTCGGCCCAGTCAAGTTAACAGCCAGATTAATTATACCAGCGTCTGCATTCCAAACCCATACCTCACCACCAAGCTCACTCCAAACTTACCTTTTCTGCCCTCCTACTCTGATGACCCTTCTAAACCCACCCATGGCCAGTTCTTTCCTCAACGATGGTGGTCCCAACCCTCCTGACTGAAGTGCATCCTTTACCCTCCACTGCACCCCTCCATCACGTTCTCGTTTGATTGCCTGGTCTTTCCTCTTCATAGCATTGATGGGCACCGGAACCTACTCAATGACTTATTTCTTGCTGTCAGTGGTCCCGCATGAGACTGCAAGCTTTTGGAGACCTTGTGCTTCCTGATCTCTGCTGCTTTCTCCAGGCCTGGCTACATACAGTAGGCACTCAACAAATAGCTCCTACTCCTAGATTCCTGATTGTTATTAAGGAAGAAACAAGGGCCTGATTAAACCTATCACTTAGCCCTTATAAGCCAGACATTGTCCTGAAAGCCTTTACTTACAGACTCATTTAATACTTACTGTAACCCTTATCCTGGTTATTTGATGGGTGAGGACACTGAGGCACAGACAGACCGCATCATTTTCATCTTCTCCTGCAGTTTGTGGCTCCTTTGGTTTGGCCAAAACCTCAATCAATGAGTTGAGTCATTTTGCCTTCCCTCAATCAGACTTCTCTAAAAGCACAGCCACTGTGCTGTAGCCCTTCAACTGAGTTGGTGTTCAATAAAGTCAATAAATAAATAAATATTAAATAAATAAATAGATGTTAAATGACCACTTAGTGAATAGATAAGATTAGAACTCATGTTAGCCAAGGCCTTGCCCAGCATTCTTTTCTAGTCCCCAGTGAAATAGGAGCCCAGAGAGAAGCTGCTATTAGTGAGAAATACAGGCTTGCTGAACCCATGTCCAAGTTCTGATTTCACTAGCTGTGAGACCTTGGGCAAATAACTAAGCTCTCCAACTCTCAGTGTTCTCAGCTGTACGATGGAGATAATGGTAATGTCGCCCCTTACAGGGTCTCTGGAGAGACTGAGATCATAATCCACTTGAGCGCTGTGGACATATCTCCACAGACAAGGTGATTGTCTCACAAGTATAAGGACCTGACTTTGATCCCTAGCAGCGTTCGTGCAAAAATCCAGGTTTGGTGATGCACCCTTAACCTCAGCCCTGGGAAGACAGACAGCGGACTACCTGGTACTCACAGCCCAGCAGCCTAGCCTAACGGACAAGCCTCTGATGCCAGGGAGAGATCCTATCTCAAAAAAATTCCTAAGGTTGATCTCTACCCTGCACATAGCTGTGTATACGTGTGTACCCCAGCCGAGGCAAAAAGACCCACAGAACTTTGGCTAAGGGACTTTTTCTCCCTAAAGTTATTTCCCTACAGTTATCATAAATCTGATTTTATCTTGGGCCCAAGCAGGGAACTACTTCTGTAGTAGTAACCTTTAATAGCCCAGAACACCATAATTGCCACCTCTTAGCATTCTCCTCTCCAGGGTAAATAATTCTAATGCCTTTAATGCCTACTTGCCTTTCCCATTTTCTGATCTTTTGCATTCATTGTTCTCCATTTGGAAATAGATCCAAATGAAGAAGGAGGAGAGCAGCTGTTGTCATAGCAACTGCAAAGGGACAGACAACCCAGCTAGGATGAAATAAGAAAAGTTGAGGGTTCTTTTTTTTTTTTTTTTTTTTTTTTCCTTTCCTTTCTGGCTGAAAACATCTCACGGCTTTGAACAGGAGGCATGTGACTGACATTGTCAGTCTTACACGGGGCCTCCTGGTCCCCCACCCTCATCACTCCCACAGAAAGGGGAAATTGTCAAAGTGTGATGAGAGAAGGTGCTTGGTGACACCTCTATTGAAAAGCGTTCCCCATTTTATTTCCACGCTTAGGGCTGAGTTTCGTATTCACCTAACATAGTTCACAGCATCCTCCTTCCCGCTCCTGATTCGCATTAGACTCCGGAGCACCTATCGACTCCCAGCTTAATGGATAACTTTCTATAGACCGGGGATGCCATCCGCGCCTTATCTTTTAAATCTTTTTAAATTGCAGGACTGAAACGGCCTTACACAGCAACTTGAATCATCTACATACACAGTCGTTCTTGCCACAATGGACGTTCTCACTCACATGTTTAAGACGGGCGGAATTGCACCATAGCAGGACCCACATTCGGAGACATGGGCACTAACGACTGCCCTGCCTCTCAGTTTTGAGCATTCACCTGGTGGGGCTTTTCTCCAGTGCTTTATTTTCCGGCTTTAACGTCGCTTCGCCGTTACATCTTACACATAACATGCTAATCGAGTGCCAATGAGCAAGGCCCAGAGCTAGCTCTGAAAAGCCTGATTTGCGGCTGACTTCTGCATTTGAGCAAATGACTCAACCCCTCCCAGCCTTCGGCTTTGTGTCTTTCTTATAAAACTGAAAAGAGAAGCTTTCAGAGTTTATTGTGGGCTCTAAATGAAATTATCCATTTAAAGTGGCTTGTGCAGCATTTAAATCAAGGTTAATACTCAGCAAACTGTGGCTGCATTGTCCACATTTTAAAGCAAGACTTTAACTTGCTTACATTTACTCTAAATATTAATATCTCATTTAATTTGCCACCAGGAATCAAGATTCATATTTGCTATTATTATGCTTTCTTGATCTTATATATGCTTTTTCTAACTTCTATGGGATTGATGATATTTTCTTTTAATATTAAGTTGGTTTTGGACAGTTTCATGTATGTATAGTATATTCTGATCACTCCTCTCATTGCCCTCCTCCTCACAGGTCCTTTCCCATATTTATGTTTTTTGTTAGTTTTGTAACCCACTGAGTTTAACCAGGGCCATCCGTGTGACCACAAGTTTGCCTCTGTACAATGGAGATTGGGGGCTCACTAACAGGTACATAACTAAAAACAGTGACATCCCTCAACTTCCAGACTCTATCAACAGGGAGGGGTCAGGTCCCAGGAACCCTCCCCTTTGACATTTTCTTTGTTCGGTTTTTCTTAGTTATTTAGACACACACACACACACATTTCCCGTCTAGTGGTATCCTTAAGTTGACCCCAAATTATATATTCTTCTCTCCTTGGTGGTAGTTAATCAACATCGAGACCTTGATAGCCCTTGTCTATTTCCTCTTGCCTCATAGTTTAAACTCATACTTCTTTACTGGAAGCAGCTGGGTTTTCATTCCCAATTGCTCCCCGGTGTGTTTAACTTATTGATCTGTGGAGTCAACGCTGGGTTTTGTTTTTGTTTGTAGTGTCTCCGATTTTTTTTCTTTCATTTATTTCCATTTTGTGGGAATACATCCTTAATTAATGCTCCCAGAGAAGAGCCCTGAGCAGTAAAATCCTTAAACACTCGGGTATATGAAAACTCTCCATTCCCCACATTTGATTGATGGTTTAACTGACAGAAATTCAGGTAGAAAATAAGTTATTTCTTAGAATTTTGAGTTATATTTTTCTCCTCGTTTTCATTATTGCTGCTGAGAAGTTTGGTGCCAATCCCATTCTCTTTATAGTCATGAGACCCTGTTTCTTTCCGTCTGAAAAGTTCAGAATGCTTTCCTTATTCTTAGAGTTTCACTAGTCCATCAGCATGGCACTGTGGACACTGCCCAGCATTCCAGGAGTCCATCTCCAGCTCTGGAAGTCTCCCATCACTTCTGTCCTTGTTTCCTCTGGTCTCTGCTACTTCCTTCTCTATCATGAGACTGAATTTTGTAACATAGCAAACAGTTCATCCTCCCATATTCTAGCCCGTGACTTACAGTTTACATTTCTCCATCTTTCTGTTCTGCACTCTGGAAGAGCTCTTTGTGCCAAGTTTTCTAACTTGGTTTTCTCCTCCTCATGCCTCTTGCTGGGTGATTCATGTCCTGTGATAATACTCCAACATCATAGGCTATGGAATTCTATTTTGCTTAGCAGGTTTTTAGAGTTCTGATGGCATCTTTGATCTCTGAATACCACTGAGTAATGATATTCTCTTGAGCTCAATTTTCAGTTGGTAATTTTTGCATTTAGTGATTTGGAAATTTCTCTTCTGATTTGGGCTTTTGTGCAAGAGTTTGGTGTGGTGGTTGTCAACTTAATTTACCTGGGGAAAAAAAAAAAGGACCTTCCATGGAGAATTTGCCTCCATCAGATTGGTCTATAGCCGTGTCTTTGGGGTATCTTATTAATTGTAAATAGACAACAAAAGAGGTATCTTGATAGAGGGAACCATTATGGGGCTAAGAAGAAACCTGGTGCTAGGAAAACTCCCAGGAAGCCACAAGGATGACCCCAGCTAAGACTCCTAGCAATAGTGGAGAGCGTGCCTGAACTGGCTCTCTCCTGTAATCAGATTGGCGACTACCCTAATTGTCATCATAGAACCTTCATCCAGTAACTGATGGAAGCAGATGCAGAGATCCACAACTAAGCACTGGGCTGAGATCCAGGAGGGCAGTTGAAGAGAGGGAGGAGGGGGTTATATGAGCAAAGGGGTCAATATCATGACAGGGAAACCCACAGAGACAGCTAACCCGAGCTCGTGGAAACTCATGGACTCTAGACCAACTAGAGAGACTGCATGGGACCAACTTACGCCCTTTGCATGTGGATGACAGTTGCGTGAGGCCTCTAGCAGTGGGGCTAGGATCTGTCCCTGGCACACGAGCTGACTTTTTGGTGGGATGGGATACCTTGCTCAGCCTTGATGCAGGTGGAGAATGGCTTGGTCCTGCGAGGCTTTGTTGATTCCCATGTGAGACCTTACTTACCCTTTCTGAGGAGTGGATTGGGGGAGAGGGTAGAAAGGAAGTGGAGGGAGGGAGCATGAGGAGATGAGGGAGGGGAAACTGTGGTTGGTATGTAAAATAAATTTAAAAAATTAATTTTTAAAAAGTAAATAGAGGAGGGCCCAGCCTATTGTAACCAGTGCCATCCCTGGGCAGGTTGGCATAGGGTGTATAAGAAAAGCAGCTGAGCAAGCCAGGGGAGCAAATGAGTGAGCAGCATTCTTCCATTGTCTCTGCTTCAGTTACTGACTCCAGGTTCCTGCTCTGGCTTCCCTTGATGACTGTACCGTAACCTGTAAGAGAAAATAAACCCTTTCTTCTCTAAGTCAGCTTTCATCAGTGTTTTATCACAGCAAGAGAAAGCAAACTAGAACATTTGGGTTTTTTCTTATACTTTATAAAAATAACAAGTTTTGTGGGCAAATGTGTGGTGGTAGACTGGATTTCTATTTACCCGGCAGAGTGAGAAGTCCTGAGCTAAGGGAATAAGGCGGATGTCAATAAAGAAAGATATCCACGTACTCCTCTAGCTAGCCTCTGCACATGCATGTGTACATGCACACACACACACATCACACACACACGTGCGCACATGGACCAAACCCTTGTAGACATCTCTTTTGCAGCTTTGTGAGTTCCTAAGCAAAAGACCTGCCTAAGCTATGGCAAGGCTTGTCACCACACAAACTGGGAGAATAAATATGCATTGTCTTAAACTGCTGATATTTTTAATCACTAATATACTGTGTGTCACCTGTATATAGATTCCCTGCTTCTTGGCTGTTGCCCTTCTTTATACCCACTGGTTACTTGGAATGCTTCTTCATGGTACATACATATGAACACCCTCATGCATACATTCTCATACATATGGTCATATGCACAAGTGCACACTCAGATGTATACACTCATGCACATACCTTAAAGAACTGTCCTTCAGTTTTATCCAGAGTTCTCAAATTTTTTCCACTATACAAAGCCTTAAGACTGAAACAAAATAAAGTAAAAGCCAGTGGCCATTTTCATGGTTTAAAATGGATGCAAAATTCCTGAATAAAATATTAATAAGTCATGTTCAATGAAACATAAAAGAATAAGTCACGAGTAGATTTTTTTTAGAAATGCAAAAATAATGATGAATTATGCATTAAATTCATGAGAGGATTCACTTAGTGTGTGAAAAGTAGCATTCCGGAGTCCAGTTATGCTCCAGTGGATGCAAACTCCAGATCAGATCCCACAGACCCTTCCTGAGATCAACCTCTGTAGATCCAGGTCCCATCTCCTAAAATCCAAGCAGCAGGTCTGCCCCAGTGAACCTGAAGTTGGTGCCCATCTCTGCACACACAGGAAACGGGCAAGGCCCCCTGCAGACTTCACTGGCCATTCTGCCTAGAATATCTGGGTGGGATGACTGGTCAAAGCTGCTGAAAGAGATGCCAATTACACACAACCCTAAGGTGACCTCTGCATACCTGTTAAAATGAGCAACCCAGAAAAAAAGACAAGCAGCAACTAATGTTGGTGAGGTTGTGGACAAACCGTTGCTCACTTCTGCTGGGAGCATAAATTTATGAATGCAAAATGACAGAGGGGCTCCTCAAAAGTTTAGAGAGAGTTACCATGTAAACCAGAATTCTGTTTCTGAGTACGAGTCCAAAGAACAAGAAATTAGCATCTCAGAGAGGGCTATACCACAGAGTTCACTGCAGTGATTTTCAGAGTCGTCAAGATGAGGAGTCAGCTAATGATCCAGGGATGGATGGATGGGCAGATAATGAAAATGTAATGGGCAGACTGAGAGATTCATAGATACAGATAGGCATCAACACATGATGGAGTACTAGGCTACTTTTAAAAAGACAAGTGCTTTGTAATGTGCAAATACACCTAAGTTAAATAAGCCAGGAACAGAAGGAAATGCTGCATGACCTCACATGTGGAACTAAAGCAGATTGAGTTCATAGACACAAACAGAATAACTGCTGGCAAGGCCTGGGATGGTGGAGTGGGGAACTCCTACGGAAATGGCATAAAGTTTCAGTTATGCATTCTTATGACCTAAAGTACAGTTAATACATATGTATCTATACTACAAATTTACTAAGAGACCCAAAAAAGGTCCTTGTACAAACTGATCAACAAATCAATAGGCCATAATTCATAATCATCTCATAATACATACATATGAAGACATCACACTGTATACTTCAATAGAGTGTAAAACTCTGATAGCAGCTTATGCTGGAGAGGATGTGGAGTAAGGGGAACACTGCTCCATTGCTGGTAGGAGTGAAAACTTGTACAGCCACTTTGGAAACCAATATGGAGATTTCTCAGAAAACTGGGAATCAATCTACCTCAAGACCCAGCAATAGCACTCTTGGGTATATTACCCAAAGGATGCACACTCACACCACAATGTCCACTTGCTCAACTATGTTCATAGCAGCATTATTCATAACAGCCAGAACCTGGAAACAACCTAGATGCCCCTCAACTGAAGAATGGATAAGGAAAATATATTTACACAATGGAGTGCTATTCAGTGGTAAAAAAAAAAAAAAGACATGTTGAAATTTTCAGGCAAACAGACAGAACTAGAAAAAGCCATCCTGAGTGAGGTAACCCAGACCCAGAAAGACAAACATAATTTTACTCACTCATAAGTAGATATTAGACATAAGACAAAGGACAACCAGCCTACAGGCCACAATCCCAGAGAAACTAGGTAACAAAGAGGACCCTAAGAGAGACATACATGGATCTGCCTAGGAAGGGGGCAAAAAAGACAAGATCTCCTGAGTAAACTGGGAGTCTGGGGAACAGGGGGTAGGGTAGAAGGGGAGATGGGGGAGGGAGAAAGGTAGGGGTGGGGATAAATGTATAGCACATTTCTATCCAGACAATTAAAATGAGAAGGATTATAAATAAATAAATTTATAATGTTTAATTATTATAATAATATATTATTATAAAATAATAAATAAATTATTTATAAATAAATCATTTTTAAAAGATTTTTTAAGTGTGTGTGTTATCTGTCAATTGTACTCCAAAAAATTTGAGGAAAAAAGTACAATTTAACTGCTGCATAAATAAATCGTACCATTCGGGATTTCATCGCGTATTTTTTTCATTGAGTATAACTCCCTTGATGCATCCGAGTTGTACATGTATGAATAACAACCGCTTTCCTTTGCCAGGGTGTATTCTGTGCTTCGGAGTTCAAATCAAACCATAATCTTCTTAACTGCCCATCTGCTGGGCAGCTGGGCTCTTTTTAGCCTAGCAATTCAAGATGTGAAAATGAACCTGGGAACACAGTGACACGGGCGAAAAAGCTTTGCATGCAGCCAAGAAATGGACAAAACCCAAGGCTCACCATGGGAGACCTGGCTAAAACCAGCTACTGAACTCATAACACATGTAGCTAGGGGTGGTTACTTCATGTTTGTGACTGAGTTACAGGAGAGGAACTAGAGTGGGCGCCTTCTGTGTTTGAGGAAGTGTGAAGACTGCCAGGTAGACACAGAGAACACGGCTCCCACTGAGACTGTTCTGGGAGGTTTACATGCCTGACCAGAATGTTCCCTTATACTTCCTCTCATGGCGTTGGCTAGGCGGTCGCTGGAACTGCAACCCCAGGTAATCAAAGCAGGTGGCAAAATGAGGCTTTTTACTTAAGACAATATTTCTAATGTGCTCCCTGGATTGTGTGACATTGGTTGTATATTTTTAGGGTGGGTACTTTTTTATCTGTTTTCTCTTTTGAGTCTGGGTCTCACTCCGTAGCTTCAGTCTCTAAGTCACGTGATGCTCACAGGTAGTCCTCACTGGTCCCAAAGCTTGAGTTACTCACATAAATCCTACTTGAACGAGACATACTATGCTTTTAATGTGCCGCTAGATTCAATTACTTTGTATTTTATCAAATTGTTTCCTCCCGTATTAGCCTGTAATTTTATTTTCTTGTCTTGGTATCAGAAATAAACTGGCCTTATAAAATAAGAGAGCTAGTTTCTACATTTTTCTCTGCTCTACAATATAAGATGAACCGGGTTCTTTCCTGGGATCAGAGAGAACCCGCCTATAACTACCAAGGGCTTGTGCTGTGGACGACAGAAAGGAAGGGCAGATTGGTAGATGGTCCTTTAACTGCCATCTCTATTTTTTATGAGTGTTTTCTATTGGTTTTTCTTGGGCCAATTTTGGAAATTTATATTTTCCTTGACATTTTTGTCCATTTCATCTAAGGTTTTCAAATGGATGGGTATAAAGTTATATAGTTGAATCACATCATCCATACATTTATTATATGTGGATTTTCAACTATACATGCTCCATTAAATGTTTTATATATTTCTTTAAAGGGGAGAGGGAGGCTAGCATTTTAAAGCATGTGTGCCATCCCTCCTGATATTCCAATTAGAGGCACTGGGTTTTACCAGAGCAACGTGAACTGGCTGATCCCAACCCCAACTGGGGAATTTCATCACCCCAAGGGTGACAGTGTGGTTTAAAGGCATTTCTCACGTAAACACTCTAGTGTAAGAAGCAGTGATGAGAGTCCAAGCTGAACAGAAGCCAGGGTTTCCAGAGCGTCTGCTCCACCCTCAGCACACACACACCTCCAAAGGCTTCCCCGAGGACACTCCCATCCCAGGGGGTTTGTCTTACCTTCTGACTTCAGCTGAGTGCTGGGCAAAACAGCCCCCAGCCCTTTGAATTTGCCTCTGTATTCCAGACGCTCTGTCCTTGCCATGACCATCCTAACCAACAATTTATGTGTTTTGACATTCTATCAAAAATCCAACTCTGGCTTTTATTGATCTCAAGATTCATTTCTTTTGCTTATTTCTGCTTTCATTTATATTAACTTGATCTATCTATTTTATTTGAGTTTGATTTTTCTTTCTTTCCTTCTTCACTGAAGCCATGGTGTAGTATACATACAAAGGGACATTTAGAAACATTTCGTAAGTACATACTTTCTGAACAAACCCATTCTTCAGAATCTATCCTAGAAAGGAATTCACACATTTGCCTAAGGATGGTATGTAAACGTTTTCTTTTCTAAATTTTTTTATTACCAGTGTACATGTTTGGAAGTTTTGCCTGCTTGTATGTATTGCACCCTAGAGGCCAGCAGAGGGCATCACATCCTCTGGAACTGGAGTTGGAGATGGCTATGAGCCTCCGTGTAGGTACTGGAAATCAGATACCAGTCCTCTGGAAGAGCAGCCAGTGGTCTTAATCACACACCCATCTCTCCAGCAACTAAACATCTTCTAAAGCTATTGTTTGTAAGAAAACCAGAAAACCCTAAAAATACATCAAGGTGAATATAACATTTAAAAGTCTGTTTATTTGTATGTATGTATGTGTGTGTGCATCTGAACATGTACACAAGCATGTCTGTAGAGGTCATAATAGAACTCATGGGAGTCAGTTCTTTTTCTATCATGTGGGTCCTAGGGATGGAACTCAGGTCATCATATTGAAAGCAAGAACCCTTTTCCACTGAGCCAACTTACTCGCCTCTTAATATGAATAGAGTTTATTGAACTATTCTAGAATGAAACTACAGAGCAGTATACAACTGGCATAAAGGGAGAGGCAGCGCCCCACAAATGATGTACAAATGCTTCTCCAAACGGTCCTTAAACCACTTACTGAATAATCTGCCTCTTCTCCCACACCCCTGTGCTCTCTTTGTAATGTACTAAATCCTCATCCATCCTTGGGTGGACTGCTACACGTTGTTCCATGCCATTGATCTATCCGTCTATCCCTCCAGCTGCGGCTGCTATAAATTTCATTGTTTTATAACTCACCATAATATATGATGCAGAATAAGTTCTCATTATTCTTATTTCAGAGAACATTCCTGGTAATTGCTCCAAGTCTTAAGGACAAAGTGGTATTGAGGTTTGGGTTGAAACCACATTGAATGTATAGATTTATTTAGGGGGAGCTGACGTCTTTACAGCCGGCGTCTTCTCACCCAGGTGCAAAGTTTGACACCCCATTGATTCAAATCTCCTTTTATGGCCCTCAGTAGAGGTTTATAGTTTCGTTCATATAGACCCAACATGTTGCCTGTTAGGCTTATCTGAAGATGTTTTATGAGTATTGTCCCATATGCATATGGAGTTCGGAATGCTCAAACCAAACTTTTAATCCACTTCTTCAAATAAGTCCCTTTGCCGGATCCTCCCACCGCAATTCATCTGCCACAGGTGTTGGGGGTCCAAGGTCATCCTTCAAACCTTCTCAGACTCATGTTCAACTCCTAAGCAAACAAAACCATATTGAAAACACACCTCAAACCAGTGAACCTCTGGTCTGCTACCACCTGTCCAAACCATTGTAACTTATCGGAACAACTTTTTTTTTATTAATTAATTTATTTAATTATTAAAGATTTCTGCCTCTTCTCCGCCACCACCTCCCATTCCCTCCCCCTCCCCCAATCAAGTCTTCCTCCCTCCTCAGCCCAAAGAGCAAGCAGGTTTCTCTGCCCAGTGGGAGGTCCAAGGACCACCCACCTCCATCCAGGTCTATTAAGGTGAGCATCCAAACTACCTGGGCTCCCACAAAGCCATTACGTGCAATAGGATCAAGAACCCATTGCCATTGTTCTTCAGTTCTCAGTAGTCCTCATTGTCCGTTATGTTCAGCGAGACCGGTTTTCTCCCATGCTTTTTCAGACCCTGGCCAGCTGGCCTTGGTGAGTTCCCGATAAAACATCCCCTTTGCCTCAGCAACTTTAACTGCTCTGTCTTTGCTTTTTTTTCTTCTACCCATCTACCCTTTACACAGCAGGATCTTCTTTAAGTAAATTGATACACAAATTTCCACGTTTAAATACTTCCAATTGCTTTGCATGACTCTTAGATAGGACCCAACACCTTTAGCAAGACCAAGAAGGCTCTAAGGATGCAGCCCTTCTCTTTCTCTTCGGTTATCTACCCCACCATTTTCCTTCTCATTCATGACATCCAAGACCACTGGGCTCAGCTGAGATGACCAGCTGTTGTTGATGAGATCACTGATCAACCTCCACTTCCTCCATGTAAAAGAATTACATGCCTCATCTCGTTCATGTTGGACATAGCCTGTGATTAGCTTTGACCAATTGAATATAAATGAGTCAATCAGAGGCTCTATGTGAAATTCCTTGGTTTGCTTTGACCCCCTGAATTCATGCCATATGGCCAACAAATTCACTCTGGGGCTGCTGGCCCAGGCTGAGAGACAGTGGAACCCACCTGAACCCACCTGAGGCCAAGTAGAGCTGAGCCCAAGCAGCCCACTCATTCTTTCACAGAACAATAAGGGATTATTGTCTAATGACTAAGTTCTGCAAGTATTCACTACATAGCATTAATTAGAGCAATATCTAAGCCCAAATTTCCAAAACCTAAGCACTTCCTACAGGAAACTTAGCTATTTAGCGTGTTCCTGCACTAAGTCTGCGCTCACAGCCGGAGCACAGTGATTGCGCTAAGGGAACCACACTGATCAGTCTAGACAATCAAATCGTTGAGGCAAACAGCATGAAGGCAAGGTGTGAGGTGAAGCAAACAGAAGGACTGGCACCAAACAACCCAGAACTGACTGCAGAATCTGGAATGAGAAAGGCTAACACACTAAGAGATGTTGATAGAGATATATTCTGAACTCTCTAAAAGTGAGGCCAATGGCCTGAGAGCTTGTAAGTTTCAAGAGACCTTTCCTACAGTTAAATATACAAAGGAAAAAAAAAGTTAAGAAATGGAGCAAATACATTAGACCAGTGCAGGTATTGGACAACTGAATTAATGTACTCTCCAGATTCTCCTTTTTCATCCTCTGGGGAAGCTCTGGAAAGTTTGGAGGCAGCTGATGAGTGAGGTAAGAAGAGAAATCTGAGTCAAAAAAGTGAGCAGAGGATCTCCAAGCCTCCTCTGTCCTGCTTAGTAGTGTGTGTGTGTGTGTGTGTGTGTGTTGCGCACATGTACGTGTGTGTGTGTGTGCCACAAGCTAGAATCATCTGAGAAGAGGGAACCCCAACTGAGACAATGTCTTCATCAAATTGACCTCTGGGCAAGTCGGCAGGGCATTTTCTTTATTAATGATTAATGTGGGAGAGACCAACCCATTACAAGTGGTCCTACCCCTGGGAAGGTGGGCCTGGGTTGTATAAGAAATAAATCTGGGCCTTATACCTCTTCTGGGCAGCACAGTAGAGTTAACCCTGTTGGCAGAGTGTGTGTGGGTGAGCCAGTGCCCATGTTGTGAGCCTGGGAGAGGCTGGCCCACTACTCATCTGTCATGTGGCAGCAGGGATGGGGGAGAGATGCTGCCACCCATCAACACCTGAGGCAGGTGGAAGAGCTGACCCTGAGGTTGTAAGAGCAGAACCGTTCCTGCCCCTCATCACCTGCAGCACTCGGGAGAGTGGCTCCTACACCTCACCAGGGCAACATTGTAGAGCTGGCCCTGAAGGTGTAGGTGTGGGAGAACAGACCCTAAGGACATGAAAGCCAGAGAACTGGTTCCACCCCATGCTTGTCAGTGCAAGGGGTGAACTAGCCAGGGCAATGCTGGAGAGTTCACCCTGGTAGCGAAGTAAAGGGAGAACCGGAAGACTGATCAACCCTGCAACTACCCAGGCCCAGAACCAGGGTAATGTGTTGGCCCACCCCAATATCCACCCCATCTGTGATCTGCTAGAGCACGGGTGGAGGGTGGGACAGTCCTGTGGACCCAGGATTACAAGACATCCATGACACAAGGCAGCAACAGGATGTCCAGGAAGAGTCCCAGTGAGGGCCCAGCATCAATAGTGCAGAAGAGACCAGGGGCCTTGAATCAGACCAATGGTGCTTTGTGATGAATGTTACGTGTAAAAATGTATGGATAAAGGGGTTTGTAGATAAGGTTTCCATCCTGTCTAGTCTTGCAGCCATTCAGTCCCAAAGAAACATATAAAGGCTTACAAAAGCTTAAAACTGCTTGACCTATTAACTCAGGCTTATTATTAACTAGCTCTTATTACTTCAATTAACCCATAATTCTTGTCTATGTTTAATCACATGGCTTGGTACCTTATCTCAGTGAGGCACTCTCATCTTGCTTCCTGTATCTGGATGACGACCGCCTCTCTGCCTTTCCTCTTCCCATAATTCTCTTAGTCTGGTTGCCCCAAGTATACTTCCTGCCTGGCTACTGGCCAATCAACGTTTTATTAAACTAATATGAGTGACAAATCTTTACAGTGTACAAGAGCATTCTCCCCCAGCAGGGGTTTACTACATGACTCACTATGTCACACTGCAGCTTTCAGAACGAGATATTCCCTTCTTTTTTTCTCTTAAATTTTATTTTTTTTGGGGGGGGAGATGGGAGATGAAGGACACAAAGAATAATTAAAAGATAAAGTTTTTTTTAAAAAAAAAAAAAAGGAAAGAAAAATAAATCGATCTGAGCAAGCCATGGGAGTAAGCCAGTAAGCAGCACTCCTTCAGGGCCTCTGTTTAATTCAGTTCCTACCTCCAGGTTCCTGCCCTGCTCGAGTCACAGCCTTGGCTTCTCTCAGTGATGGACAGTGATCAGGATATGTAAGCTAAATAAACCCTCTCATTCCCAAGAGGCTTTTAGTTGCAACAGAAAGCAAAACTATAAATTCGCTTCCGACAGGGAGTTGCCAGCTCAAAGCACACCATCACACAGGAAGAGGGGTTTTCACCTCCCTCTCAAAGACCTTTAACTGAAGTCTGAAGTTTATATATATTCACTGAAATGAGACTTTCTTTACAGTTTGAGGTGCCTGAAAAACTGAGGGACTAATAATGACCTGGAAAATCACTGGGCTCCCTGGGGACTTCATTCCGAAGCAATCTGAGCATTCACTGTGATATGAAGATAAAACTGCTAAATAACAGCTAACAGCTCAGCTGGGTTCTCAGACTACACAGGACAATATAAGATGGGACTCACAGGGGATTCTTAACAATAGACCCAGAATCCCACATGATGGGACAGCCTTTAATTCAGAACTCGGGATACAGAGGCAGGAAGAGCTCTGTGCGTCCAAGGCCAGTTTGGTCTACATAATGAGTTCCAGGCCAGGCAGAGTTACATAGTGAGATCCCTGTCTTTAAAAAAAAAAAGTTCCCAGAGCTCCCAACTTCAGGAATTAGCCTTGTGAGCAGTCCTCTCTCTCAGATGGATCTGAATGAGTTACCTCCTAACCCCTTCAGTAACCTTCTCCGGGTCTCACCGCAGGCTTCACACTGCTCTGGACACCTCCCTCTCATGCTACAGTCTAGATATTCAATATCTCCCAGAGGTACATGTGTTAAAGACTTGGACCACAGAAACAGCTATTGGTTGGTGGTGGCACCATCAAGTCAGAGGGTTTTCGGTTGAAGGAGATAAGCCGTGAAAGGCACTCCAACCACAACCTATCCTTTCTCACTTTGTGTTTTCTGATTCACGGTTCATCATTTCCTCTGCCACACACTTTCTGTCAATGCCACTCAGCGCTCTCAGCAGTGCCGACACATGGTATTAACCAGAGCCTCCAGAACTACGTTCTAATAAGCCTTTTCTCTCGCTACACTAATCGCCTTCACTCTTTTATTAGCATAATGCAAGGCTGACTTAGCATAACCTGCAAGCCCATTTATTTTGCATAGCTCTCCTGCGTTCCTTTCTGAGCTTCTGTATTTATTTAGGACACTTGCAGCATGCCTTAAAAGTTAGATTTCTGGTAAAAAGTGTGGACTTTGGAATAAAATAGCCCAGGGTTCAGGTCTCAGTTTTCCCACTTACTATCTGTGTGATTTTTAATCAACTAATTTCAACTCTCCAAGGCTCGTTTGACTTCTCATTTTTTTTTAATTTTTTTTAAGATTTTATTTTATTTTTTTTGTTTGTTTCGTCAGTTTTATTTTTTATTATTTATTTATTTTTATTCTTTTTTAATTAAAATTTCCACCTGCTCCCCGTTTCCCATTTCCCTCCCCCTCCTCCCAAATATTGCCCCCTCCCCCCACTCCCCTCCCCCTATCCCCACTCCTCTTCTCCTCCCCCCACTCCATTCCCCCTCCCTCTCGATACTGAAGAGCAGTCCAAATTCCCTGCCCTGCGGGAAGACCAAGGTCCTCCCACTTCTATCTAGGTCCAGGAAGGTGAGCGTCCAAACAAGCTAAGCTCCCACAAAGCCAGTTCATGTATTAGGATCGAAACCTAGTGCCATTGTCCTTGGCTTCTCATCAGCCTTCATAACTGAATGATGTCTAGAACCTTTTCAACAATCTAACTGGAGAAAATGAGCAGACACATAAATTAATTAATTAAAAGCAGTCATATGTTGACAATTGGTGGCCATGAGTGGTGGGTATATAAGGATTCATTATAACACTGTCTCTGGGTATGTAACAGCACATTATAACACTGTCTTTGGGCTTATTTAAATATGTCTTCATATAACAAAGCCTAGAAATTATAATTTAAATACGAGTATACCATTCAAAAACAGGCAGTAAAAGATAGTCTGTATCTTGTAAAAGAAACAGAAATTACCAAATATTTGTAATGTTTGGTTTTATTAATAAACTTTTAATGCAAATTTTACATATAAGGGTGTCTCTGAAGTGATGAACAGGTAAGATTAAGTAATAAATATAAGGGATTATCCCTTCTCTGCCATCTAATTTACAGTTAGCTATTATCATTTTGTTAATTCTTTCTTAGTTCTAAGATAATATTTTACAATGTTTTGAGAGCATCAGCTACAACCCCCTTCCCTATCTACCCAACTTTATGTCCTCTTTTTGTTAAAAAAATAAAATCTAATTTGTGCTGCTCATGTTCTCCTGGCTGTGTGGCTCAACCTAACAGAGGCCACACTCTTACAGAGAACTGACTCCCCCTCTCCCAGCGGCTCTCAGTTATCAATAGCTCCTCAGCTAGTGGTGGGATTCTGTGACTGTGTCCCTCCCCTGAGTCCGAGATGCTGTCTGGCTTGACCTTGTGCAGTCCTCATGAGTGCTGTCACAATCACTATAAGTCCATATGTGTAACTGTCCTGTTGTATTTAGAAAGTATTGGTCTCTTGTAGGCATGCACTGCCTCTGGTTCTTACACTCTCTCTACCCCATCTTAGATGATCTCCAAGCCTTGCCAGGAGAGTGTCTGATACAGACGACCCATCCAGGGCCAATAATCCTACAGTCTGTCATTCTCTGCTCTTTGACCAGTTGTGGTTCTCTGTGTTAGTTGCATCTACTGCAATACTAAAGGCAATACACTAAATGTAGAAAAACTCAAATCATTTGTGCTAAAATCAGGAACAAGACAAGGATATTCAGTTTCTCCATTCATGTTCAATAAAGGTGGTGCGGGAGAATTGTCTGTATTCTGTCAATCATGTTATAAATAAACGCTGATTGGCCAGGCAGGAAATATAGGTGGGAAAACCAGGCAGGAAGTAGAAATGATGTAATGAGAACAGGAGAATTCTAGAAAGGAGGAAGTTGATTCCTCCCACTCCTGCCCAGACCACCACAGCAGCAGGATGAGATCTGCCCCACTGAAAAAAGGTACTGAGCCACATGGCTAACATAGATCAGAAAAACGGGTTAATCAAGATGTGAGAATTAGCCCGTGAGAGGCTAGAGCTAATGGGCCAATCAGCTTATAATTTATGGAGACCTATGTGTGATTTTCTTTGGGGCTAAATAGTTGTGGGGTACCGGGCAGGACAGAAACCCCAACAAGCCAGGCCCCCGCTCATGTTACAAAAGGCTTAAAGTCTTAACTACAGCAATAAGATAAAAGGGATATAAATAGGAAAGAAAACTGTCAAAGTATCCTTATTTGCAGCTGATACAATGATTCTATACTTAAGAGACTCTAAAGACTCCACCAGGAAACTACTACAGCTGATAAACACAGTACAGTATTAGAATACAAAATTAACATACAAAAATCAATAGATTTCCTATAAACCAACAACAAACATACCAAGAAAGAAATCAGAGAATGAATACCATTCATAATAGCCTTTAAAAATTAAGTATATTGGGGCTAGAGATATGGCTCAATGGTTAAGAGCACTTGCTCTTGCAGAGGACCTGTGTTCCATTCCCAGCATCCATATGGTGGTTTACAACCATCCATAAGTCCAATTCAAAGGGATCCAATGCCCTCTTCTGCCTCTACAGGCAACAAGAACACATGTAGTACACAGACATACATGCAAACAAAACACACATAAGATAAAATAATTTTAATAATATTTTTATTTTAAGTGCATGGGTGATTTGCCTGTATTTATGTATGTATGGAAGTGTCAGATCCCTAGAACTGGAGTTACAGACAGTTGTGAGCTGCCATGTGCTGGGAATTGAACCAGGGTCCTCTGGAAGAGTACCATCTCTCCAACCCGCAAGTATTGTTTTGTTGGTTTGTTGGTTGGTTGGTTGGGTTTTTGTTTTTTAAGACACAGTTTCTCTGTATAGCCCTGACTGTCCTAGAACTCTTTCTCTGTAGAGCAGGCTAGCCTCAAACTCACAGAGATGTGCCTGCCTCTGCCTCCCAAGCACATGTGCCACCACTGCCCAAATAACTTTTAATTAATAAAAAAATATTTGAATAAATCTAACTAATGAAGCAAAAGGCTTGTACAATGAAACTGTAAGACACTGAAAAGAGAGATTATTGTTGCTTTCTATCAGGCAGTCTATATCCTGTATTCCCTACCACCCCTACTTTCACGACAGTACTGCTCTGCAGCCTCAGGCTAGCCTCGAACTCTCCTAAGAAGGCCTTGGACTCACAATCCTCCCACCTCTGTGTATGTCACCATGCCTCACTCACACTGTGAATCCCTAAGAGGAGAGTCACTGCTTGTCCCTGTCATACCCACAGTGCCTGATACGTGTGCTTGACCCAGCTGAGCTACTCGGTAAATATTTGTAGAATCAGTCTTCTTTATTCAACAAACATTTGTACAACACGTAACTGTGTGAGTGACAGTATTCTAAGAACTTCACAAATACAAGTCTATTTAAGCAAAGGGTAACTCAATGAGGATTGCTGCCCTAAAGGTGAGAGGACAGGAGCTGCAAGATAATGAATAGGTAAGGGTAATGCAATGGGGGAGGGTAGTGTTGGGGTTCAAACATAGGCATGCCCTTGACACGGACCAGTGTCCTCACACTTCATAATTCCTAGGATGCTTCTCAGTTGTGAATGTCATCTTCACTTTACCCACCATCTCCTCTTGTGTGAGCTGCAGATGGTCAGTCTGTGCTAGAGTAGAGGGTAGAGATTTGGTGCATTATACCTGGCTCCTATGACTAAGGAGAGCACTATGCATGCCTTCAATGACACAATACTGTTACGTTTGAGTTGACCGTGTTGGGAGTATTTATACCAGAGAAATCAGCAAACATGACAATAAGAAGTTTTTCATTTTTTTTTTCAGTAAGTTAATTGTCAAATATTTCCCAGAACACCGCTGAGTCCATCCCGGGTGATCTTGAACATCAAAATCTATTAGTTGTCTTTTTTAGTAGACAGGCTCCAGGTTGAGGAGTGCTCACTTATAGGGCCATGGGGAGAGAAATGAATGAACGTATGCATGCATGAATGCATCAATGAATCCTCCTGAAGGGATCCCTAATGTGAACTCCTAAAGGAGAAGCATTATAAGCAATTTTGGTAATTGCAGCTTTTCAGGTGGCAAATGAAAGAGGCATCCCCTACAGATGAGAGTCAAGAACTCAAGCATCATTAGTCAATCATTGACATCTCTTCATGAAGCTCAGTAAATAGACACTTTCCAGAGGACTTGGCAAGAAGCCAACTTCTTCAATAACCTTCCCCTTTGAACAAGAAGAGTAAGGAAACTCCTGGGGAATTTCTCCTAGACAAGACACAAATGAAGAAGGCCGCCTGCTGCTTTAGCGCATGAGAGACTGGAACCACTCTGACTTCAGCATGACTTCCACCAGATCTGTCTCTGATGTCTGGGTCTGGGCGGGATGTGATGATGGGTATAGAGCAGACAGTGCAAGTTATCTGTGAATGTGAACCACAAATTCTGCCTCTTCACCTGATGTACAACAATGTAGGCGGCAAAAACACATTTACAAAGGATAAGCATAAGCTTTGGTATATGACTTTTTAAAAAGCTTGAGGTAGCTACAGAGACTTTGCGATTCATTTTGAACTTTTCAACTACCACTCTTGGGAAAGTCACTGTGTAGACAGTCTTTGATTTACTGTCATTCAACTTAGAATTTTTCATCCTTAGGATTGAGCATAGTCACTATACAGTCAGGAGCGACTATATGTCCAATCAGTTTTGGTCTTTTCGCAATCAGCCATGAAATCACAAGGGTACCAACTATGTGATGTACTGTGCTGACAGGCTACAGTGTGCGGTAGAAAGCCTGAGAAAATGTGAGTGTATTTTTAAGAACATCTATTACCACAGCAGCACAGTAGTAAATCAGCTGCCCCAAGGGTCTGCCCAGCTACAATGCCCAACACCTAGTATGGCCCACAAATATATAGTTGCTGGGTGGATTCAGTGCAGTCATTGGAAGGGGATCTTATGAGAATCTGATTTGTATCCTTCTCCAGATTGCTTGAAAAGGTACCGTGAGCCAGGCATGGTGACATGTAATTGTAATCCCAGCACTAGGCGGTTAATGCCAGAAGAAATGAGTCCAAAGTCAGAGACTACACAGTGAGTCCAGGCCAGCCTGCATGGAGTCTTGTCTCAGAAAAGAGAGTTAAAGGAAGAGGAGGGATAAAGTGAGAGACAGAAAAGAGGAGAGGGAAGAGGGAAAGAGAGAAAAGGAAGTAGGGAAGGAGAGAGAGACTCAAGAGCAAGAAGGAAGGGAGGGAGAGAAGGTGGATAAAAAGAAGGGACGACGGAGGGAGGAAAGAACAGAGGAAGGAAGAAAAGGAGTGAAGAAAGAAGAAAGGGAGGGAGGGACAGAGAAAGGAAGGGAGAAAATGACTGAAGGGAGAAAGGAGGAAGAGAGGAACCAAAGGAAGGAGGAAGGGAGAGACAGAAGGAAGGAGGAAGGAAAAATAAAGGAAGGCAAGGGAAAATTTTTTTTTTTTTTTGGTTTTTTGAGACAGGGTTTCTCTGTGGCTTTGGAGCCTGTCCTGGAACTAGCTCTGTAGACCAGGCTGGTCTCGAACTCACAGAGATCCGCCTGCCTCTGCCTCCCGAGTGCTGGGATTAAAGGCGAAGGGAAAACTTGACAGGTGGGAGGTGAAGTATTCTCTTTCTAAAAAAAAAAAGGCATGGAGAATGCAAACTGAGCAGGATGCTATGGGCATTAACACTAATAAATTAAAAAGTGTAGTGGCTGGTTTTGTGTGTCAACTTGACAATAGCTAGACTTATCAAAGGAAAGAGCCTCAGTTGAGGAAATGCCTCAGTGAGATTCAACTGTAAGGCATTTTCTCAGTGATCAATGTGGGATGGCCCAGCCAATTGTGGAAAGTGCCATCCCTAAGCTTATGGTCCTGGGTTCTAAAAGATGGGGGGCTAAGCAAGCCAGGGAAAGCAAGCCAGTAAGCAGTACTCCTCAATGGCTTCTGCATCAGCTCCTGCCTCCAGGATCTTGCCCTGTTTGAGTTCCTGTCCTGATTTCCTCCAGTGAAGAGCAGCAATGCTAAAGTATAAGCCAAATAAACCCTTTCCTCCCCAACTTGCTTTTTGTTCATGGTGTTTTGTTGCAACAACAGAAACCCTAACTAAGACAAGAAGTGAAGCGATCCCTTCTCATCGATACATGAAAGCAAGTCACTGAAACTTCTTGTGGAACTTGAAGACACTCTACAGCGAGGACTTAACTTAGAGATGTTTTGAAGTTCAAACCATGAGATCTGCGCCCCATTGAGCATAACCTCCAGAATATTATGAGAATAAACATTCTCCCAAGTCCTAGCAGCACAATTAGAAGCAAAATAAATGCTAACCATCAACCCAAACTCTATAAAACTCTTCATATGCTCAACTATGTCAAGGAATTGAGCTTGAGGATTCTCAGTGTTTATAGCCATGGTCAGTTACCTATTAATTATTATATTTAGTATTTATTTTTGTCTGCATAACTGACAAAGGTTTACAGTAGAATCCCAAGATTCTAAGAGTCCCTCACCATATATATCTCTAAATCCCTTTCCTACAGGACTGGATCTCCGTCAAGGTGACCCTCCTATATGACTTTCCAGTTGATTAGGACCATGACTGGGGTACCACCTTCTCTCTGGGGAACTTTGAGTTGTGACAGTCAGGACAGAGCTGGTAAGTACAGGAAAGTGGGGACTAGAAACAACTTGGGAGTCCTGGGTTACAAATTGTTCCTTTGGGCTCCTGGTGGCTTGGGAAACTCTGCTCCTAGCAGTCTTGAGTTCTACTTGTCACTTTCCTTGTCTTATGTGAAAAGTCCCAGTGTCCTTTCTAGTAGATCTTTCTTGGTTTCGCTGGTTTTCCCTAGGAGAACATGGGTTTCTTTCACCCGGCACCAGAGGAAGCTGAGTTTTCATTCCTAGAGAAATCCTCTCTCAAGGGACCAGCCTCCATTACCTGGTCAATATAAGGCAGAGTTATGTCCTGTGCTCAGATTACTTCTTGAATCCCAGCCTTAAATCTGCCTTGATTGAGACATTTGAGTTTGAGCATATCCCATAGCCCATGTGACACAGATTTCTCTTCTAGGGTTGCGTTTCTCTAGGACCACATTTCTAGAGTTTTGTGAGATACTAAGGAGCCCCTCCAGAACATCTAGGTTTCTTTCTGCTAAGGTGACAGTTCCTCCAATCTTGAGTTCTAAAACACAAGCAGACTTAGAAATGTCCAGAAACTAAGCATGATGGCACAGGACTGTCATCCCAGAGTTTGGGGGGGGGGCTGTCTTAGTTAGGGTTCCTGTTGCTATGACAAAGCACCCTGAACATAAAGCAAGTTTGGGAGGAAAGGGTTTATTTGACTTACTCTTCAGCAATGCTGTTCATCACTGAAGGAGGTCAGGACAGGAACTCAAACAGGGCAGAATCCCAGTGGTGGGAGCTGGTGCACAGGCCATGGAGGGAAGCTGCTTATACTGGCTTGCTTCCCCTGGCTTGCTCTGTCTGTCTTATAGAACCCAGGACCAGGGATGTCACCACCCACTGTGGGCTGGGCCCTCCCACATTGATCACTAAATGAGAAAATGCCTTACAGCTGGATCTCACTGAGGCCATTCCTCAACTGAGGCTCTTTCCGCTGTTGACTCTTCCTGTGTCAACTGGACACACAGACATCACTATTAAGCCACAACCCTTCCTTCTTACTCATCCCCAAGATCTCACACTACAATCATAAATAATTTTAAAGAGTCCCATTCTTTACAAATTCAGTCTTTAAAATTTCAGTTCCTTTAAAATGTCCAAACTCTTAAAAGTTCAAGTCTTTCACCTGTGGGCTCCTTTAAAAATAAAAATTAAATACCTTCTTCAAGAGAGAAGACCCAGGCACTGTCACAATCTTAACCAATCAAAACCAAATTCCAACAGTATAAATAACTCAATTTCTGATTATCTGGACTCCACTCACAATCTTCTGGGCTCCTGCAAAGGGCTTGAGTCACTTCTCCAGCTCTGCCCTCGGCACATGCACAGCTTGTCTTCCAGGCTCTGACTGGCTCTATTCCACTGCTGCTGCTGTTCGTGGTGGTCATCCATGGTACTGGCATCTCCAAAATGCTGGGGTCTTCACTAAAACTGGGTTGCACTTTCACCAATAGCCTCTCCTAGGCTCTCTTCATTAAGCCAAACCTCAACTTTTTTCATGTGCCCTTCAGTCCTGGGCATTGCCGCTGAGGCTGCACCTTCACCAAAGGCCGCTCTTAGCTTTCCATAATGCCAAGCCTCAGCTGCTGTCCATGACCCCATCATGCCTTCAAAACTAGTATCACCTGGGTGACTCTTCCACATTACCAAGTCCAGCTCCCAGCATGAGGAGCTTGGCCACCTTGGCCACCTCTGGAACACAGCTTCTCTGTGTTCTCAGGAAACACTTCCCAGAAGATTTCACCTCAGTGATGCTGGTCTCTTCTTATTCATCACTAATTTCTTAGCTACAGCCGACCAACATCAATTGTCCCAGTAACATAAAGGTTTCACTTCGGTAGCTCTGGTGTCTTATTCATCACCGCTGATTCTTCAGCTCCAGCTAACCAGAACCACAGAATCTTAATTCAAAATAACAAATGGCCCGATCGAGTCTTTAAACTTCCCTCTGAAACTTACAAGCCAGGCTTTCATCTTCTGCAATACTCTTAACATTCTTATCATCCAAGTTCCTAAAGAATATCCCACAAAGTTATTAATGCCCAATGATTATTCTAGCCCAAAGATCCAAAGTCCTTCCACAGTCCTCCCCAAAACATGGCCAGGTCTGTCACAGCAATACCCTATTCCTGGTACCAATTTGTCCTAGTTAGGGTTTCTATTGCCGTGACAAAGCACCATGAACATAAAGCAAGTTGGGGAGGAAAAGGTTTATTAGGCTCACACTTCAGCATTGCTGTTCACCACTGAAGGAAGTCAGGAGAGGAACAAAAACTAGGGCAGGAACCTGGAGGCAGGAGCTGATGCAGAGGCCATGGAGATGTGCTGCTTAGCGACTTGCTTCCTATGACTTGGCTTGTCAGCTCACCTTCGTTTAGAACCCAGGACTAACAGCTTAGGGATGGCACTTCCCACAATTGACTTGGCCCTCCCCCACTGATTACTAAATGAGAAAATACCTTACAGCTGGATCCCACTGAGGCATCTTCTCAACTGAGGGTCCTTTATCTGATGATTTAACTGGTGTCAAGTTGACATGCAAAACCAACCAGTACAGGGGCTGAGGAACTGCATAGTGAGATGATGAGATTCTGTCAAAAAAAATGAAAGGAAGGAAGGAACAAAGAAAGAAAAGAGAAAAGGAACCACTAGGGGTGGAGAGCTAGACTGCTTGGTAACAGGTTTGCCACAAAAGCATAATAACCTCAATTCAGTTTCCATAATCTGAAAAAAACAGGAAAAAAGTCAGGTACCAAGGCACACACCACCTATACTTTCAGAACTTGGAAGGCAGAGGCAGGAAGACTTCAGTGACCACTCACGCTGTTTTAGGTCTCTATTGTGATAAACACCATGACTGAAGTAACCTTGGAAGGAAAGGTCTTATCTTATTTCACAGCTTACAGTTCATCTTGAAGTGAGGTCAGAGAAAGAACCCAAGACAGAAACTGAAGCAGATGCTCTGGAGGAATTCCGCTTACTGGCCTGGTCTCTATGGCTGTTCTACCTGCTTCCTTATACACCCCAGAACCACCCGTCTAGGGGTGGTACTTCTCACAGTTGACTTGGTCCTCACACATCAAACATTAATCAAGAAAATGCCCTGCAGACTTCCTACAGGCAATCTAATGGAGGCATTCTCTCAATTGTTCTTCTTCCCAGACAGCTCTTGTGTTGAAAAGTACCAACCAGTGCACTGTCTAACCAAATCCATGAGCTTCAGGTTCAGTGGGAGGATCTATCTCAAAAACTAAGGTGAAGAGAATTGAAGATACCTGATGTTGACCTCTGCCCTGTACACTCATGTGCACACACATGTGAACATATAAACAGAGAGACGTGGAGGGAGGGATGGAGGGAGGGAGGGAGGGACAGACGGAGGGACGGAGGGACGGACGGAGGCAGGGATAGAGGAAAGGGGAGGGAGAACTTCCTATGTGACATATTTGATGCTCCTGTATTTTATTTCAAAATACAGACAGATGTGGAATGGCTAGGATCTGATAGCTGTCTCACTGTGAGACTTGAGAGCTGAACCAAATAACATTTAATCTTTACACACGATCACAATCTCATTCTTCAAATAAGAAAACTGAGTACACAAGACTTAGTTACTTCCCCGAGTTCCAAGGCTGGCAAATAAGTAGGAGTGTGATTATAGCCCGAGTCTGACATGTGGGAAATTAGTTGCTCCCTCACATCCAGGTTCATAGACTCTGCCTGCATGGTTCACGTCCTGCCTTCACCCCGGCTATTTATCCTTAGATATTCCCTGCCCCTCCCTGTGATCAGTCTCCTCCTCTGTAAAACAAACTTATACAGAATCAGCATCACAGTGTTCTTCGCAGGACTGAACACCATCACCCACCAGAAGCACTTAATGAAAGACCTAGCAGACAACGCACACTTGAAAACCGTGAGTTATTAGGGAGGGACATGCTTCCCTGCCTTCTGACAGAGGGGCCTACGTCACCTTCACTTACCCCACAAACACTCATAGTGACAACATTACTGAAACATGGAGGTTAGAGAGGGTGCTACCACACAGTCCTTAAAGAGATGAAGGAAGAAGGGGCACATTGGCAGAGAGAAGAGGGATGTAGATTAAGGGAAGAATGCAGAAGGAGTTATACACAACACAATCTAAGGGATGGGTAGCTCAGTTTAAAGCCAAGTCAAAGTACTTAACTGCTGTACAAATTCTAATTGGTCTTAATAATAAAAACCTGGAGTCAAATAGTTAATGCTGAAAGACCAGAGAAACAGAGCAGTTAACAACTAGTTTTTACCTCTACTGAATCCTCAGACCAAAGGGACAATATTGTTCCCACGGATCCTCAGAATAAATGCCTTGAGCTCCTGTCTTCTCTCTGCCCAGTCATATCCCTTCCTGTCTCCACCTCCCTAGTGCTGGGATTAAAAGCTTGTGACTCCCAAGTACTGAGATTAAAGGTGTGAGATACCACCACTTGGCTCTGTTTCTCTTTGATACTGGATCAATCTAGTTTAGCCCAGGTTGACCTTGAACTCACAGAGGTCCATCTGCCTCTGCCTCCTGAGTGCTGGAATTAAAGGTGTGTGCCACCACTGCCTGGCCTCTATGGCCAACTAGTGGCTTAGCTCTGCACTCTGACCTTCAGGCAAGCTTTATTTGTTATAGCACAAACAAAATACCGCCACACATAACTTATGCTCAGAACAATCCAATGGTTTTCCATCTTACTGAAGACAGAACTGGTCACTGTATTATCTACAAAGTCCCCATGTATTTTCCCTTGATCCATTTTCTTTCTCCTCCCAACTCTGCTCCAGTCATTCTAGCCTGATAGCCTTTGATATAATCTTAGGACCCTTACATCTGCTGCCTCCTTCTCTATCCACATGACTTGCACCATTGCCTCTGCCATTCTGGGTTCAAATAGTGCCTCCTTAATGAACTATTCTATTTATACCTTTTCAATTGCACCACACTCTTCTCACTCCTCACTTCTTTCTGAATTTGTTTCAATGCACTCAATGTACTGTCTTCTGATACAGATGACATCAGACTTTGCCTTCTATTTACTATTACACTCCAGGTGTCAAGAAAGAATAGCACCTCCCACTTGATAAATGCTGAATGGGTGAATTCACTCATGAAATATTTTATGCAAAAGAGACATTGCCAAGAGAGAGATTGCAAGAAGTAGTGTGTGTTAGGATAAGGTGATAGAACCTCAGAGTAAATCCGAGAAGAGCCACAAAGGCCTGGTCAGTACGTGGTCTGATCATATTTCATGCTCTGGGATGATCTGTCTAGCTGAAGTATGAAGAGGATATACATAGAAGTTCTAGTTGAAGCTGAAGAGAACTCAGAAGGGCAAACAGTCTACTTCACAGATGAAGGCTGAGACCCCCATGAGATGCTATGAAAGCCTTAACGAAAATTGTCATCGTGGGGTTTGGCGGGCGAAAACCAGTGGGCCCGCCATCTAAAGTGAGAATCTATGGGACATAGTGACTGACTGGTATAAGCAAATGTCCGAAGTGGATGTAGATGCCTCCATTGGTTCATTGGTTTCTATCCTGGACAAACGGGTCAATATACTGTCTAATCGAGAATGTGAATGGCAGAGGAGGGAAAGGGGCATAAGGATATTTTTATATGTTGATTTTCATGTTCCTGTATAGATATGGACAGATATGTGTGATGTTCAGTGGAGAGCTTGTGAATGGTATCACTGCAGCAGAAGACAATGCTAAAACTGTAGGTCCTGGGATACGTGATGGGAGTTCTATGTATGTACAAATACACACAGAGGTTGGAAGCCAACTTTGGTTGTCTTCTTCAATCATTGTCCATGATACTTTTAATTATTTTTTAATCTTTGACAGTGTTATCATTGCATTTTGATAATATGTACCCCTGTAATTCTCTCACCCTTTTCCGTATTTAATCTCTGACAATGTTACAAATGGGTTTTGATCATATACACCCTATAACTCTCACCCTTTTCTCATTCCCATCGACTTCTCTTTCCAACAAGTTCACTTCCTACTGTAATGTTATGCTTATGTGTGCATACATGATCCACAGACTTTAATGAGGGTTCTTGCATGCACACGTTTAGGTGACTATTTGCTGGATGGGCAGGTAGCAGTGCTATACCACTGAAGAAAATGGCTACTCTTTCCTTAGGACCCAGTAACTGCCAAATGGGATCCTCAGGGAGTGATAGGGCCTCCCAAATCCATCTCCCTATTCACTATGGAATGTTGAAGGACCCAAACTTGTGTAGGTCTTATGCAGGTAACCAGAGGGGCTGTGTGCTCACGAGTATGGTCGCCATGTCCTGTCTAGAAGACAGTGTTCTATAATACTCCTCCCATCCTTCAGCCTCTCCATTCTTTTTGCTGCCTCTTCTGTGATGGTCCATGAGCTGTGGAGGGCATGATATGTGTGTGCACTTTATGACTGAGGGTTCACTGGTTATTTCTTCTCAGCATTTTGCCTAGTTACAAATCTCTGTAATGACTGCTACCCATTGTAAAAAAGAAACTTCTCAATCAAGCATAATGACATAGCCTTTAATCTCAGAATGTAGGCAGCAGAAGGTCAAGGCCAGCCTGATCTACATACTGGATTCCAGACCAGCCAAGTGTCACAGAGAGACCCTGCAAAAAAAAAAAAAAAAAAAAAAAAAAAAAAAAAAAAACTTCTCTGACCACTGACCACGACTGAGAATAGCACTAATCTGTGGGTGTGAACATAAATAGTTAAAGGAAGTTTGTCAACACATCAGAACAGCAAAATAAACTAATAGTTTCACCTAGGATGTATTCCTAAACCATGGGGTATTGACTGGGTTTACAACACAGAGTTTGAGTTATCTATTGTGAAGTGTGCTTTAAATCTAATCAGCTTCACTAGGTAAGCCATCTCCTCAGCCCCTAAGTCCTCAAGATTTAATGCAGGGCTTTCTGTGGCATTCTGAAGTCAAAAGTGGAAGGCAGAAGACATACTCAGGTTGATAGGAATGCAGATGGGAAACAGTTTTACCTTCTCCCTGTTTGTCTCCTTCCTCATTCTCACCTCCCCCTTCTGCTTTTCCCTCTCCCTCTTCCTCTCCTTCTCCATTCAGGTAGAGCTTAGACTGCGTTACCCAGTGTGGTGGTCTGAATGAGAATGGGCCCCTAGACTCATATATTTGAATATTTGGTTCCCGGCTGGTGGAACTGCTTGGGAAGGATTAGGAAGTGTGACTTTATTAGAAGAGGTGTGTCATGAGGGTGGGCTTTGAGGTTTCAAAAGATTCACACTATTCCCAGATAGCTTTCTCTGTGCCTCCTGGCTGTATTTCAGGATAAAAATTCTGGGCACCATGCCTGCCTTCCTACTGCCATGTTCCCTGCATGATGGTCATGGACTCTAACCTCTGCGATCATGAGCCCCAAATTAAATGTTTTCTTTTACAATTTGCCTTAGTCATAACGTTTTGTCATAACAATAGAAAATTAGCTAAGATGACCTGGAAATCCAGTAGGGTGACTGATTCTGAAGAAGAGAAAGGTTTGCACTGCTATTTGCCTATTTTGTGGGTTAGTTTAGTCTTGTGGGCTTACCTAGAAACCTAGTCACTTCCCATATAGTACTGTTTCCTTGGTGAAATGCATAAATTCATCCTAAACTGAGAACTGCTGATGTTGTAGGATAATAAACTTCCGTATCAGCCCACATGTTTTCAGAATTCCAGCTGTGCATCGTGAATTCTTACACATGAAAGATCAACTGTTTCAGAAACATGAGTGCAGTGTGTTTCTGATTCCCAAGGGCATTGTCAATACTGAGAGCATGTGTCGTAGGCATAGCATGGTTGGGATGTTTAGATACAAGGATTCTGGGAAGGAAGAACTTTGAACAAAAGCCTGGAAATGTGCTACAAAGCTTGGTGAATATGCACAGTCTAGAATTCAGAGAGGGATTTAAATGAAATAATTGGTCATGGGAAACTTATAGATTCTGTCAAAAACTCAAACTTAAGTCTAAAAGTACAATGTCATGGTCTCACTTATCTATACAGTAAGTGGTAGCTACTCCAGATTCAGGCACAATGAAGTCCAAGACTCATGTGATAGGAGCTGGACTTAATGTCTTTATCTCTTGGCTTTGTTTTTCTCAACTTGTGTGCTTTATCGAGCAAGCAGACCCTTCATAGAAGCCACTTAGATTTCAACAGTCTCAGTTTTATTATACTTAAAGGACCTCCCCCCCGTAACAAAAGCATGTCTGTTTTCCAGTCATCTCAATTACAAGAGTAGCCTGGTCTAGTTGGAGAAGTAGGTTCAGTGTCTTCCTAAATTAACACTGCCTTCAGCCAGAGGGAATGGAATCCCTTGAAGCTACATTGAGATCACACAACTACCTAAAAAATAATAACCAGTCTTATTATGGAAGAAAGGAGTGATTCCCCCAGGAAGGTAAAGATTATGCTGTTAAAATGAAGAACAGATGTTTGACCAGCAAGAATAGCAGATGTCTCACAGGAATCTGGTTGGAGAAATCCTTCCCTGGTGCTACTAAACCAGGCTCATTTTTCTCTATATATAATAGGCTAGCCAGTGAAGCAGTGAATTTTACAAAAGAGAACTTCTTTTTCTTTGTGGAACACGAACCACAGACAATGGGCAAGCCACACATCTGCCTCCCAGAGAGCAGGAATATTTGAAGTATAATAAGTATGGACTGGAGCATGGGGAAATGTGATTAGAGGTAAGGAAAAGTGACATGATCTATGGTCTGTACATGCATAATTGCGCTTACGGTTCTTCATGAGATACGTGTTCAGAAGACGGTGTCACGAGCATGAGCATCTATTGATGGAGTTTTGATATCACACACCTCTGTGCAGCCCAAGTGACAGGGTTGGTAACTTCAACTAATCTGAGCTAGACAAGGCAGTCTCCAGACCCATTTTCAAAATGTTACCAAGGGGATCACATATCAGAAATATTATCTGTAGTAAAGTTAAAGCTAGCGGGGTATCTATCGTGTGACTGTTTGGCTAAGCCACTTCTAAAATCAGTGAGGAAAGCAAGCAGCTAACACCAAGTGAAGCTAGAGAGATTATTCCCATTGCCCCTGGGTTCTGAGAGACAGAACATACTGTCTGCTTTTCAGGCTTTCACTGGGGGAAAAGAGTGGCTGAACTCTCTCTTACAGGAGAAAGAAATCTTGAATTTCTGAAGTTGTTGGGAGCTGGTTACATTTAATGGTTCCTGTCTCACCTGTTGGACTAACCTGTGAGCCTGTGGTGCTCAAAGAAACAAAGGAGATTACACAGAAGTGCAGAGACGGTGGGTGGTGGCTGGAGACCATCTCTGAGTTCATGGAACTCAGAGCACTCAGCCCCACCTACTTTCTCCCGCTACAGCGCTCAACAAGCTGGTTTTCATGTGCAGCCTCCCCCACTTCTTGCCATCATTTTGATCCCTGTTGTTACCCCAACAGAATGCCTAAAAAAGAACAAAAGGAAAATTGAATTCAGCAATTCTCAAGACTGAGGTGTACTGTAGTTTGAATGTTTATATATCCTCCGAAACTTAATTCCTATGGCAACAGTTTTGGTGAAGGGAGGAGGCTTTGGAAAATAGGATACGAGAGTGCCACACTCATGGATATGATTAATCCTGAGATGGACAGCTAGTCTTTGTCACCCTTCCACCTTTACTGTGTGAGGACAGCAACCATGGGCTCGGGAAGGAAGTTGAGAACTGTCCTCATCACAAACTGATATGTTGACCTAGGAATCTTCACGTAGGACTTTCCACCTACACAGCTTTCTATTATTTATGAATTGCTTACTCTACCTTATTTTTGTTATCAGTGCACAAGAAGACTAAAGCAGGGTGCATGAGGAAAGGAACCACACTTCTGAATCACGAAGGTGTTTCTATCAAAAGTCTTTCCTGGTCCTCAATGTACAGTTTCATGACAAGGTTCTTCCACCCTTAGGTTCCATTACTAAGAGAAGAGAAAGTATTAGACTACACATGTGGAGAGTGAATGAGAGGATCTGCTGAATCCCTTCATGCAGCAGGGAAGAAAACGAGTTGGGGAAAATCTGTACTAGGGTTGATATCTGTTGATGCCCAGAACAGCAACCAGTCAGTTTCACAGAGCAAGACAAAGGCAAATTCCCACCAAAGTTCCATAGATCCCAGAAAGGGCCCAAGATGAGAGTGGAAATGTCACACGTAAAGCCAGAAAGCATTGACTCGATCTCAAGAGACGGCAAATAGAAAATCCACACTCACTTTACGAAGCAACCTGGGATCCCAGACCCCCAACCCAGTAGTGTTAAAGCCAGGTGTGGAAAGGGTGCTAGTCAATCTGACGAGGTAATTTAAGCTCTTACTCAACAGGAATTAATGAAGAGAGAATACACAATAAAGTCAAGGGGTACACAATTGATCTAAGTGGATTCATTTAGATAATACATGGAACTTTGGAACAGAGCCAAGGCCTTAATGCTTAGACGTTGCTTCATAAATCTGAAATATGTAGACATCCAAGTTCAACATCTCATATCAACCAATAATATGTTAAAAAAAACCTCCCTGTGCCCCATTCTTTTGGTGCCTACGTTATAGCCTCGTGTCAAAATGATGTTTTCAATGCATTTTTTATTAAGTCTCTTTCTTGACTTATGACTTGTCAACAAAGTGGGCTACTGGCTCTTAAAACACAGAACCAGTTATCCTAACGCCTGTACTTTGACCAGCGCAGCTGTGGGAAAGATTTCTCTGCTTGTGGAGAGTTTTTTCTTCCGGCATCAACCATTTATTCTTTCAATCTGTGTTTCTTGTCATGCCTGAAGCATTTGTGCCTTATTTAAGCCTTTCATTATAATCAACTGCCCTTAGCTTGCTGTTCCCCACCAGAGCTTTGTCTCAATCATATATGCATTACAACAAGTGGCCTTTTGGCCATGGATCAAGTTATCTTTGGGGTGCCCTATGTGAATGAGAACACTTCAAAATGTTAATCTGTAATGAGCCAAAAGCTGACAGAGTAACAGCAATACTGCTTTGAATGGACTGTTGAGAAGTCCAAATGAGTGACCTAGAAAGAACATAGCTAGGAAAAGGATGTAAAGTGACCAAAATCATTGAAAGACGAAAAAGGAAAAAGGGTGATGATTGCCAATAGGAGTGGTACTGGGTTGGATAAGAATAGAAAAGGGTTAATCGCCTTGTTACTGTCTTGGCATGGTGTAACAGAGAAAAATATAAGACCAGATGTTAAGCGGGTGCTGTTTAGAGTGAAGGGCATGATGAAGCTTGTAAGTGCCTTGTGTCTATTAGAAAGTTAAGCAGCACAAATACAAGAAAATAAAACAAGACAAGTATAAATCCTGCATAGTGGGAAGAAGTAAATTTTTCAGGGGAAAAACATAGCGAGAGCACAGCTTTGGTTTGTTTCTGTCTCAGCAGTTGCTGGTGGCGTAAAGAATCATCTCATCATATTGGAGAACAGAAGGTAAGTAGTATTGAAGAATGGAGCGCTCCACCATTATTTCACAACGTAAACAGATAATACCTGAAGCCAATACATCAGGAGCACATTACATCGCCGTGTACCATCTATGTCCGTAGATGTTCAGGTCTGGCAAAGGAAGAAAGCAATTTCATAACGCACAGATAACCTCTGTTATTAACGTAAAAACAGAGTGATACAAGAGAGTGTAGCATGGGGAGGAGCATGGGCAATGGACTTTTGAGGAAGAAAAGAGGGAGTTATTGCAAGCTAGGATACAAACAATAGCTTGTGTTTTCTTCTCTCTTTTTAAATTGGTTTCATTAGAAAAATCAAGCATTAAAAACAACAAATCAAGAATATTTGGCTCTATATTACTGAAAATAACCTTACTAGTAGTAATTAGTAGTAATGGTAGTTGTTATAAAAAACAAATATCCATATCTTTTCACTATTTGTACATATAATGGACTTTACAATGCCTTGAAACATTTAGTAGTATTGGGCAATAATAACTTAATTCACTATGAATATTAAAGATTAAAAAGTGCTGCATGTTCAATTTTTGTATCTGTCCATGTTATAAAATTCTTCCAACTGCTTCTCTTTGTACTATATGCAAAAGCAAATAAAGGAATGAGGAAGATAATTATAAGCTTTTTTTTTTAAATACTTGTCTTAGTTCCTTTTCAACTGCTGTGACAAAGCACCATGAACAAAGAAAACTTATAGATGAGTTTACTGGAGGCTTACAGTTTGAGAGGATGAGTCCATGAGCAGCACGGCAGCAGGCAGGCACACATGGCACTGGAGCAATAGCTGAGAGCTTGCATCTTTAACCACAAGAAGGAGACAAATGGAGGTGGGGGTGGAAAATGGCATGGGCTTTGGAAACCTCAAAGCCTGCTCCCCCGTGACACAATTCCTAATTCTTGCCAAACAGTTTTATCCACTGGAGGCTAAGTACTCAAACATGAGCCTATGGTGGCCATTCTCATTCAGACAGCCATGCCATAACTCAGCAAGTTAAAATTAGTTGCCTCCAAAGAACAGAAAAAGATAGGTAGAGAAGATTGGTGCTTTTATATATTCTAATTAATGCTATTTAATTTCTTTTAGTTACCATGAAACTAAGAGTCAAAGTTTCACTAAGCATCTAAATGGCACTAAGCACATCTGGTTTAACATAAACATCACAACAAAAGCACTTCTCTAGTACCAGATACTGTTGTAACTCATTCATCTTTGTAACAAACTTATGAAGTAACTGCTCTTACTTTTCCCAGTTACTGGTTAGAAAACTGGAGCACAAGGCATAAATAATGTGGTACAGGGGATGTACATGAGATTGGTGCTGGGTCCTGAGCCCAGGCAGCCAGATTCTGAAGTCCGTGTTCCTAACCTCTGTGCTATGTTGTGCTTGCTGACAAAGTCAAGGCATAGATATTTGTCTATCTCAAGAATGATGAAACATGCAGAGAGTAAAGACCAAAACCACTTTTTTCTTATTTAAATATTTATTAATTTTGATGATATCCATGGCTATTTTTCTCCTGTGTGCTCTCCGGAGGTCCCTGGCTGTTCAACAGCTGCAGGAGACAGTCTGCAGAGGGAGGCAGTGCCTCCTGCTCCCGACAGAGGGTGTGTTGCCCAAAGCGGCAGTGGCGGCACTGGGTGCAAGCTCCTCAGACTTTTCCACCTGGGCCTCCCACGTCCTCTGCATTGCCTGAGCATCCGTGAGTGCAGGAAAAAAAAAAAAAAAAAACAAAACCTGGACCCCGGCTGGCAAGAGCCACCAGAGACTCTAGTAGCCCCATATTGGGCACCAACTGTAGAAGAAACCAGGCTAGCTAAGGATAAAACAATTATATTTTATTCATTATAAGGGGAAAAACTCTTATAATAGGAAGCGAGAAATCCAAGCGCAGCAATGTTCAGCAGGAAAAAGGCACAGAGAGCACATACACAGAGGTGCACACCTTTTTGCCTGGGTCCCAACGAAGCCACGCCTTAACTAAGATCGACCTCTTAAAGATTATTAGTTCACAAGACTTTCCCCATCAGAGCCCAGGTTCCCAAAACAGACTTTGTCTCAAACAATGAGGTAGAACACTCCTCAGGGATGACACCAAAAGTTGTTCTCTATATTTACACACACACACACACACGTGACATGCACCTCTACACTCAATAAATAAAAAAGAAAAATAAATTAAAATTTTTTTTAAAAAGTATGTGCCTTCTGAATGACCCTGCAGTTGTAGTCCTGGGAGTTTATTTTTAAAAAATAAAATTTATCCCCACTTGAAAACCTATACACAATTATTCTTAACAATTTTATGAAACTTAGACAAACAGTACTACATACATACCCTCAACAGTGCCACTCAGCAATGAAAATCAATAAGCTATTGATACAATTTAAACAGCTTTCAAGGGCATTACATTGGACAAAAGAAAAAGCTATTCTCAAAAGGATGCATGTTTTATAATTCCACTTAAGTAACATTCTCAAAAACATAAAATTTCAGCAATAGCAAGTGTACCAGTGATTGCTATGAACTAAGAATAGTGGAGGTGGATGTTTCAATGTGACTAAAAAGGTGTACAGATTCCTTTCCTATATCATTGCTTCCTCTGAATACACTTCCTCACACTGGACTAATGCTTATTAAACCCCTGTGAGTCAGTATTGCAATGGTTGCTAGAGGTGAGGTTGCAAGATAAAATAAAGAATGCTAAGTTAAATTTGAAGTTCACAGATAGAATAATTTGTAAACGTATGTCCTGCGTCATTCTTGAAACATACTTAGATCGAATTCTTATTCATTGTTTATCTGAAATGCAAATCTCACTGAACGACTTGGATTTTGTTGTTGTTCTGCCTAGTTTGCTGATGTTTATTTTGTACATCTGGCATTCTCAGTCTTTATCCTCATCACATTCATAATCTGATTGGTTGAACAGGAACAGAATGATTGCAAAAAGCCAAAGAGACAAAATGAGAACAACACTTCCTAGTGAAGACAATGAAGGAATGACTGTAGACAAGAGACTCCAGGAAGATGATATTCGACATGCTGAGACCCAGAGCAAGAGGCTTCTCAAACCCAGAGTAAGAGTGATCAAAGGAAAAAGAACAACAAGGGCTTTGATAAAGGAATGGTTTGAAAAGAAGGTCTGGATATTTGAAGCTACATAAGTAAGATAAAGGAATGAACAGATAGGGTTTATAAAGAAAGAGTGAACCAAAAATCCCTTGGACATGAGACTTAGTAACATATTTTGCACTTAGGAAGCAATGAAAGGAAAATGAAATTATCTCATGCCTTTCTTTTAAAGATCACTCATAAAATCCTTTGAATGAGAGCAAAGATTAAGGCAAGGAAAGTTTATGAGATCACTGCAGTAAATGATCTGGAAGAGGGGATGATGAAGACCACTGTTGCTAAAGCTACGGCAAGAAACAGGGAAGGCACAGATGAACCTAGAAGCAAGGTCAGCAAAACCTAGTGATAGACAGGGGAAACAGAGAGAGGCTGGAGAGATGGCTCATCAGTTAAGAACACTTGCTGCTCTTGCAGAGGACCCAAGTTCAATTACCAGAACCCATATAGAATTACCTATACCTCCAGTTCCAGGGGATCTAATGCCATCTTCTGGTCTCTGAGGGCACTGTATGCACATGGTTCATATACATGTGTACAAAATAGTCAGACAAATAAAACAAAAATAGATCTTGAGAGAGAAAAGAGAGAGAGAGAGAAAGAAAGAGAGAGAGGGCAACATAGAAATTTTAAGATAAATATCTTGACAGAGAGGCATTGGGCAATCAGGATCTCAGTGTTGGACATGTGATAGAAATTCCCAGAGATAAGCAAGAAGAAAAGACAAGTAGGTTCTTTGAAGCCCAAAAAGGAGGTCTGAGATAGAGGCTGTATTATCCAGTTTTCACATCATTGTAACAAAGACTGACTTAAATGTGAAAGGTTTATTTTGGTTCTTGGTCTCAGAGGGTTCAGTCCATGGATGTTTGTCTTGTACTTGGGAAGAACATCCTATCTTGGCAGTGGGAGCATGTGACAGAGGCCAACTGTTCACAACACAGTAGCTAGAAATCAAAGAGAAAGAGGAACAGGCTAGGATCCCTATGAAGACATGCATATAGTGACCTGCTTCCTCTACATATGCCCCACTTCCTACCTTTCACCACCTCCCAGGACTGCTGTCATATTATAACATATAGAGGGATTGAGACAATTGTCTATGGAAATGCATTCTTTCTCATTCCTGGAGATGTGCTCCCAGGCATCCCTTAGTCCACATAGTTAATTAAGATAACCACCACAGAGGGGAAAAAAAAAAAAAAGACAGTGACTAGAACATAGACCAATTGCTCTGTGTCTGACTACTCAATAACTTACCTAAGGATTTTTTTTTGACAGCGTCTAACTCTGTACATCTGGCTGGCCTGGAACTCACTATGTACCCCAAGCTGACCCCAAACTCACAGAAATTGGCCTCCTTCTGCCTCCCTGGTGCTGACATTAAAGGCATGCACCACCATATCTAGCTCTAAGAAATTTCTTTAAAGGACTTCTACCCAAGTTCTCCCAACTTTGGAAGTGGAAAACCAGCATCAGATCTTCTAAAGAACACTCAGAGACCATTAGGAAACAGATGTGATTCTTTTTTTTTTTTAAATAGCATGCATTTTTGTTTTATTCTTTCTCATAATTATCAGATGTGATTCTTGAAACCTGGAGGGGGAGTATTATTTCAAAAATAATAATACTATCTCCGCAGTATATTGGGATAAATGAATGGATGGATGCCTTGATATAAAAACACTTTGTGAGCCATTGACTGATGGACAGACACTAGAGGAGGAAGCAGTATCATCATCTAATGAAAATTATCTTTCCCATCCTAGCACAACATCCCTAACCCGTGCCCACTAAAGAAAGGACTTAAAGGATATACTTACCCAGAATTTCTTCTACTTATAAGAGTTAGGCAAAAATCTTTATATTTGTGAAGATTAAACAAATTGATGCCCACTATTCTTATTGTCATCATCACCTCTACCATCATCATTCCACCAGCAACACTAGCGTCTTCACAGCAATCACTTAAAAAGTACACCCTACAACCTAGGTGCCCCTCAGTGGAAGAATGGATAAAGAAAGTGTGGCGCATATACACATTAGACTACTACTCAGTGGTAAAAAACAATGACATCTTGAATTTTGCATGCAAATGGATGGAAATAGAAAACACTATCCTGAGTGAGATAACCCAGACCTAAAAAGATGAATATGGTATGTACTCACTCATTAGTGGACTCTAGCCATAAACAAAGGACATTGAGCCTATAGTTCACAAGTCTAGAGAAGCCAAATAATAAGGTGAACCCAAAGAAAAACATATATAAATCCTCCTGGAAATTGGAAGCAGACAAGATCACCAGGCAAAAGTTGGGAGCATGGGAGTAGGGGTGGGGTGGGGGAAGGGGAGAGGGGGAGAGAGAAGGGAGAAGGGAAGGATTGGGGAGAGCTTGGAGGAGTGGGAGGGTTGAGATGGAGGAAGGGCGGATATAGGAGCAGAGAAGAAGATATCTTCATTAAGGAAGCCATTTTAGGGTTGGCAAGAGACTTGGCTCTAGAGGGGATCCCAGGTGTCCACGGGGATGTCCCCAGCTAGGTCCTTGAGCAGCAGAGGAGAGGGTGCCTGAATTGGCCTTGTCCCATAATCACACTGATGAATATCTTGAATACCACCATAGAACCTTCGTCTGGCGATGGATGGAGATAGAGACAGAGACCCACATTGGAACAATGGACTGAGCTCCCAAGGTCTAGTTGAAGAGCAGAAGGAGGGAGAAGATGAGCAAGGAAGTCAGGACTGCAAGGGGTTGATCCACCCACTGAGACAGTGCACCTGATCTAATGGGATCTCACCAAATCCAGCTGGACTGGGACTAAACGAGCATATAATCAAACCAGATTCTCTGAATGTGGCTGACAATGGGGGCAAACTGAGAAGCCATTGATAATGGCACCAGGACTTGTTTCTACTGTACGTACTGGCTTTTTGGGATCCTGGTCTGTTTGGATGCACACCTTCCTAGGCCTGGATGGAGCAGGGAGGGCCTTAAACTTCCCACAGGGCAGGGTACCCTGCCCTCTCTTAGTACTGGAGGGGGAGGGAGGAGAGGAAGTGGGGGAGCAGGAGGAGAATGGGAGGAGGAGAGGAAGTGGAAATTTTGAATGGAAAAATAAAAAAAATACATAAAAAATAGTACACTCTACATACTACACCATGTTCCCAATCCTCTGCCTCTGTTGAGAGCTAGGGTGGTCCTGGACTTTCCCTAGGGCCTGATGTAAAGAGAAGGAATTGAATTCTTTGTCTAAAATCAGGTGCATAATTGGAAGGGCCAGTAATGGCCTGGGGCCAAGGCCTTGGGTGTAGACTAAAGTTTCTGTCCTGCACAACCCTGCAGCTGTTCAGTCCCAAAGAAACACACAGAGGCTTATGTTAATTACAAACTGTTTGACCTCTCAGCTTAGACTTATTACTAACTAACTTTTACATCTTAAATTAACCTATAATTCTTGTCTATGTTTAACCACATGGCTTGGTATCTTCTCAGTAAAGCATTCTCATCTTGCTTCCTCTTCATCTGACTGGTGACTGACTCTCTGCCTTTCCTCTTCCCAGATTTCTCTTAATCTGGTCACGCTGCCTATACTTCCTGCCTGGCTATTGACCAATCAGTGTTTTATTAAACTAATATGGGTGACAAATCTTTACAGAGTATAAAATCATTATCCTACAGCACTTGGAGGAGCTGCAGCTTCAGATTCCAAGAACTCTTCCCACCCTAAGAGGCTACTGTTATCAATCTCAAGGCTCCTGTGTTCACGGTCAATGACACACTTGAGATTCACTGTGTTCTTTTTGTGCAACATTGCTTGATTAGCTTTTTTCTGATTTTGTCCCATTGTATCATAGTTTTCTACTGACTCTGTTCCATTTTTTTCCCTAAAAATGTTGTGATAAGATGCTGTGCTTCTTAATAAGATTTGTTTGGCATAATACTCATACTAGACCTCCTGACTCCAAGCTTTCTTATATTCTTTACCTTCTAGTCCCCTGGCCCTCCCCTTATAGAGTGTCCTGCTGGCCCAAATCAGCTTCTACTTATTCAGTTAGGATTCAAGAAACCTTGACTCTTGTTTATTTTGTTATTACTGTTAGTTCTGAATAATTTGACCTTAGCAATGCCAATCTGGCATTTTAGAGTCAGTGTTCTAGGGAGATTATTGTTGTTCTTTGGGGTACCTAGAGGATGCAAGGGAAGGGGGAAAGATGTCTCTAAAGTAGACTTAGAACTTCTAGAGTCTGGGCCAGCACTAGGGCCCCCTTACAGGTGGTAAGTCTTTCTTGCTCTTCCTTACAGTGAAATATGCATTCTATCAGTGAAACCTGTGCCATAGATGTGTTCAGAGATGAATTTGAGGCATCTGGACATAGGGACCTCACATGGGCTCTTCAACTCACCCATTATTTATTGACCACACATAGACACCAGTACATTTAAGCATCTCTCTGACTTCGAGGGCAGAGATGGCTCTCACAGAATCCAAATAAGGAAGCTGAGGTTTTGGTGGAGTTAAGTAACTTGTCCAAATGCTCAACAGTTACCATCAGAGTGACTGGTTCTAAATGAATGAGAAAGTAAAAGAAGGAGGGAGGAACAGGAGGGAGGATTTCGGAGGAGAGGTTTTGGTGGTTGAAAGTGTTTGTTTGGTGTGGTTTGAGTACATCCTCCAAGAGGGCAGTGTGTGCTGAAGGCTTGATCTCCCAATATGGTATTAAGAGTATGGAAGATCTAAGACGCGGAGCCTAGTGGAAGGCGGTTAGACCTTAGGGATGTCACCATGGGAAGGAATTATATCTGGTATTGTAGAGTGAGTTAGTTACATCAGAACCAGTTCATGCTCTCCCTTCAACCACACTGGCAAACATTTTTTTTAGTATGAAGAAAGTGGCCTATGAATAAATTAAAAGAATTCAAAACCAAAGGTCTGCAGGATAACTCAGTGGGTAAGGTGCTTGCTCCACAAGCCTGTTGACCTTGAATTCAGTCCCCAGAGCCCATCCCCCATGCAAAGGTGTCGAAGAGAATCAGCACTAGAAAGCTGTCCTCTGACCTCCACGCCAGCACCCCTACTCTCTCCTTCTCCCCTCTCCCTCTTTAACTCTCGCACTCTCCCAGAGTCAATCTAGATCCCTAAGTGAGTTTCACAGACATGATAAATCTCCTGACATTTTAAGCAAAATCTCATATTTATGAGCATTTTTATGGGGAAATGGGCCAATGTTTTTCATCTCTGAGAGTTCAGTTTTCCATTCAAAAATTAAAATTATAAGGAAAATTTGTCCAAGAATGTAACCTTGATGCAGTTTCCTGGACATATCATGTCTCAAGAATAGAGTTATTTCTTATGAAGAACACATAACGGGGGAGAAAATGTAAAGTGATTTGTTCTGACCCTGTTTCCATTCACCCTGTGCCCTGGGAGGAAATGCCCTGCCTTAGGAAACATAAACATCACCATTCTTCTCCCACCGCCAGGCCTCCCATCCATCACCGCAGGCAGGCTCTGGGCAGCAGAAGCCAGCTTCCTTTTCTGCTGTTCATGACCCTCTCTATCAGATGCCAGGGTCTGGATGGAGCTAGCTTATCAGCAAGAATGAGATTTTCCTAAAGGAGTCAAAAAGCCTCTCCCCCATCAGAGGGGATGTTACCAGAGATCACCAGTTCTATGAAGGATGGCCAAGTAGAGTGCCCAAGTCCACTCGAGTCTAGGTCTGTAGTCTAGACCTGTGGGACCTCTTAAATCCTTTACGGAGATTACAGATCCTCTGTGGAGACCACAGATCCTCCATGGAGAGACAAGTGAGATGGGAGCAATCAGTGCACATACCTGGGTCAGCCAAGGGTCAGGCAGGCAGCTCTGCTGATTCTGGGCAACTTGCCCACATGCCTGGGTATCCGTAAGCTTCTGCACGTCTGGACTGGCCTCTGATGGATAGCTAAGTTGCTTCCGCTCAGCTCCAAGTGTCTATCCCCTGCACACTAATGTGGACACATTCTGATGGCAGTGGCAGAAGTCTCTGAGAAAGCCAGCACCAACCTGCAAGACTATTTCAAGTCTCTGATTGCAGTTCACCTCCTAATACACCATCAGCCAAAGCAAATTGCAGGGCCAGCCCCAAGTCAAAACCAGGGGTTGGTGTCCCACCCACAGCAGGAGGGCATAACCAGCTGTGTAAGAGCCCACACTGAGGTCAGCTTCTCCTCATTACCAATTATGCAACCTTAAGGATGTCTTTCGAATAAAAGACAGCTTTTCATTATTTGCATTGTAAATGTGGTAAAACACAGCTGGTGTTATCGTGAAGAAATGGGCATCTTTTGTGATTTGATTATGGTTTGGGTGGCCCCCAAGGGTTATGGTTTGGAGCTTGATTGCCAGGATGGAAGAATGAGAAGATACAGAGGGATTTTTAAGAGGAGGGACTCAGGTGTAGGTATGGTGGTACATATACCTTAATTCCAGGACCGGGGAGGCTGAAGCAGGAGGATTGGGAGTGCCAGGCTAGCTGTGGCTACACAGTGAGGTCCTGCATTAAAATAATAATAATAATAATAATAATAATAATAATAATAATAATAATAATAATAAAGCTGAGACTTAGTGGGAGGTCCTTTGGTCAATGAGGTGCCTGCCCCTAAAATTCTCATGAACAGATTGATGGAGAGGGGTCCAGCCTGGCCCTTCTTTCTTTCCTGGATTTTCCCTCTCATAATGTGACATTTCTCCCTCATATGTTTTGGACATGAAGTTATACAACCACAGCCAGCCCCTCGTCACTAGGGTCTGAATCAGTGAGGACCTGCCCTACCTTGGATTCTAAACTGCTAAATAAACCTTTTTTCTTTTTCTGTAATAATGTGAAATGACTAACAGAGCACCTTAATGCACTAATGGAAAGACTTATTACTTTCTTATAAGCAGTCGAATCTTATTTGCTGTGGCATGTTGCAAATAAAAGGGCCAGACAATCTCCTCCTGAATTCACCTGCTTTGCGTGTGACTTGGTAGCCCCTCCCATCCAGGACTGCAGGTTAGTCAGGAGATCAGCTTAGGCCACAGGGATGTTAGCCAACAGGGACTTGAGCCACTTGGACAGCTCTTGGATTACCACGTTTGGAAACCTGAGGCCACTGAGTAAACAACCCCTACCCAGAATACCAGAAGACAAAAGCCCCGTGGTGGGAAACTAAAGTGTCTCAGCAGGCCTGGTGGCTAACTGGAGAGGCATAAGCAGATCCAGTTGAGAGCACCCAGTAGACATCAGAAATGACACCCAACTGAGCCCACCCCAAACTGCCAAATCCTAGGATCTAGAGCCCATTAGAGATAGCAGTCTATTCCACCATATTCTTCCTTGCAGGGTCAACGTCTTTCGTAAGTAGAGCTGTGATGTAGCTACATTCCGCAAACAATTATGAAAGGGCTGGGTATGGCTCTGACTTTAGGAAGTTTACATTCTGACTAAGTAGATGCTTATTTCAGTTACAAACGCTTGTGTGAGCAACAAGGGTAAGGACTGCCCTGGCTGTCTTTCAAATGAAGATACAGAGGTTAATGGGTTAATTTGGGGGGGAAATTCAGACTTAAGGTTTGTGACTTAAGATCTCACACAGGTAAAGGAATGAGCCTCCCGATATCTAAGGGAAGAACCTTCCAGTGTGACGAAACCTCAAAGCAAAACCTCTCAGGAGTAGGCTGGCCCCGGTGGAGAGTACAAGACTTTCTTTAGTCAGAGGGGCAAAGAGGAAGGCAGATTGTGTGAGGACCTAAAGTCCCGCATGGAGTTTTATAGGTTCGGGTAGAGTTCTAATTTTCTGACTCTGTTGCTGTACGTTCTTTCAAGGAGGTAATTTTCAATTCACGGACCCCAAGTTAGCGGCAGTCCTGAACTGCTCCCGCCGATTTTGTACATCGCTAATGTCCCTGGCAGCTGCGTTGGAGGAGCTTGTTGTGGGGAGCGCTGCCATCTTTGGGCACAGGCTGCCCTCTGCTGTTAATTTTTGGATTAGCACACACAGTCTCACTGTCCCAGTCAGTACGCCATCAGTAATCACACCAGTGTCTGGGGAAACCCCAGGAACACAAAACACTGGGAGAAAGCATGTTCCAAACCGCCACACGTCCATCGCCATCTGTGTGTTATCCTTTTAAACTTGTGAAGACTTTTTGTGGCACTGGAAGTGGAACCTAGCGAGTTCTGCCTACTAAGCAAGCCCTCTACCTCTGAACTCTATCCCCAGGCTTTGTATTTTTAAGAGCGCCCAGTAAAATTGAGACGTTACAGAGAATTTTTTTCTTAACAACAGCCCCCTGCCCCATGATAATCTTCATTGGCATCGTATCTGTATTTAGAGTCACACTGCAGACACGTCTCTGGGCAAGTCTGTGGTTTAGCTGGAGAGAAGGCCCCTCTGGGTGTGGCTACACTATCCCAGGCACAGGGGTCACAGACTAAATAAAAAGGGTGTCAGGAGGACTCAGAGTAATAGCGTTTGTCTCTCTGCTCCCTGACAACAGATGTAATGAAACTAACCTCACACCTCCACCTCCATACTGCACACCTCACACCTCCACCTCCACACTGCACACCTCACACCTCCATGCTGCACACCTCACACCTCCACACTGCACACCTCACACCTCCACGCTGCACACCTCACACCTCCACGCTGCACACCTCACACCTCCACACTGCACACCTCACACCTCCACACTGCACACCTCACAAATGTGGAGTTCTCTAGTCACACCTCCACACTGCACACCTCACATCTCCACACTGCACACCTCACACTTCCACCTCCACACTGCACACCTCACACCACCACCTCCATGTCTTCCCACAATGACCTACTGAATGCTCAATCTGTGAGCCAAAACAAATTCCTCTGCAAGTGGCTTTGTCAGGTATTTCATTATAGCAGCTAAAACAACAAGTAACCTACCTGCTCCCTGTCCCCACACATCCACAACCTCAGGCATCCCCAATACCTCCCCCCCATTGTAGGGCAGTTGTTGTTCCTGATGAGCTCACAGCAACTCACTGCTGCACTCAGAGTCTATAGTTTATGTGAGGGTTCATCCTTGGTGTATACGTTCTACAGGCTTAGACAAATGTGGAGTTCTGTAGTCACCAACTCAGTACCATATAGAGCACCTCCATTCCCATAAGAACCCTTTATTTTCCACCTGTTTATTCCTACATACCTGTACCTTCCAATCTTTTCCAAACATCCTTTTGTTTACCCAGAACTCCTGACGGGGCTGAGGAAATAGCTCAGTCACAAGTGCTTGCTACAGAAGCATGATTTCAGATCACTAGCACACATGTAAAAAGCAAGACAACAAACATGCTGTGTGCCTGTAATTCCAGCGCAGGGGTGGTAGAGACAGGAGGATTCCTGGAGCTTGCAAGCCAGTTCAACTTAGGCATCAGTGAGCTCGAAGTTCAATGAAACACCTCTCTCAAAAAATAATCTTGGTCCTGGTGATCTATTCCTGTCATCCTGGCACCTGAGAGACGGAGGCAAGAGAATCAGGAGTTCAAGGCCAGCTCCAGCTACAAAGGGAGTTTGAAGCCAGCTTTGGCTAGTAGTGGGCTTGCTTCAAAAAACAAACAACAAAAAGAAAGTGACTTGGAAGATGCCTATACTGGTTATTTTTCTGTTGCTATGAGAAAAACACCGTCCTAAAGCAACTTACTGAAGGACATTTATCTTGGCTTACAATCCCAGAGGGTTTGAGTCCTCTGGATTTGTCGATTGAAATCTGTGCCTCTCTGCATAGGTCATCTTTTAGCCTTGCAGTTTATGGGCACTGGCGTAGAAGTGGGACAGCAGGCTGCAGGCACAACTACAGGGGCAGGACGTAGAGAGCTCACATCTTCAGGCACAAGCTTGAAACAAAGAAGAGGAAACTGGAAGTGACATGACATCGATCTCTTAAGTCCCACCCCCAGAAACATGCATCCTTCACCCAAGATCACACCTCTTCAACCTTCCCAAAGGTCCCTACCAACTGGGGAATCAAGTACTCAAATATCTAATTATGTGGGGACACTACGTATTCAAATCTCTACACCACCACCAATCTCTAGCCTCCACCAGCATGCTCATACCTGAGCACTTGTACACACACACACATACACACACATACACACACACCTCCGTAGTTGTGCCTGGAATCCGAGAAGAGACTACATATATTGTGTGTTCCAGCTAAATGACATTCCAGAAAGGGCAAAACATAGCATGCTGCTTTTAAGTCTCAGCTCTTGGGCACAGTGTGGTAGTACATTCCTGGAATCTTAGCACTTGGAAGGCTGAGGCAAGTAGATTACAAGTTTGAGGACAGCCTTGGCTACAGAAAGATTAGGTCTCAGAAAAAAAAAAACTCAAATATTCACTCATTTTCTCATTGGCTTCTCCACACGCGGCAGGCGGGGCTGTGTGGGCGTCGCAGGCCCACTCTGCAGAGAGAAAAACTGAGACTGGGGAGGCCACAAAGCATGCACTTTGCTTCCTTGACCAATGCATAGAAAAACAGTAGGGGTCAGAACCTTCAACCTCTTCTCAAGGGCAAATAAAACACAAGGAGAATAGACAGCTTGCTCCTCAAATTTAAAATGGCAAGTCCAGAATTAAAAGCCATAACTTAGCACGAGTCCATCAAAGTATCCTCGTAGTTCCTCCTGCTGTCCTGAGTCTTGATGCAGCCCAGTCTTTGGTTTGGGATGCAAAGTTTTCACAGCTTTTGGCAGTGGGGTGGAGAAGTACAGGAAGAATCCTAGACGGTGGGCAGATGTCACCCTGTGTATATTGGGTAACTTTCTTAATTTTGACCCACAATTCCCTCCTGGGTGTCTCCTGCTCCCCCTTCTGTCCTCTGCATTTTTCAGACAGCAGAAATGCTCTTTACCCATGTCTTAGGGTGGAATTGTTAGAGCAGAAACGCATGAGAAAGGAACACTGACCCTGTTCTTTAGGGGATATTAAGCCCATGAAACTCAAAGGGAATCACTGGAGAGAAAGCTTCTGAGCCAGCTTGGCATGAACAGTAACAAGGCAGGCCTTGGTGGACTTGAGCATCTGTCTTGGGCAGACCATAAAACCTATATCACTTGATGGTGCCCCATACCAGTGATGCACTGTACCCTGCTACCTTTGGAGGCAGTAGAACCCCTCTGGATGAGAGAAGGCAGGAACTCTGATAGACAGCACAGGTAGGTGTGCACTCTCACTCTTTAGGATACACCTGCTACCATGCCCCCCTGCCCCACTGTCCCTGGCTGTCATGAGGGGGAGCAACATGGAAGAACACAACTCCCCGGTCAGTTTGGCCAACCAAAAGTAGTTGGAACATGCACGACAGTGAAAAGTATGAATGATTCAACAGTAAGCCGGGAGCGGTGTTCTAATAGTGCCTTCCACCTGATGTGGAAGGGACTTAGGACAAATCCTTTCACCTCCTCTAAGACAAACGAAACCTCTATGGGCTTCACCAAAATTCATACACCAGGGGCCACGGCCTCTCTTAGAACTTTACATTGCAACAAAGGGACAGCTGGAGCCCTCTTTACTTTCAGCCCCATCCCCTCTCTGAAGAAGGTGGAACTGAAGAACTTTTTACTTGATATGCCCCAGGCTGGCAGGTTTTCTGCCTCCACCTCCCAAATGCAGGAGACTAAAGGCCAATGTCACTGAGCCCAAAAATAAACTACCTTTATCCTTATAAACTGTTTTCTGGTGAATCTGAAAGCAATATTAAATGTTCACAATACACAACTAACATCCAGAAATCTTAGACAGAGAAAGAAGACAGCACTGGAAAAATGGGGGAGGGGAGGTGGCAAGAGCCCAGCACATTGGAAGCAAAGAAGGCAACTTGAAGAAGACTTTTGAAGGTGCAGCCATGTTGGAGTCGTCTAATATCCCATTGCTTTCGATGTCAATCCACTTTCCATCTCTGCGACAAAACGCCTGAGGAAATCAACTTAAAGGTTTAATTTGGCTTATGGTTTAGTGCACAGATTCTTGACCTGGAAAATTTGACAGACTTTTCACAAGGTGAAATGGTCATTTGGAAAGGAGAGAAGAGAAGACATACTCTCCCGCTGTGGCTAACAGAAACCATCCCCAAATAGTCATGGATGCTATGAGCCACCGTAGACGAGGGCACAGTGAGTTCTAGAGAAACATGTTAGCTGAAGCAAGAAAGCACAAGCAATACACAAAAGAAGTGTGTGTGTGTGTTTGTATGTATGTGTGTGTGTGTGTATCAAAAAATACAGCACAAGCTTGTTATTGTGAGGTGAGTTATCAAAGGAAGAAATGCTTGGGGCATAGCTTAGTGGCAAAGTGCTTATCTGGCATGACTGAGGCTCTAGGTTTGATACCTAGTGCAGAAAAAAGAAAAGAGGAAGAGGAAATATACTAAGAGGTACTCTCTGGTCATGATGTCATGAAGATCTGACCACCACAAACATGCACATGCCAAACAGCATATTCTCAAAATACTGACAAAGTAAAAAGAAACGTTAGACTGGATGCAAGGGCAGAAACAGTTTCGTTTTCTCAGGCATGACAGATGTTGATCAACCTAAGGAAGCAAAGTGCATAAATAACACAGCTAACAGAGTTAGGCTTATGAAGACGAGACCAGTCCAAAGGCATGTGTGGAGCCCGTCCCCTGTTCTCAAGATGCTGAATGGCTGTTCAGATCACTGTCTCACAGTGTGAGAAAAACATACATCCCTGTGTTTGCACAACTCAGAGCACAAAAAGGCAGAGGCGTGGTTGCAGGCTGACATGATGCCGGCTGGCTTCCCACTGTAAAGCTTCTGTGTTTCCTCCTAGGAGATGCTCTGAGACCATGTAAATGTTCTGTTTGTTATATATTTACTTACTGACTTTAACATCCATTTAAGATTCTTGCCTGAAACAATTGTTACTATGGTGACTACCAAGTGTTGATTTTCTAATTCCTTGGTGGCTTCTGGATTTACTAGTCGAGATTCTACTGTTAGCAAAGTGTTTCCTTTCTCCCATTTGTTTATTTTATCCATGTATTTACTTAAATATATATGAATTTGTGGGTTACGTTAGTTTGTAGACTATAATCCAATGCTAACATTTATTTTAGTACTATATTGTCCTAGATTTGGCTGTGGGTGTTGAAATGACTTCTGAATCATTTTGATATAGCCCCATCACTTGAGAACTTTCCCTTCTTCCTAGGACAGGGCACTTCAGGCTCAAACTGCCTTTCCCCACCCTTCTTTGGGAGTCAGGCATTCCCCTCCCCCAGAAGCCCTGACTCCCTTTGTTAGGAGATGGGTAGGCACCAAGAGGTACAAGGTGTGCTCACGGTTATGGGAATGCTCCGTGACTTTTTACATTGATGTAGCAGAACATGGTTTCACAGGCTGTCCTTCACAGCACGCAGTGGAAAAGTTCACATCATGGGAGATCAGAGAGCAGAGGAAAGAAAGGTCAGCACTCTGTTGGCTTTATCCTTTTACTCCATTCAGGCTCTTGGGTCATGAAATGATACAGTCCTAATTCAGGACATACCCAACCCCACTTCAACTGATCTTTTCTAGAAATACTCCCACAGACCCTTCGGGGAAGCCAGTGGTTCTTCTTACACCAGGCTATGAAATGTGTTATGGATGCTCTTCAGGATTATTTGCATTTTCAGTGTTGGGTGTGCAAGCCAGTTCTAGTGCACGTCAATCAAGTGTTCTCTTACCAAGTGATAACCACAACTCTCCAGTTATTCCTAAGAGAAAAGTCACACTTACTTTAAAACATTTTTCTATATTTCCTATTTTCTTATGGTTTGGGTTTACTCTGTTATCTACATCTTAATAATGTCATTTCCCAAATATCTGGTGATGCTTATTAGGGAAAAAAATCTTAGAGACTGGAGAAATGGCTCAACTGGTTACAAGCGCTGACTGTTCTTCCAGAGGACCTGGGTTCGATTCCCAGCACCCACGTGGCAGTTAACAACTATCTGTAACTCCAAGATCTGACACCTTCACACATACATACACGCAGGCAAAATACCAATGCACATAAAATAAAAATAAATAAATTATAAAAAATAAAAGTAAAAATCCTACAAAAGGAAAACCTAAGACTGGGAAAGTAAGTAAATGGGTAAAGCGCTTGACCTGCAAGTGCAAGAACCTGAGTTTGATCCCCAGAATCAACACAGAAAAAGAAGAAAGGTCATATGAAATTCCAGAACCAAACAGAAAAAAAAATCTCTACAGGAAATCCAGGCTCCAAACAAGCACATAACCAGTCACAGAATGGATGGTTTTGAACAACTAATGGATTCTGGGGCAACAAATCCTCTTCAAACTGATTCTCTGAAACATTTACCATCAGGCATGAGAGTTATCAAAATAGATTTAATTTTCTGCAGACATAATCATATTACTTAACTATGCAATGAAAGACATTTGTATTAACATAATATTTTATGTACTATGTGTTCATATTCAATTTCTATTTTAAGCCTATTAACAAAATGTAAATGTTATAAACCTTCAATGTCTGTACATCGGGAGCCAAGATGAAACAGGAAAATGAAGGGAAAAAAAGTAGGAATACTAATTTCCAAATTTCCACATTTGAAAATATTGTACCAAGAGATTTTTGCCTACAGATCACAGAATAAGAAATACGTATTTAAAGGCTTAGTTAATATGAGAGATTCATGATGGAGAACTACAAATGGCAGACTGGCCAGCTCAGTCTGAGGACAGGATGTCAAGTAAGACTATTTGTTGACTGATGCTTCTGTCCCACCAGGTCCCACATTTGTTGACTGCAGTTTCTGTCGACCCAATCCTACAGTCATTCAGTCCCAGAGAAATACACCGAGGCCTACATTAATCATAAACTGATTGGCCTAGTAGCTCAGGCTTCTTATTAATTAATTCTTACATCTTACATTAACCCATTATTCTTGTCTGTGTTAGCCACGTGGCTTGGTACCTTTTTCAGTGAGGCAGTCACATCTTGCTTGCTCTGTGTCTGACTTCCTCTGTGTCTGGATGACAACTGCAGACTGAAACTTCCCTCTTCCCAGATTCTTATTGCCCTGCTGCTACTTCCTGCCTAGTCACCCCTCCTCTACTTCCTGCCTGACTACTGGCCAATCAGCGTTTATTTAAAATACAAATGACAGGGTACAGACCATTGTCCCACAGCAACTATTCTGCAACTTCAAAACCAACATCTGCAAAGATGGGTGTAGATGAGAAATTACTAAGCTGGGGTTTAGAAATGCTGTTTACTTAAGTTGTGGAAGTAACAGCCACAACCAGTCACAAGAGAAATGATTAAGACATGGTTGTTCTGGAGAACGAAGAAGGAAAAGGAGGATCCAGCCTTTCTATACTACTTAGCTTTTGCATATTTGTGTTCTAATTTCGTAATGATTTTTTAATGTGTTAAAATATTAGAGCAGCCACTGAAGAATAGAATAGGATCTATAACTTCCAAAACCCAATACAGAAAAAAATGAACCAAAGAAATGCAATCAATGCAACAATATGCGGGAGGATGAGAAAGAGGCAGACTGAAACAAGGGAGTGTGGGCAGTAAGAGAAAACAGATGCTATAATGGCATATATATATATATATATATATATATATATATATATATATTCCTGACTGGGAAGTCAGCTAATATACTGAGGACAAGAAACAGATTAAGAAACATTTACAAAGGATTTGGTAAAGGGTTTAGATATACTGTGTGTGTTCATGGTAACAGGAATAAAATTAAATTGTGAAATTAGGGAGGACGTTGAAATAAAGAGATGTGGGAAGAAAGAGAGGTGAATATTCTAGGATGTCAGGGTGTGCTGAGCCAAAACCATAGCAGACCATAACCTGCTACCATAGGGAGTCTAGCTGTGATCATTCCATTAGAGGATCCTGCAGGCTTAACTGTCCCCTTAAAATTCTCGTGTTAATGTTCTAAGCCCTGGCAATTCAGAATGCACCTGTGTTTGCAGATAAGGTCTTCGAAGGGGAAAATTAAAATGGGGCCATTAGGGTTGACCCCCCTTCCACGAGCATGACTGGTCTTCTAAGAATATAAAATCTGGACAGAGGTGCTTATTGAAAGAAGACATGTTAGAGAACTTTCTATCGTTGTGACGGAATGCCTGAGACATTCACCTTAGATGAAGTGTGTTTGCTGACAGTTTCACGATCACTTGGCATCTTTGCTGCAGAACTGTAGTGAGGGAGGCAGAAATTATGGAGGGGAGCCTGCATCAGAGCTGCTCATCTCTATATGCTCCATAGGGAAGCAGAGAGGGAGAGGGAGAGAAGCCAAGATAACAGTATCTCCTTCGTGGGCATGCCACTAATGGCCAAACTTCTGATCACTAGGCAATACTTTTCTGAGGCTTCACCCTCTCCTAATACCATTGCAGTTTGTTATCCAAAGTTTCAGCCTATGGGCCTTTGGGAAATACTAAAAGCCTAACCTATGATTAGGCCATACAAGAAGCTTACATACACCTGCAAGTCAACAAGAGCAGCCTCGGTGGAAGTCAAGCCCACAAACACCCTGATCTTGGGCTTCTAACCTCCAACAACTTCATCTTGGACTTAAGCCTTGTGCTGTGTAAGCCTGCCATCTCTTACAGCAGCCCCAGCAGACTAATACAGAAGTTCTTGGTAAAGGAAGTTTGTGGTCTCACCAGATCTACCCTGGCAATGTGCAGTCTCACCAGATCTATACTGGCAGTGTATGGTCTCACCAGATCTTCTCCAGAAGTGTTTGCTCTCACCAGATCTACCCTGGGAATGGGTGTTCTCACCAGATCTTCCCCGGAAGTGGGTGTTCTCACCAGATCTTCCCCGGAAGTGGGTGTTCTCACCAGATCTTCCCTGGAAGTGGGTGTTCTCACCAGATCTTCTCCAGAAGTGTTTGCTGTCACCAGATCTACCCTGGAAGTGGATGTTCTCACAAGATCTTCCCCAGAAGTGGATGTTCTCACCAGATCTTCCCTGGAAGTGGATGGTCTCACCAGATCTTCCCTGGGAGTGGGTGTTCTCACCAGATCTTCCCCAGAAGTAGATGTTCTCACCAGATCTTCCCCAGAAGTGGGTGTTCTCACCAGATCTTCCCCAGAAGTGGATGTTCTCACCAGATCTACCCTGGGAGTGGGTGTTCTCACCAGATCTACCCTGGAAGTGGATGTTCTCACCAGATCTACCCTGGAAGTGGGTGTTCTCACCAGATCTTCCCTGGAAGTGGGTGTTCTCACCAGATCTTCCCCGGAAGTAGGTGTTCTCAACAAATCTTTCTTGGCAAGGTTGGAGCAGGAGCTTTAAACTAGGGGTGATGAGAGTAGGCAATGGGTTTGGGAATAAATTCAAGGCACTGGGCTAAATAGAAGCTTAGGGAACTCTTGACCTCTATGGCCCTATTTTACCTTTTACTGGCACAGCCATAACTTGGGTAAAGTAGTGATTAAATGTCTGTTGCTTTATTATCTAATTGTGGCCACTTATCGGTGCAAAGGAAGCACACATGAGCAGGGTGGATTCCTCTGATGCCTTGGGAACTGTCTTCCTAGCAGTCAGACAGCTCGCTGCCTTGTTTGCTTTCCTCCTCCCTTGTTGCTGCTGAAAAAGAGTCCTCCTGTTTAAGGAAATTGGGATATATAGAAAGAGTCAACAAAGGATATTGATAATCTCCAGCTGAATGACAGACTCCAAGGATGGGCAAATAGATCAAGAGAACAGACTGGGGATAAGGATTCAATCCTGTACGCTTTGCTATTCGTCTGTTTTCAACAAAGGTGTCAAGTCAGTGTTGTGCAGAAAGAGAAGACATTTTAGCAAATGATGTGGAAACCATTCAATATATACAGAAAAAATCTAAAAGAATCTCTACCTCACAAAGCATAGCTACATATACACTTGGAAAGCTAAGGCAGGAAATTCATGACTTCAAAGTCAGCCTGAGCTACAAAACAAGACTGAAAAAAAAAGAAAGAATCCCTACCTCTATCTTAACATACCCAGAAAACAACTTAAAATTAGCTGTAGACCAAAAAATTAAAAATAAAAGGCACCAAGTCACACTTTTTGAATTTATATGTTTTAGAATTTTATACATAAGTACTATGTTTACATAATTTCTACCCTTTCTCTCCCGACTTCACCTCTTCCTCTGCCCTTCACTCCTTCTCAAACTCAAGACCTCTTCTTCTTTATTATTATATGCAGATGCACATATGTGTGTATATACAAATATAACCTGCTGGATCTGCTTAGTGTTGCTTGTATGTATACATGTTTAGGGCTGACTACTTGTATCTGGATAACCTGTCAGGAGACTCATCTCTGGAGAAGACTGATTCTCTCATGCACTCTCATAAGTCATTAATTGCAATTGCCTGTAGCTAGGTGTAGGACCTTGTGACACTTTCCCCATTGATATTGACATATCAATTGGTGTTGGCACAGTACAGATCGTTTTAGGTTACCACATGCTTGAGGTTTTATGGGTGGAGTTTCCCTGCCATATATTGTACTAGTTAGAGTTGCTATTGCTGTGATAAAACACTTGTGGACAAAAGCAAGTTGGGAAGAAAAGAGTTTACTCAACTTACACTTTCACATCACAATCCATAATTGAAGAAAGTCAGGGCAGGAGCTCAAGCAGGGCAGAAATCTGGAGGCAGGAGCTGATGCAGAGGCCGTGAAGGATGTTGCTTACTGGCTTGCTCATTATGACTTGTTCAGCCTGCTTTCTTATAGAACCCAGGACCACCAGCCCACAATGGATTGGGCCCTCTCACAGCAATCTCTAATTATGAAAATGCTGTACAGGTTCGCCCACACCTGATACTATGAGACCTTTTCTCAATTAAGGTTCCCTCCTCAGAGATGACTGTAGCTTGTATCAAGTTAATATAAAACTAGCCAGCACATACATGAGACACTGTCTCACAGAAGATGCCTCAGTCCAGTGTTGCTTACAATTTTTCTGCCCTGTCTTCCATGTCCTCTGAGTCTCAGGTGTAGGGGCTATCAATATCTTTAGTTGAATGATAAATGTATCAATTGTTGTACATATATCAAATAGGGTTGGGCATCCGTGGCCAGCTGTTCTCTGAATTTTGACTAGTTGTGGATTTCTTTAATGGACTCTGTCTATGCCCCAAAAGGGGAGAAAAGGCTTCTTTGAGGAGAGGTAAGAGCTACACTTACTTACTTGTGGGTAAAGGAGTAATATTTGGAATATAGAGATTATACTGGTTTAGTACAGTGGCATAATAAGTTCTCTAGGTTTTATGACCTCACCAACCATGAGTTTCCAGTACTGGGTGTGAATTTCCTCTATTTAGTGGGGCTTAAGTCCAAATAGACATTTGCTGGTTGCCACTATGATATGAGTGCCACGATTGCACCATTGGAGATATCTTGCCATGCTGGGCATTGTTGTGATTTGTGTGAGCTTTATAGCCAGATAGGACTATTGTTTGCTCTTCTCTCTTAGCAGTGTGCATAGAACCTTTAGACCCTATGCCCTCAGGAAGGAGATTTCAAAGTCAACAGTAGCCCAATTGCTCCACAACTTTTTAAAAGGACAGAACACTTGAAAAGAAACTTTATTTACTTATTGCAATGTTGTAAGTAATTGAGTAAATGCAAGCAGCAGATTTGTTCTTTGTATGTTTCTATGTGTGCATTTATGTGTGATGTGTGCATGTGTGCACATTTATGAGGGAGTGCATATGTGGGAGACAGAGGTCAGAATCATGTGTCTTCCTCTAGTACTCTCCACTTTGTCTGAGGGCACTAATATCTTTTCCACTTTTAATATAAGTTATAAGAGCTAATACAAAGCCTGAGCTAATGGGCCAATCAGTTATCATTAATATACAGACTTCTGTGTAATTTGGGGGGACCTAACGACTGTGGGAACCAGGCAGGACAAAAACCCCAATTAGCAGGCCCACATGCTACAAACTTTATTTTAATATACTATTTGTCTTAATTCTTTGAGAATTTCATACAATGTATTTGATCATATTCATCTCCATTCTTCCTCCCAGCTCCTCCCAGATCCACTTCCCACTCCCTAACTCCCCTAACTTTGTGTCCTCTTTTTTTGTTGTTGTTTTGTTTTTTAATAACCCACTGAGATCAATTCATGATTGGCATATACTCAATACTGTTGGGCCATACATTGATGAGTGATAGACCTAACAGGAGCCATACTTTTAAAGGAAACTGATTCTTCTCCTAAAAGCTGTCAACTGTCAGTAGCCACCTAGACAGGAGGAAGGGCTCATAAGCTCTTGCCCCCTCCATGCTGGAACGTTGACTGCTTACATCTCGTGTAAGTCTTATCAGAACTGCTATGAGTTTATAAGTAAGACAGATACTGTTTCTCTCCAATCCTTACTGACTTCTGCCTCTTATAATCTTTCCATACCCTCTTCCTCAGCAGTCCCCAAGCCTTTGGGGATTGGGTGTGATACACATGTCCTGCTTGTGACTGGGCACTCCACTTACTCTCTGTGCCTTGGTCAGCTGTTGGTTGCTCTTTAACAAACACCCACTGCACAAGGAAGCTTTTTTATGAAGTCTGAGAGCTGCACCAATCTATGGGCTTTGAATCTAAAGGGCAGTTTGATACTTTGTTTAGCAAAATAATCATAGGCTCATCCCTGGAGTCTATGAGCTTCCAACCATAAGTTTTTGGCAGATATAGTGCTAGTCATCATAGCAGGCCTTCAATCCACTCAGAAAGCAGCTGGTTGTCCCCATAGCCTTCATGCCACTATTGCACCTCTCAGTGTATTTGCCACCCCAGCCATCAGTGTAGCTCACAGCATTCACAGCTGTATAAGACTGCTAAAGTCTCTTCTCCCCCAATAGCCTACGTAGCACTTTTCAGTACTATGAAAGCTAGACTATAAGAAAGATACTTCCTAGCTTGTATCAACTTGATCACCTCATGTCCTGTGACTAAAGTGTCTTTCCACTTTGTTTTTGAAAGAGGGTCTCTCTTGAAACTGCACTTAGTTGATGTGTTTACCTATGTTATTCTAATAGCAATAAAAACCCAGGAGTCAGATATTGGGGGTGGGGGAAAACTGGTAGATCCAAAGAATAGGTGAAAAAACGTTTAGTTGACCAATCCTTACTCTCCACACTTCCTAGATCAAAAAGACCACAAATCTCTCTAAGACCACACCCATCTCTTCCTGAGCCCCTTATCTGGGTCCTCCAAAAATCTCTCTGACTTTGAGCCTATAATTTGTGATCCTAGAGAAGCTAAATAAGAAGGTGAATGCAAAGAAAAACATATAGTTATCCTCCTGGATATTGGAAGTAGACAAGATTGCCAGGCAAAAATTGGGAACTTGGGGGTGGGGTGGGATGGGGGTAAGGGGAAATGGGGAGAGAAAAGTGAGAAGGGGAGGATGGGGGGAGCTTGAGGTAATGGGACGGTTGGGATAAATGAAGGGTGGATATGGGAGCAGGGAAGTATATATCTTAATTAAGGGAGCCATCTTAGGGTTGGCAAGAGACTTGACTCTAGAGGGGCTCCCAGGTGTCCAGGGAGATGTCCCCAGTTAGTTCCTTGGGCAGCGGAGGAGAGGGAACCTGAAATGGCCCTATCCTATAGCCATACTGATGAATATCTTGCATATCACCATAGAACCTTCATCTGGCAATGGATGGAGATAGAGACAGAGACCCACATTGGAGCACCGAACTGAGCTCCCAAGGTCCAAATGAGGAGCAGAAGGAGGGAGAACAGGAGCAAGGAAGTCAGGACTGCGAGGGGTGCACCCACCCACTAGACAGTCAGGCTGATCTATTGGGAGCTCACCAAGGCCAGCTGGACTGGGACTGAAAAAGCATGGGATAAAACCAGACTCTCTGAACATGGCAGACAATGAGGGCTGATGAGAAGCCAAGGACAATGGCACTGGGTTTTGATCCTACTGCATGTACTGGCTTTGTGGGAGCCTAGCCTGTTTGGATGCTCACCTTCCTAGACCTGGATGGAGGGGGGAGGACCTTGGACTTCCCACAGGGCAGGGAACCCTGACTGCTCTTCGGACTGGAGAGGGAGGGGAAGAGGAGTGGGGGGAGGGGGAGGGAATTGGGAAGCAGGGAGGAGGAAATTTTTTCAATTAAAAGAAAAAATCTCTGACTAATTCCAGTCAGTCAATCACTGACTCCATCTTCTGATTCAAAGTAAACTTTATTAGCAGTCTCAGATTTCACTCTAGCTTCAGCTAGAGTGGCTGTCTAGGGCACCCCCAGAATCTGCCTGTCTCCACCCACACTACAGCTGGTATGACAGACATGTCCTGTCATGTTTAATTTTTACATAGGTGCCGAAAATCAGAACTCATCCATTGAGCCATCTCCCCAACTTCCTCATTTGGATGGGTTATAAATAAATACCTAAAACAAAAACTATTCCTAGAAAGCATAAGAAATTTTTTTAAGCTGGAAAAACAAGCGGATTCATTCACTGTTGTTTAAACGTGAAAATGAGCACAGATTATTTTCTGAAGGTCAATGTTGTTAGAATTTACTCTTTTACATGTAATAATGCCTGGTCCAGAGATAGAAATCATAGGAACAACCTAAAGAAAAACTCACCCACGTCCATAGGGGTGGATATACAAAAGCATTCATCGTAGACTTGCTCTGAACTGAAAATTTGGGACCTTTCTAAATGCTGGCTGGTAAATGGAGTGGTTAGTGCTGAGGTCTCCACATTGTTTGTGAAACAGATGCAGTTATTCAGACCAAAAGGTAGATGTGTACTTACTGACATGAAGAGCTACTGTTAGGCCAAATGGGAGGAGATCACAGAACAGTGTAAATTACCCTACTCATATGATTAGATGAGGTACATCTCTGCAGGGACTCACAAAGAAGCTTAGCAGTGTTTCTCCGAGTCCAAGAGCTGGACATGCTTGTTATTGCTTTTTACTTGATTTCTGTGCTACTTGAATTGTTGATCACAAGGATGAATTCACTTGTTATCTCTGTAATCAAGAGAAAGTCAAAATGTGTAAAAGGCCATGCCCACAGTCTGAGATGGGCACCCAAAAACTGGGAACTAAAGCTTAGAAAATAAGTTATGCTAAAAATAAAATCTGATAATCGGGCCTCCCCCAAAACCTCTGGGATCAGAAGCTCTAAGGGTGTTTTCCAACTACATGTATTTGTAAAATATCCCGTGTGTGTGTGATATGTAGCCATGGCTGAGAATCAGCAGTCCTCCCTATGAGGTCACACTGATAACAAATAGTAGATCGGGGGTTGGAATTCAGATCCGTGTTGCCATTTCGGGCATAGAAGAGAAGAGGAAATAGATTTATATTTGACTTTTATATGTGGCTCCTCAGTTGCTTATAATAAAATATTTGGTCATTTATGAAGTACAGGAGTTTACTTAGTGCAGTTCCAGAGACTTGGAAGGTGTGGGTCACAGCACTAGCAGCTGCTCAACAACTGGCCAGTGCCTTGAGCTACATCACAGCGTTGAAGTGAGATTACATGGTGAGACCGTATTAGTTACTTTTCTATTGATGTGTTAACACACCATGACCAAGACATATAGAAGAAGGAGTTTATTTGGGTTTGCTGCTCCAGAGGTAGTGTATGTGACGGTGAGCAGAGGTGACAAGCAGCAGGTAAGGTGGTTGGAGCAGCCACTGGGAACATACATGTTAAACACAAGCACAAAGCAAGTAAGTGAACCAGAAATAGCACTGTTATGGGGGTATTGGCAGTTGTTGAGGGGATTGCCAAATTCATTCTCTGGCATAAATAAGGAATTAAAGGACCATGAAAGACTGAGACAAAGCCTCAGAGAAAAGAAAAATAACAACTTTATACATTCAGGACATGAGAAGCCTAAGACTTAAAATCTGTTAAGAGACGCTAGCTTGGGTATTTTATAGGGCCCCTAGTTCCTCCTCTTTCCTTTATTGATCCTGTCTAGACACCCATCCCTGTGCCTTCCTGCCATTTCTCCTCAAGGAGTCTTCTGGGAACATGAAGTCACCATCTCAGCGAGCCTGCCTTGGCTTTCCCTACCTATGTTCCACTAAGAAGACGTAAGCACAAGTCTAAATTCTCAAAGCCTGACTCTTGAGCACACTTCTTGCAATAAGGCCATACCTCTATGCTTCCCAAACAGAGCTGTCAATTGCAAACCAAGAGTTCAGATGCCACAAAGACAGAGTAAGACAGCTCTGGTTTTTCTATTGTATAAAACCACTTGATGCCATCAGGAGGGCTCAATCTCATGAGCCCAGGAAATACTAATAGCGTCCCAAAGTCTCCTCCTCCAAACACATTAGCAGATTTAGGATTTAAGTTTCAAACACAAAACATTTGAGATGTACATTCAAACCATACCAATATAGACTTAAATAAATGGATTCAAATTTAAACACATACATACCTACTATGTGTTGGCAAGTTCTTCAAATATTGATGAAGAACACATCAAGTATAAAATAAGTCATGCACGGAGATTCTTCCTGCTTGGGTAGTGCCCATATTTGTGTCCCTGCCTTCTACAGAGACTGCTCCGAGGATGCTACTGCAGATATTCAACATACGGATTAATCAGACAGCAAAAGCATTTGGCCAATCAGCATAGATTCTGAAATTAGCATAAGAGCAACGCTGAGGCTGTGACATTTGAGCCACTGGGTCCTGAAAAGGAAAGGTTGCTAGTCAGGATGGCTATAGCGTGACCCTCAGGAGCTCAAAGTAACAGCTGTTTAGCAGCTGGTATGGAAATTATTCAGAAGCTTAAGGACTGGTACACTGGTGCCACTGCTTACCTGTGTCCAGAAAAAGTCTGAGTGCTTTTAAAGGCTGCTCTAACAAAGTCAAGCAGCAATCTCACGTTTCCATCATAGACTGCTTCTTGAGTATTGTGAGGAAAAGGAGACCCACAAGTCATCTGCAATGCACACCAAGCAGACCCCACCAACTGCTGTGCGCTCAGCAGCCCCCAGCCACATGCATCTCCATGAGGGCGTGTCACTTTGCTGCTTCTTGGCATATTCCCACCCTAAGTGGCAGCTCCAGTTGTTCCCCAGCAAATCTCCAAGGCGATAATTGCCACCTGTGGGTTTCCTGTGAGCATGATGCTTTACACATGTGATTAATCAGAGAAGCAGAGGATTGTGAGCTGTTTGGAGGAGCGTGTGTGTGTGTGTGTGTGTGTGTGTGTGTGTAAGATTTAGATTATAGGCAGTGTTTGCTTACAAAATCGCATTAGCAAAATGGCAAGGAAAACAAAACTATGAAATCCCACAAACTGAAAGCTCACACATTATAAACAGCTCTAGTCTACCTGACAGTACACTAATTCTGACACCCAACACCATCTCCAAGAGGCCTTGAACCACAGGTGCTGGTGTTTCCTGGAAACCAAGTCGTAGCTATTTCTATAATTGTTAGGAAGGAATGTTCATCTTTTGCTTTCTAGTGAAACTTCATGTCTGATCGTAGCTTCTTCCTTGCCTACCTATGAAGATCATAGACTAACCTATGCTACCAACCCCTGATCTATGAAGCACGGTGTTTTTAAGCCACGAGAGAAAATCTGAAACATTTGCTAAGCATATTTGTCAGAACTGGTTGGGTGACAAGTGACAGAAATTCTCTAAAGTGACTTAATCAAAACAAGGGGACTTGCTGACTCAACAAAACAAATCTAAAAGACTGGGTGGTGTTGCATGTCTTTAGTCCCAGCACTTGGGCGGCAGAGGCAAGTGGATCTCTGTGAGTTCAAGTCCAGTCTGGTCTATGGAGTAAATTCCAGGACAGCCAGGGCTGTTATATAGAGAAACCTTGCCTTGGGAAAACAAAACAAAACAAAAAGACCAGTGTCTGAGTCTCGGGTGGATCAAGGGGCTCAGGTGACTCTATGCCTCTTCTGTCCTCTATTTGGTCTCATTCTCAGGCAGACTCTCCTAGTGGCAAGCCAGGAGGCCACCCAACAGCGTAAAAAGTAAGTTTACAATCTCAGCAACCACAATGCACTGTGTGAACCCCACTTTGAGTAACACCCCTAGCCCATTCTCATGGAGACCTACTCAGATTCCAGCATATGCTTGTAAACATACACATACACAGCTGGACTTCTGACCCCCAAGCTAAACAAGGCAGACTGACTCTGCCTAACTTCCCGAAAAATAGAAGCTTGGGGATTCCAACAGTGGGATCTGAATTCTAGATTTGATCATCAATCTCCCATATGAACCAATGTGCCAAGTGGACTAAAGAAAAAGAGGGCTGCTGGTTAGCCCTACACATGGTTATATCAATCCTGGGTCAGTGGTGGACAGTGGGGAATCCCACAGCCTCAAACTCAAGAATATCTTGCCAAGATAATCTGTTTCTGAAAGTCAGGTGTGGTAATATATGCCTGAAATCTTAGCACTGGAAAGCTGAAGCAAGGGTTTCCAGTCCAACCTGGGCTACACAATAAGATCCAGGTCATCCTGTGCTACACAGTGAGCTACTGTGTCAGTAAGCAAGAGGGGGGGAGGGGAAGGAACACTGTGTAGCTACTTTCTTGGACTCAAAACATTCCCTCCCAGTGGACGGAAAGAAGCTCATGAGACTCAGGAAGTTTATAAAATAATTAGACGCTGGAAACTGAGAAAACTGCAAGACTCATAAGATATACCACCCCCTGAGGTTATATAAGCAGTAAGCATTTGCTGGGGAGGGGACTCTACAGTGGAGCTGCCTGCAGGTTGGACAGGGAGATCCAGAGATGCAGCTGTCAAGAGTCCTCTTCCATGCTGATGTGGGCTGACTCAGTTTGCCATACCATAATCATTTCTTTGATGTCTTACCTGGAGTGAACAGCTGCTTGTCCATATCTCCCCCAAGAAAAAAGGATGGAGTGCATTCAGGGAGAGGATGAATTAGAACAAAAATAATACATGTGAAAATGTAAAATGAAACTCACTCGTAGTATCAATTACACACCCATTAGCCTGGCTTGCAGGATCTCCCTTGCGGCCTGTCTATTGCCTGTCTCATAATGTACTCTGGTTCCATTTATCTTCTTGCTCTTTATTCTCCAGCCATAATGTTCTTTTATTTTGTGCAAGGGTTCACGATGTTTCCCATATCAAGGACTTTATGTACACTTGTTTTATTTCCAAGAATGTTCTTCCACAAAGTCTGCATACATCATTGTCTCCTGGCTAAATGGGGGGTTGCCTGCATAATGCCCTTCAGTGAGCTAAGCCATATTGCTGAGGGGTGAGGGTAGGGAGGAACATCTTGCCAGTGGCATTCCTTGTCAGACAGATGCATTCCTCCCAGGGGTGTAAACAAAACTCTATGGGGGCAGGGGTTACTCAGGAAAATAGTGTTGGAAAGTCTATTATATGCAGGCTACAGTTGCCCTCCAGACTTGACGGTCAGACTGTACTGCTAAAGATATAAGATATTTGAGTTATAAGACATTGAGGAATCAAGGTGGTACCAACCTAGAAGCCTCATCCTTGCAGCTTTCACAGTATTAGAAGTTTGTATGCACACTTTCTCTGCATTCTACAATAACAACTGGCCTGGCAGGGTATGCCCACCAGTGCAATGGTGGCATGAATGTTATAGAAGTAACTGAATTATTTCTGGTTCAATTTAAAACCTGCTCCATAAGATGGAATTCGTGCCTACTACTGTTAATTGGTTAGGTTTCCCCCATGAGGGATATAGTAACAAACTTCCCCCTAAGTTCTTCTTTCCATATCCACAAGTCTCTCAACCCTCATCAGAGAAGCTTATTTTTTTTGCAATAGATGGTAGTTAATACAGAGATCTACAATGAGTCAATGTGTAGAGAAGAAGGGAATGTGTAATACTCAACTCTTAATTTGACATCTTTATCATACCCCCTCCCTCCAAGACTCAGATATTTCATGGAAGATGGGGCAGACAAATTTCTGAATGAAAAAAAAAAAAGAAATAAAAAGAAAAGGACATGGCTGGTCCCAGGTTTTAGCAACAGATGAATGAAAAAAAGAAATAAAAAGGAATAGATATGAATGCTCCTCGATATTGTGGAAGAGAAGGTTTATTATAGATAAGATGGAGAGCATAGACAGAGGCAGGAACATCTGGCAGAGTCCAGAGTAGACATGATTGTGAACCATGTGAGGAAAGTGGGTGGGGATGGGGGGAGGGGAACCAGGTGCATCAGCCGGGAGGTCCAAAGAGAATAGATGGAAAAAAACAGGTAACCGAAATGGTTGAATTATTTAGGAAAGGGTTTCTGGGGGAAGAGCAGCCCAGACCCTGGGATGGAGACGTTTAGGATAGGAAATAGGGTATGCAAGCCAAAAGGGTCCTGAAACAGGTAAGGAATGAAGGATGCAGGGAGAACACGGAGGCCAGTGTCTGCTTTGATATGTTAAATAGGCACCTCAGTCATTTGTCCCAGGGTTTGAAACCCAATAATCTTAAGAGTCAGAAATAGTGGGTGTCTACAGTAAAATATTTGTTGACCATGGCAGGGTCACTGCACACATGGACAAGATCCACACAAGATCAGGTCAGCCCAACTCCTAACGTGAACTGAGGAGCTATTGGCACCTGAGGGTTCCTGGGGGAGGAAGAGCCAGTTCTCTTTAGGGACAGAGCTCCTGAGAAGCTGTCCATTCTCCAGTAGATGGACCTACACATTTGCACAGAAGGAAGCACTCAATGGGGTCTTTTTATTAAGTAGAGCAGGGGCTGGAGAGTTGCCTCAGCAGTAAAGAACACTTAATTCTTTCAACGGACTCAGGTTCAGTTCCCAGTACCCATGTGGCTGCTCAAAACTCTCCATAATTCCAGTTACAGGGAATCTGACCTCCTCAGGTACCAGGCACACTGTGTCTCACATACATACATTCAGACAAAACACTCATAAACGTAAAATTTTAAAAATCTAAAAATTAAAAGAACACATGAGATTGGGAGAGAAGATGAGCAGTGGGGCAGAACTGGAAGGAGAAGTAGGATGGATTTGATAGAAACACATTACATACATGTATGAAATTCTCAAACAATGAGTTTTCTAACTAAAGAAAAAACTGGGCATAATGGCACATGCTTGCAATATCAGCACTAAAAAGGCAGAAACAGAAAGACGGCTGGGGGCTCCTGTCTAGTCAGGCTAGCCTCATCAGTGAGCTCTGGACCTCCAAAACCAAGATGACCATCTCTTAAGGAATAACATCTAAGGTTGACCTCCAGGCTCCATACACACAAACACATATGCACACATATACACGGGGAGGCACAGCTGAGACACCTACACAGGCTGTTGCTCTGTAATATGGCCACTCTACATACCTCAATCACATTCATTCTAATAAATACCAATTCTGACTTTCTCCATTTTAGTATTAATTGTTAATACTTTGAGTAAAATACTTAAGCCATGTTATCTATCTGTCCTAATAGTGTCTAGCATGGTGCCTCATAAAAAACATATGCATTAAATTTTGTTAAATATGTATTTTATTCATGTGCATGAGTGCTTTGTCTGCATGTATGCCTGTGTACCACATGCATGCCTAGTGTCCAAGAAGGTCAGAAGAGGGAGATGGATCCCCTGGAACTTGAATTAAAGGTGGCTATAAGACACTGGGTGGTGTTGGGAATTGAACTTGGGTCTTTTGGAAGAGAAACCAGTGCTCTTGACCATAGAGCCATTGTTCCAGGCCACATCAAAAAATGAAAACTATATGAATATGTCAAGAAATAGCTGAGGGCAAAGAGTATGACACAGTGGTAGAAAAGTTGACTGACACCACACAAAATTTCAATCCTCTGGCTGTCTCTGCCTGTCTCTGTCTGTGGTGAGGGGTTAAATGGTTGAACAGTCCTTACTATTGTATTGCTCAACAGTCTAAGAACTAGGGTATTTTACATTATTCTCACAATTACTGCTATTAGCCAGTAAGAAGGCAATTTTTAATTTGTAAAATGAACAATTAATTACCTTTGATTAAAAAATAATACTTGAAAATACATTTCTGAGATAGACACACAAATACACATGCTGTATTTGTCTAAGTCTGGCTATTTCTCCTATGAGGGCATAAAAGAAATGAGTTAGCCAGTATTACTGGGATGCTTTCCAGCTTGAAATGTGGGGTTAGTTTTTACTTGGCACACGTATAAACAGCACTTCTTGCAGCTGTTTAATGCATATTTAATGATCACTTTTACAGTAATCCTACATTAAATCATATTAACCAAACTAAGTTTCAGTTCTTCAGATGGCTGGCCAAAGGGCTACTGGGTCAGCACCATGGACAGGGGAGCAGTGCCAAAACAGCTAGGAAGGCTTATAAAATGACCGCACATGATGAGATGGTCTACCAAAGAAGCAGTTGGGTTAACTGCTCTTTTGGGGATCACAGAGAAGAAAGTCTCTGATATACTCAGAGGACTGAGGTCTTAGGGAAATAACTACTCTCCAGTGTCTCCAGCTTGCATTTATTGACCTGTGTGTGGATTCACTTCTCTGTTGGCAAATGTGCTCTTCTGCTCTCAAGACACAAACACTCGTGCTGAAGTCAAAATAACGCTTAACTAGCAAACATGAGGACACTGGTTGTCCTTTGAAAGCCTCTATTCTAAAGCACTGTTGATGTGCCTGGGGCGGGCTTATGATGTTACTGAAGTTGCTTCAAATCAGAGCCCTTGACTTACAGCAATACATTCTGATGCCAGCACAGAATACACAGAAGCTCAGAATTTATTTCAAAAACACTTCTGGATCAGGAGACTGGATGGAGGTACAGAGTAGAGAGATTAGCCATGAGCTGCTAACAGTTACAGCTGAATGGCAAGAACATGAGCTAATTCTACTTTTGTATACCTCTGAAATTTTCCTCTGAGATATGGGTATGTACTTCTGAAAGACCAGAAAGTATAATAATCTCTACAACTAAGAGGTAATGAAGGTGAGTCCAAATGTCTTCTACTCAAGGTAGAACTTTTACAGAAGAAGGTTGCAACTTCAAAAGACAGGCTTAAAATGTTGCCTTACTTAAGCCAAGGTGACAGAGAAACGAAATGATCTTTTTTTCTGAAGCAAGACCTAAGGAAAGCAATTTCTTAACCAAAAACAAATGAAAAATTTCCATGTACCTCCCTTGACAAGCTCCTGCACAAATCCAGAGGCAGAGGGAGGCACACTTCCATGCAGGCATGGTGATGAGTGCCTGGAATCCCAGCGCTCCAGAAGTAGAAGCAGAAAGACCACACACAAGACAAGGCCAACTGGGCTACACAGCAAGATTTTCTCAAAAAAAAATATTTTACATCCTATTTCATAAAGCTATCATCCTAATACAACAATGGGTGTGCTTCTCAGTTGTTCAAAAGTGATTATCCCACTGCTAACCAACTTCTTTTAATTAACCTGGCCTGGCAAGTCTTGACCCCTTTTCCAGTCTAGTAGCAAAGGTTAGATCTAATAGCTATTCCTAAGAGGGAAAATGTAACCTACTCAGTCCCCACCACTCCCTAATGTCCCCCACCCAATTCATAAGACAGGGCTTCATGTAGCCCAGGCTGGCCTCAGTCTTGATTTAAGGCCATGTACTCTTGATCCTGCTGCCTCCACCACCTCCCAAGTTCTGGGGTTCCAAGCAAGCACCACTTCATCCAGCTCCCTAGTGTCTTATACTCTGCTCCACTCAGCTCAAGCTAACATCTCCCTGAGTGCGGCAAACCTTCATGATTTTGAGATGCTGAGATACACACCTGGCTTAATACCATAAATGAGCCACAAAAATGAAGGGCCCTCTTCTTGTCCGAGTCTGAACCTCGGTTTCCACATGCATCCATCACCTTCGGCACTTGTGTCACCCTACGGAGGTGTGGGTGCCCTAAACTATAAATGGAGGCACCCCCATCCTCTTGACGGGATTTTTGTCAAGACAAGGCTTGCTCGAGTCGTAATTAGTCTGTCCTTTGGATCTCATCCCGAGAAAGGCTTCTTCCAAGAAATTTACCCAGGCCTCTTACCTAGACCAAATCTCAAATGCGTTTCTTTTCTTGGAAGAAGTCACCACAGCTACAGAGAACATTATTTGTGGCTTGTTGATGTTTTCCATGCCCAGCAGACTGAAAACTCAAAAATGGTAAGAGGATCCTGATTATTTTCATCCCCTTCACCATGTCTGCTAGGAAGCCAGTACACAATATATACTATTTTTTAAATGAGGTAAGACAAGCTGTGTGCTGGCTCTGATCTATCCCCTGGCAGACACTAGGTGCACCCACGGACTATGTCTGGCCTTCCTTCAAGTTATGCCTTGTATACATATGATGTTTTATGACTCTGGAATGTCAGAATTGGTCAAATTGTGGCAAAAACCCTGATTAATAAGTCATTGACCTGTTTTCTAATAAGCTACCGACTCTGAGAATAAGATTTGCGTTGCCCACTAATGAATGTCAAGAGCCTAAAGTACTGTCACATATAGGCAGGCACTCCATAAATACTGGATACGTATTCATGAACTGGAGGGTTCTGGGACATCTAGCTATGGAGTTTCACAGCAGTAGAGAAATCCAGGTCTGGTTTATTAGGTACCAGGTAGCCCTTTAAACCATGCTTGGCCACTCAGACCCGGAGCCTTGCACAATTAAGAGATTCCCCAAAAGAAAAATGAGACTTCTCCTGACCATACATTTGAACAGAGTCTATCACAGGGCCTTCCTCAGAACGAGTGCTGGCTCTAAGGATCCCAGACAGCAAGCACTCTAGATATGTATGGCCAAACCCTGACTGTAATCCTTCCGCCAAACAAAGGAGTCCCCCCCACTCCCCACGCCGACACACACACACTCGCCTCCCCTTTCACTAAGGAAACCACTCCACGGGGCCATCTCCAGGGCCTGCGGCGGGACGCTCACTGCCACTTCGCGCCGTGCTTCACGACCTCTGGAGAAAACGGGTCCGACCTCAACGTGTCCCTCCGCCCCGACCTCATCCCTCGCACCCTCACCCCTAAAGTCTCTCGGCGGCCAGTCACGGTGCTGCGCGCTCTCGCGAGACTCCTCCACGCAGCCCCCCCCCTCGCCTGCGAGGAAGCCTCACGCCGACCCCCACCCCCCCCCGGTAGCGAGCGGCGCATGCGTGGCCCCGCGCCTCCCAGCGCCCCCCGCGCTCCCCGCTGGGCGAGCTGACGAGGCTGCGCGCCAGCTCTTCGCCCCGCGAGGCCTTGCCTCGTCCCGCTGCTTCTTCTCCTCCCCATCCCCAACCCTGGCCGAGGCCCTCGGCAGCCTCGTGTGGAGGAGTCCGGAGTGCCGCGGGCGCTGCTGGGAGCCGCCAAGAGCCCCGTCCCGGCCTCGGACACTCCTGCCCCGCCTGGACACCTGCGGCGGCCTGGACCCGAACCAAAAGCCCTGGGCCGGCCGCGCCTCCGGTGCCTCGCGGACACACCCCCTCCCGCTCCCCGCCTCAGCCCAGCCCGTCCTCAGCCCCTGTGTTCCCTCCCAGCCCAGAGTCCGGTTCTCTTCCCGACCTTGGCCCCTAGAGAAAGAACCTCACGGGAGGGGGCACATCTTGATTGGAGAAGAGGGCGGGTTTGCAGACTTTTGGGGTGGATGCACATTTACCTTTTCAAGATTCTAATAAAAATTTGATTAATCAGCCTGGAGTTCCTTGTTCCAGCTGACGCGCTTTTATCCCCCTCCCGATCCGTATTTCCAAGGGCATTTAAGTAGGGGGCACTCGGAAGCTCCTCTGGGCCCTTCCTTGGAGCTAGACCTGTTGGCCCTGGTTGGATCATGGCTACAGTCCTGAACTCTCAGGTCGACGTGGAAGTTGAGGAGTGCATCATAATGAAAGTGGAAAAGGACTCGGAGTGGGCATCAGAGCCCATTCTGGCGAGATCAGGCAGCACCGAATGTGAGTCCTTTCGTAAATGCTTCCGGCAGTTCTCTTATGAGGACGTGACGGGACCCCACGAAGCTTTCAGTAAACTCTGGGAACTCTGCTGCCGGTGGTTGAAGCCAGAAATGCGGTCCAAGGAGCAGATCCTCGAGCAGCTGGTAATTGAACAGTTTCTCACCATTCTCCCGGAGAAGATTCAGGCTTGGGCACAGAAGCAGTGCCCAGAAAGTGGAGAGGAGGCGGTGGCCCTGGTAGCGCATTTGGAGAAAGAGACCAGAAGACTGAGAAAGAAGGTGAGAGAGGATTTTAAATGAAGGGGATAGGAAAGACAGGCGGGCAGGGCTACGGTGCTGGAAGAAGAGCTCATTATAGAAATAAATGGTACCAAAAAAATCCATAAGCTGAATCCCCCTTAAAAGCAGTTTTTCATAGAAGAGAGAATATGGCCTGTTTGTTCTAATCCTTGGTATAATGTTTCTACCAAAACTATCTAGACAGTATTAGATAGTTAATGCATCACAAGGTTTGTGTTTGGTGGGAGGGGGAGATGTCATGGATACCTGAGAATCCTTTCTAATCCTTTACTCTTCCAGCCATTGTCTTGTGAAGTGCACTTAGTGCCATGGTCCTTGGCAGTCATCCAGTTTAACCACCAGACCGTCATTTCTCAGCGTCCTTGCATGCTGGTATAGTCATTTTCAACACCCTTTTGTCAACTCATGAAATCCTGCAGTGTTTGCCAGGTTTGTGGTTTCACCTCGCACAGGATGTGTTTAGGAGTTGGTTTTATAAGTTTTCAGTCAACTAGTGTTCAGATTAGTTTGTGTGCACTTGATAAATACAGGGTCTTTGTAATAATGACCACCACCCCACCCCACGTGCACAAAAAAAAATGCAAATAAAAAGTGCTCTCCTGTTCCTGAACTCCTATGAGTCCATTTCGGTCCGCAGAGACATCATTCCTTCTCAGTTCTGCTGCCCTTTAGTGCCCTGGTTTACAGGTCTTTTCCTCTACTTTCCATTATGATGTCGACTTTCCTTTGCAGGTCAGTGGCCCCCTACCCTCAGAGAAGCAAGCCCCACCTGGAACTGTGTGGGAAGTAGCTGACTTTGAGCCAGAGCAACTGGAGACCCAGCGCAGGGTTGTTCCTCAGGAAGAAGCTGGAAGCCTCCACTCAGGATACCAGGAACAGCTGAGCCAACAAAGAGAGTATAGGCCTTTACCCAAAAATGGTAAGAAGAATTCAGAGTACACCCAGATCAGAGACCGTGTATCCCTACATAGTATCCCTAAGACTATGGCTTGCTCAGTATAGGTCCCTTTGATATCCATTTGAAAAATAAATTGGATACTTGTAAAGAAATTTTTCATCTGTTTAAAGAGTCAGGAATATGAGTTTACCAAAGTAAATTAGGATCATAAAGATGGAAATTAGGGGAACCTAGATTGTCCAGGGCAGCTTTGAATCTGGTCAGTTGTTTTAAAATCTCTGCTCAACATTCACTTTAGTCATGCCACATGTGTATGTGCTCTCGGCTGACCACAAGCAACTTGAAAAACTGTTGAGAAATGGAAACAAGGTATTTTTATTCCAAAACTTCACACACAAGATAAGGCATCCCAGAATGCTGTATGAGAGGGAGAAATGGTAGTATTTCCTAAACAAGGGATACCATACCTAGCTGCCCTCCATATGGATACAGGAAGTCAGATAGAAGGGAGAGAGCTGTCTCCCAATCCAGTTACCTTTCCATCTCCCAAAATGTGTCTTCACTTCACTTCACTTCATAGGCTAGCAGAGAGATCTGGAAAGAGCCTGTCTAAAGACCTCATTTATTTCTTGTTTGCACCCGCACTGTGATTTTGGGCTGAAAGAGGCAAGCCAACCTGAGTTCATAACCCAGTTCTCCTGTGTTTTATTTTTGTGGACTTAGGTTCTTTCTCAAACTTTCTATCCTCTTATCTGTAAAAGAAAATAGCAAGGTCGTTAATGGGCCATGAAAAATAGCCAGTGCATGCATAATAGTGTTCAATAAGTGCTCATTTATTTTCTCCCATAATGGAAAAAAATATTTTTAAACTTCAGCTATGAGTCAAAACAGCTTCCACTGAAAGAAAAGATTCACAGTGGCACTCTGCTGTAACCAACCCTATATAAAAGAATGTGTTTCAAATATTAGCAGACTCTGAATTGCCCCGTATTTCTTTATATCAGAGCTCCCTTTATCACGTGAGTTAGGTAGCTCCAGTAACTTTAAGTGAGAAACTTGGTGTTATAACAAATACCTATTCATAATGTTTCTGGACATTGCCATCCATGATGATATTTTCAAAAGGATAAAAAAAAAGTCTGTTGAAGACTGAGGAAGGAGGACAGAAATTTGAGGGCTGGATATCTCAGAAAGATAATTAACTGTGAAGGAATGCGATTTCAGCCATAAACTTTTCAAAGACCATGATGTTTTCAAGAAAATTATTTGGGGACTGGTAAGATAACTTAGCGGATAAAAACACTTCCTGCCAAGCCTGATGGTCTGAATTCAGTCCCTAGGGCCCACATGGTGGAAAGAGAGAACCAAGTCCTGAAAGTTTTTGTTCTCTGCCTCCACATACAGACCATGGCACCCACATGCAGACAGACAGACAGAAACACACACACACACACGAATACACATAATTTTAAGTGATTTTTTTTTACTTCTATAGAAAGCAGTAGCAAGCTTCTGAGCTCTGCTCACATGTAAATTACTCTTGAAGGTTTCCCTGTGAGCTCAGTGGAGGACATAGACCATTGAGATTGCTGTATAAAAAGTTCTCTTTTCTCCTGCACTGAGAAGGTTATTTAAGAGCTCGTTATACCCATTGCTGTACGGTTTGCTGTGTTGGCAGGACTTAACTGAGAACTAAGTTCTCAGTTCTTAAACTATTAGTTTATGCTAGGAATGACAAACCAGTAACTTGTACATCAAATAGGACTTGTGTATTTTATCTACAAAGAATTTTTGTTTGGGATTTGGAGTTTTTGTTTTTGCTCTTTGTTCTAAAGATTTGATATCTCACAAAAGTTCCAGGTTTCTGGTGTCCTATTTAGGGTTTCTGTTGCTGTGATAAAACACCATGACAGAAGCAACTCAGAGAGGAAAGGGTTTATTTCATTTCCACTTCACATCAAAGGAAGTCAGGACAGGAACTCAAACAGGACAGGAACCTGGAGGCAGGAGCTGATGCAAAGGCTATGGAGGGGTGCTGCTTACAGGCTTGCTCATCATGGCTTGCTCAGCCTACTTTCTTATCCCATCTATGCCCACCTGCCCAGGGGTAACACTATCCACAGTGGGCTGGACCCTCCAGATCAGTCATCAATCAAGAAAACACCCCACAGGCTTGTCACAGGCCAGTGGGGGCAGGCAGCATTTTCTCAATATACAGGTTCCCTCTTCCCAAATGACTCTAGCTTATGTCAGGTTTAGATAAAAATGAGTCAGCACATCTGGCTTCTCTTGGAAACATCAGAAATACTGAGTCTTCAAGTGTCACAGTCTCATGCTGAAGCACCATCTAGAGCCAGGCATAGGCTGTGCTCTTCAGTGGAGCATGCTCTGTCCAGTTCCCCAGTCCCAGCCTTCTCCTCGTGCACTGTATTACCTGCTTGCTCCAGAAGCATTGAAGTTGTGAGCCCAGCATTAGGATAAGGTAGGTTTGGGCATTGCTCTAAACTCATTGAAAAAAATCATCCATTCCTATCTGTAGATTTTAATATGCTCTCATTTCTTTCTTTCTTTCTTTCTTTCTTCCTTCCTTCCTTCCTTCCTTCCTTCCTTCTTTCTTTTCTTTCTTTCTTTCTTTTTTTGTTTGGAGACAGTGTTTCTCTGTTAGTGTTTTTTGTGTAACAGACTGTCCTGGAACTCATTATGTAAACCATGCTGGTCTCAGACTCGTGGAGATCCACCTGCCTCTGCCTGCCAAGTGCTGGAATTAAAGGTGTGTGCCACCACTGCCCAGCTGTGCTCTCGTTTCTTAAAAGGAGAAGCAGCATGAATTAAAGCACCACAATTCAGACTACTATATACCATAATTGTTTCTTCTCTTTTTCTAGCTCACTCTTCTCTCTGGGTTCCTGTCCCTAGTGATGAATGGAACACTGTAGATCAGGAGGTGACAACCCAGGTAATTTACTCCCAGGTTAATTGTAATTGTCCTCCTCCCTGGCCTTCCTTCTAGGGAATTCAGTCACAGTTATTTCCCATGTTTTTACTAGCCTGCATTGTTTACACTTCTTCCAAAGAGATTTCTCCCTTCATTTCTTTTACAGAAGAGGTTAGACTCAGTCTTCTCAGTAATGAACTCCTTGCTGGACCAGCTCTCTTACGTTATCGCATCCTCATTATTTACCGTATCTTCCACTTACCTCGACACATGACACACATGTTTCCTTTACTCAGTTCTTTAGGGCCCTCCTCTACTTCATCCATGGCTGTTCCTAATTTGTAGCCTTCGCAGTTGTCTTGGTAGTCACTGGTGTCAGTGTTGTTACAGGAACCAGAGAAAGATGTCCACACAATGAGAAGCTTGTCCTACAGAAAGAGTGTACATCAGAGTCCCACTCACAGGGATCTCCATCACGAAATCAGGAAGGAAAGTGCAGGGAGCATGGTTTCCCTGGGTAAGCATTTTTATATTTTAATTCCTACTGGTGATAAATAGTTGTAAATGTTAGTGCTTAAAGCAGTAGTTCTCAACCTGTGAGTCATAGCCCCTTTGGCAAACTTTTGTCTCTAGGTATTTACACTATGATTCATAACAGTAGCAAAATTGCAGTTATAAAATAGCAACAGAAATAATTTTATGGTTGAGGGTCACCACAACATGAGAAATTATATTAAAGGGTCACAGCATTAGGAAAGTTGAAAAACACTGGCTTAAAGAATCTCCACGGATTGTCTACTGTAGTTACTTACCTCTTCCCTTTCCTTATTCATGTACTCTTTCCAAAAAGAACATTATAATAATAGTTACAACACTTAACAGGAGTTGTATATGAATACCATATTTATAGTACAGGAAGTACAAACTTATATCCACCAGCCTAAAGGTCTGTGAAGTCACCAGGTCTTACTACAGTTTGTTTTTATTTAACAATAATGACTTCAACAGCTAACGTAGAGCTGCCTAATGGGTGGATCGAAATCTTAAATATTGAATAAAAAGTGATTTAAATCTAGTAACCTTGATGAATTATTTAAGTAGACAAGTGTGAAGGCATACATGACCACTATAGTGTCACTCTCCAGGCAAGTTTTCAGAGGACTGTCTGCATCTACTTCATAGGAGAGATAAATAGTATTCATTCATGTGTGAGTTTTAATTCAAATGGCAAAGACTAATGAGTAATATCACAACCAGAACCGGGGGAGGGGGGGCAGCTCAGTCAGTAAGTGCTTGGAGGCATGAAGACACAAATTTGGCCCTTAAAGTCCACATTTGAAAAAGTGAGCAGTGGTAGAATGTACTTGTAAACCCATGATGGGGAGGCAGAGACAAGCAGATCCCAAGAGCTCACTAACCAGTCAGTGTAGCCTACCCAACCCAACAATGGTATACTTGATCCCCTAAAATATGAAAAAGGTGAGCAAGCTAGGGGGGTTGCTCAGTTGGTAAAGTGCTTGCTTAAGAACCTGAATTCAATCCTCAGTACCCATGAGAGAGAGGGAGGGAGAGAGAGAACTAGATGTAGTAGTACATTCATATAATCCTGGTCCTAGAAGTGGGGCAGACACAAGTGGATTCCTAGGATTTGTTGGCAAGCTAACCTAGCCTACTAAGTTAGTTACAAGTCAATGAGAGAACTTCTCTGAAAATATAAAATAGAAAACCAGGTGAAATGGCATAGTTCCTAAAACCAGCTCTCAGAGGCAAAAGCAGCCAGATGTTTGAGTCAAGTTACAGGCCAGCCAGAGCTACACAGTGAGACCCTGTCTCAAAAAAAGAAAAGAAAATGACAGTACTTAAGGAATGCCACCTGAGGTTTTCCTCTGACATCTACACATATATACACACAAGTGCTCCTGCACACACATATACAGGGTTGGACTGTACCTGAGGAACAACACCTGGGTTATGCTCAGACACACACACACACATATACACACAGGTTGTTGGTACAAATGTTCACTGATACCAATTTATAACCAATGGATATAGAGCATACATTATAAACACTATAATCCTGTACTGCCTGATGAGTAACTCCAAGCCATACATACGTTTAAATTTTCAGTTTGGGGCTGGAGAGATGGCCTACCAGTTAAAGGTGCTTGCTGCTCTTCGGAAGATGTGTTTGTTACCTAGCACCTACATGGTAGCTCACAGCCATGTGTAACTCCAGTTCTAAGAAGACACTACACATACATGGTATGCATACATACATCTAGGTGTGCATGTGCATGCACACATAAGATTTAAAAACTGAGTCTTTTAAAAAAATTTTAAAAAGTGTTAAGTTTATTGCATTAATTAAAATTCAGTGCAACTAAATTCCTTTGTAGTCATATTTAAGATATTCAGTTGCCATATAGGATGGCACAATTAATGCTACACTCATCATCACAGAAAGTTCTACTAGGCAATATTAAATATAATCGTTGAAGTTCAGAAATTAGGACCAGTGAGATAACTCAGTGAGTAAAGGTATTTGTTGCTGAGATAAGCAATAGGCGTTTCATCCCAAGACCCACATGGTAGAAGAAGAGAACCAACTTCCACAAGGTGTCCTCTGACTTCCATATCCATACTACAGTGCACAGACACTCACATACACACATACATTAATTAATTGAGTCATAAAATAATAAAAAATATAAGTACTGAGATTATAAAATCAACAATATAATAAATGAATAAAGGCAAATCAATAATTATCTTTTGTTTAAAAAAAACAAATTTTAAAAAAATGATCAGTATAAAATAGCACAGCATTGCCAAACAGTGATGGAACACACCTTTAACCTCAGGAGGCAGAGGCAGGCAGATCTCTGAGTTTGGGGCCATCCTGGTTTAAAGAGTGAGTTCCAGGACAGCTACACAGAGAAATGCTGGTTTAAAGAGTGAGTTCCAGGGCTACACAGAGAAATGCTTTCTCAAAAAACGATATGTATCACAAAATTAACAAGGTGGTCCTCAAAGATTATCAGGCACCCTATCTGTTTGCTTTGAGTCACTCATGAAATATGCCATTAGCGAAGAGGGACTATACTTTGAGAATTCCAGTTCAGCCTGTCTCCTTTATTATACAATTTCTTATGAAACGACCCAGGCCCAGAGACACCTGCCCCAATCTTTTATTGTAGATTAATTCGTTATGGACTAAATATGGCCTGTAGATATTTTGGTCTGCATGATATTTTAGTTAAAGTTAGTGTAGAAAAAAATTTACATTTTTTTCTTAGAAATGAGACTTTAGAAACAGTCAGCCCATCCTCCTGCATGGCAGTACTTGACCAAAACTATGCCAAAGGCTCAACTGCCATGGTTCCTGCTCTGGTCGCTCACTGGCTGCTTCACCTTCCTAGAACTTCTGAGTCCTTGAGCCTGTGTGTCTCCTCTCCTACTTCTCTCACATAAGAAGTAAAGAACCAGTCTCCACTCCCAGTGCTTCTCAGAAAGGATGTGATTTGATGGGCTTCTCTAGGAAAATCCTGCAAACTTTCTATGTATGCTATGTGGAGAAGAAAGCTAAAGTCCATTGCATACATACTGGATACTGTGTGGAAAACTGTGCACTAGTCTTTGAACAGATGGTGTTATTCCTCAGGATACAGTGAGGTTAAGAAACTTGCCCTCCAGCCTGGCAGTGGTGGCGCACACCTTTAATCCCAACACTCAGAAGGCAGACACAAGCAGATCTCTGTGAGTTGGAGGCCAGCCTAGTCTACAGAGCTAGTTCTGGGATAGCCAGGGCTACACAAAGAAATCCTGTTTCGAAAAAACAAAAACAAAAAAATGAAAGGAAACTTCCCCCCACCAAAAAGTGAAACAAGCAGTGAGTAAAGCGGCGTGACTGAGATTCCCATTGGAGACACTTGCTCTTCTCTGGACTTAGATCAGCGGGTACAATTTGTTTCATGTTCTTACTGTTCTTATTAATTTTTATTACATTGATAGGATGGGCTTGTTTGGAGTTTTGGTGTAGGAGGTCCTTCTGTTTATGTGTTGCTTTCATTGGTTAATCAATAAAGAAACTGCTTGGCCTGATAGGGCAGAACTTAGGTAGGCGGAGAAGACAGAACTGAATTCTGAGAGGAAGAAAGCACAGAGAGCCACCATGGAGCTGCCAGGTCAGACATGCTGAATCTTTCCCAGTAAGCCACGACCTCGTGGTGACATACAGATTAATAGAAATGGGTTAAATCAAGATATGAGAGTTAGCCAATAAGAGGCTAGAGATAATGGGCCAGGGAGTAATTTAATTAATACAATTTCTGTGTGATTATTGCAGGTGTAAGCTAGCCGGGCAGCCAGGACAAAAAGCAGGCCCTCTTTCCATCAACAGAGTTTTTTAGTTAATGAAATGATTTATTTATTTTCAGTATTCACTAAACATATGTCTGTACCAATTAAAAGTGAACTCTCAGTCATGTGATGGTGGCGCACGCCTTTAATCATAGCACTTGAGAGGCAGAGGAAGGTGGATCTCTGTGAGTTCCATGTCAGCCTGGTCTACAGAACAAACTCCAGGACAGTCAGGGCTTTGGGGGGCAGAGGGAGTGAACTCATTGATTATTTTTCTACTTCATGAAAAAGAAAGTAGATTGTAGTTTCTTTGGTATAGAGAAAGGCGTTTGATGTGACTCAGACCCTGAAGCTAAATTATAAGGTTTCTCTTCCCTCCTCTTAATCTCTTTAAGCAAAACAGTTTCACATTGTTTATTTGATATATCTACACCAAAGTTTTTGTTTGAATATTTGTTTCTTCTGCCAAATTTTTCCAAACTTTTATTGTATAATTGGCAAATAAAACTTTATATAATTAAGATATGAAATTTTATTATTTTATATACATTATGCAGTGATGACCACAATTAACACACCATACCTCACATAGTTAACAGGTATACTTAAAATCTACTCTCAGCAAGTGACAAGTCTGAAGTACACTATTCTAAGCTATGGGCATCACTAGATCCCAGAATGTATCCTGTATATAGCTACAATACGTTCTTTATATGTGCCTGTATTGCCTACTTCAAACCCTGCAGAAACCAGTAGAAACCACTGTTGTATTCCTATATACATTGGGTTTTTTTAAGATTCTACTTAAAGCTCAGATAATATGATAATTGTCTTTCATTATCTGGCTTATTTCACATGATGTAATACACTCTGAGTCCAAGATATCTAAAAATTTTAGATATAGAAAGATCTCATTCTTTCTATAGTTCTCTTTTCTTTTTTCCGTTTTATAGATTTTCACATCCTTTATTATTACTTTTATTTTATGTGTATGAGTATTTTGCCTACGTGTATGCCTATGCATCACCTGTGTGTCTAGTGCTCACTCGGGGAGGAAAGAAGAGAGTATCAGTTACCCTGTAACTGTAACTAGAGGCAGTTGTGAGCTACCTTGTAGGTGCTAAGAATCAAATCCAGGTCCTCTGGAAGAGTAGCCAATGCTCTTAACCACTGAGCCATTTTCAAATATTCTTTATTCATCCATTGATAAAAATTTTTTGTTTATGCCATAATTTTCCTTAGGTTTGTAAATTATGTTCCAGTGAACTCCAGAGTGCTGGTGCCTCAGCTGTAGTTTGGTTTCCTTTACAAATATATCCAGAAGTGAGAGAGCTGGGACACATGACAGTTGTCCCAAGTAATTTTTCAAGTTCATTTTTCAAGTTACATCCATAGTTTTCCACAATGGCTGGACGAGTATACATTCCCACCAACAGTGCATAGGGTTCATTTTCTATATATCCTTACCAGCACTTTCTATCTTATCTTCTTGACGCTAACCATTCTAACAGATGTGAAGTCATACTCATTATGATTTTGATTTGTTCTTTTCTGTTAATTAATGATGTTGAGTGCCTTCTCGTGCACTTGTTGGTCATTTGCATATCAGATTCTTTGCCCATTTTTATCAGCTGTTTTTCTATGAATTATATGGTTCCTTGTACATTTTAAATTTCAACCTTTTACAACATATATGGTTATAAATATTTTCCCTAGACTGAAGGTTATTTCTTTACTTTGTTGATTATTTTTCTTGCTATGCTAAAGCTTTTATTGCCTCTTTTGTTGTTATAGCCAAAAAAAAAATTTCCAAGACTAGGGCCAATTACTTTTTTCCCTATGCTTTCTTTCATCTAGGACTTTTATGGTTGCAGGTCCTATGTTTAGGTCTCATGTATATACATGCATGTGGGGGAATACAGGGTGTTTGTGTACATATAAAGGCCAGTGGCCAATGTCTGGTATCTTCTTCTGTTATTTTCCTCCATACTTTTTGAAACATGGTCCTCACTTGCCTGTTGCCGTGTTCCTTGAAATGGTGGTCATGGACTCTAACCCTCTGGATTGGTGTCCATGGTGCCGGAGCAGTAGCTGAGAGTTTATATCCTGGAGATCCTTCTGCTGGGATTGCAAACACATATCACCAAGCCTGCCTTTTTCATGGATGCTGGGGATCAAACTCAGGTCCTTATGATTATATAGCAAACACTTTACCAACTGAGTGAGCATCCTCTCCAGCCCCATGTGCATTTAATGCATTTCAAGTTAACTCTTGCAAATAGTATAAGATAGAAGTCCAGTTTCACTCTTGTACATGTAGATACTCAGTTTTCTTAGCACCATTCATTGAACATACCTTCCTATTCCCTTATCAAAGATTAGTTGACCATATATGGATGGATTTATTTCAGGGCTGTCTATTCAAGTTTACTTTCTTTGTTTTATGGCAATACCAGATTGTGTGATTAATATAGCTTAATACAAATTCTTTACTTCACTAATAGCCCCAGTTGTGTATTGTGTGCATGCATGCATGGGTGTATGCATGTGTGTGTGTGTGTGTGTGTGTGTGTGTGTGTGTGTGTGTGTGTGTGTTGGGGCACATATATAAGTAAAATGAAAAAAATACTAAGTTAGCTGTGGCGACTCTGGGACTACACCCTAGCACTCAGGAGACTGAGGCAGACGGATTGTTATGAATTTGAAGCCATCAGTGAGTTTCAGGCTAGCCTAATCTACAGTGTGATATAGTGTCATCCAAAAGAAAGAGTCAAAACTAGAGGAATATGTCTTACTGTTGAGAGTATTCCTGAAAGAATTAACTAGACAAAAGCAGTATATACATGAGAGTAAGATAGCATTTCTAGATTTCTGTGCTTAAAGACATCATGTAAATAACTACAGTGTGCATGGTCCTGGCTGAGGAATGCTGAGCTGCAAAAAAAAAAAAAAAAAAAAAAAAATAGTCCAGGAGATGTTTCAACAGGAAATTTGGATGTGTAGTAATGACATCTGTGCCTATTGTGAAATATGTTTCTCTTACTGTAGGAGGCACTGTGTCTACATCTAACAAGATAGCCCAGTTGGAACAGAGAAAGGAACCATGGACTGTAGGTCTACATTCCTCAAATAAGAAGAATAGTGTTCTGAGAAGCAACTACATCAAAGAGAAATCAGTGCATGCTGTTCAAATCCCGGCAAGGAATTCAGGGAAAGTGTGGCGAGAACAGCAGCAGTGGGGTTTAGAAGATGAAAAAATTGCAGGTGTACACTGGAGCTATGAGGAAACCAAGACTTTTCTTGCAATTCTCAAGGAATCTCGCTTTTATGAAACACTCCAGGCTTGTCCCCGAAATAGCCAGGTATATGGTGCTGTGGCTGAATGGTTGCGAGAATGTGGCTTCCTTCGAACACCAGAGCAGTGCCGGACCAAGTTCAAAAGTCTTCAGAAAAGTTATCGAAAAGTGAGAAATGGCCACATGCTAGAACCCTGTGCCTTCTTTGAGGACATGGATGCCTTGTTAAACCCTGCAGCCCGTACTTCATCTACTGATAAGACAAAAGCCGTGATCTCTCTCCCCAGACTAAAGAACATTGGCATTAGTGCTAAAGAACAAGTCAGTTTGGTGGAGGAGGAGGAAGAAGGTGCTGAAGACTCCGATGGTGATGAAGTGGGTATTGAGTTTATACGCAAGTCTGAAATTCGTTCTGCCCCTGTCTTGTTTCAAAACCTAAGTGGTAAGAATTATGCTGTTTTTTTTTCTTGGTGTGAAGATAGAAGTGTTTCCTGTGGAGAAAGTAGTAAATTAGACTAATCCTGGGGAGGGTTATCACACTCAATGCTGCTTTCACTATGATGTTGCCCCACAACTAAAAGGGCACTTGGGTGTTTGTTGCTGTACCTAGCACAGCCTGAGTAACAATTGTGAGAAGCCTGCAAGCTCTTATTCAAGTTAGAGCTAAGCATGCTTTTAAATATTCGGTGATCAGGGTATAGAGATGACTCAGTGGATAAGAGCACAGGCTGCTCTTACAGAGGATCCACATCCAGCTTCCAGTATTCACATGGTAACTCATAACCATTTGTAACTCCAGTTCCAGTGAATCCAACACCCTCTTCTGGCCTCTGGGCACCAGACACACAGATGCAGACTTTCATATATACACATATCATAAATCATATTTATTATATACCTTCCTATGGAAGGAATATCATAAATCATATTTATTATACCTTCCTTTTGAAGGAAGGTAAGTGGAGCTAAAGAGTTCTAAGTTTCTAATATTATTTGAGGATTAGTATAACCAGTTGTATTAGTTTGTAATAGATGAAGGATATCTTATTAGTCCATACAGTATGGCCAGTTACAAAACAGTGTAAAGGATAAGAGGAAATGAAATACAAACTTTATTCTGTCCAATTTAAAAGGCTTGAAAGGAGAGTAAACAAAACACAAAACAATGAGTCACATAAAAGCAATAGGAAGAGCCAGGCCTGGTGGCACACCAGCTATAACCCCAGAATGTGGGAAGCAGAAACAGTAAGAGTTTGAGGCCAGCCTGAACCATATAGCAAAGCCCCTTCTCTAAATAAATAAATACAGAAACAATATGTCTTGGTTACTTTTCTGTTAATCTAAAGAGTTTGTTGGGGCTCACAGTTCCAGGGGATTAGAGTCCATGACCATCATGGCAGGGAACATGGCAGCAGGCAAGCAGTCTTGGTGCTGGAGTTGTAGCTGTGATCTTACATTTTTATCAGCAAGTAGAAAAGGGGGGAGAGACAGGGACAGAGAGAGAACTCTAAGTGGGAAAGGTGTGAACTTCTGAAATCTCAAAGCTTTCCCCCAATGATATGCCTTCTCTAACAAAGCCATACCTCCTAACCCTTCCCAAACAGTTCCACTAACCATGGGGACATTCTTATTCAAACTGCCATATCCTACATCCTGGCCCCCATAAGCTTGTTACCATATAATAAAATGCATTTAGTCCCCATAATCTTTCAGTCTTAAAAGTATTTAAAAGTCCAGAGTCTCTTCTGAGAGTCAAGACAGTCTCTTAATTGGAACCAACTGCAAAATTAAAAAAAAAAGCATGTTACATACTTGCAACATATAATACCACAGAATATATATTACCATTCTTAAAAGGAGGAATGGGAGCATAGTAAGAAAATACTGGACCAACGCAAGACCAAAACCCAGCAGGGCAAACCCCTAGTCTTGTAGTTTTGTGTCCAATGCTAAAAGCCTTTGATGACTTTTCCCTTCCAGCTTTGCTAACTGTAACACACTTCTCTTTTTTGAGCTGGTATCATTCCCTATATGCAGCTCTCCCTGGCAGATATCCCATGACTTTGGTACCTCCAACATCCTGGGGTCTCTAACACAATCCAATCTTCACTTTCACAGCTTCACAAAATGACTTTTCTGCACCTCCATACAAGGACTCCCCTGCCATATGCCTGTCCCTAATGGCTTTCCTTAACTGAGGAAGAAGATTCATAGCCCCTTCACTACTATATCCTTCGTGACTCAAAAGATAGAATCCTGTGGCCGAAGTTGCTGCAAGCTTGGGGTGGAATCCGGCCCTCCTTAAATTACATTTGCATAAGTTTTTTTAAGATTTATTTATTTATTATAAATACAATAGTCTGCCTGCATGTATACCTGCACTCCTGAAGAGGGCACCAGATCTCATTATAGATGGTTGTGAACTCAGGACCTCTGGAAGAACAGTCAGTACTGCTAACCACTGAGCCATCTCTCCAGCCCCTTGCATAAGTTTTGATTTGTTGCTTTCATTTGTTCATAAGCTTTCCTTTGTTTCAGAAGCAGAAAATTCCTTGGCATTTCCTTTTTACAAGCTGGAAGCTTAGCTGAATGGGGTGTTGTCCTGAGGACACTATTTTTTATTTCATTTCACATCGGGCCTGTCTTTAAAGTTCTCATCTCTTAGAACACAAGACTTGGCTCCAGCATTAAATTTCCTGTTGCTTTTCTTCTCCTCAGATTGTACAGTTTGTTTTTCTTTTTGCTCTGCTTGCTCCTTTTCATCATAGACTCACATAAAAGTGATTACTAGTAATCACATGATACAGTAAGTATTAGGCCACCCTGAAATCTCTGCCAATGAATACTCCAAAACTCTTTAGTTAGCCTTACACAGATTCTTAAGACAAGGGCAAAAAGCAGCCACATTCTTTGCAAAAATATCATAATAATAGTTTATAGCCCAGTGGTCTCTAGCTAATAATTGTTCCCTTCTAAAACCTCCTGAATATACAAGCCTCCATGGTATACATAACTTTCAACACACCACTGTTTTCCATGTTCTTACTAGGATAGCCCATTAAACTTCACTTACAGCATTCAACCACTTCCCTAGTCCAAAGTTTTCCACATTTCTTCAAAAAACTACATGGTCAGTCCTATCACATCAGTACCCTGTTCCAAGACTAATCTGGCTTAGTTCCATCAACTGGGATCCAGGCATTCTCTGTGGGAGTCTATGGGAGCCATTCTCATTCTGATAGAAATAAGTGTAAATATATCACTAATTACAAATTCACTGAACCAAGATTAATACATTACCGAAAAAAAAAAAAAAAAAAACTACACACCCCTCATCATAGGAGATGAACCCTCTATAGAAGACAGGCATTAAAGGAGATTAGGCCTGCTGCTGCTAACCTATAATCCCAGCACTCAGGACCTGGCAGGAGGATTGTAAGTTTGAGACCATCTTGAACTACACAGTGAGATCTTGTTCAAAAAAAGAAGAAGAAGAAGAAGAGAAGGAGGAGGAAGAAGAAGAAGGAGGAGGAGGACGAGGAGAAGGAGGAGGAGGAAGAAGAAGAGGAAGAAGGAGGAGGAGGAGGAGGAGGAGGAGGAGGAGGAGGAGGAGGAGGAGGAGGAAGAAGAAGAAGAAGAAGAAGAAGAAGAAGAAGAAGAAGAAGAAGAAGAAGAAGAAGAAGAAGAAGAAGAAGAAGAAGAAGAAGAAGAAGCAGCAGCAGCAGCAGCATACAAACCTACTGTTGAATATTTGGAGACCAAAACACACAAAATTAAACAACCAGTTAATAACTCTTTGACAGTAGCTATATCATGTAACAATACTGGGTTTCAGTTTCCCCCTGTGGAACATATGAGTAAGAACTCACAGGGTTGTTACTGGTGTTCAGCAGGACATAACAAGTAAAGTTAGTCTTAAAAGGCTAAAATGCATCACTCTTATTACTGATGCCTTTCCTAGTTCATTGTAATAAAGGTGATAAGTTCATCAATAAAATGAAAAACTAAGTCAGGCTAGGAAAGCCGGAAGTGTGTTCATGAGGATGTGTGCCTAAATTAAGCAGATCTGCTGACAAATGGAAGGATCGTCATGCATACACAGGTGTTTACAAATCTGAAAACATGAGGATAAGGCTCTTGGGTGTGGTCTCAAGTGTAGGAGTTTATAGATGGAACTGGAAGTATCCAGTAAATATTGAGGCTAGCAACTACTTTTTCCAAAACAAAAAGCATGTTTAACAAACTACTAAGAAACGTTGTATTCTGCTGTCTGTGCCATACAGATTATACTCTGTCTCGAATTAGAAGATTAGATGAGTTATCAGACTTAGAACTACTTACTTGGACATGACTCTGATTCTCAAGGAAAACTAGTAAAAGAATTAGTAGGCGATTTCAGGCTGTTCTTTTGGGGTTGTAATCCAGTGTTCTGAATGAACTACGTGGAAAAGACACTCTAGATGGCTGAGTGCTTCAGTTAGTCTCCATAACAGTGGCAGTGTCGAAGACTACACTTCCTCTTCCAATTAAACTGCTGCTTTTGGGATTTGCCTATTCATTTGAAATCAATATCTGTGCAACTTGAGTCTTTGTAACTAGAAACACGGCATCTCACTTTTTCTAGTTAATCTTTGAATAAAGAATTACAGATTTTTTAAACGTAGACTTTACTGTGTTTTACAAAGTTTGTTTCTGTATATTCCATATTTCCTGTTGCTATTGTAAGACTTTAGTTATAATTTTCTTTGTCCTTGAGAAGTTCATACATGTATGCAATGAAATATGATCATATCCACCCTCCATTTCCTTCCAGCCCCCCCAACTCCCCATCCAAACTTCATGTATTTCTTAAATACCCATCATTTATTTATGAACACACTAAATCCAATAAGTGCTCCCCTTGCGTACGTGAGTATGGGGCCATCCCGTGAAGCATGGGTAACATACCAGTGGGAACACTCAAAAAAGAATAGTTCTTCTTCCTCCAGAAGTTGTCAAGTACTACACACACGCACGCATACACACACACACACACACACACACCTATGCTAGAGTAGAGTTTCTGTAGCCATACCTGTTGTGAGTTCGTGAGTACACTATCATGTCCAAAAGATGGTGTTTCACAGTTTTTCTCCCAGAATAGGGCTTCTCTATCATTTATAGTGTGTGTAATAGAGAAGCTCCAGTCTCTTTATATCTTTAAACTTTATCCTTGAATGACAGGTGTGCACTGGGGCTATGAAGAAACTAAAACTTTTCTTGATATCCTTCGTGAGACTCGGTTTTATGAAGCACTTCAAGCCTGTCACCGGAAGAGCAAATTGTATGGAGTTGTGGCTGAACAGCTTCGAGAGTGTGGCTTTCTCCGGACACCAGAGCAATGCCGGACCAAGTTCAAAAGCCTTCAGAAGAGTTACCGAAAAGTGAAGAATGGCCATGTACTGGAGTCCTGTGCATTTTACAAGGAGATGGATGCCCTCGTTAACTGCCGAACGTCTGCCCTTTCCACCAACACCTCAGAAGAAATCCCACCACTCTCAAGGCAAGAAAGAGGACACATTGAGGTTGAACCCCAGGAGCCTACAATCTGGGAACCTGAAGAGACCTCACAGGAAGCAGTGTTAGAAGATTCTAGTAGCGAGAGAATGAGTGAGGAGGAAATTATAGAAGAGCCAGAATTCCAAGAACCTACAGACATACCTCAAAGCCTAACAGGTAAGGGTTATTGGGGTTTTTGGTCAAAGTGGGGAGAAAATGTGACTTCTTGAAAAACCAGTACACCTGGCACATGGCTCGTGCATGTTTATTCACTCAAATATTTGAATGCCGTTTGCTGTTAGAGAAACGGGAAGTAGAACTGAGTAAAGTGGGTCCTGTTCTTGTGGTCCTTCCCTTCCACGCTACTTATATTCTGTTGACTCAGGTTTGGGGACTTTAGCATTAGTTTCTGTCTTGGTGGTCAGGCAGTGTTTTGTTTCTAGAAGTACTTTAAAGAAGAATGTGAGATTCTACCCTTTAAAAAAACTTGGAGGAGGAAGGTCAGTAAGCTCAAATCAGAAGCATCTCACTGTTGTGTAGTGTACATGAGGAAAAGGATGGGCAGGGACAAGATGAGAAGTTTTGTCCTGGTCCTGAGCTCAGCAGCCTGCTCTTGCCCATCGCCTGTCCTCACTGGCATCTAACTGCCAGCTCAAGCATCAAATGTAGTAAAACCCCACAAGTGCCCTTTAAAGATCAATTTCCGGCCTCCTCACTCAGCATTTACATCCAGGCAAATGATATTACTTGCTAAGTAGACTGTTAATTCTGCCTGCCCCTACTTTTATTGTAATAGATAGCCATTATTCTATTCCATCTTTCTCTGTTTCTTGCCTAGACTATAAAAGTCTCAAACCCTAATTTTCTCAACCATACTTTTTAAGGGGGGAGGGTCCCAAGAGAGAGAGAGAAAGGTCCCAACTGTATCCTAAACTGGTCTAGAATGTATGGTCCTCTTGCCTCTAATTCTTGATTTCTGGGATTGTAGGCATGCGCCATCCTGCCCTGCTTCTCACTCATGTTTTGATTGAACCATCTTTAATCTGGGCTCATCCTATCATTCAAGGCATATGTTCTAGTGTTTTCTCTCTCTATGCTTTCCTGAAACAAAACTTCTTGCTGTGTTCTACATGCTCCGTAAGCTTTCTCATATCTAAGTCATGGTTCATGATCTCTCCCGAACCACCCACACCTTGAACATATTCGGCTCTACACATCTGTGTATCCAAATTCTTTCAACTCCCACACTTTATCTTATGGTACCAAACACTTTGATGTCCTAAAACCAACCTCCCAGGCAGCAGCATGCTCCTAAAGGATGGGAGCTCTGTCTCTGTAGCCACAGGATATGTCAGAATGTGAAGCATTTCACACTGATTTATTGAAGCCAATGCTTCTGCTTTGCCTGAATTAGTTGTAGAGGCCCATTAAGAGGAGCTAATGTCCAGCCAGTTACAGCAGAGCAAGGACTTCGTACATATGCTGTCTGGTGATACTTATATGAGAAATCATAAAGAGTAAATCTAACCAGGTTTTTGGCACACACTTTTAATACCAGTACTCGGGAGACTGAAACAGGCAGATCTCTTGAGTTTGAGACCAGCCTGGTCTACAGAATGAGTTCCAGAACAACCAATGCTACACAGAGAAACCCTGTCTCAGACAGGGTTTATAACTTCTTTAAATGTTATTTATTTATTTTTATTTTGGGGTTTTTTTCCCTCATGTACCACATGTATATGCCTGGTAAACCACAGAAGCTAGAAGAGGGTGCCAGACCCCTGGAACTAGAGTTACAGATAGTTGTGAGCCATAAACCCTATTCATCTGGAAAAACAACCCAAGTCCTTAACTACTGCGTCATATCCCAAGTTCCAACTTCCTTTTTAATAACTGTGAAAAGAATACTGGTGAATATTATTTTTAGATGACTTTCAGAATGTAACCAAATTACCAGTTACTGTCTGAGTCAACTAATAGGTTATAACTTCTCTAAATCCCATAACAATATTGAATCCAATAATAAAACCTCAAAAAGAGTACTAATCAAAAGTAACTTTACTGTAGCTTTTTTATATAAGTTAATGAACTGACTGTTGACTGCCTTCTCTTCCTCACCCATGCCAAAGCTAGTCCTCTAACCAGCAATTTCACTTGAATATGTGGAAGGGAAGTCAGTTGATACCTACGAGTAAGAACAAGATGTTATAGTACGTACTTAATCACAAAGATTTGGGGGAATCAAACCTAGGTTTAGCCCAAGATAGTCAGCTTGTGAAATATTTATAAAAGACAATAATATGTATTTTTAATGCAAAAACTGGTAGCTTTTATTGTGCAAGAAACAACTTGTGCAAAAACTTACATTTCTATACATGGAAACTTGCTGGGTAGCTAATAAAATAGCTACTGTATACATACATTAAAAAAATAAAAATAACTTCACTGCCTGTAGGCTAGCTTCTTACTGATCTTAGCACCACAGAATAGAAATAAAAACTTCTGGAAAAGAGACAAATGTAAGTCCTATGGTGAACGATTAAAGTTCAACTGTTCACTATTCTTACAACTTCCCTACACCTGCCCATGTAACCCTACTTCCTAAAGAATGAAAACCTTGGTAACAGTTCCAAAAATAACCAACAAAATTCAACAAAACTCCTAACACTATAGCAAATAATTCTGAGATCGTTATTATGAAAATAAAAATTTTCTCAAGCTGACCAAAGAACGGAAATCAACATTCTCACTTCTCTAGGAGTGATTCTAGTTCTTCCTGCAAGAACTAAGCTGCTCTTTCTCCCTGTCTTCTTTTTGTTTGAATTCATCCAGAACAGCTTGAAACCTGTTCTTGAGAGCCAAGTTTTCTACTTTCATGATGAGATCCTCCTGGCACTTTGCCCTGTCTTGGGTCTCCTGGAGCTTGCCTTTCATGTTAACAATCTGTTTCTGAATTCCCATATTGGTTGGTTCCTTCATTTTCTTGGTGCTGTTCATCTGACTCATTGAGCTTGTCTTGTAGCTGCCTCTCCAGATCTTCCACGGTGTCAATGATGTTGACATCTTCCTCATCTTCACTGCTGCTGCTGAGGTCATTGAATATCTCTCGAAGCTCATCGTGTTCTAGTGAGTCATGGCCCTGCCTGTGGCCAGACATTCCTGGAGAGGAGATACCGAGGCCTTGATTTTCGGTCTCCTTTGTTTCATCTTCAGCAATTATCTCCCAACGAGTGCTGACAGCTTCAGCATCGGTACTCAGCAACCGCTTCACTTCTTTTTCCACATCGGGAGACTCAATATACTTCTTCTTTGCTGTCTTCCGGAATCTTCTCTTTCTGACATTTTTTAGAGGTAGAGTGATTCCATGGTTCCAAACAAACTTTTTCTCTTTGTCCTTATCTTTTTTCTTGCTTGCTTTGGGATCAGCGGTGGCAACCGGCTCCTCCACAGGAGGGTATAGGTCACCATCTACTGTGGATACAAGCATCTGACAGATATCTGCTGTCTTGTAAAAGGTTTTTTTATCGATGGTTTTCAAGCTTTCCATAACACAAGGCAAATCTACCAATTTTGCGGCCAAGTGCACTTGATCCACCCTGACAATTCCATGCCGCCCGTCAGGGTGTAACTCAATGGTCAGTCTGTCCTTCAAGTTGACGTGTCCAGACTGCACCGCCCTTCTCACAGTTGAGGCATATTCTGGGGGCAATCGTAAGATAAACTGGCTCTCTAGTTCATGAGGCGCATCGTCTTTGCTCTTACTCATCTTTAATTCCTTGGGAGTTACTCCTCCAACAAATGCTTGCTGCTCTAAAAGAGTTCAGCTCAGTCAGCTGGCCAGGTACAGCTTCCCGCTGCCGGAGCAAAGCGGCGGGGGAGCCGTGCATCAGCCTTTTGGTTTCTCCGCGCTTTCGGCCGCCGCAGCCGCACACCGACCTGTGCACCACCAACGAAAGGGCTCAGGTTCCGCGGCGCGAAATCTCGACGGCCGTCGCTCGCAGCAGCGGACTCCGGAGCTCACCGCCTCCGTCCGCCACCCACCTACGCAGAAAACCAATAATGTGTATTTTATAATTTGCATCAAAGTGTCTGGATAGAGACCAGGAAATAGATGGGAATAGAGATGACACTGGATTAGCCATAAATAATAAATCATTGCTAAAGGTAAGTAAATAGTTCATGGGAGTTCTTTATACACATTACACTGTTCATTCTTCTGTTTGTGTGAATTTCCCATAATTAAAAGTTAATAACAAAAACACAGTTAACTAGAGACCAGGATGTTGTTAGAACCAAACTATGTCATTACAAAGCTTCTGGCTCTTCACTATGTCATGCTTCCCATAAAATTCACAGAGAAGTGGAATCTAAGATGTACTTTATAGTGAATGGGGTGTAATGAAAATTTAGCTTTGGAAATATTATAAAGGAGTATTTGTATTATTGTGGTCCCTGAGGTAACCAGAAAAACCAGCTACAAGATCATATGGGGAAAATAGTACCCTAGGCTAGAACCTGGCTAGCTATTGAAGAATTAGAAATATCTTGAGGAATTTGGAGTTGTCCATTAGAGATTATTCAAATAAGGTATAGTGTAATATTTTAGTGTAGATGTGAAAGAAGGAAAATAGAATGGTTTACAACTTCAGAGAGATAAGCCAAGTTGTTGCTGAGTTAATAAGGATAAGATGAGGAATGGTACCTTGAATAGCAATTCAGTTCAAAACAGTTCTGAGAACCAACATGGTAGCAAATGTCATTAGCCTTTTTATAGAACTGAAAGAGGCTAAAGCATAGTGTATCAGTAAGTCACAGTGTGTAGCCATAAACATTAAAGGATCATAACCATTGTAGGCATGATTAACTATTAAATTATTTTTGTTAATGTTGGAGTTTTATGAAATTTTACTATCTTTTCCTTTTCCAGATTTTGAAACTGGAAGTAGTATTAAGGAGGATCCAACACAGGTAATATTTAAGAACAAAGAGCCCCACGGAGCATTAATAGAAAAGTCTAAAAGATTTGTTTTAAATACCAACCCCAGTAGATATTGTAAAAGGGAATACATCTCAGGAAGACAATGGGAAAACCTTCAAGGAATTAGACAGGGAAAACTGATGTCTCAACCTAGAGATATAGGGAAGGCTACTGTGCATCAGAGGCCTTTTGTGGGAAGGAGACCATACAGACTTCTCAAATATGGAGAAAATTTTGGAAGGAGTGCTCGTCTTTTGTGCAGGATGACCCACCAGAAGGAAAACCCTCATAAGTGTGGTGTCTGTGGGAAGTGCTTTGGTAGAAGCAGGAGCCTAATCAGACACCAAAGAATCCACACGGGGGAAAAGCCTTTCAAATGTCTTGACTGTGGGAAAAGCTTTAATGACTCCTCAAATTTTGGAGCCCACCAGAGAATCCACACTGGAGAGAAGCCGTACAGATGCGGGGAGTGTGGGAAAAGCTTCAGTCAGAGCTCAAGTCTTATCATCCATCAGAGAACGCACACTGGAGAGAAGCCCTGTCAGTGTGGAGAGTGTGGGAAGAGCTTCACCAACAGTTCTCACCTCAGTGCCCATTGCAGAGTCCATGCTGGAGAGAATCCCTACAAATGTGGGGACTGTGAGAAGAGCTTCAATAACTGCACAAGATTCCGAGAACACCGGAGAATCCATGCTGGAGAGAAGCCCTATACATGTGCCCAGTGTGGCAAACATTTCAGTAAAAGTTCTTTCCTCACCAAACACCGGGAAGTCCACATGAGAGAAAAACAACTGCCACACTCTCCCTCTGGGTACTCACCAGAGAACCTGCTGAGGGGGAACAGTGATGAATTCAGGAAGACCTTTTGACAATGAGCTCCTTTTTCCACACGCCCGTCAGCCATCTTGCCCTACTCCTCCCATTCTTTGAAGCAGTCTTTACTTAGCTATAAATTGCAGTTCCCAAGACAGGCCTGAGAGTATAAGTAAGCTAAATTATTTCATCTGCCCTCACCTCATGTTCTAACATGCTCAGATTGCCTCTCTCCTATGAGTCTTGACTTTCAGTAGGTGAGAGAATAAGTTTTGTTTTTTTGGGTTTTTTTTTTTTTTTGAGTTGAGAATAAAATTCCCATAAGAATGTTGAGGCTAATGCTATTCTCCAACAACTTTCAAAACTCTTACACGTGGGTGAGAGTTCTTTTCAAATATATGAATGGTGAAACGTTTTATAGTGTTATCACCCATATAAGATCTTAGCAGCAACTTGACAATGGATTTTTATATCTGGGTAGAACTTTTAGGAGTTTGATCAAAACTATATCAGATCAATATTTGTTTTGAGGGTATAAAACAAGAGCAAAAGTTTTATAGCGTCCTTCAGATGTCTGCATTAGAAAGTTGATCCCAATTCCCTGTGTTGCTGCTGAAGTCATGTTGCTAATACCTTGTCCCCCACCAAGAGAAGCACTTACCCTTCATCTCCCTCTCTGTTCCTGAAGACTTAACTCCAGTGGCTGCTGCTTCTCCAGGGACAAGTAATCTTTCATTGTTCATCACAAGTCTATACTTACCTCTTAATTGTTGTAGGTGCTCTAGCCTGACCTTTTTAGACTACCTTGACCCACTCAGATGGGAGAGGATGCATGGTAGTGCTGTCTCATTAAGAGAAAATCAGACTTCAGAGTCTAGTTCTACCCTATCAGTTCTCAGACTATAAGACCTATTGATAAGCTAGCATATTGTAAACTGCCTAGCTCTACATTTCAGTGTCATATAATAGTATTTCTGAAAGTTTAAGATTGTAAGGAAGAAGGATGTGAGACCTGAAATATTTAATGGACTATTTAGGCCTGCTTTAAATCAAAGAGCTACTACCTCAGTCCAGACTACATTTCCAGGGTTGACGTCACACATACTAGCCTCTGGTTCGGAAGCTTCTAGTTCCTGTTATTAGGATCATAAACCTGACTAGAGAGTCCTAAATCATTCCACAGCTCTGTGGTTCACTCAGTGAAGGTAGAGCTGTTTATAAAGTTCCACTTCAGAGAATCACCTTATTTTCCCCATTTCCCTCCTCATCTGGGGGAAATGTCTTTGATAACCCCTGGCATTAGTCAGCTAAATATTGTCAGAAAGTTTCTGGTGGGTAAATAGTTAACTCATAGAATTACAGATGAAATTCAAGAATTTGATCTTCGGGGCTGGAGAGATGGCTCAGAGGTTAAGAGCATTGCCTGCTCTTCCAAAGGTCCTGAGTTCAATTCCCAGCAACCACATGGTGGCTCACAACCATCTGTAATGAGGTCTGGTGCCCTCTTCTGGCCTGCAGGCATAGACACAGACAGAATATTGTATACGTAATAAATAAATAAATATTTAAAAAAAAAAAAAAAAGAATTTGATCTTCCCAAACCAGTTACTTGAAGATGAGGCCTATAGCATTCATACCTTTAATACATAGGTAACCCAGTGTAGCTTTGCTTTGGGGGAGGAAGAAGTCCCAAGTATAGTAGAAGGAGAACCATAGTCAGGGCTCTTGCTAGGTTGTGCTCCTGTCAGATGCTCTCTTGTTTGAAAACATCTAGAGATGATATTTTTGTGAGTATATTTGAATCTTTTGAGACCCATTCAGCAAAGTATCAAAGAAGGTAGACACTAGAAAGAAAAGCACTTTATGGTGTCAACATAGGATGTAGCCTGTTGGAAGGCAAGTGACTCAGGCAAATGCTGGTAAATGTTTGTGATGTGTGTTTTTGGAAATGTTATAATTGTTGACATCTCAGTAGCTTATTTGCTGTGTATTGTCTGAATTAGAGACTTCTAATGGTACATGCAGCTTCATGTTGGTGCTCTGCCTAGACCAGTAAGATTGTGTGGTGCCAGTAGGCTTGTGCTTATAATTGTGTAGATGTTCTGGAATTCCAGCTCTAGAAAAGATGCACATTAGTATAAATTGCCACTTAGTAACATGTACACAGGATTGATACTTATGTGGAAGCATGATTCAAAAAGTAGATGGCTTGTTCACCAATACTTATGTACTGTTATATAGAAGACCATGTTGTAACCTCAGAGAGGCATACAAAATGATGGGGACCATGGTGGCTGTCCTCCAGCAAGGAAGTGTTACAGCAAAAGATAATCTAGTTAAGTCCTTGGTGATGTGGATGGTCAGTCACCCCACCTGGAGGAACTGCAGTCACATCCTGAAGACCTTTTTGTAAATTGCAAATAGAAAACCAGTTTGAGCACCACTTTTTGGCACATTTTCCCAGCAACAGAAAAGATCTAGGGCCTGTTTTGCCTCCACCATGACAAAGTGATTGTCTCCTGTGTCTAAAATACAGCTAAGTAGGTTTGTGTTCTCCTACCTGTAATCCTAATCTTAAACAATGTGTTAGGATGTGTGTTAATCTTGTGGACCTTTTCTTAGTTCTTAAGAAACAGATCTTCCTACCATCTTAGACCAAGGTGCTTGCGTGTTTCTCTTTTATCAACCAATGCGTGAAAGTTAGGATGAGTGATCACATTCTGAGTAATACATCTTTATCACATTTCTGTAATGATCCATAGATCTCAATACCAAGGACTTCAAGGAAGAAAATAGGTCTCTTTTTTAAATCTTAGAAACACTGTGATTTTTATAACTTACTGCTTCATTACTCTGGATGCTGGAAAGCTCAACAGAACAGTTCACCTCAGCCAACTACCTACACCTATTTATTTTACTCCGTCATATTTTTTTGGAGATTGTCTCAAGTACTATTTTTTTTTTTTTTTTTTTTTTTTTTTTTTTTTGGTTTTTCGAGACAGGGTTTCTCTGTGGTTTTGGAGCCTGTCCTGGAACTAGCTCTGTAGACCAGGCTGGTCTCGAACTCACAGAGATCCACCTGCCTCTGCCTCCCAAGTGCTAGGATTAAAGGCGTGCGCCACCACCGCCCGGCTTCAAGTACTATTTTTGAACAATGGTATATGTATAAACAGATTTGTTATTTTCTGGCAAAGACATTTTAGAAACTGTGTTTGTATTTCCTGCCTAGGCTTTCATTAATTTCCACAAATACCTTGCTAATTCTTACTGATGATTTTGTTACATATTCAGCCTAATTCTTTCACCTGGAAAGAAACATGTTTTTATGCATTAAATAGATCAGGGCTTCCTGCCACCAAGGAATGTGTATTAGTCCAGAAGCCAAAAGAAGTTTGATATTGTTACTACTTCCTGAATTTAGTTGGATAAATAACAACTTCTCTTTCTGAGTAGTTAACTGCCAAAATTTCAGGAGTGCCATGTTCATGAAGCCATGGAGCATCATAGAAATGAAAGAAATAGAAAGGCCAGATTCAAACCCATTGTATGCCACCTCTGGGCCACATTGAGTCCATCTCCTGGTTTAAGAGATGATAGCAGTGCCAGCCCAGCTTGCTTAGTAAGGAGGAAGGACAAGCCACTTGTGTTCAGTAACAGGAAAACTTCCCTCCCCCTATCACCCTGCAAGGCAAAGGTGAATAGGTAGATTGGAGAAAGTATTTTGTGAGTTCTGGCGCTCAGTGACAGACAAGATAATGGGTTAGGGAAACTCCCGTGGAAGGAGCAGCTCAGTGATTCATGTGGTCCAAAGCCTCCATCTCCACCTGAATGCATTCGAGGAGCAAGTGTAAATGGACATCTGTCTTCGTTCTGTATTAATGTTCACTTAGATGTCTTCTTGAGATTGTATGTGGAATGTCTAAAATAAATAACTATCTTTGGTTTGCTATAATGTGAAGGATGTCTTTATTTATAAAAATGAATATTTAAGAAGTTCAAGGCCAATCCTTAACTAGTAAAAAGAACTTGAGTTCCATGCCAGCTCACAGCTGCCCTCCATAGCCAGCAGGAAGGGACATGTGAATCCACAGTGGTTCGTATACAGCAGTCCTCCAACTGCCGTTGCCGTTATCCCAAACAATAATTTGCTTTACTTCCATGGTAAAACTGATGTTGTACAGACATACTACATGTGCTTCTACAAGAGTCGCATGCCAGATTAACTGGAAGAGATCCTAGCTGTTTCCCTAAAGCTACAGTTGTAGAAAATGAAGACTTATTCTCTTAGCGTCTCCCGCTGGGCCTGAGGGTAGAATGTACAACAGATGGCGGAAGAGCGACAGTATGTGGGGGAGTCTTCCAGATAAAGGCCCCAAAAAGTGACAAAGCCTCAGTGCTTGTCTACCACCCAGAAGAAACGGGGTACTGATTCAGCAACATCACTAGGCTGGGAGAGCCAAGGGGAGACACATGGTTTTGACAAGATCTGTGTAGAAATCTCTCAGCCCCAATTCCTCATCTCTCATGATGAGAATATTTCTCCATGGTGAGAGGAGCATCTTTCGCATAGGTAAATCTTTCACTCCTCTTCTGAAAGAATTGTCAGAACACTCCCTTTTGAACAGCTATTTCCCAAGTGCTTTTAGCCCAAAGCATTCTATGCAAAAAAGAATGCTTTTCTTTTTTGGTGGAAAATTCTGTCATTCTTTATAGTATTGCAATTTTTTTTTTTAATTTGGAGGATGGAAGACAAGGTCTATGTAGCCCAGGTTTGCCTCAAACTCTTAATTCTCCCACCTCAGCCTAGTGTTGGAACTACGGGTGAATGCTACCAAACCTTTCACAGTCTTGCTCTTGACCACTGCTTTGATAGAAGAGTTCTGTGGTTTCCATTAGCCTTTCTCACCATAACAATCATGATCAATGTAGAAGGTCAGCTTCTTTGTGCATGTATATTCTCAGTTATACAACCAGAAACCATAGGAAGAATGGCACAGTAAGATGGCTCAGTCCAACCACTAAATACAGAGTAGATTCAAGGTGAAGGGTTTCTATCACTCTTATCACATGGATTTTTTTTTTTATTTTTTGAGACAGGGTTCTTTGCATAGCCCTGGCTGTCCTGGAACTCGCTCTCTAGACCATGTTGGCCTCAAATTCACTGAGATCCAGCTGCCTCTGCCTCCCAAGTGCTGGGATTAAAGGCGTGCACTGCAACTACCACCCAACTCACATGGACTTTATAACTTGCTGCTTTGTGCTACAAAACTAACTCAGTAGTAATTTTGTAGACATTTGATTTCATATTGCTTTGTTTGTTTATTTTTTGTTATTGGTCTTTTGCTCATGTATTATGGTTTCTGATTGTGATTTTTTTCCTGTGTGAGTTTTTTGTTTGTTTTGGAAATAAACAAAGAAAGGGCATGGAGTTGGGTGGGTGGGGAGGACCTGAGGGAGTTGAGGAAGAGGAAAAGCATGGTCAGAATACATTGAAAAAAGCTTTCAACAAAAAGGAAAAAAATTTAAAAATCATGGGTCATTTATGAAAGAAAAGCATTTTGATACTATGGAGAAGCTCCAGGGAAAGACCATATCAAATACAACAAAAATTGGCGTGAAGCTGAACTAATCATGATGCATGATCTTTTTGATGTGTTCTTTGATTATATGTACGGTTGTTTTGCCTGTATTTATGTCCGTGGACCATATGCATCCAGTACCTAGGAGGTCAGAGAGAGGAGCCAAATACTTTTGAGACTGGATGGAGTTAGAGATAGTCATGAGCACCATGTAGGTGCTGGGAATCACACCTGTGTATGACCCATGATTCATAGAGAAGATGCATGCTGACCTGGAAGACATGTTGCTACTGTGTCTTCTTATCTCTTTTTCATTCTGCTCATATCTCCCACACCCATGCCACTAGTCTCTACTGCTTGCTGCTATTCTCCTCCCATGGGAGGTCTTGCAGCTTTGCCCCATCCCCACCTCACCCCAGTGGAGTGCAATGGATGTGGGTTGGTCCATATCCAGACAGCACTGGGCATTCATCAAGGCCCTGGGCTCTACATTCAGTTTCAGCAGGGTCTTCTGACTAGAGTCTAAGAAAACGGACATGGTGCCCCAGGCTGAGTGTACAATAGTTCTGCCTGAGTGCAGATAGGCTCTGAGTGGGACCACACCTAAGTACCTGCATTGGCTCTGGAAAAGAGCCTCGATTAGGCTTAGCCAGACTCTGCAGCTCCACCAGGCTTTTATTTCCTCCCCATCTGTATCCATGTCTTCAATGAAAGAGTTGTTAACAAGACAGTGGGAAGGAAACACTAAGTCATTTAATATGAAGTCACATTGGCAGCTGGGGAAGCCAGGAGGTCTTTGGGCTCCTGAAATCCCCTCTGTAACAGTGGGATCAAGGGGAAAGAGGGTGGGGAGAGCAGGAGGCTCAGTAGCAAAGTGCTCACCTAGTATGCATGAGGCCTTGGGTTCCAAACCCAACATATATATGTGGGGAGGGAAGAAGGGAGAGAGAGAGAGAGAGAGAGAGAGAGAGAGAGAGAGAGAGAGAGAGAGAGAGAGAGAAAGCAGTTTGCTTTAGCAACCACTTTCTCCACATGCTCATCTCTCCTGTGACCTGCCCTCTGAAGAAAAACTCTTTTTCTGTGTGGTCTCCACCTGTCTTTAGGCCTTGCTGGCCATACATTCCCAGTTGCCATCCATGGACACAAAGGAAATCCAAGTTCTGGGAGCATGCGCAAGACATAGCAGCATCCCGTCTGCCTGAGAAGCCAGGCCAAGGTCAGCTGCTGGCGCAGTAGCTCTTCTGAGCTCAGCCCTGCAGGAAATGATCCGATTGTCCTGTCCTCAGCTCAGGACGGGCAGCTGAGGACACCAGGCAGTGAGGAGGACACCAGGCAGTGAGGACGCCACCAGCAGCGCTTCATCTTGCCTTTAGGATTAGGCGGGTTTTCTCATCTCCAATGAAGAGCCTAAAAATAAATTGTCCTGTAAGGTCTCCATTCCCCTGGAAGAAAGACCCAGCTCCCATTACTAATCGCAGGGCCCAGAACTCTGTAGACAGGTGGCTCCCTGAGCTCAGCCCCCTCAGGCAGAAGGACGCTTGTGGTGGCCATGCAGAAATCAGCAACAGAGTGATTAGTGGTGTCTTACAGCAGGCCCTGGACATGGCCTGAGGCCACTGCACTGCAGTGCGCTGTGGTACAAGAAGGCCACACAGCCAGCCCAGATCCAACCCTCTTAGACACAGTCAAGGGAAATGAGGAGGACCTGGGAGGAGTTGGTGCCTCGAGGGGAAAAGAGTATGATCTAAATATATTGTGCAAAAAAAAAAAAAAAAATTAAATGAAAAAATTTCAAGACTGTCTAAATGTGAAGCCCACCCATGGGAAAGGAAAGTCTATGAGATATTCCAAGTCCCCAGAAACATGTCTGAGCACTACTTGGAGCCAGAGTCACTCATGAGCATCTCACTCCTAACTCCAAGAGTCAGTCCCCTTATAAAGAGAATTTCTGTCACTTGGAGCCAATGGCCCTAGACAGGGCCAGTTCAGCGAGGGTCAGTCTACCAGCTGGAGACTCCCTGTCGCCCTCCTACCTAATGAGCAGTCCTACAAGGAGGCCAGCCAGGAGGGGGCCCAGCCAGTAGATCCAGTGGAAGTCCCAGTAGCCAGCCATCACGGCGGGTCCAAAGGCACGAGCAGGGTTCATGCAGGCTCCGGAGATTCCACCCCTGAAGACACACAGATACACCAGCATCTCAGAAGGGCCTACCTCAAATCCACACCCTTAATCAGATTTGCAGTCCACCCCACCCAGACACCTCTTCTATCTAAACTCCCAGGGGCTCCTGGGTGGATCTCAGAGACTGTAAAAGGCAAAGGATGATTCCTACGTGACCTTTATACAGGCCACTCCCCACACATTCTAGAACAATAGCAAGCAAAAAAAAAAAATGCCTGCTTAGTCATGACAGGAGTTAATAATGGAAACATCCCTTTCCAAAGTCTATAAAGTAAAGTTCGAGGAACATCCCTCACTTTGGAATCCAGCTGACCTACATTCAAAGTCCAGTCCAGGCAATTCTACTCTGTAACCTTTGTCTAACCTCTCTGTATGAAATGAAAGTGCCCAGCCCATAGGCTGTAGCTAGGAATAGATGACAAAATGTGCGTGTCTTGATGATCACTGTAGCGTGACAAACCCATTGAGGTCCTCATGCCACAGATCTGTGCCCTCCTCCTCCAGAAGGGGTCTGTTTCTCAGGTACACCAAAGGGGGCGTGTACCCTAGGCTCACCAGAGGAGGCTTGATTATAAGGTGTGCATCTAACTCTGGGTACTGTCTGCAGACCCCATGCCTTCAGGCTGGGCCCTGCAACATTCACTGGGTTCTGTACCCGAAGCCTGTCCAAGAGGTAGAGCACACTTGTAACTAACACAAGTGTCACCAGAGGGCAGAAAAGCACCGCTACTACTGATCTGCATTCCCAGCACACCCAAGGTAGCAATGAGACCTGAACACTGAGAAAGGTTTGGTTCTGTCTCCAAAAGGAAGGAAAGAACTGAACTTTTGGAAGTGACCTCTTACACATGTCCTCAGATTATGGGTGACTGTCCCAGGTCTGTCACTTTATTTAGACTCTCAATGACCCTGCGTCATTTCTTGCCTTTCTGAACCTGTTTGAGTACCTGAACAATGGGAAAAATGATTCCTTACCCAACTTTGTCTCCTTAATGCCTCCCAGAACAAGAGGCTCAAAATAGAATAGGTGGGTAGAGGAATTTTTTGGTAAGACTGATGTCCTGAGGAAACGTTTTATTTCTACTACAGAAATTAGGAACTTTTATAAAAATCCAGGCCTCTGACTTAGCCCTAACTGAAGAAGAAGGGTCACCACATTCCCACACAGCCAAAAATCACCTAGCACTGTCTGATGCCACATACCCCACCATTGCCCGTCACCTGCCCCAAATCAGCCCACTGTTTCCGTTTGCCATGCTTCCCTGGCCCCTGTTGGCAACTGAAGCTGTAGTCTTCAGCCCTGATGTGGGCCCACATCTGGGCATGGCCATCACACTGCTGAGGGACACTTACCCTGCCAGTATATCCACAGTGACAGATAAGCCAATAGAGAATGGGGCCAGAGGACTCTTCGTCTTCTCGTTGACAGCGCCCATACACACGGCCAATACCAACAGCATTGTCAGAATGATCTCTGCCCCCAGGGCTACTGCCACCTGCCCCTGCTCCTGAACTGCTGCAAAGGCTGCCCCAGTTGCATTCCAGAACCTCTCCTCAGGACTCACCGCCTGTCGAGAAAAACCACTCAGTCTAGGACGGAGAGACGCTGGGAGCTGGGCACAGGGGTCTACCAAGCAGGCCTGTGCTCCAACCCAACTGCAATGGGACATATCCATGCCGGCACCTCAGTTCCTCTCATTTGTATGTGTGACTTCGGGAGCTACAAGACCTCTCTGACCTTGCTTTGCTCATCTGAAAATTGAGGGTAACAGGTGATGTGTTCTAAAGCCTCTGCTGCTTTATATAACCCCCTGTGAGGAAAAGAGCACAAAACGAGCCTGTCTCACGAGCTCTGGAAGCGGAACAAGTGTCAGGCAGGACCTGCAGGCCTTGAGGAAGGCTGAGTGAGGGGTTGAAAGGGTCAGCCTCAGGGGAACAGGCACTGCTGGGTCAGAAGAGGGGGAGAAGGGAAGAATGGAAAAGAGGAGGGAGCATCGAGGGAGGGAGGAGATTGGGAGGGAGAGCAGGCAGAAGAAGCCCGTGGAATTATGTGTAGAGCTATAAAATCTTTGGCCCAGCCTAGGGATGGCATTCTATGGCAGAGCACTCCTCTGGCATGCCGAAGGCCCTACGTTCCATCGCCAGTGCTGGTGGATGGGGAGCCTGCAGCTAAGAAGAACTTGCTTTTAAAAAAATATATTTTTATTTATCTTTGTGTGTATGAATTTTTGTGCTCATGTATGTCTGCGTCCCAGCTGGATGCCTGAAAACCACAGAGGCCGGAAGAGGATGTGGGACTCCTGGAACTGGAGATCCAGTTGATTGTGAGCTGCCAGGTGGGTGTTGGGAATCTCTGGAGGAGCATTCAGTGCCCTTGACCATTGGGCTATCTCCTCAGCCCCAAGACTAGCTTTTTTGATTGGTGGAAGGATTTCAAACATAAATTGAACATCAACCCAAGAGTTGGGAGGTGAAGAAAATCCCATCGGAGACAAGCCAGCAAACCAGTCCCAGCAGGGATCACCAACCTTAGCCAAGGCAGACCCAATCAGTCCCCCAAGCAGCTGGGCGATCCAATAGGGAAGAAGCAGCATGACATTGAGGCCTCCAATCAGTGTGACTCCCAGCGACACAGCAGGGTTGAAATGTCCACCACTACAACCAAGAGGAGAAGGAAGCCTTGAGGCCAGGTCCAAGGCTCACCACGAGGTGAGACTATGTACGCTAGCCTGTCCCTCAAGCTGGGCCTGCAGGATGGACCGTCTGAGCCCTGCTGTAAGTAGAAATGCAGCAAATCCCCCATTTTCCCAGAAGAGCCTTGTGGTGGGATGGAGGCTCAGAGGGAGCTGGGGATGGGTGGCCAGACCCTAGGTGGCCTTGGGGACAAACACATAGGGAGAAATCCATGAATTCCCCCAGACCCCTCAGAGCTGGCCCCAGTCCTCCAGAAATGGGGCCAGGATCCACATCTGCACACCACACAGCAGACTGCAAAACCAAGATGTTGGCGTGCATCTCTGCCTGCTAGTCATACTCGGGGCTTCACTGAACCCAGCGGTTGTCGTCTTCTATGTCCTGCACACAGGCTTGGTGGCTCACCTTTTCACCCAGCCAGGAAACCACAAGGCCCACCTAGATGGGTTACGTGCCTTCCATCCCACTCACAGCCTCCCTTGGACATCTAAAGAGACAGCAGAGTGTCCAGTCTTTCTTTCCAGAGAACAGTATATCACTGTCCTCACTCAGATCTGGTTTCGAGTGAGATCAGAGAGAGAGCAGCCCTATCCCAGTTCACCCAGTCAGAGGTCCCAAATACGATATCCACTATTACAGTTGGCTTTTTTAGGAAATGGCCCGCTTCCCTCCAACCCATCCCACTGAGCCCCTACCCAGATAAAAGCCAAGGAAGAGAAGGGTCATCTTTCTACCATCCCCTACCCCCGAAAAAAACACCTTTTGTGGGAGTAGAGCTCCAGCAGCCTTCTGAGTACCACAGTGGATAAACAAAACCTGGCTGGATCTTCTATGCTGCTGTGCTTTTCCTAATTCACTTCCACAACACCCCACACTCTCCTGAGGCACTCAGCTTTGGGCACTAGAGTCAGACACTTGAACTTGACTCCTGGCTCCGCCCCCTCTAGCATGGACCTCTTACCAGTGATGTGGACTTTCTGTTTCGCAAAAACAAAACACTCCTCCCCCCCCCCCACGCAAGAAGAACAAACAGAACATGGGAAATAACACGACCTATTCCATGAGTTTATGAGAATAGAATGGCATCAGAAGGGTGCTCGGTATAGAGCAGAGGCGTAGTTAGCAATAGGTATGTGTTGGCTTGGAAAATAACTTTAAAATATAGTTACAGTATTATTTCCATTTAACAGGCTTGGAGGGTGACCTGCCCACAGAAATCACAGGCTGCCGAGCTAGATGACCCCACTCCATATTTGTAAGACCCCCCCCCAAATGGGTACCCAAGAGCTCCCCATATTGGCACTAGGCTAAATACTGGGAGCTGGTCTTACCTGATGTTTCCCAAGGTCGCGATGACAAGCCCCAAGGCCAGCCCGTGAGCCAGGGCAGGCTGCAGGACCCCAGTGTCTGGACTGTTCTGAATGACCGATAGACACCCGATGAAGATGAAGAAGGCAGAGCCCAAAAGTTCCACCATACACGGCTGTACATATCGCTCATAACAGGACACACGGCATCTGCCAGCCATGCTGGTCTCCTTCACCTTGCCCCCACCTAGGTCCACCTCACACATCGGCGTCTGCCGTAAGGAAAAAGAGAGGAAAAACGGGTGGCAGCAACCCCCAATCTGAAGTTCCCATCCCCAACCCTGGTGCCTTTGCCCAGGCAACAAACTCACCTCCCCAGACATCAGTGCAAGAAGGTCCAAGCCGGAACTACCAGGAGCAGCACACTAGCTACGCTAGAATGTGCACCCTTATCTCCAGAACAGAGACCGGTCCGCTACAGACAGCAGCTTTTAAAGGATTGGGGACGTTCCCCAAAGGTGTCCAGAAAGCAATAAAGCCTGGATGGGAGGTGCCCTAGAAGGGTAAACTTTTTTTTCTCTAATCTCAACAGGGCAAGGGCCACGTGGAATCAATGATTGCTGGGCTTGGTGCCAACAACGGAAAGGTGTGGCTCGCTTGCATCACGTGCTGAGCATTCTCCATGGCCCCTTCCATGGTGCCTCCTCTCTCCAGGGTCCAAAGGTGGCCAGCGTGTGTGCACAGGCATGAGGAGGGCCTCCACCAGGAGAGAACTGCACAGTCAGTAGCAGCCAACCCCTCTACTGCTATTGTTCTGTCCTCAAAGGTCCTCTCGCCACCTAGGACCTTTTCCACACTCATCCTCATAACTTGATCCAGCAAGTGTGTGTGTGTAAATGATGGCTGACTGCCTGGGGCAGTAGACACGATGTGGCACTATTGTGTGTGGTAAAGCTGGTGGACTTTGGAAACCCGGTGATGGGTGGGACCTACAGCCTCACATACTCGAAGCCAGGGCACCACCAGTGAGATGCGCTCCCCGCCCCCCCACCCACACACACACACCAACTCAGACTGCCTGCATCAAACCCCCAGCCCAGCATGAAGCCAGGAGCTAGTCATGCACCTGAGTGCCACTCAACTCCTTCCCCTCGGCTGTTCTATCTGCAGATGACAGGGACTGAACCGTGTCACGGCATCCGTACAAGGTTTGGGTGAACAGACATGAGAAGGGCTCAAGGCAGCTCCAGATATATTCCCGAATTAACTCCGAATATGTCTAGAAGGAAGCTCCTCATGGCACAAGTGGCCAAGCCCCTGCCCCTGAGGACCACCAACCACCAGGCTCTGCCCACAAAAATCTCTAACTGCTATAAAGGCTCCAGCCGCTCCAGAAACAGCCAAGCTCCATCCCACAGAGTAGAAAGCTCAAGATCAAGATTGGAAATCCCTGTAATGCCACCCTGGAAATCTCCACCCTGGAAATCTTCACCTGGAAATCTCCACCCTGGAAAGCTCTGTTCCCAAGAAGGCCTATGTAAACTCTGTCTTCTGCTCAGTTCTCACCTGAGCAGAGGCAGTCAGTCATTCTCCCAATGTCTTGTGTGAGGTTTGTTGGGCAGTGGGACTTTGTGGTATTCTTTGGCTCCCAACTGCTAGGATACCTTTCCTCTCAGAGCAGTGGGGAAGCCCCCCATCCCCCCCCATACACACACACACACAAGCAGAGCTTAACACTCGCATTGGAGAAGCCTTCCCCCTCAGAGCTGTAACACTCCCATTGGGAAAGTCTTTCCCCTCAAGACTGTATCACTTCCGTAGGGGAAGCCTTTCTCCTCAGAGCTGTAACACCTATCATAAAACCGTATAAAGCAGTGCACACATAATAACGTCCATCAACTTGAGAATGCATACTTGGGTGTTACGCCGCACATTTGTATGTGCCAGGAACTGGCTGACAGCCTTGTCTCGCATTCACCTGGTGAATATCTCATGATGTAGGTACTATCTGTACGGCATGCCACAGAAGAGAAAGCACTTTTTCAGGATGCCATAGCCTATCATTATAAAAGCAGCGAGATGTTACAAAAGGACAGTGTAATTAATTCCACTCATATTATGCACCCAGACAGACACATTTATAAATACTTAAAGAAAGAAGAATGGGGCCGGGATGGGACTCGGCTAAGCGCTTGTTTAGCACACAGGAAGCCCTGGGTTGGGCCCTCTTCTTATCACCACACAGACCCAGACATGCTAATACACGCATGTAATCCCAGCATGTGGGAGGTGGGCACAGGAGAGCACAAGATCATCCTTGGCTACAGAGGAAGTCTGAGGCCAGCCTGCCTATATGAGATCTTGTCTTAAAAAAAAAGAAAAAAAGTAGGGGGGGAGGGGGCAGCAAGATGGCCTAGTGGGTAAAGTCGTTCTTTTCCTAACTTGACAACTGAGTTTGACCTCCAGGACCTACTAAGTGGAGGGAGGAAACCAACTCTTGCAAGTTGTCTTCTGACGTCTGGACAAATACTATCTATCTGTCTGTCGTTCTGTCTGTCTGTCTGTCTATCTATCTATAAATGTTTTTTTTTAAAAAAAAAAAAAAAAGCCAGTGTTTTCCAGAGCCTGGAGTAGAGCGGGTTATTGTTCAATGGGAACTTGGGTTTTTGTTGTGGGATTGGAAATATTCTATATATGAGTGGCAGAGATGGATGAAACAGTTGGGGATACTCAATGCCACTAAACTGCACACTTGTGATAGTTAAGAGGTACATTTTATGTCACACACACATTGCCACTACTGGAAGGAAAGACTGTAAGCTCAACTTTACTCTATCAGCTTTGAAGAAAAGTGGATCACAGATGGACTAACAGAGTACAGGAGAGGCTGAGGGAGAAAGGGAAAGGGGGAGGAAAGAAGAAGGTACAATGTGCTTCCTTCTTAGATTGTCTCACAAATAGTTAAATAGCTACTGTGAACCCATCACTGTCCTAACCACTGAGTTTCGGGATTCTGCTGGGCTGAGAGCTCTGATCTGAGTGTCTGTGCACAGAGACAGAAGACTAATATTCAAGGCTGGGGAGTCTAAAGGCCATTTCTACCCCTTGTCAAGAGCGCACTACATGTGACTGGCACACTGAGTCTTATCACAGCAGACCTGAGATAAGTCTTGTTACTCATTGTCTGTACTTTTTGATGATTGAAGGAGGCACAAAGAGATTAAAGAACTTGAACACAGTGGTTCAGATTACAAGTATCCACTCCAGGACAGAAGTGGATACACCCAGACAAAGACTGAGCAGTGTGTCGGCTGCCTTGCAAGCCAGAGCCCCACAGGCCTCCCCTGAGCATCTTTGCGTAGCCAAAGATTTGACCTTGCTTTCATGCCAATTATCTTCCATCCTGTGACCTGCCTGCTCCTCCCCCAGCATCACAGTGTACGAGATGCGTCTTCGGCCTTCCTTCTGTGTCCCCGTGAGCAGCAAGATAAGACAGACACCACGCGTCCTCCCCATGCAGCTCCCATTGCAATTCTCTCCTGCTTCCTCCCAGACCAGCACCACTGTTTGTTCTAAAAGTTCTAACTAGGAATGGGCAGATGACACAGCAACTAAAGGCCTTGCTGGGTAAGTGTGAAACTGAGCCTGAATCCCCAGAAATCACATAAAACCTGAAGTGGTCCAGCAAGTTTCCAATTCCCGAGTTCCTACAGCACAGAGAGGCAGAGACAGGACAGGAGGCAGAGGCAAGAGAATCCCCAGACATTAGTGAGCTGGCGAGCCTGGTACACACAGCACCCAATAAGAAAAGACGCTGTCTCCAAAGAGCAAAGTGGAAGATGCGGAATAACGCACAAGGCAGTCCACACACACACACACACACAGTGAGACATACATATAGACAGACAGATAGAAAGACGGATGGACAAATGGACAGACAGACAGACTGGAGTAACTCCTCACCCAGTTCCCATGCCTAGTTTTCATCCATTCCTTTACAGCTGGGAGCCAGTACAGCATAGTTTGGTACTTGGGTCTGTATTTGGGGAGCTGAATACTCTTCTTCACCCAGTGCCAGCATGGCTCCAATTCCCCCTTCTAGTATATGGGAGGGGCCCACTCCCCTAGGCTTGTTGTACAAATACATTGAGATAGGGTCCAAGAAAATAGTAGCCTTTATAGCTTCTGTGAGGGTACATTAAGTGCCATTACAAACATGTCCCCCAGCACTTCAATGCCTTAACATAATAATAATGGGTTCATTGCTGACAGAACTGTCTACACAGTTTTCCTGTAAGTGGTCACGAGGATACCAGGATACTTCCATCTTTGCGCTCCCCGTGTTGCTGCCCTGGGGTGTCCTCCAGTAAATGTAGAAAGAGGTTGCTATGGGCTCTTCCAAGTATACCTATGGGCTAGAACTTGGTTACCTGACTTCACCTGCCTGGAGAAGGATCTGAGAAATAGCCCATCTACGGGCCCGGGAAGACAAAGAAAGACACTGTGTGAGCACCAGACTGGTTGCTTCCTGCCCAGTCAGTCCAGTGACTGTCTCCAACAAGGAAGCAACTTAACGGAGGAAGGGCCTATCTTAGCTCACCATTTAGGAAGGAACACCATCTGTCGTAGTGGAGAAGGCACTGTGCAGATAGCTAGTGTCTAGTCACATCGCATCTGCCACCAGGAAGCAGAGAACAGGCCACCCGAAGTGGGCCAAAGGCTCAGTGTCAAGATGCTACCTACCTTCGAAAGGTTTCACAGCCTTCCAAAACAGCCCCCCAGCTAGCTGGGGACCAAGAGCTCAAACACGGAGAGCACAGGAGGCTTTCCACATTCAAATGGCGGCCCTTGGTCCGCCACACAGCCCTTCCACCCTATGCCCTGATTCACCTCACACCACAGGGCCCACACAGTTGAGCAGACGCATGCTCTCATGCCTGGCCCTGCTGTTCTCCTTCGACTCTTCTGACCCACTTCAGCTCCCTCAAACGTCAGACTATATCCTCTCTCACTCCTGCCTGGGCCAACCAGCTGTTAGTCCTCTAAACATGCCCCTCCCCCACTCAAGGCAAGCCTAGATCCCACAACTCCGAAGCAAGTGGCTGGCGAGTCTCTAGTTAACCAGCATGCTTTCACCCTGAGAACTGCCAAGTGTCTGGAAGACCCCATGCACAGTGTGGTCTCTCAAACCACAAAGATCCTAGTAGGCTAGGATGATCAGATTTTCCCAGTGACTTCACAGCTGGATGATATAGAACTAAGGCCTCTATTTTACTCTTATTTGGATGCTACTACCTTAAAATGTCTCTGTAGCCCACCACCAGGTGCAGGTGGAGCTCAAAGGCACTTAGCATTTGAGGGGACATTGTCCCCCTCTTTTCTTGCATGGCCAGCTATTCTGCTCATGCAAGAATGTGGGCAGATCTGTGATGACATCATGACCACAACACCAGATCAAACCCTGGACTATCCACTCCAGATCTAGTCAATTACCCTGCAATCGCCAGACTGTGTGCCGGGCATGACCAGGAGCTCCTGCAAGTTCACAGAAAGGCTGCGAACATTCTAGAGAAAACACAGTGATCCTCTTCACAGTGTCTCTCAGACGCCACTTTGAGACCAGCTCAAGACAACTCCATCCAGCTCAACAGTCTGGCTGTCCTCCCCTGCCTTTTACTGGCAATGGATCTTCTCTTTTCATGAAATTGATTTTATAGCAGTCACGATGATAAAAATCCAAATGTCTGGGGATGGTGATACGGCTCAGTGGTTTAGGGCATCAGCTGTTCTTCCAGAGGACCTGAGTTCAAGTCCCAGCACTCATATCAGGTATTTCACATCTGCCTGTAATCCAGCCGGAGGACGGGGTGGGGACCCCACTCCCTCTTCTGGCATCCACTCTTACATATACACTGCATACACTCATAAGACACATACAGGTGTCCGAGTAAATAAAAAAATAAGAGTTAAAAATTATTTTTTTTAAAAAAACAAACAATTTCCCATGAAAAGCAATGAAGAAGAAATGAGGCGAGCCGTGCCCAGTCTGATTACAAAGTCTGAGAAACTACCTGGGTGGTGGTGAAAACCTTTAACCTCAGCACTTGGGAAGCAGAGGCAGGAGGATCTCTGTGAGTTTGAGGCCAGCCTGGTCTATAGCCTGGTCTACAAACTGTTCTGGAACAGCCAGGGATACATAATGAGACCCTGCCTCACAAAAGACAAGGAAGGATGAATGGTAGGGACTGTGGAGATGGCTCAGTCCAAAGTCGGGACTTGAGGTAATAACTCAGTGGTTGAAGGCTTGGGCAAGATTCAATGGTCAGCACAAATGGAGGAGAAAGGAAATAAAAGGAAAGAGAGACCAAAGGGTCAATAAACATTAAAAGGCAGTATTTTCATGGGAAAAAAAAATAACCTTTTCAATGTTAGATTGGTAGACTTTAAAGCAATCACCAACCAATGCTGAACAACGGGGAGAAAGGGCACAGGCAAACATTGAAACACAGCCTTGCAGTATTTACTACCTATGTGGGTGTATATATGCATAGGCTCAACAAGTCTCAGATTTAGAAATCTGTAGACATAAAGCTCCCATGAGCTGGGGTGACAGCTAGCAGCTAAACACATACCATGCAAGTGTTAGGACCACAGTTCAGATCTACAGAACCCTCATAAACACTGCATAGTCATGTAGTATGCCTGTAACCCCAGTGCTCAGAAGACAGAGTAAGCTGACCAGCAGAATAACTGCATTGGCCAGCTCTGCCTAAGTGAGTGTTTAGGGGGTGATCAAGGAAGGCTCCCAGTGTCAACCTCGGGCCTCTGCATTTGCTTGCACACACAAGCAAACATACCTTCATGCACATGTAACAGAACACACGTGTACATGCACAAACTTACACACACACACGAACACACATATATACACACACATTTAAACGTGCCCTAAAAACCTCCCATATGTAAGAGGATATTCAGTTGAATAGTGACATCATTATTCACGTATTCTTATGCTCGTAGAAAAATACAGGGCACAGCTGAGGTGTGACAATTTGGAAAATATTTGGACAGACCATGGCCTGTCTACTCCAGAGCCTGACTACAGTCGGGGTCCTTGGTACCCCTGAGCTCCACTCTTCCTTTGAGGCTGTAGACAGACTGTTTCCTCTACCTCCTTGTTCCCCAATTCTGGCAAAAGCCTGTTCATTCTCCAGGTCTCAACTAGACTTAATCTCAACTAGACTTAATAAATATTAACAGCTTTATTGCGGCCTACATGTGATACCACACAAACATGATTATGTTTTGATGAGAGAAGCATTAGGGGAGGTGCGGACGCTGCATATTAATTAATGAGTAAACGAATCTCAAAATGAAGAAAAAGAAGGCAGTCACAAAAGAAGACATCCCGTAGACCGCAGGATGCAACAGTTGAATAAAGCTGGCAATCCTATAGGTTTTCGGAGGTCACCAGGCCAGAGCACATGGACACTGTGGCACAGTGTGGATGCTGGGTGGCTGTGCTCACTGTGGGACAACTGAAAATGCTATGGCAATGGGTTTTCTCAGCAAATGTGTTCACCTCAGCAAAGAGCTAAAAATAACCCCAGTCAGATTCTAGATAGACACTGTTTCTATTTTGGGCATGTCGTTCTGGACATAAAGAGGGCCACTAGAGGTAAAGTTATAGCCTCAAAGAAGAGAGTACAGAATTCAGTCTTGAAGCCATTGAGGGGAATATTTATCCCCATAAATATAGAAGAACTGCACAGTGAAAACCCATCTTTTAAAATCAGAGTCCTTCAGCCAGGTGTGGTGACTCACGCCTGTAATTTCAACACCCAGGGGGCTAATGCAGAAGAATCAACAAAAGTTCCATCCTGAGTCACAGAGTAAATCTCCCTCTTCCTCTCCCTCTTCCTCCCCTTCTTCCTCTTCCTCTCCCTCTCTCTTCCTCTCCTTCTTTCTCTCCCTCTTCCTCTCTCTCCTTTTCTTTCTCTCTTTCCCTCTCTCTCTCCCTCTGTATTTCTCTCAAAAAAGAATGGAAAACCAGACACTTTTGCTATGCCTTTTATTATTGCAGTCATTACACTGTTAGCTTAGCAATACCAGTTAATGATCAGTAGTCCTGATCCAGGTCTACTGCACAGAGCAGCTAACAAACACCACCCTACTTACTCCTCGTGCCTGTCCTGTGAGACAGCCAGACAGGGAGCCAAGGTTCAGAGACTGCCGCTCACTGAAGACCAGATGCCATCTCCATGGCTCTCCCATGGAGCTTTGCTGCCTCTACACACTTGCTTTGTTTCACTCAAAGAGGGCCTCGCTCTGCAGCCCCTGCTGGCCTTGAACTCAAGACCCTCCTTCCTCAGTCTCCTGAGTGCTAGGATTGCAAGTAAGAGACACTATACCAGCTTCTAAATTTATTTTATTCTCTTTCTTCTCTAAAATCTCCAAGCTCTGCAGAAAAAAAGTCTAACATAATGAGAAAAATACATTTTTCTTCAAAAGAGTTTAATATTTTATCCCAATAATAGAAAAAAATGTAGGTTAATGGAAAAAAGATGGCAAATGGGAAAAATAAATGTTAAGTCTTAAGGCTTCTTATTTAAAAAAAATAATAGACTGAGGGCCTATAAACCCATGAACAATGCATAGACAACCTTCTTGGCATATCTACCGTAGGCCACATGCACCCCAGAGAACTATGAATGTGGCCCAACAAAATGTTGAAAACTGGCATAAAGCATTACGAGTTTTTGTTTTCAATTTAATTTTGAGGGGAAATTTGGTTGTGTATTTCTAACTATGGACTTTGTAGATGACAATGTAGGATCGCAAAGTCAAACGGTTGGAGATGGACTATTTCGGGGGTGTTGTGGAAGGTTTTGATGCTGCCGTTATTTTCTCTTGTTTATTGTTTTCTGACATAAGGTCTTGTGTAGTTCAGGCTAGCTTCAAACTTATTTTGTAGCAGAAGATGATCTTGAATTCCTGGTCCTTCTCCTCTGCCTTCCAAGTACAGGGGTTATAGGCGTATGCTCCCAAGACCAGACCAGTCTTTTAGACTTGTTCTTTTCTTTGGTGTGTATGTGTAAGTGATGTGTACACATGAGTGTTTTTGTGTAGGCCCAAAGTTAACACTGGCTGTCTCCCTACATTGCTCTTTATTTACTGGGGCAAGATCTTTCAACTGAACCCAGACTTGCTGGTCGGTTAGTCTATCCATCATCCATCCAGCTTGCCTAGGGTATTATTCCCTGTCTCTGCCTCCACGGTGCTGGACACGTTTCTGACTTCATATGCTGGTTCTGGAGATACAAACTCTTTACACTTTACCCACTGAACCATCTCCCCGGTCCTAGACTTGTTTTAAAACGGAAAGGTGAAAAGGCTCACTGAACTACTTGGTGAGTTTAAGAACTGCTGCTGGATATAACACCTGGGGGAGATGGCAGTTGCCCATTAAGCCCAGTGGGAGGCAGAAACAAGAGGAGCATAACTTTATGGTTATTCTGAGCTACAGAGTGAGTTCAAGACCAGCCTGGGCCACATGAGACCCTGTCTCAACAACAAAAAAAATGAATAAAACTTAAAATTGGGCTGGGTATGGTGGCACACGCCTTCAACTGTAGCACTTAAGAGGCAGAGGCAGGTGGATCTCTTTGAGTTCCAGGCTAGCCTGGTCTATAGAGCAACTTCCAAACTTGCTATGGTTACATAATGAGACCTTATTTGTCTCAAAAAAATAAAAAAAATAAAATTGAGCCAGGTATTATAGCACATAGAAATAACGCCAGCACTTGAGAGGTGGAGGCAGGAGGATCAGGAGTTCAGTACCAGCCTTGACTACATAAAAACTTCAATGCCAACCTGAGGACATGAAGCTCTGGTAGGACAATAAACATAAAACCAAAACCAGGGCTGGTGAGAGGACATGAAGCTCTGGTAGGACAATAAACATAAAACCAAAACCAGGGCTGGTGAGAGGACTTCTGGGAGAAAGGCACTGACCCGCCAGCTTGGCCTTACGACCCACATGGCCGATGGAGAGAAATGATCCCCGCACGTTATCCTCTGCCCTCTCCATCCGTGCCAGAGCTCATGCCCACCCACAACTTTAGAAAGGAATTGAAGTTGAAACACTCACACAAGCGTCACTCATCCGTACAGAAGCTGGCTAGGGCAAAACCCTGGATGCAGCGGGGAGAGCTGAATGTGGAGAAGCCCTGTCATCCCAGTGCTGATGCAGGAGGATGAGCAGCCTGAAGCCAGCCACATTCCATAAGAAACTCATGTCTCAACAAACAAACAAACAACAAAATCCAAAAAGCAAAAAGGGAGGAGAATCAGGGAGTAGAATGAACAATTACACTTCTCTGTTTCAGTTTTTATTTTTCTGACTTTTTTGACAGAAAATCTTGGTCAACTAAATGGAAATTCCGGTTTCTGATCAAATGTGTCCAACTGCAGCATTCTCAGATGGTGGTGCTTTTCCAGAAACTTAGAAATGTCAAGTATTCATTTAAAAACAATATCATATCATCATCTTAACCTTCTTTTCCTTGTATGCCGTCCAGTCCTTATCCCCAGTGCTCCTTGCAGCCTCCAGAAAGTCTGTTGTGTGTTAAACTTGTCGTATCTACATCTGCACCTTAATGAGGTGAATAGTTTATGGGTGCCCCTCTGCCCTCCCTCCACCGCCCTGTGCCCCGAGCAGAAGCCTAGCCAGATCCAAACACACTCGTGCCGATTGCCTGACTTAGCTTTAAAGGGTGTTATGCAACAGGATAATTTTAGAAGTATATCTTTATGCTATAAACTTCTTGTGATTCATTGAAAATTAACGAAGACCAGGAAGACACCTAGGAGGGTATAGGTGAGGGCGTGAGTGTGTATGGGCGTGTGGATGCGAGTACTGTCCACATTTAGGAAGGGGAAAGTCTTCCTTATGAGAGACCTGACTGTGTGCTAGGATGTTTGGATGCCTCCCTGGTTTTGTTTAGTTTTGTTTTTAACAAGATGCCAGCAAGAAGCATCTCCCAGTTATGACAGCCAAAAAGGTCTCTTAAAAGAATGGGGATAAGCCAGGTGTGGTGGCACACGCCTTTAGTCCCAGCACTCCAGAAACAGAGGCAGGCAAATCTCTATGAATTCAAGGCCAGCTTGATCTACTGCTGAGTTCCAGAACAGCCAGGGCTGCAGAGCTGTTATACAGACAAACCCTGTCTCAGGGGTGGGAAAAAACAAGAATGCAGATATAGCTTGATGATAGAGCATTTGCCTAGCATACAAAAGACCCTGGGTTACCAGAACTAGACCACACACACACACACACACACACACACACACACCACATCTTACTTATGTAGAATATGGAGAATTGACTCTTGCAGAAGGCTCCTTTTCTGATATCCACAGCCCAGTGACTGAGCCTGTGTCCCCATGCAGATCCCAGCAGCCAGGGAGAGTGACCTGGTCTTTTGCAGTTGATGATCTCACTGTTGGCTCAGAAACAGTTTCAGTCATGGTAGTCATGGGGCCGGGGCATCTAAGCTACTCTGACACATCCATCCAGCACCCCTCGGTCTCTTCTGATTGTTGACCATGAGGAGAGTTCTAGATCAACATATTGTTAAAGGCACAGGGCAAACATAGCTCTTTTTCCCAGACCCAGCTAGAATGGCTCATCTATTTTATCATTGTATAATATAAAATTCATCATCTTAACTTGTTTGTTTATTTGTTGTTTGAGAAGGAGCCTTACTATGTAGCTCAGGCTGGCCTGGAACTCACAGACTCTCCCGCCTCTACCTCTCAATTTCTGAGATTAAAGGAGCAAACCAGAAAACCTAGTGAAAAGTCTTTCTTCTCTAATTAATTAGCTCACTCATTAATTAATTGTTTGTTGGTGTGGCCGTGTGTACACACGCTTGAGTATGCCGTTGCATACATGTAGAGGTCAGAGGACAATCTGCAGGAGTCAGTTCCGTTCTTTAACCATGTGGGCCCCAGGAATCCAACTCATGTGTTCAGGTTTGGCAGCAAGTGCCTTAACCCACTGAGCCAGCTTGCCAGCCCTAGTGTATGTGGGACTGGCATATACCATCACTAGCCCTTTTTGAGACAGGGCCTCATGTGGTGTGAGCTAGCCTTGAGCTCTCTATATAGGCAAAGTTAGTCTTGAACTTCTGATCCCCCTGCCTTCACCTCCCAAGTGCTGTGACTACAGGTTGTGGGCCACCACGGCCAGTTGACATTTTAGCCTTCTTTAAGTGTAGTGTTTGATGGCATTAAGTACATTTACCGTCGTAGAATCATCACCATTATCCATCTCCAAAACCATCCCATCTTGTGAACGTCAAATGCATAAAGCAAACTTAATATACCCATCAAACCATTTTCCCATTCCCCCTTGTCACGTCCCCAGAGGCCACAGTTCTTTTCATCTGTACAGACCCGACTGCTCTAAGCACCTCGTCTAAGCGGAATCATATTTGTCCCCAGGGTTCACCCATGCTGCAGGTCTCAGCATTCTTCTTCTTCTGAAGACCAATAATAGTCCATTGAATCATATATGCCACATTTCACTCTTGGAACTCTCCTGCCGAAGCCTCCATAGGGTTACAGGTATGCCCTTAGTTGGTTTTAGTCTCGTTCCAGCAGAAATGGTTGTGACCCTCAGCAGCCTCTTCTCTCTTACAGTCTCTCTCCCGTTCCTTCTCTTTGACAGGTATCTGCTAAGACTTACCTCTTCCTTCATTTAACAATAGCACCCTGACTATGCTTGGGGAAACCGTCCTTCCTCTAACCTCAGTTCACATGAGTTGGGTAGCATTGCCACCCATTCCCACCAGTCCCCAAAACAGTGTCTTCCCCAACCTTTGAGGCACGGGACCTTGCTCACCAGACATTCCATCTCCCAGGCCACATTCACTGACTCCGGGATTTCTGGGTGTGGAAAGTGCCCTTTCTCTGTGACTTGCTGACAGAAGTGCAAACGAGGAGGCTGGAAGTCACGCTCACCACTGCGACAGAAAAAGAGAAGGCCAGAGATGCTAGAGGAAGGAAGAGCCATGTGTAGGACAAGAATGTCGGCCCATAAGGACCTTGGGTCTAGCCATTCGTTCTGTTCAGGCCCCTTCCTTAAGTCACTTCAAGTTGGGGGCTTCTCTTGGCGAAAAGGAAAAAGGAAACACCCCACTTTCTGCATCCATTCTTCTCCCATAGCTGCCATTAGCTTTTCAGATTTCAGAATTCCTAGGAGCCGTTAAGCCAGACCACATCAGGGCTGGAAGGCAAGCTCCTCATCTCCTGGACCACCAACATTGCTCAGAGGGGAAGGGAAGGGCTACAGTTAGTCATCCTTCAGGAAAAAGATGAGTAACAGATGCTACCTCGGGAGTTTATAGGCAGCTGTTCCATGGGGTAGAAGGTGAGAGCAAAAGCCACACTCAGAGAAACTGCCCTGGACTTTGTGACACCATCAATGACCTGACCCCGGGGTCAACAGTAGGCTGGACACCCTTCTTTGTCACACTTTCAGAAATGCTGACAGCATGAGGAGTCATTCTCCATCATCATTTCAGAGATGCAAATGTCCCCTATGAGGATTAAATAACTGTAATAACCCATATTCCATCTGGGGCCCCAGTACCATAGGCCAAGAAAGGAAGTGTGTCAAGGTCCCATGTAGGGACCTTAGGGGTGTGGTGGCCTCTGACTGAAGCCACAAGTTTTCACTGTGGGTGGGTCAAGACTTTCCCAACAAGAATGGAAATGAAGTGACCCTGGTCTTCAAGGAGAGCAGGACTCCAGGCAACAATTAGGAGTGACTGGGCAAAGGGTCAAGAGTTCAGCTGAGTACACTGTGTAGTTGAGCTGGCTCGTTAAGAAGAGCCAGATGCTGAAGGGAGGTGAGGTGCCAACGGGAAATGGGGTTGAAGGCTAAACTAAGACGACTCGGTAGGCAATGGCTCAGTCAGTGAAGTGAGTTGCAGTACAGGCATGAGGGCCGGAGCTTGACACCCAGTGTCCCTGTGAAGAAAAGCTGGACCTGGCCTCTAATCCCAGAGCTAGGGAGAACGGAGGAGCTCACTAGCAAGCTGGTTCTGTGAGAGAGAGACTCTGTTTCACAAACTAAAGTATGTGTGGAGGGAGGGCTGGAGAGATGGCTCAGAGATTCAAAGCACTTGTTGAACTTGCGGAGGGTTGGTTCCCAGTGTGCACATGACAGTTCACAACCATAAATATTCCAGGTCCAGGGGACCCCAAACCCTCCTCTGACCTCTGTGGGCACCAACACGTATATGGTACACATGCCTACATTGAGGCAAAGCATTCACACACATAAAATAAAAATAAATAAATTTTTTTTTTTTTTTTTTTTTTTTTTTTTTTTGGTTTTTTTCGAGACAAGGTTTCTCTGTGGTTTTTGGAGCCTGTCCTGGAACTAGCTCTTGTAGACCAGGCTGGTCTCGAACTCACAGAGATCCTCCTGCCTCTGCCTCCCGAGTGCTGGGATTAAAGGCGTGCGCCACCACCGCCCGGCAAAAATAAATAAATTTTTTAAAGAAAGAGCGAGGTGAAGAAAGACTAAGGAAGACACACTCGACATTGATGTCTGGTCTCTAAACACACATTCACGTGCACACACCTGAGCCCACACACAGAGGCAAATAGAGGTGGGGGTACATGAATGTCAATGGATAAACCCAGACCCGGTGGGTTATGGCCTCATTTAATGGACCCAGTCCTCCATGGGAGGTGGGTTTTATGATTATTCCTTTTCTTTGACACAGGATAGAGTCAAGGCTCAGAGAGGTAAAGGCCCCCAAAGCCAGACCCCATCCTTTTTGTCTGTCTGACTTGGTAAAATGCAGGTTTACAATCTGCTTCCTTTGGACCTCGTCAGGTTTAGAACTTGCGCTGCAAACCATTTGTTTCCATTGCCACATTGGTGGAGAGAGAGTGGGCAACAGAGACCCTCGACAGTATGTATGGGCAAGGTTCTCAATTTCACACTGCCTAGGGGGAACCGCAAGCAATCCTATCAGCCTGAACAACAACAAGACAAAAGCTCTCTGACATATAAGACTATCAGGCAAAGGTAAGGCATGCATTGCTTTTCAGAGAATTCTCGACTTAAAGCCAGGAGGAATAAAACTTAAATGATTTTTTTTAAAAAAAGATGAGTCTTTTAAGGCTCAAGAATATGTATGGAAATGACTGGGTTTGTAGTTAGGCCTAAAGTACCTACATAGTGTAAGGAAAGCTGGGCTGCCTGGTTAAAAAAAAATCAAAGTAGAAGCTGAATCTCATCCTTTATCTCAAAATAAATGCGAAGTGAACCAAAGGTCACCACGTAAGGGGATAAAGCACGGAGAGCATCCCTATAAAGATGGTGGAGGGTGTGCCCTGAAAGCAAGGCACTCTCGTAAAGGGGTCCATCGGTCCTCACGAGACCACAAACAGAACCTGTAAATCAGAAGAGTCATCCCCAGAAACAAGGCCAAGAACTGAGGGAAAGTACTGTACACCAAGGTTCAGGGTTGTGAAGGCATGAATCATCTGGGAATCCTCAAGATATTGGCCCTCTAACTAGCATCGTCGTGAAACAGGGTGTTCTAGAACTTTAGGGAAAATAGCTTTGCGAAATGAAAACCATCTGGGAGTATTCGAGCAATCTTATTTTTTTTTAAATGGACACAGTGTTGTTATCTCTGCTGTGTAAAAAGTTCTTAACGGGGCAAGGGAGATAATAAAATGTTTGTCCCGCAGCAGGAGGACCCAAGTCCAGATCCCCAGCACTCATGGAAAAACCCACGGGTAGTAGCCCTGCCTAGAGCTGAGGAGGTGAGGACAGAGGATCCTGGGAGTTTCCAGGCAACTAGTCTGACTGAGTCAATTAGCTTCAAGTGCAAAGAGAGGCCTGTCTCCGAGGTAAGGTGGAGGGTGATGGAGGAAGCACTGGCTGGGACCTACGGCCTTCCACATCTACCTATACCCATGTGCAGTGCACGCATCCCCCTGCCCCACACACACATAGAAATCTTATAAATTACGAAAAAAGTCAAGGGGGCAAACAAGCCAAAGACACAACCAGGGACCTGATCAGTAATGAACTTATGGGTGACAAGAAGCCTTGGGAACTAAATGAAGAACAAGCAGACAAACACTGGGGAGCTGCCAGGACTCAGCAACTTAAAGGTGATTAATGCCCAGCACCAGACAATACATGGTAAGACGGATTTTCTCATGTGTACTTGACCAGAGTCTAAAAATTCATAAACAGAAATCAAAGAGCAGAATGCCACATGCTTTGACTCAATAGCCATTTCTAGGATCCATCCCTGACGTCCACACAGGGATGTTCACTGACGGTAATGAATTAGAATCACTGCACACAGCACATGGAGCAGCTAAGTAAGGGGCGTGCAGCTGATCATGTGTGTTAGAAGTTGGTGAACTATGGCTGTGGGTCAACTGTGAAGAGCGGGTTTGCTATGCTATGGACTATAAGCTGAAAGGATTCTACATTTTAAATAATTATTAAGAAAATATAGCTTCCTTCTGTCCCATAAAATCAAAGCTGTTTACAATCTAGACTTCTGGGGAAGGGAGAGCTACTAATCTCTGGCTTTGATCTCTACATATTTTAGCAATTTTGGAGTAAAAAGACAGTCTATGAGCTTAGGAGGTATAGGGAAGGGGATCATGAGTTCAAAGCCAGCCTGGACTACATAGCGAATCTCAGAGCAGCCTGAGCTGCATAATGAGACTCTATTTGGAAAACAAACAAATAAATCCAGATGTGTGGAAGCATATCTGTAATCACCACAGTGAGAGGCAGAGGCAGGAGAACCTGCTGGAGCTACATCATAACTTCAGAGCTAGCGTGAGCTACTTAAGAGCCTGTCCTGAGGGGCAGGGAGAGAAAGGCAAAAGGAAGGAAAGCAACAAAATAACAATGAAGCCAATTCATAAAACAGAAGGCGCCATATGATTCCATTTAGGCAAACTGAATGCAGATTCAATATGGGACTGCTTGCACAGAGAGGTGTCTGAACATGGTGGTCTGTCAACAGTCAGCATCTTTGAATGGTACAAAATAGGTATTTTAAATTCTACTGAAGGTTAATCTAAACGGATGCCATGCACAGTAGTGTGTGGTGTTAGCGCCCTCTTACCTACCCTACACACCACAGAGCGAGAGTTAGGAAAACACAGCAAAATGATATTTAGTGTTTTAGTTATAATTACAAGATTGCATTAACGTTGAAGGTTTAGTGATTCAGACTCCGGCTCCTCGCAGCTCCTCCTTTGTTGCTTTGCTTTGAGACAGTTTCCCCAGGTAGCTCGCGCTGGCCTGCACTTGTGATCCTCTGGCCTCAGCTCTTGAGTGCTGGGATTGCAGACACCACACCTCCTACCTATACCATTTTTAAAGTTCTTTGACATTACACACACACACACACACACACACACACAGAGAGAGAGAGAGAGAGAGAGAGAGAGACATAATGAATTGTGGTCATTTTAACCCCTATCACTGACTCTAACCCCCCTTCCTGATGAGCCCCATATTCCTCCAAAGCCCCACTTCTGCTTTCATAAGCATCCTTGTAACTCACCAGGTTTAATTGGGGGTGCTTGCAGAAACATGTATAAGAGATTATTTATTGGAGCATGGGAACTGTCAGTGGCTACACAACTGAATGGAAGGATTCCTCTATCCCCAGCACCTACTAACCACCAATAGCTCCTCAGAGAGAGACAAGTGACTTAGTTGTCTATGAAGAAACAGCAAGACCAAGGCATCTTATGAAAGAAAGCATTTACTTGGGGACTTGCTTACAGTTTCAGTGGTAGTTACCATGATCATCGCGGCGGAAAGCATGTTGGCAGGCAGACAGATGTGGCACTTTGACCACTTATGAGTGTCTGCCTTAATCACCACCCACTGATAAGGAAGTTGCTCTAAGGCATGCTGAGAACAGCACCAATTTATAGCTAGAAAGGTAACTATTTAGAAAGCGGATGGGACATGTCCACTTAGCAAAACAATGACAGTAGGAGCTCCCTCTAGAGTTTATTACCCCCCTAACCACAGGCTCTTGAGAACATCAGAGGAGGTCAAGGGCCTGTGGCGAGGGAGTCATGAAGAAAACGGGAGCAATTGAGAGAAATTAGTGATTGTCATGGTTTAAGGAGGAGCTGTGATGGGAAAGGAATGGTTGGGGCCATAAGGAAGACCCGGAGGGATCATTGGACAATGGAAATCGTCTGTGTCCTGACTGTACCATTGTGCTACAGTTTCTTATTTTACCAGCGGGCAAGGTGGCTCTCACTCAGGAGGCAGAGATGAGCAGGTCTATGTGAATTTGGCCAGTCTCGTCTACATAGCAAGTGCCAGGCCGGCCAGGCTACATAGTAACACCTATTCTAAAAGCAATAACAACAACAAAATTACCATTGGTCAAGAGCTGAGTGTGATGGCATACCTCCTCAGTTCTGACACTCCAGAAGCCAAGGCAGGAAGATTGTGAGTTTGAGGCCAGCCTGGGCTATGTAGAAAGATCTGATCTCAACAAACCAACAGAACAATGTTACCACCAGGAGAAATGAGTAAAGGTTACGTAAGCTTTCTCTGAATCTTTTCTTACAAATGCACACCATATGTAATTATTTCAAAATGAAAGCCTGATATGGAAAGATAACCCAAATTTCATTTCAAATGCAAAACATATGAAAGCACACAAAAACAAACAATAAAAGGAAATCAGGATAATATTTGCACACAGTGGAAGCAGGCCTAATTGACTCTGTAATTTGGAGAGTCCCCATACATTATTAAGGGTAACCCAGATTTTAATCAGGTGAGACAAAAAAAAAGAAGTGTAAGTCACTAATGACCCTGAAAAGCTGCACAGTGTCATTCATGACATCTTAGCTTCGTTCATGGTTAGAGGAACACAAATGGAAAGAATTGTCGCTGATCTTAGCCATTCTGACAGGTGTGAGATGGAATCCCAAAGGATGGTCCACAGTGCCACAAGGACACTTGCACAATTGTGTTCATTGTTGCACTATTTGTAACAGCCAGAAGTTGGAAACAACCTAGATGTCCCTCAACCAAAGAATGGATAAAGAAAATGTGGTACATTTACACAGTGGAATACCACTCAGCTGTTAAAAACACTGACATTAGGAAGGTTATTGGCAAACTGATGGAACTAGAAAAGACTATCCTGAGTGAGGTAACCAGACCCAGAAAAACAAACAGTATGTATTCATTCGTAAGCAGATATTAACTGTAAAACAAAAGATCAACATGCTACAATCCAGAGTCCCAGAGAAGCTAAGTAACAAAGGGGGCTCAAGTTGAGGATGCATGAATCTCACTGTGAAGGGGAAATAGAATGGGTATCGCCAGTAGATGGGGGAAGGGTATAGAAGGGGGAATAGGGATGGAAACGGATTAGGTGTGGTGAGGATGGAGGGAGAGAGTACTGGGAGAGACAACTGGAATCTGGGGCATCTCTCGGATGAGCTAGAAACCCAGAGCAATGGAAACCCCCAGGAATCTAAGAGTGTGTCCCTAGTGAAGACTCCTAGCAAGGAAGGATCCAGCACCTGAGCCGGCCATCTCCTAGAATGGGGCAAGACTTCCAGTGGTGAGATTGGGACAGGCTGATATTCAAGGGAGGCCTGCCTGCATCTGAAGAGAAACAGTGGAGGAGGAATGGATGGAGGTGGGTAGAGGGGAGGGAGGGGAAACTTTGGTTGGCATGGAAAAATAAATAAATACTAAGCTGGAGAGATGGCTCAGCAGTTAAGAGCACTGAGCAGTTAAGTTCCAGAGGTCCTGAGTTCAATTCCCAGCACCTACATAGTGGCTCACAACCATCTTAACTCTAGTTCTGGGGGACCCAACGTCCATGGTAAAACATCAATGCACATAAAAAATACATAAATAAATGAAAGATTTCCTTACTACCTGAGCTCAGTCCCTTGACCCACATGGTAAAGGCAGAGAACCAACTCTCAAAAGTTGTCCTCTGACCTCCACATGCACACCCACCATAGACACAAAATAAATAAAATGGTAAAATAAAAAGATTAAATATTTACTTTAAAATGTACATGTAATTATGGGGCCAGGGGGAGGTATTGCATGTAAGTGTGGTGGCCTGAGGAGGCCAGAGACATTGGATCCCCTGGAGCTGGAGTGACAGGCTGCTGGGGGCCACCTGACAAGGATGCTGGGAACTGAACTCATGTCCTCTGGAAGAGCAGCAGTATGTGCTTTTTTCTTCAACCAGTTGGGCATTTTCTTCTTTTTCTTCCTTTTCCCTTTCCCTCCCTTCTTCCATCTATCCTTCCTCCCTTTTCCTTCCTTCCTTCCTTCCTTCCTTCCTTCCTTCCTTCCTTCCTTCCTTCCTTCCTCCCTTCCTCTCTTCCTTCCTTTCCTCCCTCTCTCCCTTCCATGACTCATGTAACCCAGACTGGCCTCGTTACGTAGCTGAAGATGATCTTGAACCTCTGCTCCTTCTGCCTCTGCTTCCCGAGTACTAGGATTACAGGCATGCACCACTATGCTCACTTTACACAACTTGGTATTTAATGTAATTTTTACATGGTGATAAAAACAAAGAAACATGTTTTCAGACCACCTTAGTGGAAAACTCGTACTTATCGGGGGGGGGGGAAAGTTAGGGGGAACATCTTTTAGAATGGAAACCACACCCTCCCCCATTACAGGACCCTATTTCTCAATTCCCCATGACAGCTTCGGAGATATCTGCTGCAGTGCTATGCATGAAATTTAAAAAAAGGGAAGTCATAGAACTTATCAACTGTTGACTGCTTTCTGTTACCTCTCAATTAAGAAGCACCACACAGGGCTCTGCCGACAGGACACAGTGATTAAGAGCACCCACCGACTAATCTCGCAGAGACTCTGGATTCAGTTTCCAGCACCCATCAGGAAGTTCACAGTGCCTGTAACTTCAACTCCAGAGGATCCGATGCCCTCTTCTGGCTACTGTGGGCACTGGATGAATATGGTGCATTTACATATATACAAACAAAACATTCATACACATAAAATAAAAATTCTTAAGAAAAGAAACACCATACAGTTGAAGAAAATGAGCGGATGCGCCAAGGTCTCCCCTATGTTCTGCAGAATAAAACCCTAACGTGAGTGTAGAGCTTTCTGTTTGTCTTGTTTTGAGACAGGATCTCTCTAGCAGTCAGTACACTCAGTAGCCCTATGCGTGGTGAAGCTCACTACGTAGACCAGGTTAGCCCGGAACTCCCAGAGATTCTCCTGCTTCTGCCTCCCCAGTGCTAGGATTAAAGGCATGCATCACACCACGCCAGCCCTGAGTGCAGGTTTTTAAAGATTCTAATTCCATCAGGTTGACAATGAAGACTGATTGGTATGGTGGCCTACTATTATGTGAAAATTTAATCAAGCTGACACCTCTATCATAGCCTCCCTCGCCGAAGCAAAGAACACTTCCTGGGCTGTGTACGTAGCTCTGTGGCAAAGTGCTCACCTGGCACGCTGGAGAGCCAGGGTTGGAACTCCCACCCCAGCACTGTACTAAGAGGATTTAGATAACTGAAACTGGAGCATTAGTGTGATCTTTACCCTGTGAACGGTGCCGTGTCTACACTGCTGCTTCTAATTACTCACTGGTCTCACTTAACACAGAGCAAAAGACTACAGTGAAGACAGGGGCCAAGTGGGAAAAGTAGGGTAATGGGGTTGGGGGTACAGAACAAGGGTGAGGGGCTGGAAATGGGTAAAGCAGAGTTTCTCAGACTCTTTGAAAAACACCCCTCTAAGAAGGTTTTAGACATTGTTCTCAGTCACCCATAACACCACACAGACACATCTGTTTACGGTCTTGGGAAGGATATTTTTAGGGAGAAACAGAAACCAAAAAATAGTTTTCCCCTCCCCATTCTTCTTTTATTGAAATTTTATTTTTTATATAATATATTCAGATTATGGTTTCTCCTTCCTCAAATCCACCAAGATCTTCCCCACCTCCCCTCCTATCTGAAGTCATGCCTTTCCTATCTCTCCTTAAAAAACAAACAGGCATCTAAAGAATAATAATAAAATAAGATAAAACCAAAACAAACAAACTGGAATAGGACAAAACTAACAGAAAAGAAAACAGCCAAAGAAAAAAAATACAAGAAACACACATAGACATAGAGACATACACATTTGTACACATAGGAATCCCACAAAACCAGAAAACCTGAAGCCGTAATAAATGCACAAAGGACTGTAAAGTTGTAAGAAAGAAAGACAAGAAAAGGGAAAAAGCAACGCCCTGACTAACATTATGAGGCAAAGAACCTCTGAAGATGCCTGAGCTCACCTTGTGTTGGCCATTTACTGCTGGGCATGTGGTCTACCGTTATATTCCCAGGAGACTCTTGGAGAAAACTATTTCTCTCTCTCTCTCTCTCTCTCTCTCTCTCTCTCTCTCTCTCCCTCTCCCTCTCTCTCTCTCTCTCTCTCTCACAGAAAGTCTTTTCCTGTGTCAATGACTTGAAGCCTAGTCCCCATTTTCTCTTCTGTCAGATTCAAATTATCTCATGTTGAGGTCTTTGATCCACTTGGAGTTCCATTTTGTGTAGGGTGATAAATATGGATCTATTTGCATTATCCTACATGCAGCCCTCCAGTTTGAGCATCACTACTTGTTGAAGATGCTGTATTGTTGGGGACTGCAGACCATCAGACCCTGAATTTTCTATGACCCTGCCTCCGGAGTAAACAACTTGTTTTCCGATGCTTGCAGCTGCTCTGACCAAACAACTTGTTTTGCAGCTGCTCTGAGCATGAGACCCTGATGACGGGGGAGTGGTTTCTGGTGGCTTTCAGCTGAAGAATCCTGAGAGCCAGGGTGTGGCCATTGGTCAGGGAAGGCACTATAAAAGCTGCCCTGGAACACAATAAAGTTGGCATTCTTGGCATTCTTGTTTCAAGGATGACCCGTGTCTCTATCTATGTGTGTGTACTTCGATCTCCAGGCCCCTGCCCGACTAGCGAACCATCCCATAGTGCAGGTGCAGGCGGTATGCTACAGGCCTAGTATCATAGTACACCAGTACATAGTACTGGTGCTACAGGACCATGGTACACATAGTAGTACGGACATTATACTGTATTAGTCAGGGTTCTCAAGAGTAACAGAGATGATAGAATAGATAGAAAGATAGATAGAAAGATAGATAGAAAGATAGATAGATAGATAGATAGATAGATAGATAGATAGATGATAGATTATATAGCTGCCCATCTGCCCGTGAATGGAAGTTCCAAAAATCCAGTAGTCGTTCAGTCTACCAGGCTGAATGCCTCAGCTTGCCTTCAGTATACACTGGAATCCCAAAGAAATAGGCTCAAGGCCGGGCGGTGGTGGCCTTTAATCCCAGCACTGGGGAGGCAGAGGCAGGTGGATCTTTGTGAGTTCGAGACCAGCCTGGTCTACAAGAGCTAGTTCCAGGACAGGCTCCAAAACCACAGAGAAACCCTGTCTCGAAAAACCAAAAAAAAAAAAAAAAAAGAAAGAAATAGGCTCAAATGCCAGTGAAGAAATGAACTTGCTAGTAAGGGCAAGAGCAAGCAGGCAAGGAGAAGCAGCTTCTTTTTCCATAGTCTTGTCTAGGCTTCTAGCAGAAGTCATGACCCAGATTAAAGGCAGGTGTTCTACCTCAAAAGGTCTGGATTAAATATGCGTCTTTCCATCTCAAAGGATGGAACTGAAATTAAGCAAATTTCCCTCTTTAAGCAAAAATCTCTCACAGGTGTGTCCCATTTCGGGTTTTAGTTAATTCCAGATGTAGTCAAGTTGACAACCAAAAATAGTCATATAAATAGGTATGGAGAGAATAGACAACTTTGTCTTGTTCCTGATTTCAGTGGAAATGCTTTAGGTTTCTGTCCATTTAGGGTGATGTTGGGTGTGGGCTTGCTGTAAATTGCTTCTTTTATTTTGTGGTGTGTCCCTGTATCCCTAATCTTTCTAGGGCTTTTATCACGAAGGTCTGTTGGATTTTGTCAAGGGCCTTTTCTGCATTTCATGAGATGATCATATGGTTTTTGTCTTTTAGTAATTTTATGTGGTGAATTACGTTTATTGATTTATGTATGTTGAACCATTCTGGCACGACTGGGATGAAGTTTACTTGGTTATGGTGAATGATCATTATGATGTGCTCTTAGATTCAGTTTACAAGTATTGTATTGAGAATTTTTGCATATATATTCATAAGGGAAATTGGTCTGTAATTCTCTTTCTTCATTGAGTCTTTATGTGGTTTAGGCATCAGTATAACTTTGGCCTCATGGAAAGAATTAGGCAATGTTCCATTTGTATCTATTTTGTGAAATAATTTGAGGAGTACTGGCAAAGAAGAAATAAAATGAACATGTTAGGCTCCTGACTTTTAGCTAAGTCCTGTCTGGGTGGGAGATAGGACCAAGGCTGGAGACAAGACCTACCCATCCCATCACTGACTGAAGCCAGCCTACAGTGGGGGTAGGGGGAGAACAGAGTGTCTACTCCTGAAGTACACAAATGCACATGTGAACAGATGGCAAGTTGGCGAGAGGACCTGGAGGTCCTTGCCATGCCAGCTCTTGCCATGCCAGGCCTGATGACTCACCTGATCCCTGGTACCCTCTGGAAACAACCAGCTTCTAAAGTTTGTCTTCTAACCGCCACACACACTCACACAGCCCTAAAAACACAGTCTTTAAAAATGAAAGTCTTTTCAAACCAGAACAGTTGTTTCCTGAATGATTGTTAAACTCTTCAAGATGAACGGAAGGCTGCAACAGCTACCTCTTGGCTTTAGATTGCTCCTTCACAGAATCCATGTCTGAATATACGATAAACAAATCTTAGGCATCATATTTGCCCGGTCCTAGCAGCGGCTCATCTCTTAGTCTCGGCACCCTAGTTATACTTTCTCTAGCACTTGGCAGGGCAGGACAGCCACATTTGCCACAGCAGGACAATATGCATCTTAATGTGATGTTTCCCAAAAGACGATGTTCCTTTTGTCATCGTGCTTCTGATGAATATCATGAAGGGTCACCATATTCAAGGCTGAAAATTATACTATTCAGATTTAGCCTTATTAGTCAAAGTTTAAAATATAAAGCTATGATTAATATATCTGAGAATTACCTATTATTTTAAAGTTTTTTTTTTCCAAAATACATGCTTCAACAAATGTAAAATTGATTTTCATTCAGTTTTGTTGTTAATACCTGGTCATTTGTACCTTGCTTTTCAAAAGGAGTCAGGACATGAGATCTTATTTCAAAGACATTTGAAGAGTTTGAAAGTCCTACTTCATGGAGTACATGGCACCGCCCCTAAAAGGAGCTGAGTAGCCTTTTCTCCTAAGCTTGCAGGTTTAGCTGCCTACAGAGCCTCCGTTCTTACAGATTTGCCCTATTTCTTTTGGTATCAGTGCTATTAGTTGGGTGTTGCCTCAAGAAAAGAAAAAAGCTTTTTTTATGCTGGTGCTGCAGAGCCTGAGGCATAGATATACTGAGAGTTAAATGGACAAAGATGCCATGTCGATTTGCCTCTGGCCATGCTGGAAGAAAGGCCTTCATAAGAAGTGCAGAATGTCATCGTTTATGTTACATTTGGGAACTTGATGTGTAGGAGCTAGCAAACAGCATATCTGTGACAATCGCCACATTCCATTGCCCACATTTATTCAACTGGAAGAATAGTTCTCAGAAGACAGAACAGCTGCAAATCAGGGTGTGGAAACCCCTTTGCCCCATGGATGTATTTTAAAAAGTGAATTAAAGCCAGGCGATGGTGGCGCACAACTTTAATCCCAGCACTAGGGAGACAGAGGCGGGCGGATCTCTGTGAGTTTGAAGTCAGCCTGGTCTATAACAACTAGTTCCAGGACAGGCTCCAAAGCTACAGAGAAACCCTGTCCTGAAAACGAAAAATAAATAAATAAAAATAAAAGAAAAACCAAACCAACCAACCAACCAACAAAAAAACTGAATTGAGTCATCACATTTTATTTCTTAATGTTTGTCTTTAATATCTTATATCATTAAAATTTATGGTCTTAAAATTTTAAAAAGTCTTGCATGATGGTGCACAACTTTAATTCCAGCATGTATATAGAAGGCAGAGGCAGGCCGGTCTCTGTGAATTCAAGGGCAGTCTGGTCTATATAGTCAGTTCTAGGCCAGCTAGGGGGATGTATATATATATACATAGTGAGAATATACATATATATATAGAGTGTATATATATATATATAGTGAGAACTTGAACTTGGCCTCAAAACTAAGTACTTAAAACATTAAAATGAAAAAAGCTATGCTATGTCTTAGTCTGGGTTTTACTGCTCTGAAGAGACACCATAACTACAGCAACTCCTATAAAGGAAAACATTTCATTGGGGCTGGCTTACAGCTCAGAGGTTTAGTCCATTATCATCACAATGGGAAGCACGGCAGCAGGCAGGCAGACATGGTGCTGGAGAAGGAGCTGAGAGTTCTACATCTGGATCTGCAGACAGCACAAAGAGAATGCCACTCTGGGTGTGGCTTGCGCATCTGAGGCCTCAAGGCCCACCCCCTAGTGACACACTTCCTCCAACTAAAACCATCGACTCCAGCAAGGCCACCTCCTAATAGTGCCACTTCCCTATGAGCCTATGGGATCCATCACAGGCTACAAAAACAAGCAAAAACAATGCCCACATTTACCAGTGATGATGTGCCTTCATGTTTATTCCATTCCTTATCTTATTAAATCACAGACTTGCTCCACTAAACTGAGCTTCCCACTGTGACCCCAGGGTTCCCATATACACTGTGTTAAGAATATTTAAGAAAATAAGACACACCATTCCAAACCCAAGACCTTCCTGTCCTGAGATTGAAAGAAAAAGCCTTCTCTTGGGCAATTCACTTTCTTTTCAGGCTATCTAAACACACCTACTCCAATGACAGGCACACCACAGGTGGAGCACAGATGAGTGTCCAGGGAATACTGGTTCCAAGTAGAACAGGGAACTGTGACCTCAGCTGAGGACCATGCCGGAGCTTCCCCACAGCCATGCCTATTCATGCAGCTCCAGCATAGGGCTGGAGTTTTTTTCCCCCCTAAACTGTGGGGCCCTAATCTGCAGCATAATGACCGTATTAATCTCATTACTATTGCTGTGGCTTATCATAACTCCAGAGCCTGAAAAACACCACGCATTTATTTACTTATGGTTTTGGAGATCAGAAAGAAGAAAGCCGTTAACTTCAGTCTGTCAAGTTTTTGAGGGTGTATGGGGATGGGGGGCATCTTTCTGGAGACTCCCGGCCTTTTAAAAGACTTAATTTTTAATAGTTTTAGTGATGTATTATGTATGCACCCATGTGTGGGTGTGTGCAGGTGAGTGCAGGTGCCCACAGAGAATGAGGACTTCAGATCCCCTGGAGCTGGAGTAAGTCAGGAGCCACCCAGTATGGGTGCTGGGAACTGGACTTGGTTCCTCTGTAAGAACAGTATGTGTTCTTAACCTGAGTCATCACTCCAGCCCCTTGTCTCTTTTAGCTTATAGAAATTGCTTATATTCCTTATCTTTTGGCCCTTCCCACCATCCTCAAAACCCCTCCCTCCGCAATCTCCTTCAGTCAATGTCTACTGTCTGGCTGTGTCTTCTTGTCTGACTGATGTGGATGCTTGTGATTGCATCAGAACGCCAGATGACCCCTAACAACCTTGTTTTGAGACCCTTATCTTAATCTCATTGGCCAAATGCCCATTTGCCGCAGAAGGTGACATGTATACAGGTTCCAAGCAGTCAGGGTATGTAAGGAGGAGTTACACAACCTGCCACGGCAACTGGAATGAACGAGGCAAGGCAGCAGGCTAGCCCAGCCATGGCAGCAGCAATACCACAGAAGAGCTCCAGCATCTGTGGCAGGTCAAAGGTCAGGGCCCATGAGGTGTCGCAATAAAGAGCACAGGGAGGAGTAAATTCCCAAATGGATTCTGACTCACAGGGCAAACCAAGGTCCAAGTAAGATGCAGGCTCCTGGGTTTTAGCTGCCATGGATGTGAACCCTGGTCCATCCCACAGAGCAAAGAAGGTCAACAGATGCCAGCCAAGTCTGACACACAGACAAATGGCAAGTGAGATTTATTTAAACAATGATAGTGACAGGAGCAGGATCTGGTGTGACCACCTTTCTAACCAAGGGTTTTGGATATGCAACAGGGCCCACAACAGAGACGACGCTACCCATCTCTCAGGGGGCTCAGGGCACTCCCTCAGCTGGAGACTTGGACTTCCACCTCAGCACGAACCTTCACAGATTAATAGGTTATCTCCTTCAAACCTAAGGGGAGGAAACACAGACACAGTCAGATGCCTGTGGCGGAGTAAAGGAACTAGGGGGTGGGGGCAAGCACGACACTTCTATGTGTTCAAGAGCTGGCCCTGGGCACCAGCACAGCTCGCTGCTGGACCTCGTACTCTTCCTGTGTGAAACGAGATTTCAAAAGAAAGTGAGAGGTCAAGCTAGCTTTTGTTTATGGGTGGTTTAAAATGGATTAAGAAAGCATTCCATAACAATTTATGGGCTCTCAGCAGTAAATGTCCAAAATCTACCTGCTAACTGCTGACCTTTGAACAAACACAGAGCTGGTTCTTCACTGTGTGCTGATACACTGAAGAAGCTTCTGACATTAAAATGTTTATTATCCCAACCTGGGTGTGCTGGTGCATATCTGTAAACAGCACTCGGGAGACTGGAGCGGGAGGCCAGCCTGGGTTTCAGACCCCTTCCCAAAGCACACCAAAAAAGGCGGTGGGGGACAAAAACATCACTGTTTAATGACAGGTAACTTAAACCCGCTAGGAACCTGCAGTTCCCAAATCTTGGGAAGCTTAAATACATTCAGACACAGTCTTGTGATAGAATTTAATACACTCATTGCAATTATGTTCTTTAGGAAGTTTGGTGGCAAGGGAGAAAATGCTTATGTCACATGATGAAATTGGAAAAGCTCAGAAGTCCAGTTATAGGAACATGTAAAGTCAGCTCTACTGAAGATAAGATCAGAATTCAGTAAAAGGGCAGAGGGTGTAGACCAAGGAAGAGCCACACTCTCTTCATGGTTTTTCTGCTTTCACATGTACGAGGTTCCAGGGGCACACCTGTAATTCTGGTAGGCCAAAGTAAAAGGAATGCCAAGGTTAAGGCCAGGCTGCTTTACAAGTCTCAAAGAATCAAACAAAAAAGGTAAATAAATAAACTATATATGAGTGTGTATAAATATATTTTTTAAATAAATAAAGTATCCAGAACACAGCGGAGGAAGCATCACTAAGAGGCTGCCTGAGACCAGAGCTTCTGTGCTCTACCTTTTTCAAGTTCCCCAAGTTCCAACTACAATTTCCTTTATTATTGGAGGAGATTCTAATATAAAACACAACAATAAAGGAATTTCCACCCAAAACCATGTTGGAAGGACTCTGTAGGCTGAACTGTGGAGCCCAAGCAGGCTGGACTGCCAGCTGTCATCGGATCGCATTGTGAGAAGCTGTAAGGCACTGGGGACCTGGAATCTGATGTGGTCTTGCCAGGCTGTTCTGCTCAGGAATAACCAGGCCCTGGGAAGCAAGAACAACTGGGGCAGGAGTCAGCGGAGGCTGGATCCAAACCTGAGAGCCAGGTGCTCAGGTCCCTCCGTGAGCTTCGAGGTATTGCATGCCTCTGTCAGGAAACTACGCCTCAACCTTAGAGAGAGGAGGGAGAAACTGCCCTGGAAGCTGAGTGAGTCTTTTAGAAACCAAACGATCCATGTGTTAGTATCCAGCAAACATGGCTATGAGCTGGTGAAAGGGCAAATGCTGGTTATTTTTATTAAGGTTATTACTTTAAACTCTCAAGGTTTTCAACCTTCCCAAATGCAGAAATCCTATGGCAGGCCTGACAAGGACTGGCTAGCTGTTTGAGGATTTGTGGTTTAGAGAGTTTGCCTAATTCTGTGCTATAAAAACCTGGAAGAACAAATGATAACTTCTCTGGATACTCTGTGGGTGTGCATACATGTTTCTCTAGTTCTCTGAACCTCAACCGCCTGGTGCGCCTTTCATTCTTGGGAGAAGGCTGTCCTGCCTCCGACCTAGGTGACAGACAGAGGCACTCTCTTACCGAGTTCCTGGCCTCCACGGGTGGCCCAGCAGAGGCAGTAATGCCGCATAAGCTGCTCCAGAAGCTCCAGCTCATCCAGGAACTCGAGGGATTCTATTCTGTGCAGAAGTCAGAACAGGAGATGGAGATCGCAGTTAGGAAGAGCTAGTCCAAAGGGCACCTGCTGCTCTTCCAGAGGATCCAGGTTCAATTTTCAGCACCCACTCACATGGAGGCTCATACTGTACTTAACTCCAGTTCCAGGGGATCTGGTTCCCTCTTTTGGCCTCTGGGGATACCAGGCACACACTGCATGTACACACACACACACACACACACACACACACACACACACAGGCAAAAACACTCATATGCAAATAGATCCATACGTATCACCATACACAAAACTCAAGTCCAAATGGATCAAAGACCAAAATAAAACCAATCACACTAAATCTCATAAAAGAGAAAGTGGGAAGTACACTTGAATGCATTGGCATAGGAGACCACTTCCTAAGTATAACCCCAGAAGCACATACACTGAGAGCAACAATTAATAAATGGGACCTCCTGAGACTGAGACACTTCTGTAAAGCTAAGGACATGGTCAACAAGACAAAACGGCAGCCTACAGGATGGGAAAAGATCTTCACCGACCCCATATTGGACAAAGGACTAATCTCTAAAAAATGTACAAAGAACTCAAGAAACTTGACAACAAAAGAACAAATAATCCAATAAAAAAAGGGGTACAGACCTAAATAGAGAAGTCTCAAAATACGAATCTCAAATGGCCAAAGGACACTTAAGGAAACGTTCAACATCCTTAGCTATCAGAGAATGCAAATAAAACAACTCTGAGATTCCATCTTACACCTGTAAGAATGGCCAAGATAAAAAACACTGATGACAACTTATGCTGGAGAGGATGTGAGGTAAAGGGAACACTCCTCCATTGTTGGTGGGAATGCAAACTGGTACAGCTGCTTTGGAAATCAGTGTGGCGATTACTCAGACAATTAGGAAATAAACTACCTCAAGACTGAGCAATACCACTTTTGAGTATATACTCAAAGGACACTCAATCATACCACAAGGACATGTGCTCAACTATGTTCATAGAAGCATTGTTTGTCATAGTCAGAACCTGAAAACAACCTAAATGCCCCTTGACCAAAGAATGAATAAAGAAAATGTGGTAATTTACACAATGGAATACTTGAAATTTTGACATCTTGAAAATTTTCAGGCAAATGGATGGATCTAGAAAAAAAAATATTGAATGAGGTAACCCAGACCCAGAAAGACAAATATCATATGTACTCACTCATAAGTGGCTTTTAGACATAAAGCAAAGAAAAACCAGCCTACAGTCCACAACCCCAAAGAACCTAGACAACAAAGAGAACCCAAGAGAGACATACATGGATCTTATAGGAAGGAGAAAAAGACAAGATCTTCTGAGTAAATTGGGAGTGTGGGGGTCATGGGAGAGAGTAGAAGGGGGAGGGAAGGAAGGGAGAAGAGCAGAGAAAATGTATAGCTCAATAAAAACAATAGAAAAAAATAGAAGTATGATGTACCAGCCATGGGAAAGCTGAGAAGGGCTCAAAAATAAAAAAAAAAAGATAAATTTAAAATAAGATTTATTATCTTTAAAGACATTTAGGAATATGTCTTTAAATATTTAAATAAAGACTCATCCTAAATTGTTCCATGGCAAACACTACAAATAAAATCAATTACAAGAAAAAAATTACAAGTTGTTAAGCCATAAGAATTGTTTTTTTTAAAAAAAAATGCTCACACACATGAAATTAAAATAAATTTTCAAAAAGAAGAAGGAATTCAGGAAGTTTAGCTCAGGGGAACAGTACACACTTGGAATGTGCAGTCTTAAAGAAAGGAGAAGGAGGGTAAGGAAGGAATGGGAAGAAAGGAAGGGTGAGTGGAGAAAGGAAAAGGAGGAAGAGGAAAAAGGGTTACCTCAAAGGTCAAGACAAATGAACTAGAAAGGTCTCTGGAATGCTAGTGGCAAACGACTACTTTCTTTGCCCTGCAACTCCTTATAGAGTTCTAGAACTTCAGCATGAAAAACTTTCATAATAATTTAAAAGAAGAAGAAAAGATCATTCCAATAGAAAAAAAAAACAAACAAGAGGTCTTCAAATTCATTTACGAGAAAACAAATATAAATGAAAACACAAGATAGTTGTCTTAAGACCTCTATTGCTGTGATGAAAGACCATGGCCAAAAGCAACTTGGGAAGGAGAGGGTTTATTCAGTTCATACTTCCTCATTGCTGTTCAGCACCAAAGAAGTTAGAACAGGAACTCAAACAGAGCAGGAACCTGGAGGCAGGAGCTGATGCAGAGGCCACAGAAGGGTGCTGTTTACTGGCTTGCTCAGCCTGCTTATAGAATCCAGGACTCAGAGATGGTACTCACCCACAATGGACTAGGCCCTACCTCATAAACCTCTAATTAACAAAATGCCCCACAGGCCAGCGTACAGCCTGATCTTATGGAGGTATTTCTCTATCCTTCCCCGCTCTTAGATGACTTTCACTTCTGTTAAGTTGACATAAAACTAGCCAGAACAGTAGTTTTTCAACACTCAGACAGAAAAAGATTGAAGGCTGAACACAGAAGAAAAGGCACTTTCTCAATTGCTAGCAATATGACAAAACAGGATTGCCTCCCTTGAAAGCATTTTAGCCTCTTTCAACACAAAGAAAGAACATCCTCTAATCCTGTGATCAATCTGCCTCTTTAAGAGCTTACCCTGAGAGTGCCCCTTTCTCCACAACCTCTCCAGCAGAGGCTATCATTGGTGTTTTTGATTTTAGCCATTCTGACCGGTGTAAGATGGTATCTTAATGTTGTCTTGATTTGCATTTCCCTGATTGCTAAGGAAGTTGAGCATGATCTTAAGTGACTTTTGGCCATTTGAACTTCTTCTGTTGAAAAGTCTCTGTTCAGCTCAGTGCCCCATTTTATAATTGGATTGATTAACCTTTTACGGTCTAATTTCTTGAGTTCTTTGTATATTTTGGATATCAGACCTTTGTCAGTTGCGGGGTTGGTGAAGATCTTCTCCCAGTCAGTGGGTTGCCTTTCTGTCTTAGTGACACATTGCTGGTGGGAATGCAAACTTGTGCAACCACTTTGGAAAGCAGTGTGGCGGTTTCTCAGGAAAGTCGGGTTCAACCTACCTCTTGACCCAGCAATACCACTATTGGGAATATACCCAAGAGATGCCCAAACATACAACAAAAGTATATGCTCAACTATGTTCATAGCAGCATTGTTTGTAATTGCCAGAACCTGGAAACAACCTAGATGTCCTTCAGTGGAAGAATGGATGAAGAAAGTATGGAATATATACATATTAGAGTACTACTCAGCAGTAAAAAACAATGACTTCTTGAATTTTGCATATAAATGGACGGAAATTGAAAACACTATCCTGAGTGAGGTAAGCCAGACCCAAAAAGAGGAACATGGGATGTACTCACTCATATTTGGTTTCTAGCCATAAATAAAGGACATTGAGACTATAATTCGTGACTCTAGAGAAGCTAAATAAGAAGGTGAACCCAAAGAAAAACATATAAGCATCCCCCTGAATATTAACCTTCATCAGGCGATGAAAGAAGACAGAGACAGAGACCAACATTGGAGCACTGGACTGAAGTCTCACGATCCAAAGGAGGAGCAGAAGGAGAGTGAGCACGAGCAAGGAACTCAGGACGGCGAGGGGTGCACCCACACACTGAGGCAATGGGGATGATCTATCGGGAACTCACCAAGGCCAGCTGGCCGGGGACTGAAAAAGCATGGGACAAAACCGGTCTCGCTGAACATAATTGACAATGAGGACTACTGAGAACTGAAGAACAATGGCAATGGGTTCTTGATCCTATTGCATGTAATGGCTTTGTGGGAGCCCAGGTAGTTTGGATGCTCACCTTAATAGACTTGGATGCAGGTGGGTGGTCCTTGGACCTCCCACAGGGCAGAGAAACCTGCTTGCTCCTTGGGCTGAGGAGGAAGGAAGACTTGATTGGGGGAGGGGGAGGGAACGGGAGGTGGTGGTGGGGAAGAGGCAGAAATCTTTAATAATTAAATTAATTAATTAATAAAAAAAAATAAATAAAAAAAAAAAAAAAAAAAAAAAAAAAAAAAAAAAAGAGCTTACCCTGCATGGAAAGATAAATGGTCAAGAGCATTTCTACAGCAGCAGTTCCAATCTGGTAGCAAGCAAAAACTGAACTATAGGAGACCATCTGCATGAACTAAAACATGCTCATACTTCAGGTCTCTACAGCCAGACTATGAACCAGGGCAGATCTACATGGGTAAATATGGGATAATTCCAAGACATACCCTGGAGCATTTCAGACAGGGTGTGTGCTTAGTAAAACACGACCAGTGCAAAGAAAGCAGCGTGCACATGTTTTGGGTGAATGACTCTAAAACTCTGAGGAAAAATAAATATTTTCACTTTATACATGGGTCGCCTTAAGTGTTTGTTATAGTAACAGAAAGCTAACTAGTGCAGAAAATTAGCACAGAAAGTAAGACAGGTTTCTCTGCTGCCACAGACCTGCTTACTGCATGTGCCAAAGGAGTGTGGGAAGTGTAGAGAAGCAGGCCAGAGTGAGGCCAAAATGCTGGTAAAAACCCAGAAAACATGGCAACGCTGGGGAAGTTTAGGGTGGAAATGAAAATGGACTAGGAAGTGGATACGAGGCCACCCCTGTCACTCTGTGGCAAACAACCTGATTGCATCTTGCCCATGCCAGGGACTTTGTGCGGCAGAGATACAAAATAATGGACGATGAATTAATCTGCTGGCGGAGGCTTCACATGAGCCAGGCAGTGGTGTGCAGGACTGTGCAGAGACTCAGGAGCCAATGTGACGGAGGAGAGATTCACAAAGAATGCAGTCCAGAAGCCGGAAAATGCTCATTAGGAAAGACTGCTTCCTGCTCTTCCAGACGATCTGAGTCCAGTTCTCAGCACTCACTACAGAGGACACCAGAATCCAGTTCCCAGCACCCAACTTGGGCAGCTCACAACTGCCTACAAACACAGCTCCAGGGGATCCTATGCACTCTTCTGGCCTCCACAAGCACCCATGCAAATAGAGCATACATAAACACAGACAGATGTACATGAATAAAAATATAATTTTAAAAATGGTGTGGTTAGTTTTTATTGCCAACTGGACACACTCAAGGGTCACCCGAGAAGAGAGAACCTCGAGGAACTGTGTAGACCAGACTGTCCTATGGGTATGTCTGACGGAAGGAGGACGACCCAGGCCCATGAGCAGTACAGTCCCTAAGCAGGTGGTCCTGGATTGTAAAGAAAGGTGGCTGAGCATAGACCTGGGACAGAATGAGCCAGTAAGCAGCATTCCTCTATGGTTTCTGCTTCAGTTCATGTCTGGAGTTCCTGCCTTGACTTCCTTCAAGGATGGATTACAACCTGAAAGTATAAGCCAAACAAACCTTTTCCTCCCCAAGTTGTTTTTGGTTTGAGTGTTTTATCACAGCTACAGAAAGTATCTAATAGCAAAAAACAGAACAGGCAGGCTAGATAGAAAAAGAGCCAGTATAGCTGAGCCCAAGGTACGGTTCTTAGCACCTGACTAAAGAAACTAAATGTGCTACCTAGGGGCCACAGGAAGGACACATCAATGAGAGTTTCAGTCTGCAGGTCCATCCCAGACGCCATAGTCCGAAGATGTACAGACACAAATTTAAACTTGCCTTGCTTGCATCAGCTGCCTCTCTGAGTTTCTGGCCATGAGAGGACAGTGTGCTCTGCTACATACAATCCACATCCCAAAGGAATGGCCCTGCTAGCCATGATGAATCTCCACATGGTGAAGCAAAATACATCTCTTCTAAGTTGATTTCAGATGTGACATAGTAAGGGACACTGAATGTTATTCTTCTGGTCCCTGGTCCCTTTAAGGGACAAGCCATGCCCACTCTCGGCGACCTCTGACCTCTTGTCACCATCTTGAATCTCTCTCTTTCTGTCCTCTCTTGGAGCATGCATGTCTCCCTGCTTCTCTCCTCTCTCTGTCTGTCTTTCTCCTTTCTCTCCCTCTCTCTCCCTTTCTCTCCCTCTATCTCTCTCTCTCCCTCTCTCCCTCTCCCTCTCTCCTCTAAGTAATAAATGTCCAGTTCTGATTCATACGATGTGTCTGTCACATGTCCCTACCCATTCGCCCGCTCGCCGTTGGGAACCTGCCGCGAGCTGCTCTGGAGTTGCGGGGACTCGCAGCTGCTCTGTGAACTCACCACCCGCTAGTCACCGCAGCAACCAGCCCACCCCGCTGCTGCTCAGGCCGCTCGGGCTCGGGTGGCTTTCCCAGGGCCCGCTGCAAGCTGTCTCTGCCTGCTGGCCGCCACCAGCTGCCGCCTGGAAAAGTAAACTAACAAAACATCTAGGCACATTACTGAATAAAGTTCCATAAAGGACAAAGAAAAGCCTTAATGAAGAATAGAGATTAACTGAACACAACTGACAGGACTCAGTACAAACTGAAGCTATTCACTAGCCATGAGCTCCTAACAACAGGCAGATTTGGGACCAATTTTGAGCCAATATCCCTGGTGCAGACAAGAAAGTGTAGACAAAGCCCATGTGACATTCAGAGTCAGGAGGCCTGTTCAGGGAGCAAAGGCCATTTCCTGTCACACCTGGTCTCTGTTAGGGTTACATGTTGCTGTCTACAAAAGACCACGGCTGCATGAGACAAAGGACCGCCCAGAAAGGAGTTATTCTCCCTGGGCTGATGCTCATTACAGACTCCCCTCTGGCTGCTTAGAATAAATCTGCCAGAGCAACAGCATTACATGTCAGACCAGAGATGTTCAAAACATCACCTCGACACCTATGAAGTGGAAGCTAGCCTGATAAAAGAAGAAGAAAGAAGAAGAAGGGCCGGGTGGTGGTGGCACACGCCTTTAATCCCAGCACTTGGGAGGCAGAGGCAGGCGGATCTCTGTGAGTTCGAGACCAGCCTGGTCTACAGAGCTAGTTCCAGGACAGGCTCCAAAGCTACAGAGAAACCCTGTCTCGAAAAACCAAAAAAAAAAAAAAAAAGAAAGAAAGAAAGAAAGAAGAAGGAGGAGGAGGAGGAGGAGGAGGAAGAGGAAGAGGAAGAAGAAGAAGAAGAAGAAGAAGAAGAAGAAGAAGAAGAAGAAGAAGAAGAAGAAGAAGAAGAAGAAGCAGCAGCTTCCACAAGAATCCATAAATCATCAACCTATGAGAGGGCACTCTCAGAGCATTCACTGCCTAGATAACTGATACTTGGACACGGGAAAAACAAACAGCACAAAAGAAATTATATTTTTCTAAATGTCAATAAGATCTAAGGATGAGCAAGTCCAAAAGTTCCTCACATGATCTTGTGACAGACACCAAATTGTATCTCAAGGTCTCCAAAGGAGAGGGGAAGGACAGATGAGGAAGCACAGAACAACTAAGAAATGAACCAAACACGCAGCAACACAGGTCTACGCAGGCACAGTGATGTTCCCTAGTACTGATGCATTGGAGATGCTAAAACAAGCAAGCTACAAGACCACACGAGTAAATGTCCAAACTGTCCCTCTTTAAATTTCTTTACAATTACCACAATATTAGTTATTGTTATCTACACTGCTATGCAAGCATGTAAACAAAATATGAAGGGTTCAAGACTTTGATATTACAAATATAAATATAATCTATTAAGTTTTAAAAAGGGAATATGACTTCTGTGACCACCGTGTATAGTATGAACCCCCTGATTTAGAAACCAGAGTCTATGTATCAATAAATATTTATCTGTGTAAAGGACTACTGGAGAACAGGTCCAACTTGTTAATAAGAGCTAACTGTACCATGTAAATATATAAGACTTCATGCCTTCAGCATGAAATAGTTTTAGAACAATGACTATATCTTTCTTTTATAACAAAGAAAGAGTCCATTTAAAGATGTCATTCGAGGTCTTATCCCTTAGAAGTCATGGGTAACATCATCTTCTCTCTAAGACAGGGATTATACAACGAGGTGGCTCTGGGAATTTTCCGGGAGTAACTACTTATTTCAGTTCAAATCATCTGCTTTGGCAAAGGCGCTATCTCAGCCAGTGGCTAATGAGTTACTCTCTCAAGCTTTTACCAATGTTTACCTTATTTCAAAATAAGCCTGGCTAAGGTTAGCCTTGTGTTCACACTAAAGAACACAGACGGTCAGCCTCTCACTGGCAACCATCTGAAGCCTGGGCTTAGCACTCACATACCTCTTCACCTCTGCCCGTGGAAGCCCACTGTACAGCTCCATCATGTCCACTGCGGACGCTGTCTCCCACCCGTTCAATAGCAGCCGTTCCTTCTGAAAGGGGGTGGAGAGACATGGATGATTCCCAGCATGCACACCTGAGACCGTGAAGCACACAGGATTTCTCTGAGAGTAGTTCCGTTCCAAAAGCCCATGTCTAGTCCTTTCCTATTCTATATGCACATGCAGTGTTTTCCTGGGAAAACCCATTAGAGTATAGAGACACAAAGAAAAAATTTCTCCTACAAACAACAGTTATTTGTTTGGTTCGATGGCTGGCTGGCTGGCTTCAGAGTTTTGCCATGTTTTGGAGCTTGCTAGCTCAGGCTGGTCTCAAACATAAGATCTTTCTGCCTCAGTCTACCAAGCGATAGGATTGCAGGTGTGAGCAACATGCCACTTAGTAGTCATGTGATACAGTTTATTTAAATGGTGGCAGGTATGGGAGGTTATCTCCAGCAAACAAATGCCTTTTTCCTTTTTTAAGGGCCTATCAAAGATTAAGAGCAATACAAAGCTGTATTAATCACCTATAAAATGTAGACCATGGATAGATGCCAAGTCAAACACACTACAAAACATGCCTTCCATCTACCAGACAAACTGAAGCCGGTCTGGGAAGCAGAAGCATAGAGGAGCTACTGTTGAGCTGTAGGGAGTGATTGTGGTGACATCACCCTGGAAGAAAGCTCAACAGTAGGAGGGCACTTAACAAGCACTTAGCGTGGAAACATGTATTGTCTAGCAAATGTCGAAAAAAATTTTGATGACACCAACAAATAACATTGTGTGGGGCGGTGGGAAAACACTAACAAAATATTGACAATTACTGAAGCTGACTGATAGGATATGGGTGTTTGCTAATCTAGTCTTTTATGCTTGTCTGAAATTCTGCATAACACAAAGTGAATTATACAAAAAAATATGCATAATGAAAACAAACTGTAGGGAAATGTCAATTTGTGTTTTCTATATCAAGGGGACAGACAGGACTTGAGTTCTCCTACCACTAGGAGCACCCTCTGCCTGTGTCACAGGCATAACAGGGCTTCTCATGGTCTAGCTGCCACGGAGAGCAAGTGTTCAGAATCTGCTCTGACCTGGGACTCTAGTGACTTGCAGGTTTCCACTCCCGCCAGGTCACACTGTCGCCTCCGGAGGTTTTCAATCATGATCTGCCCAAACCGGTCATCCATGTTCACCTGAGAAGGGAAAACGCTGGTTAGCCACAACTTAAAGGTCTATGTCCTAAATAAGCAAAACATAATATCCAGTCAAGGCTGACATTTGGAAATACACACGGGAGCAGCTCAGGAGTGGTGTGTGACAGAAAACTGAGCTGATGTATCCCCCATAAAGGGCAGCACACACCCACCTACCTAGTACAATAATTCTATTGTTGGCAGAGAGGCTCACACATGTGCAAAGATGCAATGGTAAGTGTAACTGGAATATGGGAAGAATTATCTGTTAACTTCAATCGATTCTATTACCTTCATAAAATGAAATACCATATAGCTGTGAAAGCAGGCAAGAAAATATAGAGATAGTCACAGAATGATTTTAAGATAAACTCTTAAGAGCAAAGTATAGCCAGGCAGTGGCGCACACCTTTAATCCTAGCACTTAAGAGGTAGAAGCAAGTGGAGTTTGAGAACAGCCTGGTATACAGAGCTAGTTCCAGGACAGCCAGGGCCACACAAAGAAATCCTGTCCTAAACCACCTCCCCCCAAAAGAAGAAGCAGTAGCAAAGGATAGGACTGGTGAGAGGGGCTCAACAGGTAAAGTCACTTGTTGCAAAGCCTGACTACCTAAATTCAATCCCCAGGACTACATGGTAGAAGAGAACCCACACTACAGGTTATCCTCTGACTTACACACATACACACACTCACCATGGCACATGTGTGGCCATATACATACAGAAACATATACAATAAATAAATATTTAAAAATTAAGAAGAAGCAAGGAATAGAGAAATGTGAACAGAATGTTATTGTGTGCTTTCAAGAGACAAGCCAACTTGTCTTTACTGCATTTAACAAACACAGAGCAGGCTGCACTATTTCCCAAGCAGAAGACTGAGGTCTAGGGTCAGAGAGAGATCTGCTTGTCTCGATATAACCTTTCTGATTGTTTGGTTTTATTTTGTTTCTGAGATAGTCTTTTGTCTGTGTGAGCCTTAAACTGGTGCTCCTCCTGCCTTAGCCTCCCGAGTGCCAGAAGACATGTGTACTGTCACAGCACACATACCAGTACTCTGTCACACACAAAGCCAGACAACAGAAATGCTATCCTCTCTCGTGTGCCTCAGGGCAGGTGTCTGAGAGCACATTCTTCTTCATTTTATTGCCTGGGTTTGAATCCTGGCTTGACAGTAGCTGTGACCCTGGAGAAGCTGGGCAACTTCAGTCTATCTGGCAGTACTAAGACCAACCTTGGGATTTGTATGACAGTGAAGTAAACAAAGACGTGGAGAACTTACACAGCAGTGCTGAGCACAGAGTATGTGGGAAGGGAAGTGGGTGCTGCCCACCCGACCACCAACATGGCTTTGTCACTGTAAACCATTTACTGGGAAAAGCACATAAGCAACTAATCTACACTGTGAGGCTGCTGATGGTTGAGGACTATTGATTTAAGTTTCATTTCTATTGACAAAGTGAAGATGGTGGGAGTTGAACCAGGTGAGGAACAGCTGGAGGCAGGGCACTGAAATCTGGCGCAGTCCCAGGTGTGCTCCTGAGTAAAAGGCCTTGAGTCAGAATCAGCCCACCACCTTCCAGAGTATGCTAGATAAATGCTTCTGGACAGAGAGTGCAGAGGCCAGTGAGCAAAGCAGCACACACACGACATGTGGTGGCTGTAATGGTAAAAGTAAAATGCTGCAGATCCCCGAGTGGCTGTGGCGGGCAGCAGGTCCGCCACAAGGCCCCGAAGTGGCTGCAGGCAGCAGGCCATGAGACCATGCTGTAGGTCCCCCAAAGTGGCTGCAGGTAGTGGGCAGTGGGCCCCGAGAGCAGCCAGTCCCAGGCAGGGATGGTGCAGTTCCCCAAATGGCTGCAGTGGGGGCCACGAGGGGTAGTGAGTCCCAGGTAGGAAGCTGCAGTCCCAGCAGATGAGAGACAGAGACCAATAGGCATGCTATGCAGAGTGAAGTTGGATATTTATTCAGTGGGTTATGGAAGGAAAGGGGAGAAGGGGGAAGAGCAGAGAGAGAGGGAGGGGGAGAGAGAGAAAGAGAGAGAGAGAGAAACAGGGGGTAAGGGGGAAAGTGGGGAGAAGGGAGAGACAGAAGCTGCTTCTTCAAGAGAGAGATGGAAAGGGAGGGACTCAGACTGGAAGCTGAAGATCAGCTTGCCTGGGGGGGGGGGGGCGAGGCAGGGCTAGTCTGAGCAAGGGACTGAGCAGACCATTACAGCAGCCATTCTCCATGGGTATGCAGGCCATACCAAGGATGCTTCCAGAGAAAAGCTGAGGGCTGGCTTCCATGGCCAGTGGTCCTGGAGGGAAGGCAGGCTGAGGAACATTTGCAGTTGTAATGTGGAAAGGAGGACAGTCAGCTGACCAAGAACCTGAACCCAGGCTGGAATGGAGAAGGACATACTAAACCCCAATCTAGCCTGGACCTCTCCACTACTTGGCCAAGTCTTCTCGCTGTTCTTGCATGCAATGAATTAAAAAGGAAATTATAAAGTGAGATTCCACTGAAAAGAATTTTTTAAAAAACTGGTTATGATGGTGAACATCTGGAATCCCAACACTTGGGAGGCAGAAGCAGGATCATCACCCAAGTATGAGGTCTACATAGCAAGTTCCAAGCTAGTCAGGGTACACAGTAAGACTGTCTCAAAAAAAAACCTAAGTAAGTAAATAATAAAAACAGCTAGCACGCATTCTGCTTGTTACTTGCCTGTGGAGGCCCAAAAAGGCCAAAGGTCAGAGAGTTTCTAGGTTCTTCAAGGTTATTGTGCTTCTACCTTACACAAAGCTCCCACCTAGTTGTAAATCAGAGTTCTGCTCTCTAAGCTATTGTCAACAGGTGTGGCTAATTGCCAGGCCCTGCACTCCTGGAATAGGGAAGTGGTTTGTTCCTACCTAAAACAAAAGTCTAAGAATCCAACTAAGTTCCAATGCCCTTTATGGAAATAACATGGGATTCCACCCAGGGCGGGGTTTACCTACAAAGTGTCTGGTCTAGGGTGTGAGCATGACTTGGTGACTTGTTGTTTTGTTCTAGGAACAGAATATTTAACTGTGAACTTAGCCTGTGACTTTCAATTGGTATGTTAATGTAGTCTCTTGTCTTACTCCTACCTTTTTAAGCAGTTGGAAATTAAACGCAAATTTCAGTACTCACTAAAAAAATTCGCTCCCGATGCTATATGTTTCTGCATTTTATTACTTTCATTTGTGTCTTCAGATACTTTACTATATTTCTAATACCCACGCCCTTACCTGACAAGAGGTATTTTTGTCAAGGCTGGTCCCCGACACTTGCCTAGTGCTGTGTAGCATTTCATGAATTTCTATAAGGTAAGTTCTAAACAGCAAAGAACTGTAATTAGGAAGGTGGCTCCATGGGTAAGAATTTACTACACAAACCCGAATATCTTGTTTAGATGCTCAGTACCCACATAAAAGTCAGTTTGGCCACATGACAACTGTAATGGTCTGTCCTGTCCCTTTAAGAAACAAGTCCTGCCAGGGACCCACAGAGGCCTAAGGTGGTGGGACCAGCTGCCCCTTGTGGCCTGCTGCCACCTCTCAGGGAACTGTGCTGTTTTACCTAAACCATTACATTGGTGCTCCGTAACTTGGCCAGGCTCTCTCTGCAGGCTCTTTCTGCATTCACTCCCCGGGCCTGCTGAGGAGACATGGAACCCTGGGCTCAGGAACTGCCTGGATGCTAACCCCCCAACACACACCAGTGGCTTCAATTGATGAGTTTTCCCCTTCAGTCAGTTTAACCATTTCTCAGAACCTGAGGCATGGACTGTTGAACTCCCAGCAACTTTCTGGTGTTCCTACAGGGGGCGTGGGCAACCATGGCCTTCATGACTACAGTTGAATCCCTCACTGACATTCATCTATGATTGCTTCTCCTAGCTAAAAATGTGACAGGACCACCAGGGGCAGTCCTCCCACACTAGCAGTGGTACATTCACTTTGAGACCAGGGGTCCCTCGGATTTTTTTGTTTTGTTTTGTTTTTGTCTTTTGTACCACCTGTAAGTGGTTCCCACTGTGAGAGACCACCTGGGGCTGCCTCTAGCCTCTGACATCCGAATCACCACGGACCAGAGTCAGCCAGGCTATATTATCATCCTGCCTATTGAGAGAAGACATTTCCCTACAGGCCTTGAGGTGCCTGCTGTTTTCGAGGGTTTTCACGGTTTCGGCATGGGAAACAAACCCTTAGAAACTATCAGCCACCCGGCTCCGTTTTCCTTTCACTAGGCAGCCCCTTTGCTACCTGTCTGAAAATGCTCTTTTCCTCTTGCTCCCATTCCTTCTATTCTATCCCTGCCACTACTACTGCTGGTCCAGCAGAAACCAACAAGATTAGTCGGATCCACGAGGCAGCTGTTTTCAATTTCAGCCTTTGCTCCCCGCTGCGACTGTGGCTCAGCAGCTCGGAGACAGGGTGGATCATGGTACTGAGCAATTTTTCTCTCTACTTCATATATAAAAGAATGTGTGAATGGTATGGCCACACGGATGTAATTCTGTTTTAAATGTATGTTCTACACGGCCTCTATGTCTTCGTTGTTATCAATTTAAAACTGCCGCAGCTCAAAAGAATGTGGCTTCTCCGTACAACACATGACAACTGCCATTTTAACTGAGGTCAGGTGACCTCACCTCACTGCCATCTTAACTGAGGTCCAGGTTGGGTGGCCAAGTCCCACCATCTTTACTGAGATATTCCCTGCCTAGTTCCCTGATTTACTTATGTTTTTGTCTCTAAATTCCTCTTACTGACTCTGTTATGTTTTACGCAGTGACATGATTTTGGTGGGGCCCACCAAAAGCATCCACTTTGTCCAACTCCTGTTTGTGTGTGTGTGTGTACATGTGACTTGAGTTAACTCTAATGTGTGTGTATGTGTGCATACATGTGACTTAAATATACTTATGTTTACTGTTAAATGTTATAACTGTCCATTGTATCTCATTCCAGACTAAAAAAAAACAGTAAATCTCATGTCTTAAATTGGTATGTACTTTTAAGTCTCTTACAAAAATACGGTATATTTAACCCAACCCTGCTTTAAAATATATTAAGCTGTTCTCTATCATTGTCAGTTTTACTGTTAAGCTTCTACTGCAAGCAGTTTTTTCTTCTATGTCTTTTACAAATATAAATCTTACCTGTTAAGTTGAGAGGCAGTACAGTCAAGCTTGGATCCAGCTCTCCAGGCAGATTCTATACTGTAATTATAACTCATCTATACCTGGCAAACAGCCCTCAACTGCTCAAAGATCTGGGGAATATGGTATTTAAATATTTAATTATTAAAAGACTTTTCAAAACAAAAAGAGACAGGTTGGCTCCTAGCAGCAGCACTCTACCTCCTACCAAGAAGACAGAAGATAGATGGGCACAAAACAATGTCCATCTGCAATTTGCTTCAACTGCCAAGCACTGACCACTGGGAAAAACTGCCTTTCGTCTAAACTGAAGATCTCCAGACAGTAGACAGAATTACTAGAATTGACAGCCTTGCTGCTCAGGTCAAGGTAGGCTTGTCTTCCTACAGATTTCTAGCCCACAGGATCTTCTGGAGCCTGGCAGGCCCTGCGCTAAATAGCAAAAGGTAAATATGACCCTCAGCAACCATGGAGGACCCTGAGGAGTAACTCTAGCTGCCAACCAAGTAAGTTCTCTGTCCTTTTTTTCATCAATAACTCAAGTAAAACTATCCTTCTCAAAGATCTCTGATGCAGTTTGACAACTGAGAGGTTTTGTCGTTTAAAAGGACAGCCTCACCAAACAAATTTCAATCAGCTACAAGTTAACAAAATTCTCTCTCAGGTTGCCTTCCACAGTCTTAAAGATACTTTCCATTATGCAAAAATATCTGTCACAGTCATTCTGACATAAATATGTGACCGTTTATACAATACATATGTCTAAAACTTATGTTTTCACAAACTCAAAGAATTCTTGTGAGTTCCAGGGAGCCAAATTGAAGGATCCACCTTAAACAGGTCAGATACACCCCTCTCAATTCCCTGGTCCTAAATTTTTTTTTCCTAATCTTAACTTTGTCCTCTGTTCTGCCAATACCTTAAACAGGTCCAAGAGACACTGGACAGTTCCATACCACAAACCCTGGACAGGAGTAAAGTGATCAGCTACCTCAGGATGTGACCAGCATCCAGCTTTCTCGGGTTCCCCCCCAAGACGACGCCCACAAATAAGCAGAAAGCAGTCTTGATAACCCACCATCCCAATTCCTTTAACCTATTGTGCCTAACCTCCTGCCTTTTTATTATTAAAAAAAAGAGAGAGAGATATGGGAATTAATGGTCTGTCCTGTCCCTTTGAGACACAAGCCCCGCTCACTCCCCCTTCCATCAGGGCTTTCATCTGAGTGGGCTCTCTCTGTCCCACCACCTCTCCTCTCCCACCTCACTCTCTCTCCCCCCACTTCCTCTTTTTCTCTCTCTCTCTCCCCCTTCCCTTCCATAACCCACTAAATAAACTATACCCACTGTCTCTGCAGTGTGTCTATCCATCTCTCACCCACTGAGGGCCACAGATCTCCGGTCACATGCAGCAGCTCCTCCTGGAACTGGCCTCTCCCCACCTTGTTCCCACTGCGCCTTGTGGAACTGTGCCACTTTACCTAATCAATTCCTTTAATCTGTTTGCCTAACTTCCTGCCTTTTTATTATAAAAAAGAAATGGAGGGGCTGGAGAGATGGCTCAGTGGTTAAGAGCAATAGCTGCTCTTCCAGAGGACCTGAGTTCAATTCCCAGCAACCACATGGTGGCTCACAACCATCTGTAATGAGATCTGGTGCCTCTTCTGGTGTATATATGTTAACAGAACGTTGTATGCATAATAAATAAATAGAGCTTAAAAAAATAAATAAAAATAAAAAAATATAAAAGAGATGGAATTGTTATGATCTGCTGTCCTTGTCCCTTTAAGAGACAAGTCCCACCCTACCCCCCATTTCCCTGGGGCAAGCAGATCTTCAGCCTGAGTGGGCTCTCTCTGCTGGGTCTCTCTTGGGAAGAGGTGGCTGCTGCCTCTTCTCATCTCCCCCCTAACCTCTCCTGTCTCTCTCTCTGCATGATGTCTATCAATCTCTCACCTGCTGTGGCTCCTCATGGGACCAGCTGCCCTGCCAATCCGCCAAGATCTTTCACCCGCTGCCTCCCATCCACATGGGACCCACAGAGGCCTTGAGTGGTGGGACCAGCTGCCCCTCGTGGCCCACTGCCACACCTCAAGGAACTGCACGGTTTTCTCCAAACCATTACAGCAACTATAATTCAGTGCTGGCGGAGAGGGGTGGAAACAGAGGACAAGCTCCAGGTTCAGTGTAGAGACCCCCATCTCATAGGAACAAGACAGAGAGCATCAGAGGCCTCCACATGGTGCACATGGGTATATCATCACCCCCACCTCCCCCAGCAGTACACAACTAGAGCTCAGAAGACTCTCAAGAGCCCACACTTAGAGAACTGAGGCAGTGTGGAGGGGAAAATACATATACTAACTCATGCGTGCCTCACAACACACTAGGAAGCATGGTGCTACTGTTCTCGGCAAGAAAACAGGCACAATGACTGGACGCAACTTGTCCTCATCACACAGGATTCAGACTCAGGCAGGATCATTTCAAAGCTCCAAGAGGGTTTTTTCCCCTGCAGCTACCAGACCAATGTCAGTGATCGTAGGACTAGGGCATTTTATGCTGCAATAAAGGAGTATATCAAACTTCCCTTACAAAATTAGGAGCTCTTGCAACTCTAGGTCAAATGCCCAAATGAAACTCCTGGCTGGACCTGAGGAGTCCATCAGTCCCCATCTCCATGTGGTTCACAAGTACCCAGTCTGATGTGGGATTTCATTGGTCAATAAAGAAACTGCCTTGGCCCATCTGATAGGGCAGAATTTAGATGGGCGGAGTAAACAGAACAGAATGCTGGAAGAGGAAGTGAGCTCAGATGCAGGGCAGCTCCTCTCAGAGCCAGATGCGATGCAGCCAGCCACCAGGTCAGACATGCTGAATCTTTCCCGGTAAGCGCACTTAGTGGTGCTACGCAGATTATTAGAAATGGGCTAAATTAATACGTGAGAATTAGCCTAGAAGAGGCTAGATATAATGGGTCAGGCAGTGTTTAAAAGAATACAGTTTGTATGTTGTTATTTCGGGGCATAAGCTAGCCAGGCGGCCGGGAGCTGGGTGGCAGGAACGCAGCCCGCAGCTCCTTCAACACCAGTCTAGGCTACCTCTGTCCCCAACCTCTCCAGCCCCCTCAGGCCACACCTTCCACACGACTCAGGAGTGGCAGCTGCAGGTCCCTTAGTCTCCATCCTCTACACCAGTCACAGTCAATGTCTTCCATTCACATCCCTGCTTGTCTAACGGCCTTTGAGTCTGCTCCTCCTGCTAATACTGTCAAAATTACCTCATGCCATTATGCCTCAAGTTCTATAGATATCTGTAGATAACAGAATGATAAAAAATTTTAAAACTTTTCCCAAGAATTAAGTTCCAAAATCTCTAATTGCTGTTGGGAAGTCAAGAAACCAAGAGAAAAGGGGCCAGGGGCCGCTAGAACAGACCGATGGCTGCAGACAGAAGGGAACGAACAAGGAAGAACGGAGGCAAAGCTACACTGGAAGCCCATGCAGAATCCACCTCGGGAAACTCTTACCTGCTCGTAGTTTATGAACATGGCCGTCTCAAAACTGCTGGCTGCCCACTTTAGGAGGTTGGCTGACTGCTCTGGAGTCATGTAAACCAGCACACATTCAGTTATCAGGAGTGTTGGCAATCTTAAGGAAAAGAAAGAAGAGGTAAGTATGTTTTCATCAAGTCAGGGCATCGACTTACACAAACATGGTGGCACTGGCAGTTCATATTCAAGAAATTCAGACGCAGCAGGCACTGTATGATCAATGTCTAGTACAGGTGTCAAAAGACGTAACTCCTGAGAAGAGAACAAGGAGCAGAGGTCTGTCTCTCTATGAAAATCAGTTCACTACGTGGGGTGGGATGCAGAAAAGGAGATGGATCTGTTGCTGCCGTGCACCTACTGTCCTGGGGCAATGGCACCCTGCAGATTCTCCCATCACAGGAGTTTATTCTTTTTCCCTGGAACTTAAGCCCTTGCTCTGGCCATCACAGCAATGGGCAGCAGCAAACACAAGACAGTGTGGCCATCACCTGCAGTGGAGCCTGACCTTTTCCTTCAACAGAATCCTTATAGAAATAAATGGATTCCAGGCAGCCAAGTGATGGGAAGAGAATGAGGAAGCATCGTGGCTGACGGCTGCCAGCTGGCCCATCCATTGGTTGCTCAGGCCCCTGGAGCTATCAGCATGCCTGGCCCCAAGAAAGAGGCACCCAGTTCAGTCCAGCATCCACTGCCAACTCACAGCATCCTTAGCAACATGTGAGTTATCTCAAACCCCTGAGCTGAGTATGCAGCAATTACAATATTCACTTAACAGACTGTAATTCCTCTTAAGTGAAGGTCTCCCATAAAAAGCTGAAAAATAAAGGCTTAGAATACCTAAGCCTTTTATTTATTTGTTTGTTTGTTTTTATTCATTGGTTCAGTGCTTTCCTAGCATATATCAGGCCCTGTGTTTCATCCCCAACACCAAATAAAATTAAAAAGCTAATAACAATGTTGTTTTGAATGGTTATGTTCTACAAGATTCCATTAATAGCATTCACTGATCTACCAGACATAAGGTAGCTGCAAAAACCTTTTTATGACTTCACATACATACGCCTTGCATACTGGCCACTCTTACCCCCTCTGTTACCACTCCTCTCCCCCACTTCCAACAAATCTCTCTCATGTTCATGATTATTCTTTGTTTTATGATCCACCAAGATTCCTGAGGGCCATCGCTGTGAGAATGCGTTTGGAGCCGTCTGTTGCAGCCTGATGGGCTCAGCAGCAGAGGGACAATTAGAAACAGCAATCACTCCTTTTCCAAAATCTATCAATAGCCAGTAGTCCAGGGTAAAGTTTAGGGCTCTGTGAGCCCCTCCTCCTCCCTTGACTGGCTGCTGACAGGAGTGGTCCCATGTGGATCGGTGCAGGAAACCAGTTGATGTGAATTAATGACTGTAATGGTTGTGTCAAGTCCAGCATGGCATCTCCTAGTGGCTTAGCCTATCTTGTGGCTCTTACACACTTCCCACCCCCTCTTCCTCAACACAGCCTAAGCCACAGCAGGGTGGTACGAGGGACTTGTTTAGGGCGGGTCCACACCCACCATTCTGCCCAATACTCTGTTGTGGTTCTAGAACATCTCATCTGGTCCTTTCTTAATTCATTTGCAGTCCTTCTGACTCCTCTGCTAGGTCCCTATCCCTTCCCTTCACTGTAAGTCATAAGAGTATCAGGACTGGCTATTTCTCCAAAATTAACTGACCTGTTTTGTCTTTAATTTTAGATTGTGGAACAAATAAACTACATGAAATCAAATGATAAAAAATAAGAAACTGATAAAAAAGAACATAGTATATCTTTTAAACATATTACTACAAAGCTACAATAATCTCTACATACCAAAGTTAAAAGTTATTCATAACTTCTCCCCTAATCACCATAAGCAAAAACTAAAATTATAGAAACGTAATAGCATCTCAGATTTTCTGTTTGTTTTTTGAGACAGGTTCTCACTTTGAAGACCAGGCTGGTGATGAACTCATGATCCTCCAGCCTAAGGCTAGTGTTATAGGTACACACTACACCATTACACCTAGCCATTGCTCTCATTTTCCTTTTTTTTTTTCCTTTCTTTTTTCAGTACTGAGGACTAAACCTAGGGCCACATGCACGCTAGGCAAGTCCCCAATCCTATATCCCCAATCACATTTCTCAAATTTTTTTCTTTCCTTTTTCTCCTTTTTTCTTTCTTTTTCTTTTGGTTTTTTGAGACAGGGTTTCTCTGTAGCTTTGGAGTCTGTCCTGGAACTAGACCAGGCTGGCCTTGAACTCACAAAGATCCGCCTGTCTCTGCCTCCACCTGTCTCTGCCTCCCGAGTGCTGGAATTGAATTAAAGGTGTGTGCTACCCACACCCTGGCTCAGATTTTTAAAAACCAGCTATCATTCCTATAAACTTGTAACATGGATTGCTGGGTTCTGATATTATTCCAGTACTCAAAGAGAAAACTTCAGAAATACAGCAGTGAAATAAGCTGCTCACAATCACACCCTAGTACACATGCTATCAGAAGTCCAATCTGTATAACTGGACACGGCACCTATGCTCATAACTGACAACAGTTATGAGAAAGGAATGGTGTCCACAGCAAAGTCTAGCACTGACCTGATGTTGTCAACCAGCCACTCTGTTCCCAAGAATTCCATTTTGGCTTTTTAAACAGTGAAATTATCTATACCTCCACTTGGCTAAGATGCACACCCAGTGCTCACTGGAACACTGTCCAGTCTCCATACACGTGCATGTGTATGTGGGTGGGCAGGGAGAAGAGGACATCAGGTGTCTTCCTCTATCACTCTGACCTTACTGCTTCTCATAGAACCAGAAGCTCTTCATTTTGGCTAGGCTGGCCGGCCAATGAACTACCAGGATCTACCTGTCTCCTCGCCACCACACTGAGGTTATGGGCACACACAGGTCCAAATATGCGCACGGCAAGAGCTCATACCACTGTGCCATCTTCCCAGCTCCACCAGACATCTCAAACCCAATGCAGCTGAATGACAGTACAGAAGGGCAAACCCTGAATCAAGAAGACAGAAGTAAGTCTATGTTGCAAACACGGTGAGTATCAGAAAGCAAACCGCTGAAAGGAAGACTGTCTCTCCAAATTAACACCACGATCTAATTCTACAACCTTAAGTCATATGGTACAGGATTACAGCTCAGGCTAGCATTCCCTGGAATCTCCAGCAGTGCATAAACTAGGCATGGTGGTACATGCCTGCAATCTCAGCCCTGGGGGTCTGGGGGGTGGGGGTAGGGAAAAGATAATCAGAAGTTTGTGGTCATCCTTGGCTGCATTGCAAGTTCAAAGCCAGCATGAAAACCTTGTCAAAAAACAGGACAAACAAAACAAAATCTCATATTATATTATTAGAAATGTTACAAAAAGGAAGAAAACCCATATTACCATATCTCATCTAATAAATCAATGACTAAAGAGATATAGTTGCTCAAGCTTTAGAAAAGAATCCTTAATCACGTTTGTTTATGAGTATGTACATGGAGGTCAGAAGACAACCTGTAGGAGTCGGTTCTCTTTTTCCATCGTGTAAGATGGAAAGATCATAAAGATCAACTCAGCCTTCCAGACTTGGTGGCAAAAGTTTTATCACTATTATATAAGCTATGACTAGAAGGAAATTTCATCAAAAAGACAGTGTTGTCAACTTGGCAGCATCTAGAATCACCATGGAGACAGGCCTCTGATAATGCCTGTGGGATATATTGATTGAGCTAAGACTCCAGATGATGAGGGAGCCAGGTTACCTAGGAGCATGCAAGCCAATCAATCTACGCTGAGTTGCTTACTGACATCCTCTCAAAGCACAAACCTAAGGAAACCAGTGTCCCTGAATATCAGTATGTGCATTGAGCCAACAGAAGAATATGCTACATGCTATAGTCTGAGAACTGTGAGTGGGAAATCCCAGGGACAAGAGGCATGAACTCGGCGTTCACTGACTCACTTCTCTCTCATCCTCTAACACATACCTGAAAGCCATAAAGAGAAGAGGTTTACTTTGGCACACAGTTTTAGAGTTTTCCATCCAAGACCAGTTGGTCCTGTTGCTTTGGGCCCAAGGCCAGGCTCCATATAGCCAGAAACAAATGGCAAAATAGGGTACACTTCATAACCAGGAGCAGAGGGACAGACTGTGACTCCAACATCCTTCAGGAGCATGCTCCCAAAGTAACTCCTACCCAGTTCCTGTTCCTAGAGGTTCCATCCCTCCTAACAGCACCATGGCCTGGGAACTAACAGTGCTCTCTGAATTCTCAGTGAGCCAGAGACTCCATGGCAGCACTAGGCCATTAGAGCCATCTCTCGCATGGGACAGGTGGTCTACAAGTTCTACAGAGAATAACCGTGCTGCCGAGTGTGGGTTGAACAGGTAAAGAAGATCACCAGTGTGCAAAGACACCGTTCCCACACTGACGGTGGCATACGTGTTAGAAAACCCAGGAAGACTCGATGCTCCCCCTTCTCCCAGAGCTTGCCCATGTTTCACATCTTCCCACCTTCCTCAGAAGAACAGAGGTCTTCCCCTGCCCCAGGGACAGCTAAGCTCAGTCAGGCTCTATCCCCAATACACTTGTCCTGGCACTTATTTCCCCAGCTGCTCATTTCTTTAACTTTCTGCAATGGATACTTGGTCTTGCTTTGTTTTTCTAAGCAGCATTCCCTTGACTGTCTCTTCCTTTTAAATGTGCTCCTGTGTACTAACTTCAAATATTCACCCCAGCGTCATCTTCATCTTTGCAGACACCTACCACTACGTGTTGAACTGCAGTCACACTTTGACCAGCATCCTGGTTCTAAATCCACACTTCATTCCCTCATCTCCACAGAGGAGAGCTCTCAGAAACTTGGTGTGGACACGGAGGAACCTTCTTGTTACTTATGGCCACTTCAGCAATGTAAGCATACTTATGAAAACACAGTCAGTAGTCTGGAGGTGTGAGCTTTACATATCTTGTCTCACAATGAGGGCATTATTTTGCAACTTCATCATTTTAAATTCATCATTAGATTCTGAGTTGTCTCCATGTTGATTTGAGTTATGCACTCCATGTTTTATTCATCCGTTATCCTTCTAGTGGGCATTTTCAGTTTTCCTCTATTCTGCTTGCTAAAATTAACACCTACCTTAAGCATGAAACACCCTATTTGGAAAATATACGCAAAGTAGAACTTTTGAATCGCGCATTTCAACTCTGCTAGCTACTTCCCATTACTCCTCATCATGGCTTGTAGCCAGTTCATTCCCACATGCTAAGTAAGTCACTGCAGCCTACTACCCACCACTCGCATCCTGATCAACACTATATACAGTCAGATTTACACATTCTTACCCCCTTGATAGGAGAAAAACCAGAGTTTCATCTGATGGTTTCTGTGCTTTGATAGCCCTGGTCATCTGGAGGCTATTATGGTTTGATAGCCCGGGTCATCTGGAGGCTACTGTGGTTTGATAGCCCGGGTCATCTGGAGGCTACTGTGGTTTGATAGCCCAGGTCATCTGGTGGTTACTGTGGTTTGATAGCCCTAGTCATGTGGAGGCTACTGTGGTTTGATAGCCCTAGTCATCTGGAGGCTACTGTGGTTTGATAGCCCTGGTCATCTGGAGGCTACTGTGGTTTGATAGCCCTGGTTATCTGGAGGCTACTGTGGTTTGATAGCCGTGGTCATCTGGTGGCTACTGTGGTTTGATAGCCCTGGTTATCTGGTGATTACTGTGGTTTGATAGCCCTGCTCATCTGGAGGCTACTGTGGTTTGATAGTCCTGAATGTGGTGGCTACTGTGTTTTGATAGCCCTGCTCATCTGGAGGCTACTGTGGTTCGCATGATATGCATATATCATATATCCTGAAATTCTGTCACTTTGGTCATTTATGGAGCACTTTTTATGAGCACTAGTGTTGTGGAATATTTAACTGTGTAAAGGTGTGCTACATTTGTTTCTGCTGTGGAACATTATTTAACTGTGTAAAGGTGTGCTACATTTGTTTCTGCTGTGGAACATTACTTAACTGTGTAAAGGTGTGCTACATTTGTTTCTGCTGTGGAACATTACTTTAACTGTGTAAAGGTGTGCTACATTTGTTTCTGCTGTGGAACATTACTTTAACTGTGTAAAGGTGTGCTACATTTGTTTCTGCTGCATTTGTTTAATTATGAAAAGATGTATTGTCTTACCTTGCCTGCCTAAGGCATCTGATTGGTCTAATAAAAGGCTGAATGGCCAATAGCTAGGCAGAAAAAGGATAGGCAGGGCTGGGGGAGCAGAGAGAATAAATAGGAGGGAAAAGTCGAGGCAAAAAAGAGAGGGAAGAAAAGAGAGGAGAACAAGGGAGAAAGAGAGAGACACATCTGTAGCCAGGCAGGCAGCCAGACACAGAAGAGCAGGAAAAGTAGGAATACAGGAAGAAAAGGTAAAAAGCCCCAAGGCAAAAGGTAGATAAAGAGAAACAGGTTAATTAAAGTTAAAAGAACTAGCCAGAAACAAGTCTAAGCTAGGCCAAACATTCATAACTAGTAAGTCTCGATGTCATGATTTGGGAGCTGGTTGGTGGCCCAAAAGAGAAAAGCCTGGTACATGTTAGTCTCTATGAATTATAGAAACTAGCTCTCTCTTTACATGTTGTTATAAGCTCTCTAACATTTAGTTTATTATATTAAGGCCAGCACTTTAAAAAGGAATCATAGGTGAAAAGCAGACAAGGAAAAGAATGCTTAGAAATCTCAGAAAACACCAGGCAGTCAGTAGTGGCACACGCCATTAATTCCAACATTCTGGAGCAGAGGCAGACAGATCTCTGAGTTTGAGGCCAGCCTAGTCTACAGTGAGTTCCAGGACGGCCAGGGTCACACAAGAATCCCTGTCTCGAAAAACAAAAACAAATGAAAAAACAAAAATCTCAAAAAGCTACACTAGGTAGCAATGATACAACAAAGACCAGTAGCAAGTAACAAGCTACACCACGACTAACTGCATCTCATAGCTCACATAAAATCACAAACACATAAGGGGGTAAAAAAAAATCTCACTGTGTATTCATGTTACATTTCTTTAGCTTCTCTTCCAGCTCAGAAAGGTCTCGTAGATCTGCTCCAATGATGGCATATCTCTTTGAATCCAGCATGTGCCCATCTGTAAATACAAAAAATAAAAATAAAATCTCATTTCAACACAAGTCAATGACATCATTCTTTTAATGAACATGGCCTTTTCCTCTTTTTTTTTAAAAGGTTACTTTATTTTAAATTTTTTACGTGTATGGATGTTTTGCCTGCATGTATGGCTGTATATAATGTGCAAGCCTTGTGTCCTCGCAAGCCAGAAAAGGGGACCAGATCGCCTGGAACTGGAGTTACAGATGGTTTTGAGCCTTCTTTGTGGATGCTGGGAACCAAGCCTAGGTCCTCTGGAAGGACAGTAAGTGCTCTTAATGCAGAGCCATCCCTTAAACCTAGATACAGCTTTTTCAAAATTAGAGTAACTTTAATCCAGGTATGGTGGCACACACCTTTAATCCTAACACCTGGGAGGCAGAAACAGATCTCTGTGAATTCAAGGTAAATCTAATCAACCTAGCAAGTTCCAGGATAGCCAGAGTTACAAAGAGAAACCCTAGCCCCACAAAAAAGAACAAAAGAATAATAGTTGTTATTATTAGTTAAAGTAATAAAAGTAATTACTATTTTTGTTATTACTATTATTACTGAAACAGCAATCTTTAGGTTTAGTGAAAGACCCTGTGGATAAGGATAGAAGAGAACACCTCTTCTGGTCTCATGGGCACATACAGCCTCAAATGCACATCCATACTATAGGGGCCCATATTTCTACATTGTATGGCAGCCAGAATTTTAGAGTACAATTTTTATCTGCCACACAAAAAGTGGTCACCTAGCCTTTTGAGACAAACTGACACCATCCAAAGCAAGTGGTCAGAATATGCTAATGTCACTCTGCTCCTTCTTTGTAATTTGGGAGGTCACCTGGGGAAGAGGTATTAATTCAGTCTACATGACAGAGTTAAGCATACAGAGCAGGAAGATAGACAAGAAGACATGACAAAATGGACATGGATAAGGTGGACATGACCACCGTCATTCTTCCCGCTACCTAGGAAACAGAATGCTAATGAACTTCCCTCTCAGTTTACATTTTGGTATAAGAGCTGTTTGAAAGATAAACGCAGGTGATTTTCAGGATGTAAATTCGGACTTCATGAAGGATCCCTGAAAACTCCCTCCCGATAAAGTCATGTGAGTTGTGTCTTTATTCCCACACCTCCACTCTGGTTCAAAAAATAATTTATGTCGGGGCTGGACCCCGATACCACATACACATAAATAAATCACATGATAGGAGAGAAAAAGTTAATCCAAACCACATCTTCTAAAGTTGTAAGTATAACATTGTAGCCTTTTTCCTTTATGCTTAAACTCACATAGCGAAACACCTCTCTTTCACATACATGTAATAAAATGGAACCACTCAATACATGTTTCTTTCTTTGTAGCTGTTTTTTTTTCCTTTGGGAGTCTAATTTCAGCTATTCCCGGTGGCAACTGACATTCTTGTATATCAATAAAGAACAGCATAAAACAGTTTTAACATCATCTATATCAAAAAGACACTCAAATTTTTGTGAACCTGAATCTAATGACCAGAGCTCAGAGAAAAATTACAAGTACAAAACTTATAATTACCAAAGACTAATTTTTTTAACAAAATAAACATATATAATTTTTTAAGAAATAACCATGACCCTTTAATAAGACAAACAAAGCTTTTTAAAACCAAAATTAACTGTTAAACATTTAGGTACAAGAAATTACAGCAAATATCTTTTGGCCTTTTATAATAATTTTAAGTCTGGCTCTCTCTTTTTTTTTTTGGTTTAGTCAGACATTTTTAGACAAACATTTTGATTATTATTTTAGTCTTTTGTCTTTTTTTGTTTTTTGGACAATATAAAAACCTCTATTAAAAACCTTTTTAGACAATGTGTAAATTTTTATCAAAGTCTTTTTTGTGATTTTATTTAGCAGAACATTACATAAAACAAAAGCAGAAATATGCATCTTAATTAAAGGTGATAAGTATTTGTAACCCATATATATTTTTTTTCCTGTGGAAACAAAAACATTTTTAAACATAATGTATCTTTTGACATTTACTTTAAAATTAACATTTTTTGAAGTTACAGGTTGGTATAATTGAAAACTTCTTATAAGTAGTATCAGGACAGGAAAGGGTTAAGACGGGAAACTGCTGGCCAGCAGAAGAGACCTTGAGTGTTATCATATGGAAGAACTTGGCTCAGAAAAGAGGGGGCAGCAGCAGTGGGCACAGAGAGTGTCCTTGGCTGTCAATGCTTTTTTAAAAAGTTTTTTTTTTGTTGTTGTTGTTAACTTTTTGACCATGATCTCAGATTTTTTGTTTTACATTTGCATAGTTTCTTAATTGTAAGCGGTCAATTTCCTGCCACCTGCATCTGGTCCCTCTCTCCTGCCTAAGGCAAAGACCCTCAGGATACAGAGAGAGAATGCGGGAGAGGGGGCTGCCCTGTTCTGCAGCAGCCGGCCTCTCTCAGTGACTAGCTCCACTGCCTGCCTTCTGAAGAGGCATCCCTCTGCCCTCAGCCTTCTCAAAAGGCATCCCTCTGCCCTCAGCTGGGTGCATGATGATTTTGTCACCCGCTCCATCTCAGGTGTCCTTGCTCCCTGGCCTTGGAGTCCCCCAGCCCCCACCCAGATCCTCTGCCACATTGCATTTCCCGAAGTCTCAAGGCTTAGCTCTCAGCACCCAGAGTGTATTCTCTGCCATCAGACCTGGTTCAGGGCTAGGGATACAGACCCTAGATGGGCCGCTGTCAAGTCATCTGCATTTTACATTTAAGTTTTGTCTTTTTTTTTCTTGTCAGTCCAGTCTTAAACATAAAAAACAAAGAGACAACAGTTTTCTGGAACTCCAGGGGATCACCATGCATCCAATGTAGTGGTCCCAGAGACATTTCAAGTCACAGGCATGTACTCCCTACCCTCTTTGCGCCCAGTTTTTTTTTTTTTGGGGGGGGGGGCACTCTCCAAGATTTTGTCTCTCTCCTCTCCATCCCTAACGGGCTCCATAGGAGCCTCCAGGATATAGGTTGAGAGAGAAAAATACAAAGCAACAATTACCATAATATAACATAAAAGGACTTTGACAAATTCCTGGGACAAGACACATTTCCTCCCATGGTGGGAAAAACCCAAATAGCTATCTCTGAGGTAGCTGCAAATGACCCAGGGCCCATGGGTAGAATGTCGGCTCCTATCTAATGACCCAGGAGCAAAACTCCCTGTCTGAAAATGACCAGAAGCCAGAAAGGCCCCTGTCTGGAAATGACCCAGGAGTGGGAGAATTCCCATCCCTATCAGAAAATGACCCCGGGCCAGCAAGGCCCCTGTCTAGAACTAACATGGGAGTGGGAGAATTCCCATCCCTATCTGAAAATGACCTGGAGCCAGAAAGGCCCCTGTCTGGAACTAACCCGGGAGTGGGAGAATTCCCATCCCTGTCTGGAAATGACCCCGGAGCAAAACTCCCTGTCTGAAAATGACCTGGGAGTGGGAGAATTCCCATCCCTATCTGGAATTGGAAGACAAGGCGTCCCTTGCTTCTTCAGCGTCTCTGTACCAGTGCATCCACTTCAGGGAACACCTGTCAATACCAAAATCCCAAATCGGTCGACCAGTATAAAACCAAAGCAGCCATAGTCAGACAGACAAGACAAAATGACAGAGACAAAGAGACAAGAGACAAAAGACAAAGAGCGCTCTCTCACCGGTAGATGCTAATAAACCTCCGGGCTTCTATCATCCTGGTGGAATCTCTGGGGTTCCCGGCCAACGCACCATATGTTGTGCCCAGATTACGACCCCCAGAGAGAGACCACCAGAGAGGCCCAGACTGTAATAAGCAAGGTTTAATCAGCATAATACAAACATGTTTGGAACTCATCTCCATCCCCGTTACAACAAGGTAGAGAAGAGTTGTATCTCCTCTGTGGGGTAAGCTTTTAAAGGCATAACTACAAAGAGGCTTTTTGAAGCTGCTTTGGCATGGGTACAAGGACTTTTGCTCCCTCCCATTTTGTTAAGTCAGCTTTTTCCTTGTTTCTAGAGCAAGGCCACTGTTCTTGAGTTAGGCCATCTTTATCAGCCTGTACCAGGTGCCTGGCTGGGCTGAGCTAAGCGACCTTGTGCTCGGAATCTCCTGGGTGGGAGAGGGGAAGGCCACTATCTTCCTGGGAAAACACTCTGCTAGGAAATTTCTTTTTGCCCCTTTGAGAATAAGGGGTGAGGGTCCCACACTCACTACAGAACACGTGGGATCACCAAACTAAAACACCTCATATTCAGCCCATCCCTTACTACTAGACACATGGTATTGCCAAACTTTCTCCCTTTGAGACACTGCAATGAGCACTCTGGTACATAGACGGATGAAGTACCTGTCAGTTACTTCTTCAAGGCACAGGAATGTGAGTGGAATTAAGAAGTCCAAGATTAAATTATTTAAATACTGAGTGGGCGGTTCTATAAACACTACACCATCTGTAATGTGTTACGTTTAAAGGAAAGTAGTTGATGTAGCAATGCATTTACAAATGAGTAAGAACTGAGTTTTCAGCTGTGCCAGAGGTGGGAATGGTGTCTGCAATGGTTCTCAAGCTTTAGGACCATCACAGTCTCCCTGAGGGCTGCACTGAGTTAGGATTGTGTAGACCTCCCCACCGCAGACAACTCCATCTCTAGCACATTCCCAGGTGGCTCTGATGTCAGTCTGGAGCCTACACTTAGAAAGCAATGGCTACAAATGCAATGACCCCAGCTTTGAGGGTCATCAATGTAGTCATGATACTTTGGTGTGTCCTTAGAAACTCTTTCAATTACTGAATGACTCGTTTGTTTGTTTTTTAGCGCAGTCTGGTTTTGCACTCCCAGAAATCCTCCCACCATTTGAGTGTTGGGGTAACAGGTGTGTGTCGCCATGCCAGACCTATTATATCTCTACACAGGCCTTATTTTACTGTCTCCTCACCGGTACAGACCACGTGGGAAGGTGAGACCACAGCCATCCTGAACCACTGCTACTGATTCACATTCTGGCTCTGAGAACCCCCACAAAAGGTGCTGAAAATGGCAGAGCATCTGTCTAGCATGTATAAAACCCTCTAGTCAATCCCCAGGACTAAGGGGGAAAAATTATAGCAAGTAAGTAGGTGCCCTTATCTTCATCAGCCCATTTGGCTGATTCAAACAAAATGAAAAAAAATATAAACATATCCTGGGAACCCCTTAGCTGTCAGTGAAGCAATAAAGGACAAACAGGGAACCCAGAGTCAGTCCCAAGGTACCACAGTGCTGGCTCAAGAAAATAATACAAAGAATACAAAACACTTGTTTGCCTATAATATAAACAAACAATTCCCATATGCCTATATGCCTTCTTAAAAAATAATACATTGATGGCAAGAAATCTTGAATGAGTTTTTCCATTCCTGACCAAAACCCAAAAGACACACAACAGAATTTTGAAGCATGCATTTTTCTAATACGGAACACAGTGGTGGAAAGAGGCAACCAAGTAGTTTGGAAGAGACTTATCTTACTAGGACCAGTATCGAAACAGTAAAAAGCAAACAGTGAACAAGGACAGCAGATGTGAACGCACAGTGTTCAGAGGCTCTCAGCCCCAGCCTGTGTCACACCACAGGCAGGAAGCCCTGGACAACATGACCTAAGGACTGGAACAGCACACATCAGCACCACACGCAGTTGGCCCTGACTCAAACTGTTATTTAGATATATGAGGTCTACTGTCTGTCCTCAGAGGAAGCCTCTCTGCTATGTCACAGAGAATAGAATGGACCTGTAGGGGACATGGGCTTAGAGCAAGTTCCAATGAGGTTTTATTATTTTGAGAAAACATACACTTCTATGAAATTCAGCACTGGCCAGAGACCACAGATCAAGTGGAAAGCCATGCATACTGGAGTGCTCCCCAAAGAAGATGACAGAAAGGTCTTGACCATGACCATGGGAGATGCATCCCTCCTTTTCTTCTAAGTTTTTTTTTTTGTTTGTTTTAAGAGAACATGGATGAAGGGTCAAAGTGCTTTATGTGATGCTTACAGAATGGGAATGTCCAGGTCTGAAAAGCCAATTAGTATTGGTTTAAATCCTGGGTATTGGGTAAGGGGGTATAAGCCTAAAATCCTAGCACTTGAAGGTAGAGGCACAGGACTGAGAGCTGAAAGGCAGTTTCGGTTATATAGTGACTTTGGGCCAGCCTGAGTTTCATGAGACCTGTCTCAGGGGAAAAAATTAAAAATGACACCTATGCATTACTACTGGTAGTTTTATAATCAAACTCATTTAGAGGACTTGTTGCTAAGGGGACAAAGGCAAAGCTTTGAAAATACAACTGATAAGGCTTAAAAATTAAGAACTAGCTTATACATGGCCAAAATGAAGAGACAATTAATTATGAAAATTCTCATTACATAAGCTCAGTCATTCTTCAGCCTAAGTAGAGGTTCTCAACCAGGAACAACTTCGCCTCTCAGGAGCATGCAGCATATCTAAAGACACACTTGCTTGTCGTGACTGAAGGCTGTGTTGTGGGAGTATCCCATGAAGAGCAGGGCCACCCCCAGCAGAATCAGACGTGAAATATCAGTAATGAAGACACAGAGACCCTGACATAAAGAGAGGCATCAAAACTCAAGATCTACTTACTAGTCAGCAGTAAACTCTTAAAAGTCATGCAGTAACTACCACACAGTGCCAGCACTCAAGAGGCTGAGGCAAAAGGATTGCTTGAGCCCTGGAATTCAACATCAGCCTGGACAAACAAAAGGAGGAATCACAGAACACATTGTGGTCTATGCAGACCACAAAAAAAAAAAAAAAAAAAAAAAAAAAAAAAAAAAAAAAGGCAAAGTCAGCCTTGTGTCTCTGGGCAAATAACATATCCACGTGACTATCTTTTAATCGTAAAATGTGGACAGTGCTGTTCTCAAATGATTATATTTAGTACTGAAGATGCTAAACGGATGAGCTCAAGGTTTCTAAATGTGTACTGAGATACACTGGGTGGCATAGCAAATTCACAGGGATGAAGCAGAGTGTACTGAATTTCTGCAAGAAACAGATACTCAACATCAGTCAGATACAAGCAAACTACTAGACCAAAACATTAATAGTAATCACTCTGAATTCCTCCAATGTTATCATCCCTCTAGGAAGCTAAGCTCTTGTATACCGTGAAAAAAAATCAACACTGTGAATGACAATGTGGACAAAGGTGGTACCCAACCTGATTCCAAGGTGAAGTTGTGAGGTATCTGATTGGAAGCTTCACCCTAGCCGCTGGCCTGGGAGTTGCTTTGGCACTGACCAGGGAGGGTCAGGACCACGCCCACAGGCTATTTAGGCTTGTGCCAGACAAAGGAACACGTGGTCTCCAGGATTTGACTGGGCTCCTGGTCCACCTGGGAGTGCAACATTCATTAAACGTGGGCATTTTTGATTTGGTCTAATCTGGTTTAATTGGAGTTATTTTGCATTGGGAGGGAGGCCCTTCAGCAGCCTTTTACAAAAATCCTTTTAAATGGGGCTATCGAAAACAAACAACGCTCCAAAAGTGCACCCCCTCCCTGCTCCCCTGCTCCCTCCACCCCCCCAACTCCCGTTCCCTAGCACAGGTTTCCAAGTGTTTTATTTGTCTGTCTGTTAGAATGATGTGGCCACAGTATGTCTGTGTGAATGTGTAAACGTGTTTTCGTGATGTGCTCAATTTAATTTTCTGTATCCATGTGTTCTTATGTTAAGATCAGTAAAACTTATATCTACAGATTACAGCAGCTTTGAAAAATACAAACACATGGGTAGCCGCCATTTTAACCTCACCACCATCTTTGGTAAGGGTACCCACATGTGCTAGTCTGCCATCTTTGATAAGGGTACCTACATGTGCTAGTTCGCCATCTTTGATAAGGGTACCTACATGTGCTAGTCCGCCATCTTTGGTAAGAGTACCCACATATGCTAGTATTCTTTGGCTTATTAAAATATTCCTTTTAATCTTCTTGCATCTCTTAGCATTGATAAACTATAACTAACTGGATAAAATACATGTCTAAATTTAGCTTATATGCCCAAAAATAACAGGCAATGGTACCCTGACTCTCAAGTGCCTTTACAGATCTGAGGGTATGGCATTTAACAAAAAAGCTTCTAATACAGACATGCCAGCTTCTGCAGCACCCTTTAGCAGAAGATCTTCCACCTCCAGGCCTTGCCTTTGGGTTTAGTAAACCCACCCACACAGCAAAAAGTGGCCTTTCACCTCTTCAGCTTCTTGGATGTTTCTTTACCTGGGGAATCGATCTTCTCATCCTGCCAAGACAGATAGAGTAAATCCTCCCCCACAGGAAAATCTTTGGGCCTCTTGTACTCAGCAGCTAATGGCAAGCACTGCTTCTAAGACTGGCATTCTCCAAGGACTAAGGAGAGGAGTTAGGATTGCCTGTCTAGCTAAAATGCTGTCTCATTTTTGCTCATTTATCCCCCCCCATCTGTCTAATGGCATTTGACAGCTTAAGGTACCGTTAACTTACTACTTCATCCATGACATTTAATAAAGTTTCCTGCTAAAATATAGACAGGTGTGCCTAACAGGTTTCAGGTGCATAAAAACTAACAGCCTTTTACTAACCGCAGCCAGTTTCGAGCATATTTTACAGGTCATTCCTGCTGCCTGGGCCAAGACCAACTCACAAAGTGCTCTCCAGACAATGCCAACACCTGCACCAGCTCCTGGGACTTCACCATTGGTACCAATTCTTCTGGATCAAGGACACCTACCAGCTAAAATCTGGTTTTACCTGCTATTGTGTCCCGCCCCATGGCTAGCCACATTTCATAGGGCCATAATAACAATATTTTTTTTCTCCTAGCTACCGGCCTTCTCATCTCTCTCAAAAAGCAGCTGCCTCAGGACTCCAGGATGACAACAAACCAGATGCTGTCCAGCCACTCGTGAGCCCACCAACTCCCAACTCTCCCCTCTCCCATATCACCTCATGCCCACAGGAAGTAGGCAGACTTGAGCCGACACCCCTATATCCAAGAACTCTGGGATGTTTGATTGAAAGTGAGACTCCAGCCCTCTGATACCCCTATATCCAAGAAGTCTTTGATGATTGGAAGTGTCACCCCGGCCCCTGGGAGTTGCCTTGGTCTGGACTCCAACTCCCAGCCTGCCAAGCACTGACCCCTCCCCAGGGAGGATCAGGACCACTCCCACAGGCTATTTAGGCTCGCGCCAGAAAAAGGAACATGTGGTTTTGGGTTTTGCGTGTGTTCTCCCTCTGTCTTCCCTCCACCATGCTCCTGGCCACCCGAGATGTGGCATTTATTAAACGTCGACATTTTTTATTTGGTCTAATCTGATTTAATTGGAGTTATTTTGCATAGGCAGAGAGGCTCTTCTTAAGATTTTTTCCTAACAGTATCAAGCAGGTACACAGGTCTCATTAGTAACTGCAGTTTTTAAAGAAAGAAATAGTCACACATGAGGAATCCTACCACTTGTGAGGCAGAGGCAAAGGGATGGCAATTTTAAGGCAGCCTTGACTGCACAGCAAGACTTCACTAAATGTATGAATGTATAGATTGTGCTTGTCCAACTTGTCTGTTACTTTTTTTTTTTTTTTTTTTTTTTTTTTTTTGCTTTTTTGAGACAGGGTTTCTCTGTGGTTTTAGAGCCTGTCCTGGAACTAGCTCTTGTAGACCAGGCTGGTCTCGAACTCACAGAGATCCGCCTACCTCTGCCTCCCAAGTGCTGGGATTAAAGGCGTGCGCCACCACAGCCCGGCTGTCTGTTACTTTTTAAATGACGAATAAATTGCTACAACATATATATTTCAGATGTCTGAACACAACTAATTAATAAACTGAAGTGTGGAAAATATCTTTTGGCCTAGGGTATTGTCCCTAGGGTATTGTCAAGTTACTGAGACCAAAGGAACTGTAATTCTAAACAGACAGGGTTAGCTCAATGCCTAGAGACACACTGGAGATCTTTAGCAAAGAGAGAGCCCAACTCAGGAGTTCTATCCAAATGAACCACACTGAAAGAGACAAGCCACATCGCGAGCTAAGCAGACGGCAGCTGCCTTGGGCCACGTGGTTCGCAGTGGTTTGCTACAGAGCAAAGGGTAACTGATAAAGGCTGTGTGATGACTGCTGCCTGAAGCTACAGTTCAGGAAAAGGCATGAGCAAAGAGAAGGTGTGAGCAATGGTACATGGTCTATAAATAACACTCACACATGTGCAAAGAATGACTCAACAGTGCTGGTGTTTTTCAAGTAAGCATTTTAAAAGGCAAGCTGATCTTGGCTGAACTCAACCAATCCAACCCATGACCTCTTCAGTGAGAGACTTTTTAGATAAGAAATTTTCCCAGAACACTTGAGTTTTGCTTTTGTTTTAAAGTAAGAAAGAATCCATCTCAGGTGGATTTCTTCACTATATAGAAGATTAATTTACCCATCAGTCCACCAATCTGATAATTTGTTGGTACTATGTATAGGGCACTGAGCCAATTCTGGATTACAAAGATGCCCAAGAAGATGTGGTCTAAGCTGGGCATGATGGCACTGCCTGTGACCCCAGCTCTAAGGAGATATAGGTAAAAGATACCTAAGTTCTAGCTCAATCCAAGCTACCCAGCAGGATCCTAAAGAAAGAACAAAAACCAACAATAAACCCCTTGTAATCATGGGGCTCATAATTCAAAAAGAAAGGTGAAAAATGAACATATCAAGCATGGTAATGCTGCATTGAGAGTGTGCAATGGGAAGAGGTTCTACTCCATACACTTCTACATTGTTGATCAAAGTTATGCAAAATGCAAGGATGCTCAAGACAGATCCTAATGTGACACCAATTAACCAAGCTTACAGTATCTGCTACAGAAAAGGGAATAGTCGCAACAGGTACAGCCAGTCTGTATGGGAAAACAAAGGCTGGCAGCCACACATACACATGAGGGAGCTTTATCAAGACTCCGGTCACAGGGAACTCAACTATGGCACTGCAGGTGTGCACAAAAGGAGGTCTGTCTGGGTGACTGAAGGCTACTATGTGGATAATTAGAAAACACCACTCTCAGAGTCTGAAAGACTATTAAACCCCTTGACCTTCTCTATCAATCACAAATGAACACAATGGAAAATTCTGGTAGAGATCTAAAAAATACCCACAATCCAGAAGGCTCGGCACTGAGAGAACATGTCAGGAAGAACTACAATTACATGGGGTTCAAGGATGTGGCTAAGTGGTACAAGACTTGACTAGCACGTAGAAGGTCCTAGATTTGACCCCCCAGCACTACCAAAAAGAAAAAACTGTTGAGCAGCAAAATGGACAGGCAGAGCTGAGCGATGAGCTTGATGAAAGGGCGGCAGAGAGGGCCGCTCTCAACAAGCAAATGTGTCATGATCCCAACTGTGCGGCTCGCAAGGCTACTTGCCTAATTGCAGAGTGTCCTCTGGGTGTAACTCCACGATGGGTCTGAACAGAAGCGGCTTGTTTCTATGGGAAGATGGGAAAGAGGAGAAAAGCATCAATTAACACATGAGTGCACTTACTGCCAAATGCAGACATCTGTCACAAACTGTGAGCATATACCGAATACTCCTTATCCAAAATGCTTGGGACGAGAAACTGTACAGATTTGGGATGTCTGTGAGATTCTGTAATATTTGCATAGATTACTGTAACACTTCCCTAATTGAACATGATGCTGAAAATATTTCTGATTCTGGAGCATTTTTATTTCGTATATTTGGATGAGGGAAGTTTGGTGTACTGCTACTGTGCAGAACAAGGGCCACTCTGAAGTCTTTCTTCAGTCTACCTGCACTTGAGCCTGTGTGCACAGCAGCAGCAGTTCTCACAGGCTGCAGGTTACGTCAGCTCTGCACTGTCGCACCTGGCATTTAAATCACACACTGATCACAAGTAACTCAATTTAAAAATAACTAGAAGTAAGCTAACACAAATTTTCTAAAAGGTCCAGGATTTCCCAGCTATCTCCAGTTTCTTGCTTATTCTCAAGCAAAATTGTATCTTATGATCCTGTCTGTTCTTTGTCATGACTAAAAGCTCAGTAATATTTATAATGTAACTCCTGTAATCCAGCAAATGAAGAAAAATCAGAATCAGAGAACCTCACAACTATGCACAGGTAAAGCCTGTTTTTCTTTCCAGGAAGTCATCCTGAGCTTCATCGAAGGCCCATTCACGCCCACCTCACCCAGAGTTCGAATGAACTCAGCAGAACTATACAGTCCCAAGAGACACCATTCATCATTAAAAAAATATAAAATGTAGCTAATATTTAGAAAAACTGGAAAACTCATAGTACAGACCACAAGAAAGCGAAAAACACTCCCAACACATAGGGATGTAGTAGCTCTACAGAATAAATTCAAAGTTTCAATGTCTATGGAATTCTAAAATATATAATAATTAGGCTTTTTGAAAAATAACTACTTAAAGTGGGATAAGAATATAAAAAATAATTTTAAAAAACCCAATTAGGCTGGAGAGCTGGCTCAATGGTTAAGAACACTTGTTCTTACAAAGGACCTGGGTTTGATTCCCAGCACCCACATGGCGGCTCACTGTTGTCTGTCATTCCAGTGCCAGGAGATCCAGCACCGTCTTCGGACCTCCCTGGGCACCAGGCTTGTGAGTGGTACGTAGACATACATATAGGCAAAACATACACAAAAATAAATCTAAATAATAATTAAAATAAAAAACCCAATTAGGTCCTGAAAGAGGGCTTTTGAAGTCAGGTTTAGATCTTAGCTCCACCCACGCTAGTCAGGTGACCCTGGGCAAGTCAAAATCTCTGAGCAGGGGATTCTTCATCTACAAAAAGGGTTCTGAGAACTCAGTTCTCAAGTCTACCATGAGGAGTGAGAGATCCCAAGACCCCCCCAAAAAAAAAAAACAAGAGAGCAAGAGGCATCTAAAGTTCCTCAAGTCCCTCAGAATAGCCATCAAGCATTCCACACACTAAATCAAGAAAAAAACTACTACATCAATTTGGGGCCAGGTTATTATCTATATCTCAGGATAAAGCAGTAATCAAAATACACAAAAAAAATTCAGAGTATTCAACTATGCTCTGCATAGGCCAATCTTTAATGTTCAGAGAAGTTTCCTTAATGAGTAAGGAAAGTCGCCCAGAATGTACACTGAATGTTGACGGTCACACATGCAGGGTTGCTGGCTCCAGGAAAGGGAAGTAAAAGGTGGCAGCACTCTCCAGCGAGTCTCTCGCATCCAGCCACTACACATGAGCTGCGTCTCCACCAACTGGCATCCTGTCCCCCAACAAAGCCACACTTACTTGATGGTGTGCAGCTTTCTCGTGACTATCATTGGAAAGTCGACTTCAAAATATTTATTTGGGAGAAGACCTTCATCCTGGAGAAAAGCACACAGAAGCATCCTTAACACACATAGTCACTGCATGGAGCCAGCGCTAATTACCTAACCACAACGGCAGTACTTGGAGATTTTAGGTCAGGAGACTCACGTGATCACAAGTGTTTTATTCATGTGCACGAATGTTCCCTGAGCCTGTATGAATGCCTGTGCAACATGTGTGTGCCTTCTACCTTTACAGAGCATTCAATCCTCTGGAATTAAAGATGGTTGTGAACCATCATGTGGGTGCTGAGAACTGAACCTGGGTCCTCTGCAAGAACAGCAAGTGCTCTTAGCTAGTAAGCCACCTCTGCGGCCCCAGAAGAGCATTTTCAAATTACTACGACCTCATTAAGAATGTATTCGAGAAAAGCAAAGATAAATACAGAAGCTGGGAGGTAGTCAGTGAAGTGCTTGTCTGACAAGTGCCAGGACCTGAGTGTAATTCCCATGTAAAATTCCAATCATGGTGGTGTGAGTTTGGAATCCCAGTGCTGAGGAGGCAATGACAGGACAGTCCCTGAGGCTCTTTAGTCAGGTGGTCTGGCCTGACTGTTAAGCTCTAAGCCAGTGAGAAACCTGTCTCAGAGGAGGTAAATGGTGTTCCGAAGGATGACCGAAGGTTATTTTCTGGCCTCCATATGTGTTTGTATACACAGGCACATACACACACACACACACGTACACATACACACGCATATATACATGTACATACAAAAAAAACACACATATACATGCATTTAAAAATAGATACAAGAAAAACAAAGAGGTTTCTGTATTTGTCCAGGTAAGGTTTACAGAGCTCGAAACTGAGGTGGTTGGGAAGGAGTTGTGAGGTGTCAAAACAGTACGTATTCTTCCAAAAGTACTTGAAACAATTAGAGACCATCATGAAGTCAATGTAGAATCTGTAATGCCCAACATTTTAGGGATTCATTTAGAATGAAACAGTTACTATAAAGAAGCATCACATGCATAGGGTTAGGATCATTTCTTTACTGCTGCAACAAAGCCAATGAAGAATAAGGCTCAAATAATATGAGATCCCCCTCTGTATGCTGTGAATACCATTAATTAATAAAGAAACTGCTTTGGACATATAGCAAGACAGAACTTAGCTAGGCAGGGAAAACTAAACTGAATGCTGGGAGAGAGAAGGCAGAGTCAGGGAGAAGCCATGGAGCAGCTGCCAGAGACAGACACACTGAAACTTTGCTGGTAGGGCACGACCTTGTAGTGATGCACAGATTAATGGAGATGGGTTAAATTAAGATGTAAGAGTTAGCAAACAAGAAGCTAGAGCTAATGAGCCAAGTAGTGATTTAATTAATACAGTTTCTGTGTGATTATTTTGGGGCTGACCAGCCAGAAACCAACAAGTGGCCTCCTTCTCACAACAATTGGCGCCCACCGACTGAGCTGCTGGGGGGGTCAGGAACCTAACTAGCGGCCTCCTTACAACACTCAAATCCCAGCTCCACCATTCATCTGAATGGGCCAAAAGTGAACACAGGGGCTGAGGTTAAGAGTGGTTAAGAGCAGTAACTGTTCTTCCAGATCCCAGCGCCACTATTTATCTGAATTGGCCAAGGAGTGAACACTTACAAGGGCTGGAGAGATGGGTCAGTGGTTAAAAGTGTACTTCTAGAGGAGCAAAGTTTGATTCCCAGCACCCACATGGTAATTCACAATGACCTGTAACTCACAAGACAGTGTCCTCTTTCCAGGGACAGTCCAGGCACTTGCCCTCCTGAGCCACCTAGCATCCTTCCCAGATGAAGGAAAAACAACTGTGGCAAATCATACTTCAATCACTGATGCTCCGATTATCTGTGCATTAACACCACAAGCCTAAAGAGCTCCTAGATAATCAGCTGATACAGAGGCCTCAAGTCCAGGGCAGGGCAGCCAGGAAGAGCATCACTTAGATGCAGAGGGAAGCCACCACAGCTGACCATTTCACACACTGCCAAAGTCAATGCTGTTTCCTTCCACAGGACTAAAGAGACATTAAGAAGGTGAGGTACCTTAAGAGGCTTTACCCTTTATCCCTCATTTTTTTTTTTTGTGACAGTCCCAGTTTTCTTGTCTCCAGGAAACCCCCAAACTATACAAAGGGTCTTGGGTCCCCCAGAACACACAGAAAGAGTAGGAAGTCCATAGAAGTAGCTTCACCTCTGCAGATTCAGCCTTTCTAGCTAGAAGGTAAAAGACACAGTAAGAGCATGGATAAGCTCTTTCTATGTTTTTATGGAAAGGCATATTATCTCTAAGGAATATATTCGTAATTCTTTTCTGCAAAGAGCCAGAAAAAAAGTTTAATCTTTTCAGGTCAGATGGTCTCTGTTGTCATCCTAGTCATAAGGCTGCTAAATATGAACACTATACAAACAAATGGAAGTGACTGTGTTCCAATAAAGCTTTATTTATAAAAACAGGTGGTGGGTCAGATTTAGCCTATCACTTGTTTAAAACTCTTGCTTTCTAAGAGCAAACAGGGAGCTGGAAAGACAGCTCCGCAGTTAAGAGCATTGACTGCTCTTCCAAAGAACATGGGTTTAACTCCCAGGACCCATTCCCAGGACCCACATCTTTAACTCCAGTTCCAGGGGACCTGACAGCCTCTTCTAGCTTCTGTGGACATCAGGCACGCACTTCATGCACAAACATACATGCATGCAAAACACCCACACACATAAATTTAAAAAAATTAAAGAACAAACAAGAAAAATATCTACAATATCCTTAAAAAGGAAGTTTGGAGGGGCTGGAGAGATGGCTCAGCGGTTAAGAGCATTGCCTGCTCTTCCAAAGGTCCTGAGTTCAATTCCCAGCAACCATATAGTGGCTCACAACCATCTGTAATAAGATCTGGTGCCCTCTTCTGGCCTGCAGACATACAGACATAATATTGTATACATAATAAATAAATATTAAAAAAAAGGAAGTTTAGATTTAAGAAAAAAAGTGGTCCAGATCAACATGACTATCAATAAAAATATAAAATTTCCCACAAAGGACTTTCAAACTTTCTGCCATTTCCTTTCTTACTACTGACAGGCAATTTTTCTTCTTAGAAGAAGTAAACTTTGCTTGTAAGTAAAAATCTCAGATTTATAATTATCAAGTTATCTACAATAAGGGGGAAGAAAGCAACCCATGTGATCAAGGGATCCCAGGCCCAGTGGAGGGATCTCTCAAGAGCAACACCCTTACACATCATCTGCTCAAGTTCCTTATACCAACCATGTGACACTCTGCTACAAAGACAAACTAGGCCTGCGGAAACGATGTCACTAATAAGGCCTCCCCAGATAACCAAAGCGCTGTGTGTAAACAAGGACTTGAGTTCACTGCAATGTGTGTCCCCATTCTAAAGCCACAGGTTGTTGGATCCCAGAAGACACTCTGTCCCAGGCCCTCTTCCTCCGTCTGTGAAACCCCTCACAGAGCTCTCACAATAACACTGTATTACATAAAAGCTCTCAAAAATGACAGTTGTCTTATCCTAGAGAAAAATTAAAATGCAAACAAGAACACCCAGATCACACTGGCCATTGGTTTCTCACGTAAAACAAAAGCTAGGTGCTTTGATGACCAAAGTCCTTATCAGGCGAACTGATTAGAGACCAAAGATCTAAGTAGGCTGGGTTATGTGTATACATTCTTATTTATCTTATCACTTACAAGGATTTAGGGAAATGTACAGACCCATCACTACACATGACTGACCTCATAGAGAAGTCAAAAAATCTGCACAAACCTGCAGAAAGGACATGTGACAGAGAGGACATGTGACAGAGAGGACATGTGACAGAGAGGACATGTCACAGGAAAACCAGGGTCATGGAGTCAAGGCAGAACTTCAGCAGAATCATGTTCCTTCCTTGTGAGTATGATCAGATCTGCCTCTCTACCCCTCAGGGTAGCCAGAGCTCCAACCAGAACAACCACAGCAGGCTTTATGTCATTCCCTGCATATTCATCTCACGAATTTCTGACTCTTACTCTAAATGACACTACATGGTCAACAGATCATAGTTACTACCAAAATTACAAATTTATAAATTTATAGATTTGGTCTCAGTGATTCTGGTGGAATATTTTTTTCTTCCTGCTGTATATCAACACACAGAAGAAAACACATTAAGTTTTAGTATAAAAACAATTAAAAACCATCTAACTTATTGGGCCCTGAGGAAAAACAAAGGGTTGACAGTTATCGTAGGGGTGACTATGGGATGCATCTAGGCAGATGGAATGGGATGAAAAAGCCTACTGAATTGCTTTCAATATATTTATTTTTTTAATTTATATGCATGTTCATCTGTACACATGTGTTTGCATGATCACTGCGTTTGCACATGCATGTGAAGCAGAGGACCACCTCAAATGTCATTCCTCTCAGGTGCATTCTAATTTTTGTTCAAAACAGGATTTCTCATTGTCTTGGAAACCCCCACATAGGCTAAGCTAGCTGGCCCAAGAACTTCCAGGGATCACCAGTCTCTCCCCCACCCCATCTCCCCAGTGCAGGGTTGCAAGTGCAAACCACTATGCCCAATTTTTTATGTGGATCCTAGGGACTGAACTCGGGTCTCTGCTTTACCAGCTGAGACAGTCCCCTCTCCTAATATATTTTTTAAAAGTTTAAACGAAGTAATCATCTCCAAAGAACTAAACTGAAGCAACTGTAGTAGAACCTTTAATTACCTTTAACTTCCAGAAGGTGGTGTCCATCCCAGCCCCAAGGTTGAGAATTTGACAACGACATTCTGTCTTCCGGAGAAAAGCTTTAATAAGCTGGCTGACACCATGAACTCGAGCAAAATATCCTTCAAGAGAGTTCCCGAGAAACAAGCTGTGAGTCACTCAGGGTCAACACACACTGTCCCTCACAGCCTCCAGAGAACCAGGTGCCACAAGGGTCACTGGCTCTGAAACACTCATCAGGTCAAGACCACAGGGAGGAATGCCAAGGAAACTAGCATGGGGACCCGTGGTATTTAAATCTCCGCATTGCTCACAGAAACTATCTGCAAGGATGTACCGCTAGGAGCCAGAAGTTCCCCAACACTGCACACAGCAGAAGTAAGATCTCTCAGTTAGTTTTCACTGGGACAGAAAGTAAGCCATGTTTCTGCCTCAAACCCTTGATGAAATGACTTAAAAGCCCAACAGTGTTAAACACTATAGAAAGGAACAAAAGGTTACCCTCGTGCAGACAGTTCACAGCGAAAGATACATGATAGCTTTCTTTTGCTTAGTGTTTTGTGTGTGTGTGGTTGTTTTTTTGTTTGTTTTGAGACAGGGCCTTGTATAGTCCATATGGTTTTAAACTCACTATTTTCCTGCCTTAGCTTTCAGAGTGCTGGAAATACAGGCATGCCCCACCACACTTGGCTTATAAAGAGGTTTTGTGTGTGTGTGTGTGCGCGTGCGCACGTGCACACACGTTTTCAGTACTAGAAACTGAACCCCTGAACTTGTGCACTCTAAGCAAGCACTCTATGAATGAGCCACATCTGTAAACATTAATAGATTTTAAACAGGAAAGTGTAATCTCTTTTATAAACAAAGGAAATAGAAAACAAATTTCAGTAACACCATTTTTATGATCAGGTTGAGATGAGAAAGTTTTATAGAATCCCAGGTTGGTGAGAACACTGAAAACTAAGGCCTTCCCTATGCTTTGTGAAGCGTACACCCTGGAAGGCTCCCTAAGAGCGAATCTGTAAAGCCTCAGGACTCAGGGTGCTGAGATGGTGGGAAGGCAGATGGTCACTTACCTCTGTTAATTTCAGGGGCCTTCCTCTCTTTAGGCTGCCTCACAAGATGCTCGATGTATGGATCGTGCCAGTAGCCAATGCTCACCGCAAACCTGGGAGAGTCAAAAAGGCAGGCAGTGAGCACAGATTTTTCAGACCTACGTATCACTATCAAGTTCCCAAGAACCACGTAGGGAAAAAATATCTATGTCAAAAGGCCAATAAATGCACATGGACTGCCTCACAACCCCCTTAACAAGACCCACCTGAATGTTTCCCACTTCAATCATGTCTCACCTCTCTTCTTATTGCTAATTCCTTTGCCAGGACCCTAAATAAAAATAACCCATCTCACCCTCCACAGGGACTTATAATCATCTGTTCACGAGGTAAGCATTATGTCAAGATTATCAATTATAACAGAAAGTTTCCTAACTCCTACTCTGAGTCTTTACACCTCTAACCCCATGTTGGTTAAAACTCTGTCAGGACTGAAGGGTGTGAGCAGTAAGTACATCTCCAAGCTGCGGTCTAAGCTCCCAGAAGCAGACACTACATCTTTTCCTTGTAACTATCAATAAGACTTCTTTCTCTTGGGCTAAAGAGATGGCTCGGAGGTTAAGAGCACTGGCTGCTCTTCCAGAGGTACTGAGTTCAATTCCCAGCAATCACATGGTTGTTCACAATTCATAATGAGATCTGGTGCCCTCTTCTGGCCGCAGGAATACATGCAGGCAGAACAATGTATACATAATAAATAAATACATCTTTTTAAAAAGACACCTTTTCTTATTTGATTTTGGTTTTGAGACAAGGTCTCCTATATATCCTGACTGGTCTCAGCATCTGCATTCCTCCTGTCTCACCCTCCCAAGGGCTGAGGTTACAGATGTGTTACACTAGGTAACAAGACTGACTTCTGCCTTGCCCTAGTAAGTGACATATTTCTGTACAGGCTTGTCTCTCACTGGTGTTTGCACATGTGCAGGTACCATGAGGAAGCACGTGGAGTGAGGTATTTAATACAGTATGCAAAAATGCTCACTAATGGCCAGGCCTTGCTACCTAAGTCTACACAGTCCAAAGCAAACAACACACTTACAGTCTGACCACAGTGAGTTTACTCAGTCTGTAGACAGAGGGTAAAGCTCAGTTGTAGAGCCAGTCATGGTGGTCCACACCTTTAATCCCAGCATTTAGGAGGCAGAGGTAGGCGGATCTCTGAGAGGTCTAGGCTAGCCTGATCTACATAGCAAGTTCCAGGCAGACAAGCTGGGGCTAAGTAATGAAATCCTGTCTCAGCAAGCAAAAATACAAAACAAAACAACTCAGTGGAACCGTTCTTGCTTAAGGCACTACATTCAATCCTAATACCACAAAATAAATAAATAAGAACAAAAAATTAAACAGTATGGATTTCAACAATGTGTGCCTCATTATTATCAAATTCAACTTGAACACTGTAAAAATCTTCATTTTTTAACTATGAAGACAAGAATAAAAGTAGAAAATAGCACCATGTGTTACACACAGGAAGAATAAAGACTGTTTCCAGAAGTTTTGAGGTACAAGTTGAGTTGCAGTGAGCGATCTTCTCATTGTGGAGATTGTTTTCAGAGGAATCTTGTAGTGCCATCTAGTGGCAAAAGGCGTATCTGTAGTGAAGCAACCACAATTCTTTCCAGTCCTTACCACAGGAAAGGAGAAGGGAGTGTTCTAGAGTTGATAGATCAGGACCTCACCATTTGACCAGGCAGACAGCCAACATACAGGACTTTTTACAACACACGGTATATGAGGAAGGAAAAGAAGGCTGCTTAAAGGAAGGAAGATGAGCGTCAAATTCCGGGATTTACAGGTCACCAATGTGAGATTAACTAAACAAACTGGCGTATTCACACAAAGAAATGCTTACTGGCCTGCGGGGCACAGAATCCATGAGTTACAGGGGGCTTTTTAAAAGAAAGTGTCACTGTAGTGTCTGAGTTTTTTTTGAAGTTCTGACTCTCACTCACTCTGTGAGTTTGAATATTGGCTCTTTCATCTGACTTGGATCAGAAGGCATCAAAACATAGTTTCAAACAGCAATTCAGGTCTATCTATGTTCAATGGTCTTTAAACGCCATGGTGAGAAAAGCACTTGTGGCTATAGTGGAAACTACCCAGCCAAGCCAGCAAATACCTACTGCACCTGGCGGCACAGGTGATGGCAGCCCTTAGTGACAAGAGACCCTGAGACACACAAAGGATAAACAGTATCTGACTCCAAAGGAGGAAAGTGCAAAGACCTGCGCACCATAGAATCAAAGAGCCGCCTTCCCCATGAGAGACACTTAAGCCTGACTAGCCAATAAACCTAAATGGCAAGGATTAAACCAGAACTACCAGAAGCCCATCACAAAACACTTATATCCTCACAAAATAAAGAACTCTCACAAATTAGGGAGGAAGCACCCCAAAATTCCCAGAAGAAAAAAAAATGGATGAAAAGACATATTTGGGGACAATTCACAAAAGAAATACAACTAACAAACACAAAAAACTTAGATTCAATAATAATTTTTAAAGGAAAAACAAAAGCGCAAATAAGAGCGCTATTTTTTTCTTTCAAACTGGCAACAAAATTGTTTCTGAGTAGACCTTGGGTTTAGAGAAGGAAGAGGGTGCTCAAGCTCTGCTGCCAGGTGGTGACCAGGTACACTTGTGCCACAAGGTGCCGTGCCACGGAATACAGGCATGATGAGCCCACAAGGTGCCGTGCCACGGAATACACGCATGATGAGCCCACAAGGAGCTGTGTCACAGAATACACGCACACATGATGAGCCCACAAGGTGCTGCACCACGGAATACACGCACACACGATGAGCCCACAAGGAGCTGTGTCACAGAATACACGCACACATGATGAGCCCACAATCCCACTTCAGGGTTTTATCCTCAGAAAATAACCAAGAATGGGAACAGTTTTCCACACAAACACTGGCTATGAAAACTCCACATGCAGATGTCCCGATTTTGTTAAGAACTAACTGACCCAGGACTGCCCCATAGATAGCGAATGCTTGCAATGCTATCAGCAGCAGTTAATCTGCACCGCCCGCGATGCTAAGCACCAGCTCTGCTTGCCAGTTCCACTGTGCTCCCCTCCCCCCGAAAAACCCTAGAACACTTCTCTGCAAACCCAACTTTCTTTTCAATGCCTATATCCAAACAGACAGAGCTCTCCGACTGGAAAGACACTGAACAGTGACGCAGTCTTTATTTAATTCACTCCTGCTTTAATTTCCAAATACTCATCCACTGCCTGTTCAACGCAGTAGGTCTTTAAATGACTCGCTTTTGTTTTTTACAGTTAACCACTCCCTTGTATTTTCTTCTAACACACACTGTAATAAACACTTACTTAGTAAGATGTAAAATGTCTTTGTCCTACCTATAACCACCTCACATTATTCCCATGGGAAACACCAATCTAGTCCAACCACCTATTCATTCAAGAAATGTTTACTGACCACATCCAATTTGCCTGAGTGTCAACTACAAGTCCTTCATCTGAGAGGTGCAAAATCCCTTCAACTGGGTTCTGGGTAGGGCCTCCTCATTCCCCAGCCTGAGAATCAAGGCTGGGGCCTCAAGCTCCACTTGGACCTCCTCAGATCTTAACTGCATGCTAGGTATTACTGCAAATGTTGACACTCTCCTTGAGGGGTGGTACTGCTTTACAGGCAGCAAGTAAGGTGCACATCACAAGCTGTGAGCTTCTTGGAATGTAGAAAACCCGTGTGTGTGTATCTGTCTGTCTTTGTGCACGCGTGTGTCTGTCTAGATATGTAAATAGCACACATACTCTTGACTGCAAACTTCAAGCCTGGATGTGAACTGCATTATGCTGCGGTCTCCAAGGCCTCTCACTGCCTCCAGCTATCATTTTATTGCTGCTTCTTTCACTTCCCTCACTTCCACGTTTACATCCCATTGCCTGGGCATCTTCTTGCTTTATATATAGAAAGAGGAAGCAGCATCTTCAGGGTGACAGGCTACACCTAAGCATGTTCTGAGGGCTGAGTGCACCTGCCAGACCTGACTTCTTGAAGCATATAAGAAAAATATATACTTTGGAGACCCACACAAATGTGAGGTGTGCCAGGCCACTTCCTGGGGGCCTGGATGAAATTAAAGGAGGGAAAGGAAAAGTCAAGTGAGCACTGGCATTCCCCTCCTCCTGGTCTGCCACGGACAGAACATTTCTCTTCCACCATGATGTTCCTGCTCAGGCTTCTGAGGCAAGGACATTGTGGACTGACTGTCCCCTCTAACACTGGGAACTGAAAGAAATCGCTCCCCCCTTCAGTTATCTACACCAGGCAATTTAGTCACGGAAAAGGAGCCCATGCACTGTTGAAAGCATCACTTAACACAAATGGCAAGAGTTCAACCAGAAAGGTTCCTTGGTATGGTGTTTCTACCTCAGCAAAGGAAAAGTCAATAGGTAATATAAGGCTAAGATGCTGTGATGGTCAATCTCCACTGTCAACTGGATGGGATCACCACAGAAGCAAACCTCTGGGCACATTTGTGAGGGGTCTGCAGACTAGGTTAACTGAGATAAGTGGGCAGCACCATCCCACAGGCCAGAGTGGGTTTGTTTTTTAACTTTTTATTGATTCGTTGTGGATTTCACATCATGCATCCTGATACCACTCATCTCTCCCTGTCCTCTTGCTTCTACCCTCTGCCCTTGCAACCTGCTCCCCCACAACTGCAAAACAAAATTTACAAGGAAAACCACTAAAACAAACAAACAACCCAAAATCTCAGTGTGGAAGCTGTAGTGTAGCCCAGTGAGTCACACAGTACCCCCTTTAGTCTACACATCAGTACTTGGGTCACTGCAGTGAGTCACTGGTCTGGTTCAAGGCCTCTGGCTTCTGCCACACCCTCGATACTGGGCCCTCACTGGGACTCTTGGATATCCTACTATTGCCTTGTGTCATGGAGATCCTGCAGCTTTGAGTTTGTAGGTCCAGCCCCTTCACAAGCTCCAGCAGTTCATAGATGAGATGAGTGTTGGGGTGTGCTAACTCATAGGCCTGGTTCTGGGCCTGGGTGGTAGCTTAGCTCGTCAGCCTGGCAGCTTTCCCTCATTATCACCACCCAGTGATGATGCTCCCCAACACTGCCCCAGCTAGCTCACCCAATGTAGCAGACAGAAGGAGAGCTCACAGCCTTGGGTTCAGCTCACCCACACTCATAACACCAGGGCCAGCTCTACTGTTTAGTCAGGGGCGAGGTGCAGGGCCTGCTCTCTAGATAGCTGCACTTGGTGAGTGTTCGCATGGCCCCCGAGGTGGAGGTCGGTGCTCCTGCCTGTCTTGTCACAGAAGCAAGGGACTGGGAGGAAGGAAATATTTCCCTTGCCCTTGCCATGCATGGGCTGGAGTTTTAAACTGAATAAAAAGAAGCAAGCTGAGTACCAATGTCCATCTCTCTCTGCTGCCTGGCTTTTGTACTGTTTATACTATGCCACTGTTCATTTCACAGTTTGACAGTAAGCTTTATAATTAAAGTTAGTGGAAATTCTCCAATTTTGATCTTTTCAAGAAGACACTTTGGATCTTTTTTCCAGATCCTTTGCATTTCCATATGCATTTTAGACTGAACCTGCTATTTCTTCAAAAAAGATGGACAGGATTTTGACTGGACTACGATGACTATATATCAATTTGAATAGAACAAAAATCTATTTTTTGTTTTATTTTGTCTCTGAGACATGTTCCCAGACTGATTCTAAACTCACTATGTAGCTGAAATGGCCTTAAACTCCTTATCCTCCTGCCTCCACTTCACACATGCTGGGATTACAAATGTGTACTATCTCATACCTGACTCAGAAATCTTCCAATATGAGAAAGCACATTTCCATGTAAGTCTTTAATCTTGATCAGCAATATTTTGCAATTGTCTGTGTGGAGAGGGTTCATGTCTCTCATTAGATTTATTCCTACTGTACATAGTTTATCCTCTATCCTATTATAAATGATATTCTAGTAGTTTGTTTTCCTGTGCATGCAAATACATGCACATACAATATATTTGCCTGACAAGATTCTATCTAGAATATATAATGTGACCTCCAACAAATGAAAAATAACATCAACAAAAACAGGCAAAATATTTGAACACACTGGACAAAAGATGTAAAAAATGGCCAATAAGTACATGAAAAAAGGGTTTGATGTCATTAGTCACCAGCAAAATATAATTCAAAACCATAATGAGATGCATTTCACAGACACGGCATGCCACACGTGACAACAATCCAGAGGCTGGAGCTCTAGTGCACTGCTGGAGGGACTTGTAAACACGCGAGCCAGGAGGGAAATGAGCGTGCTGGTTGAAAATTAGCCCACACTATGACTGGGTTCAACAATTTGAACACATTAGTGATTAACTGAGTCACCATGGCATGAAGAAAAGAAATAAAATGATTTCCCCTTGGAGTCATTTAACCAAGGCCAGATCTGAATTCTCTACTTTGTGCTCCCTGTGTCCTCTGTCGTCTGTGTATGAGTCTCAATCTGTGCCTGCCAAAGGCTGCCTTGTGAATCTGTCTGTGTGTGTCTGTCTGTCTTGTGTGTAACTGTCTGTGAGTCTATCTGTGTCTGTGTGTCCGTCCCTCACAAAGGCCTTTGTTTTATACTTACTGAGCAGCACAGAAGGCATCCCATGGAGAAGGAATGGGATAGTTGACAGAAATCTTTAACAGAGCCGGGCGATGGTGGCGCACGCCTTTAATCCCAGCACTCGGGAGGCAGAGGCAGGCGGATCTCTGTGAGTTCGAGACCAGCCTGGTCTACAGAGCTAGTTCCAGGACAGGCTCCAAAGCCACAGAGAAACCCTGTCTCGAAAAAAAAAAAAAAAAAAAAAAGAAATCTTTAACAGAGTTCTACAAGGAGTTAAGTCACTGGCTCCAACTGATCCCACCTGACCAGACAACAAATATTGTTTACCGACCAGATCCATAAATGGGTTCTTTCAACCTTTATGGCAGATCTTTGGGAGCTGCTTCCAGTTTCTGTATTTGCTGCTTTCAGCTAATGACTCACGTGTTTTACTCTGGTCAGGGGAATAGAAGAGAACAGAACTTAAGACTGCAGCTACGCATTAGCTAAGGTTGTAAAAGCTGACTTCATGGGAATCCAAGGCAAGTAAGGTTGATTGTGCCATTGTTCTCCTAAAGGCAGGTTAAACAAACAGTCTGAGTACACAGTAGGCTGTCTTTGGTCTTAAGTGACCTCAAGGTGTATTATTAACTGGCTGTGTGGTCCAGCGAAAGTTCCAGTCTCTTAGAATGTAAGAGATATTTTCAGATTACTGAAAATAATCGCCACAACTAGGCAACTCCAAAACAAGAAAAATCTGAGAGAAACGAAGACTGAAAAAAGAATGCTGACCAAAGCCTAGTCACAACGGTCCATACAGGACCCACTGAATGTCCATCAGCAGGTGAGTGAACAGAAACAGGAGCAGACGACTTCTGACCAAGCAGACTCCTAAACTCGCTTGCTGACCAGGCCTTAGCCACAGGCGATACAAAGCTGCAGAACACTACCTACGGCTCACAGCTTAGGGGCCCACCTCCAGGACAACCCTAGCCCACCTTAGGGCACCTGTCGGCTGAGGCTGCTACAAGGAGCGAACTGTTCTTCCAGCTGGGCCCTGCCTGTCTCCTGGCCTGGCGGGTGGGGGAGAGCTGACATCACAAACATCAGTTAACAAAACCAGGCAGGTCTGACATGAGCCAACCCTGCCTCCCAGGGTTTGTAAGCCCCAACTCCCTAACCTCACTGAGCCTCTGCACACCTCGGTGTTTTCTCATTCTTCCTTGAAACACTCAGCCAGTCGATTCTATTGAACTGGAAGCCTGGTTCAGTTCATGCTAGACTGAGTTGGAATGCAGGAGTTTCCCTGATTAAAATCTACTTTGTTGTCTGTGTCTGTATATCTTTGATGATATACACATCAATAAACCTCAAAGAATACACTGAATGCTAGAACAAGCCTTTAATTCCAGCACTTTCTGAGTTCGAGGTCAGCCTGTTCTATACAGTAAGTTCCAGGCCAGCCAGGGTTACACAGTGAAATCCTATGTCAAAAAAGAAAAAAAAGAATATATACTACATGATTCATTATAGAATGTCCAAGAATAGTGAAATCTAGGGCTGGGGATATAGCTCTCTGATGACGGCACATGCCTTAAATCCAGCATGTGGGAGGCTAGGGCAGAGCGGGAGATTGAGGTCTACATAGAAAGCTCCAGGACAGTCAGGGCTACATGAAGAGACCCTGTCTCAAAACAACAACAAAAAGAAGTCTCTTTGGTAGGCTTTCCCTAAAATATACTGCCCCCTTGATGAAAGGGGGCTCACGGCACATATCTGCGGCCACCATCTTCTCCTTTTGCTTTTCCTTCCTAAACCACCGCTAATCAAATGAACTAGGAGAATTTTATAAACTTTCCTTATCCTGAAAACAAGGGAAAGGGCTCAGGATAACATACAATTAAGTAACTTTTAAGTCAACGATTTAAGTCATCAAAGTGAACAAAAGCAATAAGGTAGACATACACACACTAAATATGAAAATTTAGTACATACAGAGCATGCGGTTCAAGTCACCAAAGTCAGTAGATAAGGGGTAAAATTAACACTGTAACCTTATAACACATATAATATAATCTTATTTCAAAACATAAAAACCCACCAAAATGCTAAAAGCAACCCTTACAATGAACAGGAATGGCCTTCCCAAGGATTAGTCAGAAAGTAAAGAATGCACTGGGGAGGAGGCTCACTTAATAAAATGCCTGCCATGCACAATAAGGACCTGAGCTGAGATCCCCAGGGCCCATGTAAACCTCAGGCCCAATGGTATATTGTAACCTCAGTACTGGGTGGAGCAGAGACAGGTAGAACCCTGCTGCTCATTGGCCAGAGCTTAACTGACCAATGAGCTTCAGATTCCATAAGGTCCTGTCTCAAAAAATAAAGGTGAAGAGCCATCAAGAAAAGATACCTGACAGCCAGGCGGTGGTGCTGCACGCCTTTAATCCCAGCACTCAGAAGGCAGAGGCAGGCGAATCTCTGTTGAGTTCGAGGCCAGCCTAGTCTACAAGAGCTAGTTCAAGGACAGGCCCCAAAGCTACAGAAAAACTCTGTCTCGGAAAGAAAAAAAAAAAAAAAAAGATACCTGACATTTCCATGCTTCCACATGCATGACAGGGTATGTGCACACATAAGCACATTCACGCACACACACCTAACTAGTGTCAGAAATAGCATCATGAACATTAACAACTTCCTTTACTATGAAATGTACCAAACAAAATTAACTGAAAGACACACATCAGCCTTACAGAAAATACCTCATCAAATACAGAAGAAAAATTACAATCCTTAGTCTTCAAAAATCTTAAAAATCAAAAATATAAATAACCACTAAGAAGAACGTAGCTCAGTGCAGCTCTTGCCTGGCATTAATCCAAGGCCCTGGGTCCACTTGCAGCACTGCAAACAAAACAAAGCCAGAGAACGGGAAAAAGATAACCCACAAGAAAAAATGAAACGGTGACTATCCGCGTAAAGCCAACAGACAGCAGATTAAAAATGAACATTAAAAATGAAATTAACAAGAGAGAAAATTTTCTACCTGGCAGTTGATAAACAACTTAAGAAACTGAGACTATTCCATAATTCATAACATGTTCGCTTTGCGTAAGAATGCAACCCACACAACCCCTTTCTGAGATGATTCTGCAACTACACCCCAGGAATCTTTTACTGGAAAGCATATGGAAAAGTGGTGGTGGTCACAATACGATTTTTTTCTCCTTTCTATTCCTTAGAAATTTAATGAGTATGACCTCTCTGCATATATGTCTGTATACCACATGGATGCAGTTCCCTTTGAGGCCAGAAAAGAGTGTCAGATTCCCTGGAACTGGAACTTCAGCTCACAGCATGCAGTTAGCGGTGCCATGTGGGTGCTGGAAACTGAACCCAGGTCCTCTGGAAGAGCAGCCAGTGCTCTTAACTGTTCAGCTATACGACAGGATTTTAATAGCAACACTGGAACCATTTTAAATCAGGTTAAAAAAAAAAAAAAAAAAGCACCCAAAGCGCAACATATCATAGACACCGCACAGTCGCTAAAGACAATGAGGCAAACTGCTGTGAAACCACAGGCACAAAATGCTCACATTAAGGCACAAAGGGAGGAAGTGCTCGCCTCTGTCCTATAAGAATTGAACAGTTGGAGCCAGAAAGACAGCTCAGCAGCTAAAGGTCTTTCTGCCAGGCATTAACAACCTGAGCTCAATTCCCACGTGGAAGGGGAACTGATTCCCACACACTACCCTCTGATCTCTACATGTGTCCCATTGTTCCGACGCATCTACACATATATACAAACAAGTGCAATTTAAAAAAAAAAGAAAAGAGAAAGTAGATCTGGCAAAGCACAAACGCAGACTGAGTGAGGTATGGATACATTCCCAACTGAGGTAGGAAGGTCATAAACCTGAGGCCATCTTGGGCTACAGAGATAAATCAGAAAGAAAGGAAGGAGGAAAAAGAGGAGGAAGGGAACGAAGGAGGGAAGGAAGACGTGGGTAGGAGGGAGCACAATGTAATTTACTTCATTCATGGGCAAGTTGTGAAGCTCATTTATCTTCAGTAGAATGGCCCACTTCTATAATAGTAAACTTTCTCTTGAAATGGAAAGTAGAACCAGCTTTGGAAATATTTTAGATCAAAATCTCCACCTTGCTCTCTGGTGCACAGTTCTAAAGATGTAATCAGTGCACCAGAAAGGCCGGGCCAAAGCCCTCTGGGCAAATGTAGCTCTGCCTAAAGGTAACCCTGTAACCTGCTCCTGTGTCACATGGCTCAAAGGTATGCATCCCTGCTCTGTGCTGAGTTTATTATTCTCCTGGAGACTCAAACATTAAGCAATGGATTTGTAAACTATGCCTGAGCTACTGACCACAAAGAAAACACACAGAGTGCTAGATAAACAATTAACAAAGGTATGGGGACAGATGCAGTGTTGAGTGAATGTGCACTGCTGATATGGGAACAGCCATGTAACGAACCTTAATGCCTCAGACTCATGGTACTGGCAAGGCCTTCCCCAGGTCAGGCTTGGAGGAACGGCAAGGCCTTCTTCTGGTCCTTATGTCCGTACAAATGCTGACAGTGTGTACAGAAAGTATCACCCATTGCTTCCTCCTCTGGGGTGACTGCAGCCCGAGACTGCTCTCCTACAAAGATCAGCTAACCTGACTGCATTAGCAGTACATAATAAAAACACACTGAGTGTCTGGGCTGCTGGTGTACTTTCAGAGAGCATGCATGGCCCTTCCAATTTCAGCTTTTCTGTACATTTCTATGAGTCTGTCATTTCTTCATCCCCTATCACCCCAATCAAGACATTCCATGCAGGTCATGGCATGTGGGCATCAGAGGCATCTGTTTGAGGGAGCCCCATCCCAGCTGAGCTAAGATAAACATCTTGTAATTATCTCAAGAGCACTCAGTCTCACCCACATCCATCTGTTGGCCTCTCTATCAGTCATTCCTCCTTCCAAAAGCATCCAGAAGGTGATGGATTTGCAGTCCTGCCCCCACGACCAGCCTGCTCTGAGCGCCAGCAGCTCTCACTGAAGGTGTTCCTGGCAGGGAACAGTCTTCATCTCCCTGCCTCCATCTTTGCCCCCTACAGTCTGTTCTTCACAGGGAAGCTGTCTGGATCCTTTTAAAACCCAAATCAGGCAACTTTATTCTCCAGCTCAAAATCCTCTAATGGCTCCTAACTCATAAGAGAAAGGTTACAAGGGGGATGGGGAGCTGGCTCAGTGGTTAAGAGTACCTGCTGTCCTTCCAGAAGATGCAGGTTTGATTCCCATCAGTCACAACCATCTGTAACTCTAGTCCCACAGGATCCAATGTCCTTTTCTTACTTTGGGGTACCTGGGATGCATGTGGTACACATACACACATGTAGGCAGAGCACTCATACACATAAAATAATGGTTGTTTTAATTATGAGAACCTATCATGCACAGACTCTTCTCTCTTTTAATCACTCTGTATTGCTGCTTATGGAACAGGTCCAGCAGCAGGCTATACTGGGTGGGGTGGGAGGCTTTTTCTGCCTAGGATACTGTTTCCCCAGATGTCCCCAGGGCTCACCCCCTCAACTTCTCCAAGTGTTTACTGTAGATGTATCTTCTCAGTGGAACCTTCATTAGTCACACACACCAACACACAAATCACACATGGCATGACAGGTATGTGGCTAGTTTCCTGTCTGGTTTCTAAGAGGTCCATTTGGTTTTTCACATCTGTACTGACAGAACACCACTTCCATAGATGAAGCAAGCACTCACTAAAGAATTCTGGGTAAAGGAATGTAGAGATCTGGAAAATTACATGAAACCAACTAATCTGAAGCAGAGGGACCAGCAAGCTCAACGGCTCTGAGGAAGGGGAGCACAGAGGAAGGCAGAGTGGTGCTGATGAAGTGATGGTGGGGCACAAGTCCGAAAGAGCAGGGTCCCGCCGACTGGGGAAGGTCATTATCAATAGGAAGCCATTAAGCCAGAAAAGGACATGATCCGGCCAGCCTTTTACAAACTTCTGGCTGCACTACGACACACATATTAGAAGAAAGAACGACCGAGGCAGACCAGGAGGCAGACTAGTGCCTTAACTCTGATCACACCGGGCCTCACCTTGCACTGAGAAACCAGGAGCTGAGGCAGAAGAAAGGAAGTAGATTCCAGAAACACTTTGGGAGGAAAAGGTAACAGACCATATAAGTGGGGGACTTCCAAGACCCAACTGAAGACCAGGGGTCACTGTGCTGAGGGATGGGCAGCAGAAGAACATGCCAGGGTAATCTTTAGCCGGGAGTTAGCAGTAGGGCATCAGGTGCCATTCTGAGACAGCTAAGTGGGGATTTCTAATTAGACAGATGTCGATGGAGAGTGAGCAGATCACAGGAAGACACAGTGGGTAAGCACCACACTGTGGAGATTTATACTTTGTGGCTGATAAAGATCTAGATTTTCAAGTGACAGGATAATATTTGTGATTATAAAAAAAGACCCCAGGTCCAAATCAAGAGCAGGAGACAGAGCACGAGCAAGGAACTCAGGACCGCGAGGGGTGCACCCACACACTGAGACAATGGGGATGTTCTATCAGGAACTCACCAAGGCCAGCTGGCCTGGGTCTGAAAAAGCATGAAATAAAACTGGACTTGCTGAACATAATGGACAATGAGGACTACTGAGAACTCAAGAACAATGGCAATGGGTTTTTGATCCTACTGCACGTACTGGCTTTGTGGGAGCCTAGGCAGTTTGGATGCTCACCTTACTAGACCTGGATGGAGCTGGGTGGTCCTTGGACTTCCCACAGGGCAGGGAACCCGGATTATTCTTAGGGATGATGGAGGGATGGGGACTTAATGGGGGAGGGGGAGGGAAATGGGAGGTGGTGGCGGGGAGAAGGCAGAAATCTTGAATAAATAAATAAATAAAAATAAAAATAAATAAATAAAAATAAAAAAAGACCCCGACTAGCAGGTAGAATACAGACATGTATTAGGGGACTGAGGGAGGGAGGTGAAGCACTGGGCTGTGGCACAAAGAGAAGACTCCCTTTGTCACCACCCATCTCCTGCACAACGGATGGAGGCGTGCTAGACCACGTCAGCCCGCCCATTGCATCCTCCCTCTGTGGGTGTCGCCAGCATCCTCCTGCAGAAGCCTCTCCTGCTGCCCACTGCCCACCTCTGGCAAGTTCTAACATACTGCTCCGCCTCAGGGCCAATGCTTCTGCTCATACCTAGCGCCTCTTCCACCATGCACGGAAAGCAGCCTTGATCTCTAGGAACTGGCTGGCTAGCAGAGCCGGGTCTTCACCTGAGGACAGCTGGCTTGGCACCCACAGCAAGACCGCGCTGTTTTCCTGTGGGACGTGAACAACCTTGCAGAACACTCACACAAGGCATCCGCCAGGATGACAAGCAACGCAGAATATGTGCACTGCTGAATTCTAAGCACTGATTAAAAATAAGATCACTATCTCAGTTTGCTTACTATTGCTGTGATGAAACGCCATGGCCACAAACAACTTTGGGAGAAGGATATATTCGGCTTACATGCCCTGACCACAGTCTATCACAAATGAAAGTTAGCAGGTAGCAAAGCGGAAGCCCTGGGGAACACTAGTTTCTGGTGTTACTGTGCCCTTGCCCTCCAGGGTTTGCTCCCCCTGCTTTCTTAAACAACTCAGGACCACTTGTCCAGGGTGGCACTGTCACTTGTCCACGGTGGACTGGGCCCTCCCACATCAATCATGAATCCAAAAAATGCCCCCACAGACTTGCCTACAAGTCAATCTCATGGAGACTTTTTCTCAGTTGAGGTTCCTTCTTCCTAGATGACCCGAGCTTGTGTCAAGTAGACCGAAAACTATCCAGCACAGTCACTGGGTCACCTACAAAAATACCAGACATCCCTCTCTTCCAGCTCTCAAGTGACTAGGTTCTCTCACGGTTTCAATCCTTCTCTGACAAACCTTCTAACATGCCTGAGGGCACCACCCCAATAGAACTGCCTGGCCTCGCCTATTAGCACTTGAGCCATAAAAATCTGTTCCATGGACCCTCCTACAAAAACCGGGCTGACGCACACATCCGAAGAAGTATTTTCTCTCCCCTTTTGCTAAGAGAGTACAGCTACTAAACTCTTCTCTGGCTTCAGGTGTGATCTACAGGGCAAAGGCAAATGTCACCACAGGGAAGGACTATTAAGGCTCTTAGAGGGACATTAATGCAGTGCCATTCGAAGACTTCTGTAGCCTCTGTTAAGCAGTATACTGGAGGCGGGAGGAAGTCTGAAAGTAGATACAGTGTTAGGAAATTTAGTCCCACCTACTCACAAGACTGAGACAAAGGACAGGAGTTCAAGACTTGTCTAGGCTATACAATAAAACCTGTCTCAAAAACAAACAAACCAGGTGCTAGGGAGATGGCTTAGCATGTAAAAACGTGCTTGACATACAAGCATGAGGGTGTGAGTTTTAACCCCTAGACCCCAGGACACACACAAAAAAGCCAGACACCTAGCATGAGTATCTATAATCCTAGTGTTCCTAGCAAACAAAGCTCTTCCTGTGCAAACAAAATAGATGCCCTAAGTTAAGATCCCCAGCACTCATGTACAAAGCCAGAAACTGTGCAACTGCCACCCCAGTGCTGGGGGAAGGCAGAGATAAGGAGACCCTAGAACTCGCTGGCCAAGAATCTAGCTGAATCTGTGAGCTCCAGGTTCAGTCAGAAATTCTTCCTCAAAAACTAGAGTGGAGTACAACAGAGGAAGTCAGCTGACAGCCAGCCCTGATGTCCACAAGCACATACACGTGCACTGCACCAGTACACACATAAGCACACACATGTGTATGCGTGGAAGTGCATGTGCACAAGCAGACACAGACAGAATTTCTTTATGGACAAGCTGTTAGGGGCACAGACAGGGTTGATTGATACACATTTACAGTAGTATCAAGTTGCCCTATTCCAGGAGGAAATGAAAACCAGAAGCAGTAACATTTCTCTGAGATCCACCACACCCAGCAGGACCACTCCTTGCTACTGTCTGCCTTCTAGCGGCTCACCTAATCCACTGAAGAGGTCTACTACGACCAAAGGACGAGAGAGATGGGGCACTGCCAACCAACTGCTGAAGGGTGGACTATGAACTCTGGGCTCTGACTTGAGGATAGGGAAAGCCATAGCCCTAAGGAAAGTGGGTGAAGCGTCAATAATTGAACAAACTAACTGCAAAAGAGGAAGACTGTACCCAAGGGTGGAGAATCACGATATCATGGTGGGAAAGGGTGGTCACAAAGGATTGAGTACCTCTAGGCAAACTGGTGCTCACAGGGACACTGAGCTCACATATTGACTACATTAAGAATTACAGGAAGTGCGTGTTTCAGCACCACATGTTCTAAAACTGCAATGGCACAGAGGTTAGTCTGGCCTTTGTGCACGGATGATACAGAAATTTTAGAAGTGCTCCATATTTTGTATCAGACCCTATAAAGGATGATACAAAAACCAGCTGTGGGATTTGGAAAGGTTGCCCCAAGGCCCATGCATAGAAAAACAGAAATAAGGAAGGCTAGAAGAGGTAAGCCATGCACCCAGGTCTTTAAGGAATTGGCTGAGTAAGTGGGAAAGGGAGAGTGATCCAGATGAATACAATGAACCTCAAAAAATGGGAAGGGTAACAAATAGCACAGAGAACACAAACACCTCATATACCCTCAAACACCTGATCCTTGGGGCTATAGGTGAGAAACAAGGGGGAACACTTGGGAAGTTTTAGAGTAAAGGCCACCCCTAGGGAAACATCAACATTAGGCACAGGGAATGGCTACAGAGGCCGAGGCACTGAAGGGGGCTATGGAACATGGAGCACTCATCTCAGAGGAAACAGTACAGGTACTGCGGATGCTAGGAAACAAAACACAGGGTGCCTGGCAGCACAGCATGACGAACACGAAGAGAGGACAAAGAGAGTCGGAGTCTCTTTCCTGCTGCTGTGACAGAACAACTGGGTTTAGTACCTTAAACGGCGAAGACATTCATTTGGCTAATAATTCTGGTGGCTAGAGGTTCAAACAGCAAGGCACCAACCTGGCAAAACCCCCTGACTGTGTCATAGTAAGAGAGAAGTGAAAAATAAAATAATAAATAAATAAATAAATAAATAAATAGAGAAGTGGATGGGGAAGAGGCACATAAAAAAGATAGAAACAAGGTTTTTCATGACAGCCCACTCTCACAACAACCAACCAAGTCCCAAAGAATAAAAACTCCCTTTTTCAAGAAAAATAATATCCAGGGTTGGAGACAGGGCTTAGTAGTTAAAAGCAAGCATCTCAGCACACACATAAAAATCCAAGCCTGGTTTTGCACATGCGTGTAATCCCAGGGTGGGGTGGGAAGGCTTACGGGTTCTAAACCTGACTGGAAACCAAAAGCTCCTGGTTCAGCAAAAGACCCTGCCTCAAAGGAAAAGGGTATGATTAAGGACATTTAAGACATTCTTTTCTGGGCTGGAGAGATGGCTCAGAGGTTAAGAGCACTGGCTGCTCTTCCAAAGGTCCTGAGTTCAATTCCCAGCAACCACATGGTGGCTCACAACCATCTGTACTGGGATCTGGAGCCCTCCTTTGGCGTGCAGACATACATCGAGGCAGAATGTTGTATACATAATAAATAAATAAATCTTTAAAAAAAAAAAAAAGACATCCTTTTCTGGTCTTCACAGGTGTGTGTGTGCGCACAAACACACCACCAACACTCACAGACAAACAAATATTCACACACATATACACCAAGAAGAAAAAAGAAAAGAAATGCATTAAGCCTTTTTAAAGGCCTCTACAGCTCTCAAAGGCATGATTTCCCACAGTGACAAATCAGAAACCAAGCCTTGCCATCCTGGGAGGGGATAAACCATACTCAGCAACAGCACAGGGAGAGTTGGCTATGACAGCCAGTCTTCCATTGACTGCTATTAGCATTGGTAACTATAAACCTTGCGTATCAAAGGAGGCCACGATGCTGGCAGCCTGATGATGACGTGGGTCAAAGTGGCAATAACATCCAAGCTGAAACATCTGCTATGACTGAAGACACTCCATACTCATCCTCGGCACAACCTCAGACACAGACAACTTCACCACTGTTCCAGGACTCTGTACCAACGGAGGGAGCGAACCAGACACAGTGACAGAACTGTAGGGAGGCGGGCTGACTGTTCAAATGTTGTTTCAGGATTTGATGCTGTAACTCAGAGTGGCAGGAACCAGCTACCCAAGCAGCTTCAACAACAACAACAACAATAAAAAAAAAAACACAAAACAAACCCAAATCCAAACTATTACTAGTTTTTGACAACTTTGTACCAAATTATCAATTGGTACATTAGTATCAACTTTCTTTTTTTGCATCAACTTGCATCCATTATCTCACTTAAACCTCACATCTAAAAGATATGTTAACTTTATTATTACCATTTTATTTATTTATTTATTTATTTATTTATTTATTTATCTATCTATATAGTGTTTTGTATGTATGTACGCTTGCAGGCCAGAAGAGGGCACCAGATCTCATTACAGATGGTTGTGAGCCACCATGTGGTTGCTGGGAATTGAACTCAGGACCTCTGGAAGAGCAGTCAGTGCTCTTAACCTCTGAGCCATCTCTCCAGCCCATTATTACCATTTTTAAAAAAAAAAAAAAAAGCAAGGGATAGGGAGGAAGACTTAGGCGAAGAGAAGAATACTTTGTTCATATGTCCCAAAAGCAATCAAGTGATATCAAAACTTTTGGCAAGACTGAAAAGTTTTATGTGACATGAAGACGTTCATCTCACAGGCAAGATGGCTCAGCAAGAAAAGAAGCTTGCAACCAAATCTGATGACCTGAGTTCAAGTTCCAGGATCCACAGGATAAAAAGGAAAAAACTGACTCACCCTACACCAGCAGTTCTCAACCTGTGAGCAGCAAACAACCCTTTCACAGGGCTTGTCTAAGACCATTGGAAACCACAGACAATTACATTATGATTCATAACAATAGTAAATTTACAGTTATGAAGTAGCAGTGAAAATAATTTTATGTTGTGGGTGTCACCACAACACGAGGAACTGTATTAAAGGACCGCAGCACTAGGAAGGTTGAGAACCACTGGTCTACACTAGCTGCTGTCTATACACATATGCAAAGTGAATAAATGTAATTAAAAAAATTGTCAAGGATGCTGACCACAGCATCACAGAAAGCAAAGACAATGAATCCCCATGTATATCTTAAGAATTTATGGGGGCTGAAAAAATGGCTCAGTGGTTAAGATCAAGTACTGAAGCCCAAGCTCAACTCCCAGCACCCACAGTGGGTGGTTTACAACGGCCGGTAGCTCCAGCTCTAGGGGTCCTGACACCTTCTTCTGGGCTCTGCAGGCAACCCCTGCCTGCCAACACGGTGTGCACTCACACAGACACAGATATGAATATGTTTTTAAAAATATACTGATTCTCACAGACAAGGACCCAGTGCAAAATACCTCTGAATGCATAACCCAACCACCAGCGACACCCACCATGTGCCCACACGGCTCTAAACGCACTACTGATCGTAAACATCACTGAATCTTCAAAAGCACTTAAGAAACCAGAATTGTCATCTCCACACTCTCTTGTATTTTTGATTTTTACTCTGTGTGATATACATATATGTACATGCATGTGCAAGTGTGTACAGCTCTGCATGCACATACACATGCACCGCCCTTATGTTGGTGTTAGGTGTCTTCCTCTATCACTTTCCACCTTACTTTTTGAGACAGGGTTTCTCACTGAACCTGGAACTTGCCAACTTGGCTAGACTAACTGGTCAGTAAGCTCCAGGGATCCCTTTGTCTCCACCTCCCCAGGCTGGGGTCGCAGGCACGCCATGCCCAGTTTTTTAATGGATGGTGGAGATGTGGACTCAGGTTCTCATGCCTGCACAGCAAGCATTTCACCAATTAAACTATCTTCCCAGCCCCACCAACCCTACTTCAGAAACAAGAAAACTAAAGATAAAAGGGGAAAAAAAAATCTTAGGGGGCTGATGAGATGGTCAGTGGGTAAGAACACTTTTTGTACAAGAGGACCTGAGTTGGATTCCCAGCAACCCATTAAAAGGAGTATGACTGCACACACTAGTATTCCCAGAGCTGCAGGAAAGAGCAGATTGCTGACACCGCCAAGGTCTAGTTGAAAAGGTTAGTCTTGGGTTCAGTGAGAGATCCTGCCTCAAGAGAACGAGGCAGGGTGACAGAGCAGGACACCCAACGTCCCCCTCCAGCATCCACAGGTATATACACCCACACACCTGTGTGTGCACATACACCACAAACACACACACACACATTTTTTTTAAGTTAGCAGCAAGTTTATACAGCTCGGGCAGAGTCTGGCTCCAGAATTGGTGCTTTAAATCTCTAAGATTTCACTCAAAAGCTTGAATTCCCCACACTGTTATAATACTCTCTGGCCCCCAGCCCACTCCTCTTATTCCAGGGTATTGTCCTAATTCTAAAGCCCCCACTCCTCCCTTGTTCTAAACACTGTCCTACTCCCTTCTGTCTTTTCTTGCCAGTTTAAACATACCTGTAAAAAATCCAAACCCTAAAGATACTGCTGACTCTCTAAGAGCCCAGCACTAAAGGATGAGCTTACTCTTTCTCCCAACTGGGCTGTGAGTCTAGTAGGTCCACACCACGTCTGTTTTGCTACACCAGTATTCGCAATCACTGAAACCCTGCCAACTAGCACAATGTAATGTCTCAATAACTTGGTTGCGAGAAAAAAAAATGAATGAATGACATGCAAGCTTTGTGTTTTCTCTAGGTACACCTGCACTGGCAATGCCCCACCACCATCTGCTACCATTCCACAAATACGGTGGTCTGTGTGTGGTTCCGACTCTACAAACAAACACTGTGGGGGCCCAGGACCTACCACCTACCCCTCGGAGGACTGAGCTCCAAAAGCACAGGAATCATGCCCAATTTTAATAGAATGTAACCTACAAAGCAGGAAAATTTGCATTTTCAACCCATCAAAGCTGTGTAGTTAATACTTGCAACATACCCCGTCTTACCTGAAGGCCAAGATCAAGTAAGCTTGGTTCAGCTCCTTACTCCCAGTCGTGGTACCCCAGGTTCACACACACTCGGTCAGTACGACTTAAATGAACCCCTCCCTGCTCCGTGCACTTCCCAGGCGTGAAGGGAGGTGCGCTCCAGGTGGATGCGGCAGCTCCTCCCCCAGTGTCCAAGCGTGGGCTTTGGACAGCAGCCTGCCTGCCACCTAGGCCCGGGACCCCGGCGCCCATCTCGAGCCCCGCGCCCCCACGCACCTCTTGCAAAGAGAAGCATCTTCGCAGGTGCCGCGCACTCCCTCGTCATCCAGGTCAGAGTTCGAAGCGCAGGAAGAGAACGAGGACTCCCTCGAGTTGGTGGCCATGTTCGTGGGATGTTCTGGGGTGCGGCACCCACCAGGGACATGGAAACGGGGGCGACGAGCAGTGAGAGACGCGACAAAAAGCACAGACAAGGACCAGAGCCGCAGGACTAGGGGCTCGCTAGGTGGGCGCAGCCCAGTGACGCCGCCCCCGCGGGCTGCCCAGCCACCTTCCTGCTGATTGGCGCCTGGGTCATGACGTTTATTAGACCAAGCTCCTCGTCCAGTCAGACCACGGAGCGGCCCATTGTAAGGCTCTTTAAGCTCCGCCCACAAACCCCGGAAGTTTCTTAAGGTAACCCCGAGAGGCTAGGAAAGCCGCGGTGCTTTCTGGGATATGTAGTCTTAGGTGCTCTGGGGTTTTCTTTTGTTTTATTGTTGGTCAGGAATTTCTATAAGTATGGTCAACTCAGGGCAGAAGTGCGAGAAGGATCCTTAGCACTGGGACAAAGAGCAGAGAATCCATGGAGAAGAAACAAGTCTAAAGTATTACTTTCTGTCGCCTCTCAGTGTCATTCAACAATGTAACAAATTTTAGAGTCAACACTGTGGAAGGTCCCATGATTTGAAATATTAGGAAGTGGCTCAGAGCGTTTGCCTGGTTAGGGTTCTTGACAACCGAGAAGAAAAATTTGTAAAAAATAGAATGGAAAACTGCATAACCGTGACAGTAAACTAGGGCTGGTGTGGGGGCTGTGGCGAGACAAAAATTCCTTGATTTCTGTTTCAGAAACAGCGGATATTCCGTGAGAGATATTTTTACATGTTTATAAGTTCATGCCAAGCAAAACTAATTTTAGATAATGTATATAATAAAAAACAGTACATGAGAATAGTACATGAGGAGTATGTAGGAATCAAGGTTTAGATGACATAAAATGGAGGGAAAAGGAGAGAAGTCTGTGAAGCTAGAGAGGGAGTTCAGTTTCGCCAATGTTTCGTAATTGTGCGCCTTCAAATGTGCATTACCGGTATTTCATGATGGATCACTATAAAACACCTTCTAAATAAAATTGAAGGGTTTATTTTTGTCTGTTGTTTGGGAGTGAGTAAAAGATAAACTCAAGTTTTATGAAGTTTGAATCACGCCTATAAAAGGTGTGTGAAGATAGGTCAGTGATGAACACTTGCCCATCCTTCCCGAGGTTTTGGGTCTAAGACCAGAAACACGCACACACACACACACACACGCACACACACATGTGCACACTCGTGCACACACACACATACACACATGCGCGTGCACTCAGTCATCATGGTCCACACCTCTAGTCCCAGCTTCTTGGGAAGCTTGGACAAAAGGACCCCTTGAACCTCATGTTGGAGGTCAGCTTGAATAATATAACAAGACTACATTCCAACTTTTAAAAAGTTGTAGATAGTTTCTCCTATAACGCAGCCTGGCTTTTAACTCACTGTGTAAACAAAAATGACCTTGAATTTCTAATCCCCCCCCCCCCCGCCCCAGTACTGGGATTGTAGGTATGCATCACCACATACAATTTGTAAACTGTTGAGGCTCAAACCCAGACCTTTGTGCATTCTAGACAAACATTGTACCAACTGAACTACACCCTGACTCAGTCTGTTAAAAAGGAAAATAATAAATCAATATGCGTGTTCATGTCTTTGGTTTTACCTCCTATTTACTGTAGGCACAGGTAATCACTGATAACTTCCAGGGAAAATGGCAATAGGAACAACTGGAGTTCTAAAATGTTGTAGGAGGTAATCCTGAGGTGCCATGATACAGTACCCTGACGAAAGCAACTTAAAGGACAAACACTTTATTTTGTCTTAGAGTTTGTTTCAGCCACTGTTCTACTGCTCTGAAGGGAAACCATGACCAAGACAGCTTATAAAAGAAAGCATTTAATTAGGGGCTTGCTCATATTTTTAAGGAATGAGTTCATGGTGGTGAGCATCAAGGTGGTAAGCGAGTGAGAATGTAGGCAGGCATGTGCTGGGGCAGTAGGGAAGCTTACATCTCACCTGAAAAATGGAGGCAAAGAGAGAGAGAGAGAGAGAGAGAGAGAGAGAGAGAGAGAGAGGGAGAGAGAGAGAGAGAGAGAGGGACTCTATGAAGAGGATGGAGAGGGAGGGAAGAAGGGATGGAAAGCGAGTGAGTGACTGAGAGAGACGGCCTGCTATGGGCCTTTGAAACCTCAAAGCCTACCCCCAGTAACACATGTCCTCCAACAAGGCCTCACTTCCTAATCCTTTCTAAAACAGTTCCACCAATTAGGGACCAAGCATTCAAATATATGAGCCTATGGGGGGGGTGTCATTTTTATTCAGACTATCACTCAGTCCCAGAGGGATCATTGGCAGGGAAGACATGGGAGTGGGCAGGGAAGGCATGCTGGCAGGACCTGGAGGCTTACTGGTCACACTGAATCCACAATCAGGAAGCAGAGAGCAGTGGTTGCCTGCTGGTGCTCAGCTTCCTGTCTCTATTTACATAACCCAAGACCCAGCCAGAGAACAGTGATGCCCATGGTGTGTAGGTTTTTCTCACCTAAATAATATCAAGAGAATCATCTACAGACATTCCCAGAAGCCTGTCTCCCAAGAAATTCTAGATTCTGTCAAGTTGACATTTAACACCACAGGGAGCAAAACAGACCTTTTCCTGAAGTGGCTCCCTGCAAAGCACATCACAGGCTTAGTGTCCCAGCTTGGCAGTGTATATCACCTGTGGTGTCGGTAGGTAATAAGTTTTCTGGGATAGCGGTCCCATACGGTCTAGATTTGAAGGGCCTCTTTTCAGTCACAATTTGCTTTCACCTTGAAAGGGACAGGATACCCCAGGGTACCTGAACAACCCTGCCACTAGACACAATCTTTGTTGGGATGACCCTAACACCTTTGCCTTTCTCCAAGAGTACAGGACTGATGTGGGATTCCCCTCTGCATGCTGTGAATACCATTGGTGAATAAAGAAGCTGTTTTGGGCCTGTGATTGGGTAGAGCAGAGCTAGGCAGGGAAAACTAAACTGAATGCTGGGAGAAAGAAGGGCAGAGTCAGAGAGAAGCCATGGAGCCACCGCCAGAAACAGACATGCTGGAACCTTGCTGGTAGGCCACGAGCTTCGTGGTAAAATATAAGATAATGAAAATGGGTTAAATTAAGACGTAAAAGCTAGCCAATAAGAAGTTAGAGCTAATAGGCCAAGCAGTGATTTAATTAATACAGTTTCTGTGCAGTTATTTTGGGAGTCTGGGCAGTTGGGAAACAAACAAGCCTCCTCCTACAACACAGGATGCCATTGCATTGTGACAGCCTCCAGAGAAACACTTTAACAAGTGTTAATAATAACTAATCGCTATTTTCTAGTCCTTTTTGCATTATCATTAGAATATATTTTGTTTACAAATTGAACTTAAGCACAGCTGTGCTGTTACTAATAACCTAGCCTGCTGTGGATAGGCTCCTCCAACAAAAGCTCTAGAATTTCTTTCTCTAAAATGAAACCAACAGGCACTCCTGCTGTTACTGTCAGAGACTCCTTAAGTGAGCTAAGTGATATTTACCCATGTTTCCTGGGGGCTCTGGGTGACTCAGTGTGATTATAAATTATCTATGCCCTTCTAGTGCAAATCACTTTCTTGGCCATGTACTACTGCCATTAGAATAGCACACATTCTGGCCACACTCTGGGCTTTCCTGGCAGTGGAGGCTCACACACACCTTGAGTTTGTGATGCTATACAAGACACACATTAGCCCTTGGGTCATGGAAGCATCAGCACAGCTAAGCATAAAGAAGACGTCCTTCCTACAGATTGGAGACAAAATGGAGCTCTCTAGCATATCTGACCTGATGCTAGGGGTAGCCTTCTTGTTTGCAGCACCTTGTTAGATGAGGTGGCACTGGAGAATCACTCCTCCTTTAGATCACTTTCTAACCGGGGGATCAACTGAGTGAACTCCCATTAGAGTGTCTGTGCAGCCAGGCAGTGATGGCTTTAATCCCAGCACTCGGGAGACAGAGGCAGGTGGCTCTCTGAGTTTGAGGCCAGCCTGGTCTACAGAGTGAGTTCCAGGACAACCATGCCTCACAGAGAGCCTTGTCTTAAAAATCCAAAAAAGAAAGAAAAAGGAGTGTTTGTGCTTTATGAACGTCCTGCCACCATCCACCATCATAGTTGATGAAACTCACTGCAGTGTTGTTTCCCCCATAGCTAGCATATCCTCAATAAAAATGAGACAGTGAAAGTATAGAATTTAGCCAGGCAGTGGGTTCGAAACCAGCCTGGTCTATAGAGCGAGTTCCAGGATAGTCAAGGTTATACAGAGAAACCGTGTTTTGAGGCCCCTCCCCGGAAAAAGTGCAAAATTTAATGTGAAGATCCACAGATTTGTTTTGAATGACAATTCTAACTGTATAAAAGTTCATTGAGTTGTAAAATTTGGGTCTGGTTAATCATGGAGGTGATGTTTTTATTTTCAATGTTTTAATAATAAAGTTTATAAAATCAAGAACAATACATAAAGGTGGGCACAATCGCCCAACTCCAGGTAGTATTCCAAGCGCTGTCTCAGTTCATTCAGTCTGCTCTCACAAGCGACCATAAATTTGGTGGTTCACAGAATGACAAGGTTGTTTCTTACAGTCTTAGAGGCTGGGAAGCTAATGACCATATTTGGTGCTTTCTCGCTGTGTTCTCACTTGGAGAAAGCATCAGGGGTCTCTCGAGCTTTTTTTTTTTTTTTTTAACAAGAGACCCTAATCCCATCATGAGGACTTTTTTGTTCAAATTACCTAATCGTATCCTCAAATCTCCACCTCCGAACATTATTATCTTAAGGCTTAAGATCTCAATATTTGAATGTGGGTTTGAAGGAAACACAAACATCAAAACTGTGGCAATGTCCCAGACAACAAGTGGCTCCATCTGAGTATTTTTCAGAAACTCAAGCATCGTGAGTTTGCCTTGTGGGGGAAGACCTCAGATCATCTCTTGCCTTACAGATACATACTCAAAACATATGCCAAGGTAACAGATGCCTCTGCATTCTCTAAGGCCATGACATAAAGCATTGCCAGAGGACTCCCATTGCCTTCAGAGTCCCACACATCAGTGTTCATGATCAGGGAGCTTGTTTTGCATGGTGGTACTTGAGAGGCTGAGGAGAAAGAATCATAAGTTTGAAGTTAACCTGAGATATATAAAGTTAGCCTGAAGCCGGGCGGTGGTGGCGCACGCCTTTAATCCCAGCACTTGGGAGGCAGAGGCAGGTGGATCTCTGTGAGTTCGAGGCCAGCCTGGCCTACAAGAGCTAGTTCCAGGACAGGAACCAAAAGCTACAGAGAAACCCTGTCTTGAAAATAAATAAATAAATAAATAAATAAATAAATAAATAAATAAAGTTAGCCTGAGCTATGGACAAAGACCTTGTCTCAAAACAAATGAACATCAAACAACAAAAAACCTGTAATACAAAATAAGCATTCACTGAAACTTCCACCTGTGGCCAAGATGTGTTTTTAGGCTACTCCAAAACTCCCATGGTGTTGTACATTACTCTCACTTCCAAACCTTCCCACCCTTCACCTGACAGCTATCAGTTATGCCTGCTGGGCACACACAGTCTCTGCAAAAACGCCACACAGCTCCCTTGATTATCTGCATAGACCAAAAGGGAGACATCATGAAAGCCCAAATCCTATTAGTTAGTCCATCTCATCCGTGGTCCTCCCTTACCTGGCAGAGTACCTGCTGGTTAATTCTCCTGCTCCCTAGAAGGCTCCAATATCATCAAAGCTTACAGTTGTGAAAGGGTCCACTGTACTCTTATTCTTGAGGTTAAAATCCAATACTGACTTTAATATTTTCCTACCATCATTTATCTGCAGGTAAGAAACTGTGTTGGGTCTTTCTTTCTTTCCTTCCTTCCTTCCTTCCTTTCTTCCATCCTTCCTTCCTCCCTTCTTTCTTTTTTTCCTTTCTTTCTTTTAATGTCAATGTAACACAAATTAGAATCACCTAAGTAGGGAGCCTCACCTGAAGAATTGTCAGTGCAGAGGGAGGCAGCAGCCATTAAGACAGATCAGGGTGCTCCTAGGTTGAGATGAGGAGAGACAAGCCAGCCTTAGCTAGAGACAGAGGACACTGCAGGAGGGAGCTGAGAGATGAACTAGTGAGGGGCACACTTGGTGCAGCTGTGCTTGCCTCCCCAACTTTCCCTTGCTTGCTCGGTATGGCTCCCATGTCTGCAACAGAACTTGTGGGCACACCAGAAAACACAGATCCATCAATAACTTAAAGAGACAGAATATTCATGCATGCAGTCAAAGGAAAACAAGCAAGAACAAACATGCAGTTGCCACCTTCATCACACACCCAACAGTTCCTAACCAAGGAGATAAGAGAACACCTTCTCTTCTGCCCAGAGGCTGCTTCACAACAGCATCCAATCCACCCTAAGACCTCCCCAGATTGTTTGGATTCCACAACGGAACAAAACAGGACAATGACTGGTCCAAGTTTCAGATGCACATTGCTCAGCAATTCTTGTTTTTATTTTGTTTTCAATTCAGAAATTTTGTTTTGTTTGTTTGTTTCTCTATGTAACAGTCCTGGCTGTCCTAGAACTCACTTTGTAGAACAGGCTGGCCTCGAACTCACAAAAATCTGACTGCCTTTGTCTCCCGAGTGCTGGGATTAAAGGCGTGTGTCACCAATGCCTGGCTTTCAGTTCGGGAATTTGTTGATGGTCACAGGCTGGGCTCCTGCCTAGGGACTATCAAGTCTACTTTGGACTTGCTGCCACTTGGGGGCCTATCCCGGGTTAGTCACCATTGATTTGTGGCAGCTGTGGTCTCAGGCTCCCACACTCCTAAGTCTTGGCGCTTCTTTCTGATGCCCAGACCTGAGTCTGGGTCTCCCAGGAGTCTTGCTGGGCCCTCCAATATCATGGAGTTTGAACCACCATGGACAGACTCTAACAGACAAAACTTCTTTCAATTTAAAAAACAAAAAGACAAGCTTATTTTAATAGCAACTTTGCAACAACAGTCTCCTTTGACAATCTGATAGCTGCTACAAAGGTGAGGACAGGGCTGGAGTTTTCAAAGGCACAAACATAACTGTCTCAGCTGTAGGGATTTTCTGTTCTATGAAGCATTATATACTTTTGTTTTGTTTTATTTTGTGTCTTTTTTTTTTCTGAGCAAGCAGTGGTCAGATGAGATTACAGAAGCAGAATGAGCATCTGGTTAGTATTTTAGGATAACAATTATACAATAAGGGGATTGGGAACACTTTGTGAAATGAGCCAGGTGACTCTGAGATCAGCATCCTCTTTAGATAGCTGTCAAGACTCAACTGCTGACAGGGCTGCCCTTAGGGTCATGGTCCAGACATCTGGTGGTTAATAATCCTTAGGTTAAGAATAAGGTCCTGTTGACCTCTAGGTTTTTCTTTTATATATAGTAACAGTTTAAAATTCAATTTGAAATGGAGCTAGTTTTTAATCATTAGAGTATAATTTGCTTTCATCTTTAACAAGTGGTAAAAAGTGTTTTAAAATATACTCTTTATGATATACATATGATAAGCAAATGGCATAAAAACTCCTCAGGTGAGGTTTTCAAGCAGAATAAGTTCTAGGAGTCCTGCTCTAAAGGCTCCTCATGTCTCTGTAAGCTCACAGGCTACCCAGTGCTGAGCCCTGGCCTAGGCGTGAGCACACAAACTAACGAAGACCTTTCACCTTTAAATCTCCCAGCAGGCAATTAGTCAGGTCATCTAACTCAAGCTAATTTAGGAGCCTTATCTTGTTTGTGGTTGTTGTTCATGAGAGACACATTCTCTTCATTTGCAAGTAGAGTTTCCAACTTGAACAATGGAATGATTGTTTTTTTTCTTCCTTTTACATTAGTTTCTATATCCAGATACTGGACTTTTTCCTCTTTGAAAAACAGTAAAATCTGTTTGAATCCATCTTTTTCCTGCAGTCCATTTTTTACCTTTCTACTGTGTTTTGAAAATTACATTTTTTTTTGTTTGTTTGAGATGGGGTCTCACGTAGCCCAGGCTGATCTCCAACTCTGTATATAGCCAAAAATAACTTTGGAGTCCCAACCCTTCTCTTTCTGCCTTCCGATTGCTGAATTACAGGCATGTATCGCGATGGCCAATGTGCACAGTGCCAAGGACTGAACCCAGAGCCCCATGTGAGCCAGACAAGCTCTCTACCAGCAGAGTGCAGTCCCTGCTGTGCTTCTTGAATCTTCTCTGAGAAGAGCTGCCTATAGGAGAGACAGTTATTCACATGCTGGCTTTTAAACTAAACTCTGTCCTTCTCTTCAAAGATTGGAGCAGGCATCTTACACTGCCTTTTATATTCAGTAATTTTTACCGACGTTTGCTTCCTCCTTGCGTGACTCTAACATTTGATTGACACACCATGGCTTGTAGTTTTGTGACAGCATCTAGTACTTTAGGGTTAGGCACAGGGTCACTCCACTTTGTCATTCCCTGAGGTGTTGTTCTACTTTTTTCAGGTAGTTGTTTCAGTTGTGAATGCAAGGCATTTGTTTTTCTCCTATGCTTTGCTATAACTTTTGTTTCCTTAGGAGTATTTATTGAATTCCTCTGTAAGTTCCAAACCTCTCTTAGGCTTTTCAGATGTTCCCTCTTCTTCCACTGCATTACTTTGCTCTATAGTGTAAGTCTGTACTTTCAAAGGTCTATATTTAAACTTTGTTTCTTTTGCACAGAGAAGAGTTCTTCCTGTGTCAAACCCTATGTGTTATATTCTATAAGGCATAATAGTTTATTTAAGACTTTAACTGTGTCTTCAAGTTCTTCAGTTTTGGGGTTTGGCTCTTCTATTGTTTGTAGGTAGATCAGTAAAAACTTTTAAGCGTGCATGCGTGTGTGTGTGTGTGTGTGTGTGTGCCACAGTATGCACTTGAAGGTCAGAGAACAACTTGCTGCCGTCAGTTCTCTGCTTCTACCATGTTGGTTCCAGGGATAGAATTCAGTTTATGGGGTTTGACAGCAAGCATCTTTACTTGATGAGTTATCCCTCTGGCCCTAGACCAGTGTTTAGCAGTCTGAGGTTTAGAGATCAGTGACTTCAATTTCTGAACCACTTGGTTGAAAGATGATCTCTAACTCTTCTGTCTTTGGTTCACAGTCACTGAGGTTTCTGGATTCCTGTGACTGATGATTAAATTTGGTGATTGACAATACCCTGGCTTCTGTTCTGTGTATGTTCATTTGATGCCTTTTTATTGTTGGTAGACTCCATTTTTCACCTAATAGCTTTCCCTTCTATTCTAGGAGTCTGACCAACATACCTTAAAGGTTAGCTTCAGACTCACGTCTTAAAACTTCATCTGTCGTGCCAGACACATGCTTTTAATCCTAGCCCTTAGGAGGCAGAGGCAGAACCTCTAGGTTCAAGGCCAGCCTGGTTACGTAGTGAGTTCCAGGACAGCTTGGGCTATATAGAGAAACTCTGTCTTGAAAAATCAAAACCAATCAACCAAACAAACAAACAAACAAAAAAAGCAACTTCATCTGTCAATGTTATGACCGAACTGACATTAAAAACCATGCCATCCACTTGTAAAGCTAATGCATGATAGGTATCACAATGTTGTGGGATATTTTGATCACACTCCTAAGACTGACAATAAAGTTTACTTTGAATCAGAGGGTGGAGCTTGCTACTAGTCCACCAAAATTAGCCATAGAGGTTTTGGAGGACCGGGGACATATAGAGAGACACAGCAAGTAGTAGGGAGGGGTTTAGAAAGATTCTCAGTCCTTTTGGATTGAGGAAGGGGAGAGGTGGTCACTGTTAGTTTCTCTGCCAATTCTCTGATCAATCAGGTTTTTACCCCATATCTGAATCTTGAGGATTTTTTTTTAAAAAATTTATTTATTTATTTGTTATGTATACAATATTCTATCTGTGTGTATGCCTGCAGGCCAGAAGAGGACACCAGACCTTACAGATGGTTGTGAGCCACCATATGGTTGCTGGGAACTGAACTCAGGACCTTTGGAAGAGCAGGCAATGCTCTTAGCCGCTGAGCCATCTCTCCAGCCCATGTTTTTGTTTTTTAAATAAAGAATAGACCAACCCTTCACCACAACTGAAAGAAGACTGTCCAGTGGTCCCCGACATAATGAGAGCATCTGTTTTCATTGTTGTTTTACTTTGCAGCCCAGGCTGACCTGGAAATCGTGATCGTCCTGTCGCAGCTTCCTGAGTAGCTGCGATTTCAGGCCTGTGTCACCAAAGTCTAGTTTCATGGTAGCATCTGAACGTAGTGACTCAATGGCTGACTCATGTTTGGCAAATGATCTAGAAGCCCCAGCGGGTCTTGCTTTAATAAGTCTTGTTGGGTGGGGTGGCACAAGCCTGTGATTCTAGCATTTGGCAGGTGGAGGCAAGAGGATTTAAATTTTAAGGCCAGCCTCAGCTGCATGAGACTCCTTCTCAAGAAGCAAAACCTTATTTCAACTCTTTCTGTTGTAATGACTTGCAGTTGGTTGCCTGACTCAAGGCTCCACGCTTGAGTTGTGATTGTTACAGATTTTTTTTCTTCCTTCCTTCCTTCCTTCCTTCCTTCCTTCCTTCCTTCCTTCCTTCCTACGAGTCAGGGTTTCTCAATGTAACAGTCCTAGCTGTCCTAGAACTCACTCTGTAGACCAGGCTGGCCTCGAATTTACTGAGATCCACCTGTCTTTGCCTCCCAAGTGCTGGGGTTAAAGGCATGTGCCACAATTGCCTGGCTTTTGCTACAGATTTTTAAGTTTCTTGGTCCTTTGCTCTCCATTGTGAGCAAATGCTGGACAAGATACAATCTTAGGGAGGAAAGGTTTAGTCCAATGTCGGCCATGATGAGGAAGGAGTAGGAGTATGATTCTGCTTGTAGGCCACACACCCCCACGGTCAGAGACAGCAGAAAGCATTGATGATCTCGGTTCAGCTAGCTTTCTCCTTTCCAGGCAGCTTGAGGCCACAGATCATGGAACACTGTGGCCCACATTTTGAGTGGATCTCCCCATGTCAGTTAACCTAATGTAGATAATTCTTCACAGACACGGGCGGATATTTGTTTCTAAGTTGATTCTAGATCCTGTTGACACTTTAAAGTATCACAAAGCTTGTGAAGGAAGCCACAGCCCACTGGATGCTGGGAGTATTGTTTACACGGATCAAGGGCTGCAGAGCAATGAGAACAAGGCTGTAGGTCATAAAATGCACCTGGTTTAGTTGGAGCAAATGATCCCAGCAAGTTTTCTTGGCTCACTTTGCCTGTGGGGCTATGGTCATTTAAGGCAGCAGGGACTCAGAGAGTCGTGAGTGCAGAGTGAAGACCAGTCTCCTTTGGCTGAGGTCCTATGTGTGTATACTCAACGGGTGGCCCTTATCTGATGGATCCTACTCTTTTAGCCTTTCTCGTGGACCAGTGAGCAGCTACTGAAAAGAGTCGCAGGCCTCCATGACACACTCTCTCTCTCGATACTTTGCCCTTTGAGCAGGACAGAGGACAATGGGTGCGGGTGTTCAGGGCCTGGAGCTCCTCGCAGGGCTTCTTCGCTCCGCTTGATCTAGCTCGGCTCGCTCCTGCTCTGCTAGGATATACCCTGGTCTGATCCACCGCTCTAGGTTCGGTCTACTCAGCTCAATTTCATTTAGTTCGGTTCTGCTCTCCCTCGCGTGACTCGACCACACTCAATTAGGAACACACCTTCTATTCGTCTTGGCTTGGCCCGGCTCCTCTCTTTCTAGGCTGGCTCGGCTCGCGAGTCCGGCTAGACAAGGCCCCAGCTCTCTGTGTTCCGCCTTGAGCGACCAGGCCCGTATCTACTGGGCTCACCCGAGTTCTAGCTGGCCCCTCTAGAGTAGGTACTAAAGCTCGGTTCCGCTCATCTTTTAACGCTGGGCTCTAGCTAAGAATGGCCAGCATTCAGGGTCCCCCGCGGGTCTTGGCTCCGCCCTTCTTGGTTGAGCCACGCTCGTCTATCCCCGATTGGCTCAACTTCACCCTTCTCCGCTCGACGATTAGTTCAGCTCCACCCCTAAGTTCGCCTAGCTTCCCTTGGTCTTGCTCCGCTAGAATTCTCTGGTTTCGGCCCGGCTCTGACCCGCACAGCTCGACTCCACCTATCTGATTTCGGACCCGTTCGGCTTGGCCCCACCCACCTCCTTTGGGCCTCATGGGTCCCCGCCCTGATTGGCTTAGCTCCACCCATCTCCGGTCCGTTCGCACCTGCTCGACTCCACCCCTTTAGTTTCGGCCTTGTTCGGCTCGGCTCGGCTCCACTCGGTCGGTCGAGCAGAAGGAGCGGGCGGCCGAGCTGGAAGTGACGCGGCGAGGGCGGGGCCGAACTGTTGGCTCCGTCGCCGCCTCCCGGGCCGGGAAGCGATGTAGGAACCGCCAGACAGTCCCCACCTCTCCCCGGCCAGAGCCCCGCGGCCTGCCGCCGTCGCGCCGCCGCCATGAAGAAGCAATTCAACCGCATGAAGCAGCTGGCCAACCAGACTGTCGGCAGGCGAGTGCGCGGGGCGCGCCGGCGGGGGGCGCGCGGGGGGCGGGCCGGTCCTGCGCGCGACGAGCCGGGGAACGAGGAGAACCGGGCGCGGCCCGGCCTGGGCCAGCCGGGCGGGGGTCTGCGCCAAGTTGCGGCTTGGGCGCTGCCCATTGTCCTGCCCAGAGAAACATCGCCCTCGGGGGACCCCCGCGAGCCTTTACTCCCCTGTGTCCCCCGCCAGCCCGAGCTCGCCGCCTGCCGTGAAAACTCCGCAAACTTGTGTTCCTAACGCAGTGCCAAGCGCGCAGCTTTGGGGGCGGCGTTCCCAGGCTCTCCCCGCCGACCCGCTGTTGTAGCCTTTCTCCTCCCAGAAGAGCTTACTGGTCACAGGAATCTGAAGGGGTGTTAGACCAGTGAAGTTCAATCTCCTTGTGAAGAAGTCGAGAAGTGCGATCTCAAAATCCAGACTATTGGGAACTTGTTGCTAGTTCTTGACGTTCAGAAGTTTGGAAAGGGAAAAGAATGTCTTTTCTCATCTTGGATGTGGAAACAGATATTTTGTGTTTCTTTGATACTGCAGGAGTGCTTGACAGGAAACACTGATTTTTTTTTTTTTTTTTAAATGAAAGAATACAGGAGGGACTGTACATGGGTGGCTGTAGAACAGGAACGATGTGTGCGGTTTTTAGAGCTTCAGGAGGCTGTTGTCGTGTGCTGTGCTATCTGCAACAAATATTTCAAGGTCTTGCAGGGCAGATACCGGGTAGCCGTGCTGAACCAATTTGCTGTTTATTCTGAACGGAGATAGATGAATTTTTTCGTAGCTCTCGCTCTTTCCCTCCTCCCCTGACAGTTAAGGGGAGTTTGGTTTGGTTGAAGCACGTGAGACACTTCTTTTTTTTATGTGTAGGAAAATACTTTTACTTCCTCTTGAGTTTTCTAAATTTGCTTTTTAGAATGTTTCGTTTCCCTCAACTTTCTGCTAAGTTTTGTTACGAAGTTTCAAAAAAAAAAAAATCCCCGTCTTGTAGTTTTGGTATGCATTATCTTTTATCCAGAATCAGCTCCTGCCCCTTAAACCCACACATGTCTATTTTTCTGTTGCTTGTAGAATTAAAGAAAGAGGAAGATCAAGGCAAATAATCCTAATGGCTCAAACAAAAACATTATATAAAAAATAATAATTTATGTTTTGTACCCCTTTCTCAACAGTACGCATGGCAGAATCAAAACTTAGTGAATACCAAGATATGTTATTTGTTAGATTGTTTTTATTTATTAATTAATTTTTTTATTAGGTCTTGTGTGCGAAAAGGGATAATTGCTGTTTCTATGTAAAGTTCTGAGAGCTTTCTATCTTTAAAGCTATTTAGAGTTCTATGGACTCCTGCTTCCCCTTAGCCTCCCTTCCTACTTTTACATTCCAGCCGTGCCTACCCACTTTCAGTTTCCCTGAGAGCCCTTTAAGCATTACCCTCTTCCTGGACATCCCGGAAGCCCTTTTCCTCACACCCAGCTGATAGACACCTCTTACGGATTCTTCAGGTCTCTCGGCGATAGATAGTCTCTGTGCCCTGTGAAGATCCATGATGCCCCAGATGGGCACCATCATGATACCGCTTTTCTATAATCAAACTGCAGCCTTACCTGCTTGCGTCGCCTGTTGGACTGAGCACCCTGAGTGTCTTTCCCGTGTGTCTTTGATTCCCAAGACTTGTGACCCATATCCCATGACAGATGGCCTGTCGAAATGGTTAATTCCAGGAGTCTAGCTCTTGACTACATTGCCCGGTGCTGTGGGATTAAGTATGGGAAAATATGAACAGGATAGAGTGGTGGTGATTCATACTGGGACAGTAATTCTGGCCCTGACCTTTGACTCTGTTTAAAAATCTTTATTACTAGATGCCAGTGGAAGCTGCAGCTATTGCCGAGCTGTAAGGGTGTGGCAGCTGTGAGCCTCAAGTCAGAACATCTGTTTTTACTGGGGAGAAAACCTGTTGCTCTCTTGCTGTCGATTTCCTAGGCCGATCTCTCTCTCTCTCTCTCTCTCTCTCTCTCTCTCTCTCTCTTTCTTTCTCCCTGTGTGTATGTTTGTGTGTGTGTGTATTCCTGTTTAACCCTACGTGGTAGAAAAAAAAAATGGGAGGACAGAGCTGAGAATTATTATTGAATGGAGCCAGATGGTTGATAGACACCGGAAGCAGACATGGGTGTCATTTAGTTAAAAGATCAATGCTTTTCTAGCACAGATTTCTCCCAGCCATGATCTGTATAGAGAAGGAATTTATATATGTGAATGCCCACTGTTAGTTTGTATAGAGTTCTAGATGGCACCTTTCAGGGAGGTATTCCTGTAGGATGGAATACTTGGTAGTAGCTCCACCATGAAGTTTCATGGGACCAGCAGGTGGAGGATTAGCAATGCCAAGAAAGGATGAGCTATCATGATGCAATGTGTGTACAGAGGATGGATGAGTCTATTGGTGATGTGAGCAAGGCTTATCATGTGGGTGCCCTAAAGAGTAATGGGGAGGGTTGCTTTTGCCCACCTGCTCTTTGGTGAGTCAGATATTCAGTGGACACTGAGACCTTACTGCACACCATTGTGCAACAGTAAAGAATCAGATAAATACAGGATTTCTGCCCTGGAGCTGCTCAGTAGATCTGTGGAGGAGATAGGCAAGCCCCACATAATTGTAAACATAAGATAAGCACTTTCAGAGGAGAGCAAGTACACAGAGGAGAACCTGTCTGCCGCTGGATGGAGGAGGCCACAAAAGCTGCACACAGGAGATGTGCAGGGCCTTTTGTTTCCTTCTACCTTCCAGTACTTCTTTCAGATTTTCTTGTATGATTAGGTCTCTTCTGGTGATGAGAAAACACAATTCAAGGTGCCTGAGCAGGAAGGAAATCATTGACTTGTGAGCCGGAGTCCAGACAGCGCAGCTTTTGTTGAGACAGTCTCATTGCGTAGCCCAGGAGTCCCAGTCCTCTTGCCCCAGCCACACCAGTGTTGGATTTGGTAACATGCAGGAAGGCTTACTCTTTAGACAGGCTGGGCTCACAGACTTCCATTATCCTCAGCACAGGTCTCAGAGGAAAAGAATACTTGGTGACTGTGACCAAAGCCCCGGGATGGGCTCTCTCTCTGGGTCACATGCCTTTCCTGGGAAATGAAATGGACTTAACCCCGCCCAAACAGAGAGTGTAGGAGTGCTGGTTCCCCAAGGTAAACTGGGGTGCTGTTACAAGCAGAAGGAGAATGGGCAGACCCTGATTAGGCAAGCAAGAAAAACCCCACAGGGCTTTTCCAGTCTTGCTGTGGAAACAGAGAGGCATTCTCTCTGGAAAACTCTTAGCTTCAGCTAATCGCGTGGAGGCAGATGGTGCACCAGGAGATCAGGATGGTGGTGGCGGGAGAACACTGTCTGGAGCCCAGGAGACTGTCCCGGAGGATGAGAAGTATGAAGTGAGGAGGAACTGGAGGGATGCAGCTAGGAGCACCTCCCTGGTAGAGTCTGCCCCACGGGAGTTATCCGAGTGCTGTCATTGCTAAGTCAGGGCCGGGGAAGGACTGCAGAGAACCTGGAAGGCAAGTTCTGATTATGGGGACTATGGGAATGTGGGTCCCAACGTCTGGAGTTCTCAGGAAGATGCCGGAAATGTAGATTTTGGTGACCATTAGATGGCATTTAACTCAAGTTAAACAAGCACTGTAACCTTACATGACACAAAACTGTGTGGTCAGTGGCTCTGTGCTGGCATCTGCTTATCTCAGAGGACCTGGGAGTTACCCCTTCTTAGTTCCTTCTTTACCTGATACCATGGCATCGTTGGTTCTCTGACTTTGTTGGGGAGCCCATTTTCTTTTGCTGAGACCTTTATTAGGGCCTCAATAATTATTTCACCTTTCTACAGCGTGTTTTTACCAAGGGCTGTGCCCCGCCTCCTGGCCTGGTTCTCACCCACAGCACGTACCATTTATATTTTATGAAGGAGGACAAATGACTCGCCTGGTTGGCACAGCGACTAAGTGACCCATGCAGAACATGGTGTGGGGCTTCTGCCCCTGCAGCCCGTGTCCTTCTGACCACAGAACTCAGGCTGCCCTTTCACCAGGAAGGGTGTCATGTTTATGAACAAACATCCTAAACATCTCCCGTGATCGTTAAGCCAATGCCCTCCTTCTCAAAAGGAGCTTCCCTGAATTCTCCAGCAGCTCTGGAGTGATGTTCATTCTCGATTTAACAATAAGGAAGCCAGAGATCAAAGAGGTCATGGAGCTGGTCCGTGACAGAGTTGCGGCTCCAAACTGGATTTGTGCTGTTGAAGCGGACGTGTGTGGTGCTTCATTCATCTTCAGTGCTGCCTCCATCAGGTCTCGGAAGCTGTGCGCGATGTTCCTGTAACTCAGTGGCTCTCAACCTGAGGCTGTGTTTCCTCAGGGGACCCTGGGCCTATCTGGAGGCTTTTAGAGGCTTTGCTGAGGGCAAGAGCTCTGCCACTGAGCCATTATTTAGCCTTCTTGATTGTCATGACTTGGGTAGGTGGGGCCAGTGTTGCTGCTGGCATCTTTTGCTGGCATCTGGTGGGTTGAGGCAGCGAGTCCTGAACAGTGCCAACAGCAAGGAATTGTACAGTACCAGCTGCAATGGTGTGGAGGTTTAGAAACCCGACTTAGTCTTCTTCAGTGTTCTGGGTATGTGAGTGGTCGCAGGCCAAGGTGGCAGACTATCGGCTTGCGGGTCATAGATGCATTCTGTTCACTTTATTCAGTGCTTATTCATGTATTGTTAACTTTAAAGATTTAGTGCTTTTCCTCTGAAAAATATGGATCTTGTGCTTCTTCTAGAAGAATCTTGGAAATTCTGTCAGTATCAAATATCCCTGTCTAGTACAGGTCCTGGAGCAAACTGCAGCTTTCACATTGTAGGCATCCACTCGCCGCGTGCGCAGCCCGTAGCTGGTGGGCTTTACCTCTTTATAGTCCTTGCTGACCTCTTCCTCATCATTGAGATCCAAGGAGGCTCTCCAGGAGCAGAGGCAGCCGTCCGTTACAGCAGCAGGAATCACTTTAGCCAGAAGACATTGCTACCTGCTGATGCCACAGTGGTCCCCTGGCACCGTGCTGATAGAACTTCTCTGTGAGGCAGCACTTCCTGTCATGTCTCTCACACACCAGCTGCTTGCTTTGCCAGCCATAGCATCTGCTCCTCACTAATTAACGGCTTCTTTCCTCTCCTTGGGTTTCACTTTACCTCTCCCCCAGAGATCTCTGAACAGGGTACCCAAGGAAAGCTAGGTACCAAGCCCAGTGGCTTCCACCCAGCCTCCGATACCGCAGGAGTGGAAAAGGTCCACATCTGGGTATCTTCTTCGTTGGATCATGGGTCGCCTTGGGTGGGTTGCAGGTTGAGGAATTCTAGAATACTCAACAGCCTATTTACAGGTGTATGACAATCCATCTCCCTCTGGGGAGTCGGGGGAGTTAAAAACAGCCACAGAAGGATGTGGTCACCTAGCATCAGCTTTATTTATGACGCCAACATGGGACTCATGAATCACCCCGTGACACAAGTTCCTGGTGCTGGGCACCACCCTGCATCGTTTGCAGTTGTAATGGAGGGTGCACCATGCCGACTATGGAATACTTTGTATGTATCATTCTGTTTCTAAACGTAGGTGGATACCATGGTAACCAAGTAAAAATCCACTGAAACAAGTTATTTCATTCCATCTACTTGGCATCTAATTTCCTGAAGGCCTAAGGACCCACGGTTCCAGATGTGAAACCCTTGAGGCCTTTGTTTTTGTTTTGACAAAAGGGTCTTACTCTATAGGCCAGCATGGTTTTGAACTCCTGATTGTCCTACCTCAGCCTCCTAGTGCTGTGATGACTGCATGTCTTCTTGTCACCTTCAGACAAGTTTCAGATTTCAGAACTTTTCAGGCCCTGGAGTAGTGTGCATATATGCTGGTATTATAGATAACCACCAGCTGAGTCTTGAGTAACAGCTTCAAACCCATCCTGTTTCTGTAGCGAAACGTGTGCATATAATTACCCCAAAGGACATAGAAAACTGTAGCTGCCCATGGTAGCTTCTTGTCATCACAGGTCAAGTTTATAGTCAGTGGGTTTCAAGTATGCCTGATAAGTTTCAAACTTAATTTTATTTTTGCCCCACCGCCATGAAAAGGATTGTGGATCTATTCTAGTTATAGTAATATACCTATATGAATGACTGTAAGTCTTTCATTTCAAATAGTGCTTCCCTGCAAGAGATCAGAAACTACAGTTAATAGTGTATGAGCAGGGATCGCAAACTCAAGTGCCTGGGCAGATAAAGAAATGGAGTAGGAGGTGGGTTTGAGAACAGGGAATGGTGGGGGCTATTGAACAGTTATCCATTTAAAAGAGGGGGTTACTTTTTACCTTCAGCCAATTGTTGCCTTGGTAAACGTACATGTATCTCCCTTTTTAAAAGAGAGGGACAGACATATATTTTGTAAGTGTGAGTGTCTGTGCATATATATATGCACCACATATATGCAGGAGCCTTCAGAGGTCAGAGAAGGCACCAGATTCCCTGAAACTGGAGTTACAAATGGCTGTGGGTACTGAAAACTAAACCCAGGTCCTCTGCAAGAACAGCAAGTGGTTTTACCTATCCTGAGCCGTCTCTCCAGCCCCCTCACATCTCCCATTTTCAATGATGCACCAGAATGCTGATTTTTCTGTAAAGTTTTATGATACCTAAGTGTTAGCAACTAAAAAGAAAAGCTATTCATGTAAGCCAAAGAAAACATATCTGCAAACTTTCTCTGCTTTGGGCCATCTGCTTTGACCTCTAGCTTAGAGACTGGTACGTGTGGCATGAAAAGTTGTCTGGTGGTAGTAGTTAGCTGCCTCTTAAGATGTAGATTGCTAATTTGTTAGTCATATATTATTTTTACATGTATGTTACTTTTATATGAAATACCTTCTAAGAAGAAGAAAACAAAAAATGTTGGTAGATATTTTATTTTAGAACTTCCTTATTTTCTAGCCAGTTGGACTTAAAGTTATTTACCTTAGAAAAGGTAATGAAAGCCTACTTTAAAAAGAGAAATCCTTGGAGCTGGAGAGAGGGCTCAGACCTTAAGAGTACTTCCTGCTCTTCCAGAGGACTGGGTTCCTAGCACCAAAAGGTCTGCTCACAGCTGTCTGTAACTCTAGTCCATGGGATCCAGTATCCCCTTCTGGCCTGGGCACTGCATACACCTGCTGTACATAGATACATAATACATACATACATACTACATGTAGGCAAAGCGCTCACAAACAAAAAATAAATCTTTAAAAATGAGAAACCTTTAAAGAAAAGAATGAGTTAAGAAAGCTTGTGTCCTGCTCTTCCTCCATTTCCAGGAGCATGCATAATGGTCATAGAAAACACTGCACACTCCTCGTATATTTGTCACTGGGTACCTTTAGTATTGGTCTAGGATGCTCAGGTCTCAGAAAATGCTATAGTGTTTGCATATAGCCATTTTTACTGACCTATGTATTTTAAATCATCTCTGGATTACTTAGTGCATTGGATAATTAGTGCATTGTAAATACTATATAAATGTTATGCTGTATATTTTAGGGAAGAATGGTAAAGGAAAAATCTGTTGAGGATGAAAGTAATTTTCCCTGAAGTATTTCATACCCAGGTTGGTTGAATCCATACATGGGAATACAGAGGAAAGCCAACTATACTGGCACCAGGAAGCACTGTTGGTCACTTCTCCTCCCAAACCATTCCCTGGGTGACCTCAGCCCCATAACTCTCACTTCTTGGTTGATGGTTTGCAGTTTTTTGTTTGTTTGTTTGTTATTCGGGACAGGGTTTCTCTGTAGCTTTGGAGCCTGTCCTGGAACTAGCTCTTGTAGACCAGGCTGGCTTCGAACTCACAGAGATCCACCTGCCTCCGCCTCCTGAGTGCTGGGATTAAAGGTGTGTACCACCGCGACCTGACTGATGGTTTGTAGTTTTAAGATCTGGTCCTGGCTTCACTTCACTCCCAGGTGATACTGCCATCTTAGTCTTGAACATCTCTGGCTAAGTGTGCTGCAGAAATTGAACTCATTATGACCTTCATCTTAAATTCTCATTTTCTTAACTTTCCTACACGATGGATCACCAGACTTGCCTACAAGCTGAATCTAAGCCATCCTGTTTTGTCAAAGGAGGCTTTTTGCAACGAGCACAGTCATGCACTACAATAGTAGGGTTGAGTCATTAGAACGGTGACCTGGTTGGCCCATAGAACCCAGAGAGTTTACAGTGAGTTTTCTGGGCTGGGTATGCTGCTCACCAGTGAGTGCTTCTGTGGCATATGTGAAGCCCAGAATTCTGTCCCCATTGACCATAAAACAGAACAAAAAATTTTCTTCCTTCCCCAAGGACATAAATGCCATCACAGCCCCCAGCGGTTCTGCAAATCCTGTTTCTCTCCTACATTTTACATCCTGCTGTCACTGTCATGAGCTTCCTGTTCTTTCTTTTCTTTTCTTTTTTCTTTCTTTTCTTTTCTTTTTTTTTTTTTTTTTTTGGTTTAAGTTTCTTGAAACAGGGTTTCTCTTTGCAGCCCTGGCTGTCCTGGAACTGGCTCTGTAGACCAGGCTGGCCTTGAACTTTGCCTGCCTCTGCCTCCCAAGTGCTGGGATTAAAGTTATTACACGCCCCCCTCTTGCTGTCCCCCAGCTTCCTTTTCTGATCCTTGCACGTGGTTTCTGTGCTTCATGGACACCCTTCCTGTCACCTTAGTCAGCTCTCATTTTTCTCCTGAACTGAAGATTGTCTTCCAACTAGTTTTGCTGCTGAAGGGAGCGCAGCAGTAAATTGTGCGGAGCAATGTGCTCTGGACTAGTTTGCAGCTAAGACAAATTCCAGAAGATAGAACAGATCTGTGGAAAGCTTCTGTGTCGGATGAGGACTGTGTTGAGCGGGTAGCTCCGAATTGCTGCACGTGAAAGAGCATGTTTGCTGTGGAAACAGTGTCCAATCTTTTTCAGTTAGTGGTAAGGACTGGAGATTCTGGGCCACACCCTTTCAGTGATTCCTGGTTTGGGTTTCCCTATTACAGGATATTGACTGCTGAAAAAGTTTCTCTCTTCTACTCCCTCCCCACAGTTTGTCTTTTTAGGTGTCTGCCTTATCAGAGATGCTTTGTCTAGCCGTCCGTTTGGTCTCTCCTTTAATATTTCATCAGCTTTTCTTCTCTAGTTTCTCCTCTGTCACACGAGTCAAAGAGTGCTTCATAAATGCTTTAAATCATAAGTCACAGGACAAGTCAAGAGGGACTCAGGTGAACACAAATATTTATATCAACGCATGTTGAGAGATGCAGGGAGGGTCTTTCAGCTACCTGTCACTCGGCAGTGTAAACATTTAGAAGTCCACCAGCTTGGATTTCACATGGTTATTGGATACTTGCAGATGTATGGGCTGGAGTGGCTGATTGAAACCAAACCCAGCCATACCTGAAGGAATACACTGGAGTACTTCACTCACTGCATATGGGGGGAGGGGTCTAGGATTGAGGATGTTGGGTGTAACACAGAGATCTCTGACATGTGGCTGGAGGGGTACGTGTTCAGTTAGGGCCTCTCTGGATACAGAAGCTGGGGCATCATGGTGACAGACTCATGGAGATAGTAGGTGACAGCAGAATTGCAACAAGTCAGACATAAACTTAGGGGACCTGACCCTGTATATTCTGTCCTTTAATGTCTTCTTCTGCTTATAAATCAGAAAGAGCTGTATCTGCTTCTTAGCATTTGTTTTATGCTCGCTTGGGTAGAGGACGGCAGTTGGCGTGCACTGACAGTCAGTGTAGAGTGTAGCTTCCTTCTTGAAGCTTTCAGAAACATTAGAATTGCTGTGTCCTTAAAAAAAAAAAAACCCAACCTGATATTAACTGATTACATCTTTCCTCCCAGGAGAAATTTGGTTGCTCATTGAAATTCTGTTGTGTTGTTATTATATTTATTGTAGTGCACATTTAATTTTCTGTACTTGTTTCTTTTTAAAAAAAGATTTCTGATAATTTCATACATGTATATAATGGATTTCACTTAGCCCCCAGCCCCTACTTTCATAACTTTTGTATGTGACCCACTGAGCTTAATCATGATTGTTTGCATGAGCAGGAATAGGCTAGAAAGAATGATACCCCCTCCACTAACAGCCGTTAACTGCCCGCAGTGCTTCATGGTGAATAGGGCCTCACAAAGTCCTCTGTCATGCATGATGGTGATTGCCCAGCTTTCAGCAGGTTTACCTCTCTTCAGACAATGGTAAGACCCTCATTGTGATTGCATCTGGGGATGTTAGCAGGTAATAACATACCAGTCACACGCGCTAAACTCCCAGATGTCAAGATGAAAAATTTAGTCTTTGACCACTTCCACCAACTCCTGGAGACAGGCAGTGTTCATAGCTTGCGCCTTTTTGCAGCCTGTTGTTAATTTCCTTTTCCAATTGGAAGAGATCATGGTTTGCAGACTACTGCAATCAGATTTGGGGGCCCTTTTGTGTGGCAGCTCAGAAAATGAAGATGATGCTTTTGGGCTTGAAGTCTGGGAGCAGGTATGGCTAGGAAACTGTGGCACTAGGCTGAGAGGTAAGGACAGCAGACCTAAGGTGACAGACAGCACCTCAGATAGGGGAAACAGTGCTACAGTGTTCAAGCTGCAGAGAGAGCAAGGGCAGGGAGAGGTGAGGACAGCGAGGCACAGCTGCTCCTTGCTGACACAGGCTACTGGGTGACTTTCACCTCTGTGTTGTGTGTCTAGTACTCCCCGAGACAGTGCAGCACTACTTCGGGATCAGCAAATGGTGTGAGCGCCAGTTCTGCACTGTCTCGGGGACTGGTGGTCATAATCTGTTGTACAGATTTTTAATCGGGATTTTAGCCAGTTCTTTTCATATGATCATTTTCAGTTTTGTGTCTTTTCTAGCTTCTAAGGAATTTAAAATTCTGATTATTTGGAGATGGCATTCATTAAAATATTAATTGGGCTAGTTGTAGTAGTGGTACATGCCAGAATCCCAGGACGCGGGAGGCAGAAACAGGAGAATGGTGAATTCCTGGCAGCCTGAGCTAGTGACCACTTGTCTGAAAAATAAAATAAATAAACCAATAGTAGTATTTATTGGGTACCTACTCTGTGTGAACCCTAAATTGTTGTTGTTGGTTAAAGACTAGGCCGTAATTTATTTTGGTACAAAAATAAATTAATTTATTTTTTTACCAGAAATGTATGGTTTAGTAATCTGTGGGCTGAAAGCTTCAGGAAGACTTGGTAAAGGCAGATCTATCTGGTCATAGGGAGACTGGGCATGGCATTTCTTTTCATATATACAGACTTTTATGTGCTTTACAGATGTTTTCTTTTTTCATTTTATCTATCTATCTATCTATCTATCTATCTATCTATCTATCTATCTATCTATCTATCTATCTATCTATCTAATCATCCATCCATCCATCCATCCATCCATCCATCCATCCATCCATCCATCCATCTATGTCTGTTTGTTGAGACTGGGCTTCTCTGTAATTACCCAGGCTGTCCTGGAATTCGCTCTGTAGGCCTCAAACTCACAGAGACCTGCCTCTGCCTCCTGCGTGCTGGAACTAAAGGCATGTGCCACCATCGCCACTGCCAGGTGTTTTCTTGAGGATCTAACTACTTTTATTGGCTAACCTGGGTGATATTAATGTGCTATGTGTATTTGACTGTTACAACTGATAATTTTATTGTGTCTTTGGTTTACTAGTATATATGTCATCTGTGCTTTCTATTTTTTCTTCTGTTTCTTTCATTCTTCCTCCATCCTTTCCTGTCTTCTCTCCTCCCCTCCTTTTGGGAACAGAGTTGCTGCTCCTGTCCCTGTGTGATCCTATTGCCTTATCTTCCAGAGTAGTTGAGGCCATAGAACATACCATTGTGAACTGGCTTTTTCCTATTATTTCTTTGGATGGTTTTTTTCCTATCCTTTACTTAATTGTTCAGGCTCCAAGATATGTGTTGCTGTATCCTTATTTGTATTGTTGTTGTGTGGAAGGTCTGTGAGTCTATTCCTACCTGGCTTTGCAGAAGCATCAGGAGTACTTGAATCCTGTTTTACTTAGGGTTTCTATTGCTGCAGTAAAACACCATGATCAAAAAGCAAGTTGGGGAGGAAAGGGTTTATTTGGCTTACTTTTCCTTGTTGTAGTCCATCATTGACAGAAGCCAGGACAGGAACTTAAAACAGGGCTGGATCTTGGAGGCAGAAGCTGATGTAGAGGCTACGGAGGGGTGCTGCTACTGACTTGCTCCTCATGGCTTGATCAGTCTACAGACTCCAGGATCCTGGTATGGCACCACTGACAGTGGGTTGGGCCCTCTCCCATCAGTCACTAATAAAGAAAATGCCTCATAGACTCGCCTGCAGACCAAGTTTTAAAAAATTATCTTTTAAAAGAAAATTTGCTTATTATGTGTACAGTGTTCTGCCTACATGTATGCCTGCACAACAGAAGAGACACCAGATATAGATGGTTGTAAGCCACCATGTTCTTGCTGGGAACTGAACTCAAGACCATTGAACCATCTCTCCAGCTCATATTGCCCAATCGCCCAACCTTTTTTTGGCAGGGTTTCTCTAGCTTTGGAGCCTGTTCTGGAACTAGCTCTTGTAGACCAGGCTGGCCCTAAACTCACAGAGATCTGCCTGCCTCTGCCTTCTGAGAGCTAGGATTAAAGGCATGTGCCCCACCGCCCTATATCCCAATCTTATAGAGGCATTTTTTTAGATGATGTTCCCTTCTCTCAGATGATTTTAGCTTGTATCAAGTTGACATGAAACTCTCCAGCACCAATCCTACTGAAATGCAGGTGTTATAATCTGGGTTACTCATGAAGTCTGCAAGCATCGTTCCCTTAAGATACAGCATGTAGTGTATCTCCCTATTTGAGTCCAACTATAAGGCTGGCAGGTGAGTATTTTTGCTGAAGAAAACAAACTTGTCTCTTAATGATACTCCCAGAGCCAATTGGGAAAGGGGGAGCCCAACATGTTGACCAGTCAGATCATACTGGAATGTGATATTCTTATGGGTAAATATGAGAATGAACATAGCAGATATGCTTCTCAAATGTTGCCTGCGTATGGAGGGGCTGAGATGAACTGAAGAAAAGGGCCAATAGAGTCTGATGCTGAGGCAGGTGAAAGTGAGGAGAGAGAGCATCCTTCATGAGGGTGACTGGACCTCTGCCCTCAGAAGAGTGGAAATGGTAGCGTGCCCTGGGAAGGAGGCCCTAGCTGGGCTGACAGGTTTGCGTCTCACTTTTTGACATTTCTGGTTTTTGGACTTACTCTCTCACGTCTCAGGTGATCTCATCTAGCTCTTTCCAGGAACCGTTTCTTGATGGAGGCTTGGAATATGCGTTTCTAATAGGAGGGTAGGGGGTGACTCTGTATTCCATTTACTTGTGTGTGTGTGGGGGGTCAGAGCGGGAGGCAGTGTCTCACTGCATAGCCCAGGCTGGACTGGGATTGACATGTAGCCCAGGCTGGCCTAGCCTAGAAATCCTGGCAGCCCTTCTGCTTCAGCCTTCCAAGTGTTTGGATGGCAGCCATACACCACTGTAGTCAGCTGTGAACTGTGCATTTCCTCTCATAGTCACATGGGCCGAGTCCATTTTACATGGCCCACTTGTTCTGTGTTTGCCTGGCAGGATGCTGAGTTTTTACTAGTCCAACTATGGAGAAAACCAGTGAACCAAGGAACTGCAAGATGAGCAATGGTAAAGCACTTGCAATGGATTATTGGTGGTAGTGTGTTAGTGTTGCTTTTAAGGAACTAGTTAGCAAGTCACAAGGCAATAGACTTAATTGTAGGCTCTGACTGCTAGGGCATCCTTTAATAAAGGCGTTGCTGAAGATTTTAGGTAGAGGTTGTAACAGTTCTCAGGTCCAAGCTCCTTTCACTCTCCAAGAAATTACTCTCTCAAGTAATTTCACAGGCTCCAGAAGTACCAAGGCCATGGACAAGAGCTTTAAGGTGCGCTACTCCCCCTCTTCCAGTCTGGCAGCTCAGCAAACCCAGCAGTTCTTGAAGAAGCTCAGCCAGAGCTCGTGTTGTGGGCGCTGTCTGGAGAGATGCCATAGCAGCGTTCACTTCCAAGTGGGTCTCTGTTCTTTCACCAATTTCTAGAACGCTTGCTCGTGTGTTAGATATGAGCTCCCTCCAAGCAGAAGTGTTCCCTCTGGGAGGAGAATTCCTAGTCATCAAGTCATTTTCCGTCAGAATCTTTCTTTAGGCGAGTTGCCTGAGGTGTTTTAAAGATCTGGCTGTGGTGTGTAGTGAGTGTGCTGAACTTGAGCCGAGGAGCTGAGGTGCCCCCATGCGGATCTCCAGCCTGCCAGCACATCCTCTCTCTCCCTCCTTCCCTCAACCCTCTTCACTTGGCCTTCCCTCTTTTCTTCCCTTCCTCTCTTTTCCCCTCCATCCCCTTTCTTCCCCACTCTCTCTTTCTCTACCCTGCCCCCTTTCTTCCTCTCACCTTGGTCTGGTCTGCCTCTGCTGTGCTTCAGGGGCTCCTGATGTCACGGTGGAACGAGCCCTGGTATGTTTAAGACATGCATTTGTGATAAAGAGGTATCACAAGACAGTGAGGAAATGGCATGAGACAACGGGTTAGCATTGGTTGGGGACCAGTCAGGTTAGATTTCACCTCACCATCGTATGCCAAAGTAAATCCCAAATGGATCAAGAGTTTTACACAGTGCCTTGGTGTTGCAAGAAGAGTGGGCCCTTGTTCTGTCCTGGCCGCTCGGCTAGCTTTCACCCGAAATAACCACACAGAAACTGTATTCATTAAATTACTGCTTAGCTGATTAGCTCTAGTTTCTTATTGGCTAATTATTATATCTTAATTTAACGCATTTCTATTAATCTATGTATCGCCACATGATCGTGGATTACTGGCAAGATTCTAACCAGTGTTGGTCTCAGGCAGGAGATCCATGGTGTCTCTCACTCTGCCCTTCTTCCCAGAATCCAGTTCTGTCTTCTCCATGCCTACCTAAGTTCTTCCCTATCAAAAGGCCAAGGCAGTTTCTTTATTCAACCAGTGAAAGCAACACATAAACAGAAGGACTTCCTACACCACCTGGGAGCAGTTCAATGTTTAGAACCTGCCTAACATGCTTGAAGCTCTTGGTTTGATACCCAGTTTAAGGGAAAACCATCATTAAAAAATTAATAAAAATAAATGGAGTTTATCATAGGAAGTAAAGTACTTCGTGATTTGGTATAAAAGTTCAGAGAAAGAGCAATAGATAACTGCATATTTAAGCAATTAAATTTTGGGTAGAGCACTTCTAGGTGCTCAAGGCCTTAGGTTTGGTTCTTAGCACAACAAAAATAAGTCACTTTGTTGTGGTATCATAATGCTATGTTGAATGCTATTTGGCAAAAACAGTAGCCATAATTGATGGCTAATATCCTAATGTATAAAGCTTTCAATTTAAAAAACACTAGCCCAATGAGCCAGTAAACAGAATGTTCATAGCTGTGTACAGGTAACTGAGAATGGAGGAGATTCTCCTTTTTCTCTCTTTTTTGTTGTTTGTTTTATTGAGATGGGGCTTTGCTCGGGGTGGCCCGAAGCATGACTAGTCTAGGCTGACCTCAGATTCACAGTGCTGTGTCCTCCTGTCTCCCGACTGCTGGGATTAAAGGCGTGGCCACCATATGCTGTGACTTTTCAGAAATTCAAAGCTTCAAGACTCAGCTTTTCGCCTGTACGATTGGCCAAGTTCAAGATGACGGTATGCTGCTGTCACCGGAGGACAAGAGCCTGTGCCATACACTGTTGGTGGGAATGTTAATGTAATTTACACCACTTCTAGAAGCTCCCCCTGATCCTTTGTCTGCTCTGATCACAATCTGTCCCTTCTTGGAGTCCCCTTCCGAGGCAGTTCCCTCTGAGCTTCTTGTGTGTCCTTAGTCAGTTGTGCCCTTTCCTTTTGAACGCCACTGTCAAAACTCGGTGCAGCTGGCCTTTTTCTTCACCTCTTCTGCAAAATGTTTGCCTTTGGCTTCTCTCTTGTACCTGGGATGTGGGTTTTAGTTCAGAAAGACAGTCTAATTGTGCAGGTTGGGGCTGACAAAACCTCCCACCTCCAGCTCCACTGCGCTGTAGTGCTGCCTTCCCATCCTTGGCTCCTTTCCAGTTCATTTTCCCGAGTGCCTTTGGCAGACTTTCACTTTTCTCACAGCTGCTCCACCCTACCCCAGACACACCCACTCACCTTGTATTGCCTTCCCAATTTCCGGAGAAAACTGGAGATACTACTATCAGCCTTAGGGGCGAGTTGACTCTGTTCTTGTCATTTGCAGGTATGTCTTCATCCTCCCCCCACCTGAGGTCCTGACTCCCTTCCTCCTCTGCCCTTCCTTCTCAGCTCCCTTCCTCCTACAGAACTCTGTCTTCTCAGTTGATAACAGTTTCCCCTACCTTCGTGTCAGTGCCCTGAATCTTGACCTCTGGTACCCATTTGGCTTATTTCTATATCTACAAGACCCAACAAATACTATTTTAACGAATGAGTCCCAAACCAGTTGGCCTCGAACTCACAGAAATCTACCTGCCCCACCACCTGGCTTTTTAAATTTGCTTTTATTGTATATGTATGGGTGTTTTGCCTGCATGTTTGTCTTTGTACCACACGTGTGTCTGTTGCTGATGGAGGCCAGGAGAGAGCATCAAATCTCCTAGAACTGGAGTTACAGGTGCTTGTGAGCTGCCCTGTGGATATTGGGAACTGAACCCAGGTCCTCTGGAATACCATCAGTGCTCTTAACTTCTGAGCCATCTCTCCAGCCCCCAAATGAAATCTTTAAGTCAGTTTTTTTTTAGAAATTAGAGTTTTGTAGAAAAGGAGTGACAGCAATATTAATTTTGGATAAATACAGGGAAAAGTAATTGGAAATGGGTTTTGTGGGGGTTGGAGTGCTTCTCTTTTTCCTGTGCACTATCCATTCCTCTCAGCCTCACCCCCACATGCCTTCTTGTCCTCAACTCTCCTGCCGCCTGTCACTCAGCCATGCTTTCTAAATACCCGTCTCCTGGCACCTTCCCTTCCTTCTGCAGGGAGTCTCTCTGTTCCCGTGGATCTTCCTGGTACGCCTGAGGCTCTGTCACAGCAAACTCCTGAAATACACAGTTGCTACCAGTACCCACAGCATGCTGCACCTCTGGTCCAGGTGCCTCTGAATTTCATTGGACGTGCCCACTGGCCTGCCATCTGCAGGTCCCTGGAACTCAGCATTTCCAGAGCTGATGCCACTCCACCCCGTCAGATCTTTCAGATACTTCCTTAGAATGAAGACTGCTTGTATCCAGCAGACATCCAGTAGAATGCTCTTGGTGGTTGTGTGAAGCTCCTACTTCCCACTCACGGAGGCCTGCTCATCGCCATTGGGACAGTTCCTGCTCAATCCGTGGTTGTACCAGTTTCCTGTTCCCTCTGCAGGATGGCTGACTATTTGTATGGGCCCTCCCCTTCTCACTTGAGTCCCATCTTCTTATGGCCTTTGGTATTTTCTTTGCCTCTGTTTTAGTCATGGTTACTATTGCTGTGATGAAAAACCATGACCAAAACAGCCTGGAGAGGAAACAATTTATTCAGCTTCTGCTTCCACATCATAGTTCATTATCAAAGGAAGTTAGGACAGGAACTCAACAGGGCAGAGACCTGGAAGCAGAGGCCATGGAGGGGTGTTACTTACTGGCTTGCTTATTGCTCTTACAGAACCCAGGACCACCAGCCTGGGGGTGGCTCCACCCACATAGACTAGAACCTCCCACCCCAATCACTAATTAAGAAAATACCCTACAGGCTTGCATGCAGCCTGATAGATTTATTTTGTTTTGGAGACAGGGTCTTGCTGGGTAACTCTGGCTGTCCTGGAACTCACAGTTATCCGCTTGCCTCTGCCTTGTGGACAGAAATCGAGTGTGGACAGAAAAGAAATCCTTTCCCAGGATCGAGGGCTCTCCCCAACAGCCAGGCCACTACAGTTACCTCGACACACAGACACACCTCCTCTCTGAATATGCTCTGCTGAGGGCAGTTTTGGCTCCTTTTTTCCCAGGGATGTTTGGGAATATCTGCAGGCATTCTTTCTGTGACGACTGTGGGTGAAGGAAAGAATAGAACATATTGTCACTCATTTCTCTGTGGGTAGAAGTATTTCACAGTGCTCAGGTCAGCCCCCACAGGAAGGAATTACCTAGATCATAATGTCAGCAGTGTCAGGTTTGAGAAATACTAAAATTCTAAAGAGCCTACCTGGCTAGCAGCCCAAGCGTTTCTATCTCCCAAGGCCTCAGAGACCAGAGAAGTTCAAGTCCTGAGAGTTGAAACTTGGTAATCTTTTAAAAGCCATACCATGCTGAAACTCTCCTGGAAAGTAGATAAAGTCTTTAAACTGATTGTTGCTTGACTGTCTGCTTGCAAACTGGGCCTGAAAGTATGATAGCAAGAGCACCGGCCTGGAGCAGAATCCTTCTCCTCCCACGCTGAGCTTTCTCTCGGGGAGTGAATGTAGCCTCTGCCGAGCAGGCTGTGCTTTAAGAGCTCTTTGCCGTCCTTCCCGTCTTTCCAGCCCACAGCAGTCCGGTCAGTGCGCTCTTCCTAGCCCCTCCCTTTGTCTGCCTTTCCCTCTCCACTCCAGGGGTGAACAGGGGCTCATGGAGATGGCCTTTTGGCCTTTGTCTTTTTAAATATGGCATTTTTCTCCAGGTCCCCAGGATGCTGTTCTGTTGTCCCTTGGTCTTGGTATTTCTGCAAATCAGTCATCATTCCTTCTCTGTTCCCTGTATGTCCTTCCCCTTTCTGTTCCCTGTATGTTCTTCCCCCTTCTGTCTGCTTTGAACATTTACACAACAGTTTTTATAATACTGACTTTTTTTTCTTTTTATTTATTCAACTTGGGGGGTTTCTGGTCTTGTAACATGAGGGCCTACTTATTGGGGTTTCTGTCCTGCCTGGTTCCCACAGTCGTTGGGTCCCAAAAAAAATCACGTAGAAGTCTACATTAAGTTATAAACTGATTGGCCCATTAGCTCAGGCTTCTTATTAACTCTTATAACTTACATTAGCCCATTATTGTAGTATATGTTAGCCACATGGCTCAGTACCTTTTTCAGTGGGGCAGGTCACATCTTGCTTCATCCATGTCTGGACAGGACTGGGGAGGAATGAGCTTCCTCCTTCCCAGAATTCTCCTGTTCTCCTTGACCTACCTCTACTTCCTGTCTGGCTGTCCTGCCTATACTTCCTGCCTGGCTATTGGCCAATCAGCGTTTATTTAAAAACATAATTGACAGAATATAGACAATTTTCCTGACCATGGTCTTGTTGAATATTTAGGTTAATGTCCTTCATTTATTTTTTTAAAAAACTGTCCACTCATGTCTTATGACTGTATTTGGGTGGGTTGGGGTGTCATAAGAGGTATCAGGGGTCCTCTGTCACTCTCCACCTATTCATTTGAAGCAGGGTCTCTCCCTGAACCTGGCTTTGTGCTTCCTTTGCTAGGTGGAAGTCAGCAAGCCCCAGCAATCCTCCTTTGCTCCCCCTCAGAGTTAGGGTTCCAATTCTAGATGGGATACCTAGCTTATGTGGGTTCTGCCCCCTGAACCCCACTCTTCATGGGTGTGCAGCAGATGCTCTAGCCACTGTGTCGTCTCTCCAGCCTTCCCTAGTTTATTTTAGAACATCCTCAGGTGTCAGCTGTACAGATACTTCTTCTGTCTCTGTGCCCTCATTTCCCTATCTAGAACTCATGACGTAAGCGATAGACTTGATTTTGTCTTGTAGATCCTGGGCACTTTGTTCTAATTTTTTCTCCCTTTGTTTTTGACAGAAGAATTCCTCTACATTTCCAGATTGCTCATCTGTTCATATGTTTTGTTCACCTTTTTACTAGCCCCTTTCATATGTCTATCATATATTTTTTTTTAAAGTTCCTGTGCGATAATTTCAGCCAGTGCCTTTGCTGTCTCTGAATCTAGTTCTGTTGACTGTCATATTGTCTTCTGGGTTGGTCCCCCCTCCCATAGTTGTTTGTGACCATCTTCTAGCTGCATATGGAAAGTAAGAATGGCATGCCCCTTCTAGGCTGTTAATGTCTTAATTTAGCTTGCAGTGTTTGGGTCTTGCTTTGTTGTTGCTTTGCATAGTCTCCTTTGGGCAGTCTTGTTGCTCTGCTGTCTTCCCCAGAGCTTATCAGACCTGTGTCCATGCACTGAGAGCTGAGCCTCCTGCCCCCCTGCCCCAGAGGATGGCTGCCTGCCCCTCACTGAGAGCTGAGCCTCCCGCAGGAGAGGATGGCTGCCCGCCCCTCACTTTAAGGTCCAGAGCCCCACAGTGTTCTCTCAGGTTTCCGACTGTTCTGCAGCAGGCTCTGCATCCCTTTACCTCAGTTGACCTCATGAACTGATGATATATGTTAATGCCACCAGTTCCCCAGAGGTCTGTTGCAGCTACCCCTGTACAGGACAAGACCAGGATAATAGATTAGCAGCCCCATGCCCTTCAGTTTAGGTACTGTCAGTCTGTTTGTCCTACCATTGTTCACGTCTCCAACTCTCCCATTAGAGTAGACCTCAGGAGTCACTTCTTTCAGAAAACCTTTTTGATATCCGTGATCAGTGTTCAGGTTCCTTCTGTTTTCTAATTTTCTCTGCAAGTGATTTTGATTTTTTATTTTTATTAACAGAGAATTGAACCTAGAGCTTGTGTATGCTAGGCAAGTACTCTGCCACTGTGCGACACCCACTGTTCTGCAGGTAAATTAACTTGTCTGTACCTGGGTGTCTCATCTGTGAACTGGGTATAGTAATAGTGTTACTTCAAGGCTGTCTTGAGGCATAAAAGGGGAATCTATGAGATGGTTAAGATCATCGCTGCAGATGGCATCCAGTTTCAGAGCCCACTCGTGATACCTGAGCAAGTTACCTCTCTGTGCCTCAGTTTCCTTACCGATAGAGTGAGAATAATAATACTTACATCACAGAGTTATTTGGGGATTATTTCTGACAGAGCAACTCGGTCATATGGAGCCCACAATAATGGGTCCAGTAGATAGCTGTGATGGCAGAGAGTGTCCAGGGTGCCACGAGCTTCCCTGTTGGAATGCTCATTGCCTAGAAGAAACTGCTCATTTTCCTCGACAGTCTCGCTCTCTGTTAGGACAGGGGCCGTATCTCTTACTCATGATGGCTCATGGAGGGGAACTGAGCAAATGTTTATTCAGTGACTGAATCACGAGAGGGTTGTGGTGAGCGTGCTCGATAGCAGCTGGGGTTGGATTCAGCGCTGCTGCAGAGCCCCACCCAGCTTCCATTAAGTTATTCCGTGGATCCTTCTGAGAAAAAATAAACAAACACATGTTTGAAATGAGTTTTCTATTTTGAATGTCTACAACTTTTCTCATCCTCCAAGTGCTCCCTGAACTTTTGAAAAATCAAGTCAAGATTTATAGTATTCCACACCCAAAATTTCCCTATCCTCCCTCCAGAGCAGCCTCACCCGGATTTTCCAAGTGAACAGATTTTCCTTTCATTTTGTGAGCATGCCCGACTTGAAACTTTCTGTGGGCTACCTCTGTGACTGTGGTCTTTGTAGAAACCTAGATGAGCTCGGTTATTCAGGTTCTCAGTGCTGCTCACATTTGGAAGATATAGAGATGGTCCTGCATTTTCAAAGCAAGTTTGGATATTCTCTTTTTGGCTATTTAATTGTAGCCTCTTACAGGCTGTGTGAGAGTGATCATGCACATAGCCTAAACGAGGCCGGAAGGTGAAGGCATGTATTTTCAGATCATACGCTTAGTTCGTGGTGGAGTTGCCAGCAGGATCTGTCATGAAAACAGAAGAGGAACCCAACTTTGTGTGATGCTGAGGTCCCTTTTTTTCTGAGGCTCAGGCTGGTCACATGGTGTGATTCTAGCCATGTCTGCCTCAGAAAGTAAGGATTGGGCTATAAATGTTCTTATCATTTTATTAGTGTACTGAGTGTTCTCATAAAAGATGATAATGTACAAATGTCGCATGTTCAGTTATTAAACTTTTCTGTGGTGCTGGGGTAGATATGAGGACCTTGTATGTGCTAACCATGTGTTCTACCATCCTGAGACCTTCCAGAATGTTAATGTCGGCAGTCTGGTATTAAGTGGGGCGCTCTCTTGATAGAAATTCTGGGTTTGGGTGGGGTGTGTGGCTTTACGGTGAAATAGAGAGTCTCATATCTCAGGCTGGCCTTGAACTTCTGATGTTCCCACCTATTCCTCCCACATCGTGTGATTACTAGCCTGTACCAACACACCTGGTTTATGTAGTGCTTATAACAGTGGTTCTCAAACTTCCTAATGCTGCAACCCTTTCATACAGTTCCTCATATTCTGCTGACCTGCAACCATAAAATTAGTTTCATTGCTACTTTATAACTAATTTTGCTACTGTTATGAATCGTAATGTAAATATCTGTGTTTTCTGATGGTCTTAGGCAACCCCTGTGGAAGGATTGTTTGATACCCCCATCAAGGGTTTGTGACCCACAGTATGACAACCTCTGGCTTAGACCCTCAAGTCCAATGCTTTATGTATATTAGGCAAGAACTCTGCCTGCTGAATTACACCCTTCGCCCAGGAATCCCAGTTCCCCAGTCTTTAGTCTATAGGTCCCATCCCGTCGCCCCTCCCCTTCTAAGGGTTTCTCTGGTGTGTAGTTTGCACCAGGGTTTTTCTGTGCTAACTGGGCTGTTGAAATAAGTAGCTGCTTAGCTGGCTCTGGGTCTGTGCTCTTGAGTCTGCGATAGCTGCAGAGGCCTGAGTCAGCCTCTACCTCTGTTCTGGTACGCACAGTTGGATCCCTTAGGGCTCCGCCCTGCTGAGTCCGACCCTTCCACGCCTTTCCCTAGACCCATCTGAAGTCTGTATGAATTGCTTTGGAAGCCTGTCCTGGCCACACAGCCCATTACTCTCCTGTGGATGGGGTTGTTCGTTGACATTTCTGTCTTTCTCTTAAACTTCTCAAGGGTGGGGACTGATTCACTTCGGTCTCTTTTTTCCCCTCTTCAGTTCTTGACCTTTAGTGTATTCCATAAATACTGGGTGAATGAATGCCGATCTAAAATCTGAATGCTTTAGGGCAAGTTCATTCTGGGCCCTGTGCTTCCTGGAAGAAGCTGGCTCTGGCCCTGTGAGCGCTCACCTGGGAACTGCTCCTCCAGCCAGTGTTGCTCAGCAGCTAGTCCACAGGTGTCATCACCACCACCATCCCTTTTTCCCCTTGAAAGCTGTTCTGCCCCGCCCTCTGTTAGCCTTGTCGTTTGTTACTATGAGATGTTTGCACAGTACCTTCTTCCCGGGAGAAACTAGACTGGCTTGGTAACCTTTGAGTAACACGTGGTTTTTGTCCAAAGGGTGTTCAAATTTGTTGTACTTTTCTGAATAGCTGACAATCCCATGACAAGACCAAGGACCATTGTAAATGAGATAAGTAATCCGAAAGATAGTTTTGGGGCTGGAGAGATAACTCAGTGGTTAAGAGCACTGGCTGCTTTTCCAGAGGTCCCAGGTTCAATTCCCAGCACTCATATGGTGGCTCACAGCCATCTTTAACTCCAGTTCCAGGGGATCCAGTTCCCGTAATGATTCTGCAGGCACCAGGCACACACGTTGTTCACATATGTAATACATGCAGTCAGAATACCCACACACATAAAATACATGCATACGAAATAAAAGAGAAAGACTGTGTTTCTAAGTAACCAGTATGAAGGTATTTCATTTCTATCTTGGAGTCATGATGACTACCATTTTAACAGTGGAATGGACTCACACAAAGTCAGGAGTACTTGAATCCACAGACCTAGTTCCTGGTTCCTGTCACATTCTAAATTCCTCTCCTTCCCTGAAATGAAACTCAGACTCTGGCATAGCCAGATTCTTATTGCTGAGTGACTTCCTGGAAGAAAAGAAGGCAAGAGTAGATCCAGCCGTGAGTCACATACTTGAGATGTCCTCCAGGCAGCCCTGAGCTGGGAAGAGTATGCTCTCTCCCAGTGTACGGGAGGCTTTTGGCTGGCTGTACCTGCAGCTGCTCACTGCTGGGTCCCACTGCTCTGTCCTCCTGACTCTGCCTCTCCTGAGACTTCTGCTGCAGTGTCTCCCTGTGCCAGCTGTGTTTGCAGACCAGGGCAGAGCTTTCTCTCTAAAGGAAAGGAGCGGGGGTGGAGGGCTGTAGAGAAGACACCTGACATTCACCTCTGGCCTCCACATGTGCTCCGAGTGCTGCACACAAGTGCATGTGTGTACATGTGTACATGTTTTCATGCCATAAACATTTAAAAGAGGAGGCAGGTAAGATCTGCTGCTAATTCCCAGTGGCTCTGTGTTGCATCCAGGCATGGGGCTATTGAGCCATGGTTCCCTTAAGGACAGGTTCGCACTTCAGAAGTGTAATGTGAGTTCATCTTTGTGGAATCATTATGGAATATACATCACATCTAGATGATGTACCTGCTGTGTACCTGGGCTGTGTGGTGTGGCCTGTTCTTCTGTTACACGATGTATGAGATTAAATCAGTCCCAAGAGAACATGATCAGAGCAAGAGAATCAGTAAGCTTGAGATATAGGAGGCTGCTGCCATAGTAAATGAAGAAGTACATTCTTTCCTTTTTCCTTTTTTCCCCCTAGGACAGGGTCTCTGTATTATGTAGCCCTGGCTATTATAGAACTCACTCTATAGGCCAGACTGGCTTCAAACTCAGATCCACCTGCCTCTCTGCCTGAGTGCCAGGATTAAAGATTTGTACCACCATGTCTGGCTTCAGAAGTACTTTCTAAAATAACAATGAAAATTGTAGATGTGATGATGAGTTTTAATTATGAACTTGGCATAAGCTAGAGTCACCTAGGAAAAGACTCTCAATGAGGGATTGTGTGCATTGGGTTGACTGTGGGCATGTCTATAGAGTGTTGTCTTAATTGGCGTGGGAAGACCCAACCCAGTGAGACTGCTCTGGGGTACCTGGCTGTGTAAGAATGGAGAAGTAGAGCTGAGTGCAGGCAAGCAAGTGAGCATGTGCACTGTCTCTTTCTGCTCTTGACTGTGTGTGTCCTGCGATTAGCTGCCGTGGATTCTCCTCAGTGATGGAGTTGTACGCTGATATCAACCTCTGTCCTCCTCCTCTTGAGTTGCTTTTTGTCTGGGTATTTTACCACAGGTACAGCAGTGAAACTAGAACAGCAGTAAACACAGAAAGTGGCAGCCATCCTCCTTTATCAAGTGCTGTGCCCTGTCTTCCTGTGGTGGGCACAAAGGTGTGTTTGCAGCCGCATCTCTACAGACCTGTGGGAAGTGCTTCCGCAGTGCACTGTTCCTCAGTGATGGAGCTTTTAGTTGCCTCTTCTGGGACTGCTTCCCTATGCGTGAGGTTGGTCCATCAGCGATGATGGCGGTGCTGTTAGAAGACACATGGTTGCTGTGGATCATAGCAGTCACTTGTTACACATGTCCAACTCAGTGAGTTCTAGCAAATTTCTCATCACCCCGAGTATGATCCCTCAAGCCCTTTTAGAGTGAAACGCTATTACCATTCCTCCTAGCCAACCGCTGCTCCGCTTTACTTCCGTGTCAGTGGCCTCTTTTGGCCATCGTCAGAGTGCCAGCAGTAGTAGCCCTCAGGTTAGGAGCTGCAGTTTTCTCTTTATTTGCTCATCACTGTTCTGGGTCTGGAGCGGCTCACTGGAAACAGTAGCCTCCTAGGGCTACCGTTTACATCAGCTGTGTGCTGAAACTCTGCGAGCTGAATCGGGAACTCTGTGGTCATCTATAACTTGATTTCTGTGGAAACTCGCTTTCCAAAGTCAAGATACCAGCACCGAGTTAGCTTAGGGTGGACTGCTAAACACGAAAACTTGTGGTCTTTTGGCTGTGTGCATGTGCGCGCACACCTGTGTTTGTGTCTGTGTGTAGACCCTAGAGCTCTCACATCTCTTCTATACTAGGCAGTTGCTCAGCCACTGAGCCCCAGACTGCTGGAGACTTTGTGTGTGGTTCTCAGCTCCTTCGGGCCTCTTGTTGCCTTACGTAGCAATAAATAGGTCCCCTTCTTGTAACTTCTCCCATAGGCCATGGTGCTCCGTGCTCTGTCTGCCTTGCAGTATCTTGTGTGTTTCTTCCGTTTCTGACTGCTAGAAAAAAAGTTGCAATCTGAAACTCTCCTCCAGGCCCAGGCAGGTGGCACAAACCGCTGAAGCGGGCTAGGGAATGAGGCACTTGGGGAGTCCGCTAGGAGTCTCTTCTCCCAAGACAAAGGCAGTGTGCTGGTGACAGAAGATTCCTTGAACCTTGTAGTAGGCAGTATGTTTTGGTGAAGCTTTGAGACTTAGGCCACGTGGTTAGAATAGGGCTGGCAAATAGATTCCATTTCATGTGCCAGAGGTGAGAAGGCCAGCAAGCAAACAGAAAGCTGCGGACACGCTCACGTATGCGAGAGAGCGATAAGATGTCACTCTTGGGCTTAGTCATTGGCTGAGATTCAAGTAATAGTCTGAAAAGATTAAGATTGATAAGGCTTTGTGTCTTTCAAAGTAAAAATAGATAGTCGTAGCGCCATTGCAGAGAAGCTAAACAAACCCTATGCTTCGGCATTCAGAGCGTAGAAATGTTAGCACTCTTTTACATACTTACTGTGTGATCTTTCCCAGGAGAAGCACCTTCCCCTATACATGTCATGCATGGGAGCTCCGTGCCCCCATGTGACCCCTTTAGAGTTCTGTGAACTCAGGACTTTGAAACTACTTAGTGGAATGTGTAACAAGTTGTTGATGTATAAAGTATGAGAGGGGCTTTTATTTTTAAAAATCCAATTAAGTAGATTGCAGAATCCTTTTTAGCAGCTCAAAAAGACAGCAGAGCTGGTGAAAGAAAACGGTAAGAACTTACCCAGCGCCTGCAGCTCTCTGGGATTTGGAATCAGGAGAGGATAATGTTGTAAAACTTGAATTTCTAGGGATTGAAATCTACTTTTCTTTCTCTCTCTCCTCTCTCTCTCTCTCTCTCTCTCTCTCTCTCTCTCTCTCTCTCTCTCTCTCTCTCTCTCTCTCTCTTTCTTTCGGTTTCTCCATGTAACAGCCCTAGCTGTTGTGGAACTAGCTCACGTAGACCAGGCTGGACTCAAATTTGCAGAGAACTGCGTGCCCTGCCTGTGCCTCCTGAGTGCTGGGAGGTTTGCGCCACCGCCGCCAGCTTGCAATGCACTTCTTATCTGTGGACTAGTCTCTGTGATTCCCTGTCGATCGTGTGTGCAACGTGCAGCTGTGTAGATCAGTGCGATTCCTTGCTCAGCTGTAGCTTCCCTTGTTCTTCACAGATACATTTTCTGTTTCCGGGTAAGTAGGATTAAAATCAGTTTATTAAAATTATTACAACATTTCTGGCAGCGGTGGTACACACCTTTAATCCCAGCACTGAGGGGGCAGATCTTTGTGAGTTCAAGGTCAGCCTGGTCTACAAGAGCTAGTTCCAGGATAGGCTCCAAAGCTATGGAAAAACCCTGTCTCAAAAAAACCAATAAATAAATAAATAAATTTAACATTCAGTGGTAGTTTCTATTTATTACTTATCAAAATGGATGTGTGGACAGAACAGTGATTTTACATATGAATATATAAGCCAAAGGCAGCTGTGTGCTCCCAGAGGCAATGGGATGGCATTGGTGTTTGTATCAGTATTGGTACCCCATCTGTATATTCGCTTACCTCTGTTAGCACATCAGGGTCGGAAATAGGAGCCTCTACTTTGAAAGAACCAATTTGGCCAAGTCTTAGCAATCAAATTCACCCACGTGTTATCTGTGGTTACTTTTGGCAGAGTTGAGCAACCGAAGCACAGTGTGGTCTGCAAGCCTGGAATATTTCTCTCTCGGTCTTTCCAGAAGAAAATTAGCTGGACCCTTTTTTGTGTAGAGAGCTGTGCTTTTTTCAGTTGTGTCCTGAAGTTTGTTAGTGAACAGAGAGAAACGAGTGTACTGTCTCTGTGCCTAAAGGATCGGGGTGGCTATGAGGACACACGTACCTCCTCATTTCGTTTGTCACCACTGTATCCAGCCCTGAGTTGTGTCTGCTTTGGGGCTGTGTTAGAATTTCAGCCATCACTGTGCACAGTAGTTAGTAGGCACATCTTGAATAAAATGCAGAGTATTGAGAAAGAAAATATAACTGAGAATAGCCCCATATACCAGTCCACAGAGCGCTGCTAAAAAGCTAGCTTTCAGGGTCTTGGCAAGGCCGGTCAGAGTTGCTGGTATGGACCAGGTTGGCATGCGCTTTCCGTAAATGCCCTGGTAGTGGGTACCTGGAGCTCTGATGACACACTATCTCCACTGCCAGGCCTCGCAGTGCTCCAGTAGACTTTATTTATAGACTGTTTATTTATCCTAGCTTCATTTCTGTTGCAGTAATAAAACACCCTGACCAGAAGCAGCTTGATGGAGGCAAGGGTTTATATTGTTTGTAATTCCAGGTTCTAGTCCATCCTTGAGCAGAAGGCAAGCTGTGAGCTTAAGCAGAACGTATCATATCCACAGTCAAGAGCAGAGGGGGCAGCTGCCCCCATGTTGTCTGCTTATTGCTGCTGCTTTTGCTGTAGGTGTGCTTTTCCCCCTTACCTTGTTCAGGATCCCCTACCTAGGGAATGGTGCTCCCCACAATGGGCTGGTCCTTCTTTATCAGTCAGCAGTGAAAACAATCACCCACAGACATGCCTACAAGCCAGCCTCATCTAGAGAATTCCTCAACGGAGGCTTTCTTCTAAGAGGATTGCAAGTAGTCGCAAGTTGAAGCTGAACGCCACCACACACATACACACACACACACACACACAATCACGCATTCTAACATTTGAACTGCAAGTGCTAGCAAACATTATTCCTCCTTTTTTAACTATTGAAAAATACCACTCTCTTAGCTTCTCTGACTGGCTTTGGCTTGCAAATGTAGCTTGTTGAACCCTGTAATAAACAAACCACTATCTAAGGCTTGAGGATGAGTTACACTGGGTTTGAATTTGAGTCTTGACGCTAATGCTGTGGCCATAGGCAAGTTACTTCCAGAGCCTCACTTTGTTCATCGGAAATGGAGCAAGAACTGAGTGAGAGATCAGAGGTGGGGCAGCTTATCTGGGCCTATGACGCACCCAGCAAGCTTAGCTGTGATGTCTCAGCTACTAGAAGGGCTCTTAGAGGTGTCCTACAGCCCTTGCAGGACTCTTTTGTGATAGAGGTTGACACTCTGGACCTGTCTTAAGTCACAGTCAAGTAGAGTCCACAGAAAGGTGGAGGGCTTGGGAAACACTGCCTTAATTTCATTCAGTGATGATCTGTGTGTCTAAATAGACAGCACACGTAGGCATTTATGTGCTAGCTCATGAAAACAATGAGGTAGGGCTGAGGGTTCTGACCCATGAGAATGCTTCTCAGGTGTATCTGCCTGTTGGGACCTGTGTGGGTGGGTGTCATATATGCATGACTCCATATTTATGTGAATGTGTCATTGAAATCAGATTCTTCAGCCCTGGCACTGTCCATATGTAGGATCTGGGATGGGCAAAAGGATGCTGTCTGCAGGTGTCAACACCGTAATCTCCAGAACCTGTGCATGTGTGGCTTTGTAAGGGCAGAAGAGAGCCAAGGCTGTATGTATATGAGGAAGGGGCAATTACACTGGGTTTTCAGGGGGACCCGTTGTCATCATGAGGGTCCGTAACCATGGAAGAAGGAGGAGGTCCCTGACAGTTCTGTGTAGGAGGCTGGGCTGGGAAGAAGAGCACTGAGTGCACATTGCATGTTGCTGGCATGAGCGGTACAGGAAAGGGCCAAGGAATGTGGGTGGCTTCCAGGAGCTGGAAAGGGAAGGAAATGGATTCTCCTCTGAGTGTCCAGAAAAGATCCTGGCAGTGCTGACACCTGGATTTCTGCCCAGTGAGAGAGACCTGCTTTGAACTTTTGACCTCCAGAATTGCAAGTTAATACATGTGTATTGTTTGAGCCACTCAGTTTGGTGCAGTCTGTTCCAGCAGCAGAGGAGAACTAAGGCAGATACAAGATGGTGACTCTGCTCTGGTCCTCTGCTCTGGTTAGGAGACAGCAGCGTACTGGGATGATTGACTCATCTTCCACTCTTCAGACACCAGTTGCATCCTCCAGCTCAAACTAGATGCCCTCAGGGTGTTAGGTGGTAAAGGGACAACCACTTCTAGTTGGGGATCACTAGCTTAAATTTAGAGCAACACAGGGAAGCATAGATATAATTTTAATACAGTTGGGGCTGGCATTAAACTTGCTGAGGATGACCTTGAACTCTTGACCTCCAGCCTCCCATTGTGAACACTGAATTCAAGCCTACACTGCCCTGCTCATTTCTTTCTTCCTAATTTTTAAATAGAGTTACTTTGAAAAATAGTGTCCTAGTTGGGTTTTGCTGGGGATGCAGTCCTCTACTCCATGTCTCCTCCTGTGTGGCAGGTGAATTCTACACTCAGTGCATGGGAGGAGTGATGGCTGCTCTCAGACACTGCTATGCCACATTCTGGTCAGCAGTGCTCAGTGATTGGAAGCTCACAGGTTACTTGGATGGTGTGGACTTTGGGGTCTTTAGGAAGCCCGTGGTTCCCATGACAGATGTTCTAGGCTAGTGTTCTTGGCATTGCAGGAGACAAGATGGCAGTTTATAACAGTAGTATTTGGTGTGTGGGTGTCACCATGACAGTAGCTTTGCCAGACACGAGTCCATGGTTGCATGTGAGTATTGTCAAGCCAACTACAAGTGTTTTATGCACGACTCTGGGAATTTTCTGGTTTTGTAAGTTGAACGCCTCAGTTTGGAAATAGTCATGTTTTTTCCTTGCCTAGAAAGTAGCTGAACACAACTTACTGTTGGCCATGCAGGGCTGAGTTCCCAGACCTCGTCCCGGGACATGGAAGCGTGTGAAGGCACACACAGCCCTGCTCTGAGACCTCAAGAATTCCAGGAGAAATCTTAGGGCTTTAGAAAAACCCCGAGAAAAATCCTGCCTGGGGAGAGTGTTTAGGGTGGGGTAGTAGTGGCTCAGCAGACCAGAGCTCTTGCTGAACAATATGACCTTAGTTTGAATCCCCAACACCCACATAAAAGTCTGTAATTCCTGCAAGTGGCCCAGAGACCTGGATCTTAATTGCCACCCAAAACTGTGAACTCCAGGTTTAGTAAGAAACCCTGTCTCAAGAGAGTGCTAAAAGACACCTAATGTCCTTTTCTGGCCTCCCTATACACACATTTGCATGCATGCCTATAGCACACACACAAATTTGAAAAAAGAAAAAGTACTATGTGTGGAGTGAGCCGTGTGTGAATGCCTTGTGAGATGGCAGAGTGGCCTGCGTAGGAAAAAACAAGCCCCAGAGTAGCATGGCGAGTGGGAAGTTCCTTCCTGAGTGTTATTGTTTCCAGTTACAGACAGGAAACTTTGGAGTGTGTTTTCAAGCACAGAACATTGGACACAAAGAGGCTCTGACCGTACAGAGTTGAAGTTAGTAGCAAGATGTGAGACTCAGCAAACATCTTGTACAATTGGCTTGTTTTGTAAAGTTGTTTTCTTTATTCTCACCTTTAGATGTCTTAGTTCAGTCATTGTCCTCAATCTTTGTTCTAACAAGTTAAAAACAGTGACAGCCAGTCAGAATTAACACAGTTCACATTTACCTTGTGAGAAAGCACTATAGTCAGTAAATATAATACATCTTAGAAAATCCTGCAGATTTTATAGCTGGTTTACTCATTCCTGAGTGTGCATTTTGGCCAATATTCTGAATAATTGCTAGCCTTTCCCCAGGTAAGAGTTTTACATCTTTGGTAAAGATAAATGCCTTCAAACTGTTACTAAAAGCAGAAAGGAGACTGCTAAGAAACAGGAAGGGACCATCAAGGAAAGTCAGATGTGGTGTCTCACACCAGTGCTGAGGAGGTGGAGACTGCTGAGCAGCCTGGCAGTAAGGAATTATAGCCACTTATTATGACAGCTATTTATATCTGTGTTTATAAACAAACTGCTATTCTCTGATTAGAGAACTATTGTAGACCTCTCTTACTTCTGTTCTGTATCCTTCTAATACATGATATAATTTTTGACTATATTACTATTTGATCTTTAAGTTATTAGAGCTGATTGTTTGCAGCTCAGTGTAGCAATGTATTGTGACTGTCTTCCTAATGGGTCTTTCATTTTTAGTTTTTTTTTAAGTTATTACTTGCTTTCTGTTTATGTTTGCTTAATTTTATTTGATTATTATATCACTGCTTATAAATTCATAATTTTTTTTTTTCGAGACAGGGTTTCTCCGTAGCTTTTGGTTCCTGTCCTGGAACTAGCTCTTGTAGACCAGGCTGACCTCGAACTCACAGAGATCCACCTGCCTCTGCCTCCTGAGTGCTGGGATTAAAGGCGTGCACCACTACTGCCCGGCTAAATTCATAAATCTTTAAAACCTAGATCTCTAAAATCTAATAAAGGTCAGTATGGTGTAGGAGGTCCTTCTGTTTATGTGTTGCTTTCATTGGTTGAATAAAGAAACTGCCTTGGCCTTTTGATAGGGCAGAACTTAGGTAGGCAGAGTAGACAGAACTGAATGCTGGAAAGAAGGGCAGAGTGGCAGAAGCCATGGATTTCTTGCCTGAGATGGACACTGGTTAGAATCTTGCTGGTAAGCCACAGTCATGTGGCGATACACATTAATAGAGATAGGTTAAACTAATATGTAAGAGTTAGCCAATAAGAAGTTAGAGCTAATGGGCCAGGCAGTGTTTAAATGAATACAGTTTCTGTGTGATTATTTTGGGTGTAAACTAGCGGGGCATCTGGGACAAAACAAAAGGGCCCGCTCCCTGCAGCATCAGTATGATAGTATACCTGCATAGTCCCAATGCTTAGGAGGTAGAGGCAGGACAACCAGAAGTTCAAGATCATACTTAACTGCATAACGAGGCCAGCCTGGGCTACATAAGATCCTGCCGCCCCCTCCCCCCAAATCCAAGCAACCAGAAATTTACAAAGCAATAATTTGAATTATTTGTCGTGGTTGTGTTATATTTGTTTTTCTGGTTTTGTATCTTCAATCCAAGGGTTTGAACCTAGGGCTTTGCACATGCCAGGCTTTGTTTCTGAGCTGTACCCAGCCCTTATAGTTGATTTCAAGTCTACTCATAGAAGGTCACTGAACAAGGAATTGAAGAAAACCACATGCAGTTAGTTCTCCTGGACCAGCTAAACCATCCTTCTGAGCTACTTCTAGCGCTCACAGTGGGGTTGTAGAGCATGCTTCCCTCCGCTTGTTATGTGTTGGGTGTTTTGTGAGATGACAGATTGGCTCTTCTCACTTTCATGCTCTTATTTAGAGTTGTGAGAATGCTTAGAGCCTTGGGACGAAGTGGCTTCAGGGTGGAGGTAGGTACAGACTGGCGCTTACAGGTCCTGATGAGAGAGGAACAAGGTCAAAGTCCAGGATGGTCTTTTACCAGAGATGAGGCTGTAGGTAAGAGATGTGGAGGGATCTGGGTACTTCACATACTAGGGGGTCTCATGCCAGGTGCACTCCTTGAGACTGACCCCAGGCCTCATTTTAAAGTACGTGTTTGATCTCCCAGTCAGTGGGGCCCTGTTGTGCTTCCCCAGCAGTATCCAAGCCTCTCAAGCCGAGGCTGAGACTGTTGGCTGTGGAATTCCTTCATGGAGGTCAGAGCTCTGCTTCTGCTCACTGGGGCTTTGGCTCTCTCTCTAGCTTCTGCTCCTCTGGTGTGGGGAGACATCTAAATCAGGGCAGAGTTCTGGTGACCTGCAGAATCTGATAAGTGAGCCACTTCTCTAGGCATCTCTAGGTTACCTGGGACACTGTATCACACCTGATGCTAGAATCTTCTGTAGTTCTGTCCATTGTGATATATGCACTGTCCCAAGTGGAGGCCAGAGGGGCACTGATGCTTCTCTCCCTTGCTCACACATAGGCCTGATCTGAACTTTGTTTTCAGGTCATTCTCATGATCTCCCCCACTTTCTGGACACAGCTTTTCCTTTTATATTGGGTCAAGGCTAAGATTATGCAGCCCAACATTCTGCCATAGTTTGTTAAAAAGTCATTTCTGCAAGGTGTGTGGTGCATGCTTTAGTCCCAGCATTTGGGAGGCAGAGGCAGGCAGAACTCTAAATTCAAGGCCAGCCTGGTGTACATAGTGACTTCTAGGCCAATGTTACATAGTGATACCCTGTTTTGAAAATCAGGAGGGAGGGCCTCAGATTTCTAGTTCATTTGGGCCTCATCTAAACTCCCCAACTATTCAGACTTTTATTTTTCTTTGAAACTCTTCTTGTTTATCTTTTCTGGAAATTGGAAGGTATTGCAAACAGTTTCTCAAATCACTAGTTGAACCACAATTCCAAAAATAATACTTTCGACTCTAGTAATTTCAGGTTTTATATGTCAGTGAACAGCCCTGTGGATTGCAGAGAAGCTGGGACAAAACACTTGCCACTTGAGGAAAGGGTGGCTGGTGAGGTGGCTCTGTGGCTGAAGAGCCTGCCACCAGACTTCAGGTCTCCAGACATCAGGGAAAAAAGCTAGTGAGTGTGGTAGCTGATGTGGCATCCTCAGGACAAGATTGCTTGCTAGATTAGCTGGGTCCTTAAGCTCTGGCTTCAAGTGGGAGACACTATTTTAAAGGTAAAGAACAATTGAGGAGGACACCAGGCATCAACTTCTGGCTTTTACATGAGTACCTACACACAAGCATGTGCACCTGTGCACACGTGCTCCCACACATTTGGGAATAGCACGCACACACACACACACATACATACATACACACACACATATCTGTGCCAACAAAAAAGGAAGAAAGGTTTATTTTGGCTTATGGCTTCATAGTTTCAGCCCATGTTTGCTTGGCTCTCTCTGTTGCTTTGGGCCTATGATGGCACAGAATATTATGAGAATACAAGCAATATCTGACCACTGCATGGTATCAAAAAAAATGAGAGACAGGAAAGGGCTGAAATCCCCACATCTTACCCAAGGGCGTGCCCAGTGTCCTAAATTCTCCGGCTAGGCCCTATCTCCTAAAGAGTCATCCTCCTAATAATGGCAGCTAGCCTTTAGCAACTGGTTCTCTGGGCAGTTTTCTTCAGCTTTGGACTCCAACAACCTAAACATGCCTTCTTCTGATAGCTGGCCACACCCCATTCTCTGTAAAGTTCAGTCCATCTAGTAGTTGCTCTGTGCACTGATGGTGGATGATACAAAATAATCCCACACTAATTCAGAATTATGTATAATAAAGGGTTATTTATTTAGGGGCGACTCACAGATCACTGTCCTAGATCACAGTCCTCTGCACAAACGGGGAACAGGAACAGAGTCTGGCAGCTGGAAGGGAGAGCCGGAAGCAAGCACACACTTCACAGCTGCCTTTATAGTATATGAGGCCATGCCCAAGTGGACTGGTATCTTAAAGGCTATTGGCTGACGGAGAGAAAGGAGCTCCCACAGCACCTCCCCCTTTTGTTTAAATAAGAGAGTTCCAAACCCAATACAAAACTATATGTACTAGGAACAGATATCAAGTATAAGATCAGAATTACAACCAGCATAAACAATATTAAGCAAGGAACATATGCTCAATGCTTTAATAAACATTCTATTCTAGGGAGTCTAAATCTTGTATTGGAAATGGCTTGGCTAGATCATAAGAGGACGGTAACTATGACTATCTAATCTTCAGTCCCACTGAAGGCCCGAGAAGGGAGATAATATTACTTGAGTAGGCAGGAAGTGCTATCAAGCAGCTTCCAAAATGTGCAGTAGATGACAGAGACAACTGGCTGCCTGAGCAATCGCCCAAAATCTCATTTGCAATGTTAAAGCAACCAACTTTGGCTAAGGCTACAGTAACTGACCATTTTCAGAGGCAGGGAATTTTTCAAAACCATCTTACCCTGTCTTGGCAAGATTTGACAGTCTTTTTTTCTTGTATCCTGCTTGTCCAGTCTGGACATCGTGCACTTTGTCAGTGATTAAGTCATGAGCAGTTTCTTGTCCAAAGGCCAGTTGTGCCAAGAAGAAGACAAACTCCAAGTGGAGTGTCTCTGGTGCTCAACACTCTCTTGGGAATAGGTCGGTGTTAGCAAGAGCAATTGTGTCTTATGGCAACAGAATCCTAAATTATTTAAATGCCATGTTCTACAGATCTTTGAAGTGATTGAAGGTTACCTATCTATGCAGAATACATTCTCTGTGTATCTAAAGAACCTAATTAGTCTGATTAAAAGCATAACAAACATGAATGACTATTGATCTATAATACTTAATACCTATATAACCTAAAGATTAAGAATTCATATCAGAATATTAACCAATCTTTAAACAATTGTGCAGTAAAGGAGGACAATGACATCAAAATGTAAACAATGTATAAATATCTAATCAGAGGTAGAAATATATAATGAAATATGATAAATATACCCTAAAGTTGTATCAATATACAAAATGTCTTAACAAGAGGTAGAAAATGCATACAATATGACAAAATAACTTTGCATAGATGTACAGATATTATAAACAGAAATAACAAATATAATTTGCACTTGTATCAATATACAAGAAACTATACCAGTGTAAATTGTCCATAAATAATAGCTCACAAATATTCACTCTATTGCTTACTATTATTATTATTATTATTAGTGTGAATAAGTTTTACACTAAATTGCCTATTATCCCATTCAATCTTCCTTTTTTTTTTTTTTGAGGTCTCTAGGCCTACATAATTTTCATACCCCTAACCCTATGCGAGTAATAACCCCTAAATGGTGTCTCTAACCTTGAAGACAAACTTTGTTGGGAGAGGGGACGTCGCTTTCTAGAATTGCTTCCTACTATTATGGGAGCAATGTTTTTTGTATGGGATCCTATAAAAGTAAAATGATGATTAAGTTTCAAGATTGCTGTTTTGTATAATTACAAATGGTCTATGAGTAGTCGATAGGTTCTTTTTGTTTGTTTGTTTGTTTGTTTGTTTGTTTGTTGTGAAGTTCTTATTTGGAGTTCTGGCCAGAACGTTGTAAAAAGGTGTACCATTTCTGTAGCTGGTACCCGAAACCCACTCTCATAGTAACACTATCAGCATCATGACGTCATATTAACCAGGTGGAGTCGTTATGGGGCCCCATCTTCTTCCTGGAAGCTTCAAAGATTACTGCAGGAAAATCTACTGTTCATTGTAGATGAACTTATTATTATAGACATATATTCAACGAAAGATACGATATAAACAAAATGGGCATGGAGACAAGTAAAATATTTCCTTAAAATATATCTTCTTTCTGTCCCATACCAGATGGCTCCTCACATAAGACAGAAATTCTGAATTTTTCTTCACATGAGACAGAAATTCTGAATTTTAACAACATGCTTGGATTTAGAGGATAGCCATTGTCCAACTCCAAAGCCAACTCTTAATTTTAAGTAGAGATGTATACATGTCCAAATAATCAAATTTTACCATGTAGATAATACAGCATCATAAGGCAGATTTCTTTTTGCTTGTTGATATCTTTTTATCTTTAGGCATCTAGATGTCCAAGGTCTCTCTCTACTCAAATGTTTTCCTGCAAAGAGAAGAACAGAACCCTGCCCCAATCATTATGAGGTTTTCTTACCACCTGTATGATTGTCACCTCTGTGGATAAAGCCGTCATTATTCTTTCTCAAGAGGTTTCCCTTTTTCAGACTGAATTTTTATCAATTTTGATGGTATCCATAGCTTCTCTTCTCCTGTGGAAATAAGAGCAAAACCCCTTCCCCAATGTAGCACATCTCCTGGTTTCCATTGTGAGGTCAGCACATCCTTGAAATATACTGGCTGATTTAATTTAGAAGTTTTTTCAATTATTCAATTTCTCTCTGCTGCTGTTGTTCCTTTTTCATTAGCGTTAAGAAAATTCAAGGTTAATAAAGCACTATGTAATCTATTTCTGAGGGTATTTTTCATCCCTTTCTATTTGTTTAGCATATCCTTTATAGTTCGATTTGATCTTTCTATAACTGCCTGACCTGTAGGATTGTTTGGCATACCTGTAATATGCTTTGTATTATAATAAGCAAAAAACTGGTTCATTTTCTTAGACACATATACTGGACCATTGTCTGTCTTTATTTGTGCAGGGATACCCATGATGACATGGCCATAACTTCTAATAAATGCGTGATTACTGAATCAGCCTTTTCTGAGCTCAAGACAGTTGCTCATTGAAAACCTGAATAAGATATGTGGTATACATATTTTAATTTTCTAAATTCCGTAAAGTGGAACACATCCATCTGTCAGATCCTCATTCCTTTTAGTACCCTTTCGGTTACTCCTTGCTGGTAATGGTGTTTGGTTATAGAAAGAGCAAGTAGGGCATCTCTTTATAATCTCCTTATTTTGTTGTCATGTAATAGAAAACTCTTTGTTTAAACCTTTGCTATTGACATGATGTTTCTTATGAAATTCTGAGGCCTTCAGCACACTTCTAGTCAATAATCAATTTCTGCATTACCTTGTGCTAGAGGATCTGGCAGACCCATATGGGATCAGATTTGTGTTATGTGTATAAGACAGAGCCTATTCATGATTGTATCTTGAACCTTTATGAACAATGAAGTCAATTCTGTATCATCTGGTATAAATTCAGCAGTTTTAATATGCAAGACAACTCTTTTTGCATATTGTGAATCAGTAACTATATTGAGAGGTTCTTTAAAATCCCTTAGCACCTTGAAAATAGCATATAATTCTGCCTTTTGGACAGAATTATAAGGGCTTTGTTCCACCTTACTTAATTCTTCTGATTTTTAACCTGCCTTTCCTGATTTATTTGCAGCTGTATAAAATGTCCAGGCTCCAGTATTGGTGCATTACATACAGTTCGGGGAAGAATCCAAGTAGTTCTCTTTGTAAGGTTAATTCTATCACTTTTGGGATAATTGCTATTAATTTTTCCCAAAAAAAATAGCACAAGCTCTCTGCCAAGGTTCATTGTCTTTCTATAATTTTTAAATTTCATCAGCAGTAAAAGGTACTATAATCTCTGCTGGGTCTGTACCTGCTAGTTGACAAAGTCTCAATTTTTCTTTTATAATTAATTCAGAGACTTTTTCAACATAAGTTTTTAATTTTTTTCCTTGGTGTATGTGCTAAAAAGTTTCATTCTAAGATAATATCTTCACTCTGCATTAAAATTCCTGTAGGGGAAATTCTGGAAGGCAATATGACTAGAATACAATTAAGATTTGGATTCACTCTATTTACATTTGCCTCCTGTAATTTCTCTTCAACTATCATCAATTCTTTTTTCTGCTTCAGCTGTTAATTCTCTGGGACTATTTAAGTCTTTGTCACCATCTAAGGTTTTGTTTAAATGAACTATTAGGTCAGGTGTTATCCCAACAGCTAGTCTAGACTGGAAATATCTCCTAACAATCTTTGAAAGCCATTAAGAGTCCACAATCGATCTCTCCTAATTTGTGCCTTTTGTGTTCTAATTTTCTGTCAACCTATTTTGCATCCTAGGTAATTGACAGAAGGAGCTCTGACAGCAGAGCCCTGCAAAGACCGCGGTGGGAAAGAACTTCCTTTCCCTTTGACATTAAAGAAAGAAGGAGTATTTGCCACTGTGGTGTGTGAGGTTCAAGCTGTAGAGATTCAGGACAGACTTCTTTCAGTAGGGCTGGCATGAAAACTTAGATTGATCATTTTAGTGCCTGAAGTTTAACCTTCAGAAGACGGTTCTCAAAGGAGGTGGTTCTCAAAGCATGGCCTGTGTAGGCCTTTCGTAATTCAGGATCATACTCTGGACACACAGACTCAGTCTGGAGTGCTGTGTGACCAACCCTGGAGAAAGGCTGTGAGTGAGACTCCCCACAGCCCCACACCATGGCCTTCTGTTGGGATGCTGCTCAGCATGTTCGTTTGTTTTCCTTTGGTTTTGCTTAAGTTGCCCTGTAATGTAAATCTCTTCCTGCTTGTTTGGTTGGAAATCCCCAGTTACCCATTTTTAAGTTTCACAGGTTACTTTTCCTGCACTTCTAATTCTGAATTTTATTTTTCCCATAGAGCTGAGAAAACAGAAGTCCTGAGTGAAGATCTGCTACAGGTAACAAAATACATTTTTTTCCTGACTAGGATGACATCCCAGGTCAGTTGCATGCTTGCATGTTGGGCGAGCGCTCTAGCACAGAGCTACACCACCAGCTATTTTCATTTATGAGACAAGCTCTCCCTGCTTTACCCAGGCTGGCCTCAGTCTTACTCTGTAGCCCTTCCAGGCCTTGAACTGTCTGTCGGCCCTTCTACCTTAGCCTCCCATGAGGTCTACACCTCTAGGCCTGTCAAAATAAAATTGTCTTAAAACAATCTTTTTAAAGACATGAAATGAAAACAAATAATAAGTCTATTGCTGGCAGTGTGACTCTGGTAAAGCTCTTCCTTAGCATGCACAAGCCCTGGGTTCAAACCCAACAAAGGAGATAAGGGAGGACTTGGGGACTGGGGGGTGACATAGACATGGTGAGACTTGGCTCTTTGAGGCCTTTCACTTCCTCTTTCCTAGGTGGAACAGAATAACTGAATTAGCGTGGGGTTGAGTGGGAACAGAGAAGCGTGAGATGGGATGGTGAGAGGAGGGGATCTGAAACCCTCTGTCATCTTGGGAGTTCCTGCTCCCAAGCTCCAGGTTTGGGGATGGGGTGGGGCCCGGTCAGTCCCCAGGCACAGTGGCCTAACCACAAGCCCTGGGCTGGCTGGCACTCTGATCCACTGCTGTGATGCTGCCCCTGATGGGACAGGTCCTGCCCACTGCTAGAGGCCCCATTGGCTCTAACCTGGAGCTCTAACCTAGAGAGACTCTCCTGCTCCTGCTGCTTCTCCCCATCTCTGGGCTGCTTGGGTCTCAGGACTTAGGCTTTTATTATTTATGGCTAGATCTAGCATAACCAGCTGGAGGTCTGGGACACATTGTGTCATCAGCTCAGACCTTCCTCCATTTTCCTGCCAGGATACCATGGCCAGGGCCACTCTAGTCCATCTGTCAATATGTTTCCCTGTCTTTGGTCTTGGAGAAGACACTGGGGCCTTTCTATGCCTCATCTCTGCTCACATCTCCACCCACTACAGAAGGCTCAGGGAGAGTGAGCCTTGGCTGCATGGAGTCTTTGTTAAGCTGCTCGTCCTGCCTGCTTGCCTTGTGGCTCCTTAACTTACACAGCAGTCTGTCTGCCCAAGTGAGTCTCTGGCCCCGCAGACTGTCATCCCTTCCTCAGTCAGAAAAGGGTTCATCACAGCCTGCAGGTAATATAGTAGAATATAGTCATTTCGGTTTCCATGAACAGATTAATTCTAGATGTTCTCATACAAAACAATGCAGCATTTGAATTTAGCTTGTACGACATCCTTTAGATAGCATTCTTATTTATTTATTCACTTATAGTAGGCAGTGCTCTGCCACTGAGTCTCATGCCAGCCTCGTCTGCACTTTAAATCCCCTCTTGGTTACTCAGCGCCTTGAACGATGTTAGTGTCGTGTGTAGAGTTCTTGTGCTGTGTAGTTTAGAGAACGGCAATGAGAAGTGCACACATGGTCTTACGAAAACATTTTTGTTTTGAATGTTTTCTGGTCTGTTGGCTAACTATAACGATGTTAAACCATGCATGTGGAGGGCCGCTTGATTTGGGGTTTGGTGCTGGGGATTGGACCCTAGAGCAGGCCAAGCCTGAGTTCTCCCTCTAGTCTTTAAAGGCAGGGAGATTCTAGGTTCAAGGCCAGCCTCTGCCGTGTGTGTGTGTGTGTGTGTGTGTGTGTGTGTGTATAGTGAGACTGTGTATGTGTATAGTGAGACCTTGTGTCAGAAAACAACACAAAAGATTTGTTAGAGAGTTACATTCTTGACATTTCTTAGTTTAGGGCACATATTTTAAATTCATTTTCTGACTTCCTGAAGTACTGTTTGTGTCAACCAAGTCTCAGCTAGGTTTTCATGCCATCCAACCCCAGTAATACACATTATCTCTTTTAATCCTTGAAGTTCTGAGATCAGAGAGCCAAGGGCTGATGGCGCTCAGAGGTACCTCTTCATTGTTGTCTGTGGGGCGTGAAAGCTTTGCCCGGCTGGACCACCCTGGTTTGGTAACACAGACTGTTCTTTGTTGTAAGTGCTACAAATGTTTTCCCTTTTTCTTTTCTGCTGTTTTTAACTTGAAGGGGGGGAAATGGTTCCCAGTGCTAACTCCACTACAGGTCTGCCTCGAGCTGGCCCCATGGCCTAGGTTTGAGTTAGTCCCCCAGTGCCTGAGTTTCCACCAATCCCGTCTCTGCCCCATGGGCGTACTGGGAGCACTAGTGAGAGAGTGAACCACGTGGTGGGAAGTCCTGACACCGGAGCCGAGAGAGGGCTTTGGTTTTGCTCTTTCTCTGTTCTAGGCTACCAGGTATGTATTGCTAGCCTGCCTCTGATGTAGCACTGCCTTCTTCCCCCATCTCTCTCTGCTGGACCTGCCTTTTATTTTAGTAGCATGGTGTTGCCCCAGGAGACTGTGAATCCCAGCAGGCAGAGACTGGACTGTATTTCCTGTTGCTTTTCTAAGACCAGGCACAGGAGGGTACTAGGTACTTGTCTACCATAGTCAAAAGTAGAGACCTTTCTGATCCTGTGGCAGCCACTAGTCCAGGCACCTGGGGGAAACCAGTGAACAAAACAGACAGGGTTCCCATCCTCATGGAGTTGACGTGTTGGTAAAAAGTGCCAGGATTTCAATTATTTCATCTGCTCTTGTGGCAAATGCAGACTGCTAGTTCTCAGGTGCTCTGACCTGTGGCCACTGTGCATGGGGAGGTGCTGTGGCACATGCTCCTGAGTGTCAGCTTGTCTGCAGGTCACAGTCCTGAAAGAGAAGCGTCTAGTGCCCGGGACCTTTGAGAAACAGCCACAAAGCAACTAGGGGCCAAAATGTTTTCTGCTTTGAATTTGCTGATTTCTCGTTAGACTAGAAAGCGTCCCTGAGGCTTGCTCTCAGTCTTCATGAGTCATCAGAACACACATTTTTGGCATTCCTTCCTGTAACAAGCAGTCCTCTTTGCCATAAACAGCTATATCCCAGCAGTCTTATTTTGGGAGACTATTCAAGATGTGTGGGTCCCTGGATCAGTATTTCTTACTGCCGGGTGTCCATTCTACTGTGGGGAGTCTTTAAAACAAAAACCAAACCTACCTGAAACCTAGTATGAAGGTTTTGATACTGGTCTTGTTTCAGTTGTGCTACATGGATTGTGGGTCTGCTGCCTCGTGGGGAAGACCCCATTGCCCACGCTTCAGGTGTCCCTATTGACTTTCCCCATGTGACCCTGGATAGGAGTTTGTGAATGGACCAGAGCTTTGATAGTGCTCTAGCCAGTAAACTGACCGCCACTCTTGGCCTCATAGACATAGTCATGATTGTCTTCTTAGCTGGAACAGGTTCAGCTTTGGAGAGTTCTAGAACATTTCAGTATAAGGAAGCCAGCTCTTGCTTTCCTGGAGATATTGACATCTTGAGGAGGGGAGTGTTCCTTGCATCTGATAAGTAGAGACCAGAGATGCTGCTAACAACCACAGTGTACAGGACAGCCTCCTGCAACCCAGGACTATCAAGTGTCAGCAGTAAGAACTGTGGTGTGAGTGAATAGGGGCTGCCTGTCAACACCCAAGAGCTGTGAAGTTTCACTGCGGTTTGCTTTTCCTACCTCTGTACACACACCACACATGGAAGAAGCTGGATTTCTCCTTAAGACCTTTTGTCTCTGCTTTGACAGATTGAGCGGCGCCTGGACACTGTGCGGTCAATGTGCCACCATTCGCATAAGCGTTTGCTAGCGTGCTTCCAGGGTCAGCATGGCACTGATGCCGAGAGGAGACACGTGAGTAGTAGCTGCATCTTGGAGCCACATTCAAGTGACAGTTGAGTGGTGCACCAGGAAGCTCGTGTCTGTTGCTTTGTTAGTACCAGACATCACAGAAGGAAGAGCTAGCCTAGAAACATCTGTGTCACCCTTCTTCTGTTTCCCACAGTTACTTACAGGGCATCTAACCATAAGGTTTCCCCAGCCTTGCACAATAGTTAGGATTCTGCAATTATGTAAATGGAGTGGACATTTGCATACACCTCTGGGTCCAGGAATGCTTGCTTTGGTCTGCCTCTCAGACAGACCGAGTCATTGCTTCTGTTCCCACTGCTCCTCTTCTAGCTTGGCTTCTGCTCTGCTGACCTTCCATCCTTGTCTCCGCCCTCCTGTAGCTGCCTTGCTAGTCAGCCCTGTGACTCTCGTTGTGGATGTCTTTAAAATTCCTCAACCCTGCCTCATCCCTATCTGCTCCTTAAGGTGAGACCTGGTTATCCTGAATACCCGAACTGAACTGTGTGGGCTGTCGTCCTGGTCCCCGCTGAACCACATTTCCTGCCTCCAGTTTTCATCCTTTCTAGTCAGGCTTCAGTCTGATTATCAGAGTCAGTCGCCAAGGTGGGAAGATACTGAATATTCTGTGCTGCTGGCAGCGTACCTGGACACAAAAAGGTGTCCAAAAAAAACGAGTGGGACCTCTCGAGGGACTCTGCTGGTTACCATTGCCTAGAATACAGTCAGACTCTTTGGCATGTCTTAAGCTCTTTGTATTCTAATTCCATTTTGCAGCTTTTTTGTCTCTTGCTTCCTTCATTCCCACTGCAGTCCAGCCACATAATACCAGCAATCCCTAAATATAGCATTGTCCTTTACACAGCCATGTCCTATTTGTTTCCATTGTCTTCCCAGCTGCCACACCTAGTCATCAAAAGCAAACAGAATTTTTATCAAATACCTAGCGTGTTTGAGTGCTAGAGATAAAACTGAACGAATGTGCTCATGGCCCAGCTGGGTGATGGATGCCACCACTGAGTAATTGTAAAACAACGTGAATAAAACGTGCATAGGATGCGATGGGAGGGCTGGGGACAGATAGCAAAGGAAGTAGTCAGTGCCTGGGCTGTAGAGAGGAGAATTACTGGTAGCCGTGGGAACATGCCAGCAAGAGGAGCAAGGGCTTCATCCTACTGTCTGATACCTTAGTTTGTTTTTTGTTTTTATATACAGCTTCAAGCAATTGTGCCAAATAAAAGGCCCTGAGGAGAGTCAAGAAGAGTTGCCATGACAGTATGAGAAAATAGGAGTCCTCAGGAGAGCATATGCTATGGAAAGGGACTCCAGGAAGCAGATAGCTCCCAAGGGCATAGCAATAGCTCCACCAGATGGGAGGAGACAGAGGGTGGGAGGAGAGATGGAGAGCAGCTCTCTCAGCTCTGTGAGCCTGCGTGGACATAGCAGGCTCATGGAGTGAGCCTTTAAGAGCGCTCAGCTGGCCTTTCTGTAGTTGCCATACACATCATCAACGGAGAGCTATTCAGTTCCTCCCTGATGACGGGAAAGCTGTTCGCCCCGGAAGCTGAGCCTTCTCTGTGGAGTTTCATTAATAAGATAACTCGTTCAGCAGCATTTCCTTGTTATGTGTTTCAAGAAACAGGATCACCGCTGTAGAGTCAGGAATCATGAATGGCACCTCTAAAATACGTTCTTTATGATGTTTTTTCCTCCTAGACCCATGGAGTTCTAGAATTGCATGAAGTCTGTCTCTTTTGATTACTATGTTTATCTTACATTTCATCTCTTTTTGAAAAGAGCTCACCCAAACCTTGAATTATCCTTAGTCATGCTCAGATCTTTCTGTTCTGAGAGCATGGCAGCTAGTGGTGGTCTTCTTATGGTTGCTGGGAATCAAACCCAGGTTGTATGGAAGAGCAGCAAGCGCTTTTAACTGCTGAGACATCTCTCCAGCCACGTGGATAAACTTGAATTCAGAACGCGCAAAAGAGCATGAGTGAAGTTTGTCCCAGTCCTGTTTCTCCCACCCCCTCCCTCCCCCAGAGCACCACTATTGGTACTTTCGTGGATGGCTGTCTAGAAGGACTCCCAAATGGCACAAGCCAATGCATTCAGGCAAGCAGGCAATAGGCAGTGTCTGACTTCATGTCCTCTTCACTGGGAAGGCAGAGTGAGGTGGTTTTGCAGAATGCAAGCGCCATGTTGTTAGAAGCAGCCTCTGTTACTTTCCAGGCCTCTTCTCTGTGTGCTCTGAGATAATGCCAGTCAGACTGGGGCTGTGCTGCTGATCAGTAGTGAGGCCTGCACTTCCGCGCTCTGGGAGGCTCCCAGCTAGTCATTTCACCTCTGGATCTGATTCCCCTGGTCAGATGATCCTGTTGCTGATAAAGAACAGATCTCTGATGGAAAAATGATTGGCTTTGCTTAGAAACACCACAAAAATTGTTCAACTATTTTTAGATATTTAAAGCTGAATTTTAGGATTATAGCCAAATCCATACCCAGATTAAGAATGTTCTAGCTTAAGTTTTGAAGTTGAACATTTTATTGCATTTACTTGTGATGATATTTAGAGAGCAAGTTCTGTTCATAGAACACAATCTGAAACCCTGAAACTCTGCTACCCAGCTGATAGAGTGCTGGCTGGCCTGGCATACATGAAACCCTGATTCAGTCCCTAGCACCAGACTGGGTGTGGCAGTTCTTACCTGTAATTCTAGCACTCTGGGATGTTGAGACAGAGGTATCAGAAGTTCAGAGTCATCATTGGCTACATAGTGAGTTCAATGCCAGCTCAGGATAACAGGAGGCCCTGTTAACAAACAAGGGTCAGCAAGATGGCTCAGCTGGTAGAGGTGCTTGTTGTCATGCTAGATGACTTGAGTTCAGGTCCAGAAGGCTACAGGGAGAAAGGAGAGAACTGACTCCACAAATTGTCCTCCGACTTCCACATTGGCATCAGTGCAGGTATACCCTCCCACACACCGCAAATGAATTATTTTTTTAATGATTTTTATTTTTAATTAAATTAAAATCTAAAATCCAAAATGTTTTGAAATCAAAACCTTTATGAGTACAGATTTTGGACCATTTCACATTTTAGATTTTCATGTTCAGGATATTCAATCAGTAAAGGCAGTGCACCTATTCCAAAGTCTAAAAATCTGAAACACTTGTGGTCCCAAGATTTCAGATAAGTAATACTTATCTGCACCTCTATGCACCTGATTAATTAGTAACAATAACAGCAGCAGCAACAGTAGCAGCTGCTGAGCCCCAGGTGAGCACACCCCTGTGGGAGCACTCCCCGTGTGCTGAGCACACCCCTTATGCTCGCTACTCCCCATGTACTGGACACACACTACATGCTGGCCATTCCCCATGTGGGAGGCACACTCCATGTGCTGAACACACCCTGTGTGCCAGGACACCTGAGTTAATTTAGTCCAAGGACAGCCGCAGGCTGAGCTACAGGGACAACTCTTTTCCTTCTGTGGATTTCCTGGAGGGCAGGGGTACCCAGAGTAACTTGAAACAGACCAATGAGAATGGCTGTGAACTGCAGATAAAAACCCACCTTATCTTTGCCTTCCAGAAAAAGCTTCCTCTGACAGCGCTCGCCCAGAACTTGCAAGAGGCTTCAGCCCAACTAGAAGAGTCTCTTCTGGGGTAAGAGTGGTGCTCTGGAGAGCCCTTGGCCCAGAGTCTGGGGGAAGTGCACAGCTGTTGTGTCTGGCAGCCACCATAGGAATTGAGAGCACAACAGTGGGGTCTCTTCCATTAGGGGAGCAGCACCCAGGGCTGGGGTGCTGGGAATGTCTTTCTCTATTAGGAGTTTGGATGGAATTGGGTAGAAAAGGAACCATGCACAGGGAGTCGGGATGTGTTCCCCATGTGTATGCATGAACTTGTACACTTGCCCATGACAATGTAGGCTCTGAGTTAGTATTGACAAGTCCTTCTCGGTCCTTCAGAGTCACTGACTTTAAGTATGGCCATCAAAACACAGAAGGTGGTGGTTTCAAAAGAATGCCTTTCCTGAATTATATGGCTTATGTGGTAGTTGTTTTATCTTCAAAATGTTATGTCTAGTTTATTTTCTTCTTAACATATATTTATTTTTAATTGACACATATATAATTGTATACTTATAGTCTATGGTGGTATGCTATATAATGATTTTATCTGGGTAATTAGAATGCTTATCACCACACATGTGTGCTCACGCACTTTGTGTGTATGTTTAGAAAATCTTAAGTTTTTTCTTCAAGATTTTTTAAATTAAAACCAGTGCACATCTCCATCTTTGCTTCCTTGTGCTGATGTCATTCTCCTCACAGCAGTGAGCTGCGTACAAGCCCAGTCTGAATTCTCTCCAGGTATTAGTTCACTTAGCCTTCAGAACAACCTAGGAAGTAGGCAGTACTAACGTTTCCATTTTACAGATGAGGGATGCAGGCAGGAGAAGGGCAGGGAGACTGCCTGAGACCACACAGCTGCAGAGTACAAAGCCTGCATTCAAACTCTTCAGCTTGGCTGTGATACCACAGCCACCTCTCACCACATCACACCCTTTCTGTAGCCAAAAGAACTCCACTGGAGGGTCATGGTGCAGAAGCCAGGCAGGAGGGAGGCATGAGCTAATGGAGTTACATATTTGCACATATATTTGGGGCTATATCAGCTGTGTATTTAAAGAAAACAAAAAGGAAGTATGATGTTTGAGCGTGTTCTTGGCCTATTTAGTCAGCCACTTCATCTGCAGTTGAGAACCTTGTTTTCAACCTTGTGGTGCTGGGGAGAAACCCACATCTACACTTGGTAAGCTGGAGACCCAGTTTTGGTGTTAACTCTAGAGGAAGTGTTGCTAAAGCCAGATGCAAAAACAGACACACGTAGTGAGTGACCTTTTGCACATGTTAAAATTTTTCAGGGTGTTTTGAGAACACTCTTTTCACCTGACATGAGAACCTGATTCTTTGAGCTGTGGCTGCACTGCACACACATTATCTCCCTATGCAATAAGTATATGCCAGAGACAGTCCTCCCCTCCTCCCTTCAGAACTGAGGGCATCAGTGAGCCACCCTTCAGTCTCAGTTCATTTCATTTAAAGCATAAATCTGGACTTGTATTTTAGGTGATGGCTCATGTGTATACATCGTAATGGCTGCATTGGGTAGTGCCCTGCTATGTTCCTGTCATAGAGCAGAATGCAGCCACGCGACCACTTGGTATCTGTTTATGAGTGCATGGTTGTTGTTTGGTGTCTTGTCTCTAAAGGAAGATGCTGGAGACCTGTGGTGATGCTGAGAACCAGCTGGCTCTCGAGCTCTCCCAGCACGAAGTTTTTGTTGAGAAGGAGATAGTGGACCCTCTCTACGGCATAGCAGAGGTGGGTTCTTGTGCTGCCCGGCCTGATAGGGATCAGATAGTAAATGGTTATTGTGGGCCTAGAATTTAAATCAGCATCAGCTTTAATGTAGAACTCTTTGGGGAAGTAAGGGAAGTTTGCGTCTTTGGAAAAAATAAAAAATAAAAATCCATTGTAAATAAGTTTTCTTTTTTGAAGAATTCATCTAAAATCCCCAGGTGTAACTGTATGATCTGTTCTTCCTTCCAGGTGGAGATTCCCAACATCCAAAAGCAAAGGAAACAGCTGGCTAGACTGGTGTTGGACTGGGATTCAGTCCGAGCAAGGTAAGGTGACGCTGTGAGATCAGTGATGAACGCAGCGGAATTCTGTCCTGTGATCAGCATTCAAGCCTGGCAGAGTCAGACAGACACCTCTGTCAGTGGCCAGGTCACAACCTGTGTGTACCTCCTTCCAAGTATGACAGTGGGGATATTGTTAGAACATTCTAAACTAAGGCTCTTAATTAGGAAAAGGGTTGGCGGCTGACACTTCCAAGATCACAACTCTCAAGACATTGGAGTTGAGAGATAATAGATCTGTGATCCGGACAGCTTATGAGGTCTTAAACCTCCATGATCAAGAAGGGAAGGACTCATGAACGGAACACTGTGAGTTCCTTATGGCTCTATGCAGAGTTGAAGGCATCTCTGCCAGCAATGCCTCGGGAGTAAGTGGCTGGAAAGGCCAGGATGGGGTTGATACAAGCACCCTCTGTTTCTGTGAAGAGGATTGTTTCACAGACAGACTGAGACCAACACATGCTGGCTGTATGATTTACTCCATGCCCTAGAGATAGCAGATGGCAGGACCAGTACTCTGACGGAGAGTTCTGCTGTGGCCTTGTCATGTACACATGTGTGTCTAGAGCCCTGCAAGACAGCGAGACCAGGAGTATGCCCCCCTACATATGTTTTTAGTCAGGAGAAAGAATGTCTGTTGCTTAGTTAATTGAGATGTGTGTGCCCTTCACGTGCTTGGCTAAGCAAAACATATAGGTTTATCTGTCAGGACATGAACATCTCAAGCACATGTGCCCTAGGATATCCAACACTCATTCTTAGTCATACTCACTTAGTTAACTGAAGTGGGTATCAGAGAAACTACAGTGGATGAGTATTCCTTGTTTGCCTTTACTTGTTCCTGTGGCTCTGCTGAAGGAAAATGGAATCAAATGCAGTGAGAGTCTGTGGTACATGCTCTGCAAGCAGTTGTGCCTATCCCCTCCTTTTTGGTTTTTTTGTTTTGTTTTTTGTTTTTGTTTTTTGTTTTATTTTGTTTTGAAGTTCTGGGACATAGTCTCACGTAGCTCTGACTGTCCTGGAGCTCACTATGTATATCAGGCTGACCTCGAACTCAACATAGATCTGCCTGCCTCTGCTTCTGGGAGTGCTGGGATTAAAGTATGTGCTACCATGCCTGGCTGCTTGTCCCTTCTTTTATTCCCTATCTTAGTTCTGCAAGATAGACAGTATTCATCAGCTTCACCTAATAGATGAGACAACCTAGGCAGAGATTAGATGCCAGGATACACAGCTACATAAGCTGGAACTGCTCTGCAAACAAGATGTCACACTCCAAATTCTGTGCTTTTCTCAAGCCCAACACTGATAGACATGGGAAGCTTTCTGTGCCTCATACTGGAAGTAGGTACAATATGGCATTTGCAGGGCAGGGCAGCAGAATGGGAAACTTATAAAGTTGCTAGCGTAGGTTTCCATGCTGTGTGTGCATACTATTGATATTTAAATATTCAAGAAAACCATACATATCTATATTCAGAGGGTCAAAGCATATTTGAAAACTAGAAATAATGTTACAGACCCATTATTTGCATCTGCCCCTCTGCTATTCCTATGTGTATCTGAAATGCTTTCATAGCTACAGGCTTGACGTTCTAACTTTTGCTGCTAAGAACAATCACAGGTCTCACATGGTCACATGGTGCATCATATGGAGTCCTCAAGAGCAGGGACTTGTTCTTAGTATATAGGGAACATTCCAGATCAAACCAGAAGAGGGTGCCTCATGGCAAGGACTCAGTGATTGGACCTTGCAGAAAAGAAGGTCCACAGATTATGTTCCAGCAGCAGTGCTGTGTGACATAGGATATTCTTGGCTATGCCACCCCCAGCACCACAGGAGTCCTGCCTGTGGAGAAGCCAGTGCCTGGTTTTGCCTGTTTCTGTTCTGGAGGCCACACCTAGGAAAGAAGAAGGCCTTCTGGAGTCTGCTTCCAGTATAGGGGAGTCAGCTAGGGAAGTCTCTGTCTTCAGGGCCTGCCTCCTGGTTAAAATTGCGCTGCTTCTTCTCAATCTGGCTCTTCCTGTTTTGCAGGTGGAACCAAGCACACAAGTCTTCAGGAACCAACTTTCAGGGGCTTCCATCCAAAATAGACACCCTAAAGGAAGAGATGGATGAAGCTGGGAACAAAGTTGAACAGTGCAAGGTATGGGAGTCCCTTATCGGGGGAGACCTTCAGCCGCCTGTTGTTTTCTGTAAATCATAGGCAAAACGTCATGTTATAAATTCTTCAGTGTTCACCTAGTTCATATCAGAATACTGTGAATGATATTGAAGAGTAGTTTTTATTTTGTTATTATTTTTATTTACTCTCCTCTCATATATTACATCCTGACCACAGGTTAGTTTTTATTTTCTAATACTGTACATTATTTTACAATCAAATATATATATATATATATATATATATATATTTATTTATTTATTTTAAAATCCAAGTGGGGTCTGGAGAGATGCTCAGTGGTTAAAGAGTCCATAGTGCACTTACAGAGGACCTGAATTCAGTTCCTAGCACCCACATTGGGTGGATCACAACTACCTGCCCCCACTTCCCTGGGGAATCCAGCATCCTCTTCTGGCCTCTGCAGGTACCCACACTCAAACGCTTATACCCATACACAGCACAGTCAAGGAATAACCTAAGAATAACTAAAATAAATCTTAAAATGCAAGTGGGATGTTTAAGGAAAAATTGACTGGGCTTATTTAAAAATAATCAGTTGACAGAGGGAAAGAAACTAAACATAATATAAAGTTACTATTAAAATGACAGATGGCAGTATAAAGACAGCAGTATTATATAGGTTTTCTGATATAAACATGACATCTATTATATAGTAAATTGCTCTTATTTACTTTAATAAGGGAAGGATTTTGTTGTTTTGTTTTTTGTTTGTTTGTTTGGAGACAGGATCTCACTATGTAGCCCAGGTTGTTCTTAAACTCCACTATAGATCAGGCTGACTTCAACTCAAGAGATTCCCCCCTACCTCTTATTCCCAAATGCTGGGATTAAAGGCCTGGGCCACCATTTCAGGCAGTAAGAATTTTTTTTTTTTTTTAATGTTTCTACAACAATTGGTTTGTAATTTAGGAGAATAATATTTTTTTTCTCTCAGAAATTTAATTCCAAAAATACTTTCAAAAACTTTATGCTGGTTATATTATTAAGTGATATTTTTCTCCCCAGGTCTAATCATGAAAATAGATACTTATTCCGCTTCTTTTAGAGGTGCTAAGGAAAGAAGTCTTTGGTGACTCTTAGGATTTTCAATTTTCTTTTCTTGCTGTTGCTCATCTTTTTCCAGAAATACTCATTTCCTCCTAGATTGTGTTGGAACTCTTACATTTTGGTTTGTTTGGGCCATGTTATAATCCCACCCTTAAAATAGCAATTATTGCTGGGCGGTTGGTGGTGCATGCCTTTAATTCCAGCATTTGGGAGGCAGAGGCAGGTGGATCTCTGTGAAGTCAGCCTGGTCTACAGAGTGAGTTCCAGGACAGCCAAGGCTGTTACACAGAGAAACCCTGTCTTGAAAAACCAAAAAAGGAAAAAAATAGCAGTTATTGTTCTCTAAACTGTTAAATACTGAATAAAACAGGTAAAAATGAAACCGTACCTCACAGAGTTGCACCACAATTTTTATGTTTATAAAGGATCATATTTAGCTTAGTAGGTAGAATGCTGGCTTGGTATGCACAGAGCTCTGGTTTCAGTCCCAGAACCATACATACTGGGAGTAGTGATTCTAACACTTGAGAGGTAGAAGTTAGAGGATCAGAAGTTCAGGGTCATCTTTGGCTTCAAGCTTGAGACCAGCATAGGCTACTACACAAGACTCTAACTCAGGGAGAAAGAAACAAAAAAGAATACTAAAAAAATTCATATTCCAGCGAGACTGCTACGAGTGTGATATATTTAGAGGGGCACATGTCCAAACCAGTAGAGAAAGGCATTATCTCCGGGTTCTGGGAACTGGAGGAGTGTCTCATAGGCATTGTTCTTTCCTAGACTTAGCCCGGCCCACAGACACTGCTCCATTCTCTCTGTGTGCTGATGAGTGAATTTACTGTAATTGTTCCCTCTGTTGGGATATAATTCTTTAGAAATACTGTCCTTGAGCAAACTGGGCATGGTGGTGGCACACGCCTTTGATTCCATCACACTGGAGGCAGAGGCAGAGGCAGGTGGATCTCTGAGTTTGAAGCCAGCCTGGTCTACATAGTGAGTTCCAGGACAGCTAAACTACATAGTGAGACCCTGTTTCAAAAAAGAAAAGATAAGCTGTTGTTATGCATGATGGGTATATAGTTCTTCCTTAACTCACCATGCTCCATGCTTAGCAATTTTCTGACCCTTGAGCCTACACAACTGCCACATTCCAGCGTGTTGGGCCGCAGAGGTTGTCCCCAGCTTTAGTTTGTGTGTAGCGTTTGCCTGTTCATTATTTTTCTTTCCTTCCCTTTCTGGTTAGGAGCAAGGCGAGGTCTGAGGAAATCTACTTTCTTGCTTTCTCATTTATTCTAAAGGGATATTTGTTGTTCTTAATTGCATTTCTGAGTAAGAGAATCCTCATATAACTTTGTGCACCTTGTGGTAAAAACAGAAGATAATACATTAAAAAGCTCACTCAAGCTGGCGCGCACACCTTTAATCCAGCACTTGGGAGGCAGAGGTAGGAGGATCTCCGTGCATTCGAGACCAGCCTCAAACTGGTCCGCAAGAGTTAGCTCCAGGACAGCTAGGACTATTACACAGAGAAACCCTGTCTCGAAAAACAAAGCAAATCAAAGCTCACTCAGGCTGTATGTATCGTTTTTCTAATATTTGAGTTTCCTATATACATGTAGAATGTCTATAGACACATGTTTGAAACATTAGAAATGTATACTCAAATGCTATATCTGTCTTTTAAATTTCTATCCTGATGGTATAAGCCTGTAATATGAGCTACTTGAGAGGCTAAAACAAAAGGAGTAGAAGTTCAGGGCCAGCCTGGGCTACAGGAAGTACTCAGGGCCAACTAGGACATCTGTGACACTGTCTAAAAATAAAAGGCAGAAATTGGGCTCAGTGATAGAGAACTTACCTAGAATGTACAAGGCCTGAGATTCGGTTCAGTACTGCAAGGTAATAAAAATAACAGCAATTTTTACATAACGATTATTTACATTAGTTCACATATTAAAAAGTGTCGCTACAGAGTGAAGTCTTGCTTCCATTTCTCCTTCTCTTTGCCCGCATCTACTGCTGCTAACAGAAAACTACTGCTTCTAGCACCCTGGGTTTTTCCATACACATTTTATATTTATATGACAATAGAAATATGACCTTTTCCCTCCTTTTTGTTACCCAGAGCCCAAATGGCAATAAATGCCAAATTATAGTCAATACTTTGATTTTTACCAGCAAATATCTAGGTTTATACAGTCTAGGACCCAAACACTTTTAGGGTGGGTCTTCCTACCCCAACCTGGTTAACATAATCCTTCCAAGGCATTCCTTCAAGGGTGGGTAGGGGGCGGGGCTTGGACGCCTGTCTCTTAAAGGTTTCTGGATCCTGTCATGTTGACAATTAACACTAACCCTTACATTCTGATTTCCTTCCATGCCAATCAAAAAAATTTTCTGTTCTTTTCTCTTTCTGTTTTGGTGTTTGTGTGGTGATAGGTGGATGGGTTTGGAGGTGTCAGAGGACAGTCTTAGGTGTTGCTCCTTGCCTTCCATTCTCTCTGAGTCAGGCTCTGTTCACCACTGTGTACCCAAGCTAGTTGGCCCACAAACTTCCAGAGATTGTCCCGTGTGAGCCACCATCTTACTGTAGGAGTACCAGACTTACAGTTGCAGACATAGTACCCAACTGTACTCGAGTCCTCACCCTTGGGAGGCAGGTGCTTTATCAGCTGAGCCATCTCAAGGGAGGCAGGTGCCTTATTGGCTAAGCCGTCTCACCATCGGGCCTCAGTGCAGTAACTCGGTCAGTAGGCATTTCACCTGTGGCTGCTCACGTCCCCTTTGATCTAAGAAATCCCAGAGGTTGTTGTCAGGTGCAGGTTTCTTTATTGATGTTAGTGACACATCTTCTACCCAGGATCAACTGGCAGCAGATATGTACAACTTCATGGCCAAAGAAGGAGAGTACGGCAGATTCTTTGTAACGGTAAGTACCTTCCCTCGACCAAATGTTAACACCTTATAAAAATTGAATGATTTAAGCGTTACAGAAAGAGTTGATTTTCAGTTTTGCTCAACCATTGTGTCTGTGTCCATCCAATGCTAACGTTACTTTTGTTTTTGAATGTGGGTCTGTTCTCAGTTATTAGAAGCCCAAGCAGATTACCATAGAAAAGCATTAGCAGTCTTAGAAAAGGCCCTTCCCGAAATGCGCGCCCATCAAGGTAATGTAACCTGCGTGTCCGCTGATGCCTCCTCTCGCCCCCCCCACCCCCGCCCTGCCTCTGTTCTTCTTCACCCTGCCTCTGCATGCCTTTCCTTGAGATGAGCCTCTCTGCCTCGCATTTCCCAGCGCAATTTCATTCTTGCTGCATTCTCTAATTTCTTCCAAGCCCTAATTAACACACTAACGGAGCATTGCACTTTCCACCACCTTCCACTGAAGATAAGCAGCCTCTGCTCCTTGAACAGGTTTGCAAACCTCTGCCATCTAATTATCCTTTTCCAGCGCTTGTCTGTTCCATAGAGAGCGTCCATCCCTTTAGAAAATGGATTCCAGATTTTTCAAGGAAGAATTTGACCAGCCAGCGCTTGATGCCACATCAGTCACTGTAATCAAATCACAAGGCCATGGCTGCCTCTTTCTAACCTTCAGTAGAAAGATTCTTTCTTCCATTTCTTGCTCTCTTACCAGCTCTGATGTTTTGTCTGCTCTGCCGAAGCATCTAACTGTTTTGTCTAGCAGTGTGTTAACTCTCCCCTGGTGTGTAGTTTTAAGTTGGGTATGTAAAGCCTCCCCCAATCTCAGTTCTTGCTGTTATTTCTCACTGATTTGCCATAGAATAGTTATCAGCATATGTGGGCAGTTGTTGAGGCAGAAATTATTCTGTTATCTTTGGATTTCTGTATTTGTCTCTTGGTGTCCATGAGGGAATTGGTTCTCTAGAACAAAAGTCCCAACTTCCAAGTCTCTTATGTAAAGCAGCATAGTGTTTGCAAACACCCTCCACACAGTTTTTAATTTCCAGATGACTTACAATGTCTATTATGATAATACAGGGCTACATAAAAATAGCATTGTTTGAGAAATAATGACAAGAAAACGAAGGTCCCTACATACTCGGTTCAGATCAGCCTTTTCTAGCGTCTTTTTCTTTCTTTCTTTTCTCCTTTTTCCCTTGAAGTACTAGGATAGAAAACGGTCATACACATATGAGGCGAGTGCCCTGTGCCCACAGCCTTTTCAGAGGCTTTTGGTCTACAGTTGTTGACTTTGTTAGTTCACAGTTACAGAGAGCTGACATTCGGACTGTACATCCCCTGTGGAGCCATTGAGCTGGTACTGCAAGGGTATCTGGCCAGGCGCTGAGTGTGGCAAATGTGTGGTATTCATAAATGTGTGTGCAGCGGGCCCCTAGAGAATGCCATGTGTTCGCCTAAGTTTCAGGAAGTCCTGATGAGTTAGTTACTCTGTGTGGATTCTTTACACTGTGGACTCAGAGCTCCTAGCCTGACTGCGAGCATAGGGTCTGGAGCAATGCCGTGTGCGGCGCAGTGTGTCTCATTACCTGGCCATTCTTTCCAGGACGGGCTGCCCTTGCTTCCTAAGTCATGGTTTCCCAGTTCCTGGGCAATATACAGATTCTCAGCAGAGTGTTGAGAGCATGTGTGTGATGTCCACTGCTGGTTGGGCCCTACATGGGACAAGATGTAGGTGTCATTCTGGCCTTTGAATGGTGAAAACTCTGTTGGGAAGAGTTGAATATTAACATAAGCAAGAAGGCTGGATTTCCCTGTTCAGTGTTCTTCCTCAGAGAAATATACAGAAAGTCAGGGGAGCAGAGGGGAGGTCAGGACAGAAGAGGCAAGGCTGGACTGTGACAGGCATTGCTGTGAAGAAGCGTGCTCTGTCTTTCCCAGGTTACTCGCTCGCCTCTACCTGCCTTTGTACCTACCTTTCTTTTGGGCCCGTCTTTTCTTCAGTGGCCTTCTCTCAGAAAGACTCAGCATATCTTTACAAAGAAAAAAAAATTATGCAGTGGGAACTTTCTGCCCCCAAACCTGGAGAACTCCAATATCCACCTTGTTGTCCACCTTCCTACCCATAACCCTTTGCAGTTTGGTTTCTGTGCCCACTCCACCATTAAAGGAAATTACAGTTCCCCAAGGAACAGCAACCTTTCCCCCAAATCTTGGTGTTTGCCACAGCCCAGGTGAGCACTGAGGACATCTTCTTCCTGATTTCATTCTTCCTTCCTGGTTAGGATTCCATATGTCTTTGATTCTGTACCACCCAGCAGTCAGCCTTTTCTGAGGTCTGTTCCCACTCTTTTGTTCTTCTTCTCCTCCCTCATCTGGTTTTTCTTTCTAGACATTTTGCATCTTGACAGCTCCCTCCCGCCCCACTTCACTGTAAGCATCAGTTAGTTCCCTTGAATCTGTGCTCCTTTGCCTTTGACCGTAGACAGCACCCAAGACCTCCTGCTCAGCTGTTTTTCCCTCCTTGTCTTCTCTTACTGGCCTTTTTCACAAAACTCTGCAACTGTGAAACCTGAGAGCCATCACTCTGTCCCCTTGCCTACCTATGACTGGGTTCTGGGTAGTTGGCACTGAGCTCCACCTTCCTTCTGTCCCACCAGCCCCCTGCACTTTCATTTCCTTGTCCCTTAGTGCTGTTCCCAGCCAACTCCCTTACATGTGCTTGTCTGCTTCTTGATGCCCTGCCTCACTCACTTCCTTTGAGGAGCCTTCTCTAACCACTGCAGCCAGCACTGAGTGCTTTGTCTCTCAATTGCTGTCACATTGATGGTCTACACCAGAAGTCGCAAACAACCATAGCTCATTCAAATTTATTTTAAAAATTAGTTACCACCATTGAAAGACCAGACACTTTTTAACAGTCCTGGCCTCAGGCTTCTCGTCAGCATTCAAAGATCTCAGCACAGCATGCTTTCCACTGTGGAGACCTCCATCCAGCTCTCAGAGTGGCTGCAGCCAGAGCCTCTCCAGCCTGGCCCAACAACTGCGTTTGCGACCCTCGTCTATACCATTGATCGCCACGTCTTAGCATTATGTCCTGTCTGTTTAATGGCTGTTACATGTTTATGTGTCTGTCTTATGTGTCCTTCATAGCTCAGTTGCTCTTACTGTGAAAGTGTGTGTTGGGGGGGGGGGTCCTTAAGAATTTTGTGTGCCTGCTGCAATACTTGGCACAAAGTAGGCCTGTTGTTTGAAGGCCAGCTCTTGAACTGGAACTTGCCTTTGGAATTGTGTCTAGGTCAGAAGGTTCTCGTTTGTTCCCCCCGCTGCTGACACTCCACAGTGGGTGGTGAGCCATCCTCTGCTAGTGTTTACTACAGCATCCCAAGAGAGGACGGAGGGTGGCCATCTCTCAGTGTTATGGAGGTCGCAGTTCTTGTCTTCTCAAAGAAGAGTGGAGAGACAGAAAAAGCTTAAGCAGAAGTTCATTTGGCAGGATAGGCACTCCAAAGAGAGATTGCAGTGGGCTGCCTCAAAGGCAGGAGGCAGCACAGTGGGCCCTGTGCCATTGGTTTTAAAGTTCTAATAAATATTTATGAGGTAGGTGGTATATTTATGGGGAAAGATGACCCTTTCTCATCCCAAATCATGGTGGGTTGGATCTCCCTTTTATGGTTCTTTTTCTGATGCTCTGGACAAGTTCACCAAGGGGCAGAGATGCAAAGCCTTTGTTGGTGCACGTGTGTGGGGAAGTAGTGTTCTGTGTAGCGGTCATGACCCATGAGCAGCTTCAAGGACATTCACCACAGGGCATTCTGACTGACAGGAGACACAGCCACAAAAATGCTGCTGCAGTTCTCTTGGTTGCCTCCTACCTAACTCCCTTTTGAGATTGTTCAAGGTTCATGATTGAACTCATGACTCTCAGTAAAGACATTTTGCTTTTTTAAAAGTTGGGATTTTTAGTTTGAGGGCTGAGACCATAGTTTTATAATAGAATACAGAGACAGGAAGCAGGAGTTAGGCAAGGCATTGGGCTCCTTCCTCCCAGCTTGTCTGTCTTCTGTTTGACGTTAGTGTCTAGGGTTGGACATGTTGTAGAAGTGATTATAGGTACCATATGCAAAACTTCCAAGTGCCTGTCACGTATCCACTAAGAAAATGGTCTCATGACCATTTTGAGCAAGGTTGACCATCAATGCTTTAAGTAAAAGGGACAGAGTAGATAAGATCTAGACTTCTAGACAACTGTCATAGATCTCTGTCTTGTGGGACAGGACTGGTCCAGACACTTTTATCTGTTAGAAAATTCCCCGGGACAGGGCTAGGACATGGCCAAAGGTGAGAAGCTGAGAGTGGCATATACTTGGTCTGTGTTTTTATTCGCTGTCTTCTGTCTCCACCCCTTTCTCTCATCTTTCCTCACTTCCTCTTGCTGTCATTTTAAATTTCCAATCATTTCTTAGGCCTGTGCATCTGTGGTGTTTTGTTTTCTCCCTTCCTCTCTGTATAGGTGGAAGGAGCCCCGTCCCACGCTTGGAAGGGAGGGAAGTGTCCCTGGACAACCCTGTCCAGATCCAGCCCTCCAGCAGGGTGGTGATGGGAGGGCCATCCATCAGAGACTGGGGAGAATGTGTGCTCTTCCTTACTGCACAGGCTCATGTGCTGGTTCCTTCTTTGGTTTCTGTGTGCTTTCCAGACAGCACTAGACCTCTGCAGTGCCCACAGGCGGGCCAGGCCAAACAAGCACCTCCTATTCTGATTTAGCAGGTCCATGTTCCAAATTCTGCTATGACTGCTTCATCGTGCAGGTTTTTGCTGAGCTGCCTCAGATCTGTAGTGTATGAAATGGGGCCTGTGACCCAAAAGTCATAAAACACTGATGCCACCATCAGCACAGCCTTTAGCCCAAGTTGCCTGGGAACCACGTACATCAAAGTTTTTCTCCTCAGAGGTTTCTAAAGTAGACACAGGTTAGCGGACAGTATTGCATACCACAGTGTGTTTTCTCCTTTGCCTTCCCCTTGACCTTTTTTGGTCTTGATGACAAACAAAAACTCCTATTTGGAATGCCAAGGATTGTCCTTTCACGTGATGGAGTCTCTTTCTTGTCTTCTACCCATGAGGCCAGCCCTGCGTTGTGTGGCTAGAGTAAATTTCAGTAAAGACGGTGTGCTCAGATGTAGCCTGTATTTTAATGCAAGGCTCTGGCTCCACAAGTGTTCACTGTGTGTGGTACAGGTTCAAGGCCACCATCAGTATCTCCCCTGGGCAAGTCGTGCCATAGGGTGTGCTAGGAGCCTCTGTCCCCCAGTGATTGCCCTGGCCTGATACATGGGCTGTGCTCACTTATGCTTACAAATGTCTGGGTGTTTCTCCTTCCCCCAAGTCCCAGCCACCAGTCTACAAAGGAGCCCTTTGGTTCTATGGAAAGAAAATTCTCAGGGATTCATGAGGTGGTCAGAGGTCTTACCAACTCTTTTCTGCTCTAGATAAGTGGGCAGAGAAGCCAGCCTTCGGTACACCCCTGGAGGAACACCTGAAGAGGAGTGGTCGTGAGATTGCTCTCCCTATTGAGGCCTGCGTCATGTTGTTGCTGGAGACTGGCATGAAGGAGGAGGTGAGAGGCACCCCAGGTTCCACCTGCCAAATCATTTGACCCTTCTTCTGTCCACGTCACTACCACCCCCCCCCATGCACTTTTATACTACAGCCAATGTGGAGGTATAGACCATTGGCTTTCAAACCTCTGTCCCCATGATCCCTATTTTCCAATGATTCATGGACCTTAATTTAATAGATAAAGTGCGACCTCACAGAACAGTGCACTCGTTCTGCTTGCAGTGTACTCCGACCTTTTGCCGTCCTGTCTCCTTTCAATGATTTGGGACAATGCTTTGGTGGCTGAGAACATCCATGACCTTTTGTTCACGACAGTCTTGCATTTTGTGTGCTGTGCAGTGGTTTTAAAGGGTACACTTATGTATTGCATTTTATATGATCCATACCAAAAATACCTGCATGAACCAAGCAGGACAGCTCTTATTTCTCCCCATACATAGAAGTAAACATGCAAGGAGTTAATGCCAGGGCAGAGCTAGATCCTTTAAAGAATCTTTTGTAGCTGGGTGATGGTGGTGTATGCGTTTGATCCCAGCATTTGGGAGGCAGAGGCAGCTGGATCTCTGACTTTGAGGCCAGCCTGTTCTATACAGAGTGAGTCCTAGAACAGCCAGGGCTACGCAGAGAAACCCTGTCCGGAAAAAAAAAAAAATCATTTGTTGAAGTCTCACATGCAGAAGAACAGAGGCTCTGTAGGTGAACAACACCGTGAGTTTTCACAGATAAAACTTTGGTATTTAATCCAACCCAAGTTAAGAACATCCTGGAAGCTCTCATGTTGGGTTCTGGTATCTAACCTCAACTTTCAAAAGCCCCAATCCATGCTTCTCAACTGGGCCTGCTTTTGTTCTCCAGCGATTCTTCTGATTGTCATTGACACCTCCCACCACTTCCTTCTTGTTCCCAGTGAAGAATCTCTGGGTGTATGAAGTGTTGAGAAACCTGACAACTTACTGCTTAAGCCTGTTTTCTAAATCCTGGCCCACTGTCCTTTACATACCTTTCTTTCTTTCTTTCTTTCTTTCTTTCTTTCTTTCTTTCTTTCTTTCTTTCTTTCTTTCTTTTTTCTTCTTTCTTTCTTTCTTTCTTTCTTTTTTCTTCTTTCTTTCTTTCTTTCTTTCTTTCTTTGTCACATTGAGGTCAGTGAAAGTGGCATGCAGTCTGGTCTGTTTTTACTGAGATGTCTTTTTTTTTTTTTTAAAGAATAAACTAAATTTGTAAGGTGTAGTAGTCAGTAATCAATGCTCTGACATATAAAAGCTTTTCCAGAGATGGAGAACTAGCATTAAGAAGGTCTGTGTTCTGGTGAAGATCTTTTCCCATTCTGTAGGCTGTTGTTTTGTCTTGTTGACTGTGTCCTTTGCTTTACAGAAGTTTTTCAGTTTCAGGAGGTCCCATTTATTAGTTTTTCTCAGTGTCTGTGCTACTGGGGTTATATATAGGAAGTAGTCTCCTATGCAAGTGCAACATCTTGAAATTTGCAGACAAATGGATGGATTAGAAAACATCATATTGAGTGAGGTAACCCAGACCCAGAAAGACAAATATCATATGTATTCACTCGTAAGTGGTTTTTAAACATAAAGCAAAGAAAACCAGCCTACAAATCACAGTCCCAGAAAACCTAGACAACAATGAGAATCCTTAAAAAGACATATGTGAATCTAATCTACATGGGAAGTAGAAAAAGACAAGATCTCCTGAGTAAGTTGGGAGCATGGGGAAGATGAGAGAGGGTTAAAGGGGAGGGGAGACAAAGGGAGAGGAGCACAGAAAATGTATAGCTCAATAAAATCATTTTAAAAAATAAAAAGAAGGTCTTTGTTCTGCCTGTCACCATACACTGGGCACACACCACACTCTTCATTCCTTGGAATGGTGCTGTGAGATGGGCACTGTGGCTGCTCTCACAAGCAAGCTGAAGATCCCCAGGGTGAGATTCCGCTCTGACTTGATGCTGGTGGCTTTTTATTGTCTTCAGGGCCTTTTTCGGATTGGGGCTGGAGCCTCTAAGCTAAAGAAGTTGAAAGCTGCTCTGGACTGCTCCACATCTCACCTGGATGAATTCTATTCAGACCCCCATGCTGTAGCAGGTAAGCTCCAAGGATTGTCTGCAAACCTAGCTGTCTTTAGTGGGAGCAAGTTCTAGCTCAGACTGCCAGCAGAAAGAACAGCTGTCATTTGAGGAGTGGTTGATCAAGTCATTGATGAAATCTCCTAACCTGCACTGTGTGTGCACATGTATACACCTTTTCTCTTCTTTCTGGGTTCTCTTCTCCCCCTCACTCTCTGTTAAGCAAAGGTGAAGAAGGTAGCTATGACAAACACGGCACTCTTGTTTGGAATGCCAAGGATTGTCCTTTCACGTGATGGAGTCTCTTTCTTGTCTTCTACCCATGAGGCCAGCCCTGCTTTGCGTGGCTAGAGTTAATTTCTTTTCAGCAAAGACAGTGTGCTCAGATATAGCTTTTATTTATTTTGAAGATATATTTCTTCCTTCCTGTCACACCCATGACCTACGTTTGCCTGGAGAAATTTTGTATGTTAATATAATTACCTTAAAGTGAATTTTATTTTCCATTGCTCTCTTGGTGTATTTTTGCAAAGAACTGAATTTCTTTTGCAAGGCTTTATTGTATAAGCACTGCTGCCAGGTCATGATTTGTTCTGTGCATCTTGGAAGACTGTATGTGAGATATTTTTCATTTGCAGAACAATGCAGCTTTGGCCCCCACTGCATGCTCAGAATGTGTTCATGGTTTTAGGTGCTTTGAAGTCCTATTTGCGGGAATTACCTGAGCCCTTGATGACTTTCAATCTGTATGAAGAATGGACACAAGTTGCAAGGTAAGTTTAAAATGTTCAGTTTTAAAAGTTCAAAGCAATGGTGAAATACTGTGTCCCGTTTGTAAGTCCTTGTACTCTGAGGATTCACGGGACACTGAAATACATGCATAAGGATGTGTCCCTGTTCCACCTGCATCCAGAGTGAGCATACTCATTATTGCTACTATAAAGAGCTCACGGACTGTGCTGTTGTTTGAACTAGTATTGCTTCACCGCATTAATGAAGTAGCTGATCTCAAACCCCTCTGTGACTGAGGTCATGTGTTATAGGGTACCTGTGCTACCGGCTGCTTGCAGGTTCAGCTCTTCAGCAATAGAATAAGACCCTTATTTGCAGTAATAGTGTTTTTCTCAGTGTCCACTGTGTGCTAAGCTTTGCCGTACTGCCATTCTTAATAAGTATCGAGCATCCAGAATAGGCACGTATTCTTGTTATCTTCATTGTACAGATACAGGAACTGGGAATTGTCAGAGCTGGCATCCAGATGGAGTCCTCTCTGCCCCAAAGTTTTTACCCATTCTTTGATCTTGTCTTCCACCCTCAGCTTAGCCTGCCTAGTAACAGGACAGTGTATTTCAGATGCCGTCAGCTTCTCCTTGGCCAGCCGGGTGATCCTGTTACTTTTCGCTTCCTCTCTGGATTGTCTGATTCTTCAGTCCTGAGGAAGGACCAACTAGTTTCACCTCTACCTCCGCCCTTCCCCCTTCAGCTCACCCTGTCACTTTCCTTCCCAGCTGACCATGATTAGATAGAGCCATCGTGGCTTCGATGTGACTTCTCAGGGATCTGCGATCACTGTGGGCTAAGAGACTTTCTCCCTGGTAGGTGGTGAGGTTTTAAGTTCAAGGACAAGTTCTCAGTCTGTCTTTTGACTGAGTTAAATGAGTCAGCAGTCAGCATCAATAGGGTTTCTTGTATTGGGTAGTCTCCTCACCTCAATTCTCCTCTAGGTTCCTAGACTCTAAAATTCTTCCTTAATGAGGAGGTGTCTCTCTGCTGGCAGGTAGATGCTATGGTAGAAAAATGTTGGAAAAAGCCATCCTGTTGGCTTGGTAACTGGCCTCTAAAGTATAATCAGGTGACTCATCAGCATTGTGGCTACCTGCTGCACTCTCTAGAGGACAGAGTTGTGACTTTGTAGGTTCTTTTCTTCCCATCTTGTGTTTATGGAAGTTTGTGCATCAAAGCTGTGTAGAACCAGAGCTCTTAAAACCATTCCACACAGGAATTAGCCCCAGCCTGGACTTTGGAGCAGAGTTGACACCAAGAAAGATCAGAGGTCTGGGCTCCTGGGAGCTTGGCTATTGTTCTGTGATCAGGCTGCCTTTATGTTAAGGAACGCTAGGCTTCATAATTAATACACATGTTCTTAGAATTTTCAGTGGTAGGCGTCTGCTTGTGCCAAGCTTGGGGCATTGTGATTTCACAGGATTCTGCCCCTAGCCTTAATAACATTCAACAGAATCAACATTCTTCCCCTGTCCTGTAAAACTTGGTGAGATGAAGTACCTGCTCCCAGTCTAATAGTGTGGAACTGGGATTTGACCCCAAAATTATTTATTTCTCAGATCAGTGCTTTCTTGCAGTTTTGAAAACAGAGACAAGCTTCACTTGATAAAGAACATGCGTTAGTTTTCTGCTATGAGAAATATGTGACATAATCAGCTTAAAGGAGGGCAGGTTTATTATGGTTTTGGGGATCATAGGTTCAGTTCCTGTTACTTCAGACTTGTGGCTACGCCATACATTATTGTGGTAAAAGCCTGCACTTCATGCTGGCCAGTAGACACAAGGTAGGGACTAGAGTTCTAAGACCTCTCTCTAGCATCAAGTCTTCCAACTGCACCCTACCTCAGGGTTCCAGCATCTCCTGCTAGCACCCCACAGACTGTCATCCAAGCCTTTAGCACAGGAGCCTCTGAGAGACATTGCAGATCTGAGCTATGATAGCACATTAATATGGGGATCGATAGTGTGTGCTTTTATCAATTCTTGTGTACATTTCTTTCCTAGTGTGCAGGATCAAGACAAAAAACTTCAATATTTATGGACGACGTGTCAGAAGTTGCCACCACAAAATTTTGTTAACTTTAGGTATGTGTTTGAGTTTGCTGTGTGCTAAGCATCATAGTCAAAAGCTGCCAGGGTGGGAAAGGGTTGTCTTTAAGGTTACAATCCATCATTGAGGGAGGCCAAGACAGGACTCTGGCAGGAACCTGGAGGCACAAAGGAAGGAGAGACTATGGAAGACACTGTGTTATACCTACTCCCAGCCTTACTCTTTAGCTGTCACGTAGCCTGGGCCAACCTACCCAAGGATGACACTATCTGCAGTAGGCTGGGCCTGCCTACATTAGTCATTAATCAAGAAAAAGCACCACAGACATGCCCACAGGCCAGTCCGGTAGATGCTTTTCCCCAGTTATTACCTCTTCCCAGGTATGTCAGGTTGACATCAAATTAGCCTTCAGAGTGTATATGATTCTATAAATGAAGGTGCAGTGACCTTGGAGTAGATATGTTTCTTCCGAGATGACCCTACCTCAAGCATGCTTGGCACATTCAGAAGGCTTTGCAGAATAATACAGAGCTGCTGGGATGGGGTAGGTGTGCCTACCCAGCTGTGTACTGGTGATGCTGATATGTAGATGGTCTGATCATTTCGACACTGCAGCTGTTAGCAGAAACACTGCTATGAGAAGCTTCAGTGGCTGTATATTGTATTTGGAGCCCAAGCTGTCCCTATGTAAATGCAGTTAATCAGTAGTTACTATTTCTGTGCCCTTTTATGTGCTCAAGTCACTGTACAGTGGAGATTATATTTCAGTATGTTATTAAATAATGTCTTTAAGAAAACTTCCCATGGGCAAACTTCTGGGACTGCTGCTTTCCCTTGGACTTCTACAGCCTGGAAGAGGTGTGGAGGAAAGGTATCCCCAGGGAATTGCCAGTTAAAACCAAGCCAAGGGTCCAGCAAGATGGCTCAGTGGGTAAAGGTCCAACAAGCTGAGTTCCTGGGACCCATGAGAAAGAGGGAGAGAACTGACTCCTGAAGGATGTGTCCTTCTGTCCTCTCCTTGTCTCTCCCCACTTCTCCTCTCTGATACACACATAGGAATAAATGTAGTGTGTGTGTGTGTGTGTGTGTGTGTGTGTGTGTGTATGAGATTTGTTTAAAATTCACTTTGCAGGTGATTTGTGTGAAATGCTACCTGACTTGAGCTTAGTTTTGGTCTTTATCTCAGCTATATCTGATACTCCCTCTCCCCACTTGAAGGATTGGCTTTGCCTTGCGAGCTGCTAGTTGATAAAGTATAACATACCTTGTCAGATGGCAGATAATGGGAATATGTTTGGTGCGATGTGGCATCTCAGTTACAGATCTTAGCATGTTGGTGTTTGATCTTTTGGTTTCTTTTTTTTCCTCCATAACCTTTGCTTTTTTTTTTTTTTTTTTTTTTAAATAATGAAGGGCATTTTGATGGTCCCAAGTTCAGAAAGATACACATTGAACAATCTCTTGTCCCTAGCCATCTAGTTCTTCTGAGATACAAAATACAGAATATATAGTTTCTTCAGTATCTTTCCACTCTACAAGAGCCTCTGTGTGTGTGCGTGTTTGTGTGTGTACATGCATGTGTGTGCCCATGTGCAAGTACATTCAGAATACATATTTTTTCTCTATTGCCCACTTTAAAAATAACATTTTCTTGTTTGAGAATTTCATATACACACACACACACACACAATGCATTGTGGTTATACCCACCTCATTCCCACCTCCATCTTCTCCTGAACCCACTTTTGTTTTTAAGCTGGATGATTGTGTACATGGTGCATGTAATCTCTCCATTGCCTACTTTGCTCCATATCTTTGCTTACTCTATCCTGGAGAGTTTTTGATATCACTACATGATTTTTTGTGTTTGCATTGTACTCTACTATAGATCAAGGCAGCCTGAACTTTACCTAGCCTGTTCTTGTGGATGGACACCTTGGTTGTTCATAATGGCTCATTTTTATACTGCTTAGCTTATAACAGCATATGCAGTAATTGGATATTTTCATAATTAAAATAAGTGTTTTCAAATACAGTTTCATTTTTTTAAAACTACTTTTTATTAAGCATATATTAAGCCTACTGTTAATCATGGTATAATTAATATGGGGTAAAGGAAAGACTATAAAGGAAAAATAAGCTAGAAATAGATATGGTTAAATCGATGTGATGATGTTGGTCATGTTTTCTCCCTCGGAGCCTTCAATAGCCTGTTTTGAATAAAGTGCGCGAGAAGTGTGAGCAGCACTGTCCATGAGCTGGGTCCCAGTTTAGCGACAGCCTGTAGTAAGCACCTGAGCCACCTGTGCCAAACTAGGCAGGCAGCCCAGGGACACTCGTAGTGTTTCGGTGATGCTCCTGCCCTTCTGTTTTGTCTCCTAGGTATTTAATCAAGTTCCTTGCAAAGCTTGCCCAGACCAGTGATGTTAATAAAATGACTCCTAGCAACATTGCCATTGTGCTGGGCCCTAACCTGTTGTGGGCCAAACAAGAAGGGTAAGTGATTCTTCTTCACCTCATGCCTAAGCTTCTCCTTCCTGGCAATTAGCATGGGTAGCAGTAGAGTTCAAAAGACACACTCAGACTGTAGGTGACTTCAGGGTGTTCCAAAGTTGCCTTTTCATCCAGCTGGTGTTTTAAGGACACAGCTGTGAACTCGGTGTTGTCTCTGCGCAGCACACACAGAGACAGACATTGTTCCTGTCCTAAGAGAGCCTCATTCCTGAGCAATCAAACAGCCCGTGTGGTTAAAAGCTAGACACACATCTATGTGCATGCAATACAAGGGGGACAGACCTGTGCCCCAAGCCCTTAAGTGTCTGTAGCTGTGCCTGAGAATTAACTGACATAAAATAAATTGACAGAAGAAAAACCTACAGGTTTCTGCATGAAATAGGAAGTGCTGCTAGCTGAGCAGTGTGGTAGTTATGAGCATGTGGCGAGGTGGATTTAGGCTGGACAGTTGAGTGTAGGGACGTGCTAGGAAGATATGGATTGGCCCAACAGTTTATGTGTACAGATTGGCCCTGTCAGCCTGTCATGGGTGGCAAAAATGTTTCTTTTCTTTGATGTGGGGAAGGTGTTCTTCACGAGGTTATCTCCTGCCCTGGGAAAGGAAAAGAAAGCCAGAGCTCCCTCTAGCATCTGTGTTTTCCACGTGCTTTAACCTCAGAATAGCCCTGTACCTCAGGGGTACACATTAGGGAATCCTGTTCAGCCCTTTCACGTTGGCAGTGTAGGTGAACTGATGTGGCAGACTGAGGAGGCTGACGAGCACCCGCCTCAGGGAGCAGCACATGTTCACCTTAGTGAAGGAATAGTTTCCTGCCCCTGGCACTGAGACCAGGGAAAGCCCCATAGGCAGGCAGAGCATGGTGTCTGCCCTTTGAGGATGGCCCTGGGTAACTGGAAAATGCCTCAGATCAGAGGCAGGCTATGAAGGGCCTGTGCGTGCTGCTGGCTTGTTTGGAACTTTCTTTCCTGGGTCCTTTGGGAATTGTCAAGGTTCCTGCTGTGTTTTTAATCTAAAATGTTCCTCATGGGCTCATTTTAAACATTTATTTCCCACTCATGGCACTGTTTTGTGGGGTTTCAGAGCTATTGAGAAATGGGGCATGCCTGGTGGAGGTAGGTCTCTAGGGGTTGCCTTTGAAGGTGATGCCTGCCCCTGGTTCCTGCTGCTGGTTCTCCTCCATATGAACATCCTCCACATAAACAGTTCTGACTGCCGTGACAGTTCTTTCACCTTGGTATAATGGAAACCATGAGCCAAAACAAACCTCTGCTTCCTTAAGCTCTTCTGTCACAGCGGTGTGGAAGTAACTGATACGATCCTAAGCAGAGCGACCTCACAGGGCTGCATTTAGGAAGCTTTTGCTGGCATTGAGCAGTGTGGGTTAAGTAGAATAGGTGGACACAAGAGATCAGCTGGAGAGCAGGTTGTCATCTGCAGATGGTCTTTGTCCTCACACATCATCTTGTGCAGTAAGTGTTATTCCCAGATCCATAGACGAGGATGCTGAGTCTGAGGAGAGCCAGTCTTTTTGCCCAGGGCTACAGGGCAGGGCAGTGGTGGGGTTCAGACACTGGTCAGAGTCTGTGTCCTTACCCGTCACTGCATCATTGCTGCTGGCCTGCTTTGCAAAGACACAGTTCAAATCAGTCATTCCCTTGCTCATGTGTGCCCAGTCTTGTTTTGAAAAATAGTTGTCAGCATACAGTGTAATAAAGCAAAACTACAAATAAGTAGGAAAACAGGCTAACTGCAGAGATCATAGAGCAGATAAACCCCGACCAAAACACCAACATAGAAAGTGATGCAGCTGATTAACTCTGGGGGCACGAAGAATGTTCAAAGGAAAAAGCAAACTTCAAAAAACAGTGTGGCTCAGTTGGTTAAAAGTCAGTACATTTAACAGTAGTAGACACACTTTGTAACACCCAGAAACTTGTCAGGAAATGCCGTAAACAAAGGCTAGGAAGGAGCTCCAAAATTCTGCAAAAGGCCTGAAAGGAAGCTTTGCGAATAATCAGCAGAGTCTCTTTAAAAAGGGTCACTGGAATAGAATGCACGTGGACAGTCTCCCAGTCTGGTGGGGCACTTGGGCATGAAAGCTGATCAGAATCCTCAGTGAGGAAGGGGAAAGGGTAATTTGCCAGCAGAGCTTGCATTGTGCTGGAATTCAAAAGAATCTGTAAGTTTTGCTTAGTTAGAAAATGGGTGATACTGTCTGATAGGGGCTGAGGTTAAAGTGGCACTAAGACAGGAGAGGTTGGTTTGAGGCAGTCAGACCTGAGAAAGTTTCTAGGAATCCAGTTTCGATTCCTAAATCAGGCCCCTGTGACTCAGATTTTTCATATGGTAACAGCTACCTGAGAGAACAGCTCAAAAGTAGAAAGGGTTTATTTAGGCTCCTGGTCTCAGGTATCAGCTGCTTCCATGGCTGTGAGCATCTGACAAGGCAGAAAGTGTCACCACTTCGCACTGGCCAGGATGCAGAGAACCAGAGAGAAAAGGACCAGAAGTCTTTAAAGGCACTGTTGATAAAATTCCTTCCTCAAGGTGTAAAGCAGCGTCTGTCTCTTCTCCTGATGTCCCAGCAACAAACCGAGGCTTGGTTCTGCCACAGTGCATTCTGGGGAACCAGTGAATTATTGGGCTTCCTTACAGAGCCTCGGTGCAGTGATTACTTACAGGGGTGTGGGCACTCCTGCCCCAACTGGCTGCATCTGGAAAGCCTTACTGAACAGAGATGAGGGTTTCCCTCGTAGATGGCTCCAACACTGGTCTTCCTCAGCCTGTATAATGCTCCACACCCCACCCCACCCCAGGGCACTTGGTCAAGTAGGTCCAGGTGGGTCAAGAGCAGCTAGATACTCAGGTGAGTATCTCATGCCTTGATCTACCCTTCTGTGCAGGACTGTACACCATCATCAACACACCCTGCTGGGTTGATCTTTTGCCAGGGTGAGGGTGGGGGCAGCTGAACTCACCAAGATGGATGTTGCTTAACTCATGACCAGCTCCCTCCGTGCCCCAACTCCTCGTAATGCCATCAAATTATGAATCCATTGATTAGGTCAGAGCCCTTATTTTCCAGTCCCTCTCCAAGATTGAATCCACTGCTTAGGAACCAAGTCTTAAATACTTGGGGACACTTTATGTCTAAACTGTAACAGCTTCATAACATATGAAAATCAATTTAGGTCTTTTGAGAACCTAAGGCTTTGTGGGTGCATTGTAACCTCCAGGCACATTGCAAGTGGTTTGCTTTGGTAATATTTTGCTTAAGATGTTTGGTGGCAGTGATAGTGACTGTATTTTTTTTCTTGAACCCTAGAAACAAACCCTTTCAGCATCTGGACTATTATCTTGAACCAAAACATATATATGTATGTTGCCCTGCCATGACAAGGCAGGGGCTATGAGGATATTTAGAATCCATGTGCTTGGTGACATCATGGGCAGTAGTAGTTTGGGATGATCTTGGGTCTGCCTATCAGGTGTGTGTGCTACTGTTACAGTGTGGAAATGCAAGCCCTCTTCCAGCCAATTTCAAACCCAGCTCTGCCCTGGTGCCCGCCCATTGGACACAGCAGTGGTTACCACTCTGCTGGGGAAGGATTGATAGTAGTTGGATAATTTTTCCTCTTGGGCCATTACAGACAAACTCATAGGATAGGGCCTGTGGGTTTAAATTTTGTATCTGTGTATAAGTATTTTACCCATCAGCAATCTTTGAGATGCCTTGGCAGCCTGCAGAAATGAGACTGCCACGGTGGAGAATTTTAATTATGTAAATTTCCTTGCAGAACACTGGCTGAAATAGCAGCTGCCACATCTGTCCACGTGGTCGCGGTAATTGAACCTATCATCCAGCATGCAGATTGGTTCTTCCCTGGAGGTAATCATGGTTCCAGACTCACTTTTTTTTTATTGATTTTTATTAAGCTCTACATTTTTCTCTGCTCCCCTCCCTGCCTTTCCCCTCCCCCAAGGTCCCCATGCTCCCAATTTACTCAGGAGATCTTGTCTTTTTCTACTTCCCATGTAGATTAGATCTATGTAAGTCTCTCTTTTTTTATTTTTATTTTTTTGGTTTTTCGAGACAGGATTTCTCTGTGGTTTTGGAGCCTGTCCTGGAACTAGCTCTCGTAGACCAGGCTGGTCTCGAACTCACAGAGATCCGCCTGCCTCTGCCTCCCGAGTGCTGGGATTAAAGGCGTGCACCACCACCGCCCGGCTGTAAGTCTCTCTTAAGTGCCCTCATTGTTGTCTAAGTTCTCTGGGATTGTGGTCTGTAGGCTTGTTTTCTTTGTTTTATGTTTAAAAACCACCACCTATGAGTGCCGGGCGGTGGTGGCGCACGCCTTTAATCCCAGCACTCGGGAGGCAGAGGCAGGCGGATCTCTGTGAGTTCGAGACCAGCCTGGTCTACGAGAGCTAGTTCCAGGACAGGTTCCAAAACCACAGAGAAACCCTGTCTCGAAAAACCAAAAAAAAAAAAAAAGACCACCTATGAGTGAGTACATGTGATAATTGTCTTTCTGTGTCTGAGTTACCTCACTCAAAATAATGTTTTCTAGATCCATCCATTTTCCTGCAAAATTCAAGATGTCGTTTCTGCTGTGTAGTACTCCATTGTGTAAATATACCACATTTTCTTTATCCATTCTTTGATTGAGGAGCATTTAGGTTGTTTCCAGGTTCTGGTTATGACAAACAACGCTGCTACGAACATAGCTGAGCACATGTCCTTGTGGCGCGATTGAGCATCCTTTGGATATACACCCAAAAGTGGTATTACTGGGTCTTGAGGAAGGTTGTTTCCTAATTTTCTGAGAAATAGCCACACTGACATCCAAAGGGGTTATATCAACTTGCATTTCCACCAGCAAATGCAGGAGTGTTCCCTTTACCCCACAACCTCTCCAGCATAAATTGTCATCAGTGTTTTTGATCTTGGTCATTCTTACAGGTGTAAGATGGAATCTCAGAGTTGTTTTGATTTGCATTTCTCTGATGACTAAGGATGTTGAACATTTGCTTAAGTGTCTCTTTCAGCCATTTTAGATTCCTCTGTTGAGAGTTTTCTGTTTAGGTCTGTACTCCATTTTTTTTTTTTTTAATTGGATTATGTGTTCTTTTGGTGACCAATTTCTTGAGTTCTTTGTATATTTTGGAGATCGGACCTCTGTCTGATGTGGGGTTAGTGAAGATCTTTTCCCATTCTGTGGGCTGTCATTTTGTCTTGTTGACCATGTCCTTTGCTTTACAGAAGCTTTTCAGTTTTAGGAGGTCCCATTTATTAATTGTTTCTCTCAGTGTCTATGCTGCTGGGGCTATATTCAGGAAGTGGTCTCCTGTGCCAATGCATTCAAGTGTATTTCCAACTTTTTCTTCTATGAGGTTCAGTGTGGCTGGCTTTATGTTGAGGTCTTTGATCCATTTGGACTTGAGTTTTGTGCCTGGTGATAGATACGGGTCTGTTTTCATTCTTCTACAGTATATCACATTTTTAAAAAGAAGAAAACCTGTTGATGATTATGTAATTGGTTTCACTTTCTCACACTGCTTTGGATTTTATTCATGGGTATTTACATTTTGATATAATGGTAATTGTATTATTTTCCGTTTCCTTTAACTTCACTAAAACATTCACACAGTATATATTAAATGCTTATTCGTTGCTATGATTGCATACTGTCTTCTCTGAAGGAACCTGGGTTCCCTGAGAAGGCAACCACATAGATAAAATAAACTTAAAATATATAGCAAATTAAGATATTGGAGAGAGAAAGGTTTGACAAAGTTGGATGCTGGGAAAAGGGAACCAGGATCTGTTTTCAGGGGTGGGTGATACTGACTGCCCAGAGGCCCTTCCCTGAGAACAAGGTTTCTTCTTGACTCTACCTGCATAGTTGTTTGGTTTGTGCAAAGATACAAAGTAAAGCAGGCAAGGCTAGGGCTGATTGGACCTGGTCTGTGAAGTCAGAGAGCTACATTTTCATTCTGTAGCTGGTCAGTTTTCCAGTTTCTCTTGTTGCAGTCCTGGGATCCACGAGGTTCCCATGGCTTCCTCTTCAGGAACTGGTTACATATGTGTTGAGTCCACGTGTCCCAGCCCTGCTTTTCTGAATGCAGCCCAGCTGCCCAGTCCACTGCAGTGTAAGCTCCTGATGCCAGGGCTGGGCTCAGTTCTTCTCTTCTGTCTTCCTGTCCTCAAGAATCACTCATTGCAGTTACTTAGCGAAGATGAGTAGGAGACTGAAGATCGACATGCTGCCTGGGATTTCCTTCAAGAAAATGTTTCTTGGAAAAAAAAAAAAACACGCCAAAGACATTGAGCATTTGATGATGCTTTTCGTTCCTATTTTATATCAAAGTACTGCTCTGTCCCTTTTTAAATGGTTCAGTAAGTTCTCCGTGGTCCTTGTTGCCTTCTGAACTCTCGGATTTCTCTTAGAGCAGTAGAAGTGTGTGCTCAGATGGCCTTTCTCGGCCTGCCTCCCACTGGGGTCAGGATCTGTTTTTCAGATCAGAGTGCTTGAGCTGCCCTTGTGGAATATGGAGACTGTCACTCCGCTGGGGTGTTGGAGAGCTTCCCCTCTGTGCCAAGTCTCACATTTATTTATCTCTCTTATGACAGAGATAGAATTCAATGTATCAGAAGCATTTGTTCCTCTTGCTACCCCAAATTCTAATCACTCAACCCACACTGGAAATGACTCTGACTCGGGCACTCTGGAGAGGAAGCGACCAGCCAGCATGGCAGTGATGGAAGGGGACTTGGTGAAGAAGGAGAGGTACGTGTGGAGTTGTCACTTCCACAGAGGTAGTAGTTATCGTGTCGGAGGACATTTGACCCATGTATCCCGTACTGGCTTACTGACCCCCTGTGTAATTCTGCCTTACAAAGTCTAGATAATTCAGAAACCACACTGTCAGTCTCTGCAGGTGTTAATCTGACCACAAAGTGTGTGTGTGGGGGGGATGTCTGTTAACATCCATGCCTTGTGCATTAGGCTTTATTTGATGCCCTATGTGCCCCATAATGAAATGGCATCACACATATTTGATGTATTTGAGTGTTAGGAAACAAGAGAAAAGAAACATAACACATGTGGATTTTGGCTGAGCATCATATAAGGATAACCACATTTCCCAGTGAGCTGTGAAGAAGCATATTTTTGACATTACTTGGCCTTGCTTTATTTGCTAACTGCTGAATCTAACATTGAGCTGGAGAGGCCCCAGAATTTGACAGTTCTAGAGGGGGAAAACATATGTTTTAAACTTAGAGGCAGCATCTTTCCATCGTATTGTCTATGGACAATTTATGAGATGTTCAGTGCTAATTTAGACCATATATGATTCTCGCCTTTAGAGAGCAACTTACAGTAGCTCCCCATAGGAGCTGTGTTAAGCAACTTACAGTAGCTCCCCATAAGAGCTGTGTTAAGCAGCACACCGTCTTCATCCAGGGTCATCGGGCTGAGTCTCACAGTGACCTTCTCTTATTCAAGACAGCTTTACTTCCCTGGTCTCTCTCTGAAATAAATCCACCATCATCGTTCCCTGGTGGCCTAGTAGAACAGATAGTCCCCTATTTCAAGTTTCGGCATTACAAGACTCACTAGCCATGACACACCATTCTCAGCTGTCTGCTTTGTATATTCTCCAGTAAACATCAGTTAATGGATTCCCGTATCTTTTACTTTTCCAAACTTAAAAAAAAAAGGTTTTGAAGTCTATGCATTAATGGTCTTGAATGAAGAGTGTCTTCCTTCTGCCCCATCCTCCGGATGCCACCCTCCCAAAAACAACTAATTTTTCCAGCCATACATAGCTTTCGGCTGTTTCCTCATGTGTACACGTGAATGTTTCTGTATCCCATGCAAGCTGAGAAGCAGTGTGGTGTGTTCTTGCCAGCACTGGTATGCTTCTGGGCTTGGCTTCCACCTCTTTCTCACACTCAGGTTTGAGGTGGGAATCAGGTAGGAGGGAAACTGACACAGAACATCGCGTTACTCCACATGAGACCTGCCTGTTTGCTCTCAGCTGTATACACCAACCTGATCAGTGTGAGGCGCTGGCTTTGCTGGGGCATAAAGCCAGATCCAAGCGCTCACTTTGGTAACTGGGATGACCACTGATACAACCTTGCCACCTAACTGCATGCTGGGGAATGTGGGCGGCCGTCCTGTTTGTGGTTTTAACCTGTGAGGACCAGCGGGCTTCTGTCTCTTTAGTTGGCTTGCGTGGTGTGCTGATTATTTCTTCTCTCTGTGTAGCTTTGGTGTGAAGCTTATGGACTTCCAGGCTCATCGGCGGGGTGGCACTCTAAATAGAAAGCATATATCCCCTGCTTTCCAGCCACCACTCCCGCCCACAGATGGCAACACCTTGGCTCCAGCAGGTCCAGAGCCCTCATCTCAGAGCTCTAGGGCTGACAGCAGCTCAGGGGGTGGGCCTGTCCCCTCTTCTGCGGGCATATTGGAGCAGGGGCTGAGCCCAGGTGACAGCAGGTAAGGAGCCCACTTCTGCTGGCAGTCAAGGCTAGATACCCCTCCCTTCTGCCAGGTGGCAGTCTTTGGTGTGGTAGCCATGCCCAGATAATGAATCAGATTTGATTTCATGCCTTTGGTTAGAGGGGAGAAAAGATTGCAATTTGCTTGTTTGCTTTTCTGTTTTCAGAGAAAAGCAATACTTGCTTGTGTGCTCTGGTGCTGCAGAGTAGAGACTAACAGGTGTCTAACGGTGTGCTCAGCCTCTTCAGTGCGCAGCTGTCGGTGTTCACGTGCACTCTGCCTGTTGTCACTCAGGGTGCTAGCTAAGAAGCATTTGGAAGCAGTGAGCTAGCTGAGTCACAGTGTTCTTGGCATTTGTCATCCATCCTCGCATTCAGTAATTACATTCAGTTGCACAGATTCACCAAGTAGCTGCTGCTGCACCAGGCTGCCAGCACACTGGGTGACTAAGGGTTCCTCCACCACTCAGGGCTTTCAGTCATACAGGGAGCTGACACATGGGTTCAAGGAAGAAAACAAAGTACCATGTCTCCTTAAAAGGCCTGTTCAGTCAGTCACTTGAAATTTTGACAAGCCACTTGGAATTGGGCTTCACAGTAAATCACTTTTAGGAGGAGACCTTCATTCTGCTGCTGTTACTCAGTTCACCGTGCCGATCAGGCAGAGACCACAGTTTTCTCTGGTTCAGAACTGATGGCTGGCTGTGTAGAAGATGAGCCATGCCAGAGAGTGCATTTTTAAATTGTCACTGTTTTTGTCCTCATCTTTGGCCAGCCACCACAGTGCCAAATGATCATATATAAGGTGAAATGAGTATGCACAAAACAAAACCACTTACCCATGCATAGTTTACCACACTCGGGTTCATTTTCCCTGGAGAACCTCTCATTGCATCTTTTGGTTGAGGGAAGTGAAGTTGTTGATAAGATAGGAATATACCTGGTCCTGGTGGTACAGCCCATAATCCCAGTTCCTTGGGTGGCAGAAGGATCACAAGTTCAAGGCCAGTCTAGGTAATGGTGAGACCTTGTCTCAAACATGGCAGACAGCGTCAGAGAGAAACAGAAGCACAGGATAGGACTCTTATTCTCTTACCATAGTTGGACCCAGTGCTTCTGTGCATTCCTGAGTTCTCCTCCATTCCCATAATCTAGGGAAGTTCATCTCTTAGTCAAGAAATCTGAAGCTTTGCCCTCGGCCAGCTCTATGTATGTGTCATAGATGCCGGGCTGGCTTGTTCGTGACCCCTCCTCCATACATGGCTTGGCTTTAGGGGATATTTTTTTGTGTCAGAAAGAGAGTATAAGCAAATGCACGCATCTTCATTTCCTCGTGACACTGTTTGTTTAGCCGAAGCTAAAGAAGAAAGTAGCTAGTCTTTACTGCGGGGGGAGTGGAATGCTAGCCATCAGTCTCCTCTTTGTTTCTTATGCTGAGATATTTCTCTGCATTTTTCACATCTGCCCTTTGGTGACCTTGACAAAATGACTGTAATATTTGGTATAAAAAGTCGTGACCCAGGAAGTAGGAAGCCCGAATTGACCCTCCCCTGTTGCTGTCAGCTTTAGGCTGAGTCATCGAGCAACTTCTCAGAATTTCTCTTCTCTCGATCCAGACGATGTGACTTAAGCCCTTCTTAATCACAGTGTCACTTTGCAGTGTTCATTTTGTACAATAGCTAACAAAAACCCCAAGCCTTGTTTTCTTAAAATAGCGCCCAGTTTAAGTACGTGCAGAACAGAACTTGAGGTTTCCTGTGGGTGGTCTGAAGTGACTGGCCTTAATTTCTGTGGCAGAGTAGCTGAAACTTAGTCTGTTGCAGGGAATCTCAAAATGTCTAGTCTCTGAGTAATTATCAGCTTACTAGCCCAATACAAGCTATTGAAAATTTCAAATAACCATCATCTTCCTGGGTTCTGGTATCCACAGATTCAGCTGACTGGTTCAGATAATTAAAAAAACAAAAACAAAAACAAAACAAAAAACTGTTTCTATAGAGCTGGAGAGATGGCTCAGTGGTTTAAATTACTTGGTGCTCTTTCAAATGACCAGAGTTGAGGTCTCAGCACCCACAGGCTTGCAACCACCTGTAACTCTAGTCTTCTAGCTTCTCCAAGCACCTGTATGTGCACACACACACCTTTTTCTTGTTTGTTTGTTTTTGTTTGTTTGTTTTTTGAGACAGGGTTTCTCTGTGTTTCTTTGGGGCCTGTCCTGGAACTTGGGTTGCCCTCAAACTCTCAGAGATCCACCTGCCTCTGCCTCCTGAGTGCTGGGATTAAAGGTGTGAACCACCACCACCCAGCTCACACAATCTTAGAAACAAAGAAACCACTGTATCAAACATTTTGTTTGCCATTCTCCAGACATTCCCGTAGCTCTTCCACTTTCTTACTAATTATGAGAGTTGACTTAAGGTACACAGAAAGGTGCCGACAGGTTCTGATGCCTTTTTACATACAGGGCGTGAGCATCCTTGAATTTTGGTATCTGTAGGAAGTCCCGGGACTTCCCACCCCAAACCCCGTACCAAGGAACAACTGTTCTATGGAGTGCTTAGCTGGTCTATCAGGGAATGCCTGAGATCTAACTTCACCTTTATCCTCTCAGCCCTCCAAAACCCAAAGACGCTGCATCTGCAGCTGTCCCTGCACCAGGAAGAAACAACAACCAGGCGACCACAGGCCCAAGCCAGGCCCAGGCAGGTGGCGGCTCCCATCAGCTCTCGGCGGGCGCACCTCACAGTGCAGCTGGTCCCAGTCCTCACACTGTGCGGCGAGGTAAGTGACCTGCACTCCCTGTGCTTGGGGGGGGGGGGGGTGGAAGAACTTCTGTAATTACTCCAGAGAGTTGGTGATGAAAGCCCTAAGAAATCTTTTTCATGACTGTTACCAAATAGCAAGCAGGAAAATCAGTCGTTAAAGAGGGAAAACATGGAAGAAACTGAAGAAAATAGAGAAACGAAATACAGGAACGCTAAAGCTTAACAGCAGGAAGAGGACTCTACAGTCACTCCTGGGTCTCTAGGGGTTTGGGGCCCCAAGTCTTGCTGTGATTGGGAGCCACTGCAGCCTCTCTGCTTCCAAACTTTGTGAACTGGAGCTTCAGGGCACAGGGTTTTCTGGTCTTGGAGTAACATAATCTAAACAGTTTCCATCTGTCTCCTTTGCCCTCCTCAACCCAGCAGCCAGGGCCATTGCTTTCAAACACAAAGGAGCTGTGTCACCAAATCCCATCTCTGCCACAGGCACAAGTCATTCTGTCCTGCTGCTCTTTGGTTTTGCTGTGGATATTTGTCAGAGCGTTTTTCTTTCTTCTTTAATCTTCCCAAGCCCCTGGCCACAGTGCACATGTGGAGGTCGAAAGACAGCCTTGAGTGTTGGGCCTCACCTTCCTCCTTGTTTGAAACAGGGTCTCTTGTTTTTCCACTGTGTATGCTGTGCCAGCTGCATGGGAGCTTGTGGGGAGTCTCTTGTCTCCACCTCCCACCCTCCACTGGAGCCATGGCATCCCAGGTGTGCTCCTGTGCCTGGTCCTCACATTTGCATAGCCACTGCTTTACCTGCCTGAGGTGTTGTCCTGGCTACATTTGTCTTGACATGAATTTTTAAATCTTGTTTATTATGCTCTCCAAGATCTTAACGAGCTCAGGTCTTCCCTGTCTGTGCACCTCAGCATCCTGTCCTTATGTGTGTCTGCCACAGCGATGGCACTCAGCAAGCTCGTATGGTCTGGACTCTCGGTACCTCACAGACTAGAAGACCTGGAACTGACCTTCTCCCTTCCCGAGTCACTGTTCTAGTGCTGTGAGGAGACACCATGATCAAGGCAACCCTTATAGATGAAAGCATTTCATTGAGGGCTTGCTTACAGTTCCAAAGGGTTAAGTCCATGAATTCATGGCAGGAAGCAGGCGGGCCTGGTGCTGGAGCAGTAGCGAGAGCTTTACATGTTGATCTACAAGCAATAGATACATAGAGATACATACACTGGATCTGGGGTGGGCTTTGAGGTTTAAAGAGCCCACCTCCAATGACATACCACCCCTACCAAGGCCACACCTCCTAATCTTTCAAACAGTTCCACTAACTGGTGACTAAGCATTCAAACACATGAGCCTGTGGGAACCTTTTTCATTCAAAACACCACAATCCCTGATGCTGAACCTTTGTTGATATCTGGAGCTGGTTTTGGTTGTCTCAAAAGGAAAGAGGTTGCATATATTTAGGGGACAAAGGCCATGGATGCTACTAAGCAACCATAGTGTACAGTCTTCTGAAGTAATGTGCAGCCCATCTGTTAGTGGTGCTGAAGTGGAGGAACCGTAGTCTAGAGAGGAATAAGTTTCAAAAGAGATGTACCAGGGAAGCCACACCTCTTACTCCAGGTCAAGCTAGTTAAATTCCATGTTGATGGGGTTGCCCTGAGTTCCCTAGCAGTGCTTACTAGAGTGTAAAAGATCCGCACCTTACAGGGTCTTGTAATGTGGCTATCAAGAGACAGGGAATTTGTCATAGCAAGGGTCACATGTGTGAAACATATGCTTCTGAGTTTTGTGTGTGTGTGTGTGTGTGCGCGCGCACGTGCATGTTTACATCTCCCTGAAATTAAGACTAGGGAAAGACAGTCCTTTACCATTGGAAACCCTTCAGGTAGGAGGGATGAGGAGGGTGTAAACATGATACAGCAGGGAAGTCACACCTCGGGACCGCCAGGATGACTGGGTGTTAGGACTGAGACTATCTGACTTGTAAAGGGAAGAGATTTCTTTGGGATTTTAGTCTTGGAGGCTGGGAAATCCAATGATAACATGATGCCAGCCTCTGCTCAGCATATGGTGAGGGCACTGTGCAAAGCAGATGGGAGGGGGGGCTTCAGAAGAGAGCTGGGGAGCCAGACTCCTACCCTGGAGCACCTATTCCCTCCAGAAAGGCAAGGAGCCATTCATGAGGCTCCTCCCCAGGCCTCCCACTAGGCCTTGCCTCCCAACACCAACACACAGCCTGGGGGCAGGGCACTGAAGTCATAGCACTAGGCCTGTGATAATATCGCATAGACTCTTGTACACATGCTCATGGGAGTGTGCATATCAGCCCTCGGGAGAGACAGATTAGGAGAAAAGAGGAGCCACTGTACTTCCAGAGAGGCTGCGGCACTTTGTTCAGGGTCAGGCCATTAGAAAAACGCACAGCAACAGTGAGAACCTCTTCCCTTACTAGATCTTAGTTCTTCAGCTGATGCCTTAACTGTATGTGTTCAGCATGGGAGATGCTCACACTCAGGCATGTGTGCTGCAAGGGCTCCAGGAGCAGCAGCCAGGCCACTCTGCTTGATTGCTCTGTACCCTTTCTTTCTGGCCATGCTCTTGTCATTTGATCCTCACATGCAAGGGTAAGCATGTGTCTCCAGCACCATACTGTAATGGGGAACATGGGAGGCGCAGGACTGACTGCTTGGGAGAGGCATCCAGACTCTCCCAAGGTGAGTAGGTTAGGAAGGGTTGGAATGTTTTCCCCACAAAGCCAGTTAATGAAGCAGGGCAGCTAAACAGTGGAGCTGCTTGGGATGAGGCGGGTGAGGTGGGGAGATGATGGGCAGTTCACAGGCAGTGTCATCAGAAAGTTTAACTAGACCATTGCAGTGACCCATGGAAGCTCAACTGCAGGAGAGGAATGCAGGAGGTGTCTTTGATGCCACCCTTAATGCAAGGCTGTTGTAGAGGAGGAACAAGGCCTTGGACTCCAAAGTATGTGTTCTGCTTTAGCCTAAAGGTACACACTGGTTATAGGATGCTAGCTTGACCTTTCCTAATGTATCCAGGAGAAATAAAAATATGAGGAGCGGTAAGATATAGGAGGATCAAAAGTGGAGGGGCGTTGCATGTATTAGATTCATTGTTGGTCTCACTGTGTAGCCCAGGCTAGCCTCACACAGCCTAAACACTCCAACCTCAGCTTTCTGGGTGCTGGAATTGCAGATTTTTGCCACTCTCACTCACCTGTGGCATTGTGTATCTATGCTTTTTTAAAGCACTCCACAAATGTTAATGTACATTAACGCATCTTTCAGGCAAGAAGGCAAGCTCCGTACTGGTATGGCTACAGGCCCCCACTTCATCCTTATGCTACCTATCCTAGACTGCTGTCCTTTTCATCTGTCCTGCTTACAGTCTTCCCTACCTGAGCTCAGCTGTAGCTCTGCTTTCAGAAAGTTGTCTCCACAACACCCAGGCCTCCCCACAGGACAGCTACACCTCAGCATGCTAGCGCTTCCACCATGGTCCCAGATAAGACCTTTATTTCTCTAGCCCTTCCTTGGGCCCTGCTGCCCTCTTCTCAGGCTTCCTGTTCTGAGTCTCCTGCGCTGTAAATGTCAGGCATGAATTTCTCTTCAGTGTGAGTTTACAGTTAGTACTGCTTAGAGCAGGAAACCAAACTTTTTTCTTCTTCTCATTGCTTTCATCAACCAGAGTGTAACTGATTCCAGAGAACTTTTCCTTTATAAACTGACTGGTTGTTTCTGAGGGGAAAGGTCTTCTGAATTGCTGGGCTCGGAGTTGTAGGCTAGTTTAGCAGAGCACGCACCACTGGATTCTGGACCCTGTAAATAGGAAGAGAAGCTGTGTGAGAAAGAAGAAAAAGAATCCAGGGAGGCCGCAGGACATAGGTGTGAATCTATTCCATCATTTATTAGGTATGTGATTGCTTAGAAAATAACCAGCCTGCGTTGGGCTTCTTTTCTCCACTCTGGGCCAGTCCCACAGTGAGCCCCTGGGGTGGACATGCCGCGTGTGCAAGCCAGGTGTGCAGCTGAGTGGACCAGTCCCACAGTGAGCTCCTGGGGTGGACATGCAGCGTGTACAAGCCAGGTGTACAGCTGAGGGAGCCCCTGGGTGGACATGCCGCATGTGCAAGCCAGGTGTGCAGCTGAGTGGACCAGTCCCACAGTGAGCCCCTGGGGTGGACATGCCGCGTGTGCAAGCCAGGTGTGCAGCTGAGTGGGCACCGCTTTCTTCTGTCCTCTGATTCCTTCTCCCTGTCTCAGGGTTGTCTGTGTGACTTCAGGAGAAACAGAAACATGTCCAGGGTTCTCCTCTCTGCCCCTCCATCTTCTTCCAGAGTCTGTTCAGATCTCAACTGGTCTCAGAGTAGCTCATGTTAGAGAAACAGCTGCAGGCTTATTTCTAATTAATTCTACCTAGAATGTGTCTGGAATTGGTAGAATTTCCATGAGTAAAAACCAGTCCTACAGCGGTAGAATTATTGCCCATCACGGAGGCCCTGGAGTCAATCCCCAGCAGCCACCCTCCTCACGCCTCCCTTGGGCGGAGTTCTGAGTGGGTGGGCTGCCTCTCTGTTCTTCCCTCCTGGGTTTGTTCCCACACTGAAGTCATGAGGGGACTCTGGAAAAAGGGCCATTGAAGGGCCCACAATTTGCTATTTTATATGGGTGTGTGGCCTCTGTTATACTCAGTTTTCAGTTTTCTTCCTTTTGAACTTGTAAAATGACAGGTCACTAAAGGCCTCTGTATATCATGTACTTAGCTTTTTACATAAATTCCTTATGTTGGACTAGTTTAAGTTTACAGAGAAGTTGTGTTCCCACTTGCACTTGGCCCTGTTACCCCCAGAGTTACCATCCAACATCAGACTGCATTTGCCACAACTCAGACACCAATGACAGCAGTCATTAATTCCACCCTGGGTTCAAATTTTCTATTTTTTCCTAGTGGCCATCTTCCATACCAGTTCCCGCCCAAGAGATTTCCCTGGCACAAGAGTCCAGTTTTTACTTTGGTTTCCATAGCTGTTTGTCAGATGTTCTTGGGGGTGGACTGGTCTAGGGTTTGGGGTTCGCACAGCAGACCCGCTCTTGATGCATGGGGGAAGGCATAAGGGCCTGCTGAGCCGCATCCTCCCTTGCTGACCCTGTTTTCACTCTTCTGTGCAGCTGTGAAGAAACCTGCCCCAGCACCCCCCAAACCAGGAAACCCACCTCCCGGCCACCCTGGTGGGCAGAGCTCCCCAGGCACAGGCACCTCACCAAAGCCAAGCACTCGCAGCCCGTCGCCACCCTCGCAGCAGGCACAGGGCATGCGCCGCTGCTCCAGCAGTCTGCCTCCCATCCAGGCGCCCAACCACCCGCCACCGCAGCCCCCCACACAGCCCCGGCTGGGCGAGCAGGGACCAGAGCCGGACCCCACGCCACCGCAAACCCCCACACCACCCAGCACCCCACCCTTGGCCAAGCAGAATCCCTCGCACAGCGAGACCACACAACCGCATGGAACCCTCCCAAGGCCGCGGCCGGTACCCAAGCCCCGCAACCGGCCTAGCGTGCCGCCACCCCCACACCCTCCCGGTGCCCACACAGGGGATGGCAGCCTCGTGCCCACAGCACCCACCGCCTCCAGAATCGTCACTGGTGAGTAACAAGGGATGCAGTGTTCCCTCAGCCTTCCCTTGATGGCAGTCATTCCCAAGCCAGGTGCAAGTCACATATGCTGGAGCGCAGTCACACCTGCTCTGTCAAGCCGTTTATGGCTGTTTTCATGCCAAGACAGCAGAGCTGAATATCAGTGACACAAATCATAAAGCCTGTCGTTTTCTTCTAGGTGTAAGATTATCTTCATTCACATTCTGGAAAGTATAAATGCGTTTAAGTCTAGATAGAAGGTATTGTACAACATACGCGTGGAGTTCTTAGTGAATTCCTTCTTGGTGATCCATCCTTGAAGATGGGAGGATCGGGAGGGAGCCTCATTTACAAAGCAAGTTCCAGGTCATCCTGGACTTAACTACTTTTCTAAAAGTTAAAAATGCACATACCAAGAGCAGAATTTCAGAAGTGAGTGTAGTAGAAAGCACTATATATGCTAAGTCAGATGCTCTGGGAAGGCAGATCTCCCAAGCAGACCCACACTAGCCTCGAATGGCTTGGCAGGGATGAGTGGAGATTTTTACATCATCCTCTTGGATCTGCCCTGGGCATGGAGTTGATTGTACAGATTGTAGTGCTACTTTGAGGGATGTTTTTATAGATATCCTACAAAACATGATTGTATTATTTTATTATATCAGGAATATTGCTATTCCAGGTATTGGATTTTGCCTTTTAGTTTGAAAAGATAGTGTTCTTTAGTGTTTTTAATGGTCATTTGAACTGTGCAGCATTTCTTAACAGCGGCTTGCTTTTAATCTCAGCAGCCTAGCTGTGGGCTGTCACATGGAAGCATTCTAGTAGAAGCCACTCACTGGACTGCACTCCGGTGCTTCAGCCCTCACAGTGGACTTCTCAGTAGGTGATGACCCAGCCCAGCACTGCACCAGATAACGAGTCAGCTAACTACAGAAAGATTCTTTCCAGGAATAATGCATAGTTTAACATGTTATCAATAGTTAATAACTGTTCCTATGACAGCAGGATGTTTATTTGATTAGCACAAAGCCACATTGGTTTGTTTGCTGTTTGTTTCCCACTAGATGCCCTTCCCAGTGCCCTCACAGGTGGGGAAGGTTTCCAGAACTAAGGTCTGTAACCCCTCAGCAGCTTGAACTGCAGCTGCAAACGCTCCTGCTTAGCCATGTTCTGTGTGTGTGCTTTTGACTTTGTGCTCAGGGTGGCCATGCCGTAGCCATCAGTCAGCCATCCATTCTGTGGCATAGAGTTACGCCTTTTGTCCCATCAGAAGCACTTTTGGCTTTGGTTTGCCCCAAATCTAAGAGGTGGCTGTCCCTAGGCTGAGATCTCAGTTTGAAACCCTCAGTAAGATGCTATGTTGTTCGATTTTTTGGGTTAGCCTCTCCCAGAGTTCTGCTCTTCTTAGTACCATTTCACCTGTCACTGGCCTATCATCGCCCAACAAAGAGGGCCAGGGAACCATCACACAGAAAATTGTACATCCCTGTGTTTTGTGCTTTAATTTTTAATTTTGTATCTTAAATGCAAGGTAACTGCATGGAGCTTCTTAATTGGTGTCTAAAATTCTCAGCCCCCTCCAAACTTCCCCAAATAATCCTCCCCTGAACTCCCTTAAGTCCCTTTGCATTCCAGCGTGCTTACATTTTGCTTTCCTAAGCTGTATGGGCATTTAAGACAATGAGGCTCATCTGATCATCCTTTTGGGCACACAGTGGGCCAGCAGAAGACTCCTGTATGGTACAGTTGCTTTAATCAGAGTCCTTAGCCTTTTGTAGGACGTATACTGAGTGTAAACGATGGAGAAGGATACAGGCATCCGTCTGCTCTTCTCAGGGCCTGGATTAGTCCAGTAGTTGAGTGATTAAACTAAAAGGCTGAGCCTTTTGTTTTGTTTTGTTTGTCTTTTGGGTTTTTGTTTTTGTTTTCTGAGACAGGGTTACTTTGGAGCCTGTCCTGGAACTAGCTCTTGTAGACCAGGCTGGCCTCAAACTCACAGAGATCCGCCTGCCTCTGCCTCCCGAGTGCTGAGATTAAAGGCGTGCGCCACCACCACTGCCTGGCTTAGGCTGAGCCTTTTAACACTTTAATACTATGACACCAAAATTTTACTCAAACCTGTCCTTCTATCTAGACTAGAACGAAGACTGCAAACCAGAATTATGCCTACTCTGTAATACCATAGTCACTTGTGGTATTTTATGCCAACAGATTGTTTTAATTGATTTATCATTCACTATAGTTAGGTGAAATTTTACATTTAAAAATGATCTAAGATGCTACCGATTTGTTTTAATCTTTACTGTAAATTTTCTTAGCACAGGAAATACGTGGCCTCTGTAATTCCCTTTGTATTATTATAGCATTAACATAAAGTTAATCTTAACATCCACTGGCCTACCCTTGGAAATGTACAGAAGGCCAGCATTTGGAATTTAGGAATCCCCTAGCATTGGTCATTTTGTTAGTGACGCTTCCTGGAGATAGCCTATGATTTTGTAGCACAGTCTGTTATGACATGCTTTAGCTTGGAGAACTTTGGAAAGATTCCTGAGACCATCTCACCCATTGAATTATTTAGTTATAAAGAGCTGGGTAGGGCTTAAGGGACTAAGGTGAATGCCAAGCTGACCTAATAGTCCACTCCCCTCTCCAAAGTTCGGGGTTCTGGAAAGCTCTGGAGAAGGGAAGATTTCTCAGTCATTCTCAATGTCAGACTCTCACTGTAACTGCAAAGCAGGAGGATTTTAGCAAAGAGTATTCTAATTCAAACGTTTTAATAATTAATTTAGATGTATGACCTGCCATATTCAGTAAGAACTGAAATTGGAATGTTTAATGGTAAGGAAAAGGCAACTGATTGGCCAAAGCATTTTTGCTACTTTATGATCATATTTGTGCACTAATGGCTGTCACTAACCAGTCACCCTAACCCTGCCTGCCTGCCTGCATCCCTACTAATAGTGCATGCACTAAGGAGGGCTGGCCTTATCCGTGCTTGCTGTCCATTGTTCTAAGTACTAAATGTGTTCACAGACTTGTAACCGGTGGTCCTAGGCTGGCCTCATGACTCCTTCATTTGCATCCCAGCAGGCTTGAGATGTAGTAGACAGAGATGTGCGTTGGAGACATTCTTGGGAAGGCACAAGTGGTAAAGGAATTCAATTAGATGGATTAAGAAAGGTTCCGACAGTCCATAATAGGCAATGGATGAGAGAATGATAGTTATCTATTGTCATGTCACATGCCAGCCTAGGCCTGCTAGGACTCAGAGAGGCAGAGGTTAGGGGTGCCACTTGTTCAGATCTTCATTTATTATAGTTGCGGAAGTCTGCATATCGCCTGCCTTTAATGGGTGCCTTATTCTGTTTTCTGAAGACATCGTGGTCCATAATCTCTTTCACCCTGTGTGGATTTTACCCCAGCATTTTGATTTTCCTTTACATCCCATGTCATTGCCCACATAGTAACATAATATTCACTATTTCACTAGCTACGTGTGCTGTTATGACTGTAGCTAAACATTTGCTGGGCTTCTACTTCTAATTGCAGCTTAATATGTAGACGGCATAGTCATGGGAAGTCATGTATTGAGTGAGAGTGAGTGTAATCTCCCCTTTGACTAGAACAGTGGTTCTCAACCTGTGAGTCACAACCCCCAGACAACCATCAGAAAACAGAGATTGCATTACAACTCATAACAGTAGCAAAATTACAGTTAGGAAGCATCAGCGAAACAATTTTATGGTTGGGGATCACCACAACTGGGAACGGTATTAAAGGGTCTCAGCATCAGGAAGGCTGAGAACCACTGGGCTGGAGTAGTGAGAAACTGACTCTTGTTCACAGACAGAGCTTGGTAAGAGATAGGAGGATCCAGGATGTCAGAACCAAGGACAGAGACCCTGGGCAGTGGCAGTGGTGTTTGATGTTTCACTTTGCATTGTGTTGCTTTTCAGGTGTGTTTGGATCTGATACTTGTACGAGTCATTATCAAAATAGCATTTTTTAAGAAAAGAGTTATAACCTAAAGCACATAATCAAAATTATTTGAGTGAAAATTCTTCTAGATCATACCCTAAACTGTAGCATGCCGGTCCTGCCCACTGGAGGGCCTGTCTCCCAAATAAAAATATTCATTCAGCAAAGAATGGGTCCCATTTGTAGGGGCCCCAAGTTCATTACACTGTTACCTGATGCTCTTTTCTGGATTTCTTGTAATTTATTAAATTATCTGTAATATGAACTTAACTCCAACCAACAAACTTATAGAACAAGCTATATACCGAAAGCATATAAATTCATACCTAGAGATGTGTTGAAGCATTAAGAGAAGAAAAGAAGGCTGTGGGTATGTTCTGAAGTAACCCTTTCCTTTGCTGCAATGAACTGGGTGTTCAAGACTTCAGCCATTCTCTCCTCAGATGATGTCTTCTCCTTCAAGACCCTCATGGAGGAGTAGCACAGTCCTTGGGGAGGTAGAGAAATGTAATTCCAAAGAGCCCAGACCTGCTGGCTTTGCTTCATGTCTGACTCATGCTGGCTTGTCACCTTGATAAAGTGCTGCCCCTGGATACCTCCCTCTGTCTGATAGTTGAGGAAAAAAAGAGCCAGTTTGTTCTCTAGAAAGGGTTCATAGCTGGCACACAAGTAGAGATACTGACAAGCAGAAATCTGGTTAGTGTGTCTTTGCATTGTGCATGCTCCACCAGCTCATGCCTGTTTCTTAGTCTTTGTGAACTCTCTGGACTGGCAGTGCCATCCATGGTAGGATAACAGGGAAGAGACTGAATTTGCAATGGTTTTCTTGTTTGCTGCTGCCTTTGAGTCATGGCTACCTCGCTGCCTGAGGCTGTGAAAAGGGAGGGTTGGAAGGATGTTTGCACCAGCCCACTATCTATCTGCCCGTCAGCTACCCAGCTGTAGGATTCATAGTGTCTGCTTTGCACCAGTCATGGCTGTAAGGCACTGGATGAAACAGATCTGCCCTTGCCCGGGGGGAGCCACAAGTCTCTGACATCCCTGATTCTGTGCACGCATACTGCTGCTGTTCTATCTCTGAACCAGGAGATTCAACCTGTTCCGTTGGTTTTCTAGTTACTGTAAAACCTGAACTGTCTGAAATGGCACTGAATGCCCGGGACCTTCAACTCCTCAGCACCTCCATAATCTAGGCATTTCCCCCAGTTACGGTGCAAGGACAAGTCTCTTGATCCTGGAGTCTGAGAGAAAAGGGATATACCCCTAGGAAAAAGAAGACCATAGCTCAACACTATAGGGACAGAGGCAAGGAGGGGCTTTCAGGGAAGGGACAGAAACCAGTCTTCTGGCTTACCTATGGGTTTCATCAAGGCCATGTCTGTCTCATTCACTATCACTGTGTCCTCAGCAAGCAGATCAGGCCCCGGAGGTGGTAGTCTGGAAGAGAGCTGTGGTGAGCGAAGGGGTCTTGTGAGCATGGAAGGGGAGGAGCAGTGGCTTAAGGAACGTATATTTGCCATCTTACTGAAAGAATTTTCCGTCAACTTAAGACATGGAAAGATTTCAGTGTATTAGCATTAGAAGAAAGTAATTAGAGATTTGGGGATCTGCTTTAGTTGTCACTTAACAGTGCCTGGAGACATTTCAGGTTATCACTCTGGGGAGTCAGTAGTCTGTATGCCACCAGTATCTGGTGGGTAAAAGCCAGGACTTCTCAGCTTTCTACAGTGCCCAGGATAGTCCTTCAACTCAGAACGGCTCAGTCCAGCTTTGACTCAGTAGAGGCTGAGGTCGCAGTTTTATCCCCAGAAGGAAACCCACATAGCCTCAGAAGTTGGTTCTCACCAGGGTGCTCTTCCCCTGCAACTTAGAGGTTGTTAGGAACCCACAGTTAGTCATTGGAGATCTAGGTGAGAGTGGAATTTCCTTTGCTCAAAGCAAGCGCATTTCAAGGGTCGCATCTCTGAGGCTGCCCAGGCTCTCAGGAGTACCAGTGGACTGCAGTAGGCAATTGTGTCTAGGCTCTCAAGGGCTTCACTTCTCATGGCTCCTGCAGCCTCTAGAAAGGGACTGTGTTTGTATGTGGGCTGACTCAAACCTTCCAGCCTCTCTTCTCAGTGCCTTTGGGGGCATCTTAGACCCTTACCCTCACTGATACCATGCTTCTTCATGTTTTTGTCCAGACACCAATTCTAGGGTTTCAGAATCACTTCGCAGCGTCTTTCCTGAAATACATTCAGACTTGGCAAGCAAAGAAGTGCCTGGCCACATTCTGCTGGACATTGACAATGACACAGAAAGTACTGCATTGTGAAGAAAGCCACTTGCCAGCCTTTGGCCCTCCATCCTGTGAGCGGAACTGGGTCAGGCAAGCCTCTGTCCCTACAGACAAACAGTGAAAGCTTTCAGTGGGGGAAGGAAAGTCTGACCACGCAGGACTCGACTCCCACGGCCCAAGGAGAAGGTAAAGGGCCAGTACTCAAAGCTGAATGACCTGTGTTGTGAAGAAGTTGGATTGTTTTATATAGGACGAAAATCATGCCAAAAATGATAGAACAAAGAAATACCTGCAGTGGAACGAGTATTACTGCCGAGAGATGTATGGGAAGCCTTTGCCCGCGCTGTTAACACAGACAGCAACTTGGAATGACTAAGAAGAGACTTACCTATCTATTTAATAAAACACATTAATTATGCAAGTTGCCTACTTCCTGCTACTCGGACTTTGGTTGTCACATACCAGAGGGAGCTTCCGTTCCTTCAGACTTGCTGCAGAATCATTTTGTATTAAATACAGTCTGTGTCTCCTCCCATCCTCAGAACCTTGAGCATTGATGGCGACTGCTGGCTCTGTTGCCTCATCAAACTGGATGTGAGTCGTGCCTTGTGGATTGCCAGAATATGGAGAGAAATATACTGTTCTTTTTTAAAAAACAAAACAATATAATTGCTACTTGATAAAGACCGAATGTTATTCTAGTTTCATGTTTAATTTGAATTAAATATATTCTGTGGTTTATATAAAAACTTGCTAATTCTTGGAGGCAAATTCTGGCGTGTGTGTGTGTGTGTGTGTGTGTGTAATTTGAAAGAATAGAAAAATGCTAGCCTGCTGTTTTCAGCACTGGAGAGGAGAGGGCTATAGGTTTGAGGCCAGCCTGGGTTATATAGCAAGACTGGGGTGGGGGTGGGGAACCAGGTATGGTAGTACATACCCATTTCCCAGTATTTGGGAGATACAGGCAGAAGGATCAGGTGTTCAAGGTCATTTGTCCTCAACTACAGAATGATTTGTAGGCCAGAAAGCACTACATGAGACCCTGTCTCCGAAAGGTGAAAGAAAGATTATAGACAAAAATCACATTGGTGGGAAAGACTTAGCAACCTCCCATGGTTAGACTGCTTTGGAGTTGCACAGTCTTAATTTCTCTTTCTGGTCTGTCCAGACTGTCTTAGACTCAGAGAAGCTGACTCCCAGTCAATTCCAGGGCTTGTGTGTGCATCAGGAACTGTGACTTCATGGGGATTCTCTTTCCCAGTAACCTGAATATCCTCCTGCCCGTCTAAGAGTAAGACCCCTGGGAAAAGCAGAATGTGAGACTGTCAGTGCAGACATTTGTTCTTATTGGGGGCCCACAAAGGGTGGCTTTCTTGGTAGCACAGAGGGGCAGACACTGACAGAGTTACATGCCTGAAACTGCCTATTGAGATATCTGTGACCACCTCTGGCTTAGAAGACACTGTGACTGGGCATAGTATCTGCCTGCTTGGAATCCAGGCACTCAAGAGATTGAAGCAAGAGCATCATGGATTCAGGCCAGTCTGAGCTGCAAGCATCCCACAAAATAAACCAAAAAATACACCCGTCTGTGCATATAGTGTCATTATCTCAACACACATACACATCTAAGTAAGAACAATCAAATACTTCTCTTCCCTCAAAGTTCCTCTACCCCCAAAACACTTTAAATTGCTGTATTTGTTGATTACATTGAATATATGCATCTAGAAACATTTTCCCCACCTTTTCAGTTCCTGTCTGGGGACTGGAGAGAGGACTCAGCAGTTAAGAGCATCTGTTCCTCTAGCAGAGAACACAGGTTCAATTTCCGGCACCCACATGAGGATTCACAGCTGTAACTCCAGCTCCAGAGGATCCGGTGCACTCTTCTGACCTCCATGAATATCAGATACTCATGTGGTGTACACATATAAATACAGACAAAGCACACATAAGAGAAAATAAATCTTGTAAAAAATAAGTTGAAGTCTATGTCTGCTAAAGGCTCCCACGTCTTCCCTTGTTTTTCGTTTTCTCACAGAATCAGCCACGGCTGTGGGGAGTGTCTCTGCAGGTTGTACTTAGCACTGTCCCCTCTTCCAGGGAGAACCCTATGTGAGCAGTGCCAACAGCATCCTGATGATAACCTCACTGCGATGCTGCAGCCCTCACTCTGGAGAGAGGGCGGGGCTGGGAACAAGGACGGTTCATACTAGTTCTTCCTACCTGTGGCTCATGCCTGGAGTCAGTGGTTCTACAACTTACCAAACTCTCGTTATTTACTTGTGGTACCCTGTCTAAAGTCTTGGCTGCCCAGTCCTCAGGATAAAAATGAAAATTTGATTGTATATATGTCAGAAAAAATATCAAACCGAAGCTACCGCCATCCTCACTGAGGACCAGGCACCTAGTGACTCAGCTCAGACTTCAGGGTCACACCCAAGGCTCTCCAGGTGCAGACCCAAGCATGGCACCTGGTTCCTCTGTCCTTCTTCACTGTAAGGACTTGCACCGCCTCCATTAGGGGAGCTGCTTGTGCCCCTTTGTGACGTTGCATGTGGCAGAGTGCTTTACCCCATCTGTCCAGAAGAAGCCTCATCTTAATAACATGGTGGCATCTCTGGCAATCCAGAAAAAATGATGGCCTCCAGAAAGATGCTTCTGGAATCCGCCTTTCAGATGGTTTCCCTCTTCTGCAGTTTTCTCAAGAGCTCGGGCCGTGTGCTCAGAGTGCTCTGTGCCCCACATAACACCAGGATCACGGACCCTTTCCTCTCCCCACTCTCGAGTGCCCACTCGGCCTTCTGGAAGGAACCTGCTCTCAATCCCACTCATGAAGGCCACCGAATGTCAGAGGTGTACATTGTGGTCACTCAAGAGTAGAGGTGATTATATTGATCTGGTTCCCTGGTGGGAACCGATCCCTTGGGGCTCCACCTCCCAGTGTGAGCTCATCTGAAGATACTAAGACAAAGCTGCTTCCGGTTGCTCATCTGTGGTCTGCCTTCAGGCTTCCTGCCATGCTGTAGCTCCTCAGCCTCTTCCAGATTCTGCTGTTCCATCCCTGTATGTTAGAATCCACGCGGGCTCTCAGACTCACTCTCCACTAGCTGATGCTTCTAGATCAGCCGCTCCCACCTCTATCGTGTAACATCGGAGCTAGGAAGGAGAAGTGCTGGCAGGGTGAAGCCACTGGCCCTGGGCAGCCAAACAGTGAGACTGTCCACACTCCAGTGGCTGTACCTCCCGGGCCACTGTGGATTTGCACATCTGTGCACATTCATGAGCCTCTTATCCAGAAGGCAGGGCCATCTCTCCTGGCACACCCCTTAGGATCTCTAGGTGACAATCAGTAGCTAACCATGCATGCCAGAGAAAACCCACCTGGAAGGAAGCAATCTTTCACTGTACTGGGACGCAGGTACAAAAGCTGAAGGGGTTTTCCAAGAGTCTCCACATGTCCTTGGGACTGTTTTATATTTTTTGTACTATGTCCTCACAGTAAATCGCTTTGTTTGTTTCTGTTTTCCATAAAGTTGGCTGAGTTTGTTTCTATGACAGACAGCCAAATGCCTCCTACTCTCTAGTCTGAAGAAGCTGGCTGCTTCTCATCAGCAGGCCATGGCCAGCCCACCCCACACAGCCATGAGGCAAGTGCCCACCCTTCCGCTCCCCGTTCCCTACTCCCCATCTCTCCATCCTTCACCTTCACACCTCATGCCTGTCAGTGATGAGTCTCTGACAGAGGACCACACACGTCCTAACTCCTGAGGGTCAGGGAAAGCTCAGCTGGGACCCCAAGGCTGCGGTGAAGGGTCAGGTAGGAGCTGTGATTTCGTCTGGAGACTGTACCTGAGAAGATTTCCCCACCCCCAGGCAGGATGTCAAACTTTATTTCTTTGCGTTTCTGGCCACAAGTCTGAGGTCCCGACTTTTTTCTGGCCATCATTTGCAGGTGGCAGTTTCTGGAGGCTGCAGCAGTTCCTCGGCTTGTTTTACATTAGCTCAGCGGCTGCTTCATCAACCGAGCCAGGAAGTCACCGTAGTGAGTCAGCTAACAAGACTGACGTCGTCGTCTTCTTCTTTTTTAATTTGGAGTTATTTATTTTATGAGTATGAGTGTTTGCCTGCTTGTTTTGCTATGTGTGTGCCTGGTGCCCACAGGGGTCAGAAGAGGGTTTTGAATCCCCTGGAACTGGAGTTACAGATGTGAGCCACCATGTGGGTTCTGGGAACCAAAACTGGGCCTTCCACATGCACAGGTTCTCTTAACTGCTGGGCCATCTCTCCAGCTGTGTGTGTGTGTGTGTGTGTGTGTGTGTGTGTGTGTGTGTGTGTGCAGGTGCATGTGCAGGTGAGTTTGTGTGTGTGTGTGTGCAGGTGTGTGTGGTGTGTGTGCAGGTGAGTTTGTGTATGTGTGTGTGCAGGTGAGTTTGTGTATGTGTGTGTGCAGGTGAGTGTGGACATGAAGACCAGAGGACAGCTAACATTCCTCAGGATCAGTCCATCTTGTTTATTAAGACAAGGTCTCTCATGGGTCTGAAACTCTCTGAAAAAGCTAGGCTGGCTAGCTAATGAGCTTGTCTCACCTCCCTAGAGCTAGGATTGTGTTTACCCCCATGTCTCACCTTTAATTCAGGTTCTGTCTTCTTATGTTCTGAGGCAAAGTCTCACTGAACCTGAGACTCACTGATTCAAGTAGGCTGGGTGGTCATCAAGCCCCAAGGATCCTCCTGTCTGTCTCTGTAGCACTGGAATTAGAGATGCACACCTGGCTTTTAAGGTGGGTGCTGGGGATGTGTTCCCAGACCCTCATGTTTACACGGAAGTGCTTTGCTGACTGAGCTATCTTCCCAGCCCCTTGGTACATTTTGAATGCATATGCCATGGGAGGGCGCTGATTAAGGAAGACTTTCTAGAAGAAGTGATGTCTCTGTGTACACGGCTAAATCATCGAGTAGAATTTAGTTAGTTGAGGCTGCTGGTATAAGAGTGTGGGCAAAGACCTGTTTGTTCAGTATTTGACCATACTCCCGAGGCCCCCTCACACCATCTACATTAGGTACAGAGGAGAGAATGTGAGTGTGGCTTGATTAGACTTCCCAAGGGAGAGTGGTAAGAACTGAAACCGGAAGGAGTCCTGGTCAACCGGGTTTGCCCTCTGCCTGGGGCAGCCGAGTGGTCAAAAGAGAGGTGGGATGACCTGTAAGAGGCGGGTGACAGCAATTCAGGAGAGAGATGTCTGTGTCCTGAATAACAGCTGTGAGAACTAACCCCCACCCCCACCCCAGGAAACTTTCGACTCCAACCAGAGGCAGTAGAGGTCTCTGGGGTTAGGACTGCAATGAGTACAGGACTCTAGTGGAAGCCCTTTCGCCTCCCCATGTCCTCCTTTAGCTTCTGGAGAGGAAGACTTACTTTTCTCTGTGGAGTTGACCCTTGAGTGCTTTTGCCACCTAAGTCATCTTGGGCTCTTGCCAGAATCTACTTGCATGGGTCTGGCTAGGAATTATGTTAGCAACAAACCTCCCATGTGCGTGTCTGGGAGGGCTTAGGGTGTCTTTTGTTTGGATTAGTGTTGGAAAGGTATGCACAGGCTAACCTCTCCCCTTGGATCAGCTGGTCCCTGTCACCGTGACTGTCACCTAGGAACTCAGGTCACTGAATGAGTAGGTGGCCAAGTGACTTCTATTTACCTTTGAAATTCCTCAAACTTGGACTCTCAGGAGAGTGGGGTGGAGCCCATAAGTAGATACACCCATCATCCCTTTATATTAGGTCTGTGCAGCTTGCGTCCTGGGATACCTCAGAGGTGGCATTGCTCTTAGCTGTCCACACAGCAAATGCCAATCTGAGCCATCCCATTAGGGCCCAGAAGAGAGAAGCTGCCAGAGAAGGGCTCCACACAGAACAAAGTCCTGACTTGACTGTCCCCAACCAGTCGGAGGCTTTGTGCAGATGGATCCTTCTAGCTGTCTGGTGTCAGAATGTTTTAGAAAGGTTTATTTTTACTTATGTATGTGTGTGTCCATGTGTATGTGTACATGCATGCAACTACATGGAAGTGGCCACAAGGGAGTATCGGAGCCCTGGAGCTGGAGTTGCTAGGAGACCCCGGGAGCAAGCTGTGGTCCTCTGCAGGAGCAGCGAGGACTCCTAACTTCTGAGCCATCTCTCCAGCCACTAAGCTGGAATTTGAGAAGTGCACACAGCTACCTCATTTTCTCATTTTTTTTCCCATTTATTATATCCATGTTGCCCAGGCTGGTTGACATTAACCCTGAACTCCTGTTCCTGCTGCCTCCACCTCCCAGGTGCTGGGAATTATAGATGTACACCACTACTTAGGGGTTTTGTTGTTTGTTTTGGGAGGGTTGTTTTTGGTTTTGTTTTGTTTGAGACAGAGTCTTGCCACGTAGCCCGAAATGGCCTCAAACTTGGAGTTCTAATTCAGAAGGGGCTGGGATTCCAGGCATGTGCCAGCCACCACACAGCCCCTGGTTTCTAGTGCGTGAAGTTTCCGGGCACGGCACACAGGTGTGTTTCCCATAAAGTCTAAGCAGGAGCAGGTGCCACAGTGAGAGGAGCTCCAGGGCCAGCCGTTCCTTTTGAGAAGAGAATGCCAACTGGGTTGCCAGCAGCACCTCTGAAGCTTCACGGTAAACAAACACAAGCTTTATTATCAATTTGTTTTCTATTGTTAAAAAAAATAACAAGGCACTGAAAACACACAGAGAGCTTCGAGTCCAGGGCTCACCCTGCGTTAGGCGAAGTAGCCCCAGAGGAAGATGGCGCAACAGATGCACACCAGGCAGTTGACGTCCAGCAGGGTTTTCACCAAGGGGTTTTCCTCCAAGGAAGCTATGACAGGTTCTGCTTTGCTTGGGGGGTCCTCTCTGTCCTTTGCCATTCCACAGAGCCACAGGATAGCCTTCAGCACCTTGGACTGCTTGGGGGTCACATCGTCTAGGAAGAACCGAGCAAGGGAAGGTCAAGAGGAGGAAGAGGACTGACAACATGCGTTCATGAACGGAGACATGGAATCCCAGTTCTTGTGGAAGGCATAGTCAGCCTTCCGTATTTGGAGATTTAACCACACGTGAATCAGAAATTCTCAGAGGAGTGCGGAGATTTTCATCATTCCTCCCTAACAATCCAGCATAACAGCTACTTACGCAGCACCAACATCATATGGGATGTATAGAGATGGTTCAAGTACACAGGATGTACATAGGATATATGCGAATACTGTGGCATTTGTGGGTGCACTGTGTGGGGGTTCACATGTGTTGCCTGAATGTGACCAGAGGACAACCTCATGTCATTCTTCAGGAGGTGTCTTTCTTTTTTCTTTTTTGGCCTGGCTCCACCTTCCAGGTGCTGGGATTACAAGCACCTGCCACCATGAGCCTGCTGCTTTTTCTTAACCTGAGTTTTGGGAATTCAGATCTTCATGCTTTCAAGGCAAGCATAGCTGTCTTGCCAGCCCCTACTTTGCCATTTTATACAAGGGGCTTGAATATCTAGAGATTTTAAGTACCCTTGTGGGTCCTGGGATCAGTTTTTTTCAGGCACTGAGAAATGACTATATCCATTAGTACCTTAAGTCTGGAAGAGTATCCCTGTCTTTAGATGAAGAAATCAAGGGTAACACTAACTTTAGCAAAGCCACATAGCAGGTCAGTAGTGACTGAGATGGGCTTAGGACCCAGGGGTGATTTCCCCTTTGTATCACAATGCCTTCCAGGAGGATGAAGGACTTGAGACACTTTTGTGAAGTTCTGTTTCTCTGCGTGCAGCCTGGGCTTACAGGAATCCAGACAGCTGAGTTAGGGGAAGCCACTTAACACATTGAATGTGGTAACAGTGTCTTCACCTCTATAAAGAAATATGTTCTCCCCAGGTTTTAAAACATGTGACCTGGTGAGTCTTAGCACTTCAGACTTTGCTATAAGGGACAACATCTAAATTATTCTTATTCATCACGCATGACACTTCTGCTGGCCACAGCAGCTAACCTAAAATTGGAACTATTTATGTGACATGACTAGCCAATGTTTTAAAAATTAAATATTTTATATATAAAAAAAGGTGATCTGGAGTTTCCTGCTTTCCAGACTGAATGACTGAGCATGCATGAGGCCCTTGGTTCAATCCCTAGCACTGGGGGAAAAAGGCTCAAGAAAAAAATATCTGTGGAGTTTCTTAACTTGAGTTGACATAGGTTAGTATCCAATTATATTTTTAATGGTAATCTGATTCTTCATACCATGGAGTTATATAACTTTGCCATGTCAACATGGAAGCCTGATATCCCAAGATTTTCCCGTCATTCAAGAGATGGAAATTTGGAAATCTCATGTGAAATCTCCAAATTTTAAAATAATTTAGATGTTGTCCCTTATAGCAAAGTCTGAAGTGCTAAGACTCACCAGGTCACATGTTTTAAAACATGGGGAGAACATATTTCTTTATAGAGGTGAAGACACTGTCACCACATTCAATGTGTTAAGTGGCTTCCCCTAACTCAGCTGTCTGGATTCCTGTAAGCCCAGGCTGCACGCAGAGAAACAGAACTTCACAAAAGTGTCTCAAGTCCTTCACATTTTATAAAGTGAGCTAACCTGAAATAAGTAATTTGAAGATTGCAGAAGTGCTGCAGCTTATGATTTAGGCTTGCATGAAGTCTTGCTAAGCTCTAGGTGTGCTGGTATGTGTCTCTGGAGAGACCCCTCTGCAAAGGCGGGGAAGGCATCAGAACCAGGGGATGCTGAATTTCAAAGCCCCCTTTTTTGGGTGGTGATCTAACAGATCTGCATGCATAATGTTTCATAAGCTTGCCTATACCCGAGACCAGAGACAACTCACCGCTATGGGCTTTGCTCTTGGTCTCTTCAACTGTCTCCAACTGGATGCTGGTGCTGGTGGCCTCTGTAGTCCCATTCTGAGGAAGGGTCGGAGACAGGGGGGTTGCAGGTGGCACTGGGTCCTTCTGGACCACAGGCTCATGACGAGTAAACCACGTCAGGCGGCTAACCTGAGAAGAGAGGTAACTGTGAGACACAGATGGAAGCTGCCGGGTTTTTTTTTTCCCTCCCTTCCCTTGACCCAGCATCCACCTCAGCCTTCATGTTGGACACTGCTCATAGTGCCTTCTCCTTCAAGCATTGTCAATTCCCTCCACTCCTCAGAGCCCAAGGCTGTACCTCTTGTTGCTCCCCTGTCTTCTGATAGCTTCCTCTCACTGGTATCTAACTGTCTGAGCCCTAGGGTACTGTGTGAGTCACCAGATTGGCCCTTCAGCTCAACCTTTCTTCTGGTTCAAGGACAAGGTTGCACCTGAGCTGATTGGAGCTGCTAAGAACCAGGTCTAGGAATGCTTATGACTTTACTTAATGGCCTTTATAAAAGGGAGGGGGGTGGGAGTGGGGTAGGGGCACAGCCCTAGGAACTCTTTGGCTCCCCATGGGCCTGGGAATTGAAGCAGAAGTGAGAAATGAAGTCTGGTGACCTTTTCTGAGTTCTGCATCGACATGTCCCCAAAGTCCCACTCTGGACTTTCTGAACATTCGATCGTCTTGCTTAAACCTGGAGTCCCTGTTCCTTCACTTTGGATGAATCTCAGAGGCTATGCCCGTCAACCCAAATGTACCATCTCTCTGGAGGGAGTCTCTGTGAAGCAGCTCACGGCGAAGACAGTGATGAGGGTGGCAGAAGACAGAATCATGGAGAAGTAGAGGTAGTGGACATCCTTCACCACCGATGGCCTCTCATCGGGCTGGTCACACCGAGGCTCCACGTAGACAAAGTCCAGGGCCAGCCTGACCAGTCCTAACAGCAGACCCAAGACCAGACCTGAAAAGGCACCCTAAAATCCAGAGCAAAGCCATCTTAGGGACACCAAGGGCAGCAAAACTTGAAGAAGCCATTTCAAGAGTCTGTCTTCCCCACGATGCTCACTCCATTGCAAAAGTTTGGAGCTATGTACCTGTTCATCTCCTACAAATACAGTCAGCCTTTGGTATCATGAAGGGTCAGTTCCCGGGCCCATAGATAACAGAGTCCACAGCTGCTCATGTCCCTTGTATGGAACAGCATAGTGTTTGCACATGGCCTGTGCATACCCACCTATATGCTTTATTAGATTATATATAGTACCCAGTGCAATGTGAGTATTATGTAAATAGTTGGCACATTATATTATTTAGAGCAGTGGTTCTCAACCTTCCTAATGCTGCGACCCTTTAATACGGTTCCTCATGTTGTGGTGACCCCAACCATAAAATTATTTTCTTTGCTACTTCATAACTATAATTTTGCTATTGTTACAAATCTTAATGTAAATATCTGTTTACTGGAGGTCTTGGGCAACCCCTGTGAAGGATTATTCAATTCCCAAAGGGGTCATGACCCATAGGTTGAGCATCATTGATTTAGAGGTTAACATCAGAAAAAAAGTCTGTACTTGCTCAGGAGGGACCCAGCTTTTCTTTTCTCTAAATATTTTCACTCTGCTGTTGGTTGAGTCCGGTTGAGCTCACAGCAGATGTAGGTGCCCAACTGTAGTCAACTGATTACACTTGACACGCTCATTCCCTTCTACTCTGGATTCTCAATTAATGGCAAGAGTTGTGTCATGAAGCCAAGTATGGTGGTTAAAACCTGTGATACCCATGCTCAGGCATGAAGGTTGTGAGTTTGAGGCCAACCTGAGTATAATGGTTAGTTTCGTCAGCTTGACAGAACTTAGAATCATCTGAGAAGGAGGCTCAGTGAGGGACTGTCTTGACCAGGTTTGCCGGTGGGCCTGCCTGGGGAAGGATTGTCTTGATATAGGAAGACTCACCCTGAAAGTGCAGGGCTGTTCTCTGCTCTGGGGTCCTGGGCTATGTTAGCCCGGCTAGTCCTAGGCTAGCTGAACACTCAGCATGTTTGCATCACCTTCCCTGTGGAGGTTTGAAAGAAAATGGTCCCCATAGGCTCATAGGGACCAGCACTATTGGAAGGTATGGTTTTGTTAGAGGAAGTGTGTCACTGGGGGCGGGGTTTGAGGTCTCAGGTGCTCAAGCCAGGCCTAGTGTCTTCCTGCTGCCTGCAGATCCAGATGTAGAACTCCCAACTACCTCTCCAGTGCCATGTCTGCCTGTGTGTGGCCATAATTCCCGCCATGATGACAATGAACTAAACCTCTGAACTGTAAGCCAGCCCCAATGAAATGTTTTCCTTGATGAGAGTTGCTGTGTTGAACTGGGTGGTGGTGGCGCACACCTTCAATCCCAGCACTTGGGAGGCAGAAGCAGGTAGATCTCTGTGAGTTCGAAGCCAGCCTGGTCTACAAGAGCTAGTTCCAGGACAGGCTTCAAAGCTACAGAGAAACCCTGTCTCAAAAAAAAAAAAAGGAGTTGCTGTGGCATGGTGTCTCTTCACACCAGTAGAAAACTCAGACACTCCCAACTCTGGACTGGATGTGATATGAGGATATAATGTGACTGCCTGCTTCAATTCCTGATACCTTGACTGTACCACCTGGCTCAAGGAGACTCTTTCTCCTCAACGTTGCTTTTGGTCAGGATGTTTTAACACAGAAATAGACAAGTGCTACATAGGAAGGCCCTAACTCAAAAAAGCAAACACATGAAGACATGTCTGAGAACTCCCAACATATCTTTTTAAGGCCTGATGGCCCCTTCCTATGTCTCCCATACGGAACTCACTGTCCCTGGTGACACCCAAGTCTAGCCCACACAGGCAGGCCCCGCCAGACCATTCCCTGCTATTTCTCCCAGTGCTCACGGGCAGTACCTGGGTATTATGTTGCCAATCCAGATTTATCTTTTTTTAAAAAAAATTATTTGACTTTATTTTATGTGTTTCGGTGTGAAGGTATCAGATCCCCCGGGACTAGAGTTACAGACAGCTGTGAGCTGCCGTATAGGGGCTGAGACTAGAACCCAGGTTCCCTGGAAGAACAGCCACTGCTCCCAACTGCTGAGCTATCTCTCCAAATCCCAGATTTACCTTTTCATTGGTACGCTTCCAGAAACATCCCATAATGAAGACCACAGCCACCGGCGGCTGCAGGTAAGAGCTGATGGCTTGAATGTAGATGAAAAGTTGGCCTCCCTGGCTGGCCTGCACCACGGGGATCCAGAGGATGGAGACCAGCACCAGCACAAACACAAACACCCTGTGAGGAGAGAGAGCAATGCAGTCTGTCCCCTCTGAACACCTGCTTTCCCCCTTTGATCATGCAGCCTCACTGAGCCAGTTACACGAGCTCCATGCCTCCTAAGTGTATGATACTGTGCCCTTCACTGAATTTGCAGTCATGCAGCCCAAATGACTATCAACATTGAGCACACCCCTCATGCCAAATGTTCCCCATTGATACTTTGTTTCTGCTGCCCCTGAGTAGTCATGAATGTGTTTGTTCCCTCCACGCTGGCCTCTTCTGGAGGTCCCTACAAATGCTCTCTGCCATACGGAATGTGGCCTTCAGCTGCTTACTCGCTGCATATTGGTCTTTGAGGTCCATATCAGGGATAACACACACCCATATTTCATACTCCCTTTCTGAGACAGGGACTTCCTGTGTAGCTCAGGCTGACCTTAAATATATGATCCTCCTGTCTCATCCTCTCAAGGGCTGGGAATACATGTGTGTTCCCACTCACTGGGATATTTCATTGAGTTTTTAAAAAATTATTGGAGCTGGGGAGATGGCTTGGCAGTTAAAAGCACTGACTGCTCTTCCAGACGACCGGGGTTCAAGTTCCAGTACCCACATGGCAACTCACAACTGTCTGTAACTCCAGTTTTAGGGGATCTGGTGCCCTCTTCTGGCCTTCAAGGGCACCAGGCACACACATGGTGCACAGACATATATGCAGGCAAAACAGTCCTACACAGTAAATAAATCTTTAAAATTCTTATTTGGGGCCAGGCAGTGGTGGTGCACACGTTTAATCCCAGCACTCAGGAGGCAGAGGCAGGGAGATCTCTTTGAGTTTGAAGCCAGCCTTTGAGTTTGAACCTACAAAGTGAGTTCTAGGACAGCCAGAGCTGTTACACAGAGAAACCCTGTCTGGAAAAAAAAATTCTTACTTTATAGGGGGCATTCAGGGTGGATGACCCTCACATGGAGGTCAGAGAGCTTATGGGAATTGGTTCTCTTCTTCCTCCATGTGGTACCTGAGTATCAAATGCAGGTTATCAAGCTTGATTGTAAGCATCCTTACCAGTTGAGCCATCTCACCTGACCATTTCATTGCTTCTGAAAAGTGTATCATGAGCACACCACTTCTTCCCATTGATTGTCTTTCACCAGTTGATGACAGAATTCCTGCACCCTTCTTTGCAACAGTAAACTACTTCTATAAACATCTGGATATAGTAAACTACTTCTATAAACATCTGGGTACAGCAAACTACTTCTATAAACATCTGGATACAGCAAACTACTTCTATAAACATCTGCATACAGTAAACTACTATAAACATCTGGATACAACAAACTACTTCTATAAACATGGATACAATAAACTACTATAAACATCTGGATACAACAAACTACTTCTATAAACATCTGGATACAGCAAACTACTTCTATAAACATATGGATACAGCAAACTACTATAAACATCTGGATACAACAAACTACTTCTATAAACATATGGATACAGCAAACTACTTTTATAAACATCTGGATACAGTAAACTACTTCTATAAACATCTAGATACAGTAAACTACTTCTATAAACATCTGGATACAGTAAACTACTTCTAACACTACTTCTATAAACACATGGATACAGTAAATTACTATAAACATCTGGATACAGTAAACTACTTCTATAAACATGGATACAGTAAACTACCTCTATAAACATCTGGATACAGTAAACTACTTCTATAAACATCTGGATACAGTAAGTTACTATAAACATCTGGATACAGTAAACTACTACTATAAACATCTAGATACAGTAAACTACCTCTATAAGCATCTGGATACAGTAAACTACTTCTATAAACATATGGATACAGTAAGTTACTATAAACATCTGGATACAGTAAACTACTTCTATAAACATCTAGATACAGTAAACTACTTCTATAAACATTTGGGTGCAGTAAACTACTTCTATAAACATCTGGATACAGTAAACTACTCTATAAACATCTGGATACAGTAATCTACTTCTATATACATCTGGGTATAGGTCTTTGGAACATACATTCTCATTTCTAGGAATGGGAACTGTTGAACCATGGAGTAAGTTTATGCTTTGTATTTTAAGAAGCTGTAGGATTGTTTTTAAATAGAACCATTCATAATCCCATCTGCAGTGTATAGGAGGTCTATGGTGGCGCACACCTTAATCCCAGCACTCAGGAGGCAGAGGCAGGCAGATTTCTGGATCTCTGAGTTCAATGCCAGCCTGGTCTACAAGAGCTAGTTTCAGGACAGGCCCCAAAGCTACAGAGAAAAAAAAAAGTGAGGACAGCTAGAACTTGCTATGTGGTCCAGGATGGTCTCACACTCAAGTTCTTCCTGCATCAGCTTTCCAAGAGCTGGGGCAATAGGCATGCACCACTACGCCTGGCTGTTACTGGCATTCTAGTGGGATGTAGTGATATCTCATGTAATAAATGATGCTGAGAATCTTGTCCCGGGCTCATAGTCATTTCTACATCTTCATTGGTGAAATGTTTATTCAGCTGTTTTGGTGGTTGGTCATACTATGTTCCAAGAATTCTTCATATTTTCTAGATTACACATTCTTAAGCATGTAATGTGATTTGCGAATATTCTCTCCAGTCTGTGACTTATCTTTATATCTTTTTAATGGTGCTTTTTAAGTGATCAAGTACAGTGCATCTGGCTTTTCTTTAGTGGGTTAACATTCACGGTCATGTCTAAGTCCTCTCTCCCTGATGCATGACTGAGACATCTCTCTACAGGGATCTTTTTGTGTGGCAGGACCCCAAGGAGCAGCTTATTTGTGTCTATTTTCCATTACATTTTCATGACGCTCACTTCTGCTTTCCTACTAGACTTCAGGACTTTGTGGGAGTCTTGGAATAGAAATCACTGCCCCACAGTCTTACCCAGCTACTCCCTACCATCCCCCAGATCCCAACCCGGATTGGTGCTTCCTGTCTGAAAGTCTAGGTCTCCTGATTCGCAGTCGGAACACTCATCAGGGCTTCAACCGTCTGCTTGACTTCATCCCCACCCCTAGCATCGTGCCTACAGGTGCACATCTTTTGGTACTGTGTTCTGGTACTGGAGGACTGTTTTTAAATGCTGGAACATTTTTAGGTAGTGTTTTAAGTACTGGAACACAGCAGGTGTTCACAGAGCATCTCCTGAATGAGCGACTAACTCATGCAGAGTCAACCGCAGAGGCTGAGCAAACTCAGGCACATTGGCTTTGCCTGTCTGTGAGCTCAGTTCCCTCCTTGCTAGGTAACTGGGCTTTTCGTTTCCGAGTCCCTACTCTATATGGCCTTACCTGCCCACAATCATGAGCTCCCTTTCAGATGCCCGTGGCCGGATGTGGGTCCACAGGTCCATGGTGAAGATGGTGCTGGAACTGTTAAATATGGAGGTGAGGGAGGACATGAGAGCCGCCACCATCACAGCCATCATGAGCCCACGGAGTCCTGGGAGGCAGAAGGGAGGTCTATAGGCCTTGGGCTTTCTGCTGACCGCTTCTGCCTTCTCTTGTGACCCTGCCATCCCAGGCCTAAAGCTAGCTGATCCTGATGGCTCAGCTCTGAAGTAGACCCTCTGGTGGGGTAGTCAGACAAGACTTTGTGGGCCTCTTAAAATCTAGTCTTTGGGGTGCCCGTAGCTCTTACATCTTGTCCCTACCTCAGATCAGCACCCAAACAATATCCTCCTTTCTAGGTGGTTCAGGGGACTAAGTATAGGGGTGAGGGGACATTACCTGTGGGCAAAAGTTCCAGCACAAGTTTGGGATATGCGATGTCTGAGCAGCCAGAGGGATTGCTACAGACCTGCTGGCAGATGTCAGGGTGAGCACAGGCCACTTGATCTATGGAGGAAATGTAAGCCCAGAGTGAGGCAGACAGGCCCTGAGCCCAGGCCTGGCTACCATGTGCCAGAACCAGACCAGCACCAGAAGGGTCTACGAGCTTAGAGCTGAGAGAAATAGAAAAGAGCTCAACTCCAAGCCCCTTCAGCGCTCTGGGCTCCCGCTGCCAGTCTGTAGAGCGGTGGCGGGAGGGGGTGATGACGTAACCATCTCATAACATTAGCGTGGCTGTTCTCTGAAACTATACTGCTAAGACACAGTTTCACACGGTCAGAACGACAGGGCTGGCAAGGCTGACAACCCGTTCAATCCCCAGGGCCCATGTGGCCGGAGAGAACCAAAGCCCACATGTTCTCTTTGACCTCTGCATGGATTCCATGAGGCCTGCACACACATGCATACGTACCTCCACTCCACTCCCCCCCACACACACACACCTACACACAGTTCAGAAGTAAAGGAAGGACTAGCAAGCCCAGCAACCTTAGTTCAATCCTCATGTGCCACTCTATAGGAGAGAAGTGACTCCTGCAAGTTGTCCTGACTTCACACAGGTGACAGGGCACACTGGCATACATACGTGCGCACGCGCGCACACACACACACACACACACACTCAAATAATTATTAAAAATAAGTCAATGGAAAAAAAGAGCGTAACAATTGGCTGAGATCATGCACGTTAAAACTTCAGCATCCAAGTATACAGGACATAGTAAGAACACATCGCCACTGCCATTGGACCCCAAATGGAGCCATGACCCCTAACAGCCAGTCATAGCTGGAGTCCTCCCTCAGACTTCATCTTCTCAGCTGCCACAGGGGGACAGCGACTCACACCTGTGGTGAAGTTCCTCCATGATACTTCTTACGAAACACTTAACTTTTTTCTTCTCAGTGTTGGGTCTAGACCTCAGGGCTTTGTGCACAGCGAGTGTCCACCCTACTGCTGCTGAGCTGCACCCTAGCCCTGTGAATACTTTCCCACCCCTCCTTCCCTGCCTCCCTCAGCTTCTCAGAGGGTTCAGGTGCAGCTGCTCAGTTTAGATTCAAGCTCACTGTGAGCTTCAAACTCTGAGTATCTCTTCTCTCTTTAAAAAAAAATCTTGCCGGGCGGTGGTGGCGCTCGCCTTTAATCCCAGCACTCGGGAGGCAGAGGCAGGCGGATCTCTGGGAGTTTGAGGCCAGCCTGGTCTACAAGAGCTAGTTCTGGGACAGGCACCAAAGCTACAGAGAAACCCTGTCTCGAAAAAACCAAAAAAAGAAAAAAAATCTTATTTTTAAATTATATGTCCATGCATGTGTCCGTATATAGGCTTGTGCTCATGAATGTCAGTGTCCACAGAGGCCAGCAAGGGTCCCAGCCTGGGTGCTGGGAACTGAACTCAGGTCCTCTGGAAGCACATTAGTAGCCACCTCTCCAGTCCCCTCTCTTTTCCCTCCCTAGCGCTTCTCTGATTTCTACCCACCCTGGTTCTCTAGTTGGACTCCACAGTGCACTTCTGCTGTGGCTAGGGCGTGGTTTGTATTCATGTATTGGGAGTTTTGGTACTTAGTGTGGCAATATTGAGAGATGGTGGGCCCTATAAGAGGTGGAGCTTAGTGGGAGGCCCTTAGGTCATTGGGATGTGTCCCTCAGAAGGGTTAAGATTGGGCTGGGGAGATGGCTCAGTGAGTAAAATGTTTGCTGAACAAGCATGGGAACCTGAGTTGAGCTTCCAGCACCCATATGCAAAGCTTGGGGCAGTGGCACACACTAGTAATGCCAGAATAGGAGAAAGGGCTAGGGAAGCAGATGGGGTGATTGCTGGAGCTTGCTGGCCGGTTGTCCTAGCCAAATCAGTGAGCTCCAGGTTCTCTGGGAGATCCTGTATTTACTAAAAACAAGGCAACATTTGGGGAAGACACACCATATCAACTTTTGGTCACCACATGTACATGCACACATATGTATATGTGCCTGTACACATATGTATGTGTGTCTGCACACATGTAAAGCCATATGCACCATATGCCACATATATACATGCCCCACCCACCCCTCAGAAAAATCAAGAGCTTTTGAGGAAACCAGCAGATAAGAAAACACTCAACATTCTCACTACTGGGGCACAGAAGCCTCCCATTGCTGAAGTTCAAACCTGTATGTTTTATTCTGTTCTGGGGAGGCTCCCCTTCTCCATGCAGACTAGGAAGGAGCAGGGTCCTCTCAGACTGTTAGTTGATCATTAACTCTGAAGGGTTTTTCCTACTAAGGGTTTTCCTACCCTTCAAGCATGGGGCACGTGACTGGAGCAAAGTCTACAAATCGCGCCCAGTGAAGAACACAGTGTTCTTCCTGTAGTCTGTCCGGGATCGGGGAAGTGGCCTGTCGGTAAAGTGCTTACTCCACAGCATGAGGACGGAGCTGGGTGCCCAGCACCCATTAAAGCTGAGCACAGTGCAGAGCTGTAATCCAAGTGCCGAGGAGGTGGAGACAGGCGGATCCCTGGGGCTCAGTGACCCCCTAGTCCAGCTGAATCAGTGAGCACCACCGTCAGTAAGGCCATTTCACAAAGTAAGGTAGAGAAGGCTGGAGATCAACCGTTGCTGTGCACATGCGTCTGCACACACACACATACAGATTGTTCACCTTGGTGAAATTGATTGGTTCAATTAAGTTTTAATTGACTCCAGAGGCCCTGTGATAATTAACACACTCTTCAATAGCATTGCTACCTGTTAGTTAACCACCTATGTATACATAACAAGTTCACTTGACATAGATTTCACTCCCACCCATCTTACAGATGAAGAAACAAAGGAAACAGAGATTAAATGATGTATCCAAGGCCATGTAGCTCCTGAGTGGCAGAGCTGAGTAAGGTTCAAGCATAGGCAGTCCAGAATGAAGCCCGCCATCAGCGCTGTCTATCCGCAGGACCCTTAGCAGGTCCGCAGCCATTGCGGTCGCTTTAAACCACGTCTGGTGTTATCTCTCAGGCTTTACTCAGCAGCCATGTGCTTTCCATCAAATCACCAAGAAGCCAAGATCTCAGGCTTTGCCCCCTCATGTTTTTCCCATGCTGTGTGCCCTCTGCATGGAGGCATGACCTGTGATCCCCATCCGGGCTGGAGAGGCAAGCTTTCGGAATTCAACACTGTGGTTGGTATCCTACCCCCAATTCCCCCTTAATTCTTCAAGATTCTAAATGATTTAGACCTAACTGGACTGGTTAATGAATGGTCATGCGTCCTCCTCTTTTATTTTGGCTTTTCGAGACAGTGTTTCTCTGTATAGCTCTGGCTGTCCTGGAACTCACTCTGTAGACCAGGCTGGCCTCAAACTCACAGAGACCCGCCTGCTTGTGCCTCTACGGGGATTAAGGGTGTGCACCACCACCCGGTCATTCTATTCGTTCTTTGCATCTATAATTCAGTGGCTCTCAACCTTCCTAAAGCTGTGACCCTTTAATACAGTTCCTCATGTTGTGGTGACCCCCAACCATAAAATTATTTCATGTCTACTTCATAACTGTAACTTTGCTAATGTTTTAAGTCATAATGTCACATAATCTGTTATGTGACACAGGTTGAGAACCACTGGTATAACCTGCAGGGATAAGGGATGGGACAATGCTTTCTGAATTATGGTCTCCTTTGAGTTAGTAACAGCCTTGGTGCTTATGGAAGAATGCTCACTGTTTAAAAGAGAAACAGAATTGTTCTGTGTAGATCACCAGCTCCTGATACCAGAGACTCCGGGTCATATTACCCTACTAAGTATTGTTTGTGCATATGTAGAAACCTCTTGTTTGTATTTGAAGAAAAATAGCTAGCCAAATGTGGTGGTGCACACCTGTAATCCCAGCATTTGAGAGGCGGATGTGAGACTATCATAAGTCCAAGGCCAGCCTAGGCCGCACAAGATCCTGTCTCAAAAAGAAAAGCCTCTGTGTGTGTGTGTGTGTGTGTGTGTGTGTATGTGTGTGTTCTTGCAGGATTATTTATGTCTCCTGATATTTACTATCACAGGAGGGGTTCCATCAGACCAAAGTTACCAGAACACTGAGTTTCAACCCTAAAGCATGGGCACATGACTTGTTCTGTGGGAATAAGTGTGCACGTGGAACCACATAACCTTAGACTACTTTGTGGTTGGAAGAATACAGTGGCAGGCTCCCTGTAAGCATCTGCTCCCTCGTCTTGGAATACCAGTGGGTCTTGTGTGCTGAGTCAGTGCTGGACAGCAGTGTGAAGTCAGTAGAGAGATGGGGAGACCTCCATCCAGCCACCAGGCCAAGCCTTTTGTCCTGTTCTTGTGGGACAGTGAGTGCTGCACTTAGAACATTGCCTAGAGCCTGAGACTTGCATACAGACGATGACCGCTGTCCCCAACAGCCTCCTCACCTGGAAAAAGGACCCTGCTGACCATACCGGGAAACACCATCAGGAAAAGGGGAAGCACTTTTAGGTACGCAGCCATCAGGGAGCCACCTTTGGCATGAGACAGGTTCTTGGCAGCCAGACTCCGCTGAACGATCACCTGGAGCAGAGTGGATGGAGATGGTTGGAAGTCGAGGACGGTGTGTTCACTGGCCCTGTGTAGTTCACTGGTGGAACTGAGATCTGGGTCTGCCTATCTTATTTATAGGAAAGCATTTCTCGTTGCTGTGAAGCAAAGGGCACAGTCAACAAGACAAAACAGCAGCCTACAGAATGGGAAAAGATCTTCACCAACCCCACATTGCACAGAGGGGTTGATCTCCAAAATATACAAAGAACTCAAGAAATTGGTCATCAAAAGAATAAATAATCCAATAAAAAAAAATGGAGTACAGACCTAAACAGAAAACTCTCAACAGAGCAATCTAAAATGGCTGAAAGACACTTAAGGAAATATTCAACATCCTTAGCCATCAGAGAAATGCAAATCAAAACAACTCTGAGATTCCATCTTACACCTGTAAGAATGGTCAAGATCAAAAACACTGATGAAAACTTATGCTGAAGAAGTTGTGGGGAAAAGGGAACACTTCTGCATTGCTGGTAGGAATGCAAACTGCTACAACCCATTTGGATGTCAGTGTGGCGATTTCTCAGAAAATTAGGAAACAACCTTCCTCAAGACTCAGCAATAGCACTTTTGGGTATATACCCAAAAGATGCTCAATCGTACCACAAGGACATGTGCTCAACTGTGTTCATAACAGCATTGTTTGTCATAGCCAGAACCTGGAAACAAACTAAATGCCTATTGACCAAAGAATGGATAAGGAAAACGTGGTACATTTACACAATGAAGTACTACACAGCAGAAAAAAATAATGACATCTTGAAATTTGCACACAAATGGATGAATCTAGAAAACATCATATTGAGTGAGTGAAGTAACCCAAACTCAGAAAGATAAATATCATATGTACTCACTCATAAGTGGCTTTTAGACATAAAGCAAAGAAAACCAGCCTACAATTCACAGTCCCAGAGAACCTAGACAACAATGAGGACCCTAAGAGAGACATACATGGATCTAATCTGCATGGGAAGTAGAAAAAGACAAGGTCTCCTGAGTAAAATGGGAGCATGGGGACCATGGGAGAGGGTAGAAGGAGAGTGGGGAGGAAGGGCGGGGAGTGGATAAAAATATATAGCTTAATAAAAACAATAAAAAAGAGAGAAGTGGACAAATGTAAGGGTTTAACCCCATATTTTGATGTCTGGTCATCAATAGCATCTGAGTTTCCCCCATTTTCCCCACATCCCCCACAAAGTCTGATGCTTAAGGAGACCCAGGCCTGGAGGTGCAACTCAGTAACAGACCACTTGCCCAGTGTATGCAAGGTTCTGGTGTTGATCCATGCAGCTCCCAGATAAACAATAAGTAAATGCTGGCAGGAAACATAAATCCAAGGGACTCATCCATTCGGAACTCAAAAAAGCCCTGGTCGTGACTGAACATCATCAGTCTGTGACTTTCAGATTCTAAAAATGATAGAAATTGTAGCAGTTGGGTGGTTCTTCCCTTTTCTAACTGTGTGTGTGTGTGTGTGTGTAGGTTAGAGACCAACTTTGTTCAGATCCCTCCTCAGCCACACTCTTGCAACCTATTTTAAATTGCATTCCCCTCACTCAGACTTCTTTTGCCTCACCCTTTAATATCCCACAGAAAATGCTTATTTGTCAACTCTCTGTCTTCCCCAGGCAGTAACAGGGTAGCTCAATCACCTCCAGATTCCTCAAGTGCCCAGAGGCATGCCTGGGGTATTTGTTGAACAGAAGATGCTCATTGCAAATCTTGAAATTTATCATCTTCCGTATGATTGAGCTTATGACTGGCTCTTTCCAGACAAGCAGGGTATGTTAAGTTCCCCCTTTTGCAGAAATCAGCAGCTCCTGAATTTCCATTAGCATTTGTAAGAAGCAAAACAGCAGGCAGAGCAGAAGAGGGTGGAGGGGATGGAGGAGATGAGGAGACAGAGGAACACACACAGCCAAGTCACACCACTGAGGCCGGTCAGCCCAGCAAAGAAGCATCAGGGAGTCAGCCAGCTCCCGTACCTGATCTGTGCACCAGTACCAGAGAGACGGGACGGACATTCCAAACAGGATCCCAGGCCAGGGGAGGTCAGAGGTCACTGGGTCTCTGAAGATGTGAAAGGCATCTTCTCGGGGCAGCCCACAGCTGCTGTTCTCACTGCGGTTACTAGCCAGGGCTGAGAAGTACTGGTCCTTCAGGCCTTCCATCCCACCGACAGCTGCAAAACCTAGGGTGCAGAGGAAACCTAAGGTTGCCAGGAGCTCGTGGAGCCTGTCGCAAGATGGAAGCCAGATGATGGCCTAGTCAGAGCAGAGCTATTGAGGAACAGTGGCCCCTTCTTAACCTCTGTCCTTTTTCTCTTGTGCCTTTGATAGCTACTCTAGATGGAATCTCAGAATAATTTTTCTATGAAATTTGGATATTCACTGGCAGAGACTTGGGTGTGGCCGTGTGTACAGGCCACAGTGTGTCAAGGTTAGATCAGAGGGTGACTTGTGGAAGCCACTGCTCCTTCCACTGTGTGAATTCCAGGGATTGTCTCAGGTCATCAGGCTTGGCGGCAAATGTCTTTACCCATTGACTCATCTCACTGGCCCTGACTATCGACTCTAAATGCATAATATAAAGTACAGTGTCAGAGCCGGCCATGATATGAACAGACCACCCAAAGGAAGTTCTTTACTTCCAACCATTATCACCTGCCAGAGTAGGACTTAGCCATTGATAAATTTAATGGAGGCCTGAGTCTCAGTAGTTTACCCTGCAGCAATACCTGGTTGCAGGAAGAACCACAAACTGAGATTACCTGAGCACCACCCAAGAACAGATCATCCAAAGGAAATGCCTAACGTTCCAACTGCTATAGATAGGATCACCTGCCATCACACACTCACCAAGACACCCCTAGACAAATGTCAGCCAATCAGGGGTCCTGAACCTCAGAAATCCCTCACCCCCACCTTTGCTGCTATAAAAACTCAACTCTAACTGAGCTTGGGGCTCTCCGGTATTCCAATACATTGGACATGCGGAAAGACCGAGTTTGCAAACTTGCATAAAATAAAGGCTCTTTGTTTTTACATATGGGATTTGGTCTCCTTGTTAGCTTTTGGGGGACTTCACAGATTTGGACATAACACAGAGGAGTGTGTGTGTGTGTGTGTGTGTGTGTCTAGAAAGCAATCATCAAACTACAAAAATGTGACACAATAATTTACCTGCTCCGTTAAATAATTGGTCTAATGATAAACAATAAAATAGTAGGTCTTAGAATGGTTTAGTTATGAAGCTGCGAACACACACACACACACACACACACACACACACAAAGGCATTCTAATAGCAGTGGGCGGGGGACATGGCTCATGAAGACCTGAGCTTGGATCCCCAGCATCCACATAAAAGCTAGGCATGGTGGTGAACATCTGTAACCACATCACTGGGTTGGCAAAAGAAGGGTTTGCTGGTCATCTAGTCTAGCCAATAGTTGAGCTCCACATTCAGTGGGAGATCCTGTCACAAAAAAGAAGAAAGAAAGAAAGAAAGAAAGAAAGAAAGAAAGAAAGAAAGAAAGAAAAGAAAAGAAAAGAAAAGAAAAGAAAAGAAAAGAAAAGAAAAGAAAAGGAAAAGAAAAAAGGTAGAAAGAGATTGAGGAAGACACCTAATATCAACCTCTGGCCTCCACATATATACTCATAAGCAAGCACACCCATATACATGTGCACATATAACACACACATGCGCACGCACACATGCATGCACACACATACACACAATCAGCAATAACTCTAATGCAGTTAAAAGAAACTTGGGATATCTTTTGCTATCAAAACCATAGGTCCTGCAAATACTGCTGTTGTGTGTGACCTACCTTTGTAATTGGGAAATGGATAGAAATAGAGATAGGGTGTTTCTTTTTTATTTTATCTTTTTTCCCATCCAAGTTCACAGGTACCCTGATCTGGTCCATGGACCTGAGGCTAGGGAAAGTATCCTTTTGCCTCAGAACTTCTCAGCTATTTATCTGTCACAGTATCACAAGAGGTGGTCTTAAGCAAGCCACTTCCTGCCTCTGCTATCAGCCTCCCCTGCTATGGGTGGGGGACTGTGCAGCAGCCCCCTGAGGCCCAGGGCGCGGAAGAATGATGTAATTCCCACAAAAGGCTTAGCATTGTCTCTGCCACAACAGTTCTGAAAAGCAGACTAGTAATGGCTGCAGATCATTTGTTCCTCTTCATTTGTTGAAAAGATTCAGTATGGTTGGTTTTGGAAGGTGGAATTTGGGGAGGGGGACTTGTTTTTGTTTGCTTTTCTATAGGAAGAAAGGCATTGCTTTAAGCACGCAGGGAGGAATGACACACAGCCTCAGGATTCCTGCAGACAGGTGCACAAAGAACACGAAGAAAAACAAAACCTAGCTATTGGATGTTAGATTTTTGTTCATCTTCACTGCTCTAAAAAATGTTATTTTACTTCTGAATGATACATAATTATACATATTAATGGAAATAATATATTTTGATATGTATGTGCACAGTATATAATGATTAAGCCAAGGTAATTAAACATGCCTATCATGTCAAAGAGTTGTCTTCTCTTTGTATTGAGGATTATTCAGTAGCCTTTCTCCCAGTTATTTTGAAATATGTAATAAATTATTGCTAATCATTATCAACTGAAAAGTTATTTTGTGGTAGCAGTTGGGGCTGTGTTTTTTGTTAGTAACGTAAGACAGCCATGTAAAAAGCAAGTGAGGACTGGAGAGATGCTTCAGTAGTTAAGAGCACTTGCTGGTGCTCAATATCCAGCACTCACAATCAGCTCTAGCTCCAGTCCCAGAAAATCCAACGCCCTCTTTTGGCCTCAGCTTGTACTGCACACACACATGAACAGGCAAACATGCAGGCAAAACACCCAAACATATAAAAGAAATTAAAATTTTTTTGAGAAGCAAGTGAACTTGAACAGATAAACCACAGCAAATAGAGCAGTTGGGATAGAGTTAGAATAGGAGTGGGGTCCAGCTTCCTAAAGCTAGCATAAATCACTGTGATCCCTGAAGTGCAGACCATGGGCCAGAGGGAAATTTGGGGTTGGGATTCTGTCTGATTGTTGAAGTACAGATAATGCATGGGCCAGAGGGATGGCTAAGGGCTGGGATTCTGTCTGATTGTTGAAGTTCAGATCATGGGCCAGAAGAATGGGTAGGGGCTGGGATTCTGTCTGATTGTTGAAGTTCAGATCATGGGCCAGAAGAATGGCTAGGGGCTGGGATTTGTCTGATTGTTGAAGTTCAGACCATGGGCCAGAGGGATGGCTAGGGGCTGGGATTCTGTCTGATTTCTGAAGCTCAGCAGATTGGCTGGGGGCTGAGATTTCTATCATGAGCTCCAAGGACGGCTGTGTTGCCGTCCTTGACCTGCACTCTGAGTAACAACAGTGCAGGCGCTGTCAGGGTTCCATGTGAAGTTTCACTTTGATAAAGGACAGTGCTTTTGATTTTAGTCTGTATCTACTCAACTTCTTTCCAGGTCATTTTTCTGGATCTTTAAACAGCCGATCATATCAGTATCTGTAAATAATACCTTTGTCTCATTGATTTCAATAGATATATCTTATATTTTATATGTCATGAAGTAATAAGAATGTTCCTTTTCCTAGGATGGCTTCCGGTGTCAAGTGTTCTGGCTACTTCTTTAGACCCTGGACTATTAACGATTTTTACTTTCTCTTGAATCAAATTTAATGCCACGCTCTGTATATGAGCAAAGGATGGTGTCTGTCTCTTGCCCTGCTGTGTCCTGTCATCCGCCTGCTCCCTGGCTGTAATGATGTAAACTTGTGTCCCACGGGGCCCTCCCCACAATAACGACTGAAATCTCTGAAACTGTGAGCCAGATTTGCAAAACAAATCTTCCCTGTTTCCAAGTTGTTCATGTCAAACATTCTATTACAGCCACGAGGAAGCTAACGCAGGCATTTAAAAAGAAACAAATTCTGAAGACGCAGACCCCATAGCAGAGATAATGCCCAAGGCATCTGAAGCTGATGGTGCACACAAGGCAACCAGAGAAGTCACTGAAAAATCTAAACTCCAGCTCAGCCCCTAACCAGACTGGCCCCCATTAGCAACTTGACTAAAGAGCTAAGCTATGCTCATATTCAAACATAACTTCAAATTACCCCAATCTCTACTGTCTTATAGATTATGTTCAACGTCCAAGAAAATCATGAGGTACCCAAGAAAGAAAGAAAAATGACCTACCGTCATGAAACAAAGTCATAAAGGCAAACTGATAGGTGCCCCAGATGTTGCAACTGTCAGATAGGAAATGAAAAATAACTGATTAATAGGTTATAGGCTGTAGTGGGAACATGGGTGATATTCATGACTAGATGGACAATCTCAGCAAAGAGATACACAAGGAAGGACTGAATGGGACTGGGGGGCTTAGTTTAGTGCCAGAGTGTATGCTTAGCCAACATACGGAGGTGGGTTTGCTCCCTGCGAGCTGAAAAATGAAGGAGAAGGAAGAGAAGGGGGAAGAAAGAGGGAGGAAAAGCTGAAAGGATATTATGGAGATGGTAACAGAGATGACAAATCTCTCATCAGTCAACTCATTAGCAGATAACACAGCCAAAGAAGCCATCGGCAAGCTGGAAAACAGGAGAATAGAAATAACTCAAAGTGAAATACAAACGAAAAGAGGCCATGAGGTGCTGGGATACAGCGGATTTGGTGACACTGGAGTCCCAAGAGTAAAAGACACTAGCCAGGTGTGGTGATGCATGCCTGAGACAGAGGCAGGGGGGGTCCATGCGAGATGGAAGCCAGCGTGGTCCACATAGCAAGCCCAGGACAGCCAGGATTTAAATTACAATTCTCCAAATCTCAGGAGTAACCAAACAATCAGGATAAACACAACCCGCATTTCCATCTATCACACTAGAAAGGCTGAAAATGAAAAGGTAAAGGGACCGGGCACAGCGGCTCATGCCTAGAGTTCCTGTACTGTGGGGTGGGGGGAGTAGGGGGAGAAAGAGGAGGGTCAGAAGTTCAGGATTAGCCTCAGCGACATTGTGAGAAAAAAGGCAAAAGGTGTTAAAAGTTAAAAATAAAAAAGATGAAGCAGAATCATTTCCTTCAAGGCAACCAAAGTAGGGGGTGGGACTCAGGTAACAGAGGACTAAAAATGAGAATTGCAGACCTCCCCGCTGCGGTACAGGGGCAGCAGAGGCTCCTCTAACGTACCGGGAAGACAAAGCACAGCCAAGGTTTTTATATACAATGAAGGCATTTTTCAAAAGCAATCAATAAACAGGGACGTTTTCAGACAAAGATTTACTACGAGAGGGAGAGAAATAGAAATGAATATATTTTTCTCCTTCACAAGAGTGCAGAAGAATCTAAAAGCTAGCAAGTGGTTTTTGTCGTTTGAATCATGAAACAAATGTATTACTCTGTGATTATTTCTTTGAAATCTCAATTGAAAGTCAAAAGTGACATATATCCAAAATGCAGACATGTGCCCTGCGCAATGCTAAAAGCCAATACTTCCTGTGCCTTTGGCACCCACTCCTCGGCATCTCCACAGATATATTACCAATTTCATTGGCAGCGGCAGCGACTGAGGTTTGAGGTCTGGAGCCACTTATTGAATTTTTTGTTTGTCTCTTTACGTTGTTCACGTTGACCTTGAACGCCTAGGCTCAAGCCATCTTCAGTTTCTCAAGTACCTGGACTGCACGTGTGCGTCACCACACCTGACTACCATCTTACTCTACCAGCCGGGTTGTTTAGCAGCTATGCTTTGAGTTTTGCAGTCTAAGAGAGGAGCAGGTTAGGGAGAAGGCTCAGGAGCTAAGGCACTTGTCATGCAAGTATGAGGACCAGAATTGGATGCCCAGAGCCCACGGATGCACCAGTTGGGTGTGATAACCACCTGTAACATCAGCATGTAATAGGTGGAGACCGACCCTGCATGGCAAGCTGACTAGCCGTGCTAGAACTGATGAGTTCATGTGGAGGGATGAAGACACAAGACACCCAATGTCAACCTTGACCTCTACATGCAAGTACATACACCCCTACATATGTGCTCACACAGAAGCAAATATGCGTATATACATACATGCGTGCGCCACACACACACACACACACACACACACACTCACACACCAGAGAGAGAAAGAGAGAGAGAGAGAGAATAATGAAGATCCCTGATGTCACTGTCCCAAACTTTACACGGACATGCATCTAAATGTCATGCTTTAACGTGTCATGTAAGACAGTGGTGACGCTGGGTACAGAGCGTGTGAAAGCACTGCCCTGCTGTCATAGTCTTCTGTGTCTAGATCATCTCCCAAGGTCAAAACCACCCCTGGCTGCTAAACTTATCCCCTCTCCCTTACATTCATAAATGATTTATGTCATTTTTTTATCCACACCATTATCAGAAAAACGATCAATTTTCACTTTGAAAATTAGTAGACCCATTGGTTATCCAATACAAAGTGGTCACCCCTGAAATCATATACACACAGGCAACAAAAATACAAGACTTAGCAGGTTGTATTTATATACTTACATGTGTGTAACAATAATACTCAAAGAAAAAGGAATCATAAATTTGAAAGGAAGTAGAGGGGCATACAAGAGGGGCTGGAAGGAAGACAGGGAAGGAGGGGTGATGTAATTATATTTTAATTTAAACTAAAGAAAGAAAATGAATAAATTTCAGGGCTGGGGTTATGGCTGTAACCCCAGAGCCTGGGGGAGGGGCAAACAAGTGATTCCAGCCAGTGTAGGTGAATCAGTGAGCTCCAAGCTCAGTGAGACTGTTTCAAAACATTGAGGTGGAAAGCAACTAAAGAAGAAATCTGATGTCGTACATGCAAATGACCTCTCTCTCTCTCTCCCTTTCGCTCTCCCCCTCCCCCACTGGAATGGGAGGGACCAGGTAGTAACTAAGCATGTTTCCTGGTCCCTGCGTTTTCGCATCCCAGTGATGGAAGCTGAGGTCCCCACTTACTGTAACCCATCAGGGTGAATGCCCCTATGAGCATGATCCCAGTCTGCAGAGCATCTGTGTAGATAACAGCAGCCAGACCACCTGGAGGGAGGAGCACAGGTTAGGGCCAGGTCACGTGGGAGGATTACTCTGGGCTGCAGGGAGCCTAGAAGGTGGCGATGCCACAGAGTTCTCAGGACTGAGGACCGCCCAGACTACCTCAACTGGTCCCTGTGCCCCGTGAACATTTCAAAGTATTGCTTTGCTGCGCCTTCATGGGGAGCTTAGGTTGATGTCTCTACTTCTGTGGTGTGGGCCTGGCCCTGTGACTTGCTGTGATCAAAGGAACAGATAGGGTGAACACGCTTGCATGTGTCTCCCTTTAGGAGCACTGGGATTTTGCTGCCCTGAGAACAGCATGCTTTAAGAAGCCTCAGGAACTGTATACCACATGCCTGGAATCCTAGCAATTGGAAAGCGGAGGCAGGAGAGGCAGGAGTTCTGTGCTGCTCATGGCCAGGTTAGGAAACATAAGACCATGATAAGCTCAATATGAACATATAAGCTAACAGGCAAGTCAGTCACGATAAGCTAAATATGAACAGATCACCCAAAGGAAGTTCTTTACTTCCAACCATCATCACCTGCCAGAGTAGGACTCAGCCATTGAAAAGTATAATGGAGGCCTGAGTCTCAGTAGTTTACCCTGCAGCAATACCTGGTTGCAGGAAGAACCACAAACTGAGATTACCTGAGCACCACCCAAGAACAGACTGACCAAAGGAAATGCCTAAAGTTCCAACTGCTATAGATAGGATCACCTGCCAACACACACTCACCAGAACACCCCTAGACAAATGTCAGCCAATCAGGGGTCCTGAACCTCACTCAGTAACCCCCCCACCCCCACCTTTACTACTATAAAAACCCAACTCTAACTGAGCTCGGGGCCCTCCATTTATTCCAATAGATTGGACATGCAGACAGACCGAGTTTGCAAACTTGCATAAAATAAAGGGTCTTTGCTTTTACATATGGGACTTGGTCTCCTTGTTGGCTTTTGGGGGACTTCACGGATTTGGGCATAACAAAAACAAGTCTAAGGCAGCTGGAAGGAACTCGGAAGTAGAGCACTTGCCAAGCCTTAGTAGGTTCAGTCCCCAGCCCCACTTAACTCAAAGGAAGGGAATCTGTTGCCCACAGCCCAAGCTAACCATCCACCACATGAGGGAGGCCATCTGTTTCAGCCAGCTGTTCCAGCTGCCACTGAACTACAGTTCTACAAAGCCAGGTAAGACCATCAAATCAGCCATCCAGGCAACCCACGGACTACGGGGATTAGCAAACCATTGTTTAAGCCCCTCACTGTGTAGGTGTCTTGTTACAGGGCATGTGGCTTGCTTGTTACACAGCAGTTCCTCACTGTTACCTGATATAAACATGTTTACGTGAGGGCAACTGCTACGCAGTTAAGAAAAACTTATAGGCCAGGCGGTGGTGGTGCATGCCTTTAATCCCAGCACTCGGGAAGCAGAGGCAGGTGGATCTCTGTGAGTTCCAGGACAGCCTGCTCTACAAAATGACCAGCCAGGGCTGTTACACAGAGAAACCCTGTCTCAAAGGAAAAGAAAGAAAGAAAGAAAGAAAGAAAGAAAGAAAGAAAGAAAGAAAGAAAGAAGGAAGGAAGGAAGGAAGGAAGGAAGGAAGGAAGGAAGGAAGGAAGAGAGAGAGAGGAAGGAAGAAAGATAGAAAGAAAGGAAGAGAGGGAGGGAGGGAGGGAGAGAGAAGGAAAGAGAAAGACAAGCATGTAGAAGGGTTTGGTACCCTTAATGTCCCCTTCCTGGTCAGCAGTAATGGAGCCCTCTCTCAAGTTATGGGGGACCTGGTTAACAATCCCACCCTAGTTCTCCGATGTTCCCTCAAGTGAGCCAGAAGTCGTAAAAGTCCCCAGTTGGTACCACTGAGCCCATCTTATTTCTATACCAATACATACTGAATCCCACCTACTTACCAAGTACCGTGGCACAGTTAAACAAAATGTTTAATTGGCCGCTGAGTATCTGGCGAGCATGCTATGAGGTGCTGTGTGCCCACCAACTGGCATGCTCCTGCCCTCATACAACATCCAGACTCACAGGGGAGACCGACTCCTCCAAACAAGGAACTCGAAGATGGACTGGTCATGGCAGTTAGCGCACTCTCTCCTCCTGCTCTGAGTGCATGGCTTCCAGTAGGCTTTCTGTATTGGGGCCTCTGCGGTGTTGGATGGTGTCCCTTCCCTGATATTGCCCCAGAGCTCGGTCCCTTCCCTGCCTCCTAGCTGGTTCCTCATCAGAGCCATTGCGCTTAGGTTCTGAGGAGAACCTTCTCGCAGCACCGCCTGGAGTTCAGTGGACACAGGCACAATGTTGTTGCCACTGACCCCCCTCCCCCTGCTGTTCCATGGCTGGGGAAAGGGTGCTTTCATTCCATGGGCTTTACAGTTGTCTTTCCCTCTGCTTGGGGTTCTCCGCACTTCTCATGCCATTTAAATTTGGTTGATAGATTGCCTTTGAGAGCCCTTGACTGAATGATTTATGTTTTTAAAAAATCTAGCTCCGTGGTCCCCCTTGATAGCTTTTATCAAGTATATAATATACTCTGACATTACCAATTGATTTCCCTGTTCATTTGTTTCCTCATAGCCAGGAAAGAGAGAGAGAGAGAGAGAGAAAGAGAGAATGCATGTGTGCACACAAGAATTTGGGTTTGTTATTAATTTGGTTTTGGTAGTTTTCTTTGGTTGTTCTTAAGAAACAGGGTCTCTCTGTATAGCTTAGGCTGGCCTTGAACTCAACATTCTTCTACGTCAGGTCTCCAAGTTCTGGGACAGACTTTGTCTTTCTGGTTCCTTTCTATCCCATTGTCTGTGGTGCCTGGCACATAGTAGGTGATCCACAACGTAAATATGTGTGTATGCATGTATATTTGTGGGATGAATTATACCAAGAGGAGGCAGAGAAGGGCAAAGCCAGCGTAAACAGGTGACTATTAAAAAAAAAAAAAACAACCAACCAAAAACCCAGCTACTTGAAAGCCTGCTATGTACCAATCACTTTCTTGGTCACAAATCTAAGAGGAAAAAAATTAAGCTGCCTAAACTTAGACTTCAAAATCGGCTGTTCATTGCCCAGCTTCGGATCATACATGTAAACTCACATGCTTAGCACTTAGTAGGTTTTCAACTAGTCCTTTTGGAACATAGAATAGGAAAACATTGTGTAGCTGTGGGATGTTTTGCTTGTTTGTTGAAACAGGGTCTCACTCCATAACCCAAGCTGGCCTCACACAGCATTCTCCTGCCTCAGCCTCCTGAGTATTGGAATGATGGGCGTGAACCACCTTGTCTGGCTTATTAGTGGTGCACTTTGATAATTCCTTTTCTTATTAAGTAGCCCTCTTTCCTTTGGATAATGGCTGACAAAATGTCATCGTTCAGGGTAGTGGGATGAGATTTAGTGAGTAGATGGCCTTAGCACACTAGAACACCAGAAGGTGTGCCAGAACAAAATGGGCAGCCCACAGCCCTGCCCATCAACTCTGAGCATCACACATGTCCCATGATACCTGCAACAGTGTACAGAGCTGTGATTGCCAGGAGCCCCACGATGGCCAGGTACAGATCCAGGTGCAGGGACTGCTGAATGAAGATGGCACCTGCATACATGTCTACCTGTAGGATGAGAAATCAGTGGGTGGATGAAGGTGGCACCCTCATACACATCTACCTGTAGGACGGGAAGTCAATGGGTGATTGAAGGTGACACCCGCATACATGTCTCCCTGTAGGATGAGAAGTCAATGGGTGAATGAATGGGTGATGAACTAGAGAATGGATGGATATGGAGGAGCCAGTGGGTAGATGTATGGGTCAAGGAATGCATGGATGGATTGAGGCAGGAATGGGTGGATGCATGGACCACGGAATGGATGGGCGGATTGAGGCAGGAGTGGGTGGATGCATGGACCACAGAATGGATGGGTGGATTGAAGCTGGAGTGGGTGGAAGATGGGCAGCAACAGCAGCAACTCCCCAGGAACAGGCTTTCTCCCAGACTCTGACAAATACAGAAGAGCCACACACATTTATTTTCTCATCCATCTCATCCTAAACTGGGGCACTCAAAATGAAGCCCCGTGGGCAACTAAGTTTGAGGTGCCTGCCAACTCTGGCAACAGCCTCATGACCTTCCTGCTTCTTCTGTGGGTCTTTCTGCCCCCTCTCCTCCACACTGCAACCTTCATGCTCCACCCAGGATGACATCATCCTTCTCTCATTAAAGCTCTTGTGTGATTTTCCCCTCATCCGCAACAGAGTTGGGTGAGAGCTTACACCAGCCCTTCAAAGTTGGCAGGCTTAACCTTTATCCACTCTGTATTTCTAGGGCTCTGGGCTTTCAGAAATAGTCTGTCTCCCAACATAATATGTTTTGATGCATCTTCTAGCTTTGACCGGTGGTGGTCCAGCCATCTGGAATGGCAGCACCCCTAATTCCAACTGGTGGATTCCTCCTAAGATGACACTCACCCCTTACCAGACTATAAGTAAGCATCCTAGGAGTACCTTGTGTCTGCAGCTAGCACAGTCAATTGCTGCTGTTTGTCTTAAGTGGAATGTCTACTCCATATGGGACAAGATCATTGCCACCCCCAGAGCCAAACCTAGTAAGCAGCCCATGTCTGGAAGTTCCAGTGCACCTGCTCTTTGTCACCTTCCTGGAGATCATCCAAAGGTCAGGGTGAGGCAGGCCCAGACTATCTCAAAATATCTGATTAATATCTTACCACTCCCTGATTCTGGAGGAAGGTCACAGTCCTGCCCAAGAGGGGGGGGGGTAGTGGGAGTGGTTCTTGTGTCTCTATTCAGTGACCCCACCACCATGCTGAGACGTCACCAAGCCAGCTTCGGCAGGCATCGGGAAGAATTCCTTGCCTCTGCCTCTCCTTCCTACATGCTTCTTCCGCCCATCTTACCTTCCTTCCCTCTACTTCCAACATCAAACCAGCCCCAGGGGAAGAGAAACAGATATGGAGGAAACCCTCACGATACACTATGGTCAGCTTCTCACTGTGCTGCAGGAGGGTGGCCAGGCCATGTGTCCACCTTACCGAGATCTTGGTGAAGATATAGATGAACAGATAGAGCACAGCCAGGGTGATGGAGATCCTCTTGCCCCCGAATCGTCTCCTGAGGTATTCCGGCATTGTGGTTACCTAGGAGTTAAAACAGCTTTATCGAACTCAGCTGACTTTGGGCATTTGCCTCCTCAGCCTGGCCATCAGCCCTGCCCACCTCATCCATCCCCACAAATTTAGAAGAATGGAGCATCCTCTTGGGCTTCTCCACAGGAAACTTAAGGAGGAAGACTTGGAGACTTGGAAAGGGGGCAGGCTGGGTTCTATACAGGGCTGTGCACCTAACCTAACTATTGTTTCAGGTTTATTTATTTATTTAATTGTGTGTGTGTGTGAGAGAGAGAGAGAGAGAGAAAGAGAGAGAGAGAGAGAGAGAGAGAGAGAGAGATGAGTGCACAAGTGTGAAAGTCAGAGGACAGCTTGCAGGAGTTGACTAACAACTCTCAGTTTGTTAGGTTTGGCAGCAAACACCTTTCCTGGCTGAGCCACTTCACCCCCCACCCCAACTACTGTGTTTATAAACATGAGGCAATCTGTTCTCCATCCTAGTTTTGCTGTATGCTGGATTTAACTTAGTTTTCTCTATTTAAGTGAATTTATCTTTTTACCTAAATAACTTTATTCAAAAAAATGTTCCTTTTTTTCTTTTATAAGCAGTTCTGGGAATTGAATTCTGGGACGCTTGCATGTTAGGTAAATGTTCTTCCCCTGAGCTAACTTCAACCCTTGAAACTTTAAATTACTACTGTAAGGAAGGGAACCTGGAAAACTGAATATAGGGAACCATAGAGCAATGAGGTATGCCGTCTGTTCTCTTTTAGCAACTCCCTGTTGCTGAGAGCCGCTCACGGGGCCAGAGAAGCCATCCATGAGTGGATGGGAAGCTTTAACTGGACGCAGCAGGGTATCAGGAGGAGGAGGGGACAACAGCATGCAATCCTAAGGGGACACATTGGGGCGACCTAGGGTGGGGAATTGTAGGAGGAAATGTGTATATGATCGTAACATGTCCTGTGCATACATGAAATTGTCAAGGAATAATGTTTTTATTTTAAAAGAGAGGAGCGAGAGAGAGAACGTTGCTGAAGTGCTAAGGGTATCCAAGCTGCACACGGACTTTGCCCTCTCTGTCCCCCGATAAGATGAAACGCCCGCAGTGATTGCATGTCAGTTAAGAGCAAAATAAAACTCACTTCAAAACTTAAGGGGCGCCGGGCGGTGGTGGCGCACGCCTTTAATCCCAGCACTCGGGAGGCAGAGGCAGGCGGATCTCTGTGAGTTCGAGACCAGCCTGGTCTACAGAGCTAGTTCCAGGACAGGCTCCAAAACCACAGAGAAACCCTGTCTCGAAAAACCAAAAAAAAAAAAAAAAAAAAAAAAACTTAAGGGGCAAAACCCACCAAGCAAGGTGGTACGTGCTTGTAATCCCAGCATTCAGGAGGCTGAGGCTGGAGGATTGAGAGTTTAAGGTTGTACAGTAAGACCCAAAAGGATAAAAACAAAACAAAACAAAAAACACAGCCCTGAAAGGCCTTGGAAAGAGGAGTTTCACTCCATGGTGCGGCGTAGCTGGCCCCACAAACAGCACGGAAATCACTGCAGGGATCTCCATCTGCTCATCCTCCCTCTGGAATTCTGGGACTAGAAAATGCAGAAGGAAGTGATGGTGCACAGAGCATCTTCATCCCAGAGGCACTGAGTTCTGGCCGTGCTCGGATGTGGGGATGATTCAATCCATGTGGGATGCTTCCGGGATGGCCATGCTGCTGAGAACCATGACTGGGGTTGCACTCTGGGACCTCCGACCAGCGGATATTCTTCCACAGGTCCCAGGAGTCAGATGAGGAAGGATGCGATGATAATCATGGGGCGTATTTCTTCATTTGGAAAGGCTGCGTTTGGTCTCATAGCCTCTTGCAGAAGCTCACATGTGGAAGGTGTGGTCCCAGTCGATGGACCGAGTCAGAGAAGTGTTTGGATCCGGAGGGCTCTGACCTAGCAATGAATTCATCTCCTGATGGGTTCCTAACTTAATGATATTATTGGGAGGTTGTGGGAGCTAGGAAGAAGACCTGTTTGGAAGGGTGGGACACTGAAGACCTGCCTTGGGGAATAGACCTTGTCACCAGCTCCTCCCTGTCTCTCTGCTTCCTGGGGGCCATGAAGTGAGCCACCTTCCCCACTATCTTTCCCCTCCATGATGTTTCTGCCTTGCCATGGGTCTAAAAGGAAGGGAGCCTGCTAACAAGAGATTAAAACCTCTGGAAATGTGAAAATAAACCCCTCCCCTGTTTATCTCAGGTATTATGTTGCAGTGATGAAAAATGATTGATATAGGCTGAGTGGCCAGACCTGCTTCAAGAACAAATTCTAGCATTGATCTCAGCATTCGGGAGACTGAGGCAGGAGGATTATCAGTTTGAAGCCAGTCTGGGCTACGTGGTTAAAAACCTGACTCAAAAAAGTTAAACTAGTAACTTAATAGTAAAATCTGAATGAATGTTCTAGTGTTTCGAGTGAGATAAGTTAAATGTTGATGCATCTTTGAATTTTTCATATTAAAATATTGGCAAAAATAGAGAAAGATAGCAATAGATATTTTTGACAGGTTTAATAAAGCTTCTCTATTCATCTCTTCTCCTCAAAAGGCAAGTTGGGATTCTGACTCCCATGAATGTCATGCATAAGCCCTCTGATTTTCTTCAAGGTAATCTCAGCAGGAAGTTTCCAGAAGTATTTTATATGGAGCTCTGACACTGTAGGAATAATGCAAGCCTTGTACACTGTGGGACTTGAGATTTAATCAGGGAGCACAACGGGTGCTCCGGTCCATTCAGATAAATGTACCAAAAAAAGACACTCTGGACAACCACTATCTAATCTGCCAACGACAAGACGACTGCCATCTGGGCTTGGCTCCTGAACTAGACTCCTCTCATTGGCTCTCACTATCAGTTGACCCTGGGGTCAATCGAGGACAGCAGCTACAGGAAATTTCTAGAGGCAGGAGAAGAGGAGGAAGAGGAGGAGAAGGAAGGAAACAAAGGAGAGCTTGCTTCATTCACACACTACATAAAAAGCTTTCCGATCTCGAAGGTAGCCTTTATTCTAAAGTCCAAACCATTCAGGAAATAGGCCAATGAGTCAGAAAGTCTAGGCCACATACTTCTCCGACTACAGACACAAACCACAGCCCAAGGGATCACAGAAGGACCATCCCTCTTGCTGGTGCTGACTGCTTGGGCAGAAGAAATAGATATAGCAGCCAGATAAGGTAGCACACACCCATAATCCTGGCAGGAAGATCACAAATTCAAGGTCAGCTTGGGCCAGTGCCGAGACTGTCCCAAAAGCTAACTCAAACAAGATAAACTGAACAAAAGACACCGCCCTTAGAGATTACCACTCCAGCTCCCAGGGCTCTGGCTGACACACACACTCTCCCTTGATAGTGGAGGGTGTGGAGGGGGATCCCAGAAACTGTGTCCTCTCTCTGGATCAAATCCAGTCACCCAAGCCTATGGGAACTCCCTCACTACTCTGTGACATCAGTGTCACCTGCATGAAGCTTAATGCATGGCTCTTCACTGGATGGTCACACAGAGGAAATCACAGAGCGCACCACGGCTGCTTGGTGGCACCTGAGGGCTATGGTTCAATCTCCATGTTCATAAGCAAAGCTTGTCTCTACGGATGCAAGTATTTGACACTGTACTCTATCATGGGCGGGGGTGGTTTCAGTCTGTAAGCATAGTGGTATTGAAGGGCTGGGGAGGTCTCAGTCTATGAGGACCAGGGTCCAATCCTCAGAACTGGTGTAAAAACTGGGTGTGGCGCACACTTAGCAATCCCAGTACTGGGGAGGCAGGGACAGGATCCCTCCCAGTCAGCCTAGTCGAATTGGTGAGGCCCAGATCCCAGTGAGAATTCCTCTCTTAAAAAAATAAGGTGGTGTGGGCCCCTGAGAAACAATGACTAAAGCTGAACTATAGCCCAGATATACATGTGCATATGCATACATGTATACCACATACGTGTGAACACACATATATGCACACACAAATAATGAAGAGATAATAAATTCTCTGTGGATGACAGAAAATGGGGAAGTTCTAGAAGATAGTATTCAGAAAACTATCTTTGGCCTTGGAGTAGGTAAAGATTTTTGTTTTTGTTATGACACGAGAAAAGGCCAAACTAACCTAGAACTCATGTAGCCTAGGCTTGTCTCAAACTCATGGCAATCCTCCTGCCTCAGCCTTCTGAATCTTACTATAACAGGCATGAACCATCACACCTAACTAGAAAAAGACATCTTAAGCAAGACATTGAAATGAAAGGTGATAAATGAGACTATAGTAAGACTGAAATCTATTTATGAAGAAACTCCAGTAATTAAGTGAATGACTAGGTGTAACCTGTGAAAGACCAGAGTCCATCCCTGGTACACACACACACACTCACACACACACACTCACACACACACACTCACACACACACACACTCACGCATGCACGCACAGAGGGGGGCAGCGAAAACTGGGTGAAAGTTCTAGACGACTCTCTTTCCTTCACTCAAGGTGATCAATTCGTGAAGGCTCACAGTTTAATCTGGGCTCACATGCTCGTGGTGGTGTCCTTGATGTTGTCCCTGTCCCTTTAGACCTAAGGAGGCACCATGCTGGGAGCCTATGGCCTAGAAAGGTGCCTTCCTCACTGCCAGGAAGTAAAGAGAAGCAAAGGAAGAGACCGTGGTCCCACAGTCCTCTCCCAAGGGCTCCACCTCATAAATCCCTCCTCTAACGTCACCTGTCAGGGTAACACTATGACCTTCAGGGGACAGTCCAGGCCCAGACTGTGTCTACAAGCTTCAGAGATGATTTTCAAATGACCAGAAAGTCATTTGAATTGACAATTAAAAGTTCAGAGATGGGGATGGAGTGATGGCTGTGTAGTTAGGAACTCTTGCAGCGAGTCACATTGAGTGGCTCGCGACCACCGGTCACTCCAGCTCCAGGGATCTGACTCCTTCTGGCCTCCATGGACGCTGTACACACACACACACACGCGCGCACGCACGCACGCACGCACGCATGCACGTACACGTACATAGCTCACAGAGTTTTAACATCAGGCAATATCAAAGCGTTGGCAAGGATGTTAAGTACTGGACAACATGGGCTCCGAAACGCTTCGAGGGGTGCGGAGTGAAACTGCTCTGGGTGAGGGGTTGGCCGCCTCATGTGAACCTAAGATAAGCCTGGGGGCTCCCCTCACTGAAGAGTCTCGTCCTCGGCATGTATTTTTGTGCATTAAGACTTGTGTAAGCCAGGTGTAGAAGCTACCTGCAATCCCAGGACTCAGGAGGCCGAAGCAGGAGGATTGTGAGTGGGGGGCTAGCCTGAGCAAGACCTCATCTCAAAATAACTTGGAAGAAGGTATCATCAAGCAGCATTGTCCCTCACAGCCCAGTAGAACAAACTAAAAGCCCACGTGTGGCCGAACGGTTAATTACAGGAGCTGGAGCCGACCTACCTCACAGTGGCGAGGGCAGCGGATTCCCATCTCACCTCACCGTATAGCTGAGGACAGCTAGCTACCCACATCCCAGTTCTACCCACACACAGCTTTAAGGCGCTGCATGGGCTGCACGAAGCGACATTCTGCAGGGTGTATATCAAAGCTGCGAGTGGCTAGGACTCAAGAGGAAGAAAGCATCTGGAAGAGAGGTTCACATCTGGATATGGGTGTTCATTTTACAACAGTTTGCTAAGCGACACTCTTGTGCTTTATGGCTTTGCTGCAGGTTTGCTATGTGCTGCCACGCCTGCCTTGACTTCCAGTGAAAGCAAACTGGATGGTGGTTTACGCTCTCAGTACCGTGGCGCTTACCCAGCATGGGCTCACTCTCGCCTTTGCATACTTGAAAGATGCCACCCAAAGGATGTCTAAAAAAAAAAAAAAACCCAGGAATTTCATTTTATTTTTCCTTATTTTGTGGTGCTGAGCATGGAACCCAGGGCCTCATCTGTCTGGGCTACTAAGGTACCATTGGCCGGCATCAGTTTCATCTTGAACAGAAGAGTTGCTCAGCTCCGTTTCTATTGTCCCTTTTCCTGGACTCGTGTACCATGAGAGGATGTCCCGTCTTCATTGGAAGGCACCGTGGTTGTTGACGGGTTCTCCACTACAAACAGCTACAGCATCCTCAGTTTTCTCCGATCTTTGTGGCTTTTCTCAATCTCACCCCACGCCCCCTAGCCAACCCCTCAGCAGGTGACATTGTTTTCTACTGGCCAGAAAAAAATGGGATCCGTCAGCTGAGAACACCCGTCAATCTCCCTTCAACTCTGATGAACAACCTGCATCTCACCACCCCCTTTCCTGCCTCCAGTCTGTCAGTTAAAATCCATCGCTTAGCAGCAGGTAAAAAAGATGCTTTACAGCCGGTCTGACAACCTGAGTTTGATCCCCAGAACCCATGGAAAGACAGAACCAGTTCCTGAAAGTTGTCCTCTGACCTCCACAAATTCTATGGTACACATGCATTTATACTTACACGTGCACGCACACACACACACACACGCATTCACGCTCATCACTCCCAGTCCTGTGTTGGAATACCTGAGATATTTTGTGTATGCACCCTATTTTACCTATTTTGCAAGAGTTCCAGAGCAGACCCAGGACCCCTTGCTCATCCAAGCCTCCTTTAGACTCTTGACAACCTCCCCAGGGGAATCCCTCTGTCCCTACACTACCACTTTTTAACTTTACATAATGTCTAATGTCCAAACTCCTCCCATTTTGCCTATTTATGAATTTACATATTACAAAGTTAAAGTCAGCTACTGCTTGCTCAGTGGGTGGTTATGATGTCATGTGACCTCACAGAGATGAAGGCCTCAGGAACATGAGTGACAAGCAGCTGACAGTGGCATTAGAAAGCCTTTGCAAACTGCTTTCCACCAAGTCTAGGCTAGGGGTGTGGCTCAGTGTTAGCAGTCCTGACTCAATCCCCAGCAGACAAACACGCACACACAAATATATGTAGATTTCTTGTTTGTGCAACACAACGTTGACATTCCATCTCGGTCAGAAATAGCTTTTATAGATTAGAGCATAAAGGAAAGGAACCACTGCATCACATACGTGCATATGGATATATATGTGTGCTTGAATTTTAGCTAAAAGTAACATGTTATGGCTTATACATGTAAAGGATTGTAAGGCTTATCTTTGTGTTCTGACATTGAAAAGATGTTTTGAGGTCAGCCTCTAAGTACCCTGTGTGTGCTGAGGATACTGGGTACCAGTCAGATCTGTGTGAGATGGGGTTCATTTGTTCTTTCTCACCTGTTCAGCGTCTGTCCCCGGTGCCAGGAGACTTAATGGCTGTCATATGGCTATCCACAGGAGGGAGGGGATGCGGGCTGGCCTTCCCAAGGGTGTTCCCATGCCATATTGCGTCCCCCCTCCCTTCGCACTCACCTGACCAGCTATGTAGATGGGAAGGAAGATCCAGGCTAGCATCAGCACAGAAAACAAGCCCTGCTCAAAAGAACACAGTCAGTACACAGTCAGCTCTGCCCACACGATGGAGCCCTTCCCCTGTGTCTTGAGTTGGTCTAGCCTACACTCCACCCCTGAATTAGTCATTTCCTCGCGGAGTGGTTCACTTTTCCTGGCCTTTATGTATTTCCATGTTAAAATGGCAAGAGGTTAACAGCATAGGGCAGAGCACCCGAGGCCTCAGCTTCTTGGAGGATGAGATGGGATCATTTGAACCAAGGAATTTGTGACCAGTCTGAGCAATATAGTGAGACTCTCTCTCTCTTTTTTTTTTTGGTTTTTCGAGACAGGGTTTCTCTGTGGCTTTGGAGCCTGTCCTGGAACTAGCTCTTGTAGACCAGGCTGGTCTCGAACTCACAGAGATCCGCCTGCCTCTGCCTCCCAAGTGCTGGGATTAAAGGCGTGCGCCACCACCGCCCGGCTCTGAGACTCTCAAAAAACAAAACAAAAGCCCCAAGACAGAGAGAGAGAGAGAGAGAGAGAGAGAGAGAGAGAGAGAGAGAGAGAAGAGGGAGGCAGGGAGGAAGGGAGGGAGGGAGGGAGAAGATGATTAAATAGGAAAGAAGAAAATGAAAATTAAAGACTTGGGGGACATTTAACTCTGTCTCCTAAACACAACATTGTCCTCTTTGGTCGGTTCTGCATCGCCCTTCCCCTGCAGTGGGTTATACAAAAGGGGGCTGAGGATTCTGGGAGAGTTACCACAGGTCTCAAGAGCCATCTTCCTCCCTTATGAATTAGACATAAGAGGGCCTCACCAGATTGCTTCAGGAGAATCGGCCCAATGGTACTGAAGGAGCAATTGACCTATGCCAGCATCTCCTCTGCACCCTTCACAATTAGGAGTTCAGTCAATCCTCACACAGGGATGCTACATGGCAGGGACCCATGGTTACTCCCTAATGTATCCAGGAAGTCCAGAAAAGTCAAGTAACTTGACCAGGGTCACAGTGCTTACAAGCATGAAGGCTGAAGCCACCTAGTCCTAGCCTGGAGGCGACTTCTACCATGTGAGAGTATATGTGACAAAGATGTCTGTAAAAACTGTAAAAGTGCTCATGATTGTGAATGAAAACCACATGCAGGAGAAGCCACTCTGAGAGGCCTGATATGGCATCTCCATGTCTCTAGGGACATGAGGGGCACATCCCACTGAGCACTTTGTTCCAGTAATGGTCAACTGACACTTAAAATATACAGCTATGTCTCCTGTCACCCGCCACCTGCCATTTTTTACTTCTCCAAGGGAGCATCCTGAGCCCTCACCTCTTGATTTTGGGGGTTGTGGCCCTATGGGTCCCCACCAAGCAGATACAGAGAGATCCACATAAATTTTGTTGGCTAGGAGTACATTTAAAACCTCCTGTTTAGCCGGGCGGTGGTGGCGCACGCCTTTAATCCCAGCACTTGGGAGGCAGAGGCAGGCGGATCTCTGTGAGTTCGAGACCAGCCTGGTCTACAAGAGCTAATTCCAGGACAGGCTCCAAAACCACAGAGAAACCCTGTCTCGAAAAACCAAAAAAAAAAAAAAAAAAAAAAAAAAAAAAAAAAAAAAGTTAAAAAAAAGGAAAAGAAAAAAAAATAAAACCTCCTGTTTGCTGAACTAAAATTGTCATTTCACCTTTAAAGTGGCAAGCATACCCATACCTCCCCAGGGTTTGACTGCAGAAGAAAGGGGAGATGTCCGTATCACGGCAAAACTCACGTTAAGCTCATAGGCAGCAACAGAAATGCCCACAGCAGCACCGGACCCTGCTAGGCCAATGAAGTGTCCGCTTCCAACATTGCTGGCAAACAAGGATGCACCCACCTGTGTGGAGACAAATATGAAAGGTCCGGAGCTGGACCTGGGAAATTGTCCCTATTCCTAGTTTGAACCATTCTTCAAAGAGACCAAGACAAGTGGGGAAATAGAGAATGTTGGACCATTCTATCCTACATGCCTTATTTGTGTAGGGCACAGCTTGAACAACTGTCTGTAGCATCCATGATGGACAGGATTCCTGCTAAATGCTTCATGATGCAAACCAGCTCTGCTTTCCAACTCAACAAAATGTGCATGCATGTGTGTGTGCACCTGTATGTGTGTGTACATGTATGTGTGTGTATATGTGTGTTTGTGGTCCACTTAAAAAGGAATAGCTAATTGAACTGCTGTATCTGTTATCTGTGCCTTCAGCATCCATTACACTTAGTCCCAGGAGTGGCCTCATATTTTCATTCAAAGTTTAGCAGCTCAGTCCACACTCCCCAGGGCAGAGATTGAGCATGACAGCAAGGCTTAAGTATAGTGATGTTCTGTTTATGATTTAACAGACAAAGCTTGCCTGAAGATCAGAGTGCAAAGCTAGCCACACTAGTCAGCCACACAAGCCAGGCCGTGGTGGCACACACCTTTAATCCCAGCAGCCACAGTAGTTAGCCATAGAGGCTGGGTGGTGGTTGTGCACACCTTTAATCCCAGCACTAAAGAGGAATATAAGGCGAGACGAGACAGGAACTCACTCTTCTTCAATCTGAAGATGTCATAGAGGTAAGAACTCTCTAGTGATTGGCGGCTTTGCTTTTCTGGTCTTCAACTTGAACCCCAATATCTGCCTGTGGGTTCTTATTAATCATGCTACACTGGAGCTCAGGCAGTGCAGCAGTCTACCCTTGCTGTGGTGATGGTACAATGATGAACTTGAGATGTAATCAGAGATAAAACATTTCCCAGGGATGCTGTCAGGGAAGCAGAAGCTCTTCCCATGCTAGCCTGGGCCTGGAGAGGGTATACAGTCTGGAGTGGTGTTTTCCATGAAGTTGAAATTGTCCATTGAGATCTTACAGTAGGAGAGTGATGTGGGATTCCCCTCTGTATAGTGTGAATATGTTTTATTACCATTGGTTAATAAAAAATCTATTCGAGTCAGTGGCTTAGCAGAGTAAAGACACACAGGAAATCTGAACAGAGATAGAAGAGAGAGTAGTAGGCAGAGTCAAGGAGATACCATGTAGCTGCCTAAGGAGAAAGATTCAGCAGACAGAACCTTACCCAGTAAGCCACAGCCTCATGGCGATGCACATATTAACAGAAATGGGTTAATTTAAGATGTAAGAGTTAGTTAATAAGAAGCCCAAGCTAATAGGCCAAACTGTGTTGTAATTAATATAGTTTCTGTGTGATTATTCGGGTCTGGGTGGCCTGGAAATGAACAAGCAGTCTCTGTTTACAAATGGTGCCCAATATTGGTCAATTACATCCACATAAAAACTAAGAGATCTTGGGAAGGAATTCTAAAAGAACAGAGTTAAGCATAGCTTCTTGGTAGCCACATTTTTTAAAGATAGACTCTGCTGACAGTGAACAGAGGTGCGGCTCCTTTAAGTTGAGCATGAAAAAGATTCTTTATAGAGTTTGTTAGCCATTTGGGCAAGAAACTGCTCTTGCCTGGACTGCTTGACGGTATGCTGTATGAACTGGACATGCAGGACCCACAGAAAAATGACTGCTGAAGTTGCCTAAAGAGAGTGAGACAGTCCTTCAGGGTTCCTGCTTCATGAAAGAGTCTGCAAGACATTCTGCAGAACACAGAAGAAAGTAACTGATGAACTGCCAATATAGGCAAAGCAGTCTTTCAAATTTCCTGCTTCATGGAAAAATCTATCAGCTACTGTAGGCTGAAGATTGGTGCCCCAATGTTATAGAAGAACTTTGGGTGACTGACCAAACAGCCAAATGTCTCTGTCAATTCTAGAGTTTTGGAAGTTGCTTACAATGCACTTCCTGTTTACTTAGGTAATATTATATCCTTCTGGGGTCTTTGAACAGTTGAAAACAGATAGTTATAGTTTTCCTTAGTTATAATAAAAGATAAATTAGCGGTGGTGGCGCACGCCTTTAATCCCAACACTTGGGAGACAGAGGCAGGCGGATCTCTATGAGTTCGAGGCCAGCCTGGTCTACAAGAGCTAGTTCCCGGACAGGGACCAAAAACTACGGAGAAACCCTGTCTCAAAAATTCAAAATAAATAAATAAATTCAAAAAATAAATAAAAGATAAATTAGTTATAAAACTTTAGATTCACAAAGAAATATTTTAACTGCAATTCTTGCTTGATACCTGTTTTGTTATATGTAATTTTACTCTGTTAAAGTTAAAAGTTTCCTTTTTATTTAGACAGAAAAGGGGAGATGATATGAGAGTCCCCTTTGTATACTGTGAATATATTTTATTGCCATTGGTTAATAAAGAAGCTGTTTCAGCCAATGGCTTAGCAGAGTAAAGCCAGGCAGGAAATCTGAACAGAGGTAAAGAGAGAAGAGTAGGCAGAGCCAAGGAGATGCCATGTAGCTGCCTAAGGAGAAAGACTCAGAAGACAGAACCTTACCCAGTAAGCCACAGCCTCATGGTGATACACAGATTAATAGAAATGGGTTAATTTAAGATGTAAGAGTTAGTTAATAAGAAGCCTGAGCTAATAGGCCAAACAATGTTGTAATTAATATAGTTTCTGTGTGATTATTCGGGTCTGGGCAGCTGGGAAATGAACGAGCAGTCTCCGTTTACAGGAGAGAAGCCAAGGCAGATAAGTGACAGATGATGTATGGATTGAGGGATGGAAAGATGAAGATGGATGACAGATCAATAGATGGTGGCGGGATATTTTAAGAAGCTAGGTCATCAAGTTGTGGTAATATTGATAAACTGGGCCTCTGTAACCATCCTAGAGGTGCACTGACGGGTTCTTTTGTGTAAATAAATTTGAATTGGAGCAAGACTTTCTTTAGCTTTCACTCCAACCTGAAGACAATATGGAGCAAAACAATGGCAGGACTTGAAGAGTCTTTGAGGGATGGATGACTGGATTGGGAACCAGAGCCTTGCGTAAACACCCACCACAGAACTCCTCCCAGTCTGCCAAGTGAGGAACACAACCAGAGACCACTTACAGGCCACCACACCATGTTGCCTCCAGCCAGGAAGTAGCCTTTCACTGTGTCCCTCTTGGTCTTCACCGTGGACTGCAAGGAAGGAGAGGGCTGGTGAGGAGAACGCCAGTGCTCAGGCATCCGAAGAGGGTGGGGGCTGTGAATGGGGAGGCCATGGAGCAAGATTCATTTTGTCTGACTGAAACTTCAATGTGAATGTCTTAAGGCAGACCTCAGACCTCATCTCTGGCCAGTGCAGCCCTGCCAGTCCCTGTGTCGTTTGTTTTTGTTGTTGCTGCTGGTGGTGTTTTGTTTGTTTGGTTTTTTTGTTTGTTTGTTTTGGTTTGGTTTTGGGTTTGGGTTTGGTTTGTTGAGACAAGGTTTCTCTGGCTTTGGATTCTGTCATGGAAGTTGCTTTGAGGACCAGGCTGACCTCAAACTCAGAGATCCACCTGCCTCTGCCTCCCAAGTGTTGGGATTAAAGGTGTGTGCCACCACCAGGCTCACAAGTTTGTGATAACCTACAGGATCCTCTAGACGTCTGAGCTGCAGATCAGTGGCTTGCCAGTGGCAGCTCATAAAGGATTTCATTGTTTTTAGTGTTCTAGAAAATGTTTCTGTAAGGTCTTTCACAAGCACCAGCTCAGATATATTTAAAATAATTACATTTTAAATAAATTAATTAGGAACTGTAATGAAAAGTTACAGCTGTGAATTACATTTTTTATTTTAAATTTTGAGATGAGTTTGCAATGTAGTACTGGCTGACCTGGAATTCACTATGTAGAGCAGGCTGGCATAACTCGGAGATCTGCCTGCCTCTGCCTCCTGAGTGCTGCGATTAAAGGTGTGCGCCATGCACAGCCAACAGCAGCTTCTTTTAATCCTCACCTACTCCTATGAGGTCGCTGTTTTGGGGCTGGTATCACAGTTGAAGAGGCTGTGGCTCAAGTTCCAGTCTATCTGGGCTGCCAGTACCCAGAGGTAGGGATCTGTAAACACCAAAATGCCTCTCTCACAGGTCTGGAGAGTTTGGGGTCAAGGGTCAAGGTGCCAGAAGGTTCATCCTCTGGAGAGGAACTGTCCCTCTAGATGCAGCCTTCTCTGTGTCCTCCCTCATGTGGGGAGAGAAGAGGGGCACAGAAAGGACTGGCTGTACCCATCTCTTGTCTAAGGTCGCCACGCTCCTGAAGTCTGCCTCTCACAGCCAATACACAATGTTAAATTCTAACACGAGGGCCTTGTGTAACTTAGACTTGGCCTCAAACTCTTGTGTAGCTGAAGGTGACCTTGAACTTCTGATCCTCGCGGTTTGCATCTCCAAGGGTCAGCACTATAGTTGTGCATCCGCCCAGTTTATGCTGCACTGGGGACCGAACCTAGGGCTTCACACACGCTAGGTACACAGTCTACCAACTGAGCTAGCCCATTAGCAATTCTCTTCTATCTAAAATTTTTAATTACAGTTATTAATGTATTCATTTGTGTTTGCGTGTGTGTATGTATGCACACATTAGTATGTGTGAACATGTAGTTGCCCTGGCAGATGTGTGGAAATCAGAAGACAGTTTGTGGAAGTCAGCTCTCTCCTTCCACCATGTGAGTTCTGGGGATCAAACTCAGGTTGCCAGACTTGGCAGCAATGACTTTACCCATTGATCCATCTTGCTCGATTCTACAAGTGATTTCTTTTCTTTTCTTTTTCTCCCTTTGGTTTTTCAGGACAGGGTTTCCCTGTGTAACAGCCTGACTGTCCTGGAACTTACTTTATAGACCAAGCTGGCCTCGAACTCACAGAGATCGGCCTGCTTCTAGGATTGAAGGTGTGTGCCACCACACCCAGCTACCCCATAAGTATTTCTTAAGCATACTCCCTGAAAGGGTGTCCAGCCTCATTCACTGTAAGTGAGTGTTAGCAATGTCCTGAGATATCCTTTCCCCATGTCAGGCTGGCAAAAATGAAATCAATGCACTGTTGCTAAGAGTGAGCAGGCTGGCATACATCACTCTGAGTGTGCAGACTAACGCCAGCCCAAGGAAGGCATGCCAGTGGCAGGAGGATCACAAGTTTGAAGCTAGACTGGGTTACGTAGCAAGGCATTGGCTACAAAGTACATATAATTTGTTCTGATTTGCTTTTAAACCTGGAAGAGTACATTAGTGAACAGTATGTCAAATGCTCACAAGTTAATAATAGTGCTCACCTATGAAGGGAATGGTCACAGTGGGACTTTATATAATATTTATTAAACTACTATTAATTTTGAACCATGTGACTATAGCTATATTACCATAAAAATGAACATACATACATACATGCATATACTTATATGCATACAACATACATATATACATGTGTGTGTATATGAGAGCATAGGCTTCAAAGTAAAGGAAATGCAGATTCTAGCTTCAAGTCTCATAATTTAGTATTAGACTAAAGAATCTAAATTCTGGCCAGGTGCTCAAGAAGCAGAGAAAGGCAGATCTCTGTGAGCTCAAGGCCAGCCTGGTCTACAAAAGCTACTTCCAGGACAGGCTCCAAAGCTACAGAGAAACCCTGTCTTGAAACAAAAAAAAATCTAAATTCTTTGGACCTAGGTTTCTTTTGTTTGTAAAATGATATAAGATCTTCCTTGAGGAGGGGCTGGAAAGATGACTCAGAGGTTAAGAGCACTGACTAAGTTCAATTCCCAACACCCACATGGCAACTCAACACCATCTGTAATGAGATCTGGTTCCCTCTTATGGCCTGTAGGCATTCATGCATTATATATATAATTTTTTAAAAAAATATCTTCCTTGAGGGGCTGGAGAGACAAATAAGTGGTTAAGAGTGCATATGGATCTCTCAGAGGACCAGAATTTGGTTCCCAGCACACACATCAGCTGACCCACAACCATCTATAACTCAGGGGACCCCACACTCCCTTTTGGCCTCTTCTGACTTTTGTGGGTACAATCAAACATGCACATTTGCATAGAGTAAGACAAATACTGTTTTTTTTTTTAAAAATACTAGTTTTCTAAAAAGAGATCTTCCTTGCAAATCACATGAAATAACAAGTGAACATGCATTGAGTTATTGACCAACACAAGTCAGTACACAGTGCATTTAAGAAAAAAAAAATTCCCGAACCTCCCATATTCTAACCAAGAGCTGCACCCCTAACATGTACCCCAAGCACTCTGCATATTTGGGGGGAATTTTTTTTCTGTGTATATCTGACTGGTCTGAAACTTGTTATAGAGGCCAGGCTGGCCTTGGACTCACAGAGATCACTTGCGTCCACACACTTCAAGTTCTAATTGCTGTAGTTCATTTCTTCCTCTCTCGGTATCTTATTTTCCCAAAGGATAGGGTTTACTTTGGAGTTCGACCAGATATTTCCTCCTCGCCCCATCTCTCACGTCATCTCCTGGCTTACCCATAATCCAACAGCCAGGACAAAGAGGAAGTACAGAACCAGGACAGCGATGTCCCCGGGCTCTAGACTCTTCTGGGGGAAAGCCTCCAGGGCATCAGACTGTGGAGGCTGAGGGCTGAGGGCGCCACTCTCCATGGTGCTGAACAAAGTCCCTGTCCCGGGGAGAGCAAAGCAGTTAGATTCCAGATCCCAGAGCCCCTTCCCTCACTCCATCTGTGGCTTCCCCATGGAGCAGCAGCAGCAACTACAAAGACCTACCTGGATGGAGGTGTGGTGGAGCCAGCTTCAGGAAGTCAGGTCCATCCCCCCCACCACACCATTACCATCCACCCATCCTTCCACCCACCTAGAAAACACGAAGAAGATGCTCATATTGGTACAGTTGATTTGTTTGTTTGTTTTTGCTAACAATTCAACTTCTTGCTCAGCAGAATATAAAGAACAAACAATTCAAAGAGTACAGACAACACTGGGCAGGCTAGTAATCCCAGAACTCTAGAGACTGAGCCAAAAGGATTACTGGGTGTGAGGCTAACCTGGGCTAAATAGCACGATGCTGTTAAAAAGAGAATAAGATACATAAAGTCCCAGCATGCTTTTTGTCCCAGTCTGGTTTCTGTTGCTGTGGCAAACACCATGACCAAAAGTAACTTGGGAAAGAGTTTATCTTGTCTTTCATGCTACAGTTCATGACTGAGGAAAGAAAAGTCAGACCCCCCAATGCAGGAACAAAAGTAGAGACCATGGAGGAACACTGCTCACTGGCTTGCTCCTTCCCAGGGTCATGTTGAGCTACCTTTGTTATACAGTCCAGGTCTACCTCCCAGGGACGGCACTGCCCACAGCAGACTGGGCTTTCCCACATCAGTTAGCAAATAAGAAAATGTCTTGTATGGCCACAGGCTAATCCAATGGAGATAACTCCTCAACTGAGCTTCTCTCTTTCCAGGTATCTTAGTTTGTTTTCTCAGCTGTAATAAACACCACGGCCAAATGCAACTTGGTAAGTAAAGGGTTTATTTGGCTTACACTTCCATGTCACAGCCCATCACCGAGGGAGGTCAGGACAGGAGCTCATGCAAAGACCTGGAGGCAGGGGTTGTTGCAGAGGCCATAAGGGTGCTGCTTCCTGGCTTGCTCAGACTTCTTTCTTAGACCACCCAGGACCGCTTACCTAGGGGTGGCATTGCCCATAGTGGTCTGGACCCTTCCACAGTCAAGAAAATGCCCCACAGACTTGCCCCAGGGCCAATCTGATGAAGACAATTTCTCTGAAAGTCCCTCTTCCTACATATGTCTAAATTTGTGTTGAAAAGACAAAAAAGAAGAAAAAAAAACCAGTCTGCATACTCTTCTACTTGGTAAGCATGTGGCCTACAGTGAGTAAAATGGGAAGAGTTGGCCAGACACGGTAGTCTTGTTCTAACACTGCATCTGCCTATTAATTGCAAGCATTTTGGGGGGGCGGGGTGGGTTGTAGACCAGGCTGGCCTCGAACTCACAAAGATCCACCTGTCTCTGCCTCCCGAGTGCTGGGACTAAAGGCGTGCGCCACCACCGATCGGCATAATTGCATACACCCATACAGCACTTGCGGCCTGCTTGGACTCCCTCTAAGTGTTTTCTACCCTGCAAAGCGAACACTTTCGTTATCATCCTCATTTTGTAGAAGGAGTTAGAAATGTTAACTATCTTGCCCAGGTAACACAGCTCAAGTGGAAGGATTCGGATTTGAACCTGAATAACCTTGCTCGAGAATCCATGCTTTCAAATACTATTAGAAACCATTTCACTGGAGATTGCTCTTCTGTGGACATTCTAAGAGAGTCCTTTGATAGTCAAAATAATGACCCCAAAGGTATGTACGTTTAATCTCCAGAACCTGTGACTGTGTGGTGTTCACAGAGAGAAATAAGACCGCTACCCAGCTGACCTTAAAATAGGCAAGTACCTTGGAACATCTAATGCAATCACAAATGACACCGAATCAGAGGGGCCAGAGAGGTGACAGCCTTAGAAGTGTGCAGTTTGGCATTGCTGGCTTTGGACACGGGATGAAGGGGCCCTGAACCAAAGAGTGCAGGTGGCTTCTAGAAGCTGACAAAGCAAATGAGCAGACTGGCCCATGGCCTCCAGAAAGAACTCAGCTCTGCTGAGGCCTGTGTGTGTGGTGGAGGGTGTGCAAGTCATATGTGTGTGCCTGTGTGTGGTAGAATGTGCGCAGGCTGTGGATGGGCCTGTGTGTGTGTGTGTGTGTGTGTGTGTGTGTGTGTGCCGTTGCACAGACCCGGGGGAAGGGGGGATACAGAGGTCAGCATTAGGTGTCTTCATTTTTGGGCTTTCCACCTTATTTTTTGAGATAAGGTCTCTCATTGAACCTGGAGCTGACCCAGTGCCTAGACTGGCTACCCAGAAAGCCCCAGGGATCTGCCTGTCTCTGACCTTCTCAGAGCTTACAGATATTACAAGCATCATAGGCGTGCAGCACACAGCTTTATGTAGGGGTACTGGGGATCTGAACTCAGGTCCTCATTCTTGCACATTATGTACTTTACCCACTGAGCTGTCTCCCTAGTCTTTGCTGACAACTAGATTTGAGCCCAGTAAGGCCCATCTAGCACTTTGAACTCAAGATAATAAGAGTGGATTGATTTAGCCACTGAGTCTGGGATAACAGGCTGCAGCAACAATGAGAAACCAGCAAAATCCCTTAGGTGGTTCTAACTGGGCATGGGCATAATTATGACATTCCCTATCAGCTGTGGGGTAAGGAGTGGCCAGCCCTGACAGTCCCTGGTGTGCAGTCCTGTACTGAAACAAATTCCCGCTGGGCGGTGGTGGGCCCACGCCTTTAATCCCAGTACTCGGGAGGCAGAGGCAGGTGGATCTCTGTGAGTTCGAGGCTAGCCTGGTCTACAAGAGCTAGTTCCAGGACAGGAACCAAAAGCTACGGAGAAACCCTGTCTCAAAGAATCCAAAAAAAAAAAAAAAAAAAAATTCCCCAGAGACAGTGACAGTTTATGACAAATGGAGAGACTCAGACAAACCAGATCTTTAAAGAATCCAAGTTCTCGCCCAAGCAGTGGTGGCACTCACCTTTAATCCCAGCACTCAGGAAGCAGAGGCCGGCAGATCTCTGTGAATTCAAGGCTAACCTGGTCTACAGAGTGAGTTCCAGGATAGCCAGAGCTACTACATACAGAGAAACCCTGTCTCAAAGAAACAAACAAGTAAAATGTTAAGAATTTAAGCTCTGGGGCTGGGGGTGGTCACTGGTAAAGCGCTTTCCGTATGAGCGTGAGGGCCTGAGTTTGATCCTCAGTATTGCAGTGAAACACACAACAAAACAAAAACTGGGCTTAGTGATCTGATCTTGTCATCTAGGCTCTTGGGAGGCAGAAACAGGAAAATCTCTGGGGCTCGCAAGCCAGTCAGGCTAGCCTAATTGTGAGACACAGGTCCCAGTGAGACGCCATCTCAAAAAAGCAAGGTGTGTGGTCCTCGAAGAGAGACTTTTGGAGTTGATCCAACTTGACTTCTAGCATCCACTTGCATGTGCACACAAGTGCATACATACTTGCATACATGACCTTGTATATGCACCAAAGGGAGGAGGGAGGGAGGAGGGAAGAAGGAGGGAAGGGAAAGAGGGAGGGAGGGAAAGAGAGAATGAAAGAAAGAAGGAAGGAAGGAAGGAAAGAAAGAAAAAGAGAAAGAAAGAAAGAAAGAGAAAGAAAGAAAAACAAATTTACAACTGAGCTATCGCTATCACTATGGTAACCATGCTTCTAATTTAAAAATCTTAGAAAAATATTGTAGAAGATATTATGAATAATAAAAACAAGTACATGGCTGAGTATGGTGGCCCACACCTTTAATCCCAACAGTTGGGAGACAGAAGCAGAAGGATTTCTGTGAGTTTGAGGCTAGCCTGGTCTATGTAGTGAATTCCAGTACATCCAGGACTATGTAGAGTGACCCTATCTCAGAAAAAACAAAGAAACAAACAAAAAACCCAAAATTGGGCCGGGCGGTGGTGGCGCACGCCTTTAATCCCAGGCAGAGGCAGGCAGATCTCTGTGAGTTCGAGGCCAGCGTGGTCTACAAGAGCTAGTTCCAGGACAGAATCCAAAGCTATGGAAAAACCTTATCTCAAACAAACAAACAAAAAACCAAAACAAGTACACACGTATCTCTCATAAATTGGAGAAGGTTCTAGATATTGCAAACATGTCTTTTGCTCACATGACTATCTGGGATGTCTGGAAACCTTAGCTATGAAGTAGTTCTGGGCATTGCAACACATGTTGCAACTGGTCTCTACATACTACGTGCCTAGTGCTATAAACTGTCACAATCAAAATGCTCTCACATCCTGAAAGACCAACATCCCCAAAGCACACCTTTGCTCCAGGCTAAAGAATGTCATCAAAGAATTTTTAATAAAGAAGTGGGGGGCCTGGAAAAGTGGCTCAGTGGTGGAACGCTTGCCTAGTGTGTGCAAGGCCGTAGGTTCCATTCCCAGCCCTGCAGTATTGCTGACGGTAATAATAAGGCGATGATGTGAGCAGCTGAGGGTGAAGAAATACATCGTCCAGGCAGAGCCATGGGCTCTTCACGCTCACCTTCCTGCCCACCTCTGGCTGCTACCTTAGCCTATCTCTTCACCCTCAGCTGCTGCTATAACAAAACACCTTAGCCTGAATACATTTTTAAAGGTTGATTTTATGTGTACATACTTGTGCCTGAGCGTATGTATGTGAGCCATTTGCATGCCACTGTCTGCAAGGCCAGAAGAAGGTGCCAGAGCTGCTGGAACTGGAATTACAGGTGGTGGGGAGCTGCCTGATAGGAGTGGGGGGAACCGAACCCAGGTGCTTTGCTGGAGCAGCAAGGGCTCTGAACGACTGGGTCATCTCTCCAGCCCCCAGAAAAAGTTCTCAATGGCATGACTTTGTTGACCGCAGCTCTAGAGGCCTCGGAGCCCACGATCAAGGCGATGACTGATTTGCTGTCTGGCGAAGGCTGATCTCCTTTAAATGCCTTTTCTGCCTCCTCCCAGGGTGGAAAGAGCAAGCAGCCTCCACAGCAAGCTTCTCTTATAAGGAAACCAATCCCATTTGTGAGGGTTTTGCTAATATGACCTAAGCACCTCTCAACAGCCCCATCCCTTATCACTATAGATAGCAATGGGGCTTGGGTTGTGACCTATGAACTCTTAAGGAGACACCACAGCGCAGGGAGAGAAGTAGAGAAATTATTGGGAATTTGCTGATAAGACTTGGTGATGGGGTAAGAGGGACAGGGAAACTGGGTCCTGCTTCTGCTAGGAGCTGCAGAGAGCCCAGGTCACTTGAGCAGGATACACCTGGTCTTTAGAGCTGACTTTCTCTTTCTCAGTGCTATTGACATTTTGGGTGGTTTGCTTGTTTTGCTTTGACTTTTAGAATAGGTCTAAGCACCTTGGCAGGGTCTTCTTAGTTCTTAGAGCTGGCTTTCTCTTTCTCAGTGCCATTGACTTTTTGAGTGGTTTATTTCTTTTGCTTTTGCTTCTAGAATGGATCCTGCTATATAGTGCAGCCTGAATCACTATGTAGCCCAGGCTGGCTCTGAACCTGCTGTGATTCTGCATCAGCATTGCCCAGCCTGCTATTGACATGTTAGACTGCTTGTTTATTTATGTGTTGTATGTGCCTGTATTACATCCATGTGTACATGTGTCTACTCATGTGTGGAGTTCCAGGCCTTTGTAGGAATGTCTGGTTTGTCATGAGGGTGCTGGGAACCAAACATGGATCTTCTGGAAGAGCAGTAGATACTTACACTTGCTGAGTCATCTCTCTAGTTCCCAAATTCCATTTTCTTTATATCATCCAGATTCACCCTCAGATCGTGTCCGTGCCCTCCCCCCTCACACTCTGCCCACCCACATCCTTTTTGAGACCTGAACCCCTAACCACTCCCTCCAAAGTAGTTCTCCGGCAAGAATCCATACAGGAGATGCTGCTCCAGGCCCTGCAAGGCCCCCTCGACCAGCCTTGACAGTCTCTCCCTAGGTAGAACCTTGCTTTTAGTCCTGATGCAGTGATGGTCCCAGCTTTTTAGACCTGGGCCTGGAGGCCTTCTCAAAGGAAGAGAAGACAAGAGAGAGTGCCCATATAAGCTCTTATGGTGAAGAAGGAAGCAAGAAGGGGAGGAAGGAAGGCCCCTGGAAAGATGGGCATTGTGTCTCATGTCCTAACACGTAAGGAAGGAACAGGCAAATGCCCATCCAGCTCTGCCCTCACCTGAGGCCCAGCCAGGTCAGAAATTTATGATCCTTGACCCCTGAGGAATGGGATGATGATATCCGAGCCATGGTATTGTATTGAACCAGAGACAGGATTTAGAGTGGGGGTGGGATTTTACAGGTTCCAGCGTGGAGAGACTGGAGGCTTGGAGAGGAGCTCCACGGAATTTGGGTGCAATCTCAAGGGTCAAAACCCCACTGGGTAGAAAATGTTCTCTCTGACTTTAAAGGTAAGGAAGCTGTGGGTCCTAGGGACAAAGCATCCTGTCTGAAGTCACACAGCTCGTGAGTGGACCTGGAGCCCAGCTCAACTGATCAGCTGCTCCAAAAACAGGGGACCCTGGGTAAGCATAGGATGTAGCTACAGGTTGGGATAGTTGCTATACCTTGGAAAGGGGTAGATGGATCTAGAAAATAGGTCTGGAAAAGGAGGGAAGCTAGAAGGAGGAGGGATAGTAGCCTTCTGCTCTGAGCCCTCAGGGCCATCCCTGTCCCCAGCCCCACCCCCAGGCCCCTTCCTGCGCATTGCTTGCCAGGCACTGAGGGGCCCTGCAGATAAACAAGTCTTTCATCATTGCAGGGGAGGCTGGCACAGCTTCTAAGTGATTCAGAAGTGGAGCTAGGAGACCACATCTTCATGGTGCGGACAGGAGATGGACCAGATGCTTGGAACCCAGAGCTGCCGCGTGCCTGCCTGCAGCTTCCTTGACATTCAGCACACAGCTGTGTGACCTCACTGTGACTAACGTAGGTGCAGAGTATATCACACACTCTCTCATTTCACCCTCCTGGTCACACCTCCAGCTCACAGAAACAAGATACCAAGAGGCCAAAGTGAGCCGGGTCAGACCCTGCACGTGCCACAGTCAAGGCCATAGGTGCTACTGGAATATCATGTCAGGTAGAAGGTCTTTGTGTTTCCAGGCAACTGTCTGTCTTGCTCCCCGCCCCACACCTTTCTCTCCTGTCCCTCCTTTTCTCCCTTTATCTCTGCTCTTTTCCCACAAACGCTCATTAGGTACCACTGCATTTTCTTTGTGCTAAGAACTGGTACTCAGTAAAGTATTTGTCAAGCCCCAGCTATGTTATGCCATGTTATGCGCTGGACATGCACTAAGATATTTAAAGTGTTCTATCTACTTACTTTACATGTGTGTGCCTGCCTGGGTGCATGTATGTGCATATGTGCACCACGTAAGTGCATGAGGTCAGGAGGGAGTGCTAGATCCTCTGGCACCAGGGTTATAGGATGTTATGAGCCAGGAACAGAACCCAAGTCCTCTGGAAGAGCAGCAAGGGCTCTTAATCACTGAGCCATCTCTCTAGCCCCTCAGTAAGACATTTATTTAGTGGGTACCAGCTGTGTGTCAGGCCCTGTGTTAGGCCCTGGAAGTTCAGTGGAACATCATTAGATATTATCTCTGTGTTAGACTCTACATGGTGAGCTCTATCAGACTTCGGGGGCTCAGCAGAGCAAGTATTTATCAGGTACTAGCTGTGTGCCAAGTTCTTGACATCTAGGAAGGCAACCTTGCTCCCATCCTCATGAGTTTTCTCCACAGTCCCTTGCCATGCTGTGGCTACCCAGAACCGCTCAGTACAATGGCCTCCACTCAGCACCTTCTGCGCAGAGCACCATGGTTGCTGATCTCAGCCTGCCTTAGAGGGCCAAGTGACGGTGGGCCCCGAGGTTCTCTTCTCAGAGCCCCTGCCAGCTCCCTTCCTGAGGGGTGGGGTGAGGGCAGAGTCCTGACAAAGGCGTTCTTTGCAAACAGAACAGGCTGCCCTTGAGGTTGCCTAGTGGCCAGAGCACAAAAGGAAGCTCAGTTAAACAGGGACAGCTCCCACCCTTCCCTTCTGGCCTTTTACACAGTGATTATGCTATGGGAGATGTGAAAATTTTCCATGCCACAGTGCAAGGGCCAATAGAACCAGAGCAGGCAAGCAGGCTAGCGGGTCAGGGCCACAGGTAGCCATCTGTATTTGCTCCTTTTTGTTCTGTCTCAGCCTGGCCCCTCTGTGTGCCTGCTGAGGAGGGTCACATTTTTTTTTTAATTTATAACTTATGTGTGTTTCAAACTTTTCACAACGGGTGGAAAAGAAGTGTTACCCATGACCTAGTGTTCGTAGCCTCCCTTGTATGTTAGAGACACTCCTGACGTGAAGTGTCAAGCTTGATACTTCTGCCAAGGCACTGGCAAGTTTCCCAGAAAAAAAAAGACAAAAGGGGAGGCAGGAAGTGGTTCCCTTGCACCACGGAAAAAATGACAGCTACCATCTAGTTACAGATTTTAACTATGGGCCAAGACTCCCCGGGAAATAGATGTGTCATTGTAAACCAGCTGTGCAGACTTCAGGACCTCAGCGCCCTGGCTCTGATCTCACCTCTGTTTCCTCTGGCTGTGACATCAAGCAATAAGCTCCCCCCAAGGCTGTTCCCCAACTATAAGATGGGAACAACAGCCAGGGATCCATTACAGTAAACAAATAAGCTGTACCACATCATTTAGAAGAGGATGTTTGATGTGTTCACAGCCTTCAAATGCCGGCAGTGAGGAAGAAGGAAGAGCATGGACTTAGCCGTCAGGGAGACCTGGCCACTGACGAGTGAATCTCACTAGTAACCCAGCTGTATGAGGTCAGGCCTTTGAGTAACCCCCCCCCCGCCCCACGGAACAGGTAAAGCGAAGGCCATGCCTCTGGTAAATGACTGAATGAGGCTCCAGCCTGGGTTTAACTCCTCGACTTCTACCCACCATCAGATAGAAACCCCTGGCAGGAGAATTCCGAATGTGACATCAAGCCTTGATCTGGAGCCACTCATACCCTCCTTCCTGCTCCTCAGCAGTCATGGCTGTGGAGGAACCTATAGCTTCAAAACCCCAAGCTGGCCTTTTGACTGGCCTGGTCTAGGGAGTTGGTGGTTGGCCATCCTAGCTACAGGGAGTGGCGCCACTGCAAGGCCAAGAAGGATGAAGTGGCCTAGGGCTACCACAAGAAGGGGTTCACTGGCCTCTGTGGCTTCTGGCCTCTTGATGCTTGGCATAGGACTGTAGACTGTAGAAAGGGCTGAAGGTAGACTCTGGGACTTTGGGCTGGCTCATCCCAGCCCATTAGGAAAAACCACAGCTCTGCTGGTGAAGGGAGAATTTCTAAGCATGGCAGAGCAAGGCATTGTGCCCCAATGGGCCACAGAGGGTGACAGATGGGTGTGCAGGGGAACTAGGTGATTTACCTATCCATTCAGTCACGGCTCTGTTCTGAAATAGCAGAGTAGAAGTCACAGGACATGGTCATTCAAATGCCAACGTGGCATCTCATAGAGACGCCTCCAGATATTCAAAGTCAGCGTGCCCCGGCCAGAGACCAAACTCACCATTAGGAACGCAGGTGCCTCTACCACTCTGGCCATGTCACTAGCCACTCACACTTGAAGAGCCCAAACATCCTTAAGTCATGTCCATCCGTGGATCCAATCATCCACCAGCTTTTTAATCCCTCTTTCATGCGTTTACCCGCTCGAGAATCCACCTGTCCACCTATCCACACATCCACGCATCCATCAGTACGCCTCACCATCCATTCAACAGGTGACATATGAGCACTTGGTGTGCCGAGCACTGTGTCCAAGAACCAAAAATATCGTGGCATACAGATATCCATTAAATAATTTATCATGTCCTTAGCAACTTCCTAAATCTAGTCAACTCTAGCTCTATTCTCTTTTACTTCCAAAACAAACCTCAAATCTGCTCATTTCATTTAAATCACCATCATACCAGCCACCTTCACTCTGGTCCAGCCCGGAGCAAGGAGTTACGATCTTCCTACCCACTGTTAATTTAGATTCCTTTTAACCTCTCCCTTCTATGGAAGCCAAAGAGGTATTTGAACATAAATCAGATCACTTGCTTGCTTCTTTCTATTCCGTGAAAGTTATCTATGACCTCAGGGTCTTCGGCTACCCATTCACTCTGATACACTTTCCCCCTACCTCCTCACTATTTAAATGCCAACTGCCTTCTCCTGGTCTCTGTCAGGTCCCCAAGTTATTTCCTTTCACACCAAATGTGATTTGACTCTGTGGTTTAATGAAACGTGGCCCATGATCTATAGAACTCTCCTGTAGCTCCTTGTCTCACGGCACTGTAAACACCAGGAAGGCAGGGATGATTCGTCTGTCTCATCTTGTGCCCCCAAAGCAGACACTCCATAAACTCCGGTCTTGCAAACAAATATCCCAAGAGCAGCATTTCTCCAAGTCAGAGGTCCAGAACCACCATTTCCCAGAGCTGACCAGCTCATAGCCACGGGGGCTGGGTCTCAGCTTTGCCCTAAGCTCTGTTCCTGGAGTGTATTCAGTGGCCTTAGGGTATGTCTGTGTACCCACCCTCCCTGGCAGCTGTGCAGTTGGAAGAGATCCCAGAAGGGCAGGTGGGCATGCAGGTGGGCCATGACTTCGTCTTTGCTCATTATCAGCAGTAACACATCCTTCCATCCCAGCTTCCTGTGACCCCCGCAACTCTTTTCCCTTCCTTAGCTCTCAGGAGCCTGCTCTGCCACACCTGGGGGCTGGGCCAGGCTGACCTCCAAATCCTCATCTGACTGATAAGGCTCCCAAGGCTCCCATTCCTCAATGTCCCTGAACTTGGTGATGTGGAAGAACTGAGGGCCCCTGGCCTTTGCTACTGATACCCCCAAACCACCTTCTGCAGGCCAGGAACAAACGAACCTTCTCTGACTCCCATGAAGTTCACAGGTGGGACCCCTGTCAGAGTGGTTGTCCAGTCCTTGGACCCGAAGGGCTTCTCAGTTTGGAGAGTGAGTGTCTTGGGGAGGAGGGATCTTACCTTCTTCTGAACGCAGACTCTGCTGCCCTAGGCTCTTAGGGACTTCAGAGGCAGAAAGCAATGGCTGGGAGAAGAGAGACCCCTAGGATTTCTTGTCCTTTGCAGCAGAGAGTGGCAGGGACAGCAGGGGTTCTGCCTCCTTGCCTGTTGCTGAGAAAGGTTCCACACAGGTCAAACTCCAAACTCCAGCTTCGGCAGCAGCAGCAGTTTTAAAGGAAGCCTGGATGATCTCCTCAGAACCCTTGAACTCTGAGCAGGCCCCTGCAAGGGAAGGGGCCTGCCCTGCTCTCACTGGGCCTTGGCCAGTGCCCTCACCTGGCAGGGGGCCCATGGCCTGGAGAGGCAGGGGAGACTGGAGCCTGGGCTCTGGGCTGCCTTTCTCCCCCACTCTCCCGCCTCCCCTCCACTCTGGGAGTAGGGGCAGCCTTAGGACAGCTGGAGGAGGAGGGGGAGGAGGGGGTGCAGGAGACAAAAGGGACATGCCCAGAAGGACTTTTCCAGCCCCAACCACTGACAGTAGCAGTCAGTGTGGCCGTAACTGTTTTTTCATCTCTTCAGACTGAAGCAGGGCAGGCACACGGCATCTAGACAGTGCTGAGCACTGAGCCACGGACAAAGCGCACATAGCAGGCAGTACTCCAGGGTAGTCAGGAGAAGAGCTGCAAAGCTTCCCGCTGCTCGGGGCTGCAAACACTTGCATTTCTAGCATTTGCAGATTGCTATGCTTAACCTTCACCATCGGTGTACCTGGATTACAAACCAACTAGGTGAGACCCATCCTTATGTCTCCATCCGTATATCTGCCTGGATGTTTCCAGAGAGGTGTAACCCGGAAAACCTACCCTGAATGTGGGCAGCACCGTCCTATGGGATGAGTTAAAAAGAAAGCAGGAGAGGAGGGTTATGCAAGCTTTGACCTGAGCTCTGAGCCCCCAGCTTCCATGAAAAGAACTGGGCATCAAGGGCATGTCTGGAATCCCAGCACTAGAAGGAGGAGACAGTGGGCCAGCCTGTCTATCGATCAATGAGCTTCAGGTTTAGCGACTCTGCCTCAAAAAATAAGGTAGTAGAAGGGTGTAGTGGTGCATGTCTTTAATCCCAGCACTGGGGAGACAGGGCAAGCAGATCTCTGTGGTTTTGAAGCCAGTCTGGTCTACACAGTGAGTTCTAGGATAGTCATAGCTATATAGTGAGATATTTTGAAAACTATCATCATCATGTAGCCAATGACAGAGGAAGGCACCTGACTTCAACCTCTGGCTTCTATACGTGTGTGAGGGTGAGTGCACACACACACACACACACACACACACACACGTGAGCCGAGCACGTTCATCCTTCTCTGCCTCTTGACTCCGGGTACAACATGACTTGCGCCTCCCGCTGCTGCCGCTTTGAAGCCAGATGACTTCATCACTGCAGTTCAATTTGCTTTTGTCAGCTACGTTTGTCATAGCGACCCAAAGCACAGCTCGAGACTCCATCCTGAGTGTCCCTCCTTTCTAGAGTAATACAAAGAGCTGGCCACAGCAGGCATACATCACGAGACAGTCACGGCTGGAGTGCAATTGTGGCTACATTCTCTCTCTGTGCCTGCCCTGGCATAGAGTAGACTGCAGGCAAGAGAAGCACAAGCTTGTGTCTGCCCACACCAGGTTCTGTTCTAAGTGCTTGATGTGTGTGTGTGTGTGTGTGTGTGTGTCTGTATTTCCAACAGACTCTGAGGAAGGTCCTGTTAGTATGCCCATTTTCCTGGCCAGGATCCAGGTAGGGAAAGGTGACTATCCAGCTAATACAAATGGCAGAGCTAAGGTGTAAATGCAGACCAAGGAATTCTAGAGTCTTCAGAGGGCAGAGGCAGTGACTTGGAGGTGTGTGCAGCTTGGCAGAAGGGACCTGGTGTTGTGCGTTGGTCCTGAGGGCAGAGCCTGCCAGAGAGAGAGATTTTCAAAAGGAGCTGCTGAGACTGGAAGTCAGGGACCTGTAATCTGTGGCTGGAGGACACAGCACCGGGGACAGAAGTGGGTTGTTGAGGATGACACATTGCAGCCCCAATCCAGTCCTAACTTCTTTGAGCACATCTGGAGTGGGGAGAGGATGCTGGGAACAGGTTCCAGGAGCTTTCAGAGGAAGTCTGTATATCCAGCAAAGCAGGACACGGGGAACTGCCACCAACTGCAGTGAATGTACCCCATGGGAGGGAGCCACTCCCCAGTGGTGTCACAATTTAGGAACCTTTTGGAATGTTCTACAAAGCTCATGATTGTGGGGGCCAGGGCTGACCCATTCAGCATGGCTGTCACCTCCGACAGCTGCTCTGACTGCCAGGTTTCACTGCCTTTATCCAGTGATTAAGAATAGGTTAGAATGATGTTGTAGCTATTTAAGAGAACTATTTGGGTTTGCGGTCCATACCCCTCCCTGTTTCTGGGGCCTTTCTTTGATTAATTTTTGGTTTGCTTTATGTTTTTCAGTTAATGGCTTTCACTAAGGCTATTCACATACGTGTGTATGCTGTACTCCATTCACCCATCATCTTCCTCGGTCTCCCCTCCCCCATTGTACACCCTTCCCCTTCCCTGCATGCCCCATATATTTCCTTCCACTTGAAAACTCAATTAAGATCACCTACAAAGCAATGGGCTGCACAATGGCGTTCTCACACCTGCACCATTGTGCTCACCCAAGTCATCCTCTGCCTCCCTCCAGGAGATCTTTTCCTCCTCCCAGATGGGTAACATGTGCCCTTTTTCTTCCCTCTGCTTCCATTAAAGAGCTGTTCTCAAGATCCCCCCTCCCCAGTTTCTAGACCCCCCCACACATATAAGTTTAAATCTATGTCCTACATACAAGAAGAAACCTGTGTGTGAGGTACCTATCTTTCTTTGCCTCTGTCACCCCCTCTCGCTCCTCCTTCCCACTTGAATGAATGTGTTCATACCCCGGATGGCTCCTTCTGCTCCCTTGTCATACATATAGGCACACTTTTTTTTTCCAATCTGAATTGCACTTGTGAGAGAAAACATTGCTGTTTACCTTCCTGAGTCTGACTTATTATACTTAACATAATGCCCAGGTATGTTACCTACAAAACTGTCCAGATGCCCTCCCAGGTGGGCGTGTCTCCTGTGACACAGCGGTCCTGCCCCTAGATACCCCTCAAGGGCAGTGATAACTCGCCTCCTGCAAACACCCACACACAGCTGAGTTGTGGCAAAGCAGGAAAGTGACAGATGTCCTGGGTCAGGAGAGCAGGAAGCAGCGCAGGCACCTTGGGATACCATTCGAAACAGATGCGTAAGGGAATCCCACCAGGCTGCATAGGGTCTATGGCAGAACATTTGCCTAGCAAGTGCCGGGCCCTGCACTTCATCCCCAGCATAGCAAAACAAACACAGCAAACCAAGAACAAGCCACTGCAACTCACAATGTCAGCAGTGAGTTTCACAAACAAAAGAGCACACACCTGATACCTCAAGGACAGGAAGTTCAAAGGCTGGAAGGACCACAGTGGGAGACTGGAGTGGCTGAAAGTGGAACTCGGGGCACTCCCTCCACCGGTGGAGGAGAGAGAAAGTGTGTGTGTGTGTGTGTGTGTGTGTCTTTGTGTGTCTGTGTGATCCTCATGTGTCTTCCTCGGTCATTCTCCATCTTAGTTTTGAGACAAGGTCTGTATTAGTCAGAGTTCTCTGGAGTCACAGAACTTAGGGAATGAACCTCTCTCTCTATATATATCTATATCATCTATAGTGATAGAGATAGATAGATAGATAGATAGATAGATAGATAGATAGATGGAATTTAATAGAATTTATTAGAATGATTTACAGACTGCAGTCCAACAATGATGACTGGTCGTAAATGGAAAGTCCAAGAATCTAGAAGCTGTCCGGTCCCACGAGGCTGTGTCTCAGCTGGAACGGCCGTGCTGACGAGGCTAGGACAAGCAGGCAAAGCACAAATCCTTCCTTCTTCCATCCATTGTCCTTCTATAGGATTCCAGCAGAAGGTGTGCCCAGACTAAAGGTGTGCTTTACAGCCTCAAGGTCTGGATTAAAGTTGTCTTCCCCTGCCACACACACCCCTAACCCATCCCCGGCTCAAGGTCTGAATTAAAGGCCTGTGTCTTCCAGATCAAAGATTCTTCAAATCAAAGGCAGGTTGTCCCCTCGCCTCAAGATCTGGGTCACAGGTGTGCCCTCCATTTATGGATTATAATTCATTTCCGATAGAGTCAAATTGATAACCAAGAACAGCCATCACAGACAGTCTCTCTTAAGGAGCCAGGAACTTATCAGTTCAGCTGGCCGGCTGGCTGGTGCGCTCCAGGGATCCACCTATTCCTGCCCCCTGCCCGCTACCTTTAGCACTGATCACTGAATAGGTTGAGATATTGCATTTCACCATATTTAAAATTCTCCTTTACACATGGGAGCAAGGCTGGAGAGATGGCTCAGTGCTAGAGCAGATACTGCTTTTCCAGAGGACTAGAGTTCCGTTCCCAGCACCCACATCAGGCTGCTCCATGGGGATCTGCTACCTCTGGTCTCTATGGTAACCTGCACATCGCTATACGCATACACAGGCAGAGACACACCACTAAAAACAATACAAGGTTTTTAGGTGGAAACAACTGTGTGAATAAGCCTGGCTGGTGTGATTTCTGGTACCAGGTTGGTGGCAGCTCAGGTCCTTTCCAAGCTCTTTTCTCCCAGGTATTCACTGCTACTTAAGAATATGGGTCTCGAGGAACCAGAGTTCCTGATTTTTCAAGAGAAATTCCGAAGTCTAGATGAGTGGTTCTCAACCTTCCTACGGCTGTGACCCTTTAATACAGTTTTCCACATTGTAGTGACCCCCCCAACCACAAAATGATTTCGATGCTATTTCATAACTATAATTTTGCTACAGCTATGAATTATAATGTAAATACCTGACATGTGATCCCTGGTGGAGTCATGACCCACAGGTTGAGAACCATTGGTCTGGATTTTCTTTATTTTTTTTTTTAATGGACTCTCTTCATTGATATAGTTTGTTGTCTTAAAGTTAAAACAGAGTGTTTGTCATGGATATGCTGTACCTCTGAGCCTCCTGGACTCTCAGTCTCCAAGTACAAGGCTAAGCTCTGCATGAGCTTGTGATTCCTTCTCGAAATATCTGAAACTTCCACATCTTCTTCTTTCTCTGTTTCTTCTTCTGATGCTGGGGATAGAACCCAGGGCCTTGTGCATGCTGAGAAAGCATTCTATCCATGTATCCTGGGCTATGGATACAATACATCTACAATCTTTAAAAATATTTTCACTGGGCTGGGAGATGGCTCAATGTGTACAGTTGCTTATAGTGCAAATCTGAGGGCCAGAGTTCAAATCCCCAGCACCCATACCAAAGCTAGGCATAGCTGCATGTGCCTGTAACTCCAGGATTGAAAGGAGGAAGAGACAGATGAATCCCAAGAGCTCACTGACCATCCAGGCTAGCTGAAACAGTGCGTTTCCAGTGTAATGAGAGACTCTGTCTTAAAGTGGAGAGCAATAGAGGAAGATATCCACATCTGGAGGAAGACATTCACATCTTCCTCTGGACCTCCACATGTGCACACTCGTGTGCAGGCAACACACAGAAAGAAAGAAAGAAAGAAAGAAAGAAAGAAAGAAAGAAAGAAAGAAAGAAAGAAAGAAAGAAAGAAAGAAAGAAGAAAGAAAGAAAGAAAAGAAAGAAAGAAAGAAAGAAATCCACTTTCAACCACCCCACAGTGCTTTCTCCAGACATTGCTGTCTCTTGCCGCTGCAAGAGCCAGCCAAGTTGAAACAGACCAGCCTCCCTAGACATCAGGCAAGCATGAGAGAAAGAGTCCCAGCTGGGAGTAAAATGGGACATTTCCAGCCTAGTAACCGTGAGCTCCTCTGATGGATGTCATGAGACAGATGCTTAAGGGACCCACTTTGCAGGTGCAGGCTTCCAAACACTCCCTTGCAAACGGATGTCCACAGTGTAGCAGGTATCCAAAGGTGTGATAACAGTGAGAAAGACTCTCTGTGTGAAGAGCTAGCCTGCAAGGGGCTAGCCTTTGCTCTAGCACTCTCCCTGATGGGCCAAGAATTCCAAGGCTTATTCTTTCTCTTCAAAGAGAGAAAGCAACACTCTGGTTTTTAACCCAGACTGGTGCTGGTGGAAGCTGTTGGTTCACTATCTTCGTCTGCTTGTTGTTGTTGCTATAACTCGCTTTCAGAACCTGGATAACTTATGAAGCATAAAGACTTACTGTGCTCACGGTTCTGGGGGTTCGGTTTCAAGGTCTCACAGACCTGGTGCCTTGATCTACAGCAGCTGCAGGTGAATGAGGTCAGAGCCTAAGAGCAAATGCCTGAAGTATCCAGTGTTTTCCCATCTGAAGAGCTGTATGATAATAGTACCTAGATATTTCATCACGTAGATGTCATGAGATGCTGCCTATAACGTTCTTCCCATCCCCAAGGGGTCCTTTCTTTCTCATCTAATTTCATCATTAGCTCAGGAGCATTCTATGGAGTTCTGTAGGCAGAGTTTTCCTATTCCACAGCTGCTCTCAAATAGCTTAATATTAATTACAAATGTTTGGCCAATAGCTCAGGCTCTTAAAAGAGCCATGCCTCTGCTCCTTGCCAGCGAACAGAGCTCACCTGAGAAAATGCTGCTACCAAGAAGCAGTGCTTGACTCTGTTCTTTCGTGTGCTTAGAATCCTTTTCTAAAGTCTCTCAGGTTTTATGTGGATGTATGTGGCCCCACATTGGGCACCATATGTAGGCAGGGTTTTCCTGTCCTGCAGCCACTCTCAAAGGCTTAATATTAATTACAAATGCTTGGCCAATAGCTCAGGCTTGTTACTAGTTGTTACATTTAAACTAGCCCATATTTCTTGTCTATGTTCTACCATGTGACTCAAAACCTGTTACCTCATTTTCTACATGTCCTTCTTCCTCAGCAGCTGGCTAGAGTCTCCCTGACTCCACCCTTCTTCCTCCCATCATTCTCCTAGTTTGGTTGTCCCACCTATAACTCCTGCCTGGCTACTAGCCAATCAGCTTTTTATTAAGCCAATCCAAGTAACAAATCTTCACAGTGTACAAAAGGATTATCCCACAGCTGAGTTCTCCAGCAGCTGTGAGAATCCAGGCATCTTCTATGAAGCCAAGTCTTAAGGAAATTTGCAGAATCCAATGTTGTTGTGATTGTGCTATGAGGGATGCAGAGGCAGGGGGATCAGATGTTCAAAGCCATCTTGGGTTACATAATAACAGAAAAGAAAAAAAGAAAGAGAAAATGTGCAAACACTAGGGACAGTGACGCTTTCTTTGTTGAGACTTTGGGGGAACAGGACTGATTTGAACAAACATGCATGGAGGTTGGTCTTAGGATCAATAAATATTTAAAATAGTTTCATAAGTGTCTAATAAACTCTGGAACTAGTTTACCTAACAAAAGCTCCTGTGTGTAAGGGTAAATCAGGACCAGACGTTTGACTGCAAAAGCTCTTTGAAGTCTTTCAAAGTGAGGGGTTCCCCAGACCAAAAGCTCTGAGAACCACTGTACTTTGTTAACTGGCCCAAGCCCGCACCTGTCCTGCACACACTGGCAGGCATCCTGCCTAAACCCAGAGGCACATGGTATGTGTGACAATGTGGCACAGCTTGGTCTGTGACATGCGTGTTGTGTGAGTACCAGGAAGAACCTGAGTTCAACCCCCAGCACCCACATAAAAACCAGAGGCAGTAGTGTGTGCCTGTAATCCCTGTACTGGAGGGCGGGACAGAGACTGAAGGATGCAGGGCCTTGCTGGCTAGACAGTCTAGCCAAACTGGCAAGCTCTGGGTCTATTAGGAGACCCTGTCTCAAAGAGTAAGGTGGAAAGGGATGGAGGTCCTGACATGGACCGCGGGGCTTCACATGCGTGCACGCACTCGCATACACACAAGCAACAGTGTCTTTTGACAAGGGCTGACGCTGGAACACATGTAAGGGCTGTAGGGGCTTCATTAATGAAGGTGCTGGTATCTCAGTAGACCAGGAAGGCCCCTGCACAGGCGGTTTCTGTTGAGAGACCCTGTGGCTCAGCTGGTGTATGGCCAGAATGAGTTGCTTTACCTGCTCAAACTTGCACATCTGTAAAAAGAGGAATCAACAACCCACGTGTGGCTGAGGCCTGGAGAGAAGGCAAGCCAATTGCTGAGCTTTGCTCTGTGAGAAACAAACATGCCTTTTTTTCTTAAATAACTTTTTTTATTAAATAACTTTCACGATCATTTTTAGTACTGTTGGGATTGTTGGCTCATAACTAGGTTCCTCCCCTCAACCTCTCAGGTACAATCTTGACAATTCAAAACACCTGGCTCCAGGCTTGTTACCACACCCCATAGGAAGCAGGGTTCAGGCTGAGACGGCAGATACGGGGCCCTCAGCCACACCCTGGGAAGCGTCACTTGTCTGCAAGGTGCCTGTTAACACTACAGTTCTACAGTGTGTGCCTTCTCTGCCCTTGGCCGGAAGAAGCAGGTTGTTGCAAATGTTCGTAGGTCATAAGTTATAACGTAGCCTTCTAATGTTATTTTTGTGTTAGTTTTGAGACAGAGTCTCACTAAGTTGTCCAGTTCAGTCTGGAACTTGCAATGTTACCCAAGCTGGCCTTGAACATGTCATCCTCCTGACTTAGCCTCCTGATGACCCGTGTACCTCACCACACCAGCACCAGTGCCCTCTGAATGCTACAGTCCTCACCATTACAACAGCCTACATCCCATAACGACTGGTAAGAAGTGGGTTCTCAATGGTTCTCCCCTTGCTGACAGCAGAAGGCGGGGCCATTCTGGTCTTCATAGTTCTCCCCAAGGTCTGCTAGGGGCTTTAGTCCTCTGAGGCTGCAGCTTCCCCGGACTCCAACAAACTACTGCTTTCTGAAAATGCCAAGCTGCAGGAGGGTCACTAGCACTTGGCTAACCCTGTCTGGACCTCAGTGGGGAGGGCCCACCTGCCCACTCCTCCACTCACGCAAAAAAATTGTTGGAGTTCTTTGGCGTGTGACACCACTCTCTCGGTGGAATTGGTCTCATGTGGTCTCCTGCTGCCTGCGGGAGGAGCTGCACATGGCCGCGCTATGAGGTTGCTATCCCATGGGTACAATTTCTACTTTTGAGCAGTGAAATGTTAATATATTTCTAAGAGAAGAATCTCTGGGTCTAGCTGTCTGCTCTTTCAAAAAAAAAAGTTTTAGAAAAACCAACAATAACATTGTTTTGCCCACAGGCAATGGGGATATTGCATCATTGTCCAAAGTATCTTTATTAGTTGGCACAACTAATAAAGTTTGAGCAAAAAACGTTGGCTCACTCGGCTCGGAATCCAAAGCTTCGGGTGCCGCAGATTCCAGACACTCAGATGGCGGCCTCCGGGTTGCTTCTCAGGCTAGGCTTCCTCTCGTCTTCCCTCAACAGAAACGTTTTCTCTACCTCGACCTTGAAAAGCACCGACGACTTCCTCAAAAGTTCAAGGCCAGTAGGAAGCAAAGATTTCTTAACAGATTTGACAACAGGCCTAACTCGCTGAACTAGATTTTCATTGGTTCCCATTGGGTCATATGCTCAACTATGCACCAATCACAGCGGAGAGACCGAATGTGCTTTGCCTGATCACCCGCTCGTTATTCCTAGAAGGAAATCAGTTTGGAGTTTCTAGAAATGGAAAGGTGTGCTGTACAGACAAGTTCACAGACCCACCGTCTCTCCTTGCTGACTTGGATAAATATTAACTGGAAAATGTGGTCGGGTGTAGTTTTAACGTGCTCCCTGTGTGGCTCCATCCTTCCGACCTCCGACATCAGATATCCTGAGTCGATCTGAGGTCGGGGCTGCTGTTTGGTTTTTATCATATTACCATGACCCCTTTCCAATTATACAACCATGCCCGCGACCAAACTGCACCTGGCCTCACACGCCCACTCCCACCCCTGCTCCGAATATGCTTTCTAAGATTCGGCACAGTCATCGGAGGGAAAGTGTGACTCATTGATAGTATTTTCCCCCAAAATAAAAAACGACACCCTATTGTCATCTCCATAAATGTACTTCACTGTCTGGAGTCTGAGCATTCCAGGTTCTGGGTGCACTGTGGTTTCTTTAACTGGTCCCCTCTGGCAGCAAGTACTCTGGCATGCTTCTCTGGGCAGTGCCATCTTCTCCAGAAACAGAGCTGGGGACATGGCAGTGACAAGGACAGTAAGCCATAGCCTCACTGTGTGACGCTTTGCCCAGCGGAATGCACTGATCCTTGATGTGAGACTTAGAACCCAGGCTGTCCAGCACCCCAGTGACTCCTTTCCCACTGTGACAGGGATGTGACAGAGTTGTTTCCTTGATCCCGGTGCATGAAGCAAACCCTCCAGGATGGAGAGGAGTAAAGGAATCTCTGGACCATTCTCAGCGGCAACCAGAGACAGTGTGATTGCAGCTGTCCAGTTCTCTGTGAATGAATCTACTCCTCTTGACGATTCCATGGGGACCTACAGCCTAAGCCTGTTGTGGTCCACCCTCTGGCTCTATTCCTGACTTTGCAAGCCAAGCCTTGCATTTAAGCAAAATCTCCTAGTGGGTCCGTGGACAGAAAAGGAGCAGGGCGATCTGCTTTCCTGAGAGTGTATCAGCCAGGTCAGAGATATGAGAAATTGTTGCGCTCTCCAGGGTGGAAATCTACGAGTGTTGGTCAAGTAGGATCACATGGGAAAGCCCGCTGAGCTTTCTTCTAAACAAGGTTGCTGGTCTTTTTATCAGAAGACAGCATCTCGGCGCGCCTCCCTGTGGCTGATTCCTCCATTTACAGATAGAGTGGGTCCCGGAGGGAAAAATCTTGCAACTGGTTCCTTAGACACAGATAAGCACCACAGCACACGTCAGACAGCACAAGTCACCCACATTTGCCCGCGCTCGCACACATATCAGTCAGTTAATACCCCCTTTTCAAGGTAAAGCAATAAAAATAGAAAACAAGACCAGAAAGATGTCTCAGTAAAGGCTCCTGTCACCAAGCCGGATGACCTGAGTACAATCCTCTATCCCTATGTGGAAGGAGAAGACCGATTTCTTCAAGCTGTTCCAAGTCACACAGACACAATAAATAGATAAATAAATAAGTTAATTAATTAACTAGTTAACTAAAAAATGAAATCATTAATAAGTGGTTCTATGGAGACTGACAACCACACACGCTAAAAACACAAGTCTGGAGGATTCACGTACTGACAAAACCATCACTACAAGGTAACAGCCATTGTTCCTTCTAGTGTCTGAATGCTGTCACTCTCCCCAGGCCTCACCCTCACCACAACCCCTGATTTTGATTGACGTCTTTACAGATACGTCTGTGTATCTATCACACACACTCTATATGTTGGGTGTTGCTTGCTTCCCTTGGCGTAATGATTTTAGCACTTGTTCCTGTTGCTTGGATCACCAGGGCTATGCCACAGTTTGCTCCTCAGCTATTCTACCAACGGACATTGGATTGGCCCCTCTGTGGTCAGAGTGCCATGAGCAATAGTAGACATACGGATATAGACACATCTTTTCTCTCGGTAACGACTAGGGGGGGGAGCTGATGTGGGATGTCCTTCTGTATATGTGTTGCTTTTATTGGTTAATGAATAAAGCAGTTTTGGCCAATGGCTTAGCAGAATAAGGCCAGGCAGGAAATCTGAACAGAGATAGAGAGAGAGAGTAGGCAGAGTCAAACGGATGCCAGCCAGCCTCTGAGGAAACAAAACATGTAGAAAATGAGGTCTCGCCAAAGCCATGTGGCAATACATACACTAATAGAAATGGGTTAATTTAAGATGTAAGAGTAGCTTGAAATATGCCTGAGCCATCAGCCAAACAGTGTTGTAATCAATATAGCTTGTGTGTGATGATTTGGGTCTGGGTGGCCAGGAAATGAAAGCACAGTCTCCGTCTACAGGAAGCCGTTGGAACCTGTGGTCCGTATGTGTTTATTCAGAAACAGCCAAGCTGTCCCCAAGTCGTTGTGCTACTGCCTGTCTGCCCAGTGGGACATGAGTTGCACACAGGGGCTCTTTGGGCAATTCTGAAGTCACACAGAAGTCCTAGCTCTGTTGTGTCCCACCTCACCACCAGCTGACTTTGGAACCAGCATTTTAAACTTCCAAAGGCCCTGGTTTGTGCGGCTTTGGGGTGGCTTGGTATTCTGACTGAGATCCTGCCATGCACTTGCTGTGTGCCTCAGCTGCCGTCCTATTGCTGCCATAAGATACCATGACAAAGGCAATGTATAAAAGAGTTATTTGTGCTCACAGTTCCGGAGGGTTATAGTCTATCTCAGGGTTTCCATTGCTATGAAGAGACACCATGACCACAGAAACTTTCTTTTTCTTTCTTTCTCTCTCTCTCTTTCTTTCTTTTTTTTTTTTTTTTGGTTTTTTTTTTTTTTTTTTTTTTTTTTGGTTTTTTCAAGACAGGGTTTCTCTGTGGCTTTGGAGCCTGTCCTGGAACTAGCTCTTATAGACCAGGCTGGCCTCAAACTCACAGAGATCCGCCTGCCTCTGCCTCCCAAGTGCTGGGATTAAAGGTGTGCACCAACACCTCCCAGCAACCACAGAAACTTTTTATAAAGGAAAACATTTAATTGAGATGGAAGTTTACAGTTTCAGAGATTAAGTCCATTATCATCATGGCAGCATGCAGGCAGACATGGTGCCAGCTACATCTTGTTCAGAAGGCAACAAGAAATGGTCTTATGACACTGGGCAAAACTTAATCAAGAGACCTCAAAGCCTGCCCCCACAGTGACACACTTCTGTTGTGGGATATTTGTACACCGTAAGTGTATTTCTGTGACTGGTATAATAAAAAGCTGAACGGCCAATAGCTAGGCAGGAGGTATAGATGGTGTTTCTGGAGAGAGAAAGAAAGAGGAAGAGGAATCTAGGTGCACAGGAGAAGCCAGGAGACACTGAGAGGAAATAGGAGGTGCAAGGTAGAAGAGAGGTAATACCACATGAAAGAATGCAGATAGAATGTAAATATAATGTATATTATATTTAATATAAATGGGTTAAGTTATAAGAGTGAGTTTGGAACAAGCCTAAGCTATAGGCCGAGCTTTCATAATTAATAAGTCTCTGTGTCATTATTTGAGAGTTGGTTGTCAGGAATAGAAAAAGACTCACTTCCTTCAACAAAGCCACACCTCCCAATAGTGCCACTGCCTATGAGCTTATGGGGGCCAATTACACTCTGTCTATCACACAGTTCATGACCATCATGATGGGGAGCATGACAGCAGGCAGGAAGACATGGCTCTGGGTATGAAATGGGCCCATGGTAGCTGAGAGCTCACATCTGATCCACAAGCACGAAGTAGGGAGAGCTAACTGGGGATAGAGTGGGTTTTGGAAACTTCCAAGCCTGCCCCAGTGACACACTTCTTCCAACTAGGCCACAGCTCCTCATCCTTCCAAACAGCTCCACCATCTGGGGACCAAGTATTCAAACCCATGAGCCTGTGGGGCCATTCTCATCCAGACCACCACACCATGCCTGCCATGAATTCTGTCAGGACCTCTTCAAACCTTGCAAACTGTGGGCTTCAGGCAATGGCTGCTCCTCACCAACATGCCTTCACATCCCATCTTGTCTTGACTTTGATCACAAAGTCTTTGACCAGATCATGGATTTCATGCGTTTCTTACTCAGAGGAGAAAATTGAACAAACTTCCTGGCTTCAATTGCTCTAGGTTGACATTAAAAATCACTAATTTGGGGCTGGGGATACAGTCAGTCTGTAGTGTTTGCCTTGTAAGCCTAAGGCCCCCTAAATCAAAAGAGGGAGAAGTGTTTGTGTGTGTGTGTGGTGTTTGGTGTATGTGTGTGTTTATGTGTATTTGTATATGTGTTCTGGAATATTCTTTTACACTGTGTGAAGATGTGTCACTGTGGTTGGTTTGATAAGAGCTGAAGGGCATTAGCTGGGCAGGAAGAGGTTAGGTGGGACTTCTGGGGACAGACAGTTGTGGGAAGAAGAAAGTTGAAGTCACCAGAGGACATGGTGAGGAAACATGAGGTACAAGATGAAGGAAAGGCAAAAAGCCACTAGGCAAAAATTTTAATTAATTTAAATTATAAGAGCTAGTGAGACAAGCCTAAGTTATAGGCTGAGCTTTCATAATTAATAATAAGTCTCTGTTATGTTTTCTGAGCTTGGGCCCAAGTAAAATTCCATCTACATGTGGTGTCCACCATGGGGGCACGTACCTCCACATAGGACCTGAACGGGATTAAAAACAAAAGTTCCAAAAACACAAACACAGAGCCAGATGCGGTTTTCTCATTCTGCAGTCTCTCAGGCAGGCTGCATTGTGCAGAGACAGGTCTCCTGGCCACTGCCTGTGGGCTTGAGTCACCAACCCTATGAGCTGAGCTACACAGTGGGCTTAAGGTCTGACTCGTGGTCAGAGAATGCTGCAGGACCCAGTAAAACCAGGTCCAGACAGGAAATAAAAGTAGACAGTCATAGAAAAAAATAGTTTAAAAGTAATAAAGTCTTCAAAGAAAGAGTAAAGTAATATAAAAAAGTCACATAAGGATGGAAAATATAAATTATATCACAGGGAGTTTGGACCTTATATGGAGCTTTGTTAATTTTGAATTTTTTAAATGCCAATAAACAGGAAATGACAGCTGCTGAGAGACGTTGGATTGTGGAAGGGACAGCTGAATTAAACCAGCCTTTATGCTTTATGGGTGTCTTAGCTTCAGAATGGAAGTTCAGAATGAAAAGTATTAGGGGAGAGGTTGTGCTTTTGTTCCCACAGGAAGTGAAAAGCTGTGGATTCCTTCAAAATTAATGAGATCAGATTTGACCAGGGGAGTCCTCCTGAGGATCTTGGCTACAGACATGAGAGGAACCCGAGAAAGACTACAGGACAGGTGACATGTAAGCTGATCCCTCTGCATGGGAACAGCAGGAGGAGGAGACGAGACATGATAAATCTTGTTGGCTAAAGAGGCCTCATGACTTATTATCACACGCCATCCTTTCATAATGTGTGGATAGAGATTTATATTACACTTTGATTATGCAGTCCAAATAAACTTATAAAGTTGACAGATGCCTTTTACCTGTTCAAACATAGAACAAAAAGTCATCTTTAATTGATTTGTGCACACTGCACATTCTATACTTGTATTAATGCAGACATGAATGTTACCTTTGAAAGTTTACGTGTTTCCAGAGCAAGGGACAAGACACCAATGGAAACAGGTGACCCAGATGGTCCAGCCCCTCAGAGCGCCTCTGTTGCAGTTTCCTCAGAGTTCTGCATCCACAACAGCTTCAAGGCTGCTGGCTGAGATGGCCCAGCCTTAGACTATTCTACCCAGGACTGCATATAAGCCTTGTGTTTCCCCATCGCACAGAGATGGGACAACAGATGTTATGACTAGTTCTCCCAGTACTTGACCATTATCCTAATTTTGTCAGGGTCCCCCAAAGATGCTACCCTCCCCCCAGACAACAGGAAGCACTCTAGAGAACATGATACCCACATTCCCAAGAGGTGGTTGCGTAGTTTTTGGTCATTTGGTGGATTTTGGATGTTTGTCATCATTTGGTGGGGGTTGGTTACAAATTGTTACTGGTCATGATCAGGGAGAAAGCTAAAGGAGATTAGATTCAGAAATTTCTTTCTGAAGGGAGAAAAAGGGGGATATAGTATAGAAATGATGGGATAAAAGGGTGGATTGTTGATTATACTGTTGAAAAACCACTAGTCTCAAGTATTTTACATTGGTATCAATTTTTTTTTTTTTGATTTTCGAGACAGGGTTTCTCTGTGGTTTTGGAGCCTGTCCTGGAACTAGCTCTTGTAGACCAGGCTGGCCTCGAACTCACAGAGATCTGCCTGCCTCTGCCTCCCGAGTGCTGGGATTAAAGACATGCGCCACCACCACCCAGCTTCAATTTTTATAATGAAACAAATTTGAGGTTATTTTTGTTACACTGCATACATATAGTTTCTATTCTTGTTTAAGGTATTGTACCTATGCATCTTTTTAAAAAATGTAATGTAAAGTTTTTGTACTTGAAAGCTATTTAGGATAATAGAGAAATATAGGCTATTTTTATATTTCTATAACAATCAAACTTATAGTCACATTAGGTATGTTTTCAAGGTCATACAAAGATATATTTTAGATAGATAGGTGATCTTCAAACACTTTGAAGACCTACATAATATGTCATCTAAAATGTTTTAATAACATAAAGCTTCTTATAACAGTGAGACACATTTGCTCCTGGCAGTACCACTTTACTACAAAAAGAGATGATGGGCATCAAAGTACCTCCATCCAGAGTTTGCTTTCTTTGTGGCAAAAGAAACAGGAGGTGCAAGATGGAAGAAAGGCAAAAAGCCATGAGGAAAACATAGAGTAATATAAATGAGTTAATTTAAGTTATAAGAGCTGGTGGGACAAGCCTAAGTTATAGACTGAGATTTCATAACTAATAAGTCTCTGTGTCATTTTCTTGTGAGCTGGCGGCCCAAATAAAAATCCATCTACGTGTGTGTTTGTGTGGGTGTTCATGTGCCTATGCACACTGTATGACATAGTCTCCTGCCAGCTCTGATATAGACAGCATACGGACTATGATGATAACACTTAACCCAGATTACTTCTCAGGGACCTGATGATCACTCTTGTCAAGTTCACTAACCCTTGACTTGGTCCTTCACAGGTGACTGGTGGGTGACATTTTAACTTCACAGGTCCCAAACTCTACCCGTGGGATATGCTGATGCTGCTGTTTCCTAAACAGGGATCCCGTGAAGAGCTGTGGTGGATAATGCATGTGCAGAGCCCAGGGTATCTCCAGTAACCTTTGCCCACACCTCCAATCACCAGCTTCTCTATTCTATGCGCACACAAGGGGGAGAAGAAGCATTGGAGAGCTGGGTCTCCTGCTTCCATGCTTGGCTACCTGGCCAACAAATGCTTGCAAAACCTGCTTCAGTTCCTGAAATACTGCATAGCAAGCAAAATTAGCCTGGCTCAAGTGGCATTATTGGGGGATGGGGAACACACATTGTTCTTTCTGCTTTTTAACTAGCACTGGTGACATCTTCAGCAATTCTCCAGGAGCAAGCACAGCCATGTTTCCACCTGAGAAGAGGACTTCTTATTTCCATTTCATTTATCCATTAAAGGATGTTTGTGTGTGTGTGTGTGTCTACCATGTGCAGGTACACATGCTTGCACCCATGCAAGTGTCCTCCACAGGGTTTCTCACTGAACCTGAGTTTGATCTTTTCGGCCAAGCTGGTGGCAGCTGAATCCAGTCTCCATGCCTTGTACCACTGGGGTTACAGCTGCACACGGCAAAGCCTGGCTTTATTTACACAGTTGCTAGGGATTTGAACTCCGGTCCTCATGCTCACACAGCAAGCTCTCGTCCTCACTGTGCCATCTACCCCTCCCCAGACAAACCTTTTACAAGAAAAATAAAGTCTGTCAATAAGGTTGGGGTATAGTTTGGTGACAGAGCCCAGCATGTGTAAAGCCCCGAGCTCTGTCTTTAGCATCTAAGAAAATAACCACAAATCCTTTACACAAACTCAAGCAGTCAATTTTGTTCCACATGGATTCAACACAAATCTATTGAAAGGTTTTTGGTGTTCAGAGCTTTAGAATGGCACACATGTGGCCTCATAACATGTGTCTCCAGCAGAGGAAGCAGAGACTTGGAACAATGAAGCGCCCATCACAATGTCACATACGTGCTGTGCCTCTGTTTGCAATCTCGGGTACTGAGGGGTGGGGAGAACATGTCCCCCACCCTTCTCTTGGAAAGCTGATGTTCTGCACAAAACTACACAGGAATATTTACAGAAGCTCTGTCCTTAACAGGGTCAGAGGGGAAGGAACCAAAAAGCCCACACAGGTGAAGAGGTGGCAGCAGTGTGCTGAAGACGGTGAGCAGGGTGTGAAAAAGAACTGGGTGCCAATGCTGCAACTCACATGAACTGCTTGAAGGAAGCCAGACCTAGCAGCCTACGTATTGGGAGATTCCAGTTATAGAAACATCCAGACTAGGCAGGCAAAGTGACCGCCCCCTGATAGCACTCAGGAGGCAGAGGCAGGAGAATCAAGAAATACAAACCAGCCCAGCATATACAGTGACACAGTGCAGAGGCAGGGCGTTGGTGCGGCTCATGATTCAAGGTTCTGCTCCTGCCCTCCACCCATCCAACTGGGATGCCTAGAGCAGGGAGGGACAGTTTGTGGAGGATGTGGGGGGAGACCTGGTAAACGCAGTGTTGAACCAGCTGTAAGCTCGTCAGTGATGCCAGCTGGATTCTTAACACTGTTTGTACGGTGCTGGCAATGTAACCTGGAAACCAGCACCGCTGAGCACAATCCACAGCCTCTAAAAATTATGCGACGTGAATTCTGCCAGTGCAATGGTTAAGTTCAGTTCTTTCTAATAAATAAATGTTCTTGGAGTAGGGCGCCATGCTTTTGTTTTTGTGTTTTGGCTTTTGTGTGTGTGTGTGTGTGTGTGTTTGAGACAGGGTTTTGTTGTGTGTGTGTGTGTGTGTGTGTGTGTGTGTGTGTGTGTAGCGCTGGGTATCCTGGAACTAACGCTATAGACCAGGTTGGCCTCAAACTCACAGAGATCCACCTGCCTCTGCCTCCAGAGTGCTGGGATTAAAGGTGTGCGCCACCACCACCCAGCTGGACTTCTTTTTTTTTTATACCTCAATCTTTTTTTTTGGTAAGTTTTTATTATTTATTGACTAATTTCTTTTGTTAACCCCCACTGTGTGTGTGTGGGGGGGGGTCTTCCTGTTGGCCTTGAGGAATGTGCTGATGTGCTTTCAGTGGTTGGTAAGTGTAACATTTGCAGGCAGACTATGGGCAGGCTGGTGATCCTGAGAAAGCTGATTGTCATTGAGTCTCTGGTCATCTGCTTGCGGGAGGTCAGTCACTGTTTTGTTCTACGGAATCTATTCCCTGATTTTGGGAGGCCCAGGCACATTTTGGAGCACGGTCTTCACCTTTAAATGTTCATTGGGCCCAAGCATAGCCTCATAGAAACATCCAGTGTAAAGATCACCACATAGCATTCATTATTAGTTCCACCCAGTTGACACACACATTAGCCCTGGAAGAGTCTCTCGCCCTGATTGAAACTCCTCCTCCTTGACAGGAGGCTTCCTCCTCCTCCCCCTGACTTCTGCCTTTCAGAACTCTGTTCTGGCCTCTTCCCAGTACAGCCCCTCTGCCCCTCTAGGACGGTGTGTTGTGACTGGTCAGCTGCCTCTTTCAAGGGCACCCAGGGACACTTGAGCAGTTCCTGGCCCTGCCTCTTTCCCTACTTCCTTCACTTACACAACCCTCCCACCTAGCTTCCTCAGGTAACTCCACCCCAGAGCTCCGACCAGAAACGAGAGCTTCCTGTCCTTGTGTGGCCCCCGCTCCACCACCCTGCTCTTCTCACCTCTCCCCCTGCTTGCCTGCTGCCTTGGTCTAGATTTCTGTTGCTGCTGTCACAGAATCTGGGTACCTTATAAAAAAAATTTAGAAGTTTACTTAGCTCACGGTTCTGGAGGCTGAGAATTCCAAGAACGCGGTGTTGACATCTGGCATCTGGCAAGGGTCTTTCAGTGTCTTAACACCGTGCAGACAGAGCAAGCTTTCTGGAGAGAGCTTGCATTTATAACAAAGCCACCCTCCATAGCCCGTTAAGTCATTAGTCCATGGATGGACTGTTATATATATTCCACTTTCCAAGCCTCTTTGTCTAAGTACCATTAACATATGAGAAAGAGGGTCAAGTTTCTAACACGTGAATTGCAAGGACTGGGAGATCAGAGGACAGAGGCCAGGGCGCCTCAGCAACCACCCACCTTTTCTACCCAAGGTATTAAGAGCGGACTCTAAAGAGAGCAGGGTGCATCCCTGTACGCCCAGCACTCTAGAAGCTGTGGCCGAGGATGGTGTGTAGGAGGTTAGCCTGGGGCTGCACGGTAAGAGCCTCTCTTGAAAGGACAAAAAGGAAAACAAACACAAGTCCCTGCCCTTACCCCTTTATTTTCCTGTCTCCAGGGTGGGGGTCCTTTCCTGAAGGTGCAGGTTACCTTGTGAGTAAGTGGGTGCCTCTTAGATCTTGCCGGCTGTAGCTCCCCCCAGTCTCTTAAACAGGGAGATGTGTTGGGGCCAGGAAAGTTGCCAGGAAACCTGAAGCCAAATAGAGAAGAAAGGGCTAGAAGCCCTGAGGGCACAAACAGGCGGCCAGGGCGGCAGGAGTCCACTATAGGAGCAGATCACATGGGACCTCCATGCTATGGTAAGATCGGGGCACATATCGAAGACCTGGCGGCTGGGAGTTCCACTGGGAGTCATTCTCATCGCCTTTGGAGCCGATGGATGGCAGGGATGCACTGGCTTTGTCTGAAACAGCATGGCACTGAGGATGTGGACAGCCAGCGAGTGATGAACCACCATTGCTGTCCTCAACACTGTGGGCTTTCTCTGAGGCTGCCTGTTGCGTGCTAAGTTTAGCAACATTTAGCTTCTCATCGTTGGTGGGGAAGGGGGCTCACTCCTCTCTCCATTAACAGAGTCTACAGACTACATTTAAGCCAAATGTCCCAGAAAGGATGGAGACAAAATTCCTCTAGTTGAGAGGAACAGTGCACTGAAGTCCCAGGAAGAGTTCCCTCAGCTAGTACCAGAGCCTATGATGGAGTCAGGAGGCAGCTAGCTGGCTGTGCATTTGAGATTAGAGTGGTTCAGGCAGTTGAGCAAATGTTCTGAGGCAGGAGGGAAGAGGTTGCTGCAGATACCAGGAGGCAAGCTTGGGAGTCCTGGCCTCTGAACTGGGCTGAGGGACTGGTTCTCCCCAGTTGCTGAAGACAGTCATTGGAGGGCTGTAATCATGGAGGGATGGGACTGAGCTCAAGGAAGAAGGCCAGATGCTGCCTTGACTGTGGTGGTGGCTTTGGGGCAGGTGAGCAAGCCTCTGTGTCTGAATCCGTGTTCTTAGCTCTTGTAACATAAGGGGTCTGCTTTGTTGGGGTTTCTGTCCTGCCCGATTCCCACAATCATTAGGTCCCAAAGAAAATCACACAGAGGTCTACATAAGTTATAAACTGATTGGCCCATTAGCTCAGGCTTCATATTAGCTCTTATAACTTACATTAACCCATTATTCTTATCTGTGTTAGCCACATAGCTCAGTACCTTTTTCAGCAGGGCAGGTCACATCCTGCTTCTTCAGTGTCTGGACAGGACTGTGGGAAGAGCTTCCTTCTTCCCAGAATACTCCTGTTCTCATTGCCCCACCTCTACTTCCTGTCTGGTTTTCCCGCCTATACTTCCTGCTTGGCTACCAGCCAATCAGCGTTTATTTAAAATATAATAGACAGAATATAGAATTGTTCCGCACCAGCTCCCAAGGCCTGGCATGTGGCAAGAGCTCTTCCATAGTCTGCTCCCTCACTCTGGTCACTCAGGGTTGTACTTGAGAGCTTTTATTTTTTTCAAAGATTTACTCTTATTTATGGGTGTGCATGAGTTCCTGCATGTGTATATGTGCACCATGTGCTTGCCTGGTGACCTTAAAGGGATCCCTTGTACGTTCCCCAGGGATCATAGTTACAGATGGTTGTGAGCTGCCATGGGGGTGTGGGGAACTGAACCTGGGTCCTCTACAAGAGCAGCCAATGCTCTTAACTGCTCCAGCCTCACTTAAGTGGTTTCTAAAGCTTGGTTCACTTCAAAAGCAAGACTCAATTTAACAATATTTATTTGGGGCCTGGAGAGATGGCTCAGTGGTTAAGAACACTGGCTGCTCTTCCAGAGGACCCAGGTTCAATTCCTAGTACCCACATGGCAGCTCACAACCACCTGTAACTCTAGTCCCCTGGGACCTGACTCTCTCTTCTGGCCTCCTTGGGTCTGATTCATGTAGTGCACAGACACACATTCAGGCAAGACACCCATACCTATAATTTTTAAAAAATATTTATTTATTATGTATACCATATTCTGTCCGTGTGCATACCTGCAGGCCAAAAGAGGACACCAGACCCTATTACAGATGGTTGAGAGCCACCATGTGGTTGCTGGGAATTGAACTCAGGACCTTTGGAAGAGCAGGCAATGCTCTTAACCTCTGAGCCATCTCTCCAGCCCAATACCTATAAAATTAAGAGAGAAAAAATTATTTTTATTTTTTCCCAGTGCCTTGAATATGCTAGGCAAGTGATCTGCTTCTCAACTGCATCCCAGCTGGAGTGTGTGTGTGTGGTTTATGAGTGTGTGCATATGGGTGTGTGTGGTATCTGAGTGTGTGATGTATGTGAGTGTGTGGTGTATGGGTATGTGTGGTGTCTGAGTGTGGGTCGTTATGGCCGTGTGGCATATGAGTGTGATGTGGGAAGGTCATATGTCAATCTGTTGATTTCATTGGTTAATAAAGAAACTGCCTTGGCCCATTTGATAGGCCAGCCCTTAGGTGGGTGGAGTAGACAGAACAGAATGCTGGGAGGAAGTGAGGCAGACACCATGCTGCTCCTCTCTGGGTCAGACACAATGAAGCTCCAGCCCAAGATAGACGTACACTAGAATCTTTCCCAGTAGGACACCACCTTGTGGTGCTACACAGATTATTAGAAATGGGTTAGTCAAGATATGAGAGTTAGCCAAGAAGAGGCTAGATATAATGGGCCAGGCAGTTTAAAAGAATACAGTTTCCGTGTAATTATTTCGGGGCATAAGCTAGCCAGGCGACCAGGAGCCAGGTGGCAGGAACGTAGCCCACAGCTCCTTCTATATGAGTGTGTGGCGTATTATGAGTGTGTGGCGTATTATGAGTGTGTGGCTTATGAGTGTGTGGCGTATGAGTGTGTGGCGTATGAGTGTGTGGCGTATTATGAGTGTGTGGCGTATTATGAGTGTGTGGCATATTATGAGTGTGTGGCATGAGTGTGTGGCGTATGAGTGTGTGCCATGAGTGTGTGGATTATGAGTGTGTGGCATGAGTGTGTGGCATATGAGTGTGTGGCATATTATGAGTGTGTGGCATATTATGAGCGTGTGGTGTATTATGAGTGTGTGGCATAGTATGAGTGTGTGGCGTATGAGTGTGTGGCGTATTAGGAGTGTGTGGCATATGAGTGTGTGGCGTATTATGAGCGTGTGGCGTATTATAAGCGTGTGGCGTATGAGTGTGGGTGGTGTGTGCATGTTGTGGAGTGAGTATGGGTGTGTGGTGTATGAATATGTGTGTATAGGTGTGCATGTGGCTGTGAAGTTCAGAGTCTCCCTTTGTCATTACCTACTTCTTTCTTTTCTCTATTATTGTGTGTGTAGATGAGGTGGTGGCACTCTTGTGGAGGTCAGAAGACTACTTTGTGGCCTCGGTTGCTCCCTTACACCTTTATGTGATCTCCAGAAACTGAACAATGAACAATGAGGTCATCAGTTTTTGCAGCAAGGACTTTTTTTTTCTTTTTAAACCTAATGAGCCATTTGTCAGCCTCCTTTTCTTTATTTCTTGAGACAGAGTCTCTCACTGAGCCTTCATCTCACTAAGTCTGCTAGACTGGCTTACTGGGGAAGTCCCTAGGATTGCCTGCCTCTGTCGTTCAATGCTGGGATTGCCAGAGCACACTGCCCCACCCCACCTTTTAGGTGTGTACTGGGGACCTGAACTCACACAGCAAGCAGCTGACCCACTAAGCCATCTCCTCAGCCCCCAGTTCACATTTTTTAATTGAAATTTTTATTTATATTTGTTGATCCACATGCAACTGGAAGAAACAAAGAATCTCAATGACTCTAGGTTACATCTGTCACTGTCTAACGTCACAACTAGACGTTACCACCCACCCAGCTGGTCTGCTGACCTCATCCAGACGTTCACAGGCACGTGTGTTGTCCCCACGGTTGAGGTGATGTTGTTTACGTTGTTTACGCTGCAGTATCAACTCAGGACACCAAGCATTCTATTACCTCTGGGATCTGTCACAGAACCAACAACTGGGCTGCTGGTGGCATGCCAGTAATGTGGGAAATAAGGCTGGGCCTGGGGATACACCTTGCAGGAACCAGCAAACAAAACACTAGAACCTACGTGATGGTTCGTAGAACTAAGAACGCTTTGAAACCTTGTGCCCTATGAAATGAGGCATGGGACCAGCACACAGGCGCTCCTCACAGGGGGGCAGGACTGACCAAGAGCCCTGGCCCAGTCCCTCCCCAGCCAGCTTCCTTTTACTGTTCCCTGGTGCCCCTCCTGGCTGGTCTTGCTCTCGGGTGCTCTTTGACCAGGTGTGGCTGCTGTGGCATGCCATCTAGGTACCTGCTTGGAGGCCAACCCTTAAAAGGTGGTAGTGTAGTTTTTTTTTTTTCTTCCTGGATCTTCTACGTCAGGTATCACCAGCTTTCCTTTGCAAAGACATCATTTTTGTTTGTTTGTTTGTTTTTTTAAGCAATCAAATTCATTAAAATCTAGGCAACTGGGATTGGAGCCATGGCTCAACAGTTAAGCGCACTGGCTGTCCCTGCAGAGGACTTGGGTTCAATCCCCAGCATCCACACAGTATTGCACACCATGTTTAACTCCAGTTCCAGGGAGCGTCCACAAGCACCAGACATGTGTGCACATGGGCACAAATACACAAATAGGCAAAACGCCCATACATAAAGTAGTACGTTTAAAAAAATCCAAAGCAAACCAAAAACCTAAATGACTTAGGGAAACAACCCAGAGGCCCCCACACTGCATGCCTGGCTACAGACTGCTCCATCCGGGGCCATCTGGGTACGGCTGTAAGTCAAGTTCTCCTTCAGTGCCCTTCACACGGCTTTCCTATCCACGGATCAGCTCCACTAGCCAGAACAAGGCGTCCTGGGCTTGGGCAGGGTTGCAAGCTCAAGGTTGTCAGCTCCTGAACAGCCAGTCAGTCACTCAGCAATCTTGCCTGTCAGGTTTTTTCATTTTTTTTTCCTTTGAGAAGGTTTCTCTATGTAGTCCTGACTATTCTCACTCACAGAAATCTACCCGCTTCTGCCTCCCAAATGGGGTTAAAGGTGTGCGCCACCACACCTGGCTACAGTCAACTTCTTAAAGTGAGGCAGCACCCTTGTCCAGTGTCCTAGGGGTTTTTTGAAAGACAGCAAGGCAACTACCTACTTACAGCAGCATTTTTCAGATGAAAACAGCAGCAGAATGCAACATCTGTATACAGCTGGACCTAAAATTAAAGCTTAACTGAGGCTGGGGTAGGGAAAGTGCATGCCGTATGCCCACAAGGACTTGAGGCCGGTTGCCTAGTGCCCATGAAGGATGACGTGCCTGTGAAGATGAGGTGCGGAGTGACGGAGGAACACATCTCACGACCTCCTCTGGTATCTGTGTGAACACCTGGGTGTGTGCACCATACGCACACATTAAGTAAATAAAAGCTTAAGAAGTCAATGGAGCTGGCAAGTGGTACATTCTGAGAAGCACGGCTCTCCAGAGCTGCTTCAAGGCTGAGCAAGAGCATGTGTATACAGTGCCTTACACCCACAGCGACTCTTCCTCCGGCTGAACCTTCTAAATGCTACCCAGGGTCCCACTGGGGCCCAAACCCTAGTCATGTCGGGGTCAGGGTCTCTCAGGTTTGTTTGGATTCTAGCTCTAAGAAACACCCTTGTAGCATCACAAACCTAGCAATCAGCAAGAACAGAAGGGAACTTTGTAGAGGGTGGGCAGCTGAATGCCATCAGTCTTGTTCGGACATCAGAGGCACAGCCCCATCCTCAGACCCTAGGCTTACAGGTGCTCTGACCTGCCAAGGTCTCATCCCGATTGCTGTCTTCCAATGTCAACAAGCACTATGACGCATGACAGGGAAGGTTACAGGCGAGCTCAGTGGATGCTTGGGGGTCTGATCTTGCATCTGCACAATGATCAGCAATGAATTTTGGTTCTGTAGCAAGCAGAGGTGGGAGGGGACTGCTTTGCTGGGGGCCAACAATCAGAGGGAAAACGGCCTTGTCTGAGGAAGGGCTGCCACGTTGGGATACAGCCTGCAGGGCGGCTCAGGGCAGGCAGAGCTAAGAGCACAGCTGGATGGATGGGAGCACATTCCACCAAGCTGACTCCCAAAGGCCACAAGGAACTTGAGGTCTGTCAGCCGGGTCAGTGGGAAGCGATGACCAAGAATGAGGTACTGGTAAAGGAGAGGGACTCAGAATGACTCAAGAATGACAAGAGAATAGAGAAGTTATTAAGAATGAGGTAAAAAAAAAATGAGGTAAATATCAAAACCACTGAATTTTTTTTTAAAACCAAACACTTTATTTCCACATAACAAGCGCAAAAAACTCCCAAACACTTTTAACAATACAATTAACGAAGTTATGAAGTCAGTTATATACTACTCAAAGCCCCAAAAGGTCACTCGGCTTAATGTTCTGAACATCTCCACACATGGTTTTTCAAAGCTACCTTTGGTTTTGGAAAAACCAGCATGGAAGTCAATACACACCGAATGAATCACTGAACATCTGCTTAGGCTACGGTGTCCGACAATAGCGTACAGCTGGCAAGCTGGAGCGGGATTTGAAGTCATACACTGGAATACAGACACAGTTCTGCCCTGGGCTCCTGCAGCAGGGAGCGAGGGGCACGGCGGAGGCATCCCCACTGTGTGAGAGGTATGAGAGGTTAACGCTAGGATGCTGTCAAGTCACTAAGCTTCATGTTCCGAATGGTCCCGCTGAGGCTTGAGATGGGCACAGATGGTGGGGAAGGTGAAGCCACAGAAGAGCAACAAGATCCCAAAGATGCTCGGGGGAGGAGGGAGCAAGCTACAGCTTCCACTGTTCTCACATTATCTCAGGGTGATTGTGGAGAAGTTCAGGTAAAATGTTCAAATATTTGCTTAGATTTTTAATCTGCTGCTCTATGAGAAGAGCCTCATGTGCAGCGACTTTGTAACTTTCATTATAAAAAGCCTACAAATAAATTCACAAAAAAGAGACAATTAATGTTGAGCAGCCAAAAAAGTCATGGTTTATTATCTGAAGATCTCATAATTCAACACAACCAAACTGTACATCTACAATCACATCCTATTTGTAAACAGTTAAAAGCCACTGACCTCTTTTGCATCTTAGGACACAAACAGTTAGAATCAAGGCAATGAAATGATGGCATATTCTGTACTGTTAAAAGTTTACCCTTGTTTAGTCTCTCTTCTTTGACTAAGCAAGCATTATAATACCATTTGTGGGCAAAAAAACAGGAGCTGGGGAGGAAAGAAATTTTAAAATGGTCTGTAACTCGTTAGTTTGCAACAACATTTAAAATTTTTTTTATACAACAAACAACTCTGTAAGCCCAATGTCTTGGTTACAGTATGCATAGTTACTGATCTCGGCTTTAAGGTACAACAGTTAAACATGAACACGGTCACAAGAGAGCAGGGACATGAGAGCCACTGATGGGGTTACAAAAAGTCACCTAGTGATTATCAGCAAACCATCATCACTCACTAATAAAGGACAGCATCTGAAAGCAGACGGCAACTCCAGCTCGAAGCGGTTTTTTTTCTTTTTCTTTTTTTTTCTTTTTTTCTTTTTTTTGGCAGAGAAAATTCTTGAACAGAGCAATACGTAATATCAGTGCTAAAAGTCAGGGTTTTCTTTTTTCCTATAAGAAACTACAAGATTTTTTGATGGGGAACTGGTTTCCTGAGAACCATGCTCTTTGATTTAGGATAGGGATAGAAAACAGAAGAACATGGCCAAATGCTGCTCTTTTTCCCAGAGATAGAAAGCGTCTTTTAAACCACCCTCCTCTTTTTTTTTGTCTTTTAAATTTTTTTTAAATGATGGAAGAGTAAACATTTTTTTTTCTCAAAAAACAAACAAAAAATCTGTAAACAAGAAGGTTCACCGTGGGAACCTTCAAAACAACATGGAAAGCCTGTTCAAAGTGCAGGGCCCGTCCTGGGCAGCAGGCGGGCTGCAGGTCACAGCGGTGGCCACAGTTTCTCAAACTGTAGAGCGAAAATTCTTTAGTTTTACTACATGAAAAAACTGGTGCAATACTTTAAGAATCCTACGTCAGTATCTTAACTTGATCTTCTAAACTCCACGATACCACAATAAGGTAGGCAACATGAGGCAGAGTAGAGAGCGCTCGCCTTTAAGAACATCCTTGAGTAAACATTTACACTGGAACAGCTGCCCCCCCACATTGCCGATTAGACGGAGAGAACATCACTCAGTGCAAAGGTAAAAGCTCATACATCAGCCCAAAAATGTTTGCAAAAAAAAAAAAAAAAAAAAAAAAACCAAACCAAAACAAATAAAAATAAAAGGTGGGGGTGGGGGTGGAAATGAAGGAAAGAAGGAATCTGAAGGCTAAACATGATGAATCCACAAGTGAGCTCAATTCCACACGGTTAGCTGTATGGCGCTATTTGGGAGTGTAAATAGATAGATACCCTTTCACATTATAATATTGGCCTGCATGATTCAAGTATTCAAACTGATATGTTCTGGGGAAAACAAAGTGGAAAATGTGCAGAAAATAGCTGTTCCCACAGGTGGCCCTGGTTGCAGGCGGCGAGCCCAACTTAGTGCTCCTTTCCTTCTCTTCTTGAGGTCACAGTTTGCGTCTACACCTATGCGGTTACATGGACTCTCCACCCCCACCCAGGTGGTCAACAGAAAGAAAAGCATTAATGGGGGATGGGCTGCTAATTCCCCGGGGGTCGCTGCTGCTTGGGGGACCCCACAGGCTTGTGGAATAATGTGGGGTCCCCCAGAGGGAAGTGCCGTGAAGGTCTCCACAGTTAGTTCCCGACAGCCCAGCACCATTCCAGTGATTGAGATCGGTCCGGCTGGAGAATGAGTGGGAACAGTCGAGGGAGCCCAGCCGGCTCTGGCTGGACCCGAGAGACTGCCAGCCAGGAGAAGGGGTCAGAGACTGACTTTGTGCAAAGAAGCGACTGATCTCCTCTTCACTGGCAAACTCAGCGAGAATAGTAGTGTTCCCCAGCACACACCTGGAGGAGAGGGCACAAGATGAGAAGACCTTCTGACTGCATGGCTTCACAAACTTAACTAGCAGTGGGACTTGCTCTGAGGGAAAAAAATCAAGAAGGAGCAGAAGGAGCCTGGCCTGCCCCACACCCACAGTGTGTGGCCCAGAAAGAATCATGGGGTGTCTGGACCCCATGATTTGTCTCCTGCAGGCAACACAAGCAGTTCTCCACTTCCTTGAGATTTTATTTTCATTTTTTATCTAGGGTCTTGTTGTATTTCCTGCATTGGCCTCCAACTCCTGGGTTCAAGTGATCCCTCCACCTCAGTCTCTCCAGGCCCACGCTGACCAGGTCTATACAGGGATCCTGGGCTGAGTTTCTACTCACATTTCCCCCAGACCTTCCCTAATAGGAGACTAGGCAACTTACATGTGCAGAGACTTTTGTGCCTTCACTACCTCTTCTTTTGAACTGTAACGGACCAGAGCATTTCCATGTTGAAGGTTCAGATGGAATGTAATCAGTGGACCATGCTGCATGCACAGGGTGCGCAGAGTTGAGCCATCAATCTAGACAGAGCAGGCTGAGGTTAGGAGCTTCATTGAAAGAGCCTTCAGGAGGTGCCCCGGTCCTTCTAATGCCAGGTTCAGCACCCCTTATGTCCACTGGGCCTAGAGCTATGTGACAAGCCACCATGCTCCTGCTCCAGAACAGGACCTGAAGGCTCTATAGGGGAGTGGGTGGGCGGGTAGCCCAGGGGCTAAGAAAATGCTCAGATATAGAAGGGCAAGCCAAGGTTTTTGGAGGTGCAGCACAATCCCACAAACACGCCTGCAAAGCCCAGGCCACCAGGGCAGCACTACTCAGTCAGCATTGGGTGAGATGGAGGCACCTGCATTTTTGTGGCTCGTCTAAACATAACAGCATGAAAACCAGTGGATCAGACCCAAGACAACTGAGTATCATGCTCGGCCCAGCCTTGATGACCACTGACAGGCCCTGTCCTGGAACAGCAGAGTGTTCCCATGCTCCCGCGTCCACCGTGTATGTCAGATAGGTGCCTCCTTACCTGAGGTGTGAGGTTTTTCAAAACAAGCCAATTCGTTATTCTCCCTGAGCTGCTCTCACCCCAGCTGGAACCTAACAAAGAGAAAGGAAGTCAGCACTCTACCACTGTGACTATTTAGGACAGACACAGCCCAAGCAAATGACAGTTAGTTCCAGTCATCAGGGCTCCCATCTCCTTTGTCTACCCCTTAGTGTAACAAACAGGCGTGGGATGTCAGCTCACTCTAGTCTGGATCGGGCATTGATCACTACTATAGGTGACTCTCTCTGTGAGGCAGATAAGCCACAATGCTTTTCTACCTCTCTGGCATCGTTTCTACAAAATTTGCTCCTAGAGGCAGGCCTCAGGGAAGTGTCCCTGCATGTACCCTAAGATGGGAAGCTTTAGGGGGGCTGAACTGTTCGGTCTTTGATTCTGTCTGGGTTACCATGTGGGTACCCCATTTAGCTTTCCTACATGGCCCCATGGCAATCACTTTCACTCTAGCAGAAGAACTTTTCAACACAATCAAGAACCACCCATGACTACCTACAGGTATTTCACAATCACATCACTGTAGTTCTGGATAATCTGACCTATGTGTGCTTGAGTTTAAAGATCAATAGCACCCCCTTCCACTTTCAAATGTCTGCTTAAACAGCAAACTTCATGGTCATTCTTGGGATAGGCCAAGCTACTACACAAACAAGCCCACTCTCCAAGGCTCAGTTGCGCTGTCCTCCATACAGCCTCTGCAATTCATGTTCTATATAGTAGCCTTGCTCTGCAAGCCTGCCATGAGTAGGAAACCAACAGACACTTAAGATGTCTTCCCAAAGAACGTCTGAAAAAAGGCTACTTCCCCACTCTCATTACCATCGACCATTACATTACCATTGGGTAAGCGTTCTTCTTTATGTAGACAGGGTCTCATGAACAAATGATACCAACTTCCTTAATGTTCCTGCCCTCACTCCCCTTGTGCTAAGATTTCAGGCATGTATCGCCATACAAGTTTGGGTAAACATTCTGAAGGAAACTAGTCAAGACTTCTCAAGAAAATTGCAAAACGTGGCAATGAACTATAAAACCTATTCAAGCTCATCCCACCTTCCCAGGGTGCGGCCTCCCAGCTGACAGGGTTGGCAATGCCATCAGTCAGCAAACAGCTCATCATCAACCACCATAGCAGCCGTGTCTTACCTGGGGTATATCTGGCATCAGAATTTCCCCATCCTCCACCTACACGAAGGGGGGAATTATCCCACGTAGACAAGGGTGGCTTCTGACCAGTCAGCCCCGGAGGTGGGCGGGACGGAGCAGTGATGTTTTTAGGTGGCAAAGGGACTTTCCACAGCTCATGAGCCAGAGAGGTGTTTGTAACTGAACCAGGAGACCACGTCAATTTGGAATCACTATTTCTGGCTATTCAAAGGAGAAAGGAGGAAAAAAGAAAATTAAAAAAAAAAATGAAGAAGGTGGGATAATGTTAGAAAAAGAGAATTTATACAATAATATCCACTGTCCCATGAAAAGTGTGTCAAACAAACAGAAACTATCAAAAAACCCAAAACGTAACTAAAGGCCTAAAGGAGAAAAACAACCCCCAAACAGCGATTCCTTCCTCAGGACTTTCATCTGCTACTGTCTCGAGACTATGCAAGCATAGAGCTGCTCTCTGAGATCACAAGAGACGACTGAGAGTTCACATCTGCAGCCTCCCAGGCCAACCGGGCTACTGAGTAGAGGCAAGGTCAGCAGACACATTTTTAGTTCATCATCTGCTCCTGGGAGAAGAGCTACAGCAGTCTCCCGATTCAGGAAAGCGCTGTGGGAAATGCTGACTGGCTGCAAGGCTTTCTCGGTGTTCTCAGAAAGGCAAACGATCTGCCCAGCTAGGGTGCAAATGTAGGCCCTTTCTAGCTTAAAAACAACCAGGATGCGACCTATTCTTGCTGGCTCAGAGCAGAGCTAAAGCTGTGGGTGCGCAGTGACGGAGCTGAGAGATAACGGTGCCATAAACAACACTGAAAGACTGGGGAGAGGAGGGAGGGGAAACCCTTCAACAACTGTTGAGCATTCAGACCTGAGTTATTACAAAGTGCATGGCCATTAGGTCATGACTCCTCCCAGTGTGGCTGAAGGAAGTCTGGCCATATCACAGTTTACCCAAGCAACAACAGATTCATAGTGAAAACCCAGGACTACAGCCACCTAGCTCCCTGCAGGGGCCTACTTCTCCAGGGCACACTCATTCTGGCAATGCCTACAAATTCCTGTTTCCTGCATTTTGTACAACTATCAGTCTGCGAAGGATTGAGAATTAAATAAATGAAGGCAGATGGCTTTCAGTATGCTCTGGATTAAACTCTACTTTATCACAGGGCTGAGGAGTCTTAGATGACAGAGCTGTGTGGTAGAGGTGAACTGTTTTACACGACTGCTCAACTGCAAATTTAAAAGGGGAGAAACAATGCTTGCAACACTTTCCTAGGATCACAAACATTCCCCAACTACCCGAGAAGACAAGAGGAAACGTAACCACCAGGCTGTTCCTGAGAGGGCCCACCTGAAGTGCTTTGTGCTGTACTGCTGAGGGGAACATTGTAGTTGGAGGCACGAATGGATGACCAGGCACTAGTTGAAGGCAGCGTGGTGTTCAAGGATGAGGATGACCCTGCAGAAGAGAGTCCAATTAGCTCCCAGAGCAGGGCATAGTGTTTGAGAAGTTGCAGGGTCACAGCATGCCTCAAGATAGAAGCCAACAAGACTAAAGATTAAAGATGGGAACCAAGACAGCAGCTTCCTTCCTGCTGATTGTTTCTGCCCTGGCTCAAAACAGGCATTTCCTTCTTGCTCCCCAAGAATAGAGCAACGACTAGGAGACCCAGGCTCTCCTTCAAGCACTGGGCACTGAAGAGGCTGTTCTTGCTGCTCCTAGCCTGAGACTCTGAATGACAACTTTCTACTGGCAAGTCAGGCCACCAACGTACCCTGTCACACACTACCCAAGATCCAGGGCTTCTGCCTTCTCCATATCTGGGTTCTGTAGTCTTTTCCCATGTTCAACATACCCCTTTCCTCTAGTTTAGCTCTAGACTTGACTGTCACCTGGTCACTAAGACAGTCTCAACTAGCTTCCCATAGAGTCTATTCTACACATCATTTAGATACATGGGCCCTTCAGCTCTAAACTTTTAGTGGTGGTTCTTCCTTTAATATCAAATTTCATCTTTCCTTTCAACTTTCAGAACATTCTACCCTCAAAGAAGCAGTTTCTATAAGCAAACAACTCTTTTCTAACTCCCTTTAGCCTGGCTTTGTGCATCACTATCTTCTGCTGTCTTGGCTCTCACTAACTCTAACACAGCTGTTGGGTAGATTCTGCCATATCAGGGTGATAGGACTCTTCAATTAGCACTATGATGTGGCAAATACTTGCTATCTTAATAAGTTCATATTAGTATAAACAGTTGACACTTTTGAATTTCCTTTGTAAATTATACTACAAGTTTTCAGTTATTTTAGTGTTTCACTAACTCGTTTCATTAATTTTTCTTCTAGTACAAAATAACAGACAAACATTCACATATGCCTAAGGTGGAAAACAGCCCCACGATAGTTACAGGGTAATTTCACCTGACAGCCCTTTAGAAAATACGTGAGTTTCAGTGTTTGAAGCCTTGAGAGCCCAGGCTGTTTCTCCCGAGGAAAGCATGTCAACACTGTTGACTATAAGTGAACTGTCCATCTGGCAGTCGCTGACAGCATTATCAGAAAGCAAATGTTTGCATGTCCTTGGTGTTCACTTACTCAAGCCACAAATCCTCAGCATCTTAAAGGTGGCCACAGTTAATTGCTTTTCTATGTCCCAGTTCCCGTGGATGTGAGGAATGAGGAAATCCCTGCTCTCACCAGCCACCTCGAGACGTTCTTATCCCATGCTGTTGCACAACTCAGGCCCTACGTACCACTGTTCCTGTCCCTGAGGTGATCAACTTCCCGCACAGTATTAATCGAAAGACTGTTTATGACACTGCCAGGAGTGACGTAAGGGTCAGTTTCAGGGTCAATGTTTGGATAACCTTTCCATGGTTCACCAGGGCGAAATTCTGCAAACGGAAATTCAAATTTAGTGCATGACTTTAAAATACAAACTAAATATCCAATCATTCCTAAAACCTATGTAACAATGCCTTCTAAAAGGCCAGGCTGGTGACAGGATTATATATAGCCCTATATAAACTTGCTTATTTATACAAATGAAATAATTTCTCTAAATTTCTATCTTTATAGCATTGCAGAAACTCAGGCAGGCCAGAGATGCACTTCCAGTGAGCCTCGGTGTCAAGCGAATCCTCTGACAGAGCCAGAGAGCAACCACCGACTAGGGGACTCTCGGAGACTTCCACACAGGTCAGTGAAGCACGCCATGATCACTACTTGGAGCAGAGGAACCGGAGCATGCAGACAATGTTTGCCCTTTCACTGTGTCAGGCTGCACTTCTGATCATAAAACCAGATTAAACCACTGGTGAAAGCAGACATCACAGAGGCACTATGAGCATCTTACCTGGTGGCCAGTTAACACTGCTAGAGCCGTTAGGCGATTTGGCACGTGGCCAGCCATCTCCTATTGAACCTGGAGGACTGGCTGGTGAAGTACTGCTATTCATAAAGTCATAGGGAACAAATGGAGATTCTTCCAGCCTAAAACCACTTGAAATAGCACCTACAAAGAAAACCATGACGACGAAATGTAAGCAAGCTACACTGGCATAGTCACTTCTTAGTTTTGCAAATGGAGTAAAGCTTCTCATTAGGGATGTAAGCGCCAAACTGCCCAGTTTATTATGTAAAGATGCAAGAAAAAAGAAGCACTCAGTGCTCTGTGACAGACAGCACACCACACCACATGAAGAGTGGGTGGAAAACCATAGTGGCTCCAGGATATTTCCTGTTCTTTCCTTTCTCTGTGCCCCTCTGCTTATACTTCATTCTGATGAAGACAAAATCTTTCTCCCAAGTGCTAGGTCTCTATCTCTACTAACTTTGTGCTGGAATACATAAACACAAAAGAGATAAAGGTCAAAATTTTGTGTTACCCGGGTTTATTATTTATTTAGTTTATTTTATACATATGTGTTTCTGTGTGTAGTGTATACGTGAAGTTCAGAGGACAACTGGGTCGAGTTGGCTCTCTTTCTATCATGTGGTTCTAGATCTGAACTCGGGTTGTACGACCTGGTGACAAACACACTCACCCACTAAGCAATCTTACCTCCATACCCACCCCACATTTTTTTTCCCCCAAGAGAAGTAGAAGACTATAATTGATACCATGTTTGCTGGAGTTTTGATCCAAAGATGTGTTCACAGAAATGCTGTCCACTGTAGTCCACTTCCTTAGTCTTGACTGTGGTTCTTTAATACTGTTCATATCCATATTTACATTCAAGTTTGAGTTCAAGCCTTTAAAATAAAATTTAAAAATTATAAAATAGGACATTTTACTTCCACAAATTTCTACTTTCTAAAAATTATATACAGGAACTGTTTTCAATGCTGCCTAATGTCCTTCAGCAAACACACATACGCAGTCCAATCACAGGCGTGTGGCTCAGTAGGTCCTCTAATGTTACACAGTACTGTGCTTTCAAATCACAAGGGCTGTATATGTGTAAAACTATTCATCCATACAAGCTTTATCATTTAAAAACTTCACAGAATAGGAGAAAAAAGTTTTTTTTTTTTTTTTTTTTTTTTTTTTTTGGTTTTTCGAGACAGGGTTTCTCTGTGGTTTTGGAGCCTGTCCTGGAACTAGCTCTTGTAGACCAGGCTGGTCTCGAACTCACAGAGATCCGCCTGCCTCTGCCTCCCAAGTGCTGGGATTAAAGGCGTGCGCCACCACCGCCCGGCTCTGAGAAAAAAGTTTTAAGAGGACTATATACAGTTTGTAATTGTACTCAAAGTTTAACTATTTTCCCAGACTGTCATGTATAATGTATGATCACTCTCAATTGTCAGTTCTTGATTTCAAGTTCATTACTTTACAGATGGCTGACTAGCCGAAAGATGCTATTTATCCTAATTCCAACAATGGCCACCTGAAAGAAAGACTCCCATATCTGTTAAGCACAATTTATTTGAGTCTTTGCTGATAAAGCATGATCTCCTCAGATAAGCTCTTGGTCTAAGGACAGATAATTCTGCTTTATAAACTATAGTCAGAAAACTGATAGAAAGCCAGTGTTTTTGAAAGTGTGATCTAGGTACTACGAGCACTAGAATCACTTCAAATGTTTGTCATGAAACAAAAGTCTAAACACTGTCCCAAGTAGTTCTTATTTTCAAGTTTGAAATTCAATGGTCTTAAAATACGGTATTAGGACTGTAGTATAAATTCTTTTAAATTATTCCCAGTTCCATTGATGGAGGAGGGTCATCTGTCTATCTGTTGCTTCCACTGGTTAATTAATAAAGAAACTGCTTGGCTGGATAGGTCAGAACATAGGTGGGTGGAGTAAACAGAACAGAATGCTGGGAAGAAGGGAAGTAAGTTAGATGCCATGGATCCAGCCACCAGGTCAGACATGCTGAATCTTTCCCAGTAAGCCACCACCTCGTGGTGCTACACAGATTATTAGAAATGGGTTAATCAAGATATAAGAGTTAGCCAATAAGATGTTAGAAATAATGGGCCAAGCAGTGTTTAAAAGAATACAATTTGTGTGTTGTTATTTCGGGTGTAAAGCTAGCCATGCAGTAGCTGGGCGGGAACGCAGCCCGCTGCTCAACACTACATTCCATTTTTTGTGGAAAACAAACTTTTGCTCTTGGACCTGTCATTTAGACCAAGAATTTGCAAATACTCTGCATAAAGTTTCAAAAGGTAGCTTGGAGAATATATGGGCTACACAGCCTTTCCTATGTTACTATGCATAAGCAGCCACAGACATTATGTTAAAGAAGTAACATAGTAAAGCAGGGCGATGGTGGCGCATGCCTTTAATCCCAGCACTCAGGAGGCAGAGGCAGGCGGATCTCTGTGAGTTTGAGACCAGCCTGGTCTACAGAGCAAGTTCCAGGACAGGCTCCAAAGCCACAGAGAAACCCTGTCTCGAAAAACCAAAAAAAAAAAAAAAAAAAAAAAAAGAAGTAACATAGTTAGTTCTGTTCCAATAAAACCTTGTTAAACTGGACAGTGGGCCAAATTTTGCTCACAGGCTATAGTATAGTATCTATGTAGGCGAAGCAGAATGGAAAGGCCACCTGGAGATGAAACATTGCAACTTGCTCTCCACAGTTCCGTATCTGTCAAGTGGAATCACTTCCCTTCAACTTCAGCACCTTCTAAAGTATTTAGCAGTGGTAACTGACATGGGGACTGTTTCTGCTAACAATCCCAAGGACTCTTGCCCTAGCACAGAGTCTATTACATAACATCAGAAGAACCAAATTAGAAACCTCCCAGTCAGAGAGCAATACCAGCAGGAACAACATAGACTCCAGCTGCTGTGTACAGCCCAGAATATGTGATGAGAATTAAGGCCTTCAGAAGAGCTGGGGTAACAACAACATGGCTCATTTACATGAAACTATTGTTCAGGCAGGAGAGGGATTAGAAAAAAAAATTAATGAGCTATGCTTAACCAAGAATCCAAACATAGGAACCCGGGGAAGAGAAAACATGCAAGCCTTAAATTTCCTCAGTGAATAAAAGACTGGTGATCTCCGGGCGGTGGTGGCGCACGCCTTCAATCCCAGCACTCGGGAAGCAGAGGCAGGTGGATCTCTGTGAGTTTGAGGCCAGCCTGGTCTACAAGAGCTAGTTCCAGGACAGGAACCAAAAAGCTACGGAGAAACCCTGTCTCGAAAATCCAAAAGAAAAAAAAAAGACTAGTGATCTAGGAGAAAACAAGAGACAAGTTCCTCATACCTATTTTCTTAATTCAATACAAACCTAATGGGCTTATTCCCAGTATCTCCCATAAGCAGCACCTGCTTATCATTTCTCTTCCTAGTGACACTGTCATCAGACTTTCTGTCCCTGCACATCCCAGTCTGCATCTGAGAACAAGTGTGCCCTCTAGTCTATCCTTTTCTCATCAGGAGAACAACTTTCTAAAATACTGTGGTCTTTGTGAACACACAGACTCCATCCCCGAAGCACGAAGATGAGCTTAATCTAGGAGATCGTACAAGTTACTCCCCAATAAGTAGCATCTCTAAGGCCAGCGCTGTGCTGAAGAACAGCGCTGCAAAGGCAGTGGAGGTAACCTGGGTAGTGGCCAAACAGGAACTCACCTATAGGAAAGTTGCTGAAAGCATTTACTGGCGATGGCCCTTTCTGCAGCTCGGGTGTAGTGTGGGGCATGACATTGTCAAGGAAGGACTTCATGGCTGGCTGATGGAGCGGCTGCTGAGAAGGCGGAGTCTGCTGTTTCACCAGCAGGCTTGGATCAAGTTGACGAGACTGTTGCATCATCTGCTGTTGTACACTAAGAGGTCGACCCTTCAAACAGCAAAATAGGCAGGAGAAATGTGAGCGTGAATCTTCACAGGTACACACTCTTTATTTCTGAACTCACCTCCTTCCAGAAGGAAGGACACCAATCAAAGTTCTATAGTTACTATAACTTCTGGACAAACAACAGACTAAAAATGCACACTTCATTAAATTTTAATAAAATCCTTTCATTAACCAGTGGAGAGGGCTTTCTACCTGCTGGTCTTGCTGCTGTCGGTTAGCAGAAGGCACGCTTCTCTGATTCTGCACCCTCTGCTGCTGCGCTAACAATCGCTGAAAGAAGATGGAAAAGGGTTCTCACTGTTTAGCTGTTACAGATTAGAATGTTTAAGGATGACTATGGTCAGTGAACCTATAGGACTATACTACATACCCAAGTCCTGCCTCATGTAGTAAAAACCTCTTCCTTGGAATATCAATCTAGTTTCCAGAAATTCTGCAAAAACCCTGTCTTTGGTTCAATCTATCTTTTGCAATGCTATGGACAGAAACAAGGCCTTTGCATATGTTAATCTCTACCAATGAAACACCCCCCAGTTTTACTTTAACAGGCTTATTTTTTTCCTAATCATGCTTCCCTTTCTATATTCCCTTGCTGGATCTCCCCTGAATAACATCTTTTTTTTTTTAATTTATTTATTTATTATGTATACAATGTTCTGTCTGTGTGTATGCCTACAGGCCAGAAGAGGGCACCAAACCTCATTACAGATGGTTGTGAGCCACCATGTGGTTGCTGGGAATTGAACTCAGGACCTTTGGAAGAGTAGGCAATGCTCTTAACCACTGAGCCATCTCTCCAGCCCCCCTGAATAACATCTTGAACTTCCACGCAGGCTCACTCTTCATCTTTTCTGACAGGCTGTCAGCTCTATGCAGGCTATGGATGCAATGCCTCTGTTTACTGCAGTGCCCGCTACAGAACCCCCACTGCATACCAAGCAGGTAATAAATACTTACCTGTAACTGGGAGATCTGAGAAAGCTGGTTTAGTTGGGATAGCTGGTTCAGCATGGCTACCTGTTGAGGGCCAAATAGCGGGTTCAGGCCACCGTTGTTTGGTGCATACTTCAGCAATGAAACTGGAACCTTGAGATCACAATGGTTAAGTTAGTAATGTTGCTGCAATATCTCAGACTAGCTAAGCATACTGTGCAATTTAATTATCAATTAGGCAGTTAAAAGTAGTGAGCTCCTTTATGAGGTGTGACAGTCACTCAAAGTGTATTTTTCTTAACTAAGAAACAATTCCACACACACTCTTTTAGAGTAGGTCAAAATGACGAAGATAAATCCTAACCATCCTATTTGACTTTGCTGTTGCCCTCCTGAAGAGGTTTTACAGGAAAAAAAAGAAAAAGAAAAAAAGAAAATAGGGTACATTTTAGATTTAAATAACCATTCTTTAATCCTTCTCTCACACTTTTGCAACAACAGTCAAATGGTACTTGCAGTATCCTAAGATGTCAGTAACTATTATGATGTCCACTGGTCATCTCAAACATAAATTTTAATTCATTTGTATAAATGTTTTGCGTGCATGTATTCAGTGAATCATATGCATGCATGATGCCCAAAGAGGCCAGAAGACGACATCAGATTCTCCAGGAATAGTGTTACAGACAGCTGGGAGCTGCCATGTAGGTAGGAATCAAAATGGGTCCTCTAGAAGAGCAGCCATCACTTCAGCCTCCAAACACAAACTTATTCAAGGTTCTTCCCCAGAAAAGAGGAGAAGAGGAACAGGAGCTTGTTTACCTGAGGGGAGAGTAATGGAGGAGGCACTTGAGCACGGAGATTAGGCTGAGATGAACTGAGAGGTTGTGCTGGAGGCTGCTGCATGCCCCGGGGTTGTGCTGCTGTGTTTCCAACACCAAACATACTGGGATTGCCATTCTAGAAAACAACCAACAGAATAACAAAGTGATTCTTTAGAGAAAGACACTCATTACTATATGATACTACTGTTTAAACACAGCAACTACATATACAAGAGAGACATTACTACTAAGACAGATCATTCAAGAGAAAGCCTACAATGCACATCTGGACTTACCTGTCTAACAGAATTCAAGTTTTGCGTACCCAGCCCTGCTATGGAGCCAAGGGCCTGGTTAGGTAGTGCACTATTTGAAGGGGGAAGCTTCATGCTTTGACTGGACATAAACTGCATGTTTTGGGATTCATCTGCTACAATGCCATCCTGATTGGACAGACAGAAAGATGTGTAACACCAGCCAAGCAAACAAGTAGAAGGGAGAAATCATTGCAGGAACAGAGGAGAAGTCACATGACATTCCAGCACCAACAGGAAACAGCCAGAAAACAGAAGAGATCAAATTAGTGTTAATTCTAGAGCACATAAAAAGAGCCAAACACATATTTCATGGGATTAAGAAGAAAATATACACATAACCTCTATGCTAAACTGATATATATATATATAAATGAAACAATAAACCAAAAACCCATTAATAGGAAAGACACTTGCTTATATTTATTTTATATTACATACATTTTTTTTCCTAAAATATTATGCTATTAAAGGTATGGCTGATTAGTTGCAGAAATTTTAAAAAGGAAAGAGGGAAAGAAGGAAAGAAATAAAGAAAAAAGGAAGGAAGGAAGGAAGGAAGGAAGGAAGGAAGGAAGGAAGGAAGGAAAGAAGGAAGGAAGAAAAATTGTACCTTATCAAAATAAGGATTGCGCTCCATGGAAGACTCTTTGGAAATCTGAGGCCGAGAGCCAGGACCTTTCCCGACCGTTCGATTGTAATCACCAATATTTAGGCTATGTTTATCTATCTCCATTCGCTTGTCTTGTAACATTCCTAATAAATGCAATAAACTATTATCAGCAGGAAGAGAATCAATTTGTTTCATTTAGAAAAATTTACGTAGAAAGCAAAATGCTCAATTTCCAAAATGAGACAATTTCTGCTTCAATAAACACATGTTAAAAACTACATTTCTAGGCCAGGCAGTGGTGGTACACGCCTTTAATCCCAGCACTCGGGAGGCAGAGGCAGGCGGATCTCTGTGAGTTCGAGGCCAGCCTGGTCTACAAGAGCTAGTTCCAGGACAGGCTCTAAAACTACAGCTAAACACTGTCTCAAAAAACAAAACAAACTACATTTCTATTGCATAAATTCTGATGTTACACATAACATATTTCAAACACAGAGTACTATCTTATGAACCAACTAACTTGAAAAGAGATTGGTAAGCAGAAAGCAGTTAACAATAAGCAACATAAGAAATCGTACATCATCTCTTATCCACTTAGTATTTTATATATATGTATGTGGTCTTTCTTTGGCCTCACCAGTTAGGATAAACTGGCTAGCTAGGCAGCTCCAGGAATCCTCCCGTGCCTGCCTTTCCAGTTGTGGGAATACAAGTGCGTGCCAGCATGCCTGGTATCTTTTGTGGGTTCTGAGGAACGCAACAAGTCCTCATGTTTGTGAAGCAAAAACTTTACCAACTGAGCATTTTCCCACCCTGAATCTGCTTGCTTTTATAAAAAATAATTTCCATTATCAAGTAACAAGAACACAATAACAACCCCCCCCACTTTGATAAACCACCATCTAGTGAATACTTATTATGTGTCAAATGGGACTTAAATGTTTCAGTCTTACTAATTATATGTTTTTAACTTGATATATTGCCCCTAGTAAGCAGCTGGGGAAGCGAGAGACCAGAAAGGGCAATGTCTTCACTTCTATAAGACATCAAATATTGTCTGATTAGGCATGGTGGTGCACACCTTTAATTCCAGCATTCTGGAGACAGAGGCAGGTGGACAGATCTCTGAGTTCAAGGCCAGTCTGAGCTATAATAGTAAGACTCTCTCTCTCTCTAAAAAAAAAAAAAAAAAAACCCAAAAAACCAAGATATTCTCTGCCTATTACCCTTCTTGTTCTGATTGCTCTGCCATAAGACCGACTGACCTTATCTTTGCTGGACACTGCCAACCTCTAATTTACCTACCTAAGTCAACAAACCCCAGAGAACTCAACAATGGTTTATCCTAATCATTCCACTGGCAAGGCTGGCTTTTCTTTTCCTCTCCACAAGTACGCATCACCTCTTTTACCTTGGATATACACCTGGGTTTACTCAGTACTCACTGTGGAGAGCACTCGAACGTGTCTCTAACATTCACTCACTACTGGGGTTTCAATGTCACTGTCCCCATTCAAGTGACCATCCAAATACAAAAGCCTGTATTCCGAACGCTAACTTAGCAGATCTACCTCATATCTCTTCACAAAGATTTCGTCTCTTAGTTCTACACAGGTTCCTCAATCCTAGAATCTCACCCAGTGATTCTCTGCAAATGTTGAGATGTCTATCAGCATCAAAACACTCTTATTCCAAGTAAGTAAAAAAGTCTTTAAAAGGAATAATTTCTTTAAACAGAACACCTTTGAAAATGCCATTAATTTCTTTTTTTTTTTTTTTAACAATTTATTTATTATGTATACAACGTTCCTTCCATGTATGCTTGCATGCCAGAGTATAAATTCTGTTCTCCAGGACATGGTCCGTGGGCCTCAATATGCCAGAAACCACAGGTCTGAGGTAGTGGACCTTTCAGTGATACCCACACCACTTCCAGAACTCCTGCTTCTGCTCTTTAGATCTTGGTCCTGGATAAAGCTTCCAACAAGACAAATCTGGTTCCAATGAAATGTACAAGAAAGCCAGGCACCGGGAGAGTCTGTACCCCAAATGATGTAAGCAAGCAGGCAGGTACAAAAGCTCTATACAAGGTATGGGTGTTCTTCTGGGCACCATCTCAGTCTCTTTGCCTTTTACAGGCAAACCCATTGCTACTCTAACTCCTTGTTAGTTTATAATTTGTAATTTATGCTCATCTTTCCTTCTCCATTTATTGCCACCCCCCACGTCCCTGTCTTTCTTCCGCTCTGATTATACTACCATTTAGTAAGCTGTAAGGGCAAAGTGGAAATCACAAAATCTCCTACGCCTCCCAGAGCCAACTGTTTATAATAATTATCAACTTCTCTTAAACCTAATCCTAGTCTCCACTGAATTAATCTAGGCATTCCATTGTCTTTCTCAGTGTGTGTGTGGGGGGAGCAGAAAGGGACTATTTGGGGAAAGGACCAGTAGGGAGGGGGGGAAAGAGCAGAAGCAACAGGAAATCATTGATATTTATGAAAATACTATAATAATACACATTTGCAAAAAAAAACCAAAACAACAACAAACCCTTTTTTTAAAATCTGAACTTTTTTTTAAATAAATATTTATTATATATATAATATTCTGTCTGTGTATATGCCCGCACACCAGAAGAGGGCACCAGATCTCATTACAGGTGGTTGTGAGCCACCATGTGGTTGCCGGGAATTGAACTCAGGACCTTTGGAAGATCAGGCAATGCTCTTAACCACTGAGCTATCTCTCCAGCCCAACATCAAACCTTTTTAACCCCCTATTTTCAGAATGAAGTAAAAATACCCTAACTCTTGATTTAGCCTGATCTAGTTATGCAGCACCTCCCCCCAGTCAGGCTGCACCAACTACCCAGCCCTCCCTTCCTAAAACCACCACATTTAGATTGATTGTCTCAGTCATGGACTGGCTGGCATTTCTGACTATGGTTTGGGATGTATCTGTCATTTATCTAAGTCTTTTTATGCACCGTCCTCTGATCTAGATGACTAAACCTTTCACCTGAATAACCCTACTCTTGATGGGACTTTGGGAAGCAGAGCCTGACAGACACAAGCACTACCTAGCGCAGTGATGTGTCCCTTAAAGGAACAGCGAAACCTACTTTACTCACGTGTGCTCACACAGTGCAGCAACAACAAGTCTGTGGTGAGCAGCCAGGGCTGCTCTCCTGCACTGGATGAGGGTACTTTCTGCAAGATCATAACTCAGCTAGGCTTGTCAGTGATAAACACCAACTCAGAATGATTTAATTTTCTCTCACCTCCAGAAAGATCCATCTTATTGCTCTGTACATTTTCTTCTGGTGAGTCTCTCTGAAGTTGGAAAAAGCAATGTGTTAGCAGACTTTACCAAAGAACACAAGGAGTGAAGAACTTCCCTGTGTTTCATCATCTGAACTACAAGCAGATCGTACTTTTTTTTTTCTTTTTTAAATTTGTCTGCATTTATGTATGCTTGGCACACGTCTGGAATCGCCTGCAGAAGCCAGAATAGTTTCAGATGCCCTGGAGCTAGAGTGGAAGTAGCTGTTAACCGCCCCCAAGTAAAAGGTGGGAACAGACCTCTGGCCCTCTGAAGAGCAGCAGGTGCTCTTCAACGTGGAACTTCCCCTCCAGTCCTATTTATTTATTTATTTATTTATCTATTTATTTATTTATCTATTTATTTATTTATTTATTTACTATGGTTTAGTGTAATTTTAATGTGCAGAAAATTATAAAATTTAAGAATTAAGGACTGGCTAATTTTACTCTTACCTCTGCTCATATTTTAAAGACTTAACAATGAGGAATAATTGTGAAGAAAATAAACAAATAAAACTGGGATAAATTATGAACCACCACTAAAGAGATTGAGGCTACTAAGAAAACATACTTACCGAAAAACTGATATTTGAAAACTGTTTAACAAATGGATTTATCCATGCGTCTTCTTGTTTGTTTCCACCTTTCATCATTCCCTTTGTAAAATAAAAGAGTAGAGAAGATGCCATGGCCATCTCTAATTATCTGGACATACTGATGGACTAATCAAACTTCAAGACAATTCCCAACTCTTATTTTTAGCCAATATTTTCTCCTTCAATCAACTCTTACCAGAGTTGTTAGCAATTAAATAAATAAACTCATTTGATTTTCAACTTCCTTTGCTCCAGTCCTCTGGTATAGCTGTAATGTATAGAGAAATCTCTAAAGGCAGGCAGTCAGAAGGAAAAGACAAAAGCAAAGGGCCTTACTGACCCGTGAAGAGAAAAACGGGCCTCTGTGTAAAGGAAGACTTTAAAATGGACCGTGCTCTCTGACATATATCATTATTTGGACTTTTAGAATTCTCATACCAAAGTAAAAAACAATAAATAGGTTCTCAAATTAGTCCTAACAATTTAATCCACAACTTAATCATAATATGAGCACTCTGCTGAAAAACCAAAGACCCCCGCGCCAAGTACCTGTTAAGTATTTATATATCATAATGTCTTTAAAATTTTCAATTTGTGTTGCTAAGAACACAATATCCTGAACAGCATGTGAGCTGCTTTGGTGGGCTACGCAGTACAGATAATTACATAGAGAACCAAAGGGCCATAAATGGCAGCAGTCACAAAGGGAAGCTGGAAGCCAGAGACCTAGGCCTCACATTGATGTGATGACCAAAGGACCTTCTGGGTATGCATGTCTCTTTCCCAATGCTACTACCTGTTCCTTCTGACTGTGAAACAGAGCACAGCTTCTTAACTCCCCACAAAGGCAGAGCTCTAAAGCAAGCACCTAACCCTCTCCAAAGATTCTGAAGGCACCTCTGGTTCCTGTTCCCCCTTCCACTGCCTCCCATGGTCTGAACAATTGTCAATCTCTGCCCCTTCCATTATTAAATGCATTTCTAACTGTTTCTCCTTGCCACCTGGTATGCTGTAGTAGCCTCCTGAGATCCCTACCTAGGGTCCTTCCTCTACTCCAGCTGGTCTTACACACTAATGTTAGACAGCTCTCTTTAAGTTTTTAAAAAGCCATAGAAGTTGCTTTCTACTTCACTGGCTCCATACTTAGTAAATAATGAAACTCAAGTATTTGGAATGATAACACTTTCTCTTTCCTTCATCTAACTATAGAGCCAGCTTTCTTTGTCACTTCTTTTTAGACATTGACTTTTCAGTTCTATCAGGCCACCCCAGGCACCTTTCACATCCCAGCACACACTTGTGTGGAGCTCGATAGCCCATGAAGCTCGCCTGATGCCCCGCCAAAGACTAGGATCCCCTGAAGGGGCCACTCTTCAGTGTATGGGAACCCCAGCACCAAGCACAGTACCTGGCACACAGCAGAAGCTAAATAAGAGTTTGCAGTTGCTGTCTAAAGATTTTACTAGTAGAGACAAAGGAGAAAGAGTAAAAAGGCTACACACCCTTTCCCTTCTCCTTTTTTTGCCACTCAGACCCTGTAAGGAAAGACAAAGTCACAAAACAGCATGGTCCAGTGGGAAGAACAAGGTTTTGAATCTCAAGACCTAAACTTAAGTCCTAAGCTTTGTCACTTACTAGTTATGCAACTTTGGGCAAGTCACCACCTTTTCCAGTCTCAACTTCCTCCTCAGTATCCTATCTCAGAAGGTTATGAGAATCAATGATTTATGTAAAACATGTAAAAGCACATCATAAGCTACATGGCCAGGCATCAATAGGCAAATCCAGCCAAATGAAAAAAATTATAAAATGAAAATGGCAGGTCCTAGACTTTGAATCCCAGGATTAAAAGGGAATAACCTTGGCCTTGAGCTAGGCCAGGTATACACTAAATATATGACTTATCAAGGTCCTCAAAGACAATCATTCTCAAAAAGGGTGATGAGGACATTTCAGAGTCACTTGAGACTGGGTACCTATTTTGAAAGATGTCCCAGGAGACTCTGCCTCCAGGCCCCAACCCCCAATACTACTCCCCAGGACCCAATAGTTCCTAAACCTGGTTCTACATTAGATATATTTGGTAAACTGGTGCAATTTCCAAAACTTCAGAAGACCTTGGGATATAGAAGACTATGTGTTGAAAAAATACAATCCATTTCTCATGTAAAGCCAGGTATGGGAACACAATCTGGAACCGGGGCCCTTCCTAGGGATTTTCATCACAGGACCCTAGGGATGAGGAAGGGACAGTGATGACCAGTGAATAGAGAGAATGGTGACTTTGGATAAGGGGAAAATTGGGACTCTGAGTGAGGAGGTAAAATGAAGATGGAGATGAACTGGCAGTGAGATGGAGAGTCAACATGGAGATTTGCCCTTCTCTTCATCCTCACCACTGCTGGACCACCTGGGGCTGGGGTTGGGGCTGGGGTTGCCCCAAGCAGTACTGGTGGAGTTGAGGAGGAGAGAAATCCCAAGCTGTAGCAGTGGGGAGAAAGGAAGTTCCTGTGGTCTTATGTTTTTCTAGGTAGCTGCCCATTCAAGAGGCTATACCTAAGTTGGGGGTTGCCTGGACTGTACTGACTGCCATAAATGGGCAGAATAGATTAATTTTCTGTGAGTAAACTACCTTTCAGATTTAAAATTTCAAGAGCAAAGGTCTTGAAATGTTTACCTTTGATGACATTTTCTTGGTATATGGTGGCCAATTTAAAGATGAGTTAAGCTCTTGAGATGAGTTACTGTTCCACATCCCAATCTCTACATCTTCCTCCTCTTCCCAGCCAGTGGGGCGACTTCCAGGTAATGGCATATCATCACCACACCAGCCGTCTTGCATAGATTTGGGCCCTGAATTGTAGATTTGTGATACAAAGACAGACTTTAATGAAACAATTCTTCCAAGAGGGCAAACATTATCACAGTGCAGAGACATTGGAGCTAAACACAACACACCTTCTCAAATACATGCAATAGAAAACATGTTTATTTTGCATTGAAAGTTCACTAGAAAAAAACATCAAATGAAATTTCCCATGTTTTCATAAATCAAAGGGTTTCTTTCTTTCTTTTTTTCCCCCTTTTTGGTTTTTGAGACAGGGTTCTCTGTGTAGCTTTGGAACCTGTCCTGGAACTTGCTCTGTAGACCAGGCTGGTCTCAAACTCACAGATATCCTCCCGTTTCTGCCTCCTGAGTGCTAGGCCTAAATGTGTGTTACCATCACCACCTGGCAAATCAGAGAGTAACTAGACACAGGCAACGGTAGCTTCTTGATCTTTAAAATGACACAAAGGACAGAGGATGGATGAGGCTCAAAAGAATTAGTTTTATAGGTTTCTACAAGACTGGTCAAAGAGTACTGAAGTCACAGGGAGTAAGCAATTAATCTCCACACACACAGCCCTTGAGGTTCCTACAAGGTATCCTAACCCTAACATGGTAAAAAACAACATTCACTCATCTGTATCTCAGGGTCCTTCCCAGTTAAGATTTAATGGCTTGGACATTTGTTATACTATATAAATAAATTATCAATATTTATACAAATTATAAAATATATTTTATAATTTATTTATAATATGTAAATAACTAGGTATTATAAATATATATATATTTAGTCTTTCAGGTTGAATGCCATGAAAGCTAAGTCAGTTTTAAATAACTGAATGAGATAATAAAGAAATTAGATTAGGTGGAGGATATATAAGTCATTAGTAGTTACAGTTTTGAGAAAAATGTATTGAACATCATATAGAATACATCATATCATAAAGCTACATCAGTGACAATTTAGAAGCGCTAGTCTACTATTTAAATATAGTTAACGAGTTCATCAGTACCACTACAAAATGGCTACTAAAGACAAAAATAACTTACCAGATTTGCTTAATGATTGTGGACCAACAGAGGTGGAGCCCCACGTGGATGCACTGGATGCCGCAGTAATGGGCTCTCCCCAGCTGGGACCACTGTCTATGGGCTTACCCCAGGCTGAAGTTCCATTATCCACAGTCGTGGCTGGAGTAGAAGGCTCCCCCCAGGGCTCACCCCAGCCTTTAGAAAGTATGGGAAAAGAAGTCATCAACATGCATATAAAGAAGCATAACAAATAAAGGACAAGGAAATACTTGGAAAACAAGACGAAGAACTTCACAGTCACACACTGAACAATGACATTGCGACAAGATGAGGCACACTTTATATAAAGAACATAAATTATTCTGCAGTAATATAATTTAACTGTATAATGTTTTAACCTTTTCTTTCAAAACTGCCTTCTGGTGCTAGGGCAGATTCTTTTAAATAATTATAGGAAATCCTGTTCCTTTGAGGATGAAGTTAGTTCCTAACTGAACAGAAGCTTGTGATGTGAGGCGGCAGGTGTGGGGGAAGGGCTATACCAGCCACACCTATGGGAGGGACGTCCTTCCCCCAATACTGCAGCAGACAACAACTGACTACACGACTACACTAGGTGAGCAATGCAGTTTATACATACTGGTTAACGCTGATTTAAAAGCACACAGGAAAAAAAGTTTACTCTATCACGTTAGAAGTTGTCTAAGACCAAAAAAAGGCCACAAAATTTTCATTCAAAGAATGAAAACAAAGATGCCCGCCCTAAGAGTCAAACATAAATTATCAGACTAGATTCATATTTAAAAACAAGCAAACAAACCACAATTAAGTATCAAAAGAATTCATGAAAATATTGCCATTTCTCTATCCAACGAAACATCACGCAACAAAATCCCCATTAAAAAAGGAAATACAGGCCCTGTCACATTTAAAGAAAATGTTGCTATATCAATTTATACAGAAAAGAATTTGCTCAGTATAGGAGAGGAAAAGTGGGAATATATTAGAAAGATACAGTGCAATGTTTTAGATGCACACACTGTATCCACTGTTATCAGAGTAGATGTGGACTTTTTAATTTAAAATTTAGATGCCTAGTTTAGAAAATTCCTCTAAAGTCTAATACCAAATACCTATAGTACTGTACTCAGTCACTTGGTTAAGCCTTAACTCAGACTGAGAGAAGTATATAACATTGCCACTTAACCCCTTCTACATTCCTAACAGAGAACAGAACATGTAAGGTTCACAGCAACATTGCCCAAGTTGTTGCCTGGTGAACATGACTCCTAGAGTAGAGCTGAAAGGCCTCGATGTGCATATCCAAGTGCTCTGTTAAACAAATCTTAAGACAGTATGTCAACACAAAGTTTGCTTCCAGAATACCACTGTACTCCAAAGAAGAACGCTTACCAGAGCCACTGCTTGCCTCCTTGCTTGAGACAGCACTTGCAGATGGCAGCAAACGATGCATCTGTGCTTGCTGGTCTGAGCGGCTGCTGCCGTCTGGGATGTTTTTATTCCACATGTTCACATTTTTGTAGTTGTATTTGCTCGGATCTCCCCAAGCTGAAGTTCCATCGTCAATCTCCATTTTACGTCGTATAGATTCTGGGGATGGCTCCTCCCAGCCTGTGGGTTCTTCCTCCTTTGTTGGAGCTGGAATAGGTCCTCCCAGCCAGCCTGTACCAGGAGGCTTGCCGGTGGCTGGTGGAATTCCCCATGATCCAACAATGTCTTGTTGCTTGTTCCAATCTGGAGAACTAACTGGTTTTGATGAATCTCCCCAACCTAGAGACTGATTACACTTTGGAGGGTCTCCCCATCCCTGGGAAGAATTAGGTTTAGAAGATTCATCCCATCCTGATGAATTATTTGGATTTATATTATTTCCCCATGTAAAAGAACTAGTTTTACCAAGTTCGTTCCAACCAGAAATGGACCTGTCACTGTCACTACCTCCTGAGCTGGATTTCTTATTAGCCTCACCCCAATGGTTACTCCTGGAAGTTTCTCCCCAGTTATCACTGGCAGAAATGGACCAACCTTGGTTTGATTTTTGTCCATCACCCCACCCCTGTTTGTTCTTTTGCGAATCATTCCATGCAGACTTTTCTTCTTTGCAATTCCCCCACTGATTGCTCTTAACCATTCCTGTAGCAGCAGAATCATCTTCCCACCCCCCCTGGCAGTTTGAGCCTTTGGAATCTCCCCACCTCAGAGTAGGTTTGGGATCGCCCCACCCTGATACAGATGAGGTATCATTACTATTAGGGCTAGTCTTATCTATACATGCCCCTGAGTTAAAAGTCTGTGTTGCAGAGCTTCCCCAGGCCTCTGTCCCATTGTCAGTTTTTCTTTCCCCTCTTGGTGATGTCTCTGTATCCCAGGCAGTATTCTGCTTAATAGGAGTCTGTCCCCAACCAGAGTTGGATAGGACACGTGGATCTAAGTCAGTTCTGTTTACAATGCTTTGGAGTAATGTGTGCTGATCAATTTTTCTTCTATCTCTACTCTGACTTTCCCCCGTTACTTTTTCTTCAAGGCGTCCAGTGCTCTCTGTACTGCCATCGCTCTCCACTGTGCCTCCTGTTTTGGCCCACACACTGTTTTGCTCATTTGTCTGAGATGTGGCAGAACCCTGATCCTCTTCCTCAGTAGATTTCCATCCATTTGTAAACTTCTTACCATTGCCATTTGCACTGTCATTGGAATGCTGATTGCTAGGCAGTTTGTTCCACTCAACACCGGGTAGACTAGTGCCAGTGTTCTGTGCAGGACTTCCCCATCCTCTTCGATTTCCTCCAGAATTCGCACCATTTCCACTTCCCCATGGTGAACTCTGGGAATTTGTTGTCCCAGGCTCCCACACACCTCCCCCTTTATTTGTGGTAACTTGAAAGTTAGTGCCCATAGGCCCATTTACGCCAGGCTGCATTAGAGTTGCATTCACAGTGTCACCATTGGCTTGGCCGTTAGGGCCTGCACATTTGTCACCAGAGTAATTAGAACCATAGGCACCCCATGTAGTACCGTAGGAGCCTCCAGTTTTTGACTCTCCATTGCTAAGGTGAGAAAGGGAAGTGCCATTCATAACTGACGGAGCCTGTATCTGAGGATGATTCATTGTGCTCACACGCCAGGCCCCTGGATTACTGGTAGGCAGTTCATTATTCTGTACTGAACCGGAGTTTGGTAAACTAGAGGTCATAAAGTTAGTAGTGTTATTTGGTCCAGTTGTTTCAGTGGTGATATTCTGAGGTTGACCACTGAATGTAACCTTCTGTGTACCACTTACTTCAGGCTCACAAGTTTCCTGAAGGTTGCCCCAGGTACCATGGGTAGAAGAGCCACTGACTTTAGAGTTGATACTCTGATTGTTAGGCATCTGGCCTATGGTATTACACTGAATATTGATGCCAGAACTCCCACTCCCTACAGGCCCTTTTAGGGCAAGTCCATTGTTTTCTAATACTGGCCAGGCACCATGGTTGCTAGCTGAATTCAAAGTGCTTGGATTTAACCCTCCATTTGATGAAGAACTTACAGTGCCCCAAGCATTCATTCTATTGTTACTACTTTCTGATTTGCTTTCAGGAGCATCCACAGAGACCTGACATGTGCTTATTATGGCTCCATGGGGGAAGCCCCATGGCCCAGAACTACTTCCATGGCCCACATTATTGCTGCTGCTACCAACCACAAACTTGCTTTGAGAACCGAGTCCAGTGCTGTTCCGAAGGCCATCTTTTTCACCACCTGTATTCCCTGAAGCCATGACAGTGATGTTTCTCTCTGACTCAGAACTGGAGGCAGAATCAGCATCCATACATTCTGAGGCCAACTCAGGATCACTGCCAGGGGCTGAGGGCCATGCTTCTTTTTCCAACAAGTCCTTTACAGCATTCTCACAGCTTGTGCTACAGTCACTTGTAGAAGACACAGGTCCCCGCTGGCAATTTTCATAATGGGATCCTGAAGTGTTATGATTTATATCTAGAATAAAGGAGAAGTACAACTATTTATAAAGTGGAAACCATTTCCAAAATGATATTAAGTAGGCTGAGAAAAATGATGATCCATTACAAATACATGTAGCTCCTCAACATTAGCAAGATGCTCCGCAGTACAGCTGAGGTACTAGTCATCTTCCAGCCACCAATTCTCCATGTTCAGTAATTTCACAGGCAGAATTGTGCTGCTTTGTTCGACACCCTATAGTATTGTGTGGAACAGAAAGCCCCATAGGAATACCCACTAAATGTATGATGGGCAAAATCCCAACAAACCAAGAATTTTGGAGTAAGGAAGACTAGTGGCAGTGATGAATTAAGGCAGTCCACGCTCACAGAGACTTGACTTGGGAGAAAATGGACTAGGCAGTAAGGAGTCACATTAATAGTATGATTTGCTACCATGGAAAAATGATTCTGCTTCTACTACTTTCTCTCAAAGCACAAATGCTAAGTAGATAATAAGAGCGTACTTTCTCTCAAAGCACAAATGCTAAGTAGATAATAAGAGCGGTTAAGAATGGCAAGAAAAGCAACTAGAGATCAACCTGTAAAGTAACCAGTGAGCATAATTCAAGTAAGTACTGCAAAGAGCACAAACTATTGCTCCCTTGTAGAAATACTTTATCAAAAAAGCTATCAGAAGTTGGGTGTTGTCACATCTTTAGTTCAAAACCTCAGGAAGCAGAGCTCTGTGACTCAGAGATAAGCCTAGACTATGTAGAACCTTGTCCTCCTCCCACCACCAAAAGCAGTCAATTTCATTTGTCTTCTAGTCTCCCTGAGAAGAAATAATTCTATCCTGCAACACACAGCAGCAGCAATACCAACCCATGGCCAGCATTCATTGCTACACAGCAGCAACTCTGCAAACATCTGCACCAAGTCCTTGGCACAATTCTAGAGCACAAGTATCGTCCTTACTTTGCAGGAGAGAAACCAAGGGGCAAAAGTTAAAATACTTACAGAAACTGAATGAGAGAGGCAAGAGATGTGCTGGATAGTTTCACGTCAACTTGACATAAGCTAAGTCATGAGAGGAAGACATCCTCAGTTAAGAAAATACCTCCAAGTCAAATCTGGTTGTGCAAGTCTTTAATCCCAGCATTCAGGCTAGCCTGGTCTACATAGAAACTTTCTTAAGAAACAAAAACGAATGACAACAAAAAATGCCTCCATAAGATCAGGCTGTAGGCAAGCCTGTATGGCATTTTCTTAATTAGTGATTGATGCAGGAGGGTCTAGCTCACTGTGGGTGGTGTCATCCCTGGGCTGGTGGTCTTGGGTTCTAGACGAAAGCAGGCTGAGCAAGTCATGGAGACAAAGTCAATAAGCAGCACACCTCCATGGACTCTGCATCAGCCCCTGCCTTGTTTGAGCTCCTGTCCTGACTTCCTTTGATGATGAACAGTGATATGGAAGTGTAAGTCAAATAAACCCTTTCCTCCCCAACTTGCTTTTTGGTCATGGTGTTTCATGACAGCAACACAAAACCCTAACTAAGACACAAAATAAGTTTTAGAGTCCTCCATAAAGCGAAGTAACTAAAATTCCGTGACGAGCACATCAGCAACAACAGGACTCAAGCTTGGATTCTTCATAGCGGCTAGAGAGCAACAACCTGTGAAACGAGGTCATGTTATTTTCATTTGAGGGTAAAGAATGCTGGGAACTGAACTCTTTTCATGTTGGGCGAGCGTTTCACCACTGAGCTTCATTCCTGATCCAATGCTGAGATGGGGGTCTCTAAGTGCTGCCCAGGTTGGCCTTGAATTTGTGAACAATCTTTCAGCATTACCCATAAAAATGTTGAGATCAAAGGCTTGTGCTACCAGACCATCATTAAGAACAAAATGACAGCACATATCACAGCTAGTGTCAAGTCTACTTACTACACAATGCCTCCTTCTAGAAAATATGTGGAGTATAAAACTTCTTTACTAATTGCCCTTAACTTAATAAAAATACTTAAGTTTTTTTCCTATTTTTAAAAAATTTATTTTTTTACATGTCATGCATTTGTGTGGCTGGGGTGTGTGTGTGTGTGTTCCTGAAGGTCAGAAGGGACGGCACTGGATCCTCTGGAGTTGAAGTCACAGGCAGCAGCTGTAAGCCAACCTGATTTGGGTGTTGGAAGATGCTTAGTCTCTCAAAGAGCAGCAAGACTTCTTAACCACTAGCTAAGACCTAAGCCTTAGCTTTTATTCTTCCCTGTGCACAATAAACCAAAACCATCACCCATCCCTAAATGTGAACCTTCCCTCCAAATCGAGACCAGCTCCGTTTGCATCACTATCCCCACCTTGGACCACTGTTATGTCAACTACAATTACCTGCATCATGTATTGTCATTTCCATAAGCAGCAATAAAAAAAAAAAACACTGAGCATCTACAATAAAACTACCCACACTGAAAATAAGAGCATAGACTTGAAGTGAACAATGAAAATGCACAAAGCATTCCCACTACAACATGGAAAAAGAATACACGTCAAGGACACTACTATTCAATCCTGTGCTGGAAGGACTACCTGATACATTATAACAAGATAAACACACAAGGACTCACACACAAAAAAACCCAACCATATGGACATAGCTTAGTTGGTGGAACGCTTGTCGAGCATACACAAAGCCCTGGGTTCAGTTCCCAACACTGCAGAAACTGGGCATTGTAATACACGTCTATGATCTCAACAGTGGAGGGATGTGGTAGTGGAGGGAGTAGTATCGTAAGTTCAAAGTCATCATCAGCTGCATAATGAGCTAGATAGAGGTCAACCTGAGCTACACAACAGATTCTGTCAAAAAAAAAAAAATTACCAAGAAAAAGTGACTTTACTATATACCGTGTGTGTGTGAGAGAGTGTGTGAGAGATCTTGATTTTCAAAAGTCATAAAATCACTTAGAAAATAAGTAACAAAAATACTTGAAAGTCCTATATAATTAGGCTTTATTGCAGCCCATAGAAATAAACTTGCTACAGAAACTCAATCCTGGAAGGAATGAAGCAGCAAGACTCTGTGTTCAACCAGAGATGTGTAAGAGAATTAAAAGTGACTTAGACATGCTTGGTAACAAGTACAAGAACTTCCCCCAGTCTCAAACAGTGGGAGCCTGCAGGATCACACAACAGACAACAAAGTGCACCAAGAGACTGTATAAGCACTACTAAACCTGAAGCCAACTTACTAACAGAACCAAGTAGATGCCAAAGTTAGAGCAAAGGCCAACATTTTAAATTTGTAGGAGAAAAGGAATAGTCAGGACTTGGATGATGTGGGAAGGTCATTTGTCAATCTGTTGATTTCATTGGTTAATAAAGAAACTGCCTTGGCCCATTTGATAGGCCAGCCCTTAGGTGGGTGGAGTAGACAGAACAGAATGCTGGGAAGAAGGGAAGTGAGCTCAGATGCTATGCCTCTCCTCTCCAGGGCAGATGCGATGAAGCTCCAGCACAAGATGGACGTACACTAGAATCTTCCTGGTAAGCCACCACCTCGTGGTAGTACACAGATTATTAGATATGGGTTAAAGCAAGATATGAGAGTTAGCCAGAAGAGGCTAGATATAATGGGCTAGGCAGTGTTTGTTTATATGAATACAGTTTGTGTGTTGTTATTTCGGGTATAAAGCTAACCATGTGGGAGCCGGGCAGGATGAAAAACAGGCCTGCCCGCAGCTCCATCTATACTTGGAAAATGTTTTTTTTTTTATTTTTTTATTTTTTTTTAAATGAGACAATAAATAAAAGCCAACAAATAATTAAAGTTTTTTTTTAAAAAGGAGAAAAACAAGTTACTGGTAAAAAGAATGTTTTATTCATCAAAGAAAAGAAACCAGGCAGGCCATGGCAAGTCTCTATGAGTTTGGGGCTAACAGCAGGAGCCCTGCTACAGCTGTCATCCCAGTACTCAGGAGGCTAGTGCAAGGGCATGGAGAGTTTCACGCTAGTCTGGGTCACAAAGTGAGTCTTTGTCTAAACCATCTACCTCCAGCCCACACCAAAAAAGAAACCATAAAATAACCAATTTTCTCTTACAGAGAATGAAAAACAGCAGCAGCTGCTGACCCTGCAAAGGGGTTCCATCACCTTTAATGTCACTACAAGTGTTCTCTGATTCCAACATTGACCTTGCCTGGAGATATTTGTGGTGATCTAATGGTTTGCTATTGTTGTTATTTTAATTATTTTAGGAAGAAAATTAATATTGTTGTTATTCTTAATTACTTTAGGAACATATGGAGACTACCTTCAGTAATTATGACTTAAAATTCCATTTTGAAACTGTAGCATACTTGATACTTTCAATAAATCCTAATTGAGAAATTGTTTCTAAAGTGAATTATTACAGATGACTTCTCGAGGCATTTTTGATTTTGAAAATGCTACCGTATAGAGGGAAATGGTGGGAAAAGGAAATGGCAACTGAGGAATCCGTCAGAAGCTGATCAGACACAAAAGTCCAGTAGAAGAAGGAAACCAACGCTCATTACTCTAAGCAACGAGGAGTAAAACATTCAGGCTTGTAAGTACAATATGACCATGACTTTGCCGCAAGAAACAGTGAGGAACACTGAGATCATAAACCCCTGTATTATAGGAAGGAAGGAAGCATTACTGAGTAAATGTAAAATCAAAGTTTTCATACAGTGTGGTGCTACACATTACTAAGTGAAATCCATATTACCATCAGTGCTGAGCATGGTGGTGTACACCTTTAAAACTAGCACTGGGGAGGCAGAGGCAGATGGATCTCTGACTTAAGAGGCCAGCCTGGTTTTACAGAGTGCATTCCAAGACAGCCAAGGCCACACAGAGAAACCTTGTCTTGAAAACACAAAACAAACAACAAACAAAAAATGCCATCAGCATCCCATTCAGAAACAATTCTAGGAGAGGGGCTAGCTGACCCAGACCTAGAAGGATGAAACAGTGTATTGGGGATACCTATGCAAACAGAGTCTGGAGAGCAGAGCCAAAACAGCTGATGTCAGTTAAATGACTGATGGAAGAAACAACACTCTCAAGAAGAATTGAAGCTGAAGGAAATTCAATAATTTTTTCCCCTTTCAAATACTTAAATGTTCCTTTTTAACTTAAACACTTTAAGTCTCACCAGAAGAAAGCTTCAAAAGTAAATAATACTCAGGGCTGATGATGATTCAGTAAGTAATGTTCAGAGTACCTATTTCTGAGCTGTTGGTCTAGGAGCAGCAAACTTTTGCTCCAATTAACAAATATTTTCATGGGCAAGATGGTCTATGATAACTACTCAATTCTGCTGATGTGTCTTGAAATCAGTCAATGAGACATGTCAATGAGAAGGCACAAGAAAGCTGCTGAACACATCAGTCAGGAAAAGCATGCTGCTTTTGACCAGATGCTGACTATGTCCTTCCACTAAGCAAGCAACTGACAGTAAAAGGGGAGAAAAGAAACAGAAATCTGGAGTTCAAAATGAGCAGAGCATGATAAACCGTGAGTCATGACTAACTAAGGTAAGATTCAAGAATGATTTTGATGATTCTAGATGGGTTTGTGAATAATGGTGTGCCAATCTGTGGAGGACAAAGGCATCAAGAAGGAAGAAGTATGAGTTCAAGTTTGGACATACTGAGTTTAAAGGAACCTAATATTAGCTGAAGATTCCGGATGCATGAAACATGGAGAAACATGAAACAAAGACATGGAAAGGAATAAAACTTGAGAGCTGGTCAGAGGAACTGCTAAATACACAAGAGGAGCAGAGGGTACAAGAAGAGAAGAGATAGACATTATGCAGAGATTTTTAACATTTTTTATTTATCTTTTTTAAAAAAACAAACTATCTTTTATCATTATACATACCAATCCAAGTTCCCACTCCCTCCCCTCCACAACTCCCCCAGCCCCCATCTATTCCTCAGAGAGGGTAAGGCACATTGCTTTGGGGAAAGTCCAAGGCCATCGCTACTATATCTAGGCTGAGCAAGGTATCCATCCAAAGAGAATAGGATCTCAAAAAGCCAGTACAAGTAGTAGAGATAAATCCCAGTGCGACTGCCAGTGGCCCTTAGTCTGCCCCAGCCATGCAGCTGTCAACCACATTCAGAGGAACTAGTTTGGTCCTATGCTTCCCTCCCAATCCGGCTGGAGTTGGAGATCCCATTAGCTCAGGTAAACTGTTTCAGTGGGTGAACCCATCAAGGTCTTGCTTGACCTCTTTGCTCATATTCTCATTTCTCCCACTCTTCAACTGGACTTTGGAAGCTCAGTACAGGTCTCTGCCTCTGTTTCCATCTGTGGCTGGATGAAAGTTCTACAGTGATATTTAAGATAGTCATCATTCTGACTACAAGGCAAGGCCAGTTTGGGCACCCTTTCCACTATTGCTTAGGGTCTTAGCTGGGGTCATCCTTGTGGATTCCTGGGAATTTCTCTAGAGCCAGGTTTCTTGCTAGCCCCATAATGGTTCCCTCAATCAAGATATTTCTTTCCTTGATCTCATATCTGTCCTTCCTCCATCTAGACTATCCCGTTTCTTCAAGTTCTCCTCACCTCTCCCCTTTTCTTTCCCTTCCACCTTCCTTTCCCTCCCCACCCCCATGCTCCCAATTTTGTCAGGCAATCTTGTCTATTTGGACTTTCCAGGTAGATCTATATATGTTTTTCTTAAGAGTTTACCTTATTACTTAGCTTATTACTATAGACTCAATATCCTTTGTTTATAACTAGTATCCACTTACAAGTGAGTACATACTATATTCATGTTTTTGGGTCTGGGTTACTTCACTCAAGATAGTATTTTCTAGTTCCATTCATTTGCATGCAAAACTCAAGATGTCATTGCCCCCGCTCCCCCGAGTAGTACTCTAATGTGTAAATGTGCTTTATTTTCTTCCATTCTTCAGTTTGAGGGGCATCTAGGTTGTTTCCAGGTTCTGGCTATTACAAATAATGCTGCTATGAACATAGCTGAACAAATGCCTTTGTAGTATGATTGAACATCTTTTGGGTATATGCCCAAGAGTGGTAATGCTAGATCCTGATGTAGGTTGATTCCCAATTTTCTGAGAAACCGCCATACTGATTTCCAAAATGATTGTACAAGTATACATTCCTACAGCAATGGATGAGTGTTTCCCTTACTCCACATCCTGTCCAGTATAAGCTATCACTGGTATTTTTGATTTTAGCCATTCTGACAGGTATAAGATGGTATCTCAGAATTGTTTTGATTTGCATTTCCCTGACGGCTAAGGATGTCTAACATTTCCCTAAGTGTCTTTCGGTCATTTGAAATTTTTCTGTTGAGAATTCTGTTTAGTTCTGTACCCAATTTTTTTATTGGATTATTTAGAATTCTGATGTCTAATTTCTTGATTTCTTTATATATTTTGTAGATCAGTCCTTTGTCTGATGTGGTGGAAATCTTTTCCCATTCAGTAAGCTGCCTTTTTGTCTTACTGTGTCCTTTGCTTTACAGAAGCTTCTCAGTTTCAGGAGGTCTCATTTACTTATTGCTACTCTCAGTGTCTGTGTTACTGGAGTTATAGATAGCAAATGGTCTCCTGTGCCCATGCATTGAAGTCTACTTCCCACTTTCTCTTCTGTGAGGTTCAGTGTGGCCAGATTTATATTGAGGTCTTTAATCCATTTCAATTTGAGTTTTATGCATGGGGATAGATATGGGTCTATTTGCATTTTTCTACATGTTGCCATCCAGTTATGCCAGCACCATTTGTTGAAGATGCTTTTTTTCCATTGTATAATTTTAGCTTCTCTGACAAAAATCAGGTGTTCATAGGTGTCAGGGATGGTGATGACTCCGTAAGCTCTTTTATTGTACGGGATTGTTTTGGCTATCCTGGGTTTTTTTGTTTTTCCATATGAAGTTGATTATTGTTCTTTCAAGGTCTGTGAAGAACTGTATTGGGATTTTTGATGGGGATTGCATTGAATCTATAAATTGCTTTTGGTAGGATTGCCATTTTTATTATGTTGAACCTACCTATCCAAGAGCATGGAAGATCTTTCCATTTTCTGGTATCTTCTTCAATTTCTTTTTCCAAAGACTTAAAGTTCTTGTACAGTTCTTTTACTTCTTTGGTTAATGTTATCCCAAGATATTTTATGTTGTTTGTGGCTATTGTGAAAGGTGATGTTTCTCTGATTTCTTTCTCAGCTTATCATTTGTATGTAGGAGGGCTACTGATTTTTTTGAGTTGATCTTGTATTCTACCACATAACTGAAGGTATTTATCATCTGTAGGAGTTCCCTGGTAGAGTTTGTGGGTCACTTATATACTATCATATCATCTACAAATAACAAAAGTTTGACTTTCTTTGTTTTCAATTTGTATCCCCTTGATCTCCTTTTGTTGTCTTATTGCTATAGCCAGAACTTCAAGAACTATGTTGAAGAGATATGCAGAGAGTGGACAGCTTTGTCTTGTTCCTCCTGATTTTAATGGAATCACTTTCTTAAAAACGAAGAAGCTTTTAAGAAAAAGTGATTAGAAAGAAAAAAAATCAAAACCAAACACCAACAACATCTACTTACAAGAGACTTTTGAAAACAGAATTCACATTTCAATACTTTCAACAGTCTGCATCTGACATCCTGGTATCAATAGCTCCTCTGGTTAGTGAGCAAGAGGAAGATCGCAGAGAACTATAGCAGTGTATGCCATTACTGTAAGACTTCTAAAAATAGGACAAAAGTTCTCTAAGATTCTCAAGGATATAGCGACTTAGAGAAACTCAAAGCAAGTAGACATTTCAGTGTTCCCAGGTGAAAGGAAGGACAGGGGTGCTAGAAGTGCAAGTTATACATGCTACCTTGGAAGAGACCAACGGGAGAGGCAGGACCATTTCAATCTTCAAACACTTTCAGAAAGCTTAATGCCCTCCAAATTTTTACTCATTTCACATTATAGCTTAAATGTCTTTGAGCTTCCTTTAAAAAAGAAAAATTTAAAAAATGGAGGGAGGGAATATTTCAAATACAGGAAATTGATAAAAAATAATTTCTGTAACACCACTTTAATAAGTACAGAGTGAGCCGGGTGGTGGTGGCGCACGCCTTTAATCTCAGCACTCGGGAGGCAGAGGCAGGTGGATCTCTGGGAGTTTGAGGCCAGCCTGGTCTACAAGAGCTAGTTCTGGGACAGGCACCAAAGCTACAGAGAAACCCTGCCTCGAAAAAAAACAAAAAACAAAACAAAAAAAAAATAAGTACAGAGTGCTATGGGAAGAGTCCCTACATTCTTCTCTACATGTCTATTTTGCCAATAGACAAATAAAACCTTTACATTTTATATTTGAATTCATCCATAAACAATATGGTACTATCTTACATGCTTTTTTATATTTCATACCATGAACAAACAAAGCTACCTTAAAATGCCGAGCAGAAATGTGAAAACTATTAGAAGACACTGGTGAACTGTTAGTGGTCCTGTGGACGGGGAGATAAACAACAGTGTCAACGCTGGAGAAGAGACCACCCTAGTGTCAGGGCACTAAAGAGGAAGTGCCATGAGGTTCACCATTTCACCTTCAAAAGGTTTAACCATAACGAACGTGTGCTGTGTGTGACAGAAAAAACAAAACACAGTGAGTCAACTAAGAGTGGTGCCAGCCCTTGGGCTAGAGAGGACGTACATAAACTGTTCTAGTCTTTGTAACAGAACCACATGAATTATGCCATATGGAAGAGAAGGACAGATTATAGCATTCTGGCCATAAGAACACTATTCTGTCTGGGCTGCTGAGTGATATTACCACCACTAGAGTCTTCTAACTCAGGCTAATTGAGCAAGAACAGGTTATGAGTCAAGTGCAAAGAGGTAATCTGAGACTGTGTTTACTGTTCCTACTGTGTGCATTATGTAAGTGTGAGTACCTGTGTGCTATAGGTCAGAAGACAACTCTGTGGTATCAGTTCTCTCCTATTAACTTCACAGGGTTCTCGAGATTGAACTCAGGTCATTAGGCTTTGCACAGTCAGTGTTTTTACCTAATGAACCATCTTGACATCCCCCATCAATCACACTGTTGGAGACTGTATCAGATAATGACAGGTCAGGGCTTAGCATTGCACAAGGTCCTAACAAAAATGAAGTGCAGAGCTGCTTGAGAAGAGAACCCACTATTTATATCCCTTACCTGCTAGCCTGAGGGTGGTTTTGCATCTCATCTAAGTATTCATTTTACTCTTTGCACAGAATATACTAAGACAAGAGAGGCATCTTTTTCCTCTTGACCATGAAAATTTGAATTTGACTTCTATGTATTGCATCATGCCAAATCTACTCCTAATCTAAAAAGGCTAAATACAAGCAATTCTGAATTCTGTATCATCTACACAATTAAAGTGTCTCTGAGTGACTGAGCATGCAACTTACACTGTCATCACTAGTTGGCTGCTTCCTAATGTGTAGAACAAATATGGTACTACCTGATGTGTGAAAAAAGAATATATGCACCTCACTTGTACACAGTCATGACACACACCCTGTGAAGAGCAGTCCTGCAATCGTCACACCCATTGCCATTAGCTCTGTAAGATCTGATTCTTACAAGGAACCTTTTCTGGCTCATTGACTTCTCATGGTCTGTTTTATAGCTAAAGTTTCAGCTACCACTACAAACAGAATACACAGTGATACATTAATATAAGTACATAAAATACACTTGCAAGAGGAGAGTCAGAAATATCTTTTAAAGACAAAAAGTACCAGGGCTAGAAAGCTGGCTCAGAGGTTAAGAGCACTTAATGCCCTTGCAGGGGATCCAGGCTCAGTTCCTAGCACCTATACGGGGTTTACAGCTGCCTTGATCTCAAGTTTCAGGAGATATGATACCCTCTTCTGGCCTGTGTGGGCTCCTGCACACATAGTACATATGTACTCATGCAAGAGCACACGTACAGATATATTTTAAAAAATTTAAATAAACCTTTAAAGACAAAAGTACCAATTTTATTCTCTGGAGTGTTTCAGTTTCAGTCTTCCTCACTTAATGGCTTCGGGATTTAATACCTCCAAATAAATGTATAGCTGCTTGCCAAGCTCTTTATTAAAAGAATTTATTTATTTATACATTTTATGTATATGGTACTTTGTCTGCATGTACATCTGCATACCAGAAGAGGGCATAAACCAACTATGAGATACCACGTGGGTTCTGGGAACTGAACTCAGACCTACTGAACCATCTCTCCAGCCCTGCCTGTATCTCCTAAAAACAGGTAGGGGTGGGGAGGCAGCACGGACTTCTTCATTGATTTCTTTGGAGGCTTTTTCTTCCTATGCTCACACATGGTAACTTCTCATCAGAACGAGCATCTACTAAACTTGACTCTTTTGACCCATACTCATTTTGTGTATGTGTACATTTTGGCCATGTGTAGGCATGTGTGCATGTGGAGGACAGAACCCAATGCTAGGTGTCTCCAATCTTATTTTTCCACACAAGGTTTGTCACAGAGCCTGGACATGGCCAATTTGGCTAGATTAGCTTGCCAGCAAGTCCCAAGGATCCTCCCTTGCCCTGTCTTCCCTGTGCTGGGATTACAAATGTGCATCACTCTATTTGGCTTTTTTAAAATAGGGATGCTGAAAAATCTGAACTTGGTCCTTATGCTTGCACAGTAAGCACTTTACTAAGTGAACATCCTTCTAGCCCCACAGTTATTGAGATACACAACTCTTATACTACCATTGTTTCCATTTTAAAAATAGCTTTATTCTTCCCTTTCCCAAAAGGAAGAGGCATACCTAAACTTTTCTAAATATACGTTCCTTCACTGCCCATTTATCATATACCACCCTACCTGGCTCATAGCAGGAACTCAGGCATTTGATGGATAAGGAACACTCTCCTAAGATTTTAGTAACAGATTGCTTATGCCAATGAAGAATACATTTTCTTTTAACCTGGCTTCCCAAATAAAATTCAACTTCTTTTTTTAAAGATTTATTTATTATGTCTACAATATCCCTCTTGCCTATACACCTCCATGCCAGAAGAGGGCACGAGATTTCATTACAGATGATTGTGAGACACCATGTGGTTTCTGGGAATTGAACTCAGGACCTCTGGAAGATAAGTCAGTCCTGCTAACATCTAAGCTATCTCTCCAGCCCCCTCAACTTCTTAATTATCTATAACCTGGATTATATACAATGTTAAACTGTTTTGGAAAGTGAAGGTCTTTCTATAAATGTAAGCGTAAGCTAACTAATCTTGTTTTGGAGTTATCTGAAATGAGGGAACCTCAATGGAGAAAATGCTTCCATAAGATCCCATGAATTAGCTTTTTGATCAATCTGACACAGGTAGTAAGTGGTTTTGGGGAACAGGAAGTAGTTTTAAACATGATAACAATATGTGTCCTTCTCATAATGTGCAGCTCTAGAGACATGGATTAGAAACGTCTTCCTTTTCCTTTTCTATCACAAGTAATGCATTGCCAAAGAGCACCATGGTGGTTATGAGCATAGCTCTGGAATCAGACAGAACTTTGAGTCCAAAATGTACTGCTTACTAGCTGTGAAGTAGGGCAATATATTTTAACACAGAGCAGTGCTTGGCATACATAAAAGAACATCCAGGCAGCAAGTGATAGTCACCAGGGATGGTCAGTGATGATGATGAGAGCTACCCTGTGGAGGGTTGCAGAAGAGGAAATGTACATAACCGCATAACACAAGGAGTGGGGAGGGCTCACTTTTAACTACAAACTTAATAAATATGGGACCTGAGAGAAGATGAAAACAATCACAATATTCACTTTCTAAGTAAGGTAAGTATGTAACTGGCAGTAAAGAATTCTCCACTCAATTGGCCTATTGAGGATTCTTAAAGCCCAGCTCTTGAGTTCTTGCCATACAAAACATATCAACAAAAAATTAGAGATTATAAATGTTACTACACTACCAAAAATGAGTCCTATAGCAAAGGTCTTTTCTCACCTGACTGGGTTTTGCTGTTCTGCACCTCTCCGTTATTTGGTGGCTGTTGATTTGTTACAGCACTGCTTTCTGATTGGTTGTTTAACACCTTAACAGCAGATCCCAGGTTTGCTGCTATGACAGGAAAATGCTGACCCCTCTTTAGAAGCTGTTTGTGTTCCTGGTGGCGAAATCGTGGAGGTACTTCACGAGGATACCGAGGCAAGGCCTGTGGCTGCTGTTGCTGCTCCTGCTGCTGCTGCTGTTGCTGCTGCTGCGGCGGCTGCTGATTGCTGGCTGTAGCTCGCTTGGCATTATTATTAGTGCTGGTTGCTGTGGAAGTGCCGTTATCAGAGTTGGCAGGCTGAGGCTGGCTTACACTGGGCTTTATCTGTTCTGGCACTAATTCCAACAAAAGAACAGAGGTGGAAAAGATTAGCCAGTGAAGTACACCTTACCCTCAAACTCAAAGGCACTATGAAAACAACCTGAACAGAAGCTTTAAGCGTCAGAACAGCCTCATTCAGAGGCTCAAATTTCTGAAGAGATGCCACTACCTAGAGTCAAACTTTACTTCTCCTGACAAGCTACTCAAGTATCCACAAGGGTGTACATTCCTGTGCTGGGGTTACAAGTTGATACAGTCATGTTGGACTTGGTCACTACTTTAAGTATTTAGAAGATACAGGGGGGAAAAGGCTTTATTTCCATACAAAGGGCAAAATTATGAATTTTCCACTGGTGAATATATCTAAGCAAAGAACAAGTTCAGAATAGGATGCAAATGCAGGAGACAGGATGGAACCTGTGCAGCTTTCAAGAGTGAGGAATGACCTGGACAGCACCTTAGACAAATCTAAGAAAATACTTGTGTGGTACATGACTGACTGGAAAGTGATAGGTGATTCTAACTGTTCAGCATGAATATCTGTAAATAAACTAATGGAAGCACCTTAAAGCTGCAAAACTAGACCTCATTCTCAAAACCACAATTGGCATGGTATCTGGGCTTAGGCTTCAACTTCAGCCTCAATGAATCTGCTGTAAGACATTCCAGTATCAAACGCTTTTAGTCATTATAAAGCACAGGACATATGCCTGTTTAAGTACTGGCTATTCTGTAATGGTGGTGTGGTAGTTTGAAAGAAAAGGCCCAAAATAGTGTCCAAAGAGAGTGGAACTATTAAGAGGTATGGCCTTGTTGGAGTATATATGGAAATATGTTAGAGGAAATGTGTTATTGTGGAGGAGGGCTTTGAGGTTTCATGTACCTAGTGAGACAGACAACTTCCTGTTGCCTGCTGATCAAGATGTAGAACTCTCAGCTACCTTTTCAACACGTCTGCCTGCACACTGTCATGTCCCACCAATGGACTAAATGTCTGAACCTAAGCGGGCCACCAAAATGAAACATTTTCCTTTATAAGAGTTGCTGTGGTCATGGTGTCTCTTCACAACAATGGAAACCCTAAGACAGCTGGCATACCATTCTATATACCTGCAATAGTTCAATCCCACTATAGAACAAAATAAAACTCTGGTACTGGTGAGGACACTTGAGAAAATTCTGGTAAAGGCTTAAGTAAAACATCCTTAACCCAACTTAGAAATCTTATTTGTTTCTATTCTATAAACAAATTCTATAAAGCAGGGATGGCCTTAGTCAATTCACCCAGCAAATTGTAACCATTCAATAGATGCTATTGTTGTAGCCTACACAAGAGCTATTGTCAAGTGTTTCTACTGTAAAGATGCTGTGACTGAGGCTTTGCTCACTGTGTTGTTAGAGTATTCAACCCAGCTTCTTTCTGCACCATCAGCTCCAGGGCTGCCTTTCGTTCAGCAATCCAAACTAATTTCCCTTCTGTAAGACTTCCTGAGTTGGACTGACTCTCACATTAACATTTTCTAATATAAAATCATGTCTTCCTTTTTTTCCAAGGTGACTTTATTTTTTACAGGACTCAAGCAAACTGTAGTCCAAGAGAAATTACAATGAAAAACTAACAAATATTCTCTCTATTGTTTGGAACTCTTCCATCCATCCATCCATCATCATCATCATCATCATCATCATCATCATCATCCTATTTATTTAGTATATGTCAACGTGGCACAAGCTAGAGTCATCAAAGCAGAGGGAGCCTCATTGAGAAAATGTCTCCTCCAAAAGGTTTAGTTAAAGGCAAGGCTTTGGGGCATTTTCTTAGTGACCGATGGGAGAGGGGCTACACATTATGGGTATGGCTAGGGCAGGTGGTCCTAGGTTTTATGAAAAAGCAGGCTGAGCAAGCCATGAGGAGCAAGCCAGTAAGCAGTCCAACTCCATGGCACCTATACATCACCTCCTGCCTCGAAATAAACCCTTTCCTCCTCAAGCTGCTTTTGGTCATAGTGTTTCATCATCACAGCAGTAGTATCCCTGACTAGGGCAGTGTGTGTGTATATGTGTGTGTGTGTGTGTGTGTGAGAGAGAGAGAGAGAGAGAGAGAGAGAGAGAGAGAGAGAGAGAGAGAGAGAGAGAGAGAGAGAGAGAGAACTTACTTATTGGGTCAGAGGACAACTTTCAGTGTCAGGTCCCACTTTCCACTATGTAGATCCTGGGGACCAAACTTAGGTTTTGTCAGGTTTGGCCACAAACTATCTCATTGGCCCCATCATTTTCAGCCTTCAAAAAGAATATTTACCCTGTCTCGAAAAACCAAAAAAAAAAAAAAAAAAAAGAATATTTATTTTTATATGTTTAAGTGTTTGCCTATATGTATGTATGAGAAATATGTGCTTAACTGTTGAGCCATCTCTCCAGGTTCATCCTTTTTATTTTTTATGCTTACAAGTCTTTTAATAATTTGGGCCAAGTATTTTGTTGATCTAATTTATGTCTTAATTTTTCTCTCTTAACATAATGGTCTCAATAGGTAATAATGACATATATTCCTTTGTGTATCTTACAATAATATGGAAGGATTAGTGATTTGAAATATATTTTATGGCTGTCAAGGTGGCCCAGCAAGTAAAAAAGCTTGCCACTAAGTTTGACAACCTATGCTCAGTAAGTTTGACAACACACATGGTGGGAAAAAAAAAAAAGACTCCCACAAGATGTCATCTGAGCTCTATGCATTAACACACACACACACACACACACACACACACACACACACACACACACACACACACACACACAGAGAGAGTACAAAGTATTAGAATACTTAAAGTGCCTCCAAAATGAAAGGAAGAAAAAACAAATGTAACTAGAAATTATAGGCAACATTAAAAAAACAGCCTGTTTTGCCTGTTTATTTTTTTAATGTGCTTAATATTGGATTCAACATGCTATCTGACAACTGACTGTGAACTTAAGTTAGTAAAGTAAGCTGTTGATCCTAGAATACAGGGTTTATTAATATCAATTATATTACTGAAAATCAAAACACAGGACTGGAGTGGTTAAGTGGTTCAGAGCATTGACTGCTCTACCAAAGGATCTAGGTTCAATTCCCAGCACCCACAAGGCAACTCAAAATTGTCTGTAAGACCCAGAAAACAGGATGCCCTCTTCTGACCCCTGTAGATATCAGACATGCATATGGTGTATAGATATACCACACATATTAGATTTAAAAAATTTTAAATCTCAAAAAAATAAAGCTAATAAATGAATTTAAAGGGTACAGGTAATCAGTAGTGGGTAATTCTGGCTGTTGTACACATATATTTAAATACTTAATTATGTCAGAAAGAACCCAAACCATTAGACAGAAGGGGAAAAAGAAAAACTAAAAACATGTTCAAAAAACATGAAAATAAAATAAAAATTTCAAAATTGTGATTAATATAAAATGCTTAAAATACAAAGAACAAGCCCTCATAATGTGTATAATCACCACAAATATGAAAGAGTTAAGTTCATTTGTTTAAAGGTAAAGCCTCGCTGGATGGTGGTGGTGCATGCCTTCACTGCCAGCACTTGGGAGCAGAAACAGGAAGATTTCTGTGAGTTTAAGGCCAGCCTAGTCTACAGAGCTAATTCCAGGACAATTAGGACTGTTACACAGAGAAACCCTGTCTCAAAAAACCAAAGAAATCATTTGATAAGTTATAAACTGTATAAATATAAACAACTATATAAATAACAAATTGTCTGGGTTAAAAACAACATCATTATAAATGACAAAGCTAGTAAATAAAACTGCCTTAATTACCAAAATTGCAAGACTAGGAAATAATATAAAGCACTAAAGTAAAACATTGAGGTTCAGCTAAGCTAGTGCTCAAAGGTAAATTTATAGTGTAATTATTTCCAACAATCAAGATATAAAGTAGACAACTCAGGAAGGCAAATAAACTAAAGGCAACAGAAAGAATGAATCAGTAAAGTACTAACAAAAACCAATTTTAAAAAATTTAAAGTTACATTTCGTGTGTATGTGAGGTTGTTTATTTGTCACAGCAGTTAGAGGACAACATGTGGCAATCAGTTCTCTCCTATCAGGTCGATTCCAAGGATCAAACTCAGGGTGTTGAGCTTAGTAGCTAGCACCTTTATCTACTGAGCCATCTTACTAGGTCCAGAAATCAATGATTATAAAGTGAACTGGCAGGCTTGATTATATTACAGTAAAACAACCAGTTAGCATGTTTTTAAGGGAAATGAAAAAAAAATCACTCTCAAGGGCAGGGTATTTGGCTCAAATGGCAGAGCACTTGCCTAACATGCATAAAGCTACCCTGGGCTTGATTCTCAGCAGGAGGATCAGAAATTCAAGGTCATCCTTGGCTACACATCAAGTCTGAGGCCAGTCTGGGCTACTCAAGATCCTATTTCAAAAAAATAACACTAAATTTAAAAATAAGTTTAAAACAAAACAAAACCCTCAACCCTGTAGCTAGTTGAAAGTCTAGAGAAGGGAATGTTTAATACCAACAAAGAAATGGGAAAAGTAAATAGGTGAACTAATTAGCATAGAAGAAACAGAAATTTATGAACATATCCATTAGGATTAGGTCATTTATCTACACTACTGTGTTTTTTGTTTGTGTGCCTTATACTACTTTAAGAAACATGCATCTGAATACCAATATAATACTAGTGTCAGACACCATGGAAATGTACAGCATATGGCAACTGATTTCAGATGTCAACCCACCAGAGGAGTGATTCTGATGGAGATTAATCCTGTCCGGGCAAGGCCTACAGGACCATCAACTCTGGAAACTGTTGCTCACTTCTGCTAAAGCAGCCTGGTGTTCCTCTAATACCTGCATTGTAGTGTGCAATCTCATGTGATGTGTATATGTAATATCATGATTACAACTCAATCTTATGGGCACATATATCTGTGGATTGCCAGGAAGATGACTTTTCATTTGGCTGTATAGTTCTGGTCTATAGAAAATGTGCTGGGGCATGCTTTATAACTAGATCTATTTATTTGCCTGTTGAGGATTATAGACTCTTTTTAAAAAAAAAAGCTTGTTTTGTTCCTTTTTGCTCAGGCTAACTACACATAATTAGCTCACTTAGTTCAAAAGTAGACTAAAGACTTTTTGTAAATAGATCATGAGTTTAAAACCAAGGTTACTACATAAAGCACCTTAAGAAAAGCATGCCAATTCTTTGCTTGCCAGTCTGCTGACAATAGACCTATGTCTCAAAGTTTGTCACTGGGCACTGTGCCTTATACCCCTCACCCCCACCCCTGGTCTGGGGTCTGCTCACAGTCTTACTCCTGTAACCTCGGGTTACCATGGCAAAGGCTCAGTTCCTTATCTTTTTACCCTAGGGATGTGCTTTTGACTAATGAGAGTTAACTCTTGTAATTTTTTTTTAATCACTTCAAAGCTCCTGTAGGGAGAAGAGAAGAAGCTAGAGGAAGTTAGGAGAGATTAAAAAGAAGACAGGAGAGGCAGAATAGAAACAAAAGGGTAAAGACACTGATTTGGAAAAGCACAGAGTGAGAGAGTTCATACATTTGCCCCAGATATCCTACGAAAAAGATTCATTTCACTTGTTGTAGCATCCAATCTGAATCCTGAAGAGAATCTTGGGGCTCTTACAGATCTCAAGAAATAACTTTAGGGCACCTTTGAACGCCATCACTATAGAAAAATCCATGCATACAATGTAATTGAATATATGGTCCTAGAATTCAAAACAGACTGAACTAAAAATATAAGTTTAAGATTCAACATAGACAGAAAAGAGTCCTAAAGAGTTATAAAATGAAAACGGTATGGTACAGAAAAGAGATTTATGAATCAAAGAGAAGAAATCACAAGAACAAGTTAAGTCAAAGGCAGAAGGTCAGAGGCTGTTGGTTTCAGTAGATATGGTTGCTCAAACAGGATAGCTTCCTTAGTTAATCCCAAGCTCTCTAGATCTAACTAATAAACAAAGCAGGTCCAACAGATGACCTCCTTGATGGAATGCAAATGAACTTCATGTCCCCTGTGGTGCTGCTGTGAGTGAGGTGTGTATTAATTTACTCTGCAAAAACTTCCTACACTTGCTTGGTCTTATCCTGCCCCAGACACTTTCACAACACCCTAAGCCTATCATCTACCTACCTGCCTCAAGTCATATCTATCATAAAACCATTTTCAGAATGAATCTAACTCACTGACATGAATCCTCACCATCATTTTTCCAAATCCATATGCTGTTATGTCCATAATACAATTCCTTTCTCTTCCACCGTACCAAATGCTAGCAGTTCTCAAAATGAGTTATCATAGTTGTCCATGCAATTTTTCCTGCCCAAAATACTTTGACACTTTCCTTGAAGATCTCTGCCCATCATGCCTAGAAAACAATTCATCAGTGCCCTCTACAGCAGCCTTCCAATTATTTCCTAGGACCAAAAGTTTTACTCTCCACCATTCAAACAAATCCCGAGGCTGCAGTGTGTATACAGTCTGCAAGTGCTGGTTACTGAATCCTCTTTCAATAAAATGTTCAAGATCCAGCATAATGAGGTACAGGATCCATAGAGTGCCAGGAAATAGCTCTGAACTGAAACCACATAATGATCAAGAGGAAAAAGATGATGAAGTTCACTAGTTTGCTGAAAAAAATCAGTCATAATAAAATCTAAAGTCATATGTAGAAAACAAGTTCACTCACTCAGTGTAATTAACATGAAAAATACAGAAAGGTCCTCTAATTAGCTTTAAAAAAACAAACCACAAAACAAAACCTAAGCCAGGCAGTGGTGGGAGTTAGTTGACATGATCATTTTATTGTACATATGTATAAAATTATCAGAAATTTGGAAAAAAAATATTAAAATACAATTGGGCGGCAGTGGTGGCACACACCTTTAATCCTAGCACTCGGGAGGCAGAGGCAGGAATATCTGGGAGTTTGAGGCCAGCCTGGTCTATAGAGCTAGTTCTAGGACAGCTAGGCTATTACACTAAGAGACCCTATCTCAAACCAAAAAGAAAAAAAAAATCTTAAAATACAGTTGTTCACATGATATATTTTTCACATACTATTTGTAAATATTCATTCTTTAAAAGTTTTATACAGAATAGGGGCTGGGAATGTGGCTCAGTTGGCAGAGTGATTGTCTAACATACATAAAGCCTGGGTTTGATTCCTAGCATAGTATAAACTAGATGTAGGTGGCTCACATCTATAATCTGTAATCCCAACGGTGAGGTGAGACAAGAGAATCAAAAGTTCAAGGTCATTCTCAGCTATGTAGTTTAAGGCCAGCTTGGGCTATGTGAAACTCTGTGTCAGGAAAACAAGATCATTGCAGATAGAAGAAAGTTAACACATAACAAAACAGCATATCCAAAATTTAGCTGTCAGACAATACCACATGGGTCCTCCCTAGTGTAAAAGCAATTCCAATACAAAACAGTGTCCCCTTAAAATTGTAACCACTCAAAGTCAATTATTCTAGCTGTTCCCCTAGTCTGTGTTCTTCACAAGGAGACACTGCTCTTTCTCTCATCTCTCCAACCTTCCGAGAGCCACCACCTCAGCACAGACTTTCATATGACACGTACCCAATGAGAATATCAACATTTATCAGACAGGTATCCACAACAAAACATTTCAGTAAAAGGGGTTTCCAACTTCTGTTGCTTTTCCACTTTGTATCTTTAAGTAAGGTATCAAGGGAAAGCATTTGAACAGTTTATTGCCTCAGAAGTACTATGGTATCTTAACTTCCATTTCCTTGCATTTTTGAGACAGCAAGAGAGGGAAAGAAGCCAATTAGTTGAACAATAAGAATAATAAATAGCTTTTAGGAATATAAATGAGTTTATAAATCAAATTTACTGAAAGCATGAAAAACACTATACTGGCATAAACAACACTGTCTTGCAGATACTTCCCCAGCATAACAAAAATTTCATATTCTGCAGTAACCAGCCAATTTTGAAATGCTGAATGCAAAAGAAACAGTCTTTGAACTGGAAAGCCCTAAGATAAAATGCTAAAATTTTTACTGATAAGTAGTGTTTTAAGGTTTTAAGAGTTAGTCTAGGCACTAGTTCCCTGTCAATCCACTAACTCCTACTAATTAACTCTTACTAAGTGGTACGACTTGAATGGCTGTTAGAAAATATTTAAAAGTTTATTTTATGTAGACATGAGCAAACCTTAATATTTCTGCTGAGAAGTCCCTAGGGGCCCGGCCTGTGTTGTGGTGGTGGCACATGCCTAATCCTAGCACTCGGGAGGCAGAGGCAGGTGGATCTCTGAATTTGAGGCTAGCCTGGTCTACAGAATGAGTTTCAGGACAGCCAGGGCTACACAGAGAAACCCTGTCTCAAAAAACTGAAGAAGGGGGCTAGAGAGATGGCTCAGAGGTTAAGAAAACTGACTGTTGTTCCAGGGGTCCTGGGTTTAATTCCCAGCAACCACATGGTGCTCACACCCATCTATAATGAGATCTGGTGCCCAGAACACTATATACATAATAAATTAAAAAAAAAAAAGAATCTATAAAAAAAACAAAAAACAAAACTGAAGGAGTAAGAACAGAAAAGTCCCCAAGGAAGAATATCAAACAGCAAGATAACATAAAGTTCAAAATTAAACAGCAAATATTAAATTGAGTTCACTTAGTTTTAATTTATCTCACAAATTCTAGAGAACAGCTCTGCTCCCTAAACAGACTCTACCTACCTTCCTACTTCAAGTCCTCCCCCACCCCCAATTCCTTAAGTAGCAGATTCTTGACAGCTCTGCTGTGGGTGGCCTTGTTAGCCAAACACAGGATGAAACTTCTCTTAACAGAAGGCTAGCTCTGTCTACTCTAAAATACAGGGGCTTCACTGCACATGAAACTTGTTTACAGTGTTCACAATATAGACTACTGCTGAATCTTGTCCAAATATGTAAGATTCAGAAAAAAGATAATGAAAGATCTACTTCTCACCTAGAGGCACACCCTAGAGAAGAAAAGGGCCAAACTGTCCTTCTTAAGTTCCAACAGCTCTCTCCAAATTTATTAGAACTAACTTAACTACGCGAGGTTCTTCAGCCTCATAGACATACTTCTTATCAGAATTTATGCTTTTGAAACAGAGTACACATGTCCGAGCAAGTCTGGAAAACTGTTTTACAACATACTATAGATCAACACCAACAGAGCTCTAACTTCTTTTTTGACTCAAAAATAAAGTGACAATACTTAAAAATTCTGCTGGAAGTTAATAGAAAATACCTAGTGAATAATTAATGCTACAGAATGCTTAAGTTTCCACGATCTTTAGGACCATAGGCAAAAGTGGGTTATCTAAACAAACAAACAAAAAAAGTCAAATAAGGAATAAGGTTTAAAAACGTATAATTTAACCAGATAAAATTGTTCCAGTTTTAAAACAGACATATATTTTAAGTTAAAAGGATCTGTTCTTTTCCTCCTCTATCCCCACCTTCCCTGATATAAGGAAAAGATGAATGCACTGTTTCAGTTTCATGAAAGCCTAATTTAAGAAAACATTCAACACAACCACGTAACTTAGACCTGGAAGTCAAAGCTAACATTATAAAAGCTATCTGATTCTGTTTCCCTTTGAGTATATATTTTCCTTTTCTGTGTATGTGTGTCTGTGGGGCCTGGTGCTCCTAATCAGATATTCTCCCATCTGTAGATTGACTTCAGGCATGGCTCTCTCAATACATGGCATTTTTTCCCTCATGGCCACAATCCTAGATCTCAGACTAGAAATCTATATAATGTGAGAAATACAGCAAGCACTAATCCAACAATAACTAATAAGCATGTACAGTTACTAACAAAAATTCAAAGTTAAACAGGTAAACAAGAATGGGCAAATCATTAAAAATTAGTACAGTAAATATTAGTAAAATCAAGAAGGGCCTGGAGAGATAGTTCAAGGGTTATGAGTTCAATTCCCAACACTAACATGGAAGCTCACAACTGTCTGTAACTCCAAGATCTGATACCCTCACACAGACATATATGAAGGTAAAATATCAATGCATACAAAAATAATTTTTAAAAAAGGCAAGAAAATTCTAATCTTAACCTACTAATCTTAGATTGACTCTTTTTCTGTGTGTGTGTGTGTGTGTGTGTGTGTGTGTATGTGTGGTGGGGGTCCTGTCTGCCCGTCCATCCAAGAGACCAGAAGATGTCAGATCTTCTGGGGCTGGATTTAGAGGCAGTATAGGTGCTAGAAAATTAAATCCAATCCTCTGTAAGAGCTGTCAGCATCTTAACCTCAACATCTCTCCAGTCTGCCTTGGCTACCACGCCCCACACCCACACCCAAGTTTTAAAGATGATACAACTCATGCCTAAAGGTAAACACAATACACAATACACTATGATTTACCTTGAATGGATTGGGCTCTACTTTAATGGAAGGAAAAAGCAAATCATTATCTGGGTAGGAAGGCCCAGAAACTGCTGCAGTTAACTCCTACCATGTTATTTCAAAAAGCTGAAAGATGGCTAGGATATTGTAAAACCACATTGGTAGAAACTTAAATTTCTTCTATCTAACCCAATGTATGTCTGTTTTCATCATAATTCCATACTATTGAGGTATTATTACCAGAGGTATTATTCCCATTTTACAGATAAAAGGACAGAGACACAGAAGAAAGCTGTGCATGCAAAAGCATCTAGTAAACAACAGAGCTAAATTAAATCCGTGTGATCCCAAAACAATTGTCCTTTTTAGTGTACAACACTAACTTTCATCTTAATTTGAAATTAAGAGTATAGCCATTCCCCTACTGTTAAGAGAGTCAAACTCTCTAACAGGGGAATGGCAATAATGGACTAACCACTTTAAAAATGATTTCATGTCAATTAAAATAAGACATTAATGTGGGCTCAATGAGTTAACATTAATGGAAAAACAAAGGAAAACAAACCAAGATCTGTATTCACTTCTGACAGGGATGAGCCACAGTTGTAGATTTTAGCTCAAAGTGCTGCTCTCTAAAAACTCAAATTTTCTACCCACATACCTGAATGCACAATACCTATCCAACACTCTGCCTCTAGGCCCCACAGCTTCTAATCTACTACCTTTTCATTCTACAACACAGACATTGGCTGGATTATCAAGGAACTTGTCCAAAACCACAGAAATAAAGACTGCAAAGGTGACAGTCATTCCCAGTTACTGTCTTTAGCAGTGATTCAAAGCTCTCAGTCGCTGGCCATCCCAGCAATATTTCCCTTAGGACACAGCAGAACAAGGGCTCTTATTCAGAATACATTCTAAAACATAAATGCTCCTTTTATCAGAATTAAAGTACAGTAAGTGTACATATTAAAACAGGTGAAATGTTTTGGTGTGTGTCTTTTTGGAGGACTTATAACTGACACAGCTACTTTTACTAACTCATCTTAATTCTTCTCCAAAAGCTTAAAAGAGAAAGTCCCTGGATTGTTCATTTTGAAACGGAAGTCCTAATTACTGCTTTAGTAGAATCTCAGACTCTCAGTTCAGGACCCACTATTCTGGGATACTCCCACATACTCCCAAAAACAATGAGTTCTTCTCCTCAATTCCTGAGCCTAGTTATTGATTATAGCTCACTGAAAAACTGCTTTCTCCTAGCTCTTGTTTCCTTGGTCCTTTCCAGAATCACCACATAAAACTAAAAAAAAAAAAAAAAACAAAAAAAAAAACCACCTTACTCTTTCATTCTCATCAATGTAAACAATTTACTGGTGGCTATAAGTTTCTAAAACAGAATGAGTCCTCAGCATTTCTGTGAAAGTACCGTGTACATTAATCGAAGCTGCTGTGTGTAAGTCATCTTCCCTCCTTCGTAAGGGGAAAAGAAAAATGGGGATTCTGAAAACAAAAAAAAAAATTGTTTTCTTAACTATTTTCCATGAAAGTAGGCGGCTTTTTTTTCCTGTCTTGTTAGTACAGAATTACAAATCTTATTTGCTACACAACTCAAAGCATCTCTCACAGGATGAAGAGAATCTGCCACTAGGAGGTTCTTAATCAGCGATTAAGAACAGTGTTCTGTTTCAAACGTCAGCACACATATTGGTCTCCAAATTATCTCACAAAGTAGAACAGTGGTACACAAAACAATAAGCCAGACTAATCTCACCACTACTCTAATTCTCCTAGGGACTAATCTCCCACCTAAGTGATAGAATGAACTGCAGCCACGTGTACCAGATTCTCTGGGGTATCACATCAGCTGCAAACAACTTCCATTTACCCAACAGCCTCAATTATCTACACCATATTACATGCTTGAAGCCACAGCTTTCTGATGTTTGTTTACTACTCTGAGCGCTACAAAATCACTTAAGTCCCTGAACTTTGTTCAGCATGAGGTCTGATCTTTGAGAGAGAAGAACAAATGGCATCTCTAAAATGAAAACTATAACAGCATCATACGACACAGCAGTACCTCCTCAAGTACATACCCAAAGAGACAAAGGCAGCACCTTGACTCCAGGCCCACTGCAGACTTACTCACATTAGCAGATATGGCAAAACACAAATGTGTCAGTAGACAAACTGTAGCATACACCTGTGTATGAGCACACAGAGACAAACAGATGGAGACACACACACACACACACACAATAGAATGTTCTTCAGCATCAAAAAAGGATTCCCTGACATTCGAAAGAGGTAACATGAAGACTTCTCACCAGAGGATCTCACAATGTAGCTCTGACTGGCCTCAAACTCACTATTTAGACCAGGTTGGCCTTGCTCTCAGAGCTCCTCCTGCCTCGGTCTCTGGGATTAAAGGTATGTGCCATCATAGAGCAGCTCAGCAGCTACTACTACTGTTATACCTGGCATCTCTTCTCTTTACCCTATATTCTTTATCATCCCTCTCTGGTCTTCCTTCTCTTGATCACTATGTCTCTAGGCCGGTATACTGTCAATCCCCCTTATATCCCTACGCAGAGACAAATATTCCATCCTTATTACCAGTTTTGTCTACCAATCTCCTCTGTCCAGAAATGTATTTGCCTTAGCACTCTTAAAACCTCCACTCATGTTTCAGCCAGTTTTCCACACATAGAGGTTAACAGTTTGAAAACATGAAAGATGCTGGACATGGTGGCACATGTCTACCATTCAGAGCTCCTAGTTCCAGCCTAGCCTGTGATACAGAAACAACCCTGTCTCAAAACAAAATAAATAAGCCATGCCACTTTGTTTAAGTTCTTTATTAGTGGCTCCCAGCTGCTTATTAAGCTCCAAGTTCCTTGGTATGTTCACATATGAATGCATAACATTTACATACACTCATAAAGCTCACTGTGACTTGATTCCCACTTGCATCCCAGCATTGGGGCTATATAATAGCAAGCTGTCATGCTCAGTACTTTACACGGGTCCTTGAGGTTCAATACAGATCTGACTTACCTCCCAGTCAGAGATTAGAAGTTCTCCAGAAACTACCAGGTGGGGTAAGGACAGGACACTTATGGGAGCCCTGAAGCCGAACAGAAAAAGACATTTCTCCTTTCCCAGGAGGTGTGTAACCTAAACTCATGGCTGAATCTACATATGCACATTTCTCGAATTCTATTGAATCTTTTCCATAAATCAACACTGGTACTGCAAAGTGTCGAAACACTAAGGATTTCTCTCCATCTTTTTTCAAAACTGTAAATAAATCCTCAAATTCCTGTCTCTCAAATTTTCCTTAGGTTCATGTAAACACTTTCTTCAGTAAAATAGAGGGTTTATCTGTTATTTACTCTTATACAAGAAACTCTAATAGATGTCAGCTTAAATAGTGTTAACCTCATAACCATAACACACACTTCTGATACAGCTAAAACCCCAATTTGGTATGCTGGAGCCAATTAAGTTCAGTCTCTGAGTTGTACAACTTTCACTACTAAGTACTCAAGGGCTGAGTAGCTGAAGGACTCCTGGCTCAATGACTGCTGGGTTAGCAACATATTACTTAAATGGTAATACAGGAATAGATATCACTACTATGTCTTTATAAAGGACAGAGGACAAGGAACGAAGCAGGCAGAAACTTTTCCCCACCCCTGTACATAAGATTTTAGAATGAAAGACTAAGGGAAGGCATTTGCCCCCAAACTCTCAGACAGTATTAGAAAATGGGACTACTCAGAAAACAGCCCTAGGGCAGTACCTTTTCCACATGGTGACATTCACCATAAAAAAGCCCCAAAGGAAGACACCAAGGTGACCACACTGCATTAGTCTGTCCCACCCCAGGTTTCTTCATAAACTTCTTTACCGTCCCAAAGTGAACAAAAATGCACATAAACAACTTTCTTTCAAAGAAAGAAGAAATAGCTTTAAATAACGTACCTTTGATTTTTTGTTCAGTGGCCTAAAATGAAAACAAACAAACAAAAAACAATGTAAATATGAAACTGAAAGAAATGAATTGTTATGATAAAAATGCTCATATTACTACATAAGATATACATTTTACTAAAGAAATTATCATTTAGATGAACCGTATAGGAAAAGACACGCAAAGCATTCTTTTCCCATAGATGTGCCCCATTGTTCTTGATATTATGTTTAGAAATAAAAATTTCTGTAATGATTCATTAGACATAAAGCATAGAAGACATTTTATGGTGGCTTATAATTTTTCAAATGTGAGCTATATTTTTCTCATGTTATGTTTAAAATATTTTGTAATTATCACCTTTGTATAAAAAGGTTTCTAACAAATTTTGTATGTCTCAATAGCTTCAAATAATCAAAGACTAATTATATTTTCTACAAAAGTTATAAATAATCACTTTGGCCAAATCTGTAATAAACTTCTGGATATCAAGTTAATATATTATTAATTATATACAATAATATTATACATAGATATCTATACAATATATATAAATTATATATCTATATAATACACAAATTTTATTACATATATTAGTATAGTTAATACAGTCAACTTTTCAATATTTGTTAGGTGAGAAAACTTTTTTAACTAACTTGTAGCTTCTGACACATCTAATGTCTAATGAAATGACTGATGAGCAGCTGAACCTGTGCCCATGTTTACTAGCTAGTTCTCTGACACCAACACTGAGGAGAAGGCTGGAGGACAGTGAGGCTCACTTAGGCAACCAGCTCAAACTGCAAGGGCCTCGACAAGAACAAGAATCTGCAAGAGAGGTCCTCAAGCAAAATCACCTTCTCATCAGAATTGGTATGGAGTGGAGACCTGAAAGTAAACGATTCAAGAATTTTCAGGTTGACTAGAAAGGCTGAATATTAGTAGCTGAATAACAAAGAATTATTTCTAAATTTAGACAAAGTTTTACCTAACTGCCTCAAGGCATAATTCACTTTGCTTTGTCAAATAAAATTATTAAGCTACCAAAAATTCCATTTTAAGTTTTACCATTATAAATATATGTAATAAAAAATGTAACAATTACTCTACTTTTGAAGCCACACCAAATGTTCATCTTCATTATGATGCTATGTCCAGTTTTAAAGCACTAGATACATAAACTAATGGAGGCCCATCTTAAATTTTATGGATCAAAATTAAAAGGAAAACAGTGATGGAAGGGTAATGCTAAGAGGCCTGTCAACTACCTTGACAATAATTATTTATTTTAGGGAGAAGTAATTTTGAAAATCAGATTATAGGAAAAAAATAATTCTTACAGAGAACTCAGTAAGAATTCTACAAAGTGCTAGAAGTGCTATATATGCTATAACTATAAAGCCAAAGAATCAGCATAAGAATTACTTTGTAAGCCCAAAGTCGTTCTAAAAAAATTACATATTTTTTTCAAAGAAGATACATTACAAGACGCAGAGATTATGACATTAAAACCAAAGGTATACAGTGTTACTTTCCCAAACTGTGCTGGTGTGGGAAAGCAGTTTTATGTTGTTTAGAGCAGTGGTTCTCAATCTTCCTACTGCTGCAGCCCTTTAATACAGCTCATGTTGTGGAACCCCCATCCATAAAATTATTTTCATTACTACTTCATAACTGTAATTTTGCTACTGTTATGAATCATAAGGTAAGTATCTGTGTTTTCCAATGATCTTAAGCAACCAAGAATTTGACCCTCCTCCCAAAGGGGTCATGACCCACAGGTTAAGAGTAGATGTTCTAGAATAATTGATAGCCTCACCAGTATTCCTGTCTCCTATAGAGAATGGCCCTGAGGAAGTAATCCAAGGTCTCTAACCCTGAGAACACTAACCTAACAGGGTGAAGGAACATCGGCAATAGAAATCAAGAGCTCCCTACAACTGAGGAGAAGTAAATGCAAGTGGTAGAATTTTGCTTCTTTAAAGCAGGTTTCTGGAACCTTGTCCAAGAACCCAGTATGATCAACAAATTATTATAATGAGAATTCCAAGTGGGCCCCGTATTTTAATAGTGATTGTCTCTATTGCCTTAAACTGTAGCCATTAGTCATACATATGATTACTGACCATTGAAATAAGGCCAGTTTAAATGGAGATCTTCAAAATATATACCAGATTTCTAATAGTGAAAATTTTTCAAAGAATAAAAACTACTTTATTAAAAATATTGTGTATGAATTGTGTATTAAAACAGCAATATTTGGGCTCTATACTAAATTACATAAATATAATAGAATTGTCCTTTATATTTTCTTGTGTTGTTTTTTAAATAGGTTTCACTATGTAGCCCTGACTGCCATGGAACTAACAGAAATGCTTCTGTCTCTGCCTCCCAAGTGCTGGGACTAAAAACTGCTTCTTTTTTACTTTTAAATGATCCTTCCTTTTCAACTCTCTGAGTCTCACTTCCTAATCCTTCAAATGGGGGAAGTTACCAGTTCATATTTCAGAGTTATTTTGAGGATTAACAATAAAACATTACAGATTAGATTAGGAAAATACATGTCATTATAGATATAGTTACTCTACAAAACAATTACAAGGTTCTAACAAATCAAACATGGAAGCAAATAGTTGGCATTTTAAATATTTAACATTTTTCACTTTAAAACAGTCTTTAGTTGTGATTCTACAAATGGAGACAGCAGATAGGAGTAGACAGGACAATGGATGCTTCATTCCCAGTAGTTCTGTAGTGTCTGCCTAACTTTCAGCGCGTCTAAGCAAACTACAGGGGCTCAGGTTCTGAACCATGCCTTTATCGCTGACAATGTGTGACTTGGTCAAATTACTTAACTTTTCTAAATTAGCTAACGTTCTACCTCATCTGCAAAACAGAGGCAAATGCCCTTCACTCCGCACTGTCATGAGGCTCAAGACTCCAGATTGGCTCAAATGAAGGAATAGGACACTGGGGAGCAGTCAGTAGGTATACGTTCCTGCTGCTGTCAGCTAAACTGCCTACCTGAGCGTTAGCTCATTTCTAACTCTCACATTTGTAAATGTGCTGACACCCCCCACCCCAGTTCTTCGTCTTTCTCCTTTCTGATCATCTACAACACCTTCCCAATATAATTGAACAGTGGTGGTGTGAATAAGAATGGCTCCCACAGGCTCAAATGTTTGAATACTTGGTCCCCAGTTTGTCAACTGAATTAAAAAGTGAGGCATTGTTGAAGGAAATATGTCCTTGGGAATAAGCTTTGTGGTTCAAAAGCCCACACCATTTCTCAATGAGCTCTCTCTGCCTCTTGTTTGTGGATCAACTGCTCCAATGCCATGTCTGCCTGCACACTGCCATGCTCCCTGCCACGATGGTCACGGACTCTTATCCTCTGGAATTGAGTCCTGGTAAACTCTTCTGTGAGTTGCCTTGGTCATGATGTCTCTTCACATAGAAAAGTAACTAAGATATTCATGGGAGGCCTGTCCTTTTCTGAACAGAAACAGAGGGTGGGTGGAGTGAGGGAACTGGGAAGAGAAGAGGGAGGAGAAACTGCAGTCATGATGTTTTTTTAAAGTAACGAAGACACAAAAGAATAAAGAATTAATCTAGTTCAACTCACTTTTTTCTTCCTTTTTCTTTCTTTTCTTTTCTTTTCTTTTTTTTTTTTTTTTTTTTTTTTTGTGTGTGTGTGTGTGTGTAGCCCTGACTGTCCTGGAACTCAATTCTGTAGATCAGGCTGGCCTCAAACTCAAAGATCCACTTGCCTGTCTCTGCCTCCTGAGTGCCAGGGTTAAAGGCTTGAGTCACACCTGGCTCAACTCAACATTTTAAAAATGAGATAAGTACTACCCAATAGTCTTTCCTATGAATTAGCAAATGGTAGCTTGTCTGAGAAAGAATAGGGGGTGTGAAAGGACAGAGCCATAGGGACAGCATTTCAGCGCCCTCAATGAGTGCTCCTCAGTCTGGTCCTGTTATCACCAAGGTTACAGAGAAGCACACTGATGAGACTCTATGCATCATCCCCAAAGAGAGGAAAGAAGTTAGATGTTTCTACAACCTAAGTCTCTTTTAGGCTTTAGTAACTCACATCCATAAAACCCGTAAAAGTCCCTTCAATTCAAACAGTAACAGCAACATTAATGTTAAAATATACTTTGTATCAGGAAATTCCAGTTTGTATTATTGTTTTCCCCAACCCTTCACTATTATATGCTTTCTAGAAACAATTACATGTTTAAGTGAAGGATATTCTAAATTATCCCTCCATAATTAACCTAATTCTCAACCTCCCTTTTCTTCGCTGCAGTTCCCTGAAGATCCCTTTTGAAATTTTTCTTCTAAAAATGAAACCTGGGGAGAGATTTGTGCTAACCCTTGTGTTGCTACTGTTGCCCTAGCCCCTCTTAATGGCTGAAACTATGCCTGTGTGCCATCAAATTATTTTCTAGGTCTAAGAATCAGAAGGTTCTTCATTATATGAAAAGCACTGTACATACATAGCCACATTTTTATAACAGAAAAATGTTAAAAATGAAGTCATCCATAAAGCAAAGGATAACCATCCTACAGTCCACAATCCCAGAGAACCCAGACAACAAAGAAGACTCTAAGAGAGACATACATGGATCTGCCTAGGAAAGAGGAAAAGCAAGATCTCTTGAGTAAATTGGGAGCATGGGAGGCAAAGTGGGAGGGTAGAAGGGGAGAGGAGGAAAAATGTATAGCTCAATAAAAACCATTTTTAAAAAACCTGGGGGAAAAAATGCAGTCATAAACTCACTGAGCTCCATCTTCATTTACTAGGGTAGGAAATGTCATTTTTTAAAAGTACCCAATTTACTAAATATTTAAGCATATACTTAAATAACAAAATAAGAAAGATTTTTTTTGTTTGTTTGTTTTTTGTTTTTCAAGACAGGGTTTCTCTGTGGTTTTGGAGCCTGTCCTGGAACTAGCTCTTGTAGACCAGGCTGGTCTCGAACTCACAGAGATCCGCCTACCTCTGCCTCCCAAGTGCTGGGATTAAAGGCGTGTGCCACCACCGCCCGGCAAGAAAGACTTATAGTTAAAATACTACAGTGAGTTTTGAGGTTTCTAATAAGCTATCAAGGGGGGAGGGGCATAGGGCTCTGGTTTAGTGTAGAGCTTCCTTACTTAGTAGGCTCAAAGCTGTGTTTAATATTTCACTCAAATAAAGAAATTGTGTTACTCGGTTCTTTATTTGAAGCAAAAAATAGCTCATGATATGAACTTAGATTTCAAAGGCACACAGGGGCTGTTAGGAAATTAAATCTACATGTTTTCTGTATTCGTAGCATGATAAACATTTTATCTATTATAAAATTTTCCTTAATATATTATATCTCAATTTAAAAGTTTACAAGGTAACACCGCATAGAGAGCAGAGTGGGATAGTTTTGAATAGAAACCTAATGGGGAAACAAGGTTTCAATTTTCTGCTTCTGTTGCCTTGATGAAACTAAGGTTAGCCACTGAAATCACATATACTGAACACAAACAGATTAGAACAGGTAGCAGCTGAAGTCTTCAGAAGTGAGAGTGCATGGCTAATCATCCTAGGGCAGGCAGACTATGATGAGCGGATGTTCAAATACTCATGTGAAAATGGTCCTGCCCACCTGACTCATGTTTGTCTCCTACCACCTACTGGAGTTTACTTGCTGGCTCCTACATGAAACAAAAAGAAAGCTCCACAAAGCTTGTCTTAACAGTTTGTGACTCACGGTCTTTCATATGAGCCAATCTGGAAGTTTCCTTTTTTTTAAGGAGCTATTTGGTAGCAGTGTATGGAAATACCAGCTGTCCTTATTTTGCCAACAGGTTGCATTCAAATTCAGTTTTCTGCAACTTAGAGAAGCTGTATTTACAGTGACAGTCTAGACAACGAAATTTAACAATAACTGCGGGCTTTAGCCTTTCCTTTAGATTATTTAGTAGATAGATAGGATACACAGCAATAACCTCATGTGGGAGATCTAGTAAAACAAGACATTTTTATCTCTCAGCTTCTGATGGTTCTAGTGGGACATGATGAGACTGTGAAGGTGGAACCAATAGCTAAGGCAGGAAGAAGTGGGAAAAGAGTAAAAACTTGTCACTGCAGATTTGATGAGATGCCAAATAACAGGATAAATCCCATTCAAGCGCTACATGTAAATTTATGCATACATAAGGGAGTAGTTTTACTGACTTGGTGATTTAAAAAGTTGATTGTGAGGGGAAAAAAATAAACTTTCGCAATTGAGTCATTATTTCTATATGCTATGATTTAAAATTACACTACAAAATAGTGTTTAGAGAAATTATTCTACTAAATGTCTTCCTTTTGCAGAATTTTCTCAGTGAGCAGGGCTTATTCCAAACACATATGCCTAAACATTACTTAGGCTCTTTTCCAGATATTTTGTACTATAGCTTACCAGCTAAATCTTGAATTACTTAGGATCAACAAGGCCTAAGGCAACAACACTAAGATGCTTGTCAAACAAGATTCTACATTAAGCACACCAAGCAGCCTCCTCACCAGTCTCTAGTTTATTTCAGGAGTTCTTTTAAGGGCAAATGACACCATGGCCCAAGAATACAGTAAGCTTTTTCTAACCTTAGACATAGAGGACACAACTCTTTCATAAATACCAAATAAAGATGGACCAAACTGCTAAAACCATACAATATCAAAAAGCCTCTGGTGGAAGCCCATAACATGAGCCAACGTAAGAGCCCTATCCAAACTCATACAATGCATATACCATGTACTCTTTTCTGCTTCCCCTGAGAGCAACCAGACTAGACTGACAGATTAGTGTCACCTACCATTCCTCTTCACACTCAGTCCTCCAAAGAGCTCTGTACTCCATCCTGCCCCAGAATACCTGCTAGGTGCACCACCTAGAACTGATTTATCACTTCTCCTTGGTCTGTATTATCTAAGTAGGTTAACTAATCCCAAATATACTTCATCACTCAATATAGAATCTAAAAGTCAAGCTAGATGTTCTATCTTCATAGCCACTAAGCAAATTCTATGGGTTATGTCAATAATCCCTTAAGCCAGTCAATCCCTTCCAATGCAACTCAACACTTTCCTAAGGTAAAATACAAACTTTCATGTCATTCACTAAAAAGTTGTCAATAATTTCCTCAAGAAGAGAATTTGCCTACCACTACCTGCCTCTCTGAGCCATCTCCTGATATTCCTACACGCTCCCCCCACCTCACACCAAGCTTCCACATTTTAGGATGTACAGACTACAAATTCCTCATTCTGAGTTTACTGAGCTTTGGGTACTTTTCTGCTCCTTAATCACCTGACTCATTTCTATCCTAGGAAAATGTCCTGTTTCTCTCACTCCATCTCAGGCTAAGGTATCTTCCTCTGTGCCTCTAGAATTGCCCATAAAGATACACTTTATTTATGTGCCCTTATGTGTGCTGTTTCTTAATGAATGATGAGAAGCGAAGTGCCCTGCTGTACTTAGTCCAGTTCCTAGCACCTAAGAGAGGGATGCACTGTAAAAGCATAGCAGGACTGTCTCATTAAAAGAATGAATAGTAACTGTTGGGTCTTTTAGAGCACTTGAAAGTCCTCGAGAGTTTTGACAGAGAAGACTGAGGGTTAGGTTTGCTAACTTGGCATGCTCTGCTTCGGGTCAGCTTCTTATCCTGTATTTTGTGTGCCTAGAGTTCTTCTCTCCAATAAATGCTTTAGGCCTTGTTTTAAAGTATCTTAATTTAAACTGAAAATGTATAAAGTCAGGACTAGTATCAAATAAAAAGGGACTTTTATTGTTTATCCTGTCAAAACTTGCTTAAATATAGTTTACATTATTTCCTACGTTTGCACATGTATTTTATTACCTCATTTAACTCAACACTTACAAAATGTAAAGAAACTGAGGCCTAGGAAGTCTAAATAAAATTGATGGACACATCATTCTATGAGTATATGAGCAAGTAAGACTTCAAAACCATGTCTATCTTCATAGCCACTAAGTCATATATAACTGTACAGCTACAAATTCTGTGCTCTTCCAATTTATAAAATTATAATGAAATACATAGAAATCACTAATTGAAAGAAAAAGACCTATGAGATGTACTTACCTTTGAAAAACTCAAAACCAGTAAGATTATCTATGCATTGAATTACACATTCAGCAAACTACTATATATGCACATTCAAAGACATTAAATATTAACATGAATCTTCAATGAAGTTAACAAACTTAAGCAGATGCTTTAACAAAGCCATGAGTAATTTCCTTTTACTCTATGTTCAAACTGCTTAACAAAGTCTATCACATACACACACACTACCTTCTTTTGAGCAGCTTCCTTCTTTTTCTTGTCGTCTTTTTTCTTTTTCTTTTCTTCCATCAACTGTTCTTCTTCTTGCACTAAATCCCTGAACCACACAGTTGCAATTAACTTTCCCAAAATGGATTTGGAAATAAAAATAATGTTGCAAACAGGTTCATTTTCACTTATAAGAAATAGAGCAAATTTGTCTTTATTCAACACAATTTGCGACCTAGCCACACAGCTACCATGTAGTACAATTTACTTTTAATTGACATAGCCTTCCTTCACAAGTATGAAGGCTTTCATCTTAATGTCATATCAAGGAAGGCAACAAAAAAATTGACAAGTTTTACACTGGGAAATTCAAGTTCCTTCCAATTCTAGGATATAAACACTGTTAAGTTGTAGCTAGCTTACTAAGGGTCCCAATTATCAAGCAGTACCTAATGGTGACGGGCTGGGATGGGACTAGGATGGGCTTTCTCTGCATCCTAGTCTGTGTGTGCATGTGTTTGTGGGTATGTGTGTGCATGAGTGAACATACTTTGTGAATATGAATCAAAGAACCCAGAGCCCTGCATATGTTAGGCAAGAGTTCCATCACTGAGCTACACGCCCAGTCATAAACATTTTTCAAATACAAGTTATTCATAAATAGATAACATGTATTTTAGCATTATAATAACTCAAACTATTCTTTCTTTGGAAACAATAATATATTCATTTAAGTTTGTTTAAATTTTTGGAAACTCAAAATTTCAAAGTTGCCAACAGAAAGATCCTCTTGTTCAGGGTATCAGGACTAGAGAAACTGCTTCCTCTTTCTCCCTCTACCTCACTGAAATTCAGAGAGAAATTAATAATGAACTACAACAAAGGGAATCATGTCCAATGATAAACATACAAGTTTTAGGTAGATATACCTGCCACCCCTTTAGTAGAGCGCTAGAAAACATTTAAGACGGGAACAACGGGAGCAGAAAGACATCGGTGGAGGGATTACATAAGGAATAGAAAAGGCAGACACTGGCGGGGGGAGGGGGGACACAACATAAGGAACAGAAAAGCCAGAGCCACTCCAGCCACAACCACATCAACAACTCTAATCCCTGAGTCCTTCCTGTCTGCATGGTTACAGGAAGTATCTGCTTTAAAAACCTACCTAAAACTGAAAAGAATGCTCTCTAAGGAAACTAAAACTTCCAAAGGAGGCTCACAGGTCTCTTCCCAGAGTGGAGGCTACTGGTTCTCCATCCATCACGCAAGTGGGGCCTGTCCATTCACACGGTGCTTTGGATTAGTCCTATCATTCAAGGACAGTCTACTCAGAAAAGAAAGCTATGAAAACACAGAGGAACCTCTCTAGCTACCTTCATTAGTCAGCCTAGAGTCTAAGTTTCATAATACGAATAAGAACTGTTCTGCATATTGAAGAAAACCATCATCTACAAAAACAGTATCTAACTGCCCTAAATAAGTTTTCTGGAGGACACACTATAAACAACAGGCAGTCATGAAGAGGTTCCGTGGAAACATAACCATTCGTTAAGGCTGAATGGCAGTGGGGATGTAACAAAATAAAACCAGAAAGATAGGCAAATATGTAGGAAACTGGAAGAGCTTAAATCTAGCCTTTCTGATGGAAGTGAAGGAGGGATGTAAATAGACTGAGAAAACAGAAAAGACTGGCATCATGCACAACTGAAATAACAGATTCACGCCAGATGCATAATTAGACTCCTTTATAGTCTATGTAAGGACCATCCCAACAAAGTCAAAGGTCAAGGTGACCACAGTATACAAGAGCGGCAGATTGAATGGCATACACAAAGATGATAAGGGTATGTCTACAGGGACATAGGGAGAACTCAAAAACAAAAGCCTCATTGTCACCATGTCAGAACTGGGATACAGTCACATATGGTGGCACATGCCTGTAAATACCAGTGTGTATATGCAAGAGGATCAAGTTTGAGGCTAGTGTATGCTACATAGTGAGGTAGGTCCTGTATCAGAAAAAACAAAAACATGTTTGCATCACAGTATTTCCCAAGGCTAAGATAAGGAGTGCTTATTAACTACCATGATCTCCAGTGGCATCCAAAGAATGTGTACCCCACTTGTGTCAAGATATCACCCTTATTAGCATTTGTTCTTCATGGCCTTCTGGCAACTACAAGGTCATCCTTTTCTGATTCTTCTCCTTTCTTAAACTTTATTTAGTACTTGTTTTGCAAAGTTACCAAGTGTCTTCTTAGTATTTATGGCACATGCTGCAGATCTCAAAATGTAATAGGGGTTAATAATTGACATTCAAAGGATAGGGGAAAAGTTATTCAATACTGTCCTTACCACTCATGCTTTCCCCAAAGAGAAACATACAGACTGTCTCTCTCTGTCTGTCTGTCTCTCTCTCGGTTTTCGGTATTCACATGTTCCACAGTTCCAATATTTTAGTCATACTCACTTCAAGGCTAGTAGGAGGATATTTCAAAGCTATCATTCTATGAATCTACATGCCACTAAACAGAAACTGGGCTCCCCCTCCAGGGCTCTCCTTCTATGGGAACTTAGTATTTTTACTTATTGCCTGCACCACATATAAAGCCTGAACACCCAGAGGGAATCTTCTAGGAATCAGAAATGCCCTGACTGGAGTGGAGTTATATAGTTGTATACATTCGCTACATCTACTACCTATAACCAAAATGTAAATGTCATTGTATATAAACTGCATCTCCCATGTGATTTTTTTTTAATTTTTATTTTTATTTTATGTGTATGCTGCCAAGCAGCACTAGGGACCTTAAACTTTCAGAGGCCAGCAAAATGAATCAGAGGGTGTCACCAAGCTTGACCATGTGAGTTCTATCCTCAGGACCCACCCAGTAGGAGAGAAGTGGTTCCTGCAGGTGGTCCTCTGACCTGCCCCTTTCCACTACCCCCCACCAGACAATAAATAAATGGTTTTAAAAATTTTAAGAAATTTCATTTTTTCTCCTGTGAATGTATATGAGACAATGATAAGGGACAAACTAGACCATAACAAGTAAATACTGTAAAATCTGGCCCTGTGCAGTTGGATAGTTTTAAAAACCTAAGAGAAACGAGCTAGTGAGATAGGACCTCAGATAAAGGTGCCTACCACCAAACCTGACTGATAACCTGAGTTTGAGTCCCAGGAATCACATGTGAAAGAGGAGAGAAATGGCTCCTTCTTAGTTGTCCTCTGACTTGCATTACATTATGACATACACACGTGCTCACAGTAAGTAAACACAGTAACAAAATAAAAATCAAAAAAGAAAAACACAAAAGCATAAAACTTTTTGGAAGTATGGCAGCAGTATGGCAAGTTATAATATAACAGACAGACAGACAGACAGCTATCATTCTACCATCATCCTTGAGGATGTCTTAGAGCAGTGAAGCACTAGAGCATAAGGCATATGCCTATGAAAGTTCACTGCAAGTCTCTCTGAAAGCAAACACTGCAAGTCCCATCAATGAGGAAGCCGCTGCTGCATGAAAAGCATAATGAAAAGGAGCCTATCTGCTTACTCACTGGAAGGAATGTCCCTAATGTAGGAAAGGGAAAACACAAGTTGCAGATTCACAAACAATACTATTCTCTATTTTTTAAGTAGCATGTCAGTGTTACATTACACATTCAAGATGATTCTCAGGTGATTCATTAATCCCAAGCCACTGGAAAGGGAATAATACATAGGTGAATACTATAAAATAATAGCAGCAGACTAATCCAGAGGAAAACATTAAGCTATAGTATAGGCATGCCAGACAGCTAAATGTTGATGGAACTAGGCTTGCATGATGTGCTGAATTGAGTTACTAAAATCAGCACAGTAGGTGTTAACTACAAACTGATCCTTGGCCTATATCAGAAAATTGGATTTCAACAGCTTTCATCCCGTGACTGATGAGAGCAGTACCCGGCGCTGAACTGCACGAGTACTACAATCCACCTCCACACCTTACTGTTTCCTCCAAGTATGACATGAAACCACTCTCCAAGAGAAGCCTCGAGCAATAAATTTTTTTATCTACTTTTATTTATTTTTATGTGTACAAATGCTTTTGTTTGCATGTGTGTCTGTGCACATGTGCCTGGTACCCAAGGAAGTCAGAAGACAGCTTCACACCCTCTGGAACTTGAGTTATAGGTGGTTGTGAGCCACTAAGTAGATGGTGGGAATCTAACCTAAGTCCTCCACAAGAACAAGTGCTTTTAACTGCTGAGTCATCACTCCAGCCCAAGGACAATAAATTTCTAACAAGCCTTGCCTCTGGCAAATTATCTTAAAAATGTTTCCCTGTGACGGGAGGAAAATGAAGCATATCTTCTTTAACTGCACGGAGTGGAACTGTGGAAGCTGACACCTAGTTTCCTCAGAGATTTGACCTATGTACCTCTTTCCTTTGTTGATTTTTTTTTCAATTTCCTTTCATTTTGAGGGACCTGGAGTTAAGACATCTCTGATAGGCAGAAAGACAAGGAGAGGGACCATCCATGACTAGCTAATGAAGGTGGTGAACTTCCAAGAAGGCTGGCTTCTTCCTCACCCTCCCTTAAAAACAAAGGCCTTGTGGGCACTTTCTCCCTCCACTGGTTCCCTACTGAGGGTCAATCAGCCATTCTGGCTTCCTTCAAACTGACCAAGCCTAAATTAGGGGAAGAAATCCTTCAAAAACTTTTTAAATCCCCACCACTCAAGGAGAGGCTAGGCTTCAGCTTCCAAGGTCCCTACTTTGCTTTGCAGTCATTTTTGTGTGCTTGCTGTGTGTGTTTTCTCTCCCTAATAAAAGCCTTTATTGGTTGAGTCTGTCTACTGTGTTTAAGAATTTCCCCACTTCTACTTGTCATTCTCGAAACTTTCCCCCCTGCCTTTTAATTAACTGGCAGGGAAAGTGAACCCGATCAGGATCCCTGAGCAGTAATGGCTGCACAAACATTCCACACAACTACATGCTGAATCCTGTAGGTCTTCCTCACCAACTATAAAACCTGAGAGGGAGAATTTCTATGACAAAAAAAAAAAAAAAAAAAAAAAAAAGTAGCTTTTCCAGTCAAGAGAGCACAGAATGACATGAATCCCGGGGAGCATAAAGATTGGTTAGCCTGACAGGTTAACAGGATTGACACACAATGGAATCGTAGACAAGAAGTAAGTGTTGGGTAAAAATAGGTAGCAGAATGTACGGTGAGAAGCAATCCAAGTGAATGTGTAGTGCCCAAACCTCAATGCAAAGGAAAAGCAAAGCCAGCACAGTGGGGCAGCTGACAGCATGAAGGAAAAATACTGATGGTAACTAGACTTTAAAGTTTGTCAGAAAAACAACAATGAAGCACGGATGGGTGGTTAGAGTTGCTGTAGGAACAGAAACAAAAGGTAACGTTTCTGATGGCCCAGTCAGGGCCACCCTCACACACACATCAAGTGCATGCTCACTCTTGTTATAAACCCCTATCTGCCCTCTTTTCTCCTGATGCCCCCCATCCATTCCTCATGGCTTTACTGCTTTCCTCTTCACATTCTCCTCAGTCTTGATTTCTGTGTTGATCAATAAACTAGTCAGTGCTAGACAGTAAAGTCACTGGTAACCTAATTAACATCAGCAGATAGTAGGACAGAAACCCAATCACAGCATAAACTGGTAAGGGAATGAGTCAGCTGAGTCAGTTTCTCCAATAACTCCTGTGGTAAAAAGATATGAAAGGAAAAGGGGCTATACTACTTGGAGATGGAAGGTAACCAGCACGAAGGAAGGACAGGGGATGGAGAAGACACTGAGGGAGAAAGAGGAAGAGCAGCAGAGTAGACTGACATATATGTATGAAAACACCATATCAAAATGAATTTTCATGCAAACTACAAAATATTAACTTAAAAACAAGTCAAACCCAGCAATACATGTCTGTAATCCCAGCAGTTGGAAGGTATAAACAGGAAGATTCAAGGTCTGCCTCAGCTACACTGAGATTTCAAGACACCAGCTTGAAGTACAAGATACTCTCTTTCAAACTATGTAAGGTAAGAAAAGGAAGAGACAATAGGCAAACCAAAAGCAATGAGGATCCAGGTGACACATAATCCGGGTCTCACTAGACCTCCCATTACTCCCAGAACTTGAGCAATAAAATAACATTAATAAAGGATTATAAGCTTCTGAAAAGAATCTGTGATTCCACATTGATGTGGATGGATCATCAAGTAAATAAGGAATGAAGATTGATCTTCACTGTAAAAATACACTGATGAAAAAGAATACGTACATGTTGTCAAAGTATGACGAAACCTGATGTACAGCTAACATCCGTGGCAATGAGACGAAGTGACTTCATGAATTTCCCCACACAAAGAAAAGCACCTCGGTCCCCTATGCTGCTTCTGTCCAAAACACAGCTCTGGACCTAATGAGGAGCTCCAGGCAAACAGAAACAGAGAGTCAACCTACAAAACAGCTTCACTCTTTAAACACCAAAAATCTGCACAACAAAGAACTGCAACCCAGTGCCAGAATACAGGCAGGTAAACCAAATATAACCTGTGGCCTTACATTGACTCTCCAACCAGAAAAAAAATAAAATAAATATTTTTTCTTTTTGCCTTGATATGACAAACATTACTGAAACAATACATAAAATGTTAATAAGGTCTTCTCATTAGCAATTACGAATGTCAGTGTTGTTTCCCCAACTATGAGAACTGCGCTCTAATTACTAAGAAAATACCTTTGATTTTAGAAAATGCAAGCTTTTAGGGGTAGAAAGAAGAGCATCTTGTTACAAGCAAGTTTCTCTCAAGCAGTAAAAATACTATTCATATAAAAAGGGGGACTAATAATGAAAGTTTAGGTTGAGAAAAGTTAGTCAAATAGATATCCCACCACCAGGAAAGCAGCACTCTGTAGTCTACAGTGTTGGAACTATTTATTTTGGACCTACAACCAGAAATACAGCACTAGTTCCATTCCCATCGACTGTTAAAAACACTCTTCCATAGCTTGTCAGGTACAGGCTAAGGTAAAGCTGCCTACCTAAATCCCTAAGTCCCACTTCCCTTTTGAAGCTTAGCTCAATTACTACTTCCTTCACATTTCTTTCCAACCAATACAAATCTCACCCCTGACCTTCAATTAAACAATATACATGGTCTAATTATTTTAGATGTTAATCTCACTGCTCCAGAAAGGACTAATTACTGGTCCAGGGACAAAACCAGTTCTACTTGAACTGTACTCCCTGGCAGAGAGAGGCTCTTAATTAGACAACAATTCCTGCTTCCTTCCCTTTACTAACATTCCCTAACTGTGCTCCTTTCATTTATTCCCACCACATACTACTTCTTCAAAGACCAGATCAAAGCAGCCCTTTCTAAGCACAGCTTGCAGTGCAAAGTTCTGGGGCCCATGTCAAGAGAGGAGAACTTAACCCTCAACTCCAGCAGCAGCTTGTGTGGCCTTACAAAGGTGTTTAACATCTCACAAACCTCTATCCTCTAATTAATGATGTCCAACTGTACCTCCCTGAAAAGGCTGTTGTGAAGATTAAATTAGGCAATACAGATAAAGTGCTAACTGAAGGCACATAGTAAGTGTACACTAATCACTAGGCTACAGAAAACTCAGGACACTGTGAGTGACAAGCTGGGACAGAAAGAAGTCGGAGCAAGAATATAGACAAAATAGAAATGAATACATAAAAACAACTCAATGCAGCATATGAAACACCCCAACAGCTAACCCCCCAGATTCCAAGTCAAAATCAATTACAATGTTAACAGAATGAAGACAGCTCTACATGATGCCATCAGTATACAAGAGCAGCAGTCACAAAAATAAAAAATGCTTTCACTAAGAAAATAAATCCAACTGGATTTAGAAAACGTCATTAAACTGACAGAGGGCAGTTACAGAAAAACCCATAGTTTAGGATACTTGTCTTTCAACACTATACGAAACAGACAAAAACAACAGGGAGCCGGGCGGTGGTGGCGCATGCCTTTAATCCCAGCACTCGGGAGGCAGAAGTAGGCGGATCTCTGTGAGTTCAAGACCAGCCTGGTCTACAAGAGCTAGTTCCAGGACAGGCTCCAAAACCACAGAGAAACCCTGTCTCAAAACCAAAAAAAAAAAAAAAAAAAAAAAAAAAAAAAAAAAACAAACAAACAAACAAAAACAATAGGGGCTGGAGATATAACACACTGGTTAAGAACACTGTCTGTTCTTTCAGAGAACTCCAGTTTGGTGGCAGCTCACAACCATTTGTAACTCCAGTGCCAGGGGATTCAACACCCTCTTCTGACCTTCACAGGCACAGACACACTTGCAGGCAAAACACCCATACGCATGCATAAAATAACAAGAAAAAAGGAAGGCAGGCGGGTAGGCAGGCTGGCCGGCTGAAGTGAAAGGGAAGGACAGTTCACTCAGGCAAACACACAGCAAGATCAGAAAGGAATATGGTACACCTATCTCTATTCACAGATAGCATAGACTGTAGAATAGCTGTGATGTAGTACAAGCTCAGCATACTTAATTAAGCTCCTAGTGTCAATCCTTGGTAACAATTAAAAATATATAACACTTAGGAATAAATTTTACAAAAGAAGTACAAACTATATTTAAAACACAGTATATCTTTGAAAAAGTAAAGGCCAAAATAACTGGAAAGATTCTATATTTATGAACAACTAGAAAACTTAGTGTCATTAAAATGGTGATATTATCTAAGCTGATCTACAAACTGATCTTATAAAAAATTCTACTTTTTCATTAAAACTGACAAGCTGATCCTAAAATTCACACAAGGGGAACCAATGCACTCCTGAGAAGGAGAGAATGGAGGACTCGTTTCAAGCCTGCTAACTACAACGCCACAGTAACGAAGAGACTGGAAACTGGCCTACAGATAGCTGACTGACCAAATGTTACAGCTACCGAATCCTGAGACAACGCCCTTCAGAATGAGCAACTGACCTTCAAGAATAACAGAGAAACCATCTTTTCAACAAATGGTGCCAAACAACTGGAAAATTGTAAGAATGAAATTGGAGCCTTCATATCATGCACAAAAACAACTCAAAATGCGATGACAGACCTAAGTGTAAAAACCATAAAACTGGGGCTGGAGAGATGGCTCAGTGGTTTAAGAGCATTGCCTGCTCTTCCATAGGTCCTGAGTTCAACTCCTGGCAACCACATGGTGGCTCACAACCATCTGCAATGAGGTCTGGTGCCCTCTTCTGGCCTGCAGACATACACATAGACAGAATATTGTATATATAATAAATAAATACATACATACATACCATAAAACTGTTGGGAAACAAAAAAAAATTTTGCAACCTTAGAATGAACATCAATAGCACAAGCAACAGAACTATTATAGGTAAGTAGACCTAAATATTTGTGCTTCAAGGAACCAACAAGAAAGTGAAAAATTACATAGGAGAAAATACTTGTAAATCATAAGTATAAATACATAATATATAGATATAATAATACATTAAGAACTCTCAAAACTCTACAATACAAAATACACCCCAAAACTTATGTGGTATGCACGCTTATACACCCAGTTTTTGGAGGAGAAGCAAGTAGGTCAAGGAGTTCAAAGTCATCCTCAGCTACATAACAGGTTTGAGGCTAGCCTGCGCTACTTGAAACCCTGCTTCAAAAAACTGAAAACCGATCCATTTAAAAATTTAAAAACAAGCCAGGCATGATGGTGGACATTTTTAACCCCAGAACTTAGAAAGCAAAACAGGTTCCAGGCCAGAGTAGCAGTGAGACCATGGGGGGAAGGGAGGACAAAGCTGGAATTTAAAGACAGACTATAAATAGACATTTCTCCAAGTCAAACATCCAATAAAGGCCACGAAAAAATGCTCAACTTCATCAATCATTAGGGAAATGCAAATCAGAACCACAACGAGTTGTCTTCATACACAAAGATGCCTGCCTACCAATTAATAAGGACAAGTGTCAGCAAGGATGCGTACAAGGGCAGCTGCTGGTGAAGCAGAGAATACCTTGACTGCATTGTACACAGCCTGGCAGTTCCTCAAAAGGTTACAGCTACCAGACGACCCAATAATTAATTCCATTCCTAGGTAGATATTCAATAGAAGTAAACCATGCATACAAATATACCAGCACACAAATGTTAATGGCAGCATTAGTCAACTCTTAAGTGAAAACAACTGAAACACCTACTAAGTGATGCAGAGATAAATACAGTGTGGCACAGTGCTGAGGTCGCACCTTAGCAGCACACCACATGCTTGGCATTTGAGGCCCTGAATTCAATTCCTATCAATTCAGACCAAAAATATCACACACACACACACACACACACACACACATATATACAGGCGGATCTCTGTGAGTTCGAGACCAGCCTGGTCTACAAGAGCTAGTTCCAGGACAGGCTCCAAAGCCACAGAGAAACCCTGTCTCGAAAAACCAAAAACAAACAAACAAAAAAAAAAGCTGAGAGTCTGAGTTCAGGGCCACTGGGGACTACATGTGCAAGGAGGAGCAGAAGGAACAGAGAATGACACCTTTAGAAAGGAATTTGAGAATAGATCAAAAGCAGGACAGCACTAAAAAAATCTTAGTACTGAGCATAGTTGACTCTGATTCCACAGCCACTGAGGAATCAGAAGTTTCCAGTAGTTGGCTTACAACTGAAATACTACCCTGCAGTAATGCAGAGAAAGCTTATTTATGTCCCCTTCCATTTTTATACTTTGTGACAAGGTCTCAGGTAGCCCAGATGGTCTTAAACTTGCTGACCTTGAATTTGGGTGTCCCCTGCCTCTACCTCAGAAGAGCTGAGATTACAGGTGTACCCCACTAGGAATGGAATCCAGAAGAGCCTTAGCTACATAAGCAAGAAGCCTGTTACATGCTCACTAAGCTTCCTGTACGTGCCTCATACCTGCTTGAGGATTCACAAGAATGCATTTCTCTTGTCCTTCTATGGCAATTAACAACAGGTAAGCGATACTAGAATGCTCTTCAGGTCAGAGGATATTTGGGTACCAGGCAGCACCATTTCCTCCTGCTAGCTCACATACGCATTTTTCAGGGGACAGAAACACAGAAGAAAGAAGGGACAAAAAGAAAGAAAGAAAGAAAGAAAGAAAGAAAGAAAGAAAGAAAGAAAGAAAGAAAGAAAGAAAGAAAGAAAGAAAGGACTAAAGTCAACAAAAACACAGACATCATCCCTACAAAAACATCCAATATCTCTGTAGCAAACTGCCCAATAAACACTATCAGATTGCAATGCACTAAGGACAGCAAAACAAGTGAACTAGCTCAGTCTTGTTTGTTGTTATACAAAATTCAATCAATTGCTGTTTGTACAAAATATCTTTTAAGGTTCAAAGTATAAAATTCTTCAACTAGGTTTCAATCTGTTTTGAACATTCCACTTAAAATGGGAAGCTGAGTCATTGTCACATAACACTACTTACTGCCGAAAATTCAAATGTTTCTCCCTGGTTACAAGAAAGGAAATGCTAGGATTTCTGCTGCCTAGCCAACTCAACAGAGTATGCAAATGATATTTAAAGTAAGACATCTTAAATAGAACTTTTAACTCTATTTATGTTCATGGAACTCCTCTTCGAGCTCTTCTAACTCTAATGCACACCAAGTCTTCGGTTCTGAGTGTGTTTGTTTTGTTGTTCTGTTCAAATACATAACCAATTTTCCAAAGTACTTCTCTTCACCTGCCATACCTTGTACACTCACAGCATGAGCACCTTACCTTGTCTGCGGCCACAATGCCAAGATAATCTAAATACCTGGCATAATGGTACAGATCGTACTGAACTGAGAAGTATATGGCAAGATCCCAAATTTTAGGTCAAGCTGGGCTTTCTAGTGAGAATTTGTCTCAAAAACAAAATAAATAAAATATAGAATACAAATTACAAACCTAACCAATGTTTCATTTTCTTATCAAACATCATTAATCAAAGTTGAAAACAACCTTTATGTCCACTAACAAGGAAGCTATCTTCAAAAACACTTTTAAACACCAGGTGGTTTAATCCCAGCATTTGGGAGGCAGAGACAGGCAGATCTCTATGAGTTCAAGGCCAGCCTGTTCTACAGAGCAAGTTCTAGGACAGGCTCCAAAGCTACAGAGAAACCTGTCTTAAAAAAACAAAAAGAAAGAAAAAGATACCCTCTTTTAAAAAAAAGTAGCAATCACAACCATTAGTCAATTTAAAGTAGATTTATAGTTTCTGTAATTTTAAAACTTGGGTTTCATTTTAAACTAAACCGAAATTATAGCATTTCCTATGATGAAAGAAACATTAACTAGGCCAGCATAAAGGTGCAAGTGTTGAATAATGCTACAGAAAATTCCTTTCAAATGGTCAAGAACACCTGCAGAGATGTGCTGAGAACACATACATCACCAATGGTGAGACACACTTCAACCAAGAAGATTTAACCTCAATTTGATCATTCAGAAGTGATAGGACAACCCCAAATTGAATTATATAAAACAACTAATCAAAAAATTGTACTCTCACAAAAGGGGTAGCAAGGAAGCTTCAGAGACAAGACTGCTAATGAAACCATGGACCAAGAAATGGTGAAAAGAAAACCCACCATGACAACTGAAAATAAGTAAATATAAACCTATGAAATTTATGCCCTGGCAATGCTGAAGCATGCATGGGCAGCTCATATACGGCGGTTTTGTTGAACTTGTCCATGGTTACATGGTCTAAGTTGATGAGGACGACTGACCAGGTCTCTTCCTTAAGATAACACCAGATCTCATACAGGCGGTTGTGAGCCACCGTATGGTTGCTGGGAATTAAACTCAGGACCTTTGGAAGAGCAGACAGTGCTCTGAACCACTGAGCCATCTCTCCAGACCCTAGTGTAAAGTTAAATGTTACATGTTTGGTCATTTGACTGTTATGTACTATAATGCTGTATTTTGGGGATAGAGTGTAATGATAAAGAATCATGAAAAGCACGAATATTTGTTACCCTAGTTTTGGTACTTTGCTTAAGGTTACAAATGACTTTTTGTTAAGATTAATTGTATTTTTAATTATGTGTGCATGTGCATATGTGAGTGCCAAGTACCCATGGAGTCCAGAAGAGGCTAGCAGATCCCCCAGAGCTGGAGTTACAAGTGGTTGTGAGCCAGCCAACTCAGGCACTAAGAACTGAACTGAGTGCAACTTGGGTCCTCTGCAAGAGCAACAAGAGCTCTTAATTGCCTAGCCATCTCTCCAGCCCTCAAATAATTGTTTTAAAATGAAAATTTGGTGAAAGCCATCTCAATCTGGAGTAAGAGTATCCAAACTGAAAAGAATACATATAACACATGCCATTTTAGTATTTCCAATCATGGGCAATACTTCTGAGTTTGTCATAAAATCAAACTGTAAAAGACTTTATGCCTTTCAAATTATACTTTCAGACATATTTAATATGCCAAAATTCAAAAGAGATTATATTCTTTTTACAATGTTCATGTTCAAATTTTCCAGAGCAATGTCAGTTTTAAGCTAAGCCCCCAGTCTGTATTCATTTATCCTAGCAACTAATTCACCACATCATCTCCAAATTAAGCTAGAAAGAAGCCTAGTCTACAAACCACATCAGAGCAAACAACAGCAAAGCCTAGCAAATCAGGATGATTTTTCACCTAAACAATTGGAGACCAGAAACAGCAAATACCCTTACCTAGAGAGAGGTACAGCCTGGCTCACTTCTGTTGTCTTGGGTCTCTGTGACAGCATCTGTTTCAGATATTCATGGTTCAGTCAAAAGTGTCCTAGGTTAGATGCTATACGGGCAACCTTTTATATTTGCTGTGCAATGGCATTTAACAGTTGGTTTGGGGAGCAGGGATCACTATCACAAATTTTGCTAACTTCTACTTACACAATACGCCTAAATTATAGAAAGCACTAGAATAGGCATGAGACATAGTGAGATAATTGTTTTGGTTTTTTTTCTGTCCAAAGAGAAGAAATATACATTATGTTTTATCTACTGTGCAATGAAAAGACCAGAATTGAGTGAGAAGACCTGTTGGAGTTCCAGCTCTGTAAATCTAGATAGTCCCTCAATCAGCATTCTCACTTAAGAAGTAACAGACACCAACTGATGCCTTAAGATCCAGCTCTGACTATTCACTAACTCTGTAACTTTAGCCTCCAAATATACTTTCAAAAAGTGTAACAACTGGGATCTAGAGGAATGACTCAGCAGTTAAAAGCACTGGCTGCTTTTCTCAAAGATCCAGGCTTGATTCACACGGCAGCTCACAACCATCCGTAACACCACTTCCAGGGTATCCAATTCCCTTTCCCTCTTCTGGACAACCATACATGTTAAAAAAAAAAAAAAAAAAAAAGTTTAACTGTTTTACATCAACTGAGTTGTAGTAGTTAATGGAGGGTTTCTGTCTCCCCTCTAAACTGTGACTGTAACTTATCACTGTTTCTCCTCACATAAATTTCTATTTCAATAAATTTCATTGGAGACTGGGTCAATCTCTCATTTACCCTAAATGCAGAACACCCCTCACTACTAATCTGCTTTGAAATCCCAGGTTCCACTTCCTCAGTAACTCACCTTCTCACCTCTCCCTAGCAGCACGCACACACCTGGTCACAACTGCTAGGCTAGAAGAGTTTCCTATCACACTGGCATCCTACCATAAGGCAGGCAGAGGCCCCTTAGACCATCTAAATGTGTAAGTTCTCAGCCTGACATTCAAAGCCCTCCACATAACATACCTTAAGAGAGTCTGGTTAATTACTTGCTATTTCTGCTAGACCAAATTCCTGTATGCTTACTGGATTTGGAGTCTTCATTTCTTCTGTTCTAACATCCTCTCTGAACTTGGATTTGGTTCCAAAACTCCAATCCAATGGTAGTCACCCTCATCTAGACATCACAGCTCCCTCTTTTGAATGAAGTACATGGTAATGCAAAGTGAGACAATTCTAAAGGTCAAAAAGTGAATTTTAAATGCTAGCTAACCTAATGAGTAAAATGTCTGTTTTACCATTTTGCTTAACTGCCACTGGACACCTGGACTATCTTGGTAAGGATTTGCCACTTATCCCTGGAAAGAAGAATGGCAACACAACTCTAACACACACAAAACAGAGCTTTCAAGCTGGACACACATATTGGGGTTTGCTGGGCTTCCATTATACAAAAAAAAAGAGGCTTATATGAATTCATCATTTATATACTTAGGACTTTTCAAAACCTGAACCAAGATCTCTAACAGTCCTGCCCCCCATCCCCACCTTCTACCAGAGATGTTTGTCAGAATCTGAAAACACTCTGATCATTACAAACACTGAGTAGGGAGTACTCCTGGTAGATGCTGGACATCCTACACTACAAAGGGCAGTCCTCAAATAGTTTAATTAGCTGCTGTAAAATATAAGCAGTGTCCATAGTGAGAAGGTCCAAGATAAACATATCGCATGCGGTTGTAGGGTCTACTTTTAAAAAGAAATGTTCCAATTTTTCAAAGTGAAGCGTGTTACCTTCAATAAGAGCTTAAACAGAGCATGAAGGCTGATGACTCCTGCAATTACCAGTGGTAAGACCTCCTGTAGTTACTCAACCTCTTTATACCTCAAACCTCTTATATGTAAAGCAAGGCTAAGAACCCTTAATTCACCCAGCCTCTTGAGGGTAAGGAGGCGTGCAAAGTCTTTGGATGAGTACAGCAAGCAGATGATGATTAGTTGTTAAGTTTGCCCACATTCATCCCTCACTGGTTCCTAGAAAATGCTAAGTTTACTAGGGTGAATACTAACTGCCACGGAGCCCTGAGTAGGGTACTAATAAAGATTGACTTTTTTTTGTTGTTTTTTTGTTTTCCGAAACAGGGTTTCTCTGTAGCTTTGGGGCCTGTCTTGGAACTAGCTCTTGTAGACCAGGCTGGCCTCGAACTCACAGAGACCTGCCTGTCTCTGCCTCCCGAGTGCTGGGATTAAAAGGTTTGCACCACCACCACCAGGCAAAGATTGACACTTTTTACTTGAAGCATGTGTCCATCTAATCTAATCACCTCTTTCTCTACTCAAAGCACCTTAATTGTTCCCTTCTCACAGGACAGTGCTTTTAAAAAAATCTCAGTATTTTTCTTTTTCACATCATATGATCAACTGAGGTGCTTCAAGCACATGGTGGACCACCATCCCCTTCTGACCCCTACATCAACTACCATGTGTTACCATTATTTATGCACATACTATATAGTTTCCCCACCAGATTGTACATGCCTTCTATGGACAGTGACAGCAATGGATTCCTTTTTATGTAACCCAAGGGGCCTAAGAGACCTTAGCAACTGGATGGACCAAGCCTCTCATTTCATAGATTAGACAGAGAAAGGCCAAGTGACTTGCCAAGAGTCAAGGTCATTTTAAGAGGCAGAGCTAAAATTCAAACTCTGATCCAAGGCCAATAGAAGAGAGTCCAAGTTCTGCCCGATCATGATGAAAACCATGCTTGTATTACAATGTTTACCTAAGGTCTAGGTACCCTCATAGAAACAACACCTATGTGGCTACCTGACGAAACAAAAATAGAGGGAGAAAAAGACCCAACACCTACACTGTTACTAAAATTACACCTTAATAATTCAATCTATTTTGTTTGGCTCTGTATCTTATTATTTCTTCCCCAGTTTTTGACAGCATAACTTGTTTAAGCATACAGATGACAGTTATTTAGCCACTGATAGCAGCTTTAATGTCCCTTTAAGTGATTTCCGCAATTATTTAGAGTTCCAGAAAACCTCTCACTGGGTAAGCCAATACTGTTCCTTTGCCAACGGAACAGATTCTTTAACAGTCACCCCAACAGATTAACATAAATTCAAAGAGCCAGAAATTTGGAATAATTTCTACATGGTGAAAAGTATTTGTGCAATTACAAGTGTGTTAATAACCCCAACATAAGCCTAGAACTTCCAACAAACAAACGTAAGTCACGAATAAAGCTGTTCAGATTGTATTAATCTCGAAGTTTCTGTGAGTCCAAATATGATGCAAAAAAAAAAAGTGAATAGGGAAGGGAAAGCCTGTTTTAAAATGGATCTGAAAAAGGGTTAAGTATAGCGCAATTCCCTGATGGTGAAGCAATTACAGCTCAATAAAACCAAACGTTTTCCAGAAATGCATCACTTGGAGGTGGGGGACAAGACACAACCCTTTTCTTTGAGGTAGTATTTGATGCTTAAGTTACCAGTGCAAAAGCACTCATGCCCAACAGAAGTGATAATCACTGAGAACGATTTTTAATTACTTTCCCAGCTGATAAAAAGAGCACACACTGAACACAGACTAAAATGTAGTTTCAAAGAAAACAAAACGCAGTTTATGCTCCATGAAGTTCAAGGACAAAACTGTTTGCAATGCAAAAGAATCCGCCTGACTACAATGTGCAGAGACAGAGAGGAAAAAAATGCAAACACATAGTATCTTTTTATAAAGGCAACAATTTAGCTACAAAGTAATAACGGGGAAGCCAAAACAGTTTGACAGCCCGCCATAAGGGCCGCCTCAATCATGAGTCACACAATGCCTGCAACCATTTACAATAGTAATTAATGCACAAGTCCCCTAATTAAATTCTAAAAGGGTGAGAATGCTTTAACTAAGTTTACAAGAACTGCCTTTTGCTTTTCTTTTTAAGAACGAACACTCTTAATTACGCGTCTCCCTGCAATGCCCTCCCCATGCAATATTCCCTGAGGACGTTTCTCCCGAATGTCTGTTCCCTGCGTGCGAAAGCAAATGACACGGGATGAGGGAGGCGAGGGGGGGTAGAGTCCGTAAACCCAGGAAGGGCGAAGCAGAAGCAGAGTAGAAACACACGATTATAAAGGGGGAGGGAGACTGAAGGCTCGCCCATCTTACCTGCTAAGATTTCTCTCTACGTCTTTGGTAGCTTTAGCTTCCAATTCTCTGAAACAGGAAACAAAAACAAACAAACAAAAAAAAAAAAAACGGGGGAGGGGGATGCGCGTGAAAACGGAGCTTCTGCGGCAGAGCGCCCGCGCGGTGGGGGAGGGGCGGGGCTGCGGGCTGCAGCGCTGCGGGCCTCCGAGCCCAGGACGACCGAGCCCAGCGCCGCAGCCCGCGCGGGGCCGAAGCTTCTCCCGGGCCGCCCGCGGCCTCCCACCCAAGCCCGCGCACCCCGGGGACTGCCCCGTGCTACCGCCGCCCCGCAGTCCGAGGGGTCCTGCGGCAGCGCCGACGGCTGCCTCCCGACCCCGAGCGAGACATCCCTCCGGTCCGCTCACCTCATGTGTGTAAAGTGCACGAGCGCGTGGGGCGCGGGGAACGAGGCTCGCGAGCCTCAAGCCCTCCGCAGCGCCGCGGGGACAGGCCCGAGCCGCTGCACCAGCGCCATTTTCTACACCGACCCGCTGCCGCCGCCGCCGCCGCCACCGCTGCCGCCGCAGGCCCCAGACCGGAAGTGAATGCCCTACTGGCAACCCCTTCCGGGGGCGCGGGGCCCGGAGCCCCAAGATGGAGGCCCTAGCAACTAGGCCTGCTGGACAGGGCAGAAGCTTGGCAACGGCCCGACGCGGCCGGGACCTCGCCGGAGCTGTCGGGGAACTCCGAGGCTCCCCGCAAATGTCTTCGGGGCCTGACGAGAGCAGACCGCAGCCTTTCTCGCCGAGGCCGGCTCGGGTTTGAGTCCGATCCTCCCCTCCTCCTTCTTTACTGCGACACAAGTTTCCTTCCCCTCTGCCCGGCCCCCCTCCCTCACAGAAACACGCCTTTAAAAAAAAAAAAATCCACCAAACCGCAAATTCCACCCTTGCCGCCGCCGGAGGAGCCCGCCCGGTTTTTAAATTCACCCACATCTAATTACTTTTGACCTTGAGCCAGATTATTTAACCTCTCTGCTTGCGCCTCTCCTCAGGTGACGAATGCGTACCTGAGGCTGGTTGTGAGGTTTCAGTACGATTTTACGCCTAAAATTTTACACACCCTTGACTCAGCAATTCCACTTCCACTCATTTCTACTCAAGAAATAATCACTTGGGGTATCGCTTTTAAGTACTTCATCGTCAAGATAATAACTGACGACACTGGGAAGGGTGAAAACTGTTAACTAGCTCCGAAGTCCGGCGACGTGAGACGGCATTAAAAAGCATCCAGCCACTTGCGGCGCAGGAAAAGATGGAGTGGGAAAATACCGGCCGGAGGACTTGGTTACAATAAAAGAATGAAAAGGCAGATTCTAGACTAGTCCGCAGAAAAACATGTGAACACCTGATTGTGAATACTGTAAGATAAATACCCGTAAAGCATATAAATCTATATATAGATACAATAAGATACAGCAATATAAATCATGGAGATATAATTAGGGCAATAATTGTAAAAAATTACAATGTAGGCACATACCTGAATGTAAATACAATAAGATACAGACCTACAGGTAGATGAGGCAATATAATGCATTAAGTGCACATAGGTACATATTCTTGTATATTAAGTGCACATAGGTACATATATTCTTGTATATTAAGTGCACATAGGTACATATATTCTTGTATATTAAGTGCACATAGGTACATATATTCTTGTATATTAAGTGCACATAGGTACATATATTCTTGTATATTCGATGCACACAGTGCTTCTTGTGATTGCCATATTTCTCCTCTACTTAAAACCTGTTCCCTTTTGCTTTCTCAGAAAACTCACTCTGCAGATTACTTCCTTTTGCTCTTTTCTGTCCTAAATCCTCCAACTGGCTTAGACATGCTCCACTCTCTCCCATGAAACAAGCTATGTGACTGTCCTGTTCTGGGAGAAATGTGTGTTGTAGTAAATACATAAATTAGTGTTTTTAATTTTATGAGCCTATAAACATTTTTTTGAAAAAAAAATATAAAATGAAGAGTACCAAGTAAATGCCAGTAAGTTTTGAGATATGGGTCTGACTTTACTATGTAGCCTGGTTAGCCTAGAACTCTCTATGCAGGCCAGACTGGCCTCAAACTCTCAGTGGTCTGCCTGCCTCTGTCTCCTGAATGCTAGTGTTCTACCAAACTTAAGTAGGACCTATCCTGGTTAGTTTCTTTGTTAAACTGACACAAACTGGAATCATCTACGAAGAGGAACCCGACAGAGTTTGCCTGTAGGTGGATCTATAGGCATTTTCTTGATTGATGGGTGTGGAGAGGCTCAGCTCACTGTGGGTAGCATTATCCCTGGGCCTGCTATCCCAGGCTGTATAAGAAAGTAAGCTACAGGCACTTGGGAGGCAGAGGAAGGTGGATCTCTGTAAGTTTGAGGCCAGCCTGATCTACAAAGCAAGTTCCAGGACAGCCAGGGCTATTATACAGAGAAACTCTGGGGGGAGGGAGGGAGTAGGGGAAAAAAAGTAGAAAAAAAAAGAAAGGGGGTTCCAAGCCATTGGGAGCAAGCCAGTAAGCAGCATTCCTCCATGCTTCTGCTTCAGTTCCTGCCTTGAGTTCCTGCTCTGACTTCCCTGTAAGATGAACTATAAACTGTGAGCTGAAACAAACCCTCTCCTCCCCAAGTTGCTTGTCATTGTGGTGTCCATCACAGTAATAGAAGGCAAACTAAGACAGGACCTTTCCTCTATTTATTCGCTTGTCTTTCTGTTCAGTTCCTACGGTTGCTTCAACACGAATTTGCCTTACTGAGAAGGCTAAATGACTAGACTAATAATTGACAAATTATGTATTTGGAAGGCAAGGATTAATTTTTCCTCTTTATCAAAAACCAAAATGGAGACTGCAGAAACAGCTCAATAGTGAAGAGCACTTGGTACTCTTCCAGACGACCCGAGTTCAGTTCCCAACACCCATACCGTAGTTCACAACTGTCTGTAATTCCGGTTCCAGGACATCCAATGTCCTCTTCTGGCCTCTTCAGGCATCAGACACACATGTGGTGTACACACATATACACAAGCAAGACATTCATATATGCAAATTTTTCTTTGCAATGCTCAGCATAGCAAAAATGTATGCTAAGTAGCACTATACCACTGAGCTACATCCCCAATCAATATTTTTAAATTGAGAAAGTCATCACAGTAATAAATAGAAAGAAATTGAAAACATGAACATGGATAAGCTTTCCTGGGAAGAGTGTATTTACATCATTTAATTACAATGTCTTCAGTATTTAATGTGCTGTCCCAAACTGTTCTAAGTACTTTACAAATACTAATTAGTCACTAATTGTTGTCTTTGTACAGCCCAATGAGGTGGGAGTGTTACACCCCTTTTACCAGCAGTTGTGATTAATTTTCTCAAAAATCACGTAAGTAATAAGTGATTTAAGTTTTTTTTTGTTTTGTTTTTGTTTTTTTGTTTTTTTGTTTTTGGTTTTTGAGACAGGGTTTCTTTGTAGCTTTTAGAGCCTGTCCTGGAACTAGCTCTTGTAGACCAGGCTGGCCTTGAACTCACAGAGATCCACCTGCCTCTGCCTCCCGAGTGCTGGAATTAAAGGTGTGTGCCAACACAGCCCGGTTGTGATTAAGATTTTATGTGTGTGTGTGTGTGTGTGTGTGTGTGTATTTTACATGGATATAGTCGATCATGTTGGTGGCGCCAAATTGTTGGAATGTTGCTCATTTGTTCCCGGACGCTTAGACCCAAAATAATCATTCAGAAACTATATTATTTATAATACTGTTTGGCCAATAGCTTAAGCATATTGATAGCTAGCTCTTATATCCTAAACTAACCCATCTCCATTAATCTGTGCATCACCATGAAGTTGTGGCTTACCGGCAAAGTTTTTGGCAAGCTCCAGCAGAGGTGTCTGTCTCTAGTGGAGGCTATCTGGCTTCTCCCTGACTCTGCTACTCTCTCTATACATCTCTTTCAGCCTGTCTTTTCTCTGTTAAGCCATTGGTTGAAAGCAGCTTTACTAACCAATGACAATAAAACATATTCACAGCATACATCAACTCCCACATCATATATATATGTATATATATATATATATGTATGTGTGTATAGTTTGACTCTAAAGCCCCCTCCTAACCACTATATTGCAGATCTCAAGTGCATTAGACCTAACATATTTTTTGATGATACTTTATAACTACAACCTTTTACCACCCCAAAATGATGATCACAGATAATATAATCTATCAACCAAACATATATCATTTAAATATATATAAATATATATATAATCTATCAACATAACATATCATTTAAAATATGTACATATATGTATACATACATATGCTGTAAAGGAGACAGAGTAACTGAAAGGAAATCAAATGTCACTCGGTCTGTAAATGCTCTGAAGACTCTATGGAGGAACTGTGCCCCACACAGAGACTGACGTAGCAGAGTCTAGTCAATTACACCTCAAAGACTGAAATTACAGGGCACACACCATAGCTCTAGAACAGACAAGCTCTGAGCAAACAGAAATAAATTCACTTATATAGTGCAGTTTTGCTTTTGTGTTTAGATAGGTTCTCACTATGTGTGTGAACTCACTATGCAGACAAGGTTGGCCTCCACCTCACCAAGATCCCCCTGACTCTGTTTCCTGGGTGCTGAGATTAAAGGTATATGCCACCACACCTGGCTTTCTTATGAACTTTAAATCACCTCTGAAGTATTTATAATACCCAGTACAAAGTGAATATCCACAAAGAGTTACTAAACTGTATTACTAAGGAAATAACGGAAGTCTGTGGGTACCCAGGACTGACGCAACGTTGTCTTAAGTACTTTCTATGTGCAGCTGATTGAAGCTGAAGATGTGGACACTTCATTAATGAACATTCCTATGATACCATAAAACAGCCAAGGAATGCACTCTGAGGACGCCTCTTACTCCAATGATGAAATTATCAAGACGGGAGGGGGAAACAGGGTAAGCATGTCATAATGGAGCCAAGTGACAGGCCAATAGGAAAAGGACCAGTCCATAAGCTGTCCCAACTAGAGACCTAAAAATTAATTTTAACACCACCACCCCCATCTTTCAATGCATCTGCAGGACATTTTATTTTGGAAATATCCTCTTCATTTTTTCTTCCTCTCTTTTCTCACTGACACCCCCCTTCCAGCACACCCTGAAAACTCCAGTGTCCCTTTCTCGATCCTTTTTTTATTCTTTTTTCCTTATGGTGCTATGCTTTCCACAAAACATGATTCACCCATTTAAAGGGGAAACCCTCATGTATTATGACAAATGTATTCATGTAACCACAACCACAATCAATATAAAAGGGTTCTGTCACTCAAGAAAATTCCCTTGTGCCTCTTCTCAGTCCCTCTCTCCCATCCTCTCCCATACCCTGAGCACCTAAAAACTACTTCTATGGTTTACATCTCCACAAATCAGTACTCTCATTCTGGAAGCTCATATAATGGAGTCCCACCATATATACCCTTTTCCGTCTGATTTCTCTAGCTGAACAAGTCTAAGATTTATTTATATGCTCTTTGTACCAAATTTGTTTCTTTTTTTGTGGGTAATATCCATTGAACAGATATACCAAAACTTGCTTGCCAATCCTCCTATTGGTCAGTTATTGCTTTTAGTTAGGGACTATTACTATTACACAGTGGACATCTGTGGGACAATTTCATCTGAATTCAAACATTCCCTCCTGGAGGGAGGAAGAAAACTCCTCACAAGTTTGAGAAATGCTGAAACCGATCAAGTTCACAAGGTTCCCCCTCCAAGGTCCTATCAGCAATGAACAATTGCCGGGGAGAAAAGACTCTAACTGAAGAGTTTCATGTGTTCATTCTGAAAGCTTCTGGGTGCAGCTTTCCTGAGCAGTTGTCCAGGCTGAGGTGAGCTTATCGGTGATGCAGCGGCCTTTGTGTTACCCCTGCTCCTGTACTTCCTCACCCATATCCCTGTAAGGGACCCAGTAAACCCCTTGTTTATTAAAGCTGGCCTTTGGTGGCACTATGACTCTGGTCTGTGGTAGATGCCCCATCTGGGATGAGTAGACATTATTCTGCATCTCCCCGGAAACGTTGGCACAACAACGGACATGTCTTCATTTCTCTCAACTATACCTAAATGCTATAGTTTGAGTTACAAATGCCTTCGAAAGGCCATGTGGTAAAGGCTTTTCCCCAGCACGGCACCACTGGGAGTCTTTCTGTGAGAGCTTCTCAAGTCTTTGTGGGTGTATCCTTGACAGGGATAGTGGGAACCCCTGTTCCTTTTCTCTTGGCCTTCTCAGCCACAAGCTATTTCTGCTCTGCCTTGTACTTCTGCAGTAGTATACTCTGAACCACGGCTCATAAGCAATGGAATCAACTGATCAAAGGCTGAACGTTCCAAAATGGTGAGCTGGAAAAGCAAACAAACAACAGCGAAACCCTTTTCTTATTCTCATGGTAGATTATCTCAGGTATTTGTTATAGTAAGAAGAGAGCTGACTAGCATACCTCTAGAATAGAATTGCTGCATCCTAGAATACATGCATATTTAACTGGATGAGAAACAACAGAATGTTATTAAAATAATCTGTGCCCATTTGCATTCCCAAGTGGGTGAAGGGTCATGATTTCGCTGTCTCCAGCAGTACGCATACTCATTCTGTTTGCCGTGTGTTGGGACAATTCCCATCCAACAGCCTGAATGTTCTAACTTTAAATAAAAAACCATCATCATCTTACAGTCCATCTTAAAATAATGCCAAGGCGCTGAGGGCTCTTGGCTCCACATGTAGTATCTTTGCCATCCCCCAACATTACCCGTAGCCGTGGCCTTTCATCACCTCCTTGTTCACCTTGCTTTAAGCATTCAGCCTTTCGTTTTCTAAAAGGCTCCCGTCTCCTTGCTCAAGAAAGCCTTGCCTTCTCATCTCTTCATGCTCTTCTCTCACTTTGACGCTCCCAGTTGCGTAGTACTCTGAAGCTATTCTAGACTTTCCATAGCGTTAATCACATTTGTAACAAAGCTTCTCTGCCATCTGTTTATTCTTTGAGTCTCCGATTCTCTGGGAAGTTCGGGAGAACAAGGCACATGTCTGCCCTCTTCCTTAAATCTCCACATGTAGAAGATATTAGTACATATTAGGCTCTTTGTAGTTCTTGCTAATGAACGTATGGTCTTCCTACTTCCTGCTTATCTCCTCCCATCTAAGTATCTATTTTGCTGGCAAAGAGGTTTCCCGAGCCAGTAAATCTGATGAGCTCCCGCTGCCACTAAATGAATGGCTCGAAGGCTAAAAATTCTTGAATTGCTGCATTCTATAGAACCCCATCTGAAACCCCTCACATAACATAAAGGCCTTCAAGAGCCTACCCTACCCCATTTCTCAGAATCCCTATTTTGTGATCCAGTGACATTGAACTACAGTCAGTTTATTGTGTCTTTCAGTAGCTCTGTGGCTTGAACATGCTGTTCTGTGTGAATGGGAGGCCTTTGCTCCCCATTGTGTCTACCTCACAAATTCTACTTCAAAGCCGAGTTCAAATGCTGTCTCCTTTGCAAACCGTCCCTCATCAGAATGCAGATATGAGTCAAGTACGACTAGTAAATTGGCATCATTCTAGTTCCCTGCTACTGAAGTGGGAACCCAGTTCTCTGTGAAGAACTGGTGCATTCAGGGTTGGAATCTCACGTGTTTTCATGAGACAACTTATGTTATCTTGTTTAAACGTATTTACCTGACATGTCGGATCCCAGAGAGTAGAGCATGTCCATTGTATTTGCTGTATTGCCAGTACGTGACTAAGTGCTTGGGAGGCCCAAACATTTAACTGAAGGTATTTTTAGAACAAAGAAGAACAAATGTCACCTCTCCTTCTCTAGTATTTCCTTAATGGTGTCAAGAAGCATCATCCTTCTGCCAGGCAGCCGTCTGTCACCATCAGGACTACTGGCAGGAATAGGATTCCTCTAGATGCCCCAATGGTCTCTTCAACTGCTATTTTGATTTATGTTACAAATACCAAGAGCAACCTTTCAATAGTTCTATGGCTTGCCACCAGACCCACCAGGCATCTTCGTGGCTTTAGTGAGGATCAAATGGGTACCTCTTCTTTTGAGTAGGTCCCTCAGACAGTTACAGCCAAAGCAATAGTGTTGCTCCCTCCTTTCTCTGATAATGTCCCTTGTCTTGTCATCTTGGCTACCCTCCTCCACTCCCGCTCTATAGGTTTTAGCAGAGAAATTCTATTTTACATTAGTGATGCTTATACCTCCTGACCAAGTTGAAGATAATTTGAACACTAAAATGCATTATGGTAGTAAAGAATTATAGCAACACAATAGGAAATTAAATGTCTATAAATAGACAAATATATTCATAAAATCTATTCATTCAGTCAAAGTCTGATGATTCCAACCAAATGGATTGGCTAGGATGATCTCCCCCCGCCCCCCAAAAAAACAAGTAAAAAAATGCTAGACAAATTATGAGACAATGGCTTTAAAAACAACAGACATCAAGCAATGGAGATGGTGATCTATGAGAGATGGGAAACAAGTGACAAAATTGTTCCAGTGGTTTCCTGATTCTAGAAATAGCAACGAGATGGCACTTGGGAAAGCAGGAAGCAACCCTCGCCAAACAGTCAGTCACCTTGATCTTCAACTTCCCAAGCCCCAGAACTATGAAAAATAAAACTGTACCTTTTATACAAAGGGGAAAAAAATGAATGAATCAATCAATTAAATCCAACTAAGGCATAGAAACTGTGAATTCTGCATAGAAGAGTGTGGTGTGTATCGGCAAAGAGGTGGGCTGCTGACATACACACCATGGAGGAATTTCAGGGTTATGATAGTGACAGAATCCAGGCCACAGGGGACGGGAGGGGGAAGGGGGCGACAAAGACCGGAAGATTCAATGTACAAAGTCTCAGAAAACATAAATTATTCTGTGGTGACAGAAAAGCTGTCAGTGGGTGCCTGCAGATAGGAAGAATGTGGGAAAGGATGAGAAGGAAGGATGACAGGAAAGAAAAAGGGGAAATGTTGGGAGATGACAGATAGGTTTGCGAGTGTGATTGTGGGGATGTTTTCACAGCTGTAGACATATGTCAAAACTCATCAAATTATGCACTTTAAATATGTGAATCAATAAAGCTGTTTGAAAAAGTCTCTGATGAGAAACATGGTGTTTACATAATTTTAAAATACCTCCCACAAATTGCTTATGAACTGAAAGGGGGAAAAAAAAGATACCATCTCAGGGAAGTGATCGAAGTTAGCATCACAGGAGCCAACACACGCGTGTCCAGCATCCTCGAGAGAAATATAGCGTCACTCCTGTGTCTTTCTTTCTTTCTTTCTTTCTTTCTTTCTTTCTTTCTTTCTTTCTTTCTTTCTTTTTTATTTTATTTATTTATTTTTGGTTTTTCAAGACAGGGTTTCTCTGTAGCTTTGGAGCCTGTCCTGGAACTAGCTCTGTACATCAGGCTGGTCTCGAACTGAGAGAGATCCACCTGCTTCTGCCTCCCAAGTGCTGGGATTAAAGGTGTGAACCCGGCACTCCTGTGTTTTTCAAGATGTACAACTTGAATATGATCATGAAGAACTCACACAAATTAAACTTTCCAAGAGCAAGCTGGTGGTTTTTAGGGTGCCAAGACTTTAACTAGTAAAAGAAGATGAAGGAACTGTTGCTGACTGAAGACCAAAGCCAGGCCTGGTAAAACAGGCCTGAGATCCCAACTACTTGGGAGATTGCTACTGAGGAGGATCGAATAGTCAAGGCCAGTGTGGGCAATTTAGGGAATTTTTTTAAAGTTTGGGAGTGTAGTTCAGTGGTAGAGCATTTGCCTAACCTGAGTAACCCCTTGGTTTCTACCCCCAGTCAAGAGAGGAGAAGGAGAAGAGGAAGGAAATATTAAAAAGCAATGTTTGGTTGTAAACTGGGTTCTCTGTGTGAATGCAATCCAGAGACTAAAAGAGATGTGGGGCTTGGATGGTGTCCATGTTAATTTCTTGCCTTTGGTGGTTGTAGTGAGACTAACTAGAACTTCCCAGATTTCAGGAAATAAGATGTGATTTTATCCCAAAGCAATTAGCATGCATTTGGATGTATTTTTAGATGGTCAGCAATTTATTTTCCTTTGATTCAGGAAGAAAGAGCTCTTTAGGGTATTTCAAACTTTTCTGTTAGTTTGCAGTTATTCTAAAATTCCTTTTGCTTACACATTTGTTGATATATTTGAAACATTGGTGGCAGAGACTCATAGAAATAGACTGTTTGGTTGTATCAAATACCAAAAGGGATTGTACCAGCTCAGATCCTTGTAGGCCACTAGAAACACACCCATGTTCTTTCCCATTGTGAAGAGTGCTTGTCAATCTATTCCCTTACCTTAATTAGCTTGGTTACCAGTCTCTCCTTTCCCCCATTTCTTCCTTCCTTCCTTTTTCCTTTCCTTTCCCTTCCTTCCTTCCTTCCTTCCTTCCTTCCTTCCTTCCTTCCTTCCTTCCTTCCTTCCTTCCTTCCTTCTTTCCTTCCTTCCTTCCTTCCTGTATGTGTGTGCAGGCTGATATCAGAATGTCTGCCTCAGTTACTTATTTGAGGCAGGGTCTCTCACTAAACCAAGCACTTGCTGTCTGGGATAGTCTGGCTGGGCAGTGCCCCTTGTGATCTACCTGTTTCTATGCACCAGCATTAGGGTTACAGTTTGCTCTGCCACAACCAGATTTTACACAGGTTCTGGGGATCTGAACTCAGGTCTTTATGGCTTCACAGCAAACTCTTCATTAAATGTATATTGTGTGTGTCTACTTATAAATAATTCAAATTTCTCTATGAGCAGTTCCTATTCTTTATAATTATGAGAGCTCTTTGTATATTAAAGCAGCTGCCTCTTTGTTTATGATATGGTCTGTAAACTTTATTTTTAAGTAAACTGTTTAAAAATTTTCAACTCCTTAAATGATTGTCCTGGGGACAGCACCCTAAATATTAGGCATGCTAAGAACAACTCTACCACTGAGCTCATACAGCCAGTGCTTTTAACTTGGTCTCAGATACTTTACTGTTCTGTAGTTATTTTAAGTTTATGCATTAATTTTTTTTGTGTGTGTGTGTGACTTTTGAGATCTTACTTTTAAAGTTATCCCCTAATTCAAGATGGTAGGGACACCGTCCCATAGTGCTTTCTTTTTGTTCCCGTGGCCATTACTTGCGTTTCACCTTATTTTCTGCCAGTCCTATAGTTTAGATCATTAGTGTTCCCTCAAAGATTACCCCCCAGGTTGGTACCACTGAGTTGTAAAATCTTTCTTTAAAAGGCACAAACACACTTCCTTTGTTTTTAATTCTATGTATTTGCATGTGGCTGTGTATGAGTGAATATGTGTACGTGGGTATAAGTGCCCACGGAGGGCAGAAGAAGTCATCAGATTCCCTAGAGCTGGAGTTACAGGTGGTTTTGAGCCACTGCATGCTGGGGATTAGAGTTGAGCTCTGTCTACTGCAGGAGCAGTGCACACTCTTAACTGCTGAACCATCTTTCTAGACCTAGGAATGGAAACTTTAAGAAGTGAGGCTTCATGGGAGGCCAGCAGGTCATTGGGGTGTGTTCTCGAGGAAACTATGGGATCTTTGTCCTTCGTTCTTTCTCTGAAAATTTTTTGTGTATGTATGTGTAAGCATGTGTGTCTGGGTATCCAAGAATACTTACATTCATGTATGAGAAAACTCAGCTGGGTGGTAGTGATGCACACCTTTAATCCTAGCACTTGGGAGGCTGAGGCAGGAGGATCTCTGTGAGTTCAAGACCAGCCTGATCTACAAAGCCAGTTCCAGGACTTGGAAAGAAAAAAAAAAAGATGATAAAACCCAAATTTTTTTTACCAGATTTATTTATTTGGTTCCATCTATATTGGACTCACAGCTAGATTCTTTGTGAAAATTAACGAGTCGATCTTAAATTGATAGAGAAATTCAGTGGATTCAGAATTGACAAAATAATTTTATTATTAACAAAGTTATTAACAGAGTATAGCTCCATGGTAGAGAATTTGATTAGTGTGACAAGACTCAAAGTTCCACAGCAGGCACGTGCTCTCCCCTCTCTCTGAAATCTCTCTTGCTCTCTCTGAATCTCTCTTTCTCTTTGGGTCTCTCTCCTCTCCTGCCCCTATCTCCCTCTCTCCCTCCCGTCTCCTTCTCTCCCTCCGCTCTCCATCCCCTCCCATACACATATGAACAAAGTTGGTATTCCTGGTTACCAAGAGGGCACAATAACTAAACAGTTGGAGATTGCTATAAGGATGATTACGCTGATCAAAGGAATGAAGACAAGGGTCCCGAAATCAATCTCACACTTGTGCTCTATTTAATTGCAGTAAGAAAGTCAAAACAATTCAATGGGGAAGGAGTATTTTTTAAACAAGAGACGCTGGAGCAACTAAATATCTGAAATCAAAAGAATGAAGGCAAGCCCTACAACAAACTATGCTTTTTTGCTTTCTTTGGTTATTGTTCATACCATATATTATATATAAAGATTAACTCAAGCTGGATTAGAGACGAAAACTATTAACTACAAAACCCCTAGAAGAAAACATAGATCTTTATAATGTTGGGCTCATAAATCTTTATGGTCCCAGGTTTGGCAATAATTCCTTAGCTGTGACACTAAAAACACAAGCAACAGCAATGAAAAGGTAAACTGGACATCATCCAAAGTAGACAGTGGATGTATCTAAGGAAATTCTAATAAGGCGAAAGCATATCACTTGATTGTGGGAGAAAATATTTGCAAATCACATTTTTAGTAAGAGACTAGCATGTGGAATATAAGTGAGGAATCCGTACAACACAGTAACAAAAACACACCCAGCTCCAAAGCTTTAAATATGCAAAGGAGCTGCATGGTATGTCTGTAAGGAAGAGGTACCGCATACGCTAATGAGCATCAAAAGATGTTCAGGATCTGGGACAAAAATGGGAGGTCAAAGAGTCATCATGGAAACACAGACCAAAGCCACAGCAGAATTCCATTTTACACTACAAGGAAGGCTGTCGTGAAAAAAGGCAGTTAATAGCAAGTGATGACAAGAACAGGGGGAAATAGAATTCTCCCACCTTTACCAACGGGAATGGCAGGTTTGCACAAAACCAAGCCTGAACTTTCCCTGGACCCTACCAGTGCTAGGCATGTGACCAAGAGAGAGGCAAGTATGTGCCAACTCAAAAACATACACATGTATTGCACTTTTCTTCCTAGCGGTCAGAAGTGCAAATCACTCAAAAGTCCATCACCTGAGGCATGCAGAGATGAATGTGCAGTAGATCTGCTCAGTAAGGTTACTTGTCACTAAAGCCAGGGGACAACTGACCTGTGCCATCAAGAGGATAAAACTTGGGAACATTTTGCTAAGAAGAAAGTCAAACAAGAAAGAGCACATGCCATCCCTTGATTCCATTTACACGAATTGTTCTGAACAGGCAAATCCATAGAGATGGGAAGCACATTAATGGTTACTTAAGACTGGGGTAGGAAATTGGGAGATTATGGGGTTATAGTAGTGACAATGTTCTCACACTGTACTTTTCTCACACTGTACTTACGGTTCTATGAATATCCCATTGCAAGGCCCATTGCATTGCGTGCTTTTTAATGTGTGAATTTTTAAGGTCTGTGGATTATATTTCAAACACGCTGTTGCCAGAAGTGGCAATCAAACATTGTGCCATTGTTTAGTGGGATGTTGGGTTGCTGTGGTATGATCTGAAGGATTTAACAGAGCTAGCTTGGTAAGAAGGCAAGAAGAGTGCTGGCAGGGAGCCAAGCATGATGGCACAGGCTCCTGGTGGTCTCTGCACCCAGGAGCCTAGAGCAGGAGGATTCGAGCATCAGGCATCCTGAGCTATACGTGAGACCTGGCTCAAAACAAACAAACAAATAAACAAAACGACATGCACATCCTTTCAATGGACCACGAGAAACTAAGTGAGCAGAGGGGTGGGAGCGGGCCCGTTTAAAGGACAGAAAAATAATTAAGCTTCTTACCTATTTTGTATACTGATTTTTTTTATTTTGCATGCATGTGTGTGGGCATGCACATGCCATGGCGCATGTGTAGAGGTCAGAGGACACTTTTGATTTATTTAATGTGCATTGGTGTGAAGGTATCAGATCCCCTGCAAATCTTCAGACAGTTGTGAGCTGCCATGTGGGTGCTGGGAATTGAACCCAGGTCCTTTGGAAGAGCAGTCAGTGCTCTTAACCACTGAGCCATCTCTCCAGCCTCAGAGGACACTTTTGAGAGATGGCTTCTATCTTTCTAAAACGTGGATTCCTAGCTCAATCTCTGGTCATCAGGACCCTCGGAAGGTACCCTGACTCCTCACTAAACCATCACATCAGCTCGAGATTGGAGCCTCCTCGTAGAAGGGTGGGAGAGCGGGAGGATGTCAATGGGTGTCGGCTGGCGATGACGCAGGCAGAAGCGGTGCCATCTTCTGTAAGCTCAGACAGACGGACAGACGATGGACAGGAGGATCTGTTTAGACAGCAGCTACTCAGAGCACAGCAGTTTGTTTCCTCTTGTTTGTCTCGTTAAGGAAAGAAAGTGGTAAATGGGAGAAGAGAGAGCGGGGCCCTGGGCTCAAAGGAGAAAAGTCAGGAGAGTTGGGCAGGCTTGAGAGAGGCCCACTGGAGCCTCAGCTGCAAGTAAGCAAATGAAGTGTACAGGGGCCCGTGAGCAAGAGCTCAGAGCACAGAGCAAGCGCGGTCTCCGCCTGAGTCATCTGAGGCAGGCCAGACAACCCCAAATGCTTTCAATGTTACTCACTCATTTTGGCTTTGAGCCTTTCACTCTCTGGACACCCTCCACTGGATGGATGGCCTGTTGGCATCCTTCCTCCCAGAACTGAATGTTCTTCCCTAGTGAGGGCCGACTCAAATCCACTTCCCTGGTTCTGTACCACATGCATTTATTAATAATAAATAATAATGGCTGTAACACATATCATTATTTCTTTGCATTGGGATAGTGAAAGATAAAAAAAAAAACAACAAACAAACAAAACCACAGAGGAATCTGATAGCACAGGGGTGGTAGGGGACAGTGGTTTGTTAAGACGTTACACTGAGATGTTTAGCACCATAGCTGGCGAACCACACACAGAGGAATAGGGTCGGGGATCTGGGGTTGGCACCCTTTGATATGAGATTTGCTGGTTTCTTATTGGTTTAAGTCAGCCAGCTAGGCAAGGGAGCAGCCACCCACCTTGAGCCTAGTCACTGAGCACAGCCACAGAACACCCTCACTGTCATGATCCAGTTCACTTGGAGCTCCAAACATCAAGAGAAAGGGGCGAAAGCAAAGAAATCCACAGGGCTGTGGCTGCCACCCAGCACTGGCATTGTTGTATCTAGGCACAGACAACACAGGGAGTCTGGCAGCAAGGGGCAGGGTGGCATGTGAAAGGAACAACACAGTCTTTGCCTCAGATCTGGGTTTAGAGCCTGCTTAGCTGCTGAACTTCCTGGGTCACACTAGCTTCCAACTTGTTCCTAAGCCTCTCTGAACTTCGGTTTCCTTATCCAAAAAATGCAAGATCATAAAACCCACTCCTGAGGACTGACTATAAGAAACAGGGCTCCCGTGGCCGCCTCTGAGCTTCTGTATGTGTTATCACCCCTCTGCAAACTCCCAGCACAGTGGCACACTGGGCACAGTGGAATGTCTACCGGCCACCCTTTCGGTTTCTTCCCGCATCTTTTTTCATGGAAACAGCCAGGACTAGTATCCCTGGTCTGTGTTCCCATGGATTTTCTCACTCTGCCTGCTTCCTCCTAGGACTTGTTCGTCACCTGCCCACCTGTCCCCTTGTCTGTGACAGCAGAAGAAAGCTCCTGCGTGGGAGTCCCCAGTTCACGGCAGCAGGTGCTCAGCAAGCGCACGCTGATGGGGTGAGATTTAAAATCGAGCATTGCCTAACTCTCCCTTTCCGAGCCACACTGACTTGGAGGGGAAACAGAAACATGAACTCTTATCTGACCTGTACTCTCTCTCTCTCTGCCAGCTCATAGGTACTCTTAAACTCTCCCTAGAGACTGGGCCGAGCTCAAGGAAGACAGCCCAGACTCTGCAGAGACCATATGGCTGCTATAGTCTTGGCTCTGTAACTTATCAGCTCAGTAGCTTGCCCTTTCCGTGCCTCAGCTTACTCATCTATAGAATGAGTCACACGGTTGCCAGGGAGACAAAATAAGCGGCTGGCGTGGTGCTTCTCACAGTGCCTGGAACATAGTAAACCCGTATAGGAACTTACTCTCTGCACATCCTTCTTCCTGGCTGCCCCCACGAGTTCCTTCTCTTTCACTAACGCTGGCGATGATGAGCTAAGGCAATTAAATTAGTTACTTTTCCCATTGCCTTGACAAAATATCCAACACAAGCCACTCAAAGGAGGAAGGTTTTATTTTGTCTCACATTTCAGGGGAAATCAGTCCAGGGTATTGGGAAAAGAGAGGTGATTGGAGAGTCTGGGACAGCTTCATCAGTGTGGTGTGGAAGGGAGTTTGTAGCTAGTCACAATGTGGTGGCAGACAGGAAGCAGAGAGCTCAGACCAGAAGTGGGCTAGCCTCTAACCTTCTAAAGACCTGCCCTAGTGACAAATCTCTGCCAGATGTATCTCCTGCTCCCAACATTTCCCTGACCTCCCTAAAGAGCTTCGCCAGAGCAGGGCAAGTGTTCAAATACCTAAGCCTGGGCACATTTCAGACTCAAACCATCACGGCTGACCTACCACAAATGTCACTTAATCCAATCTGGTGGAGTCCAGACAACCTCGTTGTATCAGTCAGGTGGCCATCAGTCACAGTTTGTAGCTACTTATGGGTCTTCATGCCTTAGAATTATTTAATTTTATTTTTAGCAAAAGTTTACTATAGAAAAGGAATGCAATGAGATGTGTGTGTACATGTGTATAAACGTGTGTGTGCAGCAGTACACATATGTGTACAGGCCAGAAATTAGTAATGAATGCCCTCAATCATTCGTCACACTATTTTTTTTTTTTTTTTTGCATCAGGGATCTCTCGTGGGGCCTGGTGATTGCCAGTTTGGCTACTGTGGCTGGCTAGCCAACCCCAGGGACACAACAGCGCTGAGATTACAGGTGTACCAGGAGTTTCCACCTGGGTCCTGGGGTCCAAACTCAGGTCCTCATGCTTAAGCAGCAAGCACTGATGATACCTGTAGACTCACCCTACCCCCAACTTCCCACCTTTTGTATTTCAACGCAACCATGAGGTCATTGAGGAGCTTGTGTGTGCTGTTTGGGATCTGGGGCCCAAAGGTGCCTCTCAATCTAGATCCCAGGTGCTGCTGCTGTGGGCCCACAGACCACGCTTAACCTTATGAGACCCTAAACAATGAGGGCTCCACTTTCTCCCAAATCTGAGTAATGAGGCGAAGAGAGAAGAAGCAAGTATACCAACAAAGGATCCAAAGGTTAGTAAGAGGAAATGCAGGGCTGGTAAGATGGCTCCCAGGAACAAAGCACTGGCCACCCAAGCCTGGTGACCTGCGTTCTATCCACAGAAAGATGTGGAAAGGAAGGAGAGAACCGACTCCTAAAAGTGACCTCTGAGTTCTGCGCACACGCAATGGCATAAGTACATCGGCATTCACACACTGGTACCACATGAAATAATTCTAAAACACTTTTTAAAAGGCAAATAAAGCTGCCTAGGCATAAATAGTCTTCCCCCAGTGTTTAGACGTTTCACATGCTATCAGGGCCTAGGCGTCTGTGATTCTCCTGGCCTCAGAATGACTGCTTAAGTTCCAGCCATCAAGCCCACGACTAGGGCAGAGAGAAGAGACGGGTAAGGGCAAGAACAAGTTCTGAGTGTGCGACCCATTAATACAACAGTGCATTTTACGCCCGGATCACACAAACAAAACCTGCTCACACCCCAAAGTTCAAAGAAGGATGAGGGACCATTTAACTTGGCTCAGTTCGCCCCAAACACAACGACCAAGAAAAGGAAAAGTGGACACTAGGCAAGCAACTATTAAAATCAGCCGCACACCACTTGTCACCCTCCAGACGACAGGGTCACTAACGCAGCATCTCCCACTCTGATGTTCTGGCACCACTGCTGGAGTGGTAAGTGATTATTTGAACACCGGTCCCAGAATCAACCTTCATTTCTGGCCCCTCATCTTCAAGCTAAATAAGCACCGTGGTCACAGATTTTTCTGAAGGAAGCCTCTCAGACCCTGGTTCCACCGAGCGGCGCGGTTTTTCCTTCCCTCACCCATCAGCTGTTACTCTGCTGGGGAAGTCACTCTTGGGCAAAGCTGCTTAATTAGAAAATCGAGGTGAGAAGGTTTGTGACCAGATCAGACCAGATCAACTGTCAGCTCTGTCACCAGAGGCAGAGGCAGGCAGATCTCTGAGTTCCAAGCCAGGCTGGGCAACACAGGGGACTCTGGTTTTTGTTTGGTTTGGTTTGGTTTGGTTTTTTAAAGAGGTGCTTTTTTTCAACAAGTGTTTTTGCTTGAGACACCAAAGAAGCAGACTTGCCTATCCACAAGGATAGCCGTAGCTGTAGAAGCTTCTGGAAACCTTCTTGAATAACACAGACATAACTGAAAACACAGTCATACTATGGGAAGATGGAATGGGGAGAAAGAATGGGAAAGTTGCCTACGCCGGGTAACCCATGCTCAAGCCATCAGTTTGGTATTCCGATTTCCTTGATCTGTGGATTCAGCTACACAGGGCTAAGCCATCAGTTTGGTATTCTGTTTTCCTTGATCCATGGATTCAGCTACACAGGGCTAAGCCATCAGTTTGGTATTCTGTTTTCCTTGGTCCATGGATTCAGCTACACAGGGCTAAGCCATCAGTTTGGTATTCCGATTTCCTTGATCCGTGGATTCAGCTACACAGGGCTAAGCCATCAGTTTGGTATTCCGATTTCCTTGATCCGTGGATTCAGCTACACAGGGCTAAGCCATCAGTTTGGTATTCCGATTTCCTTGATCCATGGATTCAGCTACACAGGGCTAAGCCATCAGTTTGGTATCCCGATTTCCTCGGTTCTACGGATTCAGCTACACAGGGCCTCTGTGATTCACAGCCCCAGCTTAAGGGGTGAGAACGCTTGGTGTGGAACCCTCACCCCAGGCTGCTTATCGCTGAACCTCAGTTTCCTTATCTACGAAAGTGGAAAAACATTAGCCCTCGGGATGAGATTGAACAAGATGTCTGGGATGGGCTCAGCACATGATCCAGTGCGGCCGAGGGCAAGGGTTAGTGTGTGTTGGGGATCAGGTTGAGGGGCAGCTGCTGGACACGTCTACTCAGCCATCAGTGAGCGGAAGGAACTAAATGTCCTTGAGGACGGTCACAGCTGCAGGCCTGGAAGGGCTCGCAGGTCTGCTGCTAGTGCGCTACATTTCAGATCGGTATCTGGATCTGTGTGTTGTTGGTATTTGGAAGATAAGCGGCTTGGCTGCTGCTGTGCCCACCTGGGCAAGAAGCCAAGGCAAGGCTGTGAGCCTCAGGCCCCAGTCCAAATGCCCAACATGAGATCATTTCTCTGTGAAGCAGCCTGCTTCCCAACAGGTAGAAAAGGTGGGGAGAGTCATTTGTTCCCCCTGGTCTGCCTCTTTCTAACCCGGAAGCTCTTCTGCCTTGGCTTGCCCTCCACCTCCCTCCACCAGAGAGAGACACTCACCTTTCCTTGTTCTCAGGGAAGACCCAACTTATGGCCCACCATAAATAACGTTCTGAAAAACCAAACTGGAAATGAAGATTCCAGCTTTCTTTTCTCTCCCCTTCCTTCCTTTCCCCCCTCTTTCCCTTCTCTTCTTATTATTGTGAGACAGAGTCTCCATGTGTAGCCTTGGTTAGCCTGGAACTTGCTTGTAGCCCAGGCTGGATTTGAACTTCTAGTGATTCCCCTGCCTCCGCCTCCCATGTTCTGGGGTTCCAGGTGGGTGACACCATGTTTGGCTGTTCACTCGCTTCCACTTCCTGCCTTGTCAACAGAACCTCTTCGAGTGAGAAAACTCAAAGAGCCGTTTTACTTCTGGGATGAAGGGAGGGACGAATCCACCAGGAACAAACTTAGAATTAATATCTCACGAAATGATGGTGCCAGGTGGTGACTGTTTCAGTGATTTATCTTTTCGGATTATCATTATTCTCTGCAAGCTACAGTTGGCAATGTTACCAGTTTGCCACTGGGTAAGTAAAAGACTTTGGCTCAAGTCTAAGATTTTCTGACAAATAATTTAATACAACGTCTGCCACCTACAACAACCATGGTACATAACAGTTTTCTTCCGGGTTCTTCCTCAAACCGGCTGCTGGTTAGGTGTGGATTGTCTAGGGTTGTCTAGATCATCTGGAAAAAAAGAACCTCAGATTGGCCACAAGACAAATTTGTGGGGCACCTTCTTAACCCATGATTCATGTGGAAGAGTTCAGCCCACTGTGGGCAGTGCCACTCACGGGCAGGTGGTCCTGGGGTGTAAAAGAAAACAGGCTGAGCAAGCCGCGTAGAGCAAGCCACTAAGAAGCGCTCCTCCATGGCTTCTGCTTAAGTTTCTGCCTCCAGGTTCCTGACTTCCCTTCATGATGGACTGTGAGCAGGATATGTAAGCCAAATAAACCTTTTCTCCCCAATGTGTTTTTGGTTAGTTTTGTCCTAGCACTAGAAAACCAAACTAAAACACCAGGTCTCCAGTGCATTCCAGGCAGTCCTTCCTTGAGGACTGGAACTTTGGAATTAAAAAAAAAAAATGAGGGCTGGAGAGATGGCTCAGAGGTTTAGAGAACTGATTGCTGTTCTGGAGGTCCTGAGTTCAATTCCCAGCAAGCATAAGATGGCTCACAACCATCTGTAATGAGATGTGGTGCTCAGAACACTATATACATAATAAATAAATTTTTTTTAAAAAAGAGCATACAGCTATATAAGACAACAGAATGGGTGTTAATCAGGAAGAATGGCAGCAAGACTGGCCTGGTCCTGCAGGCAGGTTTGACTCAGGTCACCTGCCTAAGACCTTTTGTCTCTTGGAACACATTGGAAAGATTTCACTTATCTAATCAAACACAGCCTTCAAGGAAATTCGTTTTGCTTGGGGCTTTATACAGTCGAAACAGCAAGAATGCTGGTGACAGAGCTTAGTTGGTAGAATGCTTACCTAGCACGTCCCAAACCCTGGGTTTGATATCCAACACTGTCTAAAAAGAGGTGTGGTGTCCCACACATTTCTGATCCCAAGACTTAGGAGGTGGAAACAGGAGACAGAAGTTCAAGGCCATCCTTGGCTATACAGTGAGTTCCAGGCTACGTGAAGTCCTGTCTCAAGCAATAACCCGTCTCAAGGTTTTGGTGTGTCAATTAGATGGAAGTTCTGAAGTCCTTAGCTGCAGCCACTGTGACTTTTTTTTAAAGAGGGTTTTACCACATAGTTCTGTATGATCTGGAACTCACTATATAAACCAAGCTGACTTTGAACTCACAGAGATCTATCTGCCTCTGCCTGAAATTAAAGGCATATCCTACCATACACAACTTACCACTGTGACATCTTAATTGGCTAACAGTCCATCACAGACTTTTGATTCCCTTTTCCATAGAATGGAGATAAATAAATTAATATTTATAAACAGATTGGATCAACGCTTTGGCTTTTGTTTTGTTGGCTTTTTGAAACAGGGTTTCACTGTGTAGCCCTGGCAACTCACTCTATAGATCACGCTGACCTCAAACCCACAGAGATCTGCCTGCCTCTGCCTCCTGAATGCTGGGATTAAAGGTGTGCACCACTGGTCAACGCTTTGGCTATTATGTAGAAAGATGGTTTTAATCATAATGGTAATTTTTTAAAAAGTGGAATGTGATGGTGCACGCGCAGGATTCCAGCAGTGGGGACGTAGGGAGAAGAAGATTGAGAGTTCAAGATCAGCCGAGAGCTGCATAGTGAAGAAATGCTTCAGTTTAAAGAAAAAGTAAGCCAGGCGGTGATGGCGCACACCTTTAATCTCAGCACTCGGGAGGCAGGACAGGTTCCAAAGCTACAGAGAAATCCATGTCTCAAAAAACCCCATAAAAACAAACAAACAACAACAAAAAAAAAAAAGAAAGAAAGAAAGAAAGAAAAAGTGTTTGTGTGTATGTGTTTGTTAGGATGATTTTTGGAAGATTTTTTTTTTTGTTGTTTTTTTTTTTTTTTTTTTGGTTTTTCGAGACAGGGTTTCTCTGTGGTTTTGGAGCCTGTCCTGGAACTAGCTCTTGTAGACCAGGCTGGTCTCGAACTCACAGATCCGCCTGCCTCTGCCTCCCAAGTGCTGGGATTAAAGGCGTGCGCCACCACCGCCCGGCTGGAAGATTTTGTTTGAGGAAAAAAAGTCTCTTTTTGAAGGCCACAGATTGGAAACTTTATGGCTAAATCATTTTCTATACTTGATCATCTCTTCACTCTCCCATGAAAGCTTTGTCTTCATGGCTGCATCAACATCTAGCCAACCAGCATGGTGAGTGCACTTGCTCGTCCTGTTCACTGCCTGCTCCTCCACTGATCTGTGAGCCTGGAAAAGGCAATTGTTTTCTCTGTCTGATTCATTGCTGTGCACCTAGCAACCAGCAGAATGGAAAAGCCCTGAACGAATGAACGAACAAATAACACTAGTTTTCTCTAGGCTCACAAAGAACATCTGGAGTGAGAGGGAGAATCTATATATCTCTATATAGGGATTAATATATTACAATATTATCTAATATATTGATTAACTATCTTTGTGTGTGCCACAAGAACAACTTCAGGTGTTGGTACTCACCTTCTACTATCTCTGAGATAGGTCTCCCATCATCCACTACCACATATACCAAGCTAGCTGACCAGTGAGCTCCCAGGGATGCTCCTGTCTCCACCTCCCATCTTATAGAAACACTTGGTGTAGATGTATGCTATCATGTCTGACTTTATGTGAGTTCTGGGGATCCAGACTCGGGTCCTTACATATGTGCAGCAGATTCTTTACCCACGGATCCATCTTCCAGCCCCTAGTTTACTTATTTTTAAAAGGGAGGAATTGCTTTGGTGGTCAAGTTAGTCTTGAACTCTTGGCTCAAGTGATCCTTCTGCCTGAGATACATGCCACCTTGCTGGTCAGGGCAGTGGGTACATTTTGTCCAATGCCTTCTCTCATCATCTGCCCTGACCACATCTACACCACGCATCCACTCACAGCATGGTCCTGCCTCTTGTCCTAAAGACTGTCCACCTTGTCACTGCCACCAGAGGGCTTTTTGGAATACCTTGTCCCCATCCTGTCACTTAGGAATAACATTTGCCATCTCTTGAAACTTGCTTGAATGCCAGCTCCCTATCCGGGTTCTACTCCCATGTTATAGGTTTATATCACTTACGATGTTCCTGGGCATTTTTAAGGCCAGAAAACACACTTCCAGCTGGCTTTGACGCCATAAGGAGCCCTGATAGAGAGCGGACAACCCTGATAGTCACTAGCTTCAGTGGCTCGGCTCTCCATAGATAGCTCTCTGAGTTTCACTGAGAGAACACAGCCTTAGGAAATTGATAGCTTCCCTTCTTCACTCAACCGTGTCCAAGGATATGGGACTAAGACATCTTCTTTCCATACTGAGGATTTGTGACTTGTGTAAGTTGGCAAAAACAGCTCACAATTCCAGGGCAGAGCGCATCATGCTTGGTGAAGTCATAGCGGTGGCTGCTTAAGGGTCACGAGGCACTCAAAGTCAGGAAGCAGGAGGAAACGGATGCTGGTACTCAGCTTGCTTTCTCCTTTTCATTCAGTCTGGAACATGAATGAATCGGATGGTGCCGCAGCACCAGACAGGCCTTCCCACCTCAGTTAACCTCACCGAGAAAGCTCTTCCCAGACGCGCCCAGAGGATCATCTTTTAGGAGACTAAAGCGATAATCTAATCACTATCACACCACCGTTAGCCCAATCTTTGTCAGAAGAAGAGCTCACTCCAATTGCCCAAGGTCTGAATTTCCTAATCTGTCACTGAAACAGGCTCCAGAGTGTCCCTGCTTCCCTGGAGCTGAGGATCAATGAACGCCTCAAGTAGCTCTACAGTGATGGAGAGGGGTGGGAAAGGCCTTGAAGAAACAGCAGCACGCCCCGCACACTGTCTTCTTCAAACAGTTGTTTGGAACACAGGTAAGCTAATGTATGAGGACGGCACTGCAGGATAGGGAAGAAAGAAGATCTGTTCTAGAGAGCTCAGTAGTGTGCAGCTGCATGGTTTCTTAGATTGGTGTGCCTAGAGCATAATATAAGAGGCTGGTGAGTCTTAAATTACACCAAAAAGATCATATGGTAAAAGAGTAAGTTTGACTTCCTCGTGTTTTTGTTTTTGTGATGGCCTAAGCTGGCCTGGGATTCATTATGTAGCCCTGCCTGGCCTCAAACTCACAACAATCCTCCTGCCTCAGCCTCCAACATGTTGAGATAACAGGCGTGAACTGCCACACTGAGCTGACTTCATCCTTCAGTCATTTCCACGCTTCGCACTTCCTTGATCTCTAGCTCCACCCACATTCTTGGAGGTAGAGATAAGATGGTAAATTGAGGCGCATTGGCTTCTTATTTCCGGCAGGAAGGAGGGACAGGCAATAAACAGTTAGGGCTGGAGTACATCTCAGTGGTAGAGCTGGCTTTGCAAGCATGGGACCTGATCTGGATCTCTGGCAAGACACAGCACAACATTACCCCCGCCTCGGCAGCACTAACAGCAAAACCCCAGATAATGACATGAAGAGGTAATTGTGGGGACTGGGAGGATGGCTCAGGTGGTAATGAGTTTGCTGCACAAGCCCGAGGACCTCAGTTTGATGCCCAGAAGCTGTGTAAAAATGCTGGCTGTGGTGGCCCACACCTGTGACCTCAGGCCGCGGAGGGAGAGACAGGCAGATTCCAGTCTGGCCTAGTAGGTGAGCTCCAGATGAAGGAGACACTCAAAGGAGGTAGATGAGATTCTGAAGATGACACTTAAGGTCGTCCTTGGTGTCATGTGTGTGAGGACACCCCCCCAACACACATGCTCATGCATGCATACATCCGAACACACATGAAAAAGGCTAATCACATAGATGCTCCAGTTTTGCTGAGGATCAGCTCCCTGTTGCCCTCCAGGACTTTAGGTAGAGCAGGGAGATTGCTCCTGTAGGCTAGCAGGAGGTCCCGAGGCAGTGGGAACGTGGAGAAGGGCTGAAGGTACCACACAGAACAGGATGCCAAGTTCAGAAGGCAGCTTCTGGCAGACAGGCTAAGCCACTTGCCACAAGACACAGAGCTGGGCCAGGGAGAGCTAAGAGCTGAGCCGACTCCCGGCAAAATGAAAACTCTTTCTCACCATGCAGTATACTGCTTCCCCATGGTTACCCCATTGCTGTCCCCATTTTACAGACGAGAAGACGGAGACTCGGGGCAGAATCTGATTAAGGCTACCAAGTCTAGGAACCAAGTCAGAATTCAGGCAGGTCTAAGATTTTGCTGTTCACTACAGCCCCACACCACCTCTGCAGGGGCCTGTGTGGGGGCCTCAACCCTACCGCAGGGTCTAGTCATTCACCCCGTCTCCATTCACTAAGGTTACAGCTGCTTAAGAGAAAAGACCAGGTCTATTCGTCTCTGCTTCGTCAACCCTACAACAGTTTTGGCATTTAACCACGATGCAGATGTTTGCTGAATGAACTAAATAACTGATAACTGGACAAAGGAATGACTGAATGACTGCTAGGGAAGCTTCCAGATCCCGGGTATGGCCTGAGGCTAGGAGGATTTGAAAATATTCTTAGCAAACCGGAGATTGTGCCTGAGCCTGCCCTTGGCCTCAGTAACAAAGCCCTCCAAAAGGAAGAAAGAAAGAAAATGGGGCGTAGCAAGGATTCCAGACTAGATTCCATGACGTCACCCGAAGTTGGATGTCTGCACTCGTAAACAAAGGCTCGCTCTTGTGACATGGCCCCTGGCCAGGCTAGCCACTCAGCTTACATGGGGGAGGTGGTTGAAGAAAGCAGCCCCCATGTTGGCCTCCACCCTGTATTCAGCCTCTGTATTTAGCAGGTATCTCCTCCAAGGGAAAACCAGGACAGGAAATCATGTTGCCATGGAGACCAGAGAGGCCTTTCCAGACAGAGGGGAAAATAAACACACTCTGGTTGGACTTAACCCCCACCAAGCCACGGTGGCCTCATCTCCTAGCCAGTGAGGCCTTGGTTTTCTCTAGAAACTTCTAGTGGCCTCTCCTCCAAGTACCCTCGACATCAAGGGCTGAGTGGTCACTTGGCCCAGGCAGTGTCCCTGGGGCAACATAAGTGTGGGGGATGGAAGAAGCAGCCATTTTGTACTTCAGCCTCAGACCTTCTCAGACTCTCGCAGCTGGCAACTGAAGTCTGACAATGACTAAACATTTATATTGTGTCTGCTGTATGCCATATTCTACCTTCTTTAGACTTAAACATTTATATTGTGTCTGCTGTATGCCAGATTCTACCTTCTTTAGACTTAAACATTTATATTGTGTCAGCTGTATGCCAGATTCTACCTTCTTTGGATTTATTAACTTATTCAGTCCTCATAGCAACCATTTATTATGATATTCCTTTTACCAGTGAGGAAACGGAGACGCAGAGGTCCTCCTAAGGTCACAAGACAGTTGGTAGTGGCACCAGTATCTAAGGTACTTTGACAATGTTCCAAGTACAGCTTCATCGTATAGTACGACCCCCCCCGCCCCGCCATTTGATGATTCACTACCTTGAAAGATTGTATGACGTTAAATTCAATGTGCATTTATTAAGCACCTACTGTGTATCACAGGTACTATATTGAGCACGGGAAGTATAACAGGAAAGAGATAAAGATGATACCAGAGACGCACAGCTTTCGGTACAAAAAGACAGGACGTTTCTGGAAATCCCCAGGTGAGAACAAGTTGGTTCCTTGGGAGAAGGGAAAAGAAGCCAGAAGCGCTGAAGAAACAAAGGCTTGATCACATAGGGAGCAAGGGAGATTAATTTCTAATTGGCAGAGGTGGGGTTTGTTCCACATCTGACTCAGGAAGCCCTGAAGAAAGACAAGTTCACGGGCACTGCCAGGATGCCCACCAGGGACCAGGGGCTAGCTCCTTCAGGCTGAATGTCAAAATGTGCCCACCAGGTTATTGGTCTTTTTTAAATTGTTACTTTTTAGGTTAACGTATAAAGCAATGGGTTTCCTCGTGACTGGCGGAAGCAGTTCATGGGGAGCAGGTCCTTGGTAATATCCTTCCTGGCCTCTTCCTGTCTCGCTTCCTGTTTCCTGGTCAGCCAGCCCATGAATAGCTTCCACTGCAGGGTCCTGATGCTGTGAGCTGCATTCTTCCATCATGCCTTCCCTGCCCTGACGGAGGTGTGGTGGTTTGAAAGAGAATGTCCTCATAACCTCAGCTGTATTTGAACACTGGTTCCCCAGCTGGTGGTGCTGTTTGTGAACACTGTAGCCTCTCTGGAGGAAATAGGTCACTGGCCATGGGCTTTTGAGAGCTTAAAGACTGGCACCAATCCCTGTTCACTCTGTTTTGTGCTTGTGGCTCAAGATGGGAGCTCTCAGCATCCTTGGTATAGCGCCATTCCTGCTGCCTGCTGCCATGATTCTTCATCATGACAGACACTTCTCCCTCCAGAACTGTAAATTCAAATAAACCATTCCTTCTGAAAGTTGCCTTGGCCATGGTGTTTTATCATAGTACTAGAAAAGCAATTAATATAGGAGGTGCCAGAGCCAGGCTATGAACTGGAGCCTCCAGAATCTTAGCTCTCGGCGCTGTACCCCTCTCTCGGGGCGGGGATGTATGCCAGATGTTGGAGAGGTAGAGGAGTGACTCTCTCACTGAACCTTACCCAAGCTGCTACTTCATCTGGCATAAAAGTTGCAGGTGGGGCAGGAAATTCTGCTACTTTGTCAAGTTTGTACTGGACACACAGACTCCTTGATCTCCACTGAGCAGCAGTTTCCTCTGAGATGAAAACCTCCCATCTAAGGGGGAGGCTCATGAAGACAGAATGGAGGTGGAACACTCCTTCCTGCAGGGAAGCTTGTTAAGAGTAGGCATATACAACTCAAAATAGCTTCAGGAAGTCCCTGAAACTAACCAGATTTACTAAGACCCTCCCTTCCCAAGTTTATATAAGCTGTAAGGACAACTGAGGGATACTCTAAGAACAGCTAAGTTTCCTGGAAGAGGCACAGGAGTAACTGAGGTATCTGGAAAGCTAGTTTTATTCAAACCCCTTTCTGTGATGGTTTGACTAAGAATGGTCCCCATACACTCATATGTTTGAATGCTTGGTTGGCAGGGAGTGGCACTGCTTGAGAAGGATTAGGAGGTGTGGCCTTGTTGAGTTGATATGGCCTTGTTGGAAGAAGTGTGTCACTTGTCTGGGGTTTCAAAAGCCCAAGTCAATTCCAGTGGCTCTCTTCCTGCTGCCTGCATATCCAAACGCATAACTTCTAACTACTTCTCCAGCACCATGTCTGCCTGTGTGCCGTCATGCTCCCTGCCATGATAACGGACTAAACCTCTGAAACTGTAAGCAAGCACCAATTAAATGCTTTCTTTTTTAAGAGTTGTCTTGTTCACCGGGCAGTGGTGGTGCATGCCTTTAATCCCAGCACTCTGGAGGCAGAGGCAGGCAGATCTCGGTGAGTTCAAGGCCAGCCTGATGTACAGAGCAAGAGTCAGGACAGGCTCCAAAGTTACACAGAGAAACCCTGTCTGGAAAACCTTTTTTATAAAACTGCCTCTGCTCCCTGCATGATCTTCTGTACTTTAGCTCGCACCTCCGTCTCTCACAGAACCCACTGCTCCTCTTGGCTCTACAGCCCAGTGCCGCTACAAAAGCCTGGTGTTCTTAGTCTCAGGTCCTTCTGACTTTCTGTCAGTTCATCCTCTCTTTGGGAAAAACTCCCACAGAGTGCTCCCCAAGTGACCAAATTAGACCACATGCCCTCTGTCCTGCTGGGGTCTGACTGAAGTACTTTTCATTGAAATAAATGACCCAGACACATCTGGGGGACTCCATGTGTTCTGCCCAGTCTCCTGAGACTCCAACTCTGTTCTTTTCCACAATATCCATAGTTGAGTGTCCCATTAAAACATATCACCATCCAATCCCCAAGAGACAGACAGAGGTACTTTCACATGTTGGTAGGTGAAAACACAGTATTGCACACAGTATAGTTCAGGTTAAACACAAAGGGATTTGGCAATATATTTCAAAAATTCAAAAGCTGGGTCCCTTTGACTCTACTTAATCCTTAGAAATAATTTTTTTTTTTTTTTTTTTTAGATAGGGTTTCTTTGTAGCTTTGGAGCCTGTCCTGGAACTCTCTCTGTAGACCAGGCTAGCCTCAAACTCACAGAGATCTGCCTGTCTCTGCCCCCCGAGTACTGGGATTAAAGGTGTGTGCCACCACTGCCCAACTAGGAATTCACTTTAAAGATAATAATCCTATCAGTAAATGCTGGGATGAAAACAGCTATTTGACAGTAGCTGTCTAGTTAAATTAATTCAACCATGGACCTGGGGAGATGGATCACTGTGTAAGAACACTTGCTGTTCTTGAAGAGGAACCAGATTCGGTTCCCAGCACTCAAGGTTCACAACCATCTGTTACTCCAGTTCCAGGAGATCTAACACCCTCTTTTGGCCACCGAGCATTCGTAGGTCAGGCCTATGAACTCATCTAACTCAGACCAGGGAAGATCCTCTTCCAGCCTTGCTCACCATCTTTGGCAAACCTGCTTTCAGGCTGGCTGCCTGTTGGAGGTTCTTCCTCTGTTCCTTGACACGTGGACCTCTCCATAGGCTACAGAGAATCACTGGGGCAGACTCAGAGGGCCAGTAAGAGGGGGCACCCAGGGTGGAAGCCAGAGCCTTCTCACCAAACAGGGACATGGCATCTCATCAAGTTGGCAGGTTCAGTTTATGAGAAGTGTCTTGCTCTCTCCCACATTCAAGAGGAAGAGATTTTATAGGGACATGGACAGGAGAAAGTAATCACTAGGGAGACATGTCAGCTGCAGTGGTATACCTTAATCCCAATACTTAGGAGACAGGAAAGTCTCTATGAGTTCAAAGCCAGCCCAGTCTACATGGTGAGTTCCTGGCCAGCCAAGGCTACATAATGAGACTCTGACTCAAAAATGGACAAACAAAAATTCTGGGTATAATGGAATATGCCTTAATTCTAGCACTCAGAGGCAGAGGCAGGTGGATCTCTGAGTTTGAGGCCAGCCTGTCTACATAGCAACTTCCAGGACAGTCAGAGCTATATAGAGAAACCATGTTTTTTTGGTTTTTTTGTTTTTTGTTTTTTTTAAAAAAAGTCATTCTAGGTTCCTGCCATAGAAAGCTGATCACAAAGTGGGTGTGAACAGTGGGTATGAAGGGGGACAATGGAAGAGGTATCAGCTGTCTAAGGCAGGAGCTGATAGACAAGGTTTTCATTAATTCAACAAATGTGTGTGGAGTGCCTGCTTGCTCCCCTGGCATCATGTCTATGTAAGCCCCCTTGATGTTGGCAGAGACGAGCCGAGGCCACCAAAAAGCTAAAAGCATAAGAAACAAAGCAGTGGCCTCATGGTTCACAGGCCATTCACAGTAAATCACCGCAGTCTGTGACTGTTGACTGTTGGTGAGTGATGGGAGGGAGGAGCTGAGAGTCCAACTCCTCCAGAGCTTGGGCAGCTGGTGGGAGCTTATCTTCTCAGAAAGGAAGCTGGGAAGAGACTAGATCTAGTGAAGGCGGATACACCCTGGTGTCTGCTGTGGGGAATTTAAGGAATCCACACTGACACAGGCGCAGCACCCCAGCTATTTAGGAAGAGAGAATCAATCACAAGTCTAAGACCTGCCTGACCGACAGAGAGAGTTCAAGACCAGCCTGGACAATTCAAGGAGACATTAACTTAAAAACAAAACAAAACAACAAAACAAACAACTCCCCTCCCGACTGGGCATAGAATCACACATCTTTAATCCCAGCATTCAGAAGGTAGCAACAGGCAGACTTTTGTGAGTTCAAATCCAGCCAGGTCTACAGAGTGAGTTTTAGGCCAATCAGACTATACAGTAAGACCTTGTCTCAATAAACAAACAAAACAAACTATTTGTTTAAAGGTCTGGCGATATAGTTCAGCAGCCCAGTGCTTGCCTAGCATGTCCTGGATTCAATTCACAGTATGGAAATAAAAAGAATTTAAAGATTTTTTTTACCAGGTGCTATTCAGGAGCAGAACGGACAGCAATGGAGGGTCTCGGAGTGATGTCACCTGGCCGTAAGTGAGGGGCACGGTGGCATATTTAAAGCCATTCCAGTGAATGCAGAGAGAAAAGGCTTGTGGAGCCTAGAAACTGGTAATTTGTAAGGAAAAAAGGAAGAAAGGGAGAGAGAAAAGAGGAGAGCAAGAAAGAAGACCACGGAGGACTCAGAGAAGCCGGAAGGGTGTCATGGAGTCTGTAAAGAGACGTGGTGGAGAAAATAATGACCGAGAAGTAATACCGGCAGGAACCCAGTGTGTCTCCATTGGTACAGAAAGGAGGTCATTGCCTGCTGAGAGATACTAAAGAGATGGGGAGTGGGAAGAAGAAAGGACCGATTGAGAGGCAGGCGAGGATGGAGAGTTTGAGTGCAGAGCAGTGTGGAGTGTTCACATCCTGTGGACACACGCCCGGACGGGAGTTATTATCTAATGAAATGTCCTTCCCGGAAGCATCTAGCGTCTGGGAGGCTGCCAGCCCTTCCTCTTTGCTTAGCTCCTAATGCATCGTTCCATTAGGCCAGGTGAATGGGACTGCTCGCGAAGAGAGGGGATAGAGTGACCCGTGCTGGGCTCTGAGACAGGAAGTAGCAAAATGCCCAGTGGACAGAGAAGCAGAGGCTCTCAGAACACAAACAGCAGATGGTCTGAGCTCCCAGACGTGATGTTCAGAATCAGAAACGACCATCCTCCTCTCCCTCCTCCCTCTGGGTGTATGTACGTGGAAAGCACAGGTTGACAATGGCTTTCTTGATTGCCCTCCACCTTGTTTTTTTCCTAAGTAATTTACAATTTTCAATTAAAACATAATTACATCATACGTCCTTTCTCTTTCCCTCCTCAACCCCTCCTTTGTACCCCCCACTCCCTCTCAAACTCATATCCTCTTTTTCTTTATTATTGTTACATATGCATAAATTTATAAATACAATCTGTTGAATGAATCTGTTTAGTATCGCTGGGATGCATATGATTTCGGGGCTGACCACATGATACCGGATAATTAATTAGGAGATTCACCCCCGAAGGACTAATTCCCCCTCTATCGGCAGTCATCAGCTCCTGAAGTTCTTTGTCAAGGGGTGGGGGCCCCATGAGATTTCCCCCCTTCCACTTTAGCAATCTAATCTATTGTTGCTGTCCTGGCTCAGGTCTTGTCTAGGCAGCCACATTGCTGTGATATCACGAGTGGGTACAGTTTCCTGGGCATTTCTAGGAGACACGGATCCCACAGCAAACCTCACATCCCAGGCTCTCACTATGTTTCTGTCTTCTCTTGAGATGTTCCCTGGCCTCAGGTGTAGGGATTGCACTGTAGAGATGTCCACTGGGACTGGTACCCCACACTTGGTTGCTCTCTGGATCTTGAACATTTGTGGCTTTCTGTCTGTGCTGCTCTCTGCCAAAAAGTGAGTTTTTTTTTTTTTTTTGATGAGAGGTGAGAGCTACATTTATCAAGCAAAGAGGAAGAGGGCCCATGAATAAAGGCGGTTCGAGGCTGGGGTGTGGGGCAGGGCTGAGGAGATAATGACAGGGGTGGATGGGAGAGTTAAGGCTCACCTTACCTTGCAAAGACAGTTCACAAAGCTGGTCCCTGAGTGAGTGCGGAGATGGCCTCCTTGTCTTTTGAGACAGATCACTCAAGCTCACATATTAGGTTAGGCGGACTGGCCAGCAAGTCCGGGGACTATCTTGTTTCCACTCTCCTTCCCCTTAGCATACATGAGTACCATTGTGCCCAGCTTTTTTTTTTTTTTTTCCAAGACAAAGTTTCTCTGTGGCTTTGGAGCCTGTCCTGGAACTAGCTCTTGTAGACCAGACTGGCCTCGAACTCACAGAGATCTGCCTATCTCTGCCTCCCGAGTGCTGGGATTAAAGGCGTGCCCACCACCGCCAGGTTGCCCAGCTTTTTATGTGGGCACTGAGGATCCTGACTCGGGTTTGCTTTGCACAGCAAGCAAGCTACCACTGCACATCTTCCCACCCCCTGAAACAAATCTTTTAGTTAAAATGTACCCATGGCCTAGACTCTAGGACCTAGAGCAACTTCGGGCATTGACCCTGGAGCTAGTCTTGGCGAGTTCTGGGGGTCACAGGCCTGTGCCACCTCCCCGGCAACAGTATTTTCATTTTTACTTGCTTTCCAAACAATCATGTCGTAATAGCTGTTCTTAGTAACGCCCTCTCTTAGCTCCCCTTTGCACTTAGTAATACATATTGAGAATCATATGATTTTATTTTTCACGTAGACACATCTTTCTGCACATTTCTGCCCATTCCAATATGTCATCCCTGTCCATCTGCAGACTCTGTTTCTTTGTTTCCCATTTTCACCTGAGGACTCAGAAAACTGCACGGAGTCAGTAGCGTTGAGTGAAGACATTAGATTGTGTTAGCTTCCTTTCTGTAATGTTTCTGTGACCCTTTATGAGACAACTGTCCTAACATGCTTGTGCAGATCAGGACCATGGGGAGTGTGTGGGGGTCTGTATTTTAAGAGAATAAGTAAGGTCTGCACGGATTGGTTTATGAAACCTCACCATCCATTGCAATCAATGCGTTGAGGAATTTATCTGCTTTTCTGTATAGTTCTATTGCAATAGTGAGGGAGAGATACCCCACTTCCATCTCAAATCCAGGCTCTGTCACGCTGCAGGTCCCTTTCTATGAGGGTCCAGACTGAGGTTCACTGGAATCATTTAATACTATATTTAGTTATTCACTTATTTTATTCTTCAGTGTCAAGGAATTAAACCCAGGGCATTAGGCACTCCAAGCATGTGCTCTGTCACGGAGCCACACGGTGCTCAACCCCACCAACAATCTGAATCACATGCTGGAAATACAAAGTGGACCTTGACAAGCACCAGACCTGAAATAGCCTTATACTGGAAAGTGAGCATTTAGAAAAGATGGATCAGAGCTTTGGAAGCTTAGAATGAATTTGCTCTTCGCACCCCCATCTCCTCTTTGCTGCCACTACAGCCTACGGCTCCTCTGGCTCCTCCCCCAACAGAACAGGAACCTCCTGGGTGAGTGCAGGCCTCTCTCTGGGAAGAGCTCTGATGCCCGAGGACAGCGGTGTGACCTTGAGCTCTGGCCTGCTGCTAAACCTGTCTTTTCTAGCTTCCTTTTTCAGTCTTTTGAGGATCATTTTCACAGGTGCAGAAACCTAAACGAAAGAGCTATGGGAGCATGTATGACGACATGCTGGTGATGACCTGTGATGAGCCATTCGGGGGTATCGGCCTTTTAATAGTTATTTCATTTCAGTTCTTTGTGGGGTGTGTGTGTGTGTGTGTGTGTGTGTGAGAGAGAGAGAGAGAGAGAGAGAGAAGGAGGGAGGGAGGGAGGGACAGAGAGAGAAGGAGAGAGGGAGGGAGGGAGAGGAGAGAGAGAAAAAGAGAGAGAGGGAAGGAGGGAGGGAGGGAGAGAGCGGAGAGGGAGAGAGGGAAGGAGGGAGGGACAGAGAGAGAGGAGAGAGAGAGGAAGAGAGGGAAGGAGGGAGGGACAGAGGGGGAGAGAGAGTGAGAGAGGCAGGCAGACTAACTGACAGACAATACTGTGTTCTAGATTCTATGATCAGACTGAAGGGACCTGGCTTGAGCAACACTGAGCCGTCTCACTAAGCCCAAGCTTTTGACACTACAATCCAGTGTCATCTGGGACACAGGCCAGCAACCTGGACACATGCAGCCCATGCTCCATCCTTTCGACCTGCCTGAATTCAACCATTGTCAATATTGTGCTCTCCTTGTTACACAATATGTATGTCCCTCTATTGCTCTGTAAGACACCATCATATGTGCCAGTAATTAAAGGCTTTGTACATCTCCCTAGATATTTTGACCTGTATTGCCTAAAAATAGTATTCTACATAAGCACAACGCCAGAATCCCACTCAAGGAACGTTGACCGTGACCGCCTGCTGCTGTCTCCCTGCAGAGTCTGTGTTCCATCAAATATCCCTCAAGGTTCTTTATGGTGGTTTAAATTCTTCCAGTCAGACTCCAATCTGGTGGATTAAACCACATTTCTTATGTCTCTCTTTACATTTTATTTTATGTACATTGGTGTTTTGCTTGCATGTATGTCTGTGTGAGTGTGCTGGGTCCCCGGAACAGGAGTTACAGACAGTTGTGGTCTGCCATGTAACATCCAGTTGTGCCATGTGGGTGCTGGGAATTGAACCCAGGTCCTCTAGAAGAGCCACAGTGCTCTTAACCACTGAGCCATCTCTCCAGCCCCTTCTTATGTCTCTTAACATTTTTTCTTCCGGCAAATTTTGTTTACCCACTTGTAAATAACACTGGATTTGGAAGGATCTAGGGGACTCATCTTGCAGAGCGTACCACTTCTCGACTCGCCCGATTGCTTGCTAGGGAATGAATGCTAACTCCTTCTGGCCTTGTATTCCCTTCTGGGAAGTGACCAGAGTAGCCCCATGTAGTTTCCTACATATGCAGTCAAGGTCAGGACTCCACAAACTAATGCCTGTAAAGTGCTCAGTACAGTGCCTGGAACACAGCTTCCATAGGTGTTGCTGCTGTCACCATAGCAACTCGCTCTCTTTGGCTGTTATTACCACTGCCATCTTTAGCCCTTTAAATTTCAAGGAATATTGACATACAGACTTTTTGATTATGTCCTCAACCTTCTGGGATATCTCGTCCCTCTTCTCCCCTCCCCTCCCTCTGAACCTAATTGGTGAATCTCAGCCAGAAGAATCTCTTAACCCCTCCAAGAACTAGACAGAGTTTAGCCTTCTCCATCTTCCTAAGGCTAGCTTCTTTTTCCATAACCCTAAGGTTATAACCTCCAAATGGCTCGGGCATCAGGGAAGCATCAGCTGATGCCCTGCCCACCCAGGGAGGAAGGGGATGCTTCGTCATTGCTGGTGCCATGGTGACCTTGGGGCTGGGGCTGTCTGCGCACAGCTGCTGCAGTGCCGTTGAAGGGATGCTGGGGAAAGGAGATTGGCTGGCAAGGAAAGTGAGGAATGTGCTGCCAGAACTCTGGGCTCCCGGCCAGATGCTAATTATGACGGCTTGGGGGTGCCAGCGCCCCGTCATCCCATGGAAGGAAGTGGGGGGGGGCTGGTGGGAGAGGTGAGAGAAACAGGAAAGGTGACAGGGTCTGACAGGTTGGAGAAATACACTTGCTCCCCCAGGGTCCACCCTCCCTGCAGACCCGAGCTGTCTGAGAGGAATTGTGGCTGTCACCATAGCAACAAAGGCAGCTGATGTGTGATGCGCCGCGTCTTTATTAGAGAACCCTGCTCAACCTGGTGCCAGCACTTTTCCATCTGAATCTCGTCTCTTCGGCGCAGAAGGCTTCAGACGGCACTGGTGGGGCTGGGGGTGCAGGAGAGACAGGATCCTTCTCCGCTGTTTTATTGACTTTCTGGGGGATGCAGATGGAAGAGAAGCAGATTTGCACATGGCTGAGACATCAGTTAAAGATTCAAGCGGCCTCAGAGTTCCCTTCAGTTACACGCCCGGAAGCAGCATTCCTATGGGAGGGGTCGTCTGGGAGACCATGAACCTGGACGTCCAGGCGTACCTAAGTGTTGCAGACTCACGTCTGTGCCGTGCTGGCTTTCTTATTGTTCCCTTGCTAAGCCTCAATGTCCGCATCTGCAAAATGCGGACACTAAAAAATGTCGGCTGCTTCAGGGTCATGGTGAGAACTAAATGTACTCTGGGATGAGGGTAGCGTGGATATCAGGCCTCCCTTAGGTGCTCGGTGTGGTTGATACTCTTGCCTCAGCTCTTCCTCCCGAACGCTCCCATGGCTGGGGCTGCTACTGTTACCCCACAACTACAACTAGCACCCCACCACCTCCTTTGCTGTCAGTGTGGTAATGACACTTATCTGGCAAAGCATGACCATGAGTCACTGGTAGCCAGTCCTTCCCAACGGAGGGGAGCAGAGTGTCCAGCCTCACAGCCCTTCAGTGAGAAGCTGGGGTCCAAGGCTGGGGAGACACAGGTATTGCGCACATACAGCAGCAGACCATGTCTGACTCATCAAACTGCTGGGGCATCTAACAGGAGGAAGATAACTATGAATCCATTATTTATTAGAGACGAGAGCTCTCAATGTAGTCCAGGCTAGCCTTAAACTCACAGTCCTCCTGCCTTAACAAGTGCTGAGTTATAGGCAGAGCCACGGAACCCAGTGTGTTGTCTTACAGGCAGGAGGCACCAAGCCCGACTGTCTACTATGTCTTTGAAACAGGGTCTTAGGCAGGCCTTGAACTCAATGTGTAGACCAACCTGAACTTCTGATCCTCCTGCTTACCTCCTGTGCTGGGCTTACAGATGCCCCTCACCTGGTTTAAGTAGTGCTGGGGCCTGGACCTGGGGCTCTGCAGTTCCCACTCAAGCATTCTGCAAGCTACATCTTCTGCTCTGAGTATTTTTGTTTTCCAGTGAAAGAAAGCTTATGTTTTAGCTGGTAGCTATAAGACTTTTTTCTTAGATGAGCTTACCAAGCTGATCTTTGAAGCATCCCACTTTATTTTGTCCTGCGGGTTCACCCACACGATTCTTTACATAAGGCTGTTTTTCCTTTAAGTCGATTCCTTTGTATTGGTTAAATGTGGTTCTGAAGGAAACATATAGTACCACGAAGAAACTGTGAAGCTAGGATCAGGGACCATGAAAGAAAGCAGGAAAGTTAAAAACCATGGGTCCCCACAGGATCATTACGTCTGGCTGGGGCGCTCTTTGTAGAGGAACTTGGGAGACTCTGCTAAAAAGGGAAGCTCGCAAGTTGTAGAAGGTGTGAAAGCAAACTGTAATTCTCTCCACTAATCAGGGCTGAGACACGGCAAGGGAGTGCTGCTAAGGACTGCTGTCTGGTCTCTAGGGCATCTCTACCTGAAGCCACCGCTGACCTCAAGGAAGAGCAAAGGGTGACCTCTCCTCGGGAGGTGGGAAGCAGGAGCCAGAGCCCACTGCACTCCAGTGCATCTGACTGTGGGCAATGGAGACAGATGTGGGAACGCTCCAAGAGAGGCCTCGTGAGGTTCCCTCAGGCCATTCCAGCCAGTTTGGAGTCACAGTACCCAGGGAGGAAGATGAGTCACACAGGCCTTATTAACTGTGCTGAGCAAAAGCAATTTCCTCCCCTAAGCCCAACCTTTGAAATACACAAGATGTTCTTGAGCTTGTGGACAAAGGCTGTAAGATAGGAGCAAAAAGAAGTCATCTTTTTCAAGCCAGAACTTGTTCAGTATGAGGGTTGATACGTTTAAGGAGAACACAGTACTCAAGACAGTTCAAAGCCATGGTGGTGTTGATAATGAGTCTGGTTTTAAGCATAAAAAGTTGATTTAAAAGAAGAAGAAATACATGAGATGATCGGTGGTGGTGCACGCCTTTAATCCCAGCACTTGGAAGGCAGAGGCAGGAGGATCTCTGTGAGTTTGAGGCCAGCCTGGTTTGGTCTACAACAGCTAGTTCCAGAACAGGCACCACACCAAAGCTATAGAGAAACTTTGTCTTGAAAAACCAAAAAAAAAAAAAAAAAAAAGAAAAAAAAGAAAAGAAAGAAAGACATGAACAGGTAGAAGGAGCACACGGAGTAATAGTCATTATGCTAGAAGCACGATCTTCCCAGGCACCAGCCATTGAATTGTCACAATTCTGAGATGGGAGACGTCTCTGTCCTGTAGACGAAGCCATTGAGGACTTCAGAGGTCCCAAAAGCTTGCCCACACGTGGTAGCTGTCTTAGTTAAGGCTTTTATTGCTGTGAAGAGACATCATGACTATGGCAGCCCTTACAAAGGAAAGCATTTCATTGGGGCGGCTTACAGATCAGAGGTTTCGCCCATTATCGTCATGGTGGGAAGTGTGTTGGCACGCAGGCAGACGTGATACTGGAGAGGTATCTGAGTTCTACGTCTAAATCCACAGGCAGCAGGAAGAGAATGCCAAATATACTAGAATGTACTCAGAAAATATACTCAGAAGCTTGAGCTTCTGAGACCTCGAAGCCTGCCCCCAGCGACACTCTTCCTCCAACAATGCCACACCTACACCAACAAGGCCACGCCTCCGAATAGTGCCAATCCCTTTGAGCCTGTGGAGATCAGAGTTCTCCACCCCTCCTTACCTGTTACACCGCTGTCATTCTGCAAAGTGACAGCAGCCTCTCTCACTGAAAGGGGAGTCTACTTCCCCCTTCCTGGCCTTGTCTTCGTGGACTGGGAATGCAGGCAAAAGATGGCGGGCTGGTTCTAAGCCTGGGCTGCAAGAGACCATACACACTTTCATCTGCTTTTTGGGTACTGACCACTGCCACACATCCGAGATCAGGCCAGCTTCTCAGGAGGTCTGTTAGAGTGAAGCCCAATTCCAGCTGAGGCCTGGGCATTGGCAGAGCCCAGCCTATATCAGCGGACTTGCTGTCTCCAGCCTGCAGCTGACCACAGATACATGAAGAAGTCCAGCCCAGCCCAGAGGAACTACCTTGCTGACCCACGAACTCACAAACAATTAGGAGTCATGAGGGTTTGCGCCATTAAGTCTTGGACTGTCTTTGGTTAGTGAAAGTGAACTGAAAGATCAAGATAGGTCAGAGAGTCGATGCCAGGGTTGGGGCTCATCCCAGGTGTGCCCTCCCCTCATGCTGCACCTCTAACACGTGTTTCTCAAAAATGCTCATGAAGTTTACAGTGTATCTATAACCATACGTGTAGCTTTCCACCCAAAGTGAAATGAACAGAATAATGTTTTAAAATGTATGCTGGGGTCAGGGAGGTATGGTTTAGCATGTGTGTTAAAAGCCAACACAGTGCTGTATGCTTGTAAGCCCAGCCCTGGAGACGGGGAGAAGGCAGGTTCCTGGAGCACACTGCTCAGCCAGCTTAGTCTAATCAACAAACCCCAGTGAGAGAAGAGACACGGCAGCTGGGGAGGAACACTTGACATTGACATTTGGTGTTCATATGCATGCACGCATGGCACTTAAACTGAAACAGATGGACACATGCATACACATACTCACACAAAAGCACTACATATACATATACCCATGTGCACACCCCCACACATAGCACTATGTGTAAATGTACACATATACATATGCATACACACATGTATCATGTTAGTTTCTCATTCCCATCCGAAGGCCTTCCCCACCTCCAAGTCTTGTCCGCTAATATTACAATCTAAGTTCATGCCTTATTCCATCTGGTGCGTACCTGCTTTCCCCAGCTCGTTGGGACTTTTGCTTACTACCCTTTTTGTCTGATGCAAGACTCTTCCTGCTCATAAATCTCCACCAGACCTTGGTGAATAAATCCCTTTCAGGAATTCTCACAGCCTATTCTTCTGGGAGAGTTGTTGGCTGGGCACCACGACCATGTATCTTCAGACAAGTCCGTGATTCCATTTATACCTCCTTCAAAAAAGATGTCCAAACCTAGGAACAGTTCAAAGGAAGGACTTCTCTTTGGTCTGCTCCTGGGAGGTAGCCTCTTAGCCCTGGGGATATCTTGCCTGCTAAAGCCTTAATCAGCTGGATGGGGTGGGGTGGTATGGTTATGTCTAGTAGCTTACGTTGTGTGGTTTATGATGGGAGCCTTGGGCCGCTCTATCATCTATCTATCTATCTATCTATCTATCTATCTATCTATCTATCTATCTATCTATCATCTATCTATCTATCTATACACACACACACACACACACACACACACACACACACACATATCAGGTTCACCATTGACCCAGGAACTAAAGAAGACTGGGTAACTGATCCCAGATAAAAACCATGGATGCTGAGGCTTGGCTTAGCAGCCTTGGACACATTAAGTTTTCAGGGTCGCCCATCATCCACACTGGGGAATGATGTACAGTTACCTCTGCCCTGTGCATCTCTATCCCGGGCTGATTTTAGTATGCATCTGTCATTGTCAGAAACTGTCACTCTGACTTCAGGGGCTTTCTGAGCTCTGGAGTTCTGGCAGCTAACCATCAAGCTGGGCATGTCTTAGGAACTCTCTGACCTGTCTTCTCACCCTCTCCTCCCTTCTTCTCACCTTCTCTGCTGGAGTAAGTGAAACTGTTCTTCTTCTTGTTTCTGGTCAAATGGTTCTGGCCATCTGGGATCACCTGTGATCTCACACCCTCTCCTAAGTGGCCCATTCGCAAATTTCTTCTGTCCATGGACACGATGCTAGTGATAACGGTTTTGCTCCAGCATGGTCTGTACTTTTGCGAAACTCTGCTATGTGAGCATGTTTGTACGAATGTAGCATCCCTCTGTTCGGCTTTATGTAAATAAGGGGAAGGCTCTTTAACCAATCCTCACACCACTAGGGGCCAGCCACCTAGATTCTACTGCATGGAGGTTCTATAGCTTTCTCCTGCAGTTCTCTATTCTTGGCTACTTAGATTGACCAGCAATGATTCCTATGGAGGAGTCACTAGACACGTTTGTCATTATTATCTTGAGACACATTTCTACACAGGAATTTCTCAATTAAAGAGACATTTTGTCCACAGAGGTTGATGCAACTGGGGATGTGAGGGACACCTGAGGAGTTGGGGCCTAACTGGAGGATGGGTCACTGGAGGGTAGGCCTCGTGGGTTCTAGTCCTATACCAGCTTCAGCTTCTCTGCTTCCTCACTGTTGACTGAATGGAGCCAGCCTCTTCATCTATGAGCTGTTCTAGTCACTGGGCCTTGGCTTCCAGAACAGACTGTTTGTTCTCATACTGTGAGCCCAAATAAAGCCTCCTCCCTTCAGGCACTTCTTCTAGGTATGCCATCACAACAATAGGAAAGTAACACAGAAGGCAAAGGGTGACGACCCTGGAAATATCAGCAGGTCCTGAGATTTGTAGAGAAGCAGGTGAAGAGAGGGGCCGAAGGGTGGGAAGACTAGCAGTCCCTTGCTCAGGCCTGGGCCCAAGGGAGAGCCACAAGGCACCCAGATCTGGTACTATTTAGTTGAGAGGGGGCTTGCTATTACCATTGCCTTCCATAAAAGAGACCAAACAGAAGAGGAACCCAAGAAAAACAACCATCTTTGGGGGACTGTGGCCTGTGTGGCAGGCAGAGACACCCTGCTGTCTACTTCCTCACCACACCTAGTGAGCAGATTGAGGGTGGAGCCCCCCAAGTAAGGCTGGAGAGGGAACACCCAGGGCCAAGCCTACCAGGTATGGGGTTTAACAAACCTGTAGAAGAGGGGCTCATCACCTGTTTCTCTTTGCTGCCTGCTCCTCCTATCTCTGAGGGAAAGCTGAACAGAATACAGTATACCAGTAAGCAGTTATTTTTCTTCTACTTTTGGAAGTCAATAGATACTTCCAAAAATTGACAATTCTGGGAACAGAGTTAAATCACCCTTCCTTCCTTTCTTCCTTCCTTCCTTCCTTCCTTCCTTCCTTCCTTCCTTCCCTCCTCCTCTTCCTTCTTCTATTATTATTATTAATTTAGTTTTTCAAGACAGGTTTCTCTCTATAGCCTTGACTGTCCTGGAGCTCACTCTCCAGACCAGGGTGACTTCAAACTCACAGGGATCCACCTGCTTCTGCCTCCTGAGTGCTAGGATTAAAGGTGTGCACCACTCCTGCCTGACCAGATTTGAATTTTCTAAAAGAATACATTTAAAACAAAGATGAAAACGACATACAGAAATAAATACAGAGTGCAGCACAGCAAACGGTGCTTGTGTCAGATTATCGAATGCACAGGTGATGTTAGAGCACAAGATGACCGAATTATGACAAATAATATTTGAAATTTTCATCAATGAACTAGGAATATAAAACCCCCCAAAGGATCAAATTCAGATTTGATAAAGAGAAAAATATTCAGATTAGCTCAAAAAAGTGAAAGCTATAGCAGGAGCTCACAGCTGCCTGCAGCTTCACCTTTTTTTTTTTTTTTGGTTTTTCGAGACAGGGTTTCTCTGTGGCTTTGGAGCCTGTCCTGGAACTAGCTCTTGTAGACCAGGCTGGTCTCGAACTCCCAGATATCCGCCTGCCTCTGCCTCCCAAGTCAGCTCCACCTTTTTAAGAGATCTGTTTTGAGATAAGGAAACTGGGGTACTTTTACACAATGGAGTACTAATCAGCGAGGAAAAAAAATAGTGACGTCTTGAAATTTACTGACAAAGGGACAGAGCTAGAAAAAAAAGCCTATTGAGTGAAGTAGCCCAGACCCAGAAAGGCAAATAAAGTATGTATTCACTTGTAAGTGGATATTAGACAGAAAGCAAAGGGCAACCAGCCTACAGTCCACAACCCCAGAGAACCCAGGCAACAAAGAAGATCCTAGGAGAGACATACATGGATCTGCTTAAGGAGCAAAAGACAAGATTTCCTGAGTAAGGGAGAGGGTGGGAGCGGAGAGGGAAGAGGGGAGGAAGGAAGGGGAGTGGGGAAAATGTATAACTCAATAAAAACAATTAAAAAAAATGCTAGGTGATGGTGGCACACACCTTTAATCCCAGCACTTGGGAGGCAGAGGCAGGCAGATCTCTGTGAGTTTGAGGCCAGCCTGGTCTACAAGAGCTAGTTCCAGGACAGCCAGAGCTGTGACACAGAGAAACCCTGTCTTGAAAAGCCAAAAAAAGGGGGGGGGGGCTGGAGAGATGGCTCAGTGGTTAAAAGCACTGACTGCTCTTCCAGAGAACCTAGGTTCAATTCCCAGCACCCACATGGCAGCTCACACCTGTCTGAAGATCTAGTTCCAGGGGATCTGACACCTTCACACCAATGAATATAAAATAAAGTTAAATAAACTAAAATTAATTAATTAATTAATTAATTAATAAAAAGAGAGAGAGATCTGTTTTGACCCCCAAATCACCTGCTCTCTCTGCACTCTCGTGCGCGCGCGCGCACACACACACACACACACACATGCAGACACATACACACACATACTCTAAAATAAAACCTTTACAACCAACAACAATATGAACCAAACCCACAGTTGGGGACTAGAGGGAAGGTTCCGTGATTAAGAGCACCCACTGTTCTTTCAGAAGAGCTGGGTTTGATTCCCAGCACCGACAGGATGGGGAACTCCATCATGCACCGACAATCATCTGTGACTCTAGGGGATGTGATACACCCTTTTGGTCTCCTTTGGTGCCAGATACACATGTGGAATACAGACATTCATGTAGGCAAACACCCATGCACATTTCAAAACAAAACAAAGCTCCTGAGCTGGCCAGATGAAGGCGCTCAGTGCCTAGCCTAACAATTTGAGTTCATTTCCTGAGACTGACCCATGGCACAAGGAAAGGACTGACTCCCACTAGCTGTTCTCTACACTTTTGCTCTCTCTCTCATGCACAGACACACCTAAAATAAATAAAAAATAATAATTTTTTAATATGAAAACTCAGCTTTGGGTTGAAAAGAAAAGAATACACCAAACCTTTTTTTTTTTTTAATATGACTGGAATTAGAAGTCCAAACAAGCACATAGCAGATAAAAGATAACACAGAGGTATAAGAATCAGATGACTTTAGATCCAAGACTAAGGAAGGCAACCAAAACAAACAGGGATACTGAGTCAGGACACAGAAGGCAGAACTCCACTGATGTGGAAAGCACCACACAAGAAGAGTGTCCAGCAGACCTGAAGGACCAACTCCCAGCCGGCAGTCTGGGAAGAAAAGTCAAAAGAAAGTTTGTCTGTCTATCTGTCTTACTTAATTACTTTGTAGCAGGTCTTGTATAGTCCAGACTGTCTTCAAACTTGCTATGTAGCCTAGTGTGGCCCTTGAACTCTTGATTCCCCTGCCTCCACCTCCCAGGCATTGAGATAACATGTGGGTGCCACCACTCCCAGTACTGAGGATGGGACTCAGGGCTTCCTGTGTGCTAGGTAAGCTCTCGGCGGAGTGAGGTACATTCTCATTTTGGATTGTATCCATTCTGAATGTGGATATTTTTAAAGGTCATCTTTGTAGTTTAGTGTCAAGTGCTACAATATACAACAGAGAACAACATTGTTAGTGGTCCTGAGAAATTTTTATAGTAATGAAGGCTATTAACAGTCTGGGAGGAAAATCTTAACAAGATCCCAAAAGCAGCTATGGTAAAGTTCCTTTTCTAAGCGTGATTCAAGAAAGAAGTAACAGAGTGGAAGAGGAAGGGAGCTGAAGAGATGGTTCGATAATGAAGAGTACTTGTTGCTCTCTCAGAAGACCCTCTTACGTGCGTACGTACACATTATTAAAAATAAAAATAAATCTGGAAAAAGGTAAATTATGAGTTGAATGATCAGAAAAAAGAGAGACAGTTCAAAAACTTACCACCTGGAATATGTAGTGTAGATGCTGTTACAGACCAAATGGGAAGACAATATTTTGCAAAACTTTGCACAAATTGATCTCTTTTTCGAAACAACACAATTACCAGAATAAACACAAGCTTTGGTTCGTATTTGATCATTTTTTAAAATGCATGTGTGAGTGTTTTTGCCTGCTTATGTGTCTGTGTGCCAGTGCAGTGCTCAGGAAAGCCAGAAGAGAGCATCCGGAACTCCAGTTCCAGAGAGTTCCCTGTGGGTGCTGGGAATTGAATCTGGGTCCTCTGCAAGAACAGCCAATGGTCTTAATCACAGAACCATTTTCTTTGAAGAGTGTGGAAGTAACATTTACTGAGAAGCAAAGAAATAGCTCGTTCTAGCCATGAAGGGGCTTGAAAGTGAGTTGTCCTTAAATTTTACTTCATATAGGATTACTACTGTGATTTTTTATAAATACTGCCACTATTAATTATTCTTATTATTTGGTTCAGGGGTAGAACCCGAGGCCTCGCATATGCAAGGTAAGTGTTCGACCACTGAGCTGCATCCCCAGCCCTGAACATCTATCTTAAAGAGTTAAGTAAACAGGAACACTGCCCAGCTCACCACCTAAAGTCCACCAGCCATGCATGTTTTCTTGGGGAAGAACTTCCTTTGAGTTGGCTTCTGGAAACAGGCCATTCAACTTTCTTACCAACAATACCAGAGCACAGAGAAAACAAAGACTTTTCTTCCTTCCTTCCTTCCTTCCTTCCTTCTTTCTTTCTTTCTTTCTTTCTTTCTTTCTTTCTTTCTTTCTTTCTTTCTTTCTTTCAGAAAACCACATAAAAACTAAAAAATTTAAATCCACAACATTATAAAATTATTGTTCCATGATCACTTAGAAATGATACTGGCTAAACACAGCATGATCCTGGGACCTAGCATGGTCTAGTAATGTAGGAAGGCAGGAAATACTCTGAATTAGGAAGTGTCAACAGGCATCGTTCACTCTATGTTTTGGCTTTTCATGTGTGTGTATGTATGCATGTTAAGATGTATGTGGGTGGGTACATGGTCATGTGTGTGCATGTGGAGATACAAGGCTGATCTATGGTACCTTCCTCAATTGCCCTCCGTGTTATATATTGAGACGGACTCTCGCATGAACCCAGAGAGCATCCTTTAGCTAGTCTGGCTAGGCAGCTTGCTCCAGAGTTGCCATGTCTCTGCTGGGATTACAGATGGGCCACCACATCTTTCTGGCTTTTATGTGGGTTCCTGGGATCCAAACTCTGGTTCTCAAGTTTCCTCAGCAAGTGCTTTGCCTGCTGGGCCATTCCCTTTTAAGTCCCTATTTTGCCTGAAAAGAAAGAAAATCTTAGCCAGGCGGTGGTAGCACATGTGTTTAATCTCAGCACTTGGGAAGCAGAAGCAGGTGAGTCTCTGTGAGTTCGAGGCCAGCCTGTTGTACAAAGTGAGATCCAGGACAGTCAGAGCTGTTACAGAGAAAACCTGTCTCAAAAAAAAAAAAAAAAAAGAAAAAAAAAAGAAAGAAATCTTGAAAATTTAATTAGCAGAGTATTACAAAATATTCTCTCACTATTCCCCTGCAGGTGTCTAAAACCCTTTTTTTTATTTCAAAATATTATTATTTTATTGATTTCATTTCCCTTGATAAGTCTGTCTAGAGCTTTAGTTCTAGTTTATTGATTTTACCAAAGGCCCAGATTATGATTTTATTTAATATTTCTCCTCTCTATCGCTTAAGTTAGTAATGCCCGTTTCCATCACGAGTGGTTCTGTTTACCTGTCATTTGCAGTCTTTTGGTCCTTTCTCACATATCTTTGTTTTTTTGTCTTTTTGTGTCTGGTGTCCATGCATGCTTGTATGTGTACTAGAATGGGGGAAGGCTTGGAGTTTACAGACATGTGGAGGCCACGGGTTAATACCGAGTTCCTTTTCTCAGTAGGTCTCCTTTATTGGATGAGATAGAATCTCTGACTTGAACTCAGAGCTTTCCAGTCTAGGGAGCCAATTTATGCCGAGAAACCTGTCTCCTGTCTTGGGGTTACAGGCGGACCTTCTTGCCCACCCAGCATTTAGGAATTTTTGTTAGTGCTGAGGATTTGGATTCCAGGTCTCATGCTTTCACGGTAAGCACTTCCCCACAGAGCCTCCTGACCCCATCTTCATACCTCTTTTTATTATTTCATAATAAAAACATTTCAGATTATGATTTTGCCTCTGGTTACAGGACTGTCTACATCTTAATCAGTTTTGAAAGGCCCATGTTATTTTTGTTTTAATTTGTTTTTCAAGACAGGGTCTCCCTGTGTAGGCCCTGGCTGTCCTGGAACTCACTCTGTAGACCAGGCTAGCCTGGAACTCCCAGAGATCGGCCTGTGCTAGGATTAAAGGCGTGTACCACCACTGCCTGATCTCTTGATCATTTTCTACAAAAACAGAAACTGCAGCTCTAATTTCCTCAAGAGTTAGATCATTCTCCTTCTCCCCTTCTTCCTCCTTCTCCTAACCCCCATTCTTTCTAAGGATCTCACTATGCATCTGACTGGCCTTGAACCCAAGATCCTCGCGCCTCAGAGTCTGGGAGATAGAATTGCAGGTGGGCCCCATTGTGCCTGGCCTGGATGATTTTTTTCAAGACTTTTAAGTGTTTTGATTTCTAAAGAAAACAAAACAAACAACAGCAACAACAAGAAACCTCGAGGGCAAAAGAGGTGGCTAAGAGGTGAAGGTAATTGTACACAGACAGGCCTGATGACCAAAGTTTGATCCCCAATCACACGAGGTAGCAGGAAACACCAAAGAGTTGTCCTGATTGCCACACGTGTTACCTGTGTGCGCGCGCACACACACACACTCACACGCACACACACACACACACACTCACACACACAATTAATTAAAAATTAACTTGATACAATTTGTTATTTGCTTCTGTCAAGTACCTGACTCTCTAACATCTGCCCTGGGAAGCACTTGGCTTCCATTTGTCCTCACACATTTCCGTGTTTATACGTGTTCTATATGTTTGAAAAGCATGTACACTCTTGTTGCTTATCTATCATCTTGTATTTGTCGATTCCATTTTTTAAGATATTTACATTATTGTATTTTGTTCTGTCTGACTGGAAATAGTTGCTCTCTTGCTTGGTTTTGGACTTCTCAACATTTTTAAGATTTCCATGTTCTTTGTCAAGGCTTTACTTGAAGTTCATGGGGCAATCAACTCAATGGCCCTTACCCAAACCCTCTAAGTTATAAGCTGTGGGATCCAAATACTTTTAGAATACAAAACACGGACTTTTATCTAAAGAGATTTCTGAAGATTTTTGAATACTTACTTTTAGTTACTATTTATTGTGAATTATGGCATGTGTATGTATAGGTATGTGTGCCGCAGTACGTAGAGGGAGGTCAGGGGACTCTCTCCTTCTAGCACAGGGGCTCTAGGGACGGAAGTCAGGTTGTCAGTCTTTGAGGCCAGTGGCTTTACCTGCTGAGCCATCTCGCCTACTCTGGCTAGAGTTCCAGAACATTCTAAGCACTCAAAAACTATGTTGGGCAGGGCAGTGGTGGCACATGCCTTTCATCTCGGCACTCAGGAGGCAGAGGCAGGCAGATCTCTGTGAGTTCAAGGCCAGCCTGGTCTACAAGAGCTAGTTTCCAGGACAGGCTCCAAAACTACAGAGAAACCCTGTCTCAGAAAAATCAAAAACAAAAACAAAACAAACAAACAAAAAAACCTATGTTGGATGCTACAGAACAGAAAATTAACTTTTACATATTCCTATCTTTTCTTTCTTTTTGTCTAAGTCTGAGAATAACAAGAGCGCTTAGCTTCAGAAGTTGGTTTCAGCAGCGCCAAAGTTAAAATAATAAAACAATAAACATCTGGTACGACAACAGCATTTGCCAGGGTATCCACTTGTTTGTTTGCTTTGAAGTGCAGCAGGGTGGGCGTCAAACCATCTGCACATGTCAGGCAAGCACTCCGCGTGGAGCTGCACAGCAGGCCTGCCAGAAGGGTGTCATGGAGAAAGGCGCATGCTTCTTTGATGTCTCAAGCTACACTTGGCATTGGAGTGGCGCCTTCTCATGCATCTAGTAATAATGGACTCGGCCAGTATATGAATTGTGTACATGTTCCTGGATCCAAGGACATCTTCAAGATAAGGGACAGTATAAGATACATGTCTTCAGTTTCTGTGTATGTGTGTGCATGTTTAAGGGTTCCCATGCATGTGTTTATGTAGTGTTGTTTCTCAGGTGCTGTTTTATTTGTTTGTTTGTTTTGAGACAGGCTTTCTTGCTGGCCTGGAGCTTACCAAGAAAGTCAGATCACCCAGGGATCCACTTGTTGCCACCTCCCCAGTGATAGAATTTTTTTTCCTTGTTCTTCTTAGGCTTTTATATAATTTATGTACACGAGTGTTTTCATGCATGTAGATCTATGAACTACATGTGTACCTGGAACCCACGGAAGCCAAATCAGAGAGTTTCTGATTCCGAGACTGGAGTTACAGATGGTTGTGAGCTACCACATGGATGCTGGGAACAGAACCCAGGTCCCCCTGCAAGAGCCACCAGTGATCTTAACTGCTGAACCATCTCTCCAGCTCATGGGCAGGTTTTTATGTGGGTTCTGGGAATCGAACTGAGGTTGTAGAATTATTTTGCTGACTGAGCCATCTCCTTAGCCCTCTTTAATTACAATAAAATGAAACAAATAATAAATAAATAAGTAAACAAAATGAACCATCACTGCCAAACGTCCAGTTAAATTATTTCGTTGTCAGCAGTCTGGGCTCCAGTAGGTGCCAGGTGTCTTAGCATGCTCCAGAGTAAGGAAAATGTTTCCCAGAGTGCTCAGTGCCTGCTATGTGAAGAGGAGCAGCTAGCCAGGACTGCTCCTGCAACAGAAGCATGTAGCAATTATGGCAGATATGCTTAAAAATAGAATTGCACTTCCTTGGACAATATCTATTACTGAGCTATTTTATTCATCTTTTTTGTGTGTTCCTGTGTATATGCGTGTGGGCTCACATACCATGACATGCGTGTGGAGGTCAGGGAGCATCCTATGGGAGTGGTTCTCTCCTTCCACCACATGGGTTCGATGGACTGAACTCACTGTTGGGCTTGGCAGCAGGTCCTTTTACCCATCATGCCATTTCGCTTGCCCAATATCTAATTTTTTTTTTTTTTTTTAGCTCTGTCAATGCTACGCTTTTTCACTAATAGACCCTGTGAATGTTACCATGCTGGGGGAATGTACTCTCCGAGATGGAATAACGCTCTGTCTCGAATGTTTTGTGTGCGTGTCCTCTTCCCGCCAGCTAGCGTGGCTGTTCTGTTCCTTTTACTTTTGTCTTCTGGTTATTTTAGACATCCTTTGTCTTGTCTTTGGGCACTTCTGGTTCACATTGCATTAGGCAGGCCTGGAAGTACGGCAGAGCAAGCAATAAAAGGCTCTTGTCTGTGCTGTTCCACTGGGTGGCCTCACGCTTTGTCCTTCCTGAGGTCAAAACCCTCTGTCTGTCATTTGCAGCATGAATCACGCTGTCCTTGGCTGTCAGTGTTCTATTTCTTAGGATTTGTCCATTTGCGCCTTACTCTCGGGCACACATCTTGGGCTTAGAGAGTTCAGAGCGACCGCAATCCTGGCTGAGGGAAATACTGTTTCAACTCAGCTATAACGCAGCTGAGAAGCTCTGAGTCCACGGTGCTTTTTCAACAGAGTTCAAGATGATTCTCACACCTCTTGTAATTCAATTACCATTCTTGGCTAACTTATTTAGTCAGTGTCAGGAGGGGTTAGGGTAATTTTGAGTTTGAACTAAAAATTAAATGCGTCCATGCGTGTCCCGTATAGGCTTTATCAACCATTTCCCTGCTTCTGTCCGACTTGGAAGGAAGGCTGTGTTGTTTGGATTCTGCTACCCAATTACCTTTTACCAACACGCACATCTAAGCAATGAGAAAAGAGAAAGCCAAAGGAAGAAAGGAACAGTGGGGCTGGGCTTGAAAGAAGGACCAGGAATAAGTGCCGTGCGGGCTGGCGTTGAGCAGGAGGACTGGATGCCTCTGGTCCTGCGGTCGCGAGTTTCTGTAGCAGCAGTAGCTTGGGATGCGTTCCCTGGCCGGTAGCCAAGTACTGGTGGCGAAAAGCTTCATAGATTAGTTTTGATCACTGCCTGGCATTTCCCATTTTCGACTTACGAAGAGGCCACCCTGTAATTTGTGTATCTTCCCTTTGAAGACTTACTTTTGACATTTGTATTAAATATTGTGCCACGGGATAACTTATTTAGCTGCCTTCTAATGTGTGCTGCAATTAGTTCTATTTAATTGGGTGCTTTGTTCATTTTTCTACTTCTGTCATGACTTCCTCTTTCTTAAGCTCTTTCTTCTAAGTTAATTTTAATTATATAAGTAATACTTGAAGGCGCAACTTCTTACCCAATCCAAGTCGATCTGGGCTGTCCTTCTCCCTTCACAGAAGTTCAGAGGTAGCCACCCATGTGTGTGTGGGGGGGGGTGGGTACATTTGCATGCTGTACATGTGTCAAGTACAGAGGCCAGGGGTTGACTCTCCTAGTTTGCTTTCTATTGCTGCAATAAAGATCATGACCAAACACAACTTGAAAAGGAAAGGGTGTGTTCAGCGTACAGGTCCCTGTCACAGTATATTATTTGTGGGATGCCAGACTCAGTTAGGAACCTGAAGGCAGGAACTGAAGCAGAGACTATGGAAGAGCCTTCTTACTGTCTTGGTCCTCGTGGCTTGCTCAGTCTGTTTCCTTACAGCAGTCAGGACTACCTATCCAGGGGCCTTCCCACATCAACCGTTAATCAAGAAAATGCCCCCACTGAGCTGCCTACAGGCCAGTCTGATAGGGACATCTTCTCATTTTCTCAACTGAGGTTCCCTCTTCCCAGATAACTCTAGCTATGTCAAATAGATAAAAACAAACAAACAAATAAAAATAACAAAACCAAGCCAGGATATTAACGTCAGATGTCTTCCTTCCTCAATCATGCACCGCTTTATTTTTTGAGACAAGGTCTTTCACTAAACCCAGAGCTCATGAATTCAGTTTGGCAGCCTGGCAACCAAAGCCTGCTTGCTAGGACTATGGTCATGCACAGCCCCATGTGGCTTTTTAAGTGGGTGCTGGGGATCAGACTTAGCTCTTCGCATTTGTGAAGCACTAATTGAGCCATCTCCAAAGTATACCGGTTGCTTCCTGTTTATCTATCTACTACCTATCAATGATTTATCATTTACTTCTTAAAGGTTTATTTTTATTTTATGTGTGAGTGTTTTGCCTGTGTGCATGTCTATACTCCATACGTATGCAGTACCTAAGAAGGCCAGAAGGGGGCATTAGATCCCCTTGAACTGGAATTATTGAAAGTTGTACGTCAATGTGTGGATGTTGGGAATGGAACCCAGGTCCTCTGAAAGAGCAGCCAGGGCTCTTAACCACTGAGCCGTCTCTCCAGCCCCTGTTTTGTTTTCAAATCACAGCAACAGAAAGGAAACTGAGACAATGCCCGATGAAAATTGGGCATATTCACTCTTAAATGTCTTCCAAATTTATCAAGAAGCCTTGCCAAGTCACAATTGTGGGAAGGATTGTTGTAATCTTTTGCATTCGGTGTGGAAGAGTTTTCAGTTCGCTATGGGAAAGTTGTTCCTGCCGTGCCAGATGGTACTCCAGAAATGCAGACTCATCGGGATCTCCAAACAGGAGGGAGACTGATGTTTCCTTTTATTGCTTCATCCCACCGTATGATGTATACTCAAAATATCTGCGCGGCTTTCAGGAGCAGACGAGAAAGTGTCATGGATACAGTTGCTAAAACTGTTCAGTGTGTGTGTACAATGCGGTGATTCACCGCCAATGTATGGAACCTCCTCCGAAGGGAGTACAAGGCTGCGAACGGAGGAACGTTGGGACCAAGCCAACGCTCACGGCTTGAATTGTGCACGGGTTTCACAAAGACTCATGGGACTCAGTTCCAATTCAAGATCTTCTTGAAACAAAAAGACGTTTTGCCAGGTACTTAATAGCCGAAGACAGAAAATGATGGCGCTTGCTGTTATTTTTGTCAATATTGCGGTAGACACGAAGAGGATAAACATGAAGCTCAAAAGGAAAGAAACATTTCCTTTTCCCTATCTAGAAAAGGATTGGAATTTATATTAAGATGTAACTTTCATGGTGCAAATCAGTTAGGATGATTTGGTGCACTTTCAAACACGAATCCAGGGCTGGACATGGCCCGGTGGTTAAGAGCGCAGGTGTCCTTCCTGAGGACCCAGATCCCCAGCCCTCACATGGCAGCTCACAATTGTCTGTAACAGGTCTAGGGACTCCAACACCGTCTTCTGTCCTCCACGGGCACTGCACACATGTGTTTCACAGACAGACATTCGGATAAAACACCCAGATACATATAAAATAATAAAATAAAATGTTTTTAAAAAAAAATCCAGGAAGCTGTATGCATAATATTTTCAGTGGTGATGGGCCAACAGTGTGTGTGTTTGTTTGTGTGTGTATGTATGTATCTATATATTGCTGTATTTTTTTTTTTTTGAGACAGCGTTTCTCTGTAGCTTTGGAACCTGGCTGGAACTAGCTTTGGTAGACCAGACTGGCTTCAAACACACAGAGATCCACCTGCCTCTGCCTCCCAAGTGCTGGGATTAAAGGTGTGCACCACCACCGCCCGGCTAGTATGTAAGTTTTCTACAGAAACGACAAGAATACTCTGAAGAACATATTGCTGATATGAACAAAAGTTGACAGGAGACAGAGGCAGGCAGATCTCTGTGATTCTGAGTCGAGCCTGATCTACAAGAGCGAGTTCCATGACAGCTAGGGCTACACAGAGAAACCGTTTCTTGAAAAAAACCAGAAACACAAGCAAACAAACAAACAAGCTGTGAGTTATTTTTGCTGTTTTTGATCCCATTTGCACTCCCTGCTCTCAGTGTTGAGTTGGTGCCAGAGACAGTGTGCTGACACGGTTTGGACTAAAGCAGTTTTAAAACTGATGAAATGGGCTGGAGAGATGGCTCAGTGGTTAAGAGCACCGGCTGCTCTTCCAGAGGACCCAGGTTCAATTCCCAGCACCCACAAGGCAGTTCACAACTGTCTGTAACTCCAGTTACAGGGGATCTGATGCCCTCAGACATACATGCAGGCAATACACTAGCATATATTAAATTAAAATAAAATAATCCTGCTGAAACAGACGAGCTTTTGCTACAAGGTCAAACAATTGTGACAAAGATGAGCTACAAAGGCTGGGCGTAGGTGGTTCACACCTTTTATCCCAGCACTCGGGAAGCAGAGGCAGGCAGATCTCTGTCAGTTCGTGAGTTTGAGGCCAGTCTGATCTGCAAGAGCTAGTTTCAGGACAGGTTCCAAAGCTACAAAGAAACTCTGTCTTGAAAAACAAAAGCAAAAATAAGAACAAAAGAGCTACAAAGATGGCTATGACGGAAACACATATTAGATATTAGAAAGCAAAAGTCTACTGAGCAATGCCTCACTAATGGGAAGATGTGTCCATGTGTCCAGAACAACACGGGTATGTCATTCTTTTTCAGCTGTGAATATAAATGTAGATCGTACATCTCCAAAGGAAGTTTAGAAGTTCAGTAGCATAACTGAACTGAGCTGTAAAGAGTTAAAAAAAAATCATCCTGGATTTCAGCCGGGCGATGGTGGCGCACGCCTTTAATCCCAGCACTCGGGAGGCAGAGGCAGGCGGATCTCTGTGAGTTCGAGACCAGCCTGGTCTACAGAGCTAGTTCCAGAACAGGCTTCAAAGCCACAGAGAAACCCTGTCTCGAAAACACCAAAAAAAAAAAAAAAAAAAAAAAAACATCCTGGATTTCAAAGATTTAAAAGAGCAATGAAGAGGAACATATTACTGGCCAATTTTTATATTGATCACATGTTGCCATGGTATTTTAGAAGTGCTAGATTCAATAGAAATCCTAAATTAATTTTATGTGCTTCTATCATTAGAAAACACACAACTATTAAACATGTGAAAATTGCATTGTTGGGCTGGGGTTGTGACTCAGGGGTACAACGTTTGCCTGGCATGCTGTAGGCCCTGGGTTTGGTCCCTAGCACTACAAAATAAATGCATGCATACACGCATGAATGATAGGTGGCTTATGTTTTCATTTTATTCCGCAGTGTAAAGCTAAAATCACTTCCCCTGTTATTAACACCTCTTTTCTTGGGAGAATCAGCTCCTGAGATTATGTGGAACAAGAACACATTGTGAGACACCTGACTTCTGCCCCCAGATGGAAGGACCTGCCTGGATCTAAGCATCTGGTGGCGGACCTGAGCTGTTAGATGCTGACCAACTTCTGGGACTTTGACTCTGCAGCAAGTAGAGCCAAACAGCAGTATCCGGAGCCTAACTGAACTGTACTGCCTCTGATGGGGGTGGCTCGTAGACAATGAAGCAGAATTTCCAGTCCAGAAATGTGGCTAAGAAGGTGTGCCAAGCCCCAAAGTCAGTGAGATAGGTAAGTCTCCAGAGGGAACAGAATAACAGAGACTGGAAGGCGTGGGATGTAGAAAAGGGAAAGATTGTTGTGGAGGATGAATTCCAAGGACAGGGGAGCTACAAATGTGAATGAATGGTGCGTAGCTGGCGGGTACCCAAGATGGCCAGCCGGAGATACCAAACAGCTTAGCGCTGAGAGCCGGCCCTGGTCAACCGTGCCGAGAAAACGTCCTCTTGAGTTTGGGAGTGAGTACCTGGGTTAATTAATAAAAAAAGGATTCTCAGGAGCTGTAGTTGTCATGGCAACCATGAAAGGACTAGTGGGGATTTGTACAGACAAAAGGAAAGGAGCAACAAGTGTTACCTCCCCCCTCTTCCTCTCCTGCTTGGATGCCTCGAAATGGGTGTTCCTTCATCTTCCCTCCTCTGTAGCCCAGGCCAAAGGGCTGTGTGAATGGGATGGAGTCTGTCCTTATTCAAGAGGGACTTGGAGGTTTTGGATGCTCAGTCTGACTTTATATTCAGGTTTAAGTAAGGATGCAAACTTGTGCCCGGCCTCCTGTAATCCTGCCTTCTTCCCTAGTTTCAAGGTTGCTGCACCTTTTTCCTCTACCTGAATCCTTGTTCCTGATGGAGGAGGGTCATCTGTCTATGTGTTACTTTCATTGGTTAATAAAGAAACTGCCTTGGCCCTTTGATAGGACAGAAAATTCAGTAGGCGGAGTAAACAGAACAGAATGCTGGGAAGAAGGGAAGTGAGGCAGACGCCATGATTCTTCGACCCCAGACGGATGTAGGCTAGAATCTTTCCTGGTAAGCCACCACCTCATGGTGCTACACACATTATTAGAAATGGGTTAATCAAGATGTGAGAGTTAGCTAATAAGAGGCTAAAGATAACAGGCCAGGCCGTGTTTAAAAGAATACAGTTTCCATGTAATTATTTCGGGTGTAAAGCTAGCCGGGTGGCGGGATACAGCCCGCCCTTCCTTCTACACGCTCCAATACCTCGAACACGATAGAATGTTCTTCTCGCAGAGGTTGGAAGTGATTCATGGATCACTTACTGCCCACTGCTTGCTGCTCACACCCTGCTTGTCAATCACATGGAGAGTAGGTGCTTCTAGGCTCCCTCAGTGAGTAACCACACACCTGTAACAAAATGCCATGATCCCTTGGCACCTTACTACCTGCTTAAGATGTTCCTTTGTAACATTCTGTTCTGCCAGCCTTTTCCCACGGTCTCCTTGCTACAGTGTGTGCCCAGGTGTCTGCTCTATTAGGAACGCCAGAGTCAGAGATAACAGGTCTTTGGTGGTGTTCACCGGGAACGAAAAGTCTCAAAGGGACCTAGGCAAACTCAACCTACAAATACAGTCTTTTGAAGCTTTTACCTGAATCAATAGTATTGAATTGAGTCATTTCTCCTAAGCCTTTTTGTCCCATTAACTTGTCCAAGAGACTAGCTTATTTGGACACCTTCTTCTGACTGAATTCCGGGGGGGGGGGGGGTAAGGATATTTATATAGAATACTTGATATATTCGTGGCACATAAATAACCACTGAATGAATAGAAAAATATGACAATTCTTAAGAGATATGGATACATAGCATCAATGGCTGGTATCAAGGTTTACATTTAACACTCAGGCTCTATCTCACTTAGAGTAACTTAGGTGGTTACTACAGGTTACTATAAGATATGACCTTGCCAATACATAGAAACAAGTGAAAATATACGAAACCAGGGTCCCCTTCCCTTCTCATTTCGGTGGGCTTTATTTCCTGTCTGTCTTGCAACGTTCCTACTGACCAATTTTACCAGCTAATAACCAAGGCATGCCAGGCCGACCAGCAGACCGTGTGCCCTCCTCCCCCATAGCGAGCCTTTTCTCTGGCTTTCTCCTGGATCTCCATAGGAGCCTCCAAGTGGGTCTCCCTGATTCCCTTTCCCTCTGACCTCCCCACACATCTTCTGCAAGCAGTCACTGTGTTCTATGACACCGGGACTTGCACTGATGAGACCCTGAGCAGCAGAATGGCCAGGCGAGTCACTGTCAAGCTGTTTGGAGATGGACATGTGTATGACCAGAGAAGAACCACCTTCAGGTGGGGATATCTACATGGCTGTTAGCTGCTGTCTCTGGGTCTTAGGGGCTGAATTTCAATTCTTTGACTTCAACCCCATTCAGTGTGCCAGATTGGGAGTGCCTGCCCCCTCTGCTTACTCAGTACACATCAGGCACCTCAGGCTGCAAGGACTGACCCGTACCCCCACTGTGAGGTATGTTACCTGTTCCATTCCTCAGGCAGGGGGGTATCTTGAGATCCAGGACACCTGGCTTCGAGGCCGGGCTCTGCCACTAGTTGCATGACTTTAGGCAAATCACATCACCTCTCTGGGCCTCAGTTTCCACACCTGGGAAATGGAGGAATTGCAGGTCAGTCATTTGCCTCTGAATACCCATCCCCCACCCCAAACAGAGCCCAAGCACGTTTCCCCGTGAAACATGTACCGTGTGCAACTTCCGGTGCAAACTTGTGTCCCTTTCCTTCAAGAACACCTACTATACAAAAGCAAAGAATGGAACTGAAAAATAACCCATCTTTGGTCTGGGGCTCTAGTTCAGTAATAAGAGCATTTTCCTAGCATGTGCAAGGCCCAAGGTTTGGTCCTCAACACCAGAAAACCAAACCAAACCAAACTCTCGAGCATAGTATTTTGACTATAATAGAGCTACACTTACTGAGGATTTAAATGTATAGTTTAAGAGTAGAGAAGGGAGAGCCGGAGACAGAGAGAGACAGAGAGACGAGAGAGAGAGAGAGAGAGAGAGAGAGAGAGAGAGAGAGAGAGAGAGAGAGAATATGGTTGGGGAGGAAGGAGATGCTACCAGGCATGGAAGCTGGTTTCGAGGGTCCCAGGGCAGGCAGCTGAATGCAGTGGATAAGAGGTTGGCCTTTGGAATTGGACTGTCAGGCAAGTGGTAATTCAATACTAATGTTAAAGATTAATTTTATCCAAGGTCCCTGTCTTCACTTCTGTTCCCGCTGCTGTGATGAACACTTGAAGGTTGTGATAGAGTCACAGCGGCAGAAACCTGAGGGCACTGGTCAGGCTGCATCCACAGGCAAGTGGAAAGACGGCTCAGTGAGGATGCACATCTTTAACCCCGGCACTGCAGAGGCAGAGGCAGGTGGATCTCTACGTGTTTAAGGCCAGCTTGGTCTATGTAAAGAGTTCCAGGACTAAGACCTTGTCTCAAACAAAACAGAGCAAAAATACAACAACAGCAACAGTAATAATCCACTAGCCACCAAAGTCCCTAAATGATGCCAGCCAATGATGCCAGCTCATGTGCAGTGAATCTGTGCCCATGCTGCAGGAAAATGATGAGATCATACACTGTGTCTGGTACAGCCATTTTCATGGCTGTTTGGGCTCATTCGAGATGCCACTGCAAACCTCAGCTCATCGGACTCATAGGTTTCATGAGTCACTTTATGTGCTTGCTTCTTTTGGTGAACAACACTGACAGCTTCAGAACCAGTTGATTTCTTCTTCTTTCTTCTTCTTCTTCTTCTTCTTCTTCTTCTTCTTCTTCTTCTTCTTCTTCTTCTTCTTCTTCTTCTTCTTCTTCTTCTTCTTCTTCTTCTTCTTCTTCTCCTTCTTCTTCGTTTTGGTTTTTCAAGACAAGATTTCTCTGTAGCTTTGGAACCTGTCCTGGAACTAGCTCTTGTAGACCAAGTTGGCCTTCTCACAGAACTCCACCTGCCTCTGCCTTCCGAGAACTGGGATTAAAGGTGTGTGCCACCACCGCCTGGCTCTTAGAGACAGGTGGTTTCTAAGGTCCTGCCTACCATCAGGCTGCTGGGACATTGCCAGATGTCACCAGTACCTGGTTCTCTTTTCTACACGACTAGGAGAAATGCCACTTAGCTATGTCCATTAATTGAGCTATCAGAATTTTAGACTTTTAGCTGTTGTCTTCTTGAAGAAAGGGTATCACTTTAAAAAATTAAGGTGCTGGGGAGATGATTTAGCAGTTGAGGGTGCTGGCAGCTCTTCTAGAGTGCCTAGGTTTCATTCCCAGCACCTACAAGTAGGCTCACACAAGCATCTGTAACTCCAGCTCTAGAGGATCCCATCAATCCCCTTTTCGTGGTGTACAGACGTACATGGTGCACAGGCAAAACACTCAGTCACATTACACCTTTTAAAATTTAAAACCAACAAAACAGATGTCAGAGTTCACTGGGGTACAGCGATCAGAGTTTATTGAGGTACATGGCTGCAGCTGCAGCACTGAAGAAGCTGAGGCAGGAGGATCTCGTTCTAGACCAACAGGTGCTAACTTATCTCAGAAAAACACCAGTAGAACTAAACACATTAAAATGCAGAGGCTGGTATAACAAACAAGTACTTCCATGAAAGTCAACGATTGAATGCAACTAGTCTTGTCTGTTGGTTCCCTTTAAGTGTGAAAGCTCTGGTCTTTTCTTGTCTAGCGGGATTAACGTTCACACAAACACCGAAAACAAAGGGCTAGGGATACAGCTAGTTGGTAGAGTGTTTACCTACCATACAGGAAGTCCTGGGTTCAATCTCTAGTCCTGAATAAACTGGGTGTGGCAGCCCACATTAGTAACCTCAGTTCTTGGGAAGAGGCAGGAGGGGCAGAAACTCAAGGTTAGCCTTGAGTACTTAGTGAATTCAATGCCAGCACTGGCTGTCCGAGAGAGACCCTGCCCCAAGAATAAAAACGCTAAAAAACATAAAAGCAAATCTAAATTTGAAAGGGAAGCACTAAAAATATTTGTAAGTATACTCTATATTTGATTGTGGCAGGAGCCAGAGGCCTGCAGCTCCTTCTGGCCGTGCAAGGCTGTTCTGCAAGGCTGCACTCCAGGCGAGCATTCAGACTGCAGATCCTCACGGCTCCTTCCCTTTCAAACCTCTGCAGTCTGGCATCTGCTGCCTCCGCCCCGGTAATGTGGCTTCCAGTAACACCATCAAGATCCTGTAGGCTGCCAAATTTGGCAGCCAGTTTCTATCCTCATTTTGCTTGCCTTCCTGATGCTAAATCCTAAAACCATTTGAATGTTTGCTGGGTGAGTTTGAATTTATTATTCTTACATAAGCAAGAAGACAAAGGAGTCTTTAAAACAAGGGAACAAAGCTAAAAATAGTCAATGCTTCAGTTTTTCCAAGAGGACCATCTCAAAAGAGACCAAATATGACACACAGCATTTCAGATTACAGAGACTGAGCCATGAGTCACGGTGGCACATACCTGTCACCCCAACATTTGGGAGGTTCAGGCAGGAGGGTCATCAGTTTGAGGTCAGCCTGAGCTTCCTAGCAACACCTCATCTCAAGGACAGAGTGCTTACCCAATGTGAGCAAGCCCCCTCCCCACTCCCACCTCTTTCCTTTCATTCCCTTTACTGCAAGCAGGAGAGAGGGAGGGAGAGAGGAAGGGAGGGAAGGAGAGAGGGAGCAAGAGAGACCAGAAATTCTTTAAAATCTTAAAACAAGATTTATTTTATGTGTCTGAGTGCGTATGTTATGTGCGGCCCTGGAGGCCGAAAGGGGGCCTGGATTCCCTAGAGCTGAAGTCCTAGGGTGGGTATGAGCCACCTGGAGTGGGTGCTGGGAGCCGAACTCAGATCCTCTGGGAAATCAGTGAGTGTGCTTAACCACTGAGTCATCTCCCCAGACCAGAGCTTAATTCGCTTAACCATTTACCTGTTCTCTCTCTCTCTCTCTCTCTCTCTCTCTCTCTCTCTCTCTCTCTCTCTCTCTTTCTCTCTCTCTCTCTCTCACACACACACACACACACACCTACAAGGTGCCAATAATTATACAAGATGTTGCGGATGTAAAGGGCAAAGCAAGCTAGCAGATTTCAGAGCATATCCCACCTAGGAGTAAGACAGCAGTTTCTGAATTAAGAACGTGATTGGCATGTAGTATTCATACAGAAAGCACACATGCTGTCTGTCTTCAGTCTGGTGGATTTTCACAAACAGAACACACTGTAGTAGCACCTGCCAGCCTCCCAGAACCTCCGCTGGGTGCCCTTGCAGACTGTTGATCTCTTACAGTAAGTGCTGGATGGTGGACAGTTGAAATCATTCAGCATATATCCCAGGTGAATCCCCGCCTTTGTTTGATGTTTTTGGTGAGATCTGTGGACTGTGGTGCAATGTTGTGGACATACATTCTTGCTATTGTGGATTCTCTCTCCTCTCTAGCTGGGAACTTCCCACGGTAATTACATTCGCATTTTCAGGAACGCTGCTCCCCCTTTCTTGGCTCTTTTTAAAAGAACTATGTGTTTGTTTACTTATTATTTAGTGTATGTTGCATGCATGTGGACATATGGATGGGTATGCCTTTAAGCATATGTGGGAAAGCCAGAATAGGATACCTCTCTCTACCTTATTCCTTGAAGACAATGCTTCTCCATCATATACTTTGGTTGTACGACATAAAGAAATCAGTTAGGAACTAACTGGGAAACGTCCTCCCTGCTGGCTAGCTTTCATAGCGGTGGAATGTGTTCTGAATCTGAGAAAAGGCATTAATGGCCTTGCCCAGTGCTGGACCCTGTATGCTATAACACCAACCTTCCAGGAAAGAGGTGTGTGCTGGTGCAATCGTGACAGGAAGGTAAACAATCACTTTCTGATTGGCTTTGAGGTCTGCTCCACAGGAGGGAATCATGATGGGCTCTGTCAACATGATTAAAAACCATGGCTGGGGAGGTCATAGGCCTTAGGGGAGATGAAGTCTCTGCTTTAATGGGGCTTGAAGTCCGTTGGCAGTGGGTGATTTGGTAGCACAGAAACCAAACAGTGCACAGATGCACAACCAGAATCACCTTTTAGTTTTGCTATCCAGGGCCTCTGTGTGCTAAACAGATGTTCGACTCAAACCCCAGCTCTTTAATAGAATTTAAAAACAGAAGAAGAAGAAGAAGAAGAAGAAGAAGAAGAGGAGGAGGAGGAGGAGGAGGAGGAGGAGGAGGAGGGGGGGGGGGAGGAGGAGGAGAAGAAGAAGAGGAGGAGGAGGAGGAAGAGGAGGAAGAGGAGGAGGAGAAGAAGAGGAGGAGGAGGAATGAGGAGGAGGAGGAGGAGGAGGAGGAGAAGGAGAAGGAGAAGGAGAAGAAGAAGAAGAAGAAGAAGAAGAAGAAGAAGAAGAAGAAGAAGAAGAAGAAGAAGAAGAAGAAGAAGAAGAAAAGAAGCAGCAGCAACTGTGTGGGAGGGAGAAGGGGAGAAGAAAGAGCTGGGCAGATGACTCAGGGAAGTGTTTGCTGTGCAAGCATGAGCACTTGCGTCCAGATTTCCAGAACCCACGCAAAAGGCAGGTGTTGGTGTGCACCTATAACCCTGGTGCTGGAGACAGGCAGACCCTCGTGTTTGCTAGTTAGCCAGTCTCACTGAACTGGTGAGCTCCAGAATTGGTGAGAGACCCTGTCTAAAAAAAAAAAAAAAAAAAAAATGGAGGGGGCTGGAGAGGTGGCTCAGAGGTTAAGAGCACTGGCTGTTCTTCTAGAGGTCCTGAGTTCAATTCCCAGCAACCACATGGTGGCTCACAACCATCTGTAATGAGATCTGGTGCCCTCTTCTGGTGTGTAGGCAAACATGCAAGCAGAACACTATATACATAATAAATAAATAAAATCTAAAAAAAAAAGAATGGATTTGAGTTTTTAAAAAAAACAATATGGAGAGCAACAGAGGAAGATACCCAAGTGTCAACCTCCGACCTCCACATGCGAACACACACACACACACACAATTTCCAAAAAATTCATAAAGAAGTGGGTACTGTAAAGGAAATCAACCTGGTTATGGTGATAAGACACAGGGTGTGTGTGTCGGGGGAGGGGTTAAGTTTAGATTGAAGACCTCTTCAAAGAGATGACACTTAAGTCTACTTCTAAATTGCCTAAAGGAACAAAACCACAGTCCAGACATGGGAAATAAAGAGATTGTGAGGGCTTTAAGACCAGAACAAGTGTGGGATATTCAAGAGTCAGCTAGGACTGAGTGTAGTCCAGGGTTAGAACACTCGCCGCCGAGTGTGCACAAGGCACTAATTTCAACCCCTGGCACTGATACTAAAGACTAGGCAGGGAGTTACTGTGGTTGGAACCCCACAGAGAAGCAGGGGTCAGGTCTTTCTAGGACTGTGGACCACACTGACGAGTCTGGGTTTCATTCTCAACGTGAAGTCAAAGGAAGATTTTGAAGTAGAGAGCTCGCATGATTTGCCGCGTGATTTTAAATGACCATGGTGAGGTGGCCCTTGAGGAGAAAAATGAGCAGAAATGACAGAAGGAGATGCAAATAGGGCATTTGAGAACAACACTGACTTAGAGGAAGACGGTGGCGGTGTAAATAGAGATCAGTGACTAGCTAGGAGACAGGCTGGGTTTTGAGATAGGGTCTCTGTATAGCCTGGGCTACAAACTCTCAACCCTCCGCTATAGCCCCTCTAGTATTGAGAGTGTAAGTGTTTTTTACTGCTGTAGGAATTTTTGGAACATTTAGGAGGGAGAAGTCTCTGAGAGAAGTAGGTGACTGTGGGGCGGTGTGTGGGGGGGGGTGGTGATGGTGGTGGTACAGTCCTAGAGGGTAACTGGTCCCTCCCTCCTCTCTGTCTTGGTCTCTCTCTGCTTCTGGTCCACTCTGGGGTAAATATTACTGTGCAGTATATTCTTGTTACCATGGTGTTCTGCTCAAGCACAGAGGGACAAAAGCCTTGGCCAGAGCCCCCTAAAACCATGAGCCAAATTAAGCTTTTCCTCCTATGTTGCTCTTTGGAGCGACTGTTTAATCATAGCGACACAAACATACATAAGAGCATGGGGGGCCAGTGGGGAGTCCAGAACTTGTCGACGTGTGAGCTAAATACCAGGGGAGATGGTAATGGAATGTCTAGATTTGGGAAAGTCAATGGGAATGAAAGCATAGAGAAAGGAATGGTTTATCGAGGGATATCAAGAATTCTAGGTTAGACCTACAAAATCTGGGGTGTCTGTTAAACAGGCAGGTGGAGATGGTCGACAGGAATCTAGAAGTGCCCCCAAGTCTGTGGTTGATATGAACAGACAGAAACCCTTTGCACACCCCAAAAAAGGATTTAGGTGCTAAGGAATTGAGGTCTGAGGATGGACCCCAGGATGACCCGATATTTATGGGAAGTTCTGAGAGGAGGAAAGAGAAGAAGTGGGAAGAAATAGGAGACAAATCCAGGGTGGACCGGCCAGAGAAGACTGTGATTAATTGGGTCGAATGCCGCCAAGTAGCAGCAACGACTCAGTCACAGACAAACGCGTGGAAGGCACATGAGGAGGATTTCACAGGATTGTGTAAATGGGATTGGTGTGAGCCCCAGGACACACAGCCAATTGTGTGTCTCCATATGCCTGAATATCAGTGTTAACAAGCAAGCAAAGTCTTGTCCTTCTACTTTGACAAATGAATATTTATCATATATATTTAGAAGGTGAGTTTAGAATGTGTACTTCCTCAGTTCCACAAGGAATGGACTGACGTAGCAAAGGCTGGTCCCTGACCGTTTCTTCCTTATTTTCTCTCATTTCATTTAAAAATTCATCTGCATAGCCAGACGGTGGTGATGCACATCTTTAATCCCAGCACTTGGGAGGCAGAGGAGGCAGATCTCTGTGAGTTCGTGGCAGCCTGGTCTACAAGAGCTAGTTCCAGGACAGGCTCCAAAGCTGCAGAGAAACTCTGCCTTGAAAAAAAAAAAAAAAGATAAACAAAAATCCATCTACATATACTTCTCCAACAACCAACTCAGCAAACAGACATCTTTTAGGCATGAAAATACATATACCACAGCCACTGTGGGGAACATTATTCCACAGACCCTGAGAGACCTGGCACCATTTAGACAGAGTATTCAGAATTCTAGTCAGCCTGAAGATGCCCTTGTATGCTGGTGCCGTGTACCTTTGGCTTCATGGAGAGGAGTATGGCTGGAGGTGGGCAGCAGGGGTCTCCCTACCGTGTTAGAGAGGGCTAAAGAATGGGAGGATAGGGGGTGGGGAGTGGAAGGGTTAACTGTAGACAGCTCTCCGGAGGAAAGTGTCTCTCCTGGGCTAGTAGCAGGAGAAGATCCAGAGGATGCTTTGGGTTGAGTTTTTGTTGTTTGTTTGTTGTGGTTTCTTTTTGTTTGTTTTTTGAGACTGACTGGCCTTATACTTGGTATATTGAGGAGGATGTACTTGAACTTCTAGCTCTCTTGCTTCACCCTTTCAAGAGGTGGGACTTACAGGCCTGCGCACCACACCTGGACAGGGCATTTTGCTTTAGTTTGTTTGACACAAGGTTTCCTGGAACTTTTTCTGTAGACCAGGATGACCTCTGCCTGCCTCTGCCTCCTAAGTCCTGGGATTAAAGGCATGCCTATTTTTAGTTATTTATTTATTGGGTTTTGGTTTGGTTTGGTTTGGGTTTTTTTTTGGTGTTTTTGAGTCAGGGTTTCTCTGTAGCTTTGAAGCCTGGCCTGGAACTAGCTCTGGTAGATCAGGTTGGCCTCAAACTCACAGAGATCCACCTACCTCTGCCTCCTGAGTGCTGGGATTAAAGGCATATGCCACCACCACCCAACTTGTGCCCATTTTAAAGACAGAACTTCGGGATGCTGATGGAAATCACCTTGTGGAGAGAACAGCTTATGAAGAGAAGAGAAAGGACTGTTATTAGGAGCAAGTAGAGAAGGAGGGCACAACCCAGCCCAAGTGAAGACATTGGCCTGTAGAGGCCTTACAAATAATAATACTTAAGACGAGGCAAAGCAGATGCTGTGGGCCCCAATGCAGGTGGCTAAGGCATTGGGGGGAAACAGCTACATCATTCCCAAACTGTTTCTGTGTTGGATAGTTCTGTGTCAACTTGACACAACCTAGAGTTATCTAGGAGGAGGGAACCTCAACTGAGGAAATGCCCCCACCAGACTGGCCAGTGGGTAAGCCTGTGGAGCATTTTCTTGATTGATATGGGAGGGTCCAGCCCATTTTTGTGAGCAGTGTAGCCCTAGACTGATGGTCCTGGGTGCTATAAGAAAGCTGGCTGAGCAAGCCATCAGGAGCTAACCAGTAAGCAGCCTTCTTCAATTTCAGTTCCTGCCTCCAGGTTCCTGCTTTGAGTTCCTGCCCTGACTTCTCTGGATGGTGGACTATGAACTATAAGCGGAAATAAATCCTTTCCTCCCCAGGTTGCTTTTGGTCATGATATAGACAATTCTCTGGAGGAATGTGTCCTATCATGGGCTATCACAACAATAGAACCCCTAATTAAGACAGCTTCTAACATCCACAATTATATGGGGGAAGTTGAGGTCCACTTGGGCTACATAGTAAGACCCTGTTTCAAGAAAACAAAGACATACATATTGGTGGTTTAATTAAAAATATTAGATTTATTTGACTCTGAGTGAAACTGAGGACTGGAGAGGCGGCTCAGCCATTAAAGGCTTGGCTCACAGTCAAAAATATAGAGAAACTAAATGCTCTAAAACTTCCGGGTTAGTAATCACAGACTCTGGAAGTTTGTAAATTATGTTTAAACGTTTAGCAGTTAGCTGTTGAACAATAAGTTGGCATTGTCAGTTATCTGAAACACTTCAGAGTCTTCCATTTGAAATTGTAGTTAAAATGACAAATCCAGGGAGATATTTATTAACCAAATTTGTAAATGGTGTTAATATTTAGGAGAATTCACTGGGTCGAATTTACAAGCTAACTCAGCTAAACACAAGAACAAATAGAAAGCCATCGTTAGCTTTAGAGAAGATGCACTGAATTCATAAACGCAACAATGGAATCTGGTAATTGTGTAAATTATGTTAAAGTCTAGGAGGGGCTGGGGTTTTAGATCCATGGCTTTAATAAATTGAGCCTGGTTAGAATACACATAACTGTGAGCGTGTTTTTGATGGCCGGAGGCTCAGTGTCAAGTGTGAACAGCCGTGTTCACTGTCTGTAAGACTCCTTCTATGCCAGTCTCAAGATTCACTCTCTGCAGTTTGATGTTTGCTCCTCACGATCCCCTCACATTTCACGAAAATAACATGAAATATATTTATATCCATATACATGTTTACGTGAGTCCATCATTAACCCAAAATGGGAAAGAGAAATGTGAGCGGCCCAGCGGGTGCTGAAAGTCCCGGTGCTTCCTCACAGAGAGGCCTCTGGGAAAGTCAAGGTGAGATACACACCAATAGGAGAGTGAACTCTTCTGCCCCAGGCCTCTGTAATCAACTCTGTAATCAACTACAGGGTTGCATGTGTCCCAGCTGGGTCAGACGCTGTCCTGCTTGCTAAGGCCAGGAGAATCCAGCATCCCAAGACTAATTTTTGAACAAAGGAATAGTTTGCTTGGGGAAAGGTTCTGAACTTAAAGACTGGTCAGGATTGGAAAGCAGATTCTGCCCCCCAGTCACCCTTGTGTGTGTGTGTGTGTGTGTTAGTGCCATGACACATGTATGAAGGTAAGAGGACACCTGCAGGAGCAATTTCTCACCTTTCTCTCCTTCCACCATGTGGGTTCTGGGGATCTACTTCATGACTTCAGGCTTGGCAATAAGTGCCCTTATTACCGCCACATTATTATTATTGTTGTTGTTGTTATTAATTATTATTATTGTTGTTTATCATATTTTTTTACTGAGCCAGGGTGTCTCACTGAAACTGGAGCTTACTGATTCAACAAGACTAGCTGCCTAACAAGCCCAAGTGTCTTCCTGCTCGTACCACCTCAGTGATAGGATTACAGGCTCATGTTGCTGCACCCAGTCTTTTATGTGGGTGCTAGAGATCCAAACTCAGGTTTTCTTTTCCAAATGAGCCCTCTCCCCTTCCCTCCAGACCTTCATTTAAAATAGAGCTTCTGAAACAATGGAGACTGAGATTGGAACAATGTTTGCCCCAGATCTCAGCTTCATACTTCTCTCTAACACAGGAGTAGCCACGGGGCTGCAAAAGGCCACCAATGCCCTGGATAACATTGACCTATAAGACGGAATATAGGCTCCTGGAATATAGGTACCTGGGTCTGGCAACACATTCATCTGTGCCCTTTAGAGTCATGAGTTGGCTCTTTCTGCTGAAGGAAAGAAAAGGATCCTCATGTGGATTAATGCTCCAACTTCTAAAATCAGAAGAGCCAGAGAAAGGGAAATTATGGACATGTGGAACACAGTCTCCCCAAAGACTGGTAAAATCTATGCCTCATGTGGTGTGTGTATGTGTGTGTGTGTGTATAAAATCTACAATGAGAATTTCATCAGATTTTTATGTTGGAGTCGGGACAAAAAATGGCACATGCCTTTGATCTTGGAGGGTAGAGATAAGTGCCCAAAGCATGTCCCAGACCAAATAAGTTCAAATTGGAGGCAGGGGTCAGAGATGTATATCCGAGAGCTCCTATATTCTGTATGAATAAAAGACAGAAGTAAGGGCACGGAGAGATGGCTCATTAGTTAAGAGTACTTGCTGCTCTTGTGGAGGATCTGTGTTTAGTTCCCAATGCCCACATGATGATTCACAGCTTTCTGTAACTGCACTTCCAGGGTTCCTGTTGGAGCCCTCTGGGGGTACTGCATTTACATCGTGCATAGACAAACATGCAGGCAATGTACTCACATAATTAAAAATAAATCTCTAAAAACTTGGGGAAAAACCAAGCCAACAACCCAGAAATCAAAAAAAAATTTTGAGTGAAAATATCGATTATAATAACTGTAATTGGGTTAAATCTTCCCATGAAAAGAATTCAGGTGACATTGCTGAGATTCAAGTTTCATCTTTTAGGTCTCTTACCGCAACATTGTCTCTGACCTGAATCAGCCATGGCTCCAAGATTTTCACGATAAACAGTGTCTTTGTACCTTCCTAAATCCATGTGAAAGGGGCAAGAATCTTTGAATTTGTTCCAGAGAGTCAGAGTTCCATGGGATCTTTTTAAAAATTATGATCATATGTTTTTCCCTGAAACAACCGCTATGACCAGGAACATTGATTATCCAGGCCTAAGTCTTGTGCATCCGTACTCCTTTCCTTGAACATGAAGAAGAGTCATGTCTACCAGAACTACGTAAGATGAGATTGTTGGGGAGAGGAGGGACCTCAACCAAACTACTAGCAGAAGCAGAGAATGAAGGCAACTGGTCAGAAAAAAAGAGCCAGTTTATTTGAAATGTATTCATCCTTTGATGTCATAGATTAGTTCAGGCCCCCAAGGAGATACCAAAATGCATGGATATTCAAGCCCTTTATATAAAATGGTGTGGTATTTGCGTATCTGTGACACGCACCTTCTTGAATAATTTTTCAATAACAATTATTGAAAAAGAGGCTATGAATTCGAAGAACAAAGAAGGATGTGTGGGAGGGTTTAGAAGGAGAAACAAGAAGGAGGAAATAGTACACTCTCAAAAGAAGATAATTTAAAAGCTTGAAAAAGTATCTAAAAGCTGAGGGCTGGAGAGATGACTCAGTGGTTAAGCGGACGTATTGCTTTTCCAGAAGGTTCGATTTCTAGCACCCATATCAGATGGTTTCCAACTGTCTGTAACTCCAGCTCCAGGGTCCAGCATCTCTAGCCACTGAGAGCATGTGCATTCATGTGCACATACCCACATGCAGACACACACCTACATACACTTAAAACAATAAACGCTAATATTAAAAACGTATATATAGGGCTATGGAAGTAGCTCAGTGGTTAAGAGTGATTACGCTCTTTCAGAGGACCCAGGTTTGGTTCCCAGCCCACTTCAGGCAGCTTATCAACTGCCAGTAATTCTTGTTCCAGGGGATCTGATGCCCTCTTCTGGCTTCCATGGTACTGTATACACATGGCGCACATATACGTACTTAAGACATACACACTCACACCTAAAAATAAAACACATTTTAAAATCTTTTTAAAACTTATACTTAGGCCTGGGGGAGGTAGGTCAGTGGGTGCTGGCTATGCAAGTGTGACTGGAATTTGGATCTACAGCACCCATGTGATGCTGTAATGAAGGTAGGTGTGGTAGCCCCATAGTGACAGCAGGCAGAGACAGAGCTTCCCCAGAGCCAGCTGGCTAGCTAGACTAGCCAAATCAGCGAGCTTGGGGATTAAGGGACCTTGTCTCAATGTATAAGTTGGTGAGTGAACAAAGAAGACATCTGATGTTAACCTCTGGCCTCTGCACACATGCTCACACATACGCACCTACATGCACGTAACACGTACACAAAAAGTGTGTGTGTGTGTACATCTGTTTATACCTATCTTTGTCTTTCTCTCTGTGTCTGCATCCCGGCTAATGATACATTAAATTAGAATGTATTAACAGCTATTTGCTTTTAAATGAGGCAGCGAATGTTTGGTGGTCCTGGCAGTTGGTTCAAGACCAACCTAGAAAGAGTGGTGGGTCCCATGAAAGACTACTTTTCATTAGCGTTAAGAACATACCTCACTCTGAGGCAGAGGGGTTAGATGTTTTAGCTAGGCAGGTAGCTAACTGCACATCATTTTCTAGAGTATTTAATCTGGATTCATCCACAGGAAGAACTTTTCACATTTCCAGGCATTTTGCATAGTTCTTAAGTACTAATATGTCACACAACATATCTCTACTGAAGGGCGAAGAAGCTGAGTGTTTAGGAAAGTGTCTGCACTGCTGCCAGAGTCTCCTGCACTGAGCTCAATTTCCTGGTGTCTTATTCTCGGTACTGAATGTCCTCTTATGCCAGCTTGTCATTCCGAGCTGCTGACCACAGCATGTTGACACACCACTTGAAATCAGAGATAAAATTTCTTCCCATCCCCAACAGTGACTAGGACCAGGCCTGGGATGTTTCTGGCGTTGCTGATGCTATACGGAAATTGTAACACCTCCTCAGTTGTTCTCCTGAGTGCCACCCCCACTGGACAGCTAACATGCGTTAGTGTGAAAAGGCCTGAGTCACACGACTCCTTGCAGCCATGCCTGGCTTTTCTAACATAGGTGCTGTGATTCAACCTCATGCCCTCAGGCTTTCACATCCAGTGCTCTTGTCCCCAAGGCTTGTCCCCAAGTCCCCATGCATGGATTTGAAAAGTGCTTGCATGTCTTTGCCCCTGTGTCTTTACTGTATGAACATGCTTTGGCCTAAACTGTATAAGGTTAACCCGTGGGTTGGAGTTGAACTACCACGGTTGTCTTACCCAACTCTGTTCCCGACAGAACTCAGCCAAAACCGGATGAGATCCAGGCATGACCCACAGCCAAGGGCAGACTTCATGACCATGTAACCTTTGGGTTTTCAGGGGGTCTTGGGTTAAGGAAGGCCCTACGCTTGGCTTAATGCCCTCTGAGCATCATCTTGAAAGCCTTAATTTTTGAATAAGGAGACTTTATTTTTCCTTGTGCACTTGGTACTATGAAGCATGTAGTTGTTCCCTGTATATCTGAGCTCTGACCCCTGAGTGAACCTGGCCGAGATGCAAAGGACCTCCCTGCCACTCTACAGACACCAGTGAGCACATTCTTGTCCCTTAAGTGGGGTGGGTTACTTAGCAGCATTATAGCAATATGTAAGCTCAACCTTTTTAGACAGCCATACAGTCCATCCTCCTTCAGCAGCACCTCAATACGCTTCTTCTTTATTTTATTTTATTTTATTTTGGTTTTTTCGAGACAGGGTTTCTCTGTGGTTTTGGAGCCTGTCCTGGAACTAGCTCTTGTAGACCAGGCTGGTCTCAAACACACAGAGATCCGCCTGCCTCTGCCTCCCAAGTGCTGGGATTAAAGGTGTGCGCCATCACCGCCCGGCTCGCTTCTTCTTTATTTTTTTATTTTTTTTTTTAAAATAATGATTTTCTTTTTTTTTCTTTTTAAAGATTTTATTTATTATGTATACAGTATTTTCAGTATTCTGTCTCCATGTTTGCCTGCAGGCCAGAAGAGGGCACCAGATCCCATTACAGATGGTTGTGAGCCACCACGTGGTTGCTGGGAATTGAACTCAGGACCTTTGGAAGTGTAGGCAGTGCTCTTAACAACTGAGCCATTTCTCCAGCCCCTCGCTTCTTCTTTAAGTGAATATTTATTTTTATTTGTGTGTGTGTGTGTGTGAACACATGTCCGTGTGTACACTACATGCATGCGGTCCCCGCAGAGGTCAGAAGAGGGTGTCAAATTCCCCTGGAATTGGAATTACAGGCAGTTGTGAGCCATATGGGTGCTGGGAATGGCTGCCAAGTCCTCTGAAGAGGAGCCAGTGCTCCTGAGCACTGAGCTGTCTCTCAGTCTTGTCACGTCTCACAGAACAATAGATTACATGAAAAACAGAAAAATGCCCTCTGAGTTTTGCTTCTAGTGATTGTCACACCTCAGGCTTATCAAGTGTTTCCTCCCCAGGTTCCCCAGCACTGAGGACTGAATCTTGAGTCTCTCCTAGGCTGAGAAAGTGCTCTATTAAGCTGCATGCTCAACTACGGTTTGTACTTTTTATTTTGAGATAGGATCTCACTATGCTGCCCTGCTTGTCTTGAGCTCACTCTGCATCTAGGCAGGCCTTGAATTTGCAGTTTTTCTGCTTTAGTCTTCCAAATGGTTGCAACTGCGGACCTGTGCCACCAGGCCCCGCTCTGCGTCTTTCTCACACGAATGTGATTTTCCTCTCCCAGCAGTTTCTCATAGAGGGGTGGTGTAGCAACCATGTTTGTTTGGCATCTGCCTCAGATAATCTTACCCCTACATTTTGCTTTCTCTCCCAGCATGCTTTGTTGATTTGTTTTTACTTCGACCGGATCCCACTATATAGCCCAGGCTAGCCTGTAACTCCCAATCCTCCAATTCTCACCTCCTGAGCACGGGGATGACACCTGTGTCACCACGCTGGCTCTCCCAGCATTCTGTTTGTCCTGAGTTTTTGACAGTGGTATATGATTTTCATCTAGCTTTGCTGGGGTTTTATGTGAGTGTAGAATGAATGTGTGTATGGTGTGTGTGTCTGTGTGTGTGTTCTTAGGTGAGTGTGGGTGTGTGTGTGCCATGGCGCACAGGTGGAGGTCAGAGGAAAACCTCTGGTCTCCTGCTGTCCTGCTGTGTGGTCAGGCTCGCTGGCCAGCATTTTCTGGGGACCCTCTCATCTCTGCTTCCCATCTCATCTGTACTTGGAGTCTAAATACTTTGCGCTGCATGGGCTTCCAGGGGGCTGTGGAGATCTGTGCTCTGACCTCATGTTCTGCAGCAAATGCCTTCCCTACTAGGTCACTCCCCACCTGCATCCTGCCCCAGCACTACTGGGTTTAATCTGCTTTGTTTTGAGACAGGGTCTCACAATACAGCCCTGCCTTCTACTGCTGCTTCCTCAGTCAGAAATAAAATATGGGGCTGGGTGGTGGGTGGTGGAGGCAGAGGCAGGTAGATCTTAGTGAGTTTGAGGCCAGCCTGGTCTACAAAACGAGTTCCAGGACAGCCAGGGCAGTTACACAGAGAAACTCTTGTCTCAAAAAACTAAAAACAAACAAACAACAAACAAATAAACTATGGGAACTGGGAGATGGTTCAGCAGGTAAAGACATTTGCCACCAAGACTGACTTAATTTTAATCTCTGTGACCCACACAGTAGGAGGAGAGAAAATTCTCTGACCTCTGCAATGGGCATTGCAGCATATGTGCACCTGCACACACACACACACACACACACGCGCGCGCACACACACACACACGCATGCATGCACACACACATGCACACACACTCACCAAATGATATGCAATAAAATAAAATCAACTAATTAAATTATGCTTATAATTGAACGACTACTGAACTAGAAACTTAGTACTTTTCTTTCAAGTACAGAGACAAATCCCAAAGCTATGATCACAGTGGGGAAGCTCTGGGCCACTGAGCTCCAGCCCCACCTCACCGTGCATGTGGCTGAAGAGCACTGGTTTAGTCACACAGGTAATTCCGCTTTGGAAATGATGTGAAACCTCTGGCTGAGTCACACAGCTACCTGACAAAGTTGCTAATGGAAGACACGGTGCAGACAATCTTTTGTTCAGTAAAATCCAATTTCCAGACCTCTGCAGCCACGTTTCTCATTCACACTTTCCCTGCCAGCTGCTCTGGTGAGAGCGTCACATCACAGAGGATCTGGAAGCCCTGTTCTCTCATTAAGCTTCTGCGGCGAGGGTTGGAACTATTTTTATCATTGCTTTTACACTCCAGTGAACCACATTTTAGTCATTAATCTATTTTTGTTAATCAGAGCCACAACACAACATAGTAGTAACAAAAAGCAAATTTAACTTTAATAAACAATGATATGCAAATGACAAAGCTAAGATAGACTATGTCTTATTAACCAAATTCCAGCAATATCCTGTTAAAGACTGACCGTCTTGAACCCAGGGCCTTTGAACCACTGTGAGCAGCAGTAGGGAGTCAGTTTTGATTTTCTTGGCCATTTCAAACTTATGAAATTCTTAAACAGGTTACTTTTGTTGTTGCACGTTTGCTGCAGAAATTACAAAACTACAGGACTATTTTATAGACACGTTGATTTCATTTTAGGACCATGGATGTAAAAGATAAAGACTGGAGATGAGATGACTCAGTTGGTAAATCCCTTGCTACATGAACAAGAAGACCTCAGTTCCATCCCCAGAACTGGGCAAGAAGTTGGCATGGTGGCACACACCTATCCTCTCAGCACTGGAGAGGTAGGAGGCAAAGATGGGCAGATGTGCTGAGGTCAGAGGACAAGTTCCTACAGCTGTTCTTTCCTTCTACCATGTTGGTGGGTCATTCAGGCAAACTCAAGTCCTTACCCTTGATGGTAGGCAGGATTATGTGCTGAGCCATCTGGTCGACCCCCTTCAGCATTCTTCAAGCTGGGTGAGCTGGCCTCTTACCCTGTTTTCTTTAATATTTCCTTCATCCCTTCTCCTGCACCTCCCTCCCTCCTTTCCTTCCATCCATGTTTTCTTTCTATTCTTACTGATGTCGTGACACATGACCTGCTCTGCCCAGAAAACTGACCTTCCACCCCTGTGCCTACCTTGTCCCCTACATCTGGAATATTTTCTTAGCTGTTTCTCTTCTTACCATCCTATGGACTTCAACATCCCTTTTACCATCCATTTTGAGAGCTGTCTCTGTCAAGGTTTTTGCTTCTGCCCACACTTGTGGTTGCTACTTTGGCTGCAATTATCAGCCCCGATTTCACTTCTTTCCATTCTCCACACAAAAGTGTGAAAATGTCTAGAGTGACAGCTGAGTTATTAAGAATCCCAATATAACCAAACGGAATCTACTCCACTGATCTGACTGTTCCCTGGTCTCTCATTACTCGGCTCTGCTTATTGTCTCATGCCTCAATGAATAGGCAATTCCTTACCTTCTAATGCTATTCCCAGACAGTGGGGAGACAGAATTAACTCTACAACAGTTAACTTCATGGGACAAAAAGAATCTATTCTGCCTTAACTTCTCCTATTTATCTACTGAGAGTGAGACCCCCCAAAACAAGGAAATTTTCTAAATTCCCTAACTTAAGACATAGAACATGGCTTACAAAGACATAGAAAATATTGTCCCTTAAAAGCAACAAGACTAAAAATAAAAAAAATAAAATAAAAAGCAACAAGACTCTTTTTTTTTCTCTATAATAATTAAGACGTCTTGGGTGGGTGCTGGGGACATCGTTTCTTTTAGAGGACCTGGGTTAAATTCCCAGGACCCACATGATGTCTCACAACTGTCTGTAATTCTAGTTCCAGGACTCCAGTGGCACTGTACCATGGTTGTAACCCCAGTACTAGAAGGTGGAGATAGGAGGATCCCAAGGTCTTGCTGACCCAGAAGGCTGGGTGATTAGTAAGATCTGGGTCCAATGAGAGTCCCAATCTCAAAAAAAAAAAAATAAAAAAATAAAAAAAATAAGGTGGAGACTGATGGAAAACACCAGCATTGACTTTGGGCCTTCGTAGGCATGTGCGCCCATTCCACTATTACAAATTGAACACCCTTGCCTAGAACCGGATCTCCAACTAGGAAAAACACTGATATTAGCAGCTGCCACTTGCAGAGTGCTCAGCAAATGCTTTCAGAAATTCTTTCTATCAGACGAGCCCAGTCAGAACCCTTAATACAGCACAAATACAGACAAAACCAAATGCCCACAGCACATCTTCTGAACTGACCACAGGAAGCAGTCAGAGATAGCTTCACCATTTCTGAAGAACCGAGAAGGAACAACACAACAAGAGAAAGGCAGGCTCCAGGGCTATTACACCCTGCATCTAACCAGATGACCTCTGCTTACAGGATACCAGCTAGAAGAATCACTACATACATTCATCATATTAATGTAGCTATTCCATTCCTTGTTATCAGTGAGGGATGGCATCTGCCATTTGTCCCAGGTCCCCAAATCTGCAAATGCTGAATTCGTGACATAAAATGGCACAGCATCTTCACACAACGTACTACTATTTCCTGTGTACTTTTTTATTATTTCTGTTCTTTTTTTTTTTTTTTTTTTTTGGTTTTTCGAGACAAGGTTTCTCTGTATCTTTGGAGCCTGTCCTGGAACTAGCTCTTGTACACTAGGCTGGCCTCAAACTCACAGAGATCCACCTGCCTCTGCCTCCCGAGTGCTGGGATTAAAGGTGTGTGCCACCACCACCTGGCTATTTCTGTTCTTTTTTTTTTTTTTTTTTTTTTTTTTTCTTTTATTTATTTTTTATTCTTTTTTAATTAAAATTTCCACCTGCTCCCCGTTTCCCATTTCCCTCCCCTCCTCCCAAATATTGCCCCCTCCCCCCACTCCCCTTCTGTTCTTGATGGTGATAGAGTCTCACTATGTAGCCAGGCTGACCTGAAACTCTCAGTCCTCTTGTCTCAGCATCCTGAGTCCTGGAATTACAAGTGTTCATGCAATCCGACTTCATAGATTTAATGAAGCTACTAAAGGAACCCATAGCATACATAAGGTTTAAGAAGCCATGAGTCAGGATGCTGAGGTGGCTCAGTAGGTGAAGGCTTTTGCTACCAAGCTTGATGACCTGAGTTCTATTCCCAGGACCCACGTGGTAGAAGGAAAGAACCAACTCTTAAATTAATAATAATAATAAGCATGGATGTATATACATGATGAACAGACATACATGTAGACAAAACACATTAAAGTAAAAATAAATACAAATTAGAAAAAAAATGGATTAAGATACCATAAGAGGGCTGGAGAGATGGCTTAAGGGTTAAGAACACTTTGTGCTCTTCCAGAGATCCTGAGATCAATTCCCAGCAATCACATGGTGGTTCACAACCTTTTGCAATAAGATCTGTTTTCCTCTTCTGGCCTGTAGGTATACTTGCAGATAGAACACTATATACATAATAAATAAATCTTAAAAAAATAAGGTATTGGTTAAAAAAAATTTTTAAAGATACCATAAGGGGGCTGGAGAGATGGCTCAGTGGTTAAGAGCATTGCCTGCTCTTCCAAAGGTCCTGAGTTCAATTCCCAGCAACCACATGGTGGCTCACAACCATCTGTAATGAGGTCTGGTGCCCTCTTCTGGCTTGCAGGCATACACACAGACAGAATATTGTATACATAATAAATAAATAAATATTAAAAAAAAAATACCATAAGGACTAAAAGATACATCTGTCAACAATCGTAGGAACAATATAAAATATAAAAAATATTTCTTTGATCACATATTATCACTACAATTATATATAGAAAGATGTTATAAGATTTATCTCCATGCAGAGAAAACAAGCACACAAAAAATTCTTATAGACTTCTACAATATAATTCACATACATGAAACTTTGAATCATGGGAGTGGAGAGACAGCTGCTCTTCCAGGTCACCAGGTAGTATTCCCAGCAGCTGACAACTCACACAGCCTTCTGCACCTCTAGTTCCAGGGCATCTGATGCCCTCTTCTGGCCTTCTTGGGCATTACATCCATTTAGTACACACATACAAGCAGGCAAAACACTCATACACACAAAGTAACAAAATATAAATGGCTTCAAAAAATGTTGAATGTCACAATTTTCAAAATACATTGTTTTTAAAGTGCATATGGAAAATTTACCCAAAATTATCATGTCCTGGGTCAAAAAGAATATCTCAACAATTATTAAAGAATAAAACTATACGGCATATTCTCTGACAACAGTCAACAGTAAGAAATAAGAAAGGAAGAACCATCCCCTGCATGTTTTAGGAGGAATACATTGCAGATGATTTTCCTGGTGTCAATGATTAAAAAAAAAATTTGTTTAAGAAAAAACTATAATGAAACACAAGTTTTTGTAATTTAATTTTTTAAAAAAATTGGTTCTTTGGGGCTGGAGAGATGGCTCAGTGGTTAAGAGCATTGCCTGCTCTTCCAAAGGTCCTGAGTTCAATTTCCAGCAACCACATGGTGGCTCACAACCATCTGTAATGAGGTCTGGTGCCCTCTTCTGGCCTTCAGGCATACACGCAGACAGAATATTGTATACATAATAAATAAGTAAATATTTAAAAAAAAATTGGTTCTTTGAGTTGGGCAGTGGTGGTGGACGCCTTTAATCCCAGCACTCGGGAGGCAGAGGCGGGTGGATTTCTGTGAGTTTGAGGTCAGCCTGGTCTACAAGAGCTAGTTCCAGGACAGGCTCCAAAGCTACAGAGAAACCCTGTCTCAAAAAACCAACCAACCAACCAACCAAACAAACAAACAAAAAAGTTGGTTCTTTGAACAACTTAAGGACAGAATGAGTAAATGCTCTGTAAAAACTGGGGCAAGAAAAGTGTAGACTATATAAAAAAAGACATCAAAGCCTATAGACACAGAAAAATAATGAAATATTATGAGAAATTTGTGAAAATAAGACAGATAATCATAATGGGCAAATGCCCAGACAAAACAACTTATCAAAACAGGGAAAGATCTCTTAAATACAAAAAAATACATTCTTTTCTCATTTTATATACCAATCCCAGTTCCCACTCCCTCCCCTTCTCCTGCTCCCTCTGCCTTCCCTGCTACTCCCACAAGGAGTCAACAAAGTCTAGCACATTGCTTTGAGGCAGGACCAAGGCCCTCCCCGCTGTATCTGGGCTGTGCAAGGTAACCCTCTGGAGAGAGAATGGGCTCCAACAAGTCAGTTCAAGCAGTAAGGATAAATCCTGGTCCCACTACCAAGGACCCCACAGTCTGTCCCAGCCATACAACTGTCACCCACATTCAGAGGGCCTAGTTTGATCCTATGCTGGTTTCTCCGCTGTCAGACCAGAGTCGGTGAGTTCCCATTAGCTCAGGGCAGCTGTTTCAGTGGGTTTCCCCATCATGGATCCTTTTGCTCCTATCATCGCTCCTCCCTCTCTTCAACTGGACTTTGGGAGCTCAGCCCAGTGCTTAGCTGTGGATCTCTGCATCTGCTTCCATCAGTTGCTGGATGAAGGTTCTATGATGACATGTAAGGTGGCCATCAATCTGACTACAGGGGAAGGCCAGTTCAGGCACCCTGTCCACTATTGCTTAGGGTCTTGGCTGGGATCAAACTTAAGGATTCCTGGGTACTTACAGGGAGAAATCTTGAGTTTCATATTTGCTAAAAACAATGAATCCATATTTGTAACTTTTCCAAGAAGCGAATTCTAAATTCTAATATCTTCACCAGTAATTTTTTTATAATTTATTTATTTAAAACGTGTGTGTATGAATGAGTGTGCACCACGTGCAGAGCATCCGCAGAGGCCGGGAAATAATGTCAGATCACCAAGAGCTGCAGTTGCAGGTGGGTGTGAATCACCATGTGGGCGCTGGGAACCAAAGTCTGGTCCTCTGTAAGAGCAGCAATTTCTCTTAAGCAGTGAGCTGTCTCTCTAGCCCCCTCGACTAGGAAAGTCTATTTAATATTTAGAAGAAATCTACCAACGTCACCCAAACTCCTTCAAGGAAACTGTAAAACAATATGAAAATTTTCCAAATTCTTTTTTTCAGTGTGCACAGATGTCTTACCCATATCTGGTAAGGATGTTAGGAGAGAAATTACAGGAATATTCCTTTCCTGAACACAAAGTAAATTAATATATACTCATAGACTAATTCAAACCTAGAAATATACTGTAGCTGAGGGAAATCCAGCTACATCAAAGGATGCTACACGGTGGTGGTAAAGCCGAGACCACTTCGGGAACTCCTGCCTAACACCTGAGAGTTAATCATCACCCACTAGCCTAAAAGAGTGAAGTAGAGAAATCGTGTTAGAATTTCAAAAGACAGAGAAAAAACACCTGATGAAACAAACAAACAAAAAAGATAAAAAGAAAACTCAGAGCAGCAGAGGAACTTTCCTAATCTGGCAAGAAAGTAAACTAACAGCAGTGAAACCCTTGGGCAGCCATGTTACCGAACCGCCTAACACTGGGCTCGTCTCCTCTGAGGCCGGGAGACAAGCATAATTGTTTTTGTTTCTGTTACATTTTATTAGAAGCCTTGGCTGGTGCGAGGAATCAAGAGAAAAAGAGATTAAAAGATGTATGACCTGTAAAGGAACGGCAGCTGCTGGCAGAGCGCCGTCTGGTTGTCTCTTGCAGACTTGAGTGGATGCGTATTCTACGATCTGGGACGTCTCCCTGTGTGTGCACAGCCTGGAGACATTCTGCAACTGGCACAACACAAAACACGCACGAGATTGTGTCTAGCAGCATTATTCATGAGAGCAGAAAACTAGGGACGCAGTCCAAATGCCAATCAAGAGCAGATGATCAGCTGTCACTCGGGGAGATGAACGGCTTCTACAGTTACTCTCACCGATATGGACAAACCTCACAAAACAGTGAGCCAAGTGGCAAAGGAACACTGTGTCAGTTACACCCACAAAGGCTGAAAGGAGTTAAATAAGATATTCCTTAGGAATACACGTGGATGATAAAACTATAACGTTGAGACCAAATAGCGCTAGGGAGGATGAAGAGACACTGTGAACAAGTTCCGTGTGACTGTAACAGTCTTCTGATGCTTAAGGCTGCATGCATACACTTTGTCTATACTCTGATATGCCTCATTTAAACATTTTGTCATTCTTTTTTCTTAAAAAAAAAGATTTACTTATTTTTATTTTATGAGTGTTCACCTTGCATGTGTGTATATACACCAGTGTGTGCAATATTCAAGGAATCCAGAAGAGGGAGTTGGATCTCCAGAAACTGAAGATATATAACCAAGTAAGCCACTGTGCAGGTGCTGGGGAGCAGAGATTGGTCCTCTGGAAGAGCAGCCCACACTCTTAACCGTCTCTCCAAGCCCTAAAACATCTTTCCAAAAGTATTTCCCTTTATATCTCATTACTAGTTTCAGAAAATACTCAGGCAGAGAAATGTATAAAATGACGCCATGAACACTGACTGAGTTCAAACTTATTAAAACAAATTCTAAGAAAAAAAAAAAAGGACTCTGCCGGGCGGCGGTGGCGCACGCCTTTAATCCCAGCACTCGGGAGGCAGAGGCAGGCTGATCTCTGTGAGTTCGAGGCCAGCCTGGTCTACAAGAGCTAGTTCCAGGACAGGAACCAAAAGCTACGGAGAAACGCTGTCTTGAAAAATCCCCCCCAAAAAAAGGAATCTGTTATATTCAAATCCGCGAAATCCCCCCTAAAGCCAACAAGGAGACCGAGTCCCACATGTAAAAGCAAAGAGTCTTTATTTTATGCAACTTTGCAAACTCGTCTCTCCGCATGTCCAACATATTGGAATAAATGGAGAGCCCTGAGTTCAGTTAAAGTTGGGTTTTTATAGTAGTAGAGGTGGGGGTGAGGGGTTTCTGAGGTTCAGGACTCCTGTTTGGCTGACATTTGTCTAGGGGTGTCCTGGTGTGTGCTGGCAGGTGATCCTATCTACAATGTTTGGAATGTTAGGCATTTCCTTTTGATGGTCTGTTCTTGGGTGGTGCTCAGGTAATCTTAGTTTATGGTTCTTCCTGCAACCAGGAAGGGTAAACTACTGAGACTCAGGCCTCCATTAAACTTATCAGTGGCTGAGTCCTACTCTGGCAGGTGATAATGGTTGGAAGTAAAGAACTTCCTTTGGGTGATCTGTTCATATTTAGCTTATCGTGACTGACTCCTACAGAATCAATAAATTAAAGAAGGTGGTAAATGATATACTAATCAATTGCTACAAATAGGCATTTAAATATTTAAATGTTTAAACTGATAAAAGATTAAATGACAGATTTAAATTGCCAATATGCATGCACTAACTGGATAGCTCAGGATAAGGCTTACTCTTGATTTGGGGGAGGGGGTGATGACGTAATAGTTATATTTAAAGGAGGCAGGGCAGCCCTTGGAGTTGAGGTGTAGTTTCCACAGTCGAGTGACTGCCTAGCTTGTAAAAGGCCTAGGCTCAATTCTAGCACTGAAAAAAAAAGATTTTTTTTAAAAGTGTAAAGAGGTAGTTAAGAACTTGCATGTATGTAGGGCAGAGTGTGGTGGCCCATAACTTTAATCCCAGTACTCTGGAGGCAGAGGCAGGTGAATCAACATGAGTCCAAGGCCAGCCTGGTCTACAGTGAGTTCTAGGACAGCCAAGGCTACATAGAGAGATCCAGTCTCAAAACAAAACAGCAAGCCTGGCAGTGGTGGCACACACCTTTATCCTGGCACTCTGGAGGCAGAGGCAGGTAGATCTCTGAGTTCAAGACCAGCCTGGCCTACAAAGTGAGTTCTAGGACAGCCAGGACTACACAGAGAAATCCTGTCTTGAAAAACAAAAACAAACAAACAAACAAACAAACAAAAAACCCAACCAAAAAGATTTATATGTAAAATTATATTATACCTAAGATTTGATCCAAGATAGGTCCCGGAGGGGAGGGCTGATGTGGAATGAAGAAGATTGCCTAGGAACTTAAAATTATTGAAGGTAATAATGATTGTGTAAGTTTTACTATATTATTTATATGTATTTGTTTTCAATTTTGAGTAATAAAATATAAAATAAAAACCAGGGGCAAGGAAGGGGAGGAGCACTGGCTAAATTGACACTTGCTTTGAAAGGAGAACAGGAACAGGAGTGTGAGGCTTGGGACTCATTGTCTTGTCTAGTGCAGATTAGCATCAGCTTTTCCTGAGACAACCCAGACCCGCATTCCGCAGACTTCAATGTGCTTATGAATCACCCAAGGTTCTTTTTAAGCCGTGGGTGTGGATGCAAAAGGCCTGGGGTGGGCCTGGAAGCCAGCCTTTCTAGAAGTGTGCAGGTGGTGCAGACTGATACTCCCTGGAGGCTCGCTGGCAGAACTCATTTTGGGGCTGGGTGTGGTCATGCCTATAATCCCAGCACTCAGAAAGCTGAGGCAGCAGGCTTTCATGTTTTAGGCCAGCCTGGGACGCAGCTCTTTCATTCACTGTAGCTTCTGTTGCTTTGAGGGCTGCCTCATTCTCCATGGTTCCTTCCTGCTCTGGTTTGGTAGAATCTGCAGCTCACCTTCCATTCATTTCCTTCTAAACCTCTCCCCTTCCCCCCCCACCATCTCCCCCTGGGATTATTGAACCTGACTGTTCTCTACCATCTCCCAATACTTGGTCCCAAGCAGTTAAAAGTTACTGGAGACAAGGGCACGATTTTAAACACATCTCTCTCCTCTCACCAAGCATTTTGCTCTGCTCTGCTACCCCCACTACCTGCCTCACATCCCCCTCTTCAAAATGACCTGCCTCTCAACTACACACTGCCCAGCTGCTTGACTGCTACACGAAACTGCCCCCTTCCCATCCCTACCCACCCCCACAGCCACGTTCATCTTGCCCCAGGACTTTTGCATGTGTTGTCATTGTGTGAAAATAGAAGCATCCTGAATTCTATCTGGATTAGATTTCATTTTAGGGCAACTTCTCACAAATCTCCTTGGATTTTTCTCAACAAAGTGAGGAGACCTCGCTGTGCCACATTTATCTCCTCTCTTAGACCTCTATTATTTTTCCTATCAATTCCTCAGACCCTTGTTTGTCCTAAGCATAAAATGGTGTTTGATCATGACAGGTTATCTCTAGGTACAAAACTGTATCACCTCTTGGCTTCAGTTCCTCCCAATATTACAGAGGCACTACCCAGTTTATCGTGTGTGTGTGTGTGTTTGTATGTATGTTTACAGGTGTCTGTGCACATGGGTCATGTTGGATGTCACATCTTGACCACTCTCCACCTTGAGTTTTTGGACAAGGTCTCTCACTGAGCCTGAAGCATACCCATTCAGTTACCCTCACTGGCCAATGAGACTGGGGAATCCACCTGTCTGTATTTCTCCCTGCTCTCCCCGAGGGCTGGGGTTATAGGAGCACATGAGCAACCCCAGCTCTCTACACAGGCTCTGGGGATCTGAGCTCAGGTCCTCACGCTTATGTGGTGGGCACTTTGCTGACTGAGTCCGCTCCCTGGTCCCAAGCTTATCCACTTGAATTCATGTAGTAAGTCTAGGGGGAAAAATAGACACAGTATTTTGTAACTTTTCCAATCGAGGGATGGAGACCCTGGTCCTGACGGTGTAATTGGTTTAGGCCAATGGGGCATCAGCAGCAGGAGTGCAGCGGAGGAGTGAGAACGGCTACAGACTGAGGGTCCCCTTTCTGACTGCTATTGTGATCCAGCTGCCCCATGTCTCGGACTGGATATGGAGCTACACAGCCCAGACCATTTGTTTACACTGCTGCTGTTTTATTTTTGACAGTTTCACTCTCACATACAAGGTACTGTGTTCTTATTTACTCCTTATCTCCCTCCCATTTTCGCTGATCCCTTCTTTTCCCCAGCGCACCCGCCTCCTGCTTCCATGTCTTTTGTGTGTGTGTGTGCAGGTCTTATCCAGTCACAGACGCTGTGTGTTTACAATTGCAATGGCCATCCCATATCCAGAAGATAGCATGTCACAACACTCCTCCATCCTCCAGCTCGTATAATCTTTCTACCCTCTGGGCCTTGGAGGGAGGATACAGATGCCTTGTTTCAGGCGAAGGACTCAGAACCCACTGTTCCCATCATCCGACCACCAGTTACCAGTCTCTACATTAACCAAAGGGCACTGTTAGAAGACCTGATCAATTTCGCTGCCCCTGCCAATCAGCAGTCCCTGCTCGCGACCTCTACTACCAGCCAGCCTACCGGCCACCTCGCTGGACAAACCAATGCTGCCAAGCACAGAGTCACTCACGCCATCCCAGCTGCAATGGCTGACTCCCAGAACAAAGAGCTACAAACCATCCTTGTTTGAAGCCACGGCCTTGGAGGTGGTTTTTGACCCAACACACTGGTTTCACTTCGTGCGGTTTTCTTCATGCTGCAAATCCAGTTCCTTCTTTTAGGCTTTCGTGGTTGCTCATCAATCCTGGGCTGAAACCTAAGACCCCAAGCAAGGTCTCCAGAGCCCTTTATAATCCAGAACACCCCAACTGGCACGGCCACATCCACTCACCCTGCTCAGCCCACAGGCTTCTCCTTGCTCCTCAAGAGCCTGACTTGGTCACCTAGCCAGGCCTTTGTCCCTGCCTCTCGCTCTGGTAGAGGAGAGCTCTTTTGGACCCTTCACCTTGTTGGCTCTGCCTCCTGTCTCAGATCACTTCATCACAGAAGCTTCCTTTGACTGCACTCCCTTTATCCCCACTTCTCGGGCTGAAAAGTGTCTTCTATGTTTTCCTGGTACCTTGCTGTTTTTTTTTTCTTTGCAAATACCCCGGTTTGAAACAAAAGACTGCCTTGTGCGGTGACTTGCCTGATCTGTGTAAGAACAGGGTGTTTTTATTTTGTGCACAAATGTGGCCCCAAACCTGCAAGGTACCTGTTGCATGGTAACTGTTGGCTGACTGCTGTTGTTGTTTGAGGCAGGTTACCATGATGGCTAACTGTGTAGTCGTCCCTAGAGAGAAACTGCTTGGGCCCAGATGCTCCCACCTTGTCATTTATTAGCTGTGCGACCTTAAGTAGGCAAGCTAACTTGTCATTCTGTGCCTCAGTTTCCCCGAGGGCTAAAGGAGACAATTCTCTTTCTACGCTGCTGCGTGGACTATGCTCTGTTGTTGTTTCTGGCTGAACAGATGATACCTGCGTGCCTGCAGCCACCCACTTGTTCTGTGCCTACAGAGGCTGCCACCGTGGCATTCACACGGGATTCACATCAGCTTCCCCCAAGGCTAGTTTCTCAGCCAACTCTGCCTCCATCTGCAGAGGTGTGGCCTGAAACTCGGAGCAAGCTCTCCTGTGTGTGGCAACTGAGAATGCCCCTGGGCACTGAACTTTGGCTCTGCTTGCAGCCTTGATGTCTCCTCCCTCAAAGTCAAATGTTTGGGGTCACTGAGACCTGCCTCCCTGATGGCTGTCACCCTGCCTCCTGTCACCTGATGAGCCAGCCTCGGTTTGACTGGCATCTGGGGGGTTAACAGGCAACCTTCAAACAATCCCAATGGCCACATCATCTGAGTGAAGGGGGGAAAATATCAAGGGGCCTTAGTACATGTCCAAGTCCCTAGGACCTGGCCTTTTCATTCCTGGATAGAAACGACATACAGTCTAGGTATCCAAAACAAAAAGATTTGTAAATCAAGATGAGAGGTGCAGCGCGCGGGGGTTGGGAGGTGGGGCGTGGGGGTGGGGGAGTGGGGGGCGTGAAAAGGGGGCAGGAAAGAACAAGGTGAGAGGTGGGGAGGCTCAGAGGAGACAGAAGAAAAGAGTGCCAGGAGACAGACTGGGGACCGCAGGAGACACGCAGTTGCTTGGTCCACCCCAGCAGGACCTAGCTTCGCAGGGCAGGGCCCAGAGCTTAGCTCCCCAGAGCCGCGGGCGCCCCCTCCCCCAAGCTCCCTTCTACCCTGCGTCGAGAGGGTGTCCTATGCATGCTAATGAGACAGTTGAGGACAGCTTCCCAGATAATTGTTAAAGTGTTCAGCAACTTACCAGGCTGGGAGTCAGAGGACTGCAGAATGATGGGGGGCACGGCTCCTGGGGTGGGGGCAGCACAGGGCCTGGTCTCCAGGTACCCGGAGCTCACAGGCTGCCAAACGAAGACGGGTTTTCCATTCGGTCAGGCACCAACGCAAAGGTAGGGAGAGCCAGACCAAAAGGCAAAGGAAAGGAGGGGAACCTGCGTGTGTTTTTATATTTAAATTGTTTTTGAGCCCACGTAGCCCTGGGAGTCACATGCCGCCTCCAACATCACCGGAGCCATCACATGATACAGGTCCCCCATCATGTGATGAGAAAAATCTGCCTAACTTCAGACCCCCCCCCCACCTCTGCTCACAGCCTGACAGACGAAGCGCTTCTGGAAGAGGCCCCCACCCCCAAATCAGTGACAGAGGGAGGGATGCAGATAGGGGAGCCTGAGCCCACGCAAGGCTGATCTTGATGCATTGTTAATGCGCCTCTCTCTCCTAAGCCCTGAGACTTGGAGCAGTGCCAGCCTCATTTGAATTCCAGCCTTGAATAACCAAGTGTTGCCACCGCTGCCCCAGCAAATGCAGGGCGCTTGAGCTCACACCATTCTGCCTCGTTCTGGGGAGCCTGACGACTGCCTCCCCTCCCCACAGCTTCCGAACCTCGTTACCAACTGTGGAGGGGGAAGAAGCGAGGGGGGAGTCCTGTGGGGGGAGACCTGTAGAAGAAGGAGCCGGCTGCAGTCGAACCTTCTAGTCCTCTTCCCACCCCTCAGCTGCAGTCTGAGTCAGGTGGGGCCGGCTGGCGCTCTGATTACAATGTCTCCTTTTATACTAGGTTCTGGGACCTCTGTGGGTGGAAACCTTCGTATTCTGTCTGTTGCTCTCTTCTCATTCCCACTCCCGAATCAAGATACAAATTGTGTTTAAAAATCCGCCGCAGTTTTCTTCCTTTGTGCTCGTTTATTCGCACGGTCAGAGCCTCTTTTTTCATACAAGCTCCTTCGCAGGGCGCCTGTTCAGCTTCAGGTTACACACACACACACACACACACACACACCACACACACACACACACGGGAGGGGGTGGGACAGAGGCTACAGTGTGGAGCTCTAGCCTTGACAGGCATCTTGTCTGTTAGAGGCACCAGAAACGCAGAAAGATGTGGCAGATCCTAAAGCCAGAGCCACACAAACGCAGTACAAAAATTCTCTATTGGCCCAGCCTGAATGCGGCTTCTGCTCCCCCAATCCCACCCCTCCAACCCCAAACTGCTTAACAGAGGAAACTTCCTCTGCTACCCCCACCCCAATCATCTGCTTTATTTGTTTTTCTCCTCTACTTCGATTCACACATCAATCGGAGATTTCCCCCTCCTCAGTGGTGTGAACATTGACCTCTGATTCTCACCCCGATGTAAGTAAGCAAACAGGTGGCTACCATCCTTGGGGGCAGTGTGACTTGCTGTCACTTGCCAGTTCAGGAGGTTGTGAGGAAGACCAGCGGCGCTGGGTGGGCAGCAACATCAAAGGCCCCCCGAGGAAGGAAGGAGCTTGCTTCCCAGCAGAAGGTTTTGTTTTTTAATTTTTTCTAGACAGGGTTTCTCTGTGAAGCTTTGGTGCCTGTCCTAGAACTCGCTCTTTAGCCCAGGCTGGCCTTGAACTCACGGAGATCCTCCTGTCTCTGCGTCCCTAGAGCTGAATTTAAAGGCACCCGCCCGGATGACCAGAAGTTTTTGTCTACACTGTCCTAGATAACTAGATAACGAGGGCGGAGGAGAGGTCTGTGGAGAAACGCTGGCTGCCTGTTCTTGCCGGTGTCCCTCAATAAGGACAAGGCAGGTTGTTTTCAACAGACCAGAAAGGCTGCTTTTGGTAGGAGTTGGGGCTGGGTATAAACCTATAGAGTTTTCATGCCTGAATTTGTATGGCCAGCCTCTTCAACATGGAGGACCAAGCCATCAGAGAGAAAGTCTGGGATAAAAAAAAAAAAAAAAAAAAAAAGAATTGACACTTTTTAAAATGAGCTCTCAAGAAAGGAGAAGGAAACAGCAGAAAACCAGGGTGCTAGCATGACCATTAGCTGGTCCATCTGAGACTTAGTTCTTGGTGGGAACATGGCTGTCTTAGGGGACAGGGGACATAATTATTAGCAGAAAAAGAAGGTCAAGTCTTGTGCCAGAAGACTTGCGCAGTAACGGGAGACCCTTAATTCATTTTCTTGTGTATGTGTGTACACATCTGTGTGTGTGCCTGCTTGCCTGCTGGTGTGCACGGAGGCCAGTGGTTGCCATTGGATGTCTCTTCCATTGCTCTCCACCTTGCTTTCTCATTGAACCTGTAGCTCACAGATGGCAAGGCAAGCTGACCAATATGCCTTCGAGATCTGCCTGTCTCTACCTCCCTAGCTCTGAAATTACAGTGTGTGCTCTCCTAACTGGCTTTTCACATGGCTAAGGGATCTGAACTCAGATCCTCACGCTTGTTTGGTAGGTACCTTCCCCGCTGACCCCCAGCACAGTGACTTATACAGTGCTGTGTCTGTAGGACCCAGCCATGACAAGCTCAACAGAAGCCTGAGTCTCAGTAGCCGACCCTAAGGCAATACTTGGTTCCCAGAAAGACCACAATCTAAAATCGCCCAGGCACCACCCAGGAACTGACCATCCAAAGGAAATTCCTAACATTGCAACCACCTGGTTCTCAGGCCTTCAGACCCCAGCTGAGCTCGGCGGCTGTCTTACCTAAATCTCCAGCTTACTAGCAGCAGGCTGTGGGACTTCTCAGCCTCCCCAACTATAGGAACCTTATGCTGTCCCTGCCCAATATTTTACCTGAACTGATTGGGGAGTGGGGAGAAGACGTCCAGGATAATTAAGAACAAAGACCTGTTCTTAAGTAGGTTTGATACTTGAACATAAATAACCTAGGGATAACAAAAATAAGGACTAGGGACTGGAGAGGTGGCTCAGTGGTTAGCAGCCCTGACTGCTCTTCCAGTTGGCCAGGGTTCAGTTCCCACACTACATGGTGGTGGGTTACAAACATGGAGAACTCTAGTTCCAGGGGGATCCAATGCCTTCTGCTGAAATCCATGGGCATCAGCCACGTACATGCTGCACAGACACACATGCAGGCAAAACACTCATACACATGCAATAAAATAAATAAATAAATGTAAAAATATTTTTAATAAGGAATAATCTGGAGGCATATTCCTTAAATCCAGGTCCCTCAGAATTCCCTTTGGGTTAAGGGCCTGTTACAAATGTGTTTATCATTCAAAGATCATTTAAAAACTGAAGAACATTAGTATACAGAAGAGTGAGAATAGACACATACAAATTTCACATAATAAAAATAATTGCATTGATTGACTATTTTGTTTTGTTTTGTTCTTTGCTTTTCGAGATGGGGCTTCTCTGTGTAGCTTTGGTGCCTGTCCTGGAACTAGCTCTTGTAGACCAGGCTGGTCTCAAACTCAGAGAGATCCGCCTGCCTCTGTCTCTCCAGTGCTGGGATTAAAGGCGTGCGCCGCCACCGCTGGGCACATTGACTATTTTTTTTAAATGATGCATTTTGCTGGACAGTGGTGGCACATACCTTTAATCCCAGTACTTGGGAGGCAGAGGCAGGTGGATCTCTGTGAGTTCGAGGTCAGCCTGGTCTACAGAGAGAGTTCCAGGACAGGCTCCAAAAGCTACAGAGAAAAAGCAAAAAAGGAGAAAAAAAAGTGCATTTTTTTTATTATTAAAAAGTAAAATAACTGGAACAAAACGTGCCCTTCTTCTCAAAGCAGCTGCAACAACAACAACATCAGAGGAAACAAACAGAAGGGCAGCTCTGAGAGCACTGAGCACGGTGCAGAAGGGAAGACTGTGACCAGACTGTGACTCTTGCCCCGGAAGCTGATGAAGCCGAAGGAAACAGGTAGGGTTTCAGAGAGTACTGAGGGAAAGGCACAGGCCTTCAAAGATCTGCAGAGGGCAGAGCAGGAACAGGAGCATCCCTGACCATTACCTCAGAAAAAACAGACATGGAATCAAGAATCCTCGGAAGCTGCTGCCTCAACTGTGGGACCAAACTAGTCCTGTATTAAATAACGGGTCCAGGAAACCAAAAGGTTTGGAAAACAAACCTTGAAACACTGTAGTGTTCCCAAGACATTTTACTGCATCTTAAGAAGCAAGCACAAAGGGGCAGAAGGGCAGCTTAGTCATTAAGAGCACTGGCTGCCCTCCCCAACCTCAAATCATATAATAGAGAGATAGTAATAAAAGTATTAACATAAAAATAAACATGTTGATCAATGGAATGGAACTGAAGACCCAGACATAAGTCCACACACCTATGAACACATGATTTTTGATAAAGAAGCCAGAAATAACACTGGAGGAAAAAAAGATGCATCTTGGGGCTGGAGAGATGGCTTAGAGGTTAAGAGCATTGGCTGTTCTTCCAGAGGTCCTGAGTTCAATTCCCAGCAACTACATGGTGGCTCACAACCATCTGTAGTGAGATCTGGTGCCCTCTTCTGGCCTGCAAACATATGTGCAAGCAGAACATTGTATACGTAATAAATAAATAAATCTTTTTTAAAAAAGATGCGTCTTTATCAAATGATCCTGGTGAGACTGGATGACTGCATGTTGAAGACTACAAATAGGTCCATACTCATCACCCTGTGCAAAACTCAACTCCAAATGTATCAGGAACTCAACATAAGACCAGATACACTGAATATGAAGAGAAAGTAGGGAAATAACCTTGAACTCACTGGCACAGAAAAACACTTTCAGTGTAGAACACTGATAGCACTGACACTATATAATAATAATAACAATAACAGTAATAAATGGGACCTCATGAAACTGAAAAGTTTCTGTATGGCGAAGTACACTATCATTCAAGCAAAGTGGCAGTGCACAGAATGGAAAAAGATCTTTACCAATTACATACCTGACAGATGGTTAATACCTAAAATATATAAAGAAGTAAAAATAAAAGATCCCTGGACGTCAAGAAAACAACCCAAATTAAAAAAAAAACAATGGGATAGAGATCTAAACAGAGAAGTCTCAAAAAATGATACACAAATGGCCGAGAAACACTTTAAGAAATGTTCAACAAGCCGGGCAGTGGTGGCGCATGCCTTTAATCCCAGCACTTGGGAGGCAGAGGCAGGCGGATCTCTGTGAGTTCGAGACCAGCCTGGTCCACAAGAGCTAGTTCCAGGACAGGCTCCAAAGCCACAGAGAAACCCTGTCTCGAAAAACCAAAAAAAAAAAAAAAAAAAAGAAATGTTCAACATCCTTAGTCACCAGTGAAATAAATGCAAACCAAAGCTACTTTGAGAATTTCATGCTACACCAGTCAGAATGACCAAGATCAACAAAACAGATGACAGACAGTTCATACTTGCAAGGATGGGGGGAGGGGTAAAGGGATACTAAACCTTTGCTGGTGGGAGTACAAACTTGTCCAGCGGCTATATAAATTATTGTGGAGGTTCCTCAGGAATCTGGGAATGGCTCTACGTCACAATCCAGCTATACCACCCTTGAGCATACACACAAAGAACTCTACATCCTTCTACAGAGACACTTGCTCAACCATGCTCATTGCAGCTCTGTTCATAATTAATAAATTGAAAACAACCTAGATATCCTTCAATGGATAAGTGGATAAGGAGAATGTGGTACATTTATACAATGTAATATTATGAAATTCTCAAGGAATTAGGTGAAGCTTGAAAAAAAATCATTCTGAGAGAGGTAACCCAGATCTCAAACTAAAATACGGTATCTGCTTACATGCAGACATTAGCTGTTAAGTCTTTGATAAGCAAGCTACAATCTATATAATCACAGAGATTATGTGTTGAATAAGGGACCAGGGCGAAGGGATACTTCCTAGGAAGGGGAAATAGAATAGATGGTTCTGGATGGTTATGGGGAGGGTACTGGAATGGGAGGATCAAATGGGAGGGGTTGGGTGAAGAGAGGGAGGGAATATGGGGAGACACAGCTAAGATTAAGGGCCATTTGTGGGGGTCATGTGGAAACCTAATACCATAGACGATTCTGAAAACATATACATACACGGAAGACATCTAAATGGAATCACCAAATAACAAGGGAGACAAAGCTGCAACCAGACATCTCTTGCCATCAAATAAACCTAACAGGAATGGGTTACATCTAATCACACTCTTGACCAAAAGGGCCCCACGGAAACCCCAAACAACCCAGGTTACTGCTAAGGCTAGTGATTTCTCTGCACAATCTGATGGTGAGGGCCTGTTGCTGAAGACAATGGCAATATGTAACTCATGGAACATGGAGAAATCAGGCTTCACCTCTACTGACTAATGTTTGTGGTACAGGAAGGTACTCTGCACGTGACCAGAGGAGAAAGGCAAACCCCATCTCAGCTAGAAACATTTCTGTGACCTACAATTATGACTCGCCTTCAAGATGCAAGGCGCAATAGTGGCACGAAAAGTTGTAGGAGTAACCAACCACTCTCTGGTTGGATTTAAGGCCCACTCCATGATATGGAACCCATGCCCAACACTGCTCAAGAGGCTGAGAACCTGAGACTAAATAGGTCATGGACCTAGGGGAAACCAAGTACTATTGTTTTTTTTTTTTTTTTTTTTTTTTTTTGGCTTTTCGAGACAGGGTTTCTCTGTGGCTTTGGAGCCTGTCCTGGAACTAGCTCTTGTAGACCAGGCTGGTCTCGAACTCACAGAGATCCACCTGCCTCTGCCTCCCAAGTGCTGGGATTAAATGCGTGCGCCACCACCGCCCGGCTCCAAGTACTATTGTTAAAGGAATGTAGCAATGAAATGATGGCTAGTGACATTCTGCTATCCACAGAGATCAGCGGCTTGCTCAGCTATCACCAGAGATGCTTTCTTAGGCAGTAGATGGGAACAAACACAGAGGCCCACAACGCAACAAGAGAGTGCTGACCGTGCAGAAAAGGAGCCGCTCTAGAATGTTTGGTCCTAAATAGGATGCCTCCATCAAATCCCTCCCCTTGAGACTCAGGGAACTCTGCAGAAAAAGTGTAAGAGCCAGTGAGGATGGAACACACCAAGGAAACAAGGTCTTCTAGACACACATATGAACTCACAGATACTATGGCACCATGCACAGGTTGCCAGCCTGGGTCACCTAGGGAATTCTGGGCCAGCCTAGATTCTAAAGTGAAACCTTGTCTCAAAAAACAAACAAACAAAATAAGAAAAAAGAACCCCACAGCAACAAAGAAATAGAAGCAAGGGTGGAAAGAACTGTAAAAGATGAGCAGAGGAAACCACCTGACGGAGGACGCACAGAGAAAGAAAGGCTGAGAAGCAAAAAAGCATTTTGAGCTGGGCGAAAACTCAGCAGCCGAGCCCAGGTGTAACTGGAGATGTTTCAAGAAGGAGGAGGATGGAGAAAATAAGGTAATAAATTATACCTAAAAGCCTTCCAAATTTTCGATGAAAACTAGAGATACACAGGCTTAAACAGCTCAACAAACAGCAAGCACAGGAAGCAAAACAAAAATTATCACCAAAACGCACCCAAAGCGGCTGGGTATGATGATGCAGGCCCGGAACCCCAGCATTTGGGAAGGGAAAGCTGAGGACTGGGAGCTTGTGGGCAGGCCAGCCTGGGCTGCATAAGAGAATTCCAGGGTATCCACAGTTATTAGGTCTTATTAGGTCTTGTCTCCAAGGGGTGGGGGCAGGGCCTCATGAGGGAGAGACAGAGGTCATTTTCATAAGGTGGTCATAAAAAAAAAAAAAAAAAGGCAAGGTGGGTCTGGGAGCACTTGGGAGGTGAAGTGGCAAACCTCTGTGATTTAAGGCTAGCCTAGACTACACAGTGAGTTCTAGGTCAGCCAGGGCTATAAGGTCCTGTCTCAAAACAAAGCAAAAGAACAAGCAAGACCCAGGCAATACCAAGTTTTGGTTGTAAGGATTAGAGGAAGCGAAACACACACCTCTAACTGACCCAGTTCATTCTGTACGCAAGTATTTATCAAGATGAAATGGAAACATGTTTATGCCCGGTTTATACAGGAGTGCTCATAGCAGCTTTATTCCCAGAGGAGAAGACATAATACCCCCAATGTCCATCATCTGATGACTGGATCAACAGGATGTGAAATTGTAGAAAGCAATTAAATAATGACGCATACGTCAGCCCGGATGAACCTTGAAAAGTGTCCTAGGTCAGCAAAAATACATCTTGTGGAAATGTCTTTATGTGACATTGTCAGAGCAGGCAAACCGTGCCTTAGGGGTTGTGTAGGGCCAGGGTATGGGGTGGGTAGGGTGAAGAGCAGGGGGGATGAGAAGGAGAGGCTTTCCTTTGGAGATCAGTAGACTAGAAATCTGAACACTAATATAGAAACATTAATGTAAATGCAAGCAGGTATAGTCAAATCATTAAATATTGTAAGCCTTTAACCAGGTTGGGGAGGGCGACTGACCAACATTAGGAATCACAGATGGCATTCCTCCAGACTAAAGTAGTAGAACTGATAATCAGAGAACACAGTAGAATGGATGATTTTATGCTAACAAATTTGATAACTTAGACGAAGCAGGCAAGCTCCTAAAGAAACAAACAGTAACTCTCCCTTAAGGATAGGTAACCCCAGGGGCCAGCAAGATAGTTTAGCAGGTCAAGGTGCTTGTGGCCAAGCCTAAGGTTCTGAGTTCAATCCTGGGGACTCTACCTGATAGAATGAGAGAAGTGACTTCCACAAGTGACCCTCTGATCTCCACATGAGCATCATGGTGCACACACCTTACACCTACACCCACAATATATAAGCAAATAGATATAAAGAGAAGAATGGGCAGCTGGCATCATTTGTACGTATTAAAGTTCAAACTGTGGTTCAAATCTTTTCAGCCAGGAAAACCTAAGCGCTAGACAATCTCACTGAGGAATTCCAGGAAATTTCTCAGGAAGAACTATTTCTACTTCTAAATGGGCTCTCCCAGAGAGCTAGAAAAAGAACTCCCTGGGTCCCTGTGTGAAGACACCATCACTGTTAGAAATCCAGTAGAGACAAAACACAGATCAAAATCCCTGTTGAACTCAGTGGGGAAAAAACTTAATAAAATTTTAGCAAATTGAATCTAGCGATACACGGACAGACTACACAAAATGGCCATGTGGGATTTGCGCCAGCAAATAGGGCTGACTTGGCACTCGAACAGTATAATCCATCCATTATGCAGACAAGACAAACACCGTGGAGAGCTCGGTGCAGAGTATAGAGACGATCTGACAAAGCCAACGTTCACTTCTTTGTTTAAGATTTTTTTTTTAAGTGTGTATATGTTTCTACCCACAGGTGTGACTGCAGGCATGTGTTGGTGACCAAAGAGGCCAAAGGAAGCATCAGCTCCCCTGGAACTGGACTTACAGATGGTTGTGTGTTGTGGGATTTCATACACTGTGTAAAAATGCATGGCTGTGATTGGTGTAACAAAAAGCCGAATGGGCAATAGCTTGGCGGGAGAGATAGGCAGGACTTCCGGAGACAGAAGAAGGCAGAGTCACCAGTCAGACGTGGAGAAAGCAGCATCGGCAGTATAGAGAGATGAGCTATGACACAGAACGTAGATGAAAATAAATAGCTTAATTTAAATTATAAGAGCTAGTGGGACAAGCCTAAGCTAAGGCCGAGCTTTCATGATTAACAATGAGTCTCAGTGTCACATCATATGGCGGTCTGATGAGAGGCTACTACAGTTAGGAGCCGCCATGTGGGTGCTGGGAACTGAACACTCATCCCCTGGAAGAGCAACAAGGAGGCGTCCTCACATGAGAGGAGGTGTTTATTAAAAGGTTCTACTGACATTTTAACCACTGCCTGGGCCCCACTGTCCCAAAGTCAGCACCCTGTGGCTCAGGCTGAGGCGTGGTGGAATTTTCAATCCTGCTGGCACCAGCTCTACTGCTGCCATCAAATGTAGTTTTTAACTAAGTCTCTATCGTTCTATTTACCAATAAAGACTCAGGAGTCAGATGTTGGAGTGAAAACCTGCTAACTCAGAGAGGCTGAGAAGTAACCAGCTGACCTTCCTTTTTGTCTGGAGACCAAACAAGAGAATATCTCTCCAGACATCCCAAACCAAAAAGACCAAGAAACTCCAAGTCCCTCCCTACTCCTTCCTGTGCATTTCTCTGTCCGTCTTCCTGGCTCCTCTGGACTCTCTGTGGCTAATTCCTGTCAGCTAGTTGCTGGCTCCACCCCCTGATCCAAGGCTGATTTTAGTAACACAGTCTTGGGTTTCATAGTGTGACCAAATGTCCCAGCACAGTCTACAGCTAAACTGTACGCAGTGGCAAAGGACGAAAGCTTTTCTCCTAGATCAGAACCTAACAAGGAGGTGTGGTCTCATCACAGCCTCTCAACATCATTCTAGCTTAGGCACAGGAAAAAACTATTTTTATAAAAACTGTATTTCATCTATCTCTCTACCTATCTACCTATCATCTATGTATGTATGTATGTATGTATGTATGTATGTATATATATCTGTCTATAAGTACATGAGAGATCCCTAATGAAAGAAACTGGAGTCAGCAGGTGAGTTTAGTACTGTTTTAGGATCCAAGAACCCTGTTTCCTCACATTGGTAACAAATCAGACATTAAAAAGTTAACAAATACAGTGTGTGGTACTTTGACGAGGAATGGTTTCTGTGGGGCTCGTATATTTGAATATTTGGTTCCCAGTTGGTGGGCTGTTTAGGAAGGATTAGGAGGTGTGGCCCTGCAGGAAATGTATCAACAGGTATGAGCTTCATGGTTTTGAAGGTGCACGCAAACCCAGCCTTCCTCTCTCCCTCTGCCTCCCGCCTGCAGATTAGTTGTGATCTCTCAGCTACTGCTCCAGCACCACGCCTGTCTGCCTGCTGCCACATTCCCTGCCAGAATGGCCATGCACTCACCTCTAAAACTGTAAGCAAGCCCCCAGTCAAATGGTTTACAAGCTGCCTTGGTCATGGTGTCTCTTCACAGCACCTTAGTGACTAAGGAACTTGGAAAACTTGAGGATAAAGCGACCAAAACGGTCAGCTCCTTTTATGTGGGAACCTAGCAAACACTGCTGAGGTTCAGGGGGATTAGCATAAATGGAAAGCTTTACTGTATTAGATGCTCATTCCCGCCTAGTCAACCAACTGGCTCAATGCAATACTAATTAAAAATCCAGGCTGGGGGTGGTGGCCTTCTTCTGCTATCTTCCTGTTTCTTTTTGTTTTGTTTTTCGAGACAGGGTCTGTGTCTTAGGGTTTCTATTGCTGTAAGGAAACACCTTGACCAAAAACCAAGTTGGGGAGGAAAGGGTTTATTAGGCACTGCTGTTCCTCACGGAAGGAAATCAGGACAGGAACTCAAGCAGGGCAGGATCCTGGAGGGCAGGAGATGATGCAGAGGCCACAGAAGGGAACTGCTTATTGGCTTGCTTCCCATGACTTGCTCAGGCTGCTTTCTTATAGAAGGCAGGACCACCAGTCCAGGGATGGTGCCACCCACAATGAGGCTCCTTCCTCTCTGATGACTCTAGCTTGTGTCAAGTTGACACACAAAACCAGCCAATAAAACTGACCCCTTGTCAGCTTGACAAACAAACACATCACTATGAAGCCACAACCCTTCCTTTCTTATTCATCCCCGAGATCTTAAATAACTTTAAAAGTTCCACAGCCTTTACAGATTCAAAGACATTAAAATTTCAGTCCCTTTAAATTAGCCAGTCTCCTTTAAAATTCAAAGTCTTTTAAAATTCAGTCTCTCAAACATTGGCGCCAGTAAAATACTTTTAGTTCAAGAGGGAAAAATCGGGGCGCAGTCACAATCAAATCAAAGCAAAAGAAAATTCCAACCGTCCAATATCTGGGATCCACTCATGAGCTTCTGGATTCCTGCAAAGGGTTTGGGTCACTTCTCTGGCTCCTCCCTCTGCAGTACACACAGCTTGTCTTCTAGGCTCTGACCGGCTCCCCTCCACTGCTGCTGCTGTTCTTGCTGGTCATTCCATGGTACTGGCATCTCCAAAATACTGGGGTCTTTCTCTACAATGGAGCTGCACTTTCACCAGTAGCCTCTCATAGGCTCTCCTCACGGTGCCAAGTTCCAGCTGCTTCCCATGACTCCTTCATGTCTTCAAAACCAGTGCCTTCTTGATGATACTTACACATTATTACCAAGTTGGGTGTCCAGCACGAGGTACAACCTTGGCCGCCTCTGGAGCACAGCTTCTCTGTGCTCTCAGAAAACACTCTTCCGATTTCACCTCGGTGATGCTGTCTCTTCTTAATCGCTGCTTCGTTTCTTAGCTCCAGCCAACCAGCATCAAGTATCCCAACGAAGCAAATTTGTGCTTTAGTAGTTCTGATGTCTTGCTAATCACAGCTGTTTCTTCTGTCCCAGCTAACCAGAACCTCAGGATCTTAAATCAAAATGACAATTGGTCTTGATAGAGTGGGTTTTTTTTGTTTTTGTTTTTGGTTTTTGGTTTTTTGAGACAGGGTTTCTCTGTAGCTTTTGGAGCCTGTCCTAGAACTAGCTCTTGTAGACCAGGCTGGCCTCGAACTCACAGAGATCTGCCTGCCTCTGCCTCCCGAGTGCTGGGATTAAAGGTGTGTGCCACCACCACCACCCGGCCCTGATAGAGTCTTTAAACTTCCATCTGAAACTTTATAAGCCAGGCCTCCATCCTCTGCACTTCTCTTAATATTCTTATCTTCCATGTTTCCACAGAACATCCCACTGAAGTCTCAACACTCACTGGTTTTTCTAGCTCCAACTTCCAAAGTCCTTCCACAGTCCTTTCCAAAACAGGGTCAGGTCTGTCACAGCAATACCCCACTGGTACAAATTTGTCTTAGTTAGGGTTTCTATTGTTGTGATGAAACACCATGATCAAAAAGCAAGTTGGGGAGGAAAGGGTTTGTTTGGCTTACACTTTAGCATTGCTGTTGTTCATCACAGAAGGAATCAGGACAGGAACTCAAACAGGGCAGGATCCTGGAGGCAGGAGCTGATTCAGAGGCCATGGGGGGATACTGCTTATTGGTTGGCTTCCCATGACTTGCTCAGTCCACCTTCTTATGGAGCCCAGGATCACAGCCCAGGGATGGCGCCCCATGCAATGGCCTGAGCCCTCCCCCATTGACCACTAATTGAGAAAATGCCTTACAGCTGGATCTCATGGAGGCATTTCCTCAACTGAGGCTCCTTCCTCTCTGATGACTCTAGTTGGTGTAGACTTACTATGTAGACTAGGCTAGCCTCAAAATCACAGAGATCTGCCCACCTTTACATCCCTAGTGCTGGAGTTAAGGACATCTCTCATGCTTAGCTTTTCTTTTTTCTTCTTTTCAATTGAAAAATTGAGTACATTTATAAAAGCGGAAATAAACCAAACATTCGTCAAGAGATGGATTGATAAGCTAATGTGGTATAAATATACAATGACTATTATTTAACCTTCAAAAGGAAGGTAATCCTGACAGCATGCATATGTGATAAACTTGAAGACATTATTATAAAGTGAAGTAAGTCAGTTACAAGGAGACAAAAAGCTCCTACTTAAATGAGGCAGCTAAATGGTGACTTCCAGGAGTTTGGAGGTGGTGGGGGTGACAGAATTCTTTAATGGGAAGAAAGTTTCGCTGGGAACAAGGAAGGTCTGAAGTTCAGCGTAGTCTATGTGTGTATGTCAGTGTGAATGTTCTTTCAACATTTACTTTTATTTGTGTATATGCTCCCATATGTGTGTGCAATTCCCTCAGAGGCCAGAAGAGGGAGTCCTGGAACCGGACTTACAGATGGCTGGGAGTTGGCACACACGGGTGTTGGGAACTGAACTCAGGTCCTCTGAAAGAGCAGCGAGTGCTTCCAACCACTGAGCCAGCTCTCCATCCTCCCGTGTGAATGTTCAGAAAAACCACTGTGACAGGCAATCTAAAAATGACTAATACGAGAAATCCTGTGTTATACAAATTGCAGTCAAAATATTGAGACATCAATTCTAAAGTTCATAGAAAAGTAAAGGATGTGGAAACTAAGGATAAAACTTTCAATAAAACTAATTTGGGAGGATAAAAAAATCAATATAGCACACTGCAAATGCAGAGACAAGGGAAATAAGGGGGCCAGAGAGTTCAGAGAGACCGCATGGTCAACAACAAGAGGGATACCCACAACAGGTACAGTAGGGCCTTTAAAGCAAATGGCAACAGCACAGCTAATTTCCATAGGCCAAGGAGAAGTCTGACAGGACATTATATTATTCTCATAAACGTTAACTCAAAAAGAATCATCTGACTGGGCGGTGGTGGCGCAAGCCTTTAATCCCAGCACTCGGGAGGCAGAGGCGGGCGGATCTCTGTGAGTTCAAGGCCAGTCTGGTCTACAAGAGCTAGTTCCAGGACAGGAACCAAAAGCTACGGAGAAACCCTGTCTCGAAAAATTAAAAAAAAAAAAAAAGAATCATCCGACACTTTCCTGATACCAAAACCAGATAACAGCAGTACAGAAAACCAGAAACCAGGATCTCTATAGAAAATGAATACAATACTCTGTTAACAAAATAAGAATAAAACCCTCATAACCATGTCAAAACCTGCAGGAAAAGCCTTTGATTGAATCCAACATCATTCCATAATGCAAATAATAAATGAAGTGTAGAAAGTACTATTTTTCTAAAATTTTATTTTTATTTTGATGTGTATGAGCCTTTTGTCTGCATGTGTATCTGTGCCCCATTTGTTCATATCTCTTGGGACTGGAGTTAGGGAGGGGAGTGGGCCACCATGTGTGTGCTGGAGTTGAACCTAGGTCCTCCAAACTGTGGAGATGGCACTTTAAGCTCAGGGAAGCTTTTATAAGGAAAAATCCTGTGGTGTTCAGGGACATTGACAGACAGATGGTCAGTCAGAAGAGGGATCTGTTGCCAAGGGTGACTATCTGATCTGGATCTCTGGAACCCACATTATAGAAAGAGAGAACTGACTTCTGAAAATTTTCCTTTGATTCACCATGTGAGCTCAGGGCACGTGTATGCACACACGTGAACACACACACACATGAATTTTTTTTACATAATTTATTTGAGTTTATTTTATGTGTATTGGTGTAAATGTGTCAGATCCCTGGAACTGGAGTTACAGACAGCTGTGAGCTGCCATGTGGGTGCTGGGAATTGAACCCAGCTCCTCTGGAAGAACAGCCAGTGCTCTTAACCACTGAGCCATCTCTCCAGCACCACGAAATTTTTAAAAGCTAAAAGTAAAATGAGACTTTAAAAGCCACTCAATTTACACTGGTATCAAAAGTAAAATCTCAGCTATTGTTTTTTCAGAAATAGACAAAATGAGCCTAATATTTTATTGAAATGGGAGGGACTGAGAATAACCAAAACAGTCTTTAAAGTATTTTATAACATTAGCTGGAGGGATGGCTCAGCCGTAGGAACACTGGCTGGAGAGATGGCCCAGTGGTCAGAACACTGGCTAGAAACACTCGCTGGAGGGATGGCTCAGCCGTAGGAACACTGGCTGCTCTAGCAGAGGACTTATTTAGTTCCTGCTCACAACCATCTGTAACTCCTATTCCAGAGGACATGTCGCCCTCTTCTGTCATCCTCAGGCACTGCATACATGTGATATGCAGGCAGGCAGGCAAAACACCCATACACATAAAACGTCTTAAAAAATAGATAAATCGGGCAGCCGTGGTGGAGACTGAGCCTGATCATAGGCATGTCGGAGCGGCGAACGCGGTGCGGAGGGGCCACCCAGCGGTCTGGCCCCAGAACTCGGTTTACTAAGTCTTCAAAGAGGTCCCAGCGGAAATCTGGCTCAGATCTTTCCTGAAATTTGGCCGAAGACTCCTCATGCGGCTCCAGTCAGAAAGGCCATCGTCTGGAAGATCGTCGCTCATGCGGTAGAGGTCTCAGTTGTCCACACACTTCGAAGGAGTCCTAGGATCTCTTTTATCTTGGGAAAAGAAAAGAGCACCTCCTCTCAAGGTCCCTACTAAGGATCCCTTCAAAACTTGTAGTGTCCCTGGTACCCCCACCAGCACTCCAGGGCTATACACTCAGAATGTTGAGTCTAACTCCGGGGAGGGAGAGTTGGACCCCAGAGACTTGGAAATGTGCCAGAAAGTTAAACGGTCATACAGTCGGCCAGAGAGCCTCAGTTCTGCCTCAACCTCCACTCCTGGCCCCCGATCCTTCTTTGGCTTTGAGGGACCTGAGAAGACTTTCCTGGAGTCTCACCTATTGTGTGTTCGAAGTTAATTGTAGTCCCCAAAGTACCTGTGAAGCCCTGGGTTCCAGATATACTCCCTGATATCTCTCCTCAAGTGTGAAAGAGAAACCAAAGAAGTTGCCAGAGATCCTGCAGTCGGAGCTGGATAAGTGGGCTGGGGCCGTGAATGCTGAGTTCGAAGCTGCTGAACAGTTTGATCTTCTGATTGAATGAGATAAAGTGGGGGTACATTACACCTGGCCAGACTCTCCCCTCTTCCTCCCTGTACATATTGCCCTTTGAGAAGAACAGGACATGTAGAGGGTCCTCTTTATTGGCCTTGTTATCCAGAAAGGTGTTATTGGCCGCTTGTCATATTGTGACTTGTTATCCTGGGTGGTCTCCTGCCACAGTGTTGAAGATGAGAAGCCACTTCTGACAGAGCCAGCACTGTCAGAAACAGGTTCAGCCGTGAGCTATCTCTCTGATGAAGAGGTTCTGTAGAGTCTGATGGGGAGCTCACAGGCGGGGGAGACAGTTAAAACCTTGAGGAAGAGTCTGGACATGGAGTCTGGATATGAAAGTCGGAGGGAGTCATAGTTTGTTTTTTTTAACACATGTAACTGTAACGCAGGAACTGCTCATGTCTCTGTTCTGCTGTTGACATGAATCCAGTAGCGGCGCTTAGAGCACAGTGCACATACTTCACGGTGTGGGCTCCAGATGCCACCAACCAAGGTTTGTGGTCTCTGATCCTCCTTTCCTAACCCACATCTCTTCAAAATGAGCTGCACAGTCTTGGCTCTAGGATGTGCTTTTCTGCAACTACACTTAGAAAGCTCTGGATGTTATTTCTCATGAACCACACAGCTGCAACACCAGAGGCTGTGAGCTTGACGTTTACACTCTTATGTGAGACCATTCCCAGCGGAGCTGTCGGGAACCAAAATTGATGTCTCATGGTCTGTCTCTGCCGAACTGTTTCCGGCCTACCACCTCCTCTCTGTGGTAGAAGGTACAAAGGCCATGGGACTCCCATTAGCAAGTTCCTAGGAGGAGACGCTGTGGGGAATGAGAACTGCAAGCAAGCACACTCTTACACCAGGATGGTTTTGGGTGGAGCACGCCTGAAGACTTTGTCCTCACTGGTTCCTGTGGATCCTGAGTGGGACCCTGCTGATTGCTGCCATCACTACAAACCCATCTGTTTTTGAGGAACTAATGTGCAGCCCCAGGGGAAGGGTTTAATGTCAAATAAACTTTTAAATAGTTTATTTAAAAAAAAGAAAAATCTTTTAAAAATTTAAGAACCCCATGTGGTGGTGACATAATACCTTTGATCCCATCACCCAGCACTGGGGAGGCAGAGGCAGGCAGATCTCTGTTTACAGAGCTAGTTCCAAGACAGTAGGGCTATTACACAAAAAAAACCTGTCTCAAAAAACCAAAACAAAATAAAACAAACAAACCAAAAATTTAAGAACAAAATTGGAGAATTTAAATTTCCTAACTTCAAAACATTCCATAAAGATACAATAGTACTGATATATTGATAAATATCTGTGAACATATATACACATCATATTATTTAATCTGTCTATCTATGTAAGTTAACAGAAAAAAAAATGAGAATCCAGGCATAAATCTTTACTTCAATTATCAGGCAATTTTGGAAAAGGTGCCAAACTTCAGCAGGGCAAATATTAGTTCTTCAGCATGTGGTTCGGGACATGAAACAACCACATGCAGAAATCTGAACAGGGCTGGGGAGAGGGCTCAGCAGTCAGAGCACTTGCTGCTGTTCCCAGCCCCCACACGACAGCTCACAACTCTAGGCAACGCCAGTCCCAGGGAATCAGACACCCTCTTCTGACCTCTGCTGACACCCACACACATGTAGCCAAAGCACCCATACAGATATAATACATAAGCATAAAGGTCGTCTTTTAAGTTTGACCCCCATTTCCTATCTGTAAAAAACAAAACAAAAGGGGGCTGGAGAGATGGCTCAGTGGTTAAGAGCATTGCCTGTTCTTCCAAAGGTCCTGAGTTCAATTCCCAGCAACCACATGGTGGCTCACAACCATCCATAATGGGGTCTGGTGCCCTCTTCTGGCCTGCAGGCATACACACAGACAGAACACTGTATACTAAATAAATAAATAAATAAATAAATAAATAAATAAATAAAATATTAAACAAAACAAAAACCCAAAATGCATTATGGACGCAAATGTGCAAGCAAAGTGTGGGTGTTTTTGTCAGAAAGTGTGGAGTAGAGCTCCACGGTCTCAGCTCAGTTGATAGAGCTTAATGTATGAAACCAAAGTGTAAGTGATCAAAGACAAAATAAATATATCGGACATCATCCTAATTAAAAGCTTTTATGGGTTGAAAGATAACACACAGGAAGGCAAGCCAGAGAATGGCGAAAATACTTGTAAACCAAGCAGGTGAGAGGAGATTTTCATCCATACTCTGTGGATTCAGGCCAAGTAGGATCAAGTCCAATAAAACTGGAAGGAAGCTTGGTGCAGCGCCAAGGGCGGATGATTCCAGTTACTCAGAGGCTGAAGCAGGAGGAACCTTTGAGCCAAGGGTTCAAACCCAACTGAAGTAACCTAATTAAACCTCGCCAAAAAATAAAGCAAATAAGCAAAACTGAGCATGATGGCTGAGGCAGGAGAATTGCCACATGTAGAAGTCTTTCTCTATCCCACCAACCAGCTCCCAAATCACAACATGGAGACTTCTTATTAATCATAATAGGTTGGCAGATAGTTAGGCTTTTTCCTAACTAGCTCTTATAACTTAAATTAACCTATATCTTTTTTTTAAAGATTTATTTATTATGTATACAACATTCCTTCCATGTATGCTTGCATGCCAGAAGAGGGCACCAGATCTCATTATAGATGGCTGTGAGCCGCCATGTAGTTGCTGGGAATTGAACTCAGGACCTCTGGAAGAGCAGTCAGTGCTCTTAACCTCTGAGCCATCTCTCCATCCCATATCCCATATCTTTTAATCTACGTTCTTTTATGCTGCTCTGTTACCTTTGCTTTGTAATGTTCACACTGCTTGCTCTCTGTCCCCTGTGCCTGGCTAACAACTCTGCCTTCTTCTTCCCAGAGTTCTCTCTGACCCAAAAATCCTGCCTAGCTATTGGCCATTTAGCGTTTTATTAACCCAGACCCAGTGACACATCTTCACCCAGTTTAAAGGGATATTCCACAACAGCAGCGAGCTCAGATCTAATCTAGGCTCCGTGGTGAATCCAGACTAGCCTCCACTAGAAGAAATCCTGTCTCGGAAACAAAAACAAAAATACCAATCAAACAAACAACGCTCCCTCAAGAAACCAAACAAGAATGGCAAAACATTCAATATAATTTCCTTCAAATACGCAAACAGGCAATTCCTATGGGGATTATGGTTTTGGTTTTCTTTTTTTTTATTTTCTTTTTTTTTATTCTTTTTTAATTAAAATTTCCACCTGCTCCCCGTTTCCCATTTCCCTCCCCTCCTCCCAAATATTGCCCCCTCCCCCCAGTGGTTTTGGTTTTCATTTGTTGGGAAGACACAAATCAAAACTAGGAGGGTCCGCTTTCCCCACTAGGAGGGCTGTGTTTAAGGTGCCTGTGCGAAGAAGCCAGAGAATGCAGAACAAGGTGCTGATGAGAGTGAGAGGGTTAAAGGTGATTGACAACCAGACCTGAACGGTGAAGGGAATCTGGGAAGATGCTAAGTAGCCAGGCCATGTGAAGAGGTGGCCTGGAAGCTAGTGTTGGGGGAAATTTGCAGTGCCCAGAGAAATGAGCTGAGCTGGCAGAGACCCAGGGTGTGGAGACTGACGAGCGCACCTAACTGATTGTCTTAGTCAGTGTTCTATTGCTGTAGAGAGACACGATGACCACAGCAACTCTTATAAAGGAAACCATTTAAGTGGGGCTGGCTTACAGTTTCAGAGGTTTAGTCCATCATCATCACAGAGAGACATGGCGGTGTACAGGCAGACGTGGTGCTGGAGAAGGCACTGAGACTGCTACATCTTGACCCGCAGCAGCAGAAGCAACTCTATCACTGGACACAGCTTGAGTATAGAAGACCCCTGAACCATCCCCCTATAGTGACATACTTCCTTCAACAAGGCCATGCCTCCTAATGGTGCCATTCCCTATGGGAACCTTTTTTTTTTTTTTCAGACTACCACACTGATGGAGCTGAGCCTGAAACGTTTGAACTGCTGATGAAGTCTTTAAAAGAAGACAAAGGGGCTGGAGACCTGTCTCAGCAATTAGGAGCACTGACTGTTCTTGCAGGCGACTGAGTTCAGTTCTCAGCTCCGGCTCAGTAGCTCACAACCATCCAATTCCAGGGCACCTGGTGCCCTCTTCTGGTTGAACTTGGTGCACATATATGTAAAACACACACACATATAAAATAAGGTAAATAAGTCTTTTCAAAAAGACAGCAAACACAAGGAAGAAATAAAGATTTGAAGTCAAGGAGGCAGAGACCAGTATGGGATTGGCTGACAGAGGGGTAGCCAAATTAGAAAAGATGATTGATAACTTGGAAGATAGGCTGAAGTATGCCAAAAAGGAACACTACTGTGTACTGGGGATGCTGAGCCAGACTCGCAGACCAGAGCTCCCCAGTCCTGCCCTGGTCCTCCGTCTGCCACTGCCCGTGCTGGAGGCTGGCTGCTGCAACTGATCTCTAAAGTCCCTTTCCTGCAGTTTGGTTTCTAGGCATATCCATTCTAGAGCTCATCCAGGCCTGGGAGGTAGGAACCAATCTAGCCTAGACTGGTTTTGGTGGTGTGCCAATAATGTGGAATTGTGTCCTCTGCGTGAGCTCTTAGGGAGAATTCCTTTACCATTTTATACCTATGCAAATTTGGGATGCATATAGTAAAATCAGATGCATCTTGGGAATGAACCAGAACAGTGAAGAAAGGTTTACATAATCCGTGCTTGTCAATCAAAATAGAGAACCACCCAAATTACATCCCTTAGCAACCAGCCCCTCCTTCTCTTAAAACCCTAAACAAAAGTTCCAGGCAACAAGCTAGGACCGTTGAGTGCTCTGTCATTTATCTGGTCTGTTGGCACTCTTGACAGCATATCTGATCTGTACCACCGCTTTGCGTCTCAATAAAGCCTTCCTGTTACTTTGCTTTTGTTTAACTCTGTGAAGCTGTGTTACTTTGCCCATATAAAACATCTGATTAGTCTAATAAAAAGCTGAACGGCCAATAGCAAGGCAGGAGAAAGGGTAGGTGGGGCTGGCAGGCAGAGAGAATAAATAGGAGGAGGAATCTGGGGAGAGAAGATGGGGAACAAGAGAAGAAGGAGAATACATCAGGGACCAGCTACCCAGCTACACAACGAGCCATGGAGTAAAACATAAAGAAAGAAATATGAAGCCGGGCGGTGGTGGTGCACGCCTTTAATCCCAACACTCGGGAGGCAGAGGCAGGCGGATCTCTGTAAGTTTGAGGCCAGTCTGGTCTACAAGAGCTAGTTCCAGGACAGACTCCAAAGCTACACAGAAACCCTGCCTCGAAAAACCAAAAAAAGCCTCTGTGTATTTATTTAGAAGCTGAGTGGCAGGCCCCCAAAAGAGTAAAAATAAAAACAAACAAACAAAAATACTCAACTACCCCAAACAATAGGATGCTGAGAAATTATACTATGTCAGCAGAAACGAAAGCTGGAAAATGTTGAAGAAACTTCCTAATAGGAGAGGGGATTCAGTAAGTAAAACCGTGTGCCACCAAACCTGATGACCCCAGTTAGAACTCAGGACCCACATAAGAACTGACTCCTGCAAGTAGTCCCTGACCATACATGCACTGTGACACACACACACACATACACACTCACACACTCACACAAGTTTAAAACAAATGACATTAAGAGAAAAGCATAAAAATATTAGAAGTTCAGTCTAGGAAATATAAATCTAGGTAATTACTCCAAGAAAAAAAATATGCAAAAACAAATAGAAAATATTAACTATAAATCATGTGGGGGTTTTTGAGCCAAAATAAATGGCTTTCCAGGTAGAAAAGGCTCCCATTCAAACCAGCAAGACGCTTCTTAAACTTCACAACTCTACTGAGAAGATGGCTTCCCCTGCAGTGGGAGCAGCTGGAGTGGGCACCAAAGGGAGGTACACAGGACAGACTAAGGACAGAAGTCCAGGAATGTGTTTCTCATAGCAAGTCCAAACAAACGAAAAATGCCAAGACGACCACAAGAAAATTCAAAAGAAAAAACTCCAAGGCTACAAGCAAAGCCAAGACCAGTGGGGTATGGTGGCCGTGCCTTAACCAATCAGGAGGCAGAAGCAGGCAGAGCTATGTGAGTTTGAGGCCAGCCTGGTCTACATAAGTTCCAGGACAGCAGGAGCTATACAGTAAGAGCTTGTCTTTAATTAAAAAAAAAAGGGGGGGGGGCAAAACCAATGACCTAGTGTTTGGAAGGTAAATGTCATAAATGTCATGAAGAACTGAAGATATTAATAGACTGAACTAACGCAGAAAGACAGAAGGATGTTCACACTTCTCAAAGGCTTTGCTCTCCGTCCTCTGCAGAAAGGTTTGATTCCCCAATGGTATCATCATGAAAATGGACCAGTTAATAATGACGATCCACTGGCTCAGCTCTAATGTCACAATGGTGATCAAATTTCCCGCGGAGATCAAGACATCAATGTTTTATACAACCCAGAAACAAAAACAGGACTGGCAAGGTCGCTAGCTAGGCAAGAAATAGTGCTTGCCACCAAACTTGATGATGTGAGTTCGATCCCTGAGCCCCCATGGTGGAAGCTGTCCATTGGTACCCCTCCACCCTCACCCCATGCATGTGCCTGTACACACACACACACACACACACACACACGTTAACGTGTAAAAACAAATGCCCTTACAATAACAGGAAGTGCCACAAAAATTCCTGTGTAGAAATGGATTAGTGAAATGACTTTGAGCTCCTTATGCCCGAAGCTGTAGTAGGGAATTCTCTCCAAGTATGAGTGAAAATAATTTTTCATGGGGCAAGAGAACCGCTGAAGCTATAGGGTTAGACATTTTTACCTTCTGTGAACTCTATTAAGGGATTTACTAGAGCATGTATCTCCTACTCCAGACAATAAGAGGTGACACTGTTTTGTCCTGTTCTGGTTTGTCTGTTTTTTTCTTTTATCCTATGATTATGATGATTTTTGGATGTCTGTTTATATTTTAATGAAACTAAGGAAAGAAAGAGTGTGGATTTGGGTGGGTGGGGAAGTGGGGGGACCTGGAAGAAGCTGGGGGAGGGAGGGGAAGTGCAATCAGAATATACTGTACAAAAAAAATCTATTTTCAATTTTTAAAAAAAGCAAAAAAAAAAATACCTTAAAAAGGATAATCTTGGGTAGACAATGGCGATTTGATGAGAACGTTCATGAGGCTAGGGTGAGTTCCAGGAGCTGGCGGGATGCTGGCTTTGTGGAAGGCTTGAGGGGCGGCCGGTGTTTGCTCAATAGGAAGAAAAAGGCTATAGCAGGAAAAACCCACCTGGCGAGAGAAGAGCAAGATAGATGGAACCCGCGGTTCATTTAAATGTACCGAGAGGAAACCATATTTCTGGGATCTATTGCAAACCATTTTCTAAAATGAGAGATTTCATTAATTCCAGAAAAAATAAAATTCCATGAGGAACCTCACTATAGTGAATGAATCAATCTTGAGGTGTTTTAGGGTCTTTATTATTGTAGTGTTTATAATGTGGGGGGAGGGTGGTCTGCGCAAATGCCAAGTCACCTACAGGAAGATCAGATGACAGTTCTGTGGAGTCTATTCTATCCTCTGCCTTTATGTGGATTCCAGGGTTTGAATTCGGGTTATCCCGCTTTTGAGGCCAGCTCGATGATGCTGAGCCATCTCGCTGGCTCGCAACTTTGGGTATTTTACACACAAACATTATACAAGCCCATTCTGATTCAAGCCAGTGGTAAAATTCTACTTGAGTGGGATCAGGGAGTGGTGCACCAAGGTGTTGTTTTGGGCCTTGGCAAATCAGAATTATGAAGGCAATGCAACTTTTTGTTTGTTTGTTTGTTTGTTTGGATTTTTCGAGACAGGGTTTCTCCGTGGCTTTTGGTTCCTGTCCTGGAACTAGCTCTTCTAGACCAGGCTGGCCTCGAACTCACAGAGATCCGCCTACCTCTGCCTCCCGAGTGCTGGGATTAAAGGTGTGCGCCACCATCGCCCGGCTTTTTCTCTTTTTTTAAAAAAAATTAAAACACTGCTTGGCCCATTAGTTCTAGCCTCTTATTGGCTAACTCTCACACCTTGATTTAACCTATTTCTATTAATCTGTATATTGCCACGTGGCAGTGGCTTACCGGGAAAGATTCTAACTGGCATCTATCTCAGGCGGAGGATCCATGGCTTCTCTTTGACCGCACCCTTCTTCCTCCCGGTGTTTTTGTTTTTCAAGACAGCATATCATCATGCTGACCTCAAACTCAGAGAACTCTTCCTGTCTCTGCCTCCCAAGGGCTGGGATTAAAGGCGTGCGCCACCACCGCCCAGGGATAAAGCAGCTCTCATTGGCATTTTTGTTTTGCTGTCAGTGACATTTAACATTTACAGATCAAATGACTGTTTGTGCTCCCGCAGAACTTAGACTGTTATTTTCACGAGCTGTAGCCAGAGGAAATGGTGCTGTCTCAAAGCACGGTCGGTAGCCGCTCGCTTCTGCCCTCTAGTGGCCGTGGATGGGCCTCTCAGCTGAGGACGTGCCTTAACCACTAACTTCAGTGGCAAAGGCGAAGAGCTTCGGTGTACTGAGATGGGGGTGCGCACACGAGAAGGTCATATGTGTTCTGGGAAGGAAGAGAGACTTGCTAGAACATTTGTGAAAATTGGGGATGCCCCTATAGTTTGAAAACCAGGAGAAGAAAAAAATAGCAAAATAAAAATTAAAAAAAGGGAGCAAACCAACAGAAACTAGATCTTGCACTACAAGCATCAAAACTATTATTAGGGACGAACTGGGGATACAGCTTGCTTGCCTAGCATGCACGGAGTCCTAGGTTCCATCCCTAGACTGCAGGGTCTGTAAACCTAGCACTTGACAGGGGGAGGTAGGAAGATCAGGGGCTTGTGGTTATCCTGGACTACATAATGTTTTTGAGGCCAGCCTGGGATAGCTGAGACAGAAAAATGCAGAGGGAAATGAAATTACTTATTTTTTTTTTTAAAGAAATATCACATTGAGATGGATATGAAGAGCCTTGGTATCCAGTTGACTAGCAGGTTTGAAAACATACCTAAACTAACTAGTAAAGCGAGATGATCCTGGAAATGGGAATGCTGACCAACACCAAGTGCCCTGTGATAAAAATTTGGAGAAAAAATATTTGAAATTTGAAGATGTGAAAACTTTTTTCAAAGTGCCTTGAAGGAAAAGCTTTCCCTTTTTACACTTGCTTATGTTGATGCACAACACGGCAGAGCTTTGCTGTTGATAATTCTGCATTTAGCCCAGTTTCTGGCTCTCTATCGATTCTGAACACTTGTCTGTCAAGTCTGTGCCAGCGTCACAGTGCTGTGAGGGCTGTGCGGCCTGTCTCTCAATGGCCACAGGATGGAACTCGTGACCCAGCTTCCTTCCCAGCTAAAGTCTTTCCTGGAGCCGCAAGCCTGTGCCTCCTGCGTTCCTTGTAAAACGCTCATCATATTAAATGTGATTTTATATTTCTTTTCTTTTCTTTTTTCATTTTCACGTTTGCTATATAGTATCCATGTTTTTTGCCTGTGTGGGAGCTCCTGTGTTGGGGGTTATGTTTGCAACACATGTGTAAGGTGCTGTCAGTCAGAGAGATGATGTCAGGGATTCTTTGACAGGGTCTTTCAGTCAAAGATAGACTGTGCTTGAAGATATGATTAGTCTTGTTAGCCAATTTGCTCTGGGAATCTGCCTTCTGGGCCTGGAATGACAGGCTAGACACCAACCTGGCGTTTACATGTGTTCGTTTACAAGTGTGTGGCAAACACCCTAACCACTGAGCAGTCTCCCCTGCTCTTAAAAGTGATTTTAAAGAGACCGTGCCAGTCAGGTGTGTTGGTATACAACTTCCGTGCCAGGTTTCACAAAGCTGAGGCAAGAAGTCTGCTTTGAGTGGGTTCAAGGCCAGTTGAGGCTACTTGGTAAGACCCTGCTTCAATAAGCCAGAAAAGAACGTCCCTCAATTGCTCCAGGCCTTACTCTGTTGCTTCAGGCTACGGGTGCACAACACACAGTGCTTTCCAAGGGTCGAGTGCCTCATGAGGAGAAGGTGTCCCTTCCCTTCCTCTCCCCATCCCAGCCTCCTTCCTGGTTCTCTACCACATTACCCCTTTCCTGATAACTTTTCTTATATTTGTTTGTAAGAAATGAAAAACAATTCACTAATTTTAATGTTATTAAACCTTGGATAACACATTTAGACAATAAATTTTTACTAAGATGTCAATGTTTCTAGAAAAGAGAATTTTATTCTGAATCCTAACTGTATGCCTAGTCTCATGTTAGAATTTAAAAAAAAAGATCATCGAAGACTTAGAATAAAGTCTTAAATTGAAAATGACTCATCCAGGCCATGGTAACATCAAGAAAATTACTAAAGCAAAAATCACATTTCAAGGGAAAAGCTAAAATTCAAACTAACTACGAAAGGAAAAAGCAAGATTTTCAAAGGAAAAGTAAGATTCTTCTTGTTTTTAATAAGATCATTGTTTACCTTCCATTAAGGATTTTTTAAAATTAAAAACAACAACAACAACAAAAACGCAGGGTTTCTCTCTTGTAGCCCTGGCTGGCCTTGAACTAGTGACACTCCTCCTGCACTGCCATAGTATTCTGGGGTGATCTGGGATGACAAGCACGTGGCACCTGTGTAGCTCCATTAAGTTTTTTTAAAAGGTAAAGTGTAGAAGGAAATTAAGAGCCGGCCGGGCACTGGTGGCACATGGCTTTAGTCTCAGTACACGGGGAGGCAGAGGCAAGCAGATCTCTGTGAGTTTGAGACCAGTCTGGTCTACGGAGTGAGTTCCAGGACAATCAAGGCTACACAGAGAAATCCTGTCTCAAAACCCCCGTACACACTCCTCCAGCAAAAAAAAAAAAAAAAAAGGGAATTAACAAAAATTATTTTAAATCCTTAACATGATCCCAAAGACTTTGTAACTAAGAGGTTTGGGGAGATGGATACGTGGCGTGGAGGGTAGACTTCATGCCTAACCGGAAGCCCAAATTTGATGCCGGGCACCATGGAGACCAGTACAGGAGGTGCATATTCATAATTGCAGGCTTGGAAGTTGACCCAGGAGGATCGGAAACACAAGGTTACTCTTGGGCTAGACATTGAGTCAGAGACAATCCTGGGGTACCCGAGGCAGGGTACGCTTATTCTGCGCATAACTAAAAGAGTTCACGTGAAACCTTCAGTCGTCCGGTTAATCTCAATTCGCCTGTATTTTGTGTGCCGTGTTGCCATCATTCACACAGCAGCTCCGTGTTTTTAGTGTGTACATTGTCACGTGTAAGTGTGGGTGTGTACACACAGAGCTCAGAGTCGACCGCCAGTTGCCGCGCTTACGCCTTGGGAAGGCTAGGGTCGCTTGCCGTTTACCAGGAGAGCCAGCCTGTAAGCTGCTGGGGATTGGGGATTTTCTTGTTTCTGTTTCCCAATTCATCATAAAGGTGCTTGGGATGCAGAAATGTGGTCCTGGGTTCTGTGGATTTGAACTCAGGCCCTCATACTTTCCTTAAGACATCTTCCTAGACCCATCGCTCTGCTTTTTTAAAAAAAAAAATCTATTTATTTATTTATTTATTTATTTATTTATTTATTTATTATGTATACAATATTCTGTGTGTTTGCCGACCAGAAGAGGGCAGCAGACCTCGTTACAGATGGTTGTGAGCCATCTGTAACGAGGAATTGAACTCATGATCTTTGGAAGAGCAGGCAATGCTCTTAACCACTGAGCCATCTCTCCAGCCCCATCGCTCTGCGTTTTTTTTTTTTTTTTTTTTTTTTTGGTTTTTCGAGACAGGGTTTCTCTGTGGTTTTGGAGCCTGTCCTGGAACTAGCTCTTGTAGACCAGGCTGGTCTCGAACTCACAGAGATCCGCCTGCCTCTGCCTCCCGAGTGCTGGGATTAAAGGCATGCGCCACCACCGCCCGGCCATCGCTCTGCTTTTTAAACTAGCTGCTGGTAAGGATGGGAACACGTGACCAAGTCAATCTTCATACATTGCTGGCAGGAAATGAGTTTGCACAGGCAATTACCAAAAACAATGTGGACGTTTCTCAAAAGATGAGAAATAGCCAGCGCAGCGCACCTATAATCGCTCACTATTCAAAAGTGGGAAACGAGTTGAGGTGTGTGTGGGAAAATACCTTGAACCAAGGAGTACGAGGCCAGCCAGGCAACCTGGCAACTCCGTCACAAAATTAGCCAGATGTATGACACACACCAGTAACCTGAGCACTCAGGGAAGGAGAGGTGGAAGGCTCACTGAGTCCATCCTGGGCAGAGAATGACAGGCTGTCCGGGCTATATAGTGAGTCTTTATTCTTAATAAACCTGTCCCTAGCCGGGCGGTGGTGGCACACGCCTTTAATCCCAGCACTTGGGAGGCAGAGGCAGGCGGATCTCTGTGAGTTCGAGACCAGCCTGGTCTACAAGAGCTAGTTCCAGGACAGGCTCCAAAACCACAGAGAAACCCTGTCTCGGGAAAAAAACAAAAAAACAAAAAAAAAACTGTCCCTATGATCCAGCAAACCCAAGTGGTGTCTATATCCAAGGGAAATGACATCCTTTTATAAAACAAAACAAAAAATGCCCTACACTCCCTCTTCATTTTAACACTATTCACAATAGCAACAAACAAAAATCTACCTCCACCCCCCCAAACCTAAGTGTCTATCAACTGATCAGCAAATAAAGATGGAGGACTTGCTGGGCGGTGGTGGCGCAGGCCTTTAATCCCAGCCCTCCAGAGACAGAGGCAGGTGGATCTCTGTGAGTTCAAGGCCAGCCTGGACTACAAGAGCTACTACCAGGCCAGGTTCCAAAGCCACAGAGAAACCCTGTCTTGAAAAACTAAAAAAAAAAAAAAAAAAAAAAAAAAAAACCCATGAAGGACTATACACAGTAGAATATTTTCCAGTCATAAGAAGAAAGTCTGGCATTTGTAATTTGTGGGTGTCCTTAAACATCCTTTACATATTTTATTACACCTTATCTGTGCGCACGTGTGTGGACATGCATGATGAGCAAAGGGTACACAGGTCAGAGAACTACTTGCTTGAGTTGGTTCTCTTCTCCCATGTGGGTTCTGCCCACAGCCCCATCCATATGTGGCTATGAGGGCTGATCTGATCTGCCAGCTCACATCTGAAGTTCCAATACTTGGGAGGCTGATGGAGGGCTACACAGTGAACAACCAGGCCATCCTGGGACAGAGTACAGACCTTGTTTCAAACATAGAAAAAGCTGATTTTGCCGATAGAGGTGTACTGCAGTGATGTTCCACAGAGGCTGAGGAGGCTATGGCAATGATGGTGGCTATCAAGTTATAGTTTGGCAGGAGCAAGAAGTTCTGGTGTGGGCTGGAGAGATGGCTCAGAGGTTAAGAGCACTGGCTGTTCTTTCCAGAGGTCCTGAGTTTAATTCCCAGCAACCTCACAGTGGCTCACAACCACCTGTAATGAGATCTGGTGCTCTTGTCTGTCATGCAGGTAGACATGTGAGCAGAACACTATGTACATAATAAATCTTAAAAAAAAAAAAGCTCTGGTGTGCTGTCGTACATTGCAGTGACTACAAGGAACAACATTGTCCCATGTTTCATGAAGTTAGGATTTTGAGTTCACACACACACACACACACACACACACACACACACCACCACCACCACCACCACCACCACCACCACCACCACCACTGAGAAACTGGAACCAGGTGTAGGGGTGTAGGCACATGCTTTTAATCCCAGTACTCAAAAGTCAGAGGCAGGAGGATTACTATAAATTCAAGGGCAGTATGGTGGCTGGAGCCATACATAAGATCACTGGCAGAACATTTGCTTACCTATGGGTACAAGACCCCTAGGTTTAAACCTTAGTACAAAACAAACCAAAACCAAACACCAGACAAACCCACAAAACAGTAGTTCAAGGTCAGTCTGGGTTACATAATACTGGAAAACAAACAAAACCCAAAGGGCAGGACAGACGACTCAAGAGTTAGAGTACTGAATTTGGTTCTCAGCACCAACTTGGGGCCGACCACAACACTACCTGTTAAGTCCAGCTCCAGGGGATCTGGCACCCTCTTCTGGCCACTATGGGTACTGCACTCATATGCAGAAAGCCACACAGACACTAATACAGTATTTTTATTTATTTATTTTTAAGATTTATTATGTACACAGTGTTCAGCCTCCATGTATGCCTGCAGGCCAGAAGAGGGCGCCAGATCTCATTACAGATGGTTGTTAACCACCATGTGGGTTGCTGGGAATTGAACTCAGGACCTCTGGAAGAGCAGTCAGTGCTCTTAACCTCTGAGCCATCTCTCCAGCCCCTATTTTTTTTTTAAAAGACAACTTTATAAGGCCTTTTGGGGGACCAGCAAAACAAGAGAGAAGTCTTCCTGTTGACTGATCCCTCCTCACAGCAAAGTGCAAATTAAGACCACTCAGGTACTTGCATGAATAGCAGAGGTTGGAAAAAAAAAATCACACGTACAGTGAAGGGCTAGAGGTATTTTTTAATGGTTAAATAACAAGCACCTTGCAGTGCCTAGCAAAATAATTAAAAAAAAAAACAAAGCCTTTTTATTGGTTGATATTTCAAGTTGTTCCTCCCATCTCTACACCTCTACATTCACCCACAAAATAAAAATCTCATTGATGTGGAGGTCAAAGGGCAAGCCTAAGTCTGTTGTTGGCTGCAGTAAGACAGCTTCTGGACAGTCTCTCACCTTTTCCTGCCGTCTCACCAGAGGAGCTCTGCAATTAGACACACATCTGCTATCTGGCTTTACTTGGGTTCTAAGGATTCAAACTCAAGTCCTTAGGTTTATGAAAACATTTAACCCGCATCTCCAGGCTTTGAGGGTTTCTCTTTCAAGGCTCTCAATCCTGCCAAATATTCAGCATACCAGCAGTTTGGGGGTTTCGTGGTGATGGTTTTGTGGTTCTGTGGATGCTGGCATATGAAAAGGCCACAAGAAAATAATGGAAAGGACTAATAAGTTCAATCAAATACCAAGAGATGAAGCTAGGAATCTGAAGGAGCAACACCTTCAGGTGATCAGGGGCAGGAAACTGTCAGGGGAGTGGGCTGCAACTAAAGGTAAGCTTAAAAAATGAGTCCAGTGTGAGCAAGATTCGATAGTGTACCAACTCTTCAATGGATGTGGGAAACAGCATCTAGATCTCATCAGCAGGAATTAAGACTATAATCTAGCTGGATTATCTCAAAGCGGAAATGGCAGTATGTTGCACGTGGGCTGGGAGTGGTCAGGACATCCCTCTCCTGACAAAAGGTTATGTTGGAACAGACAAGTACGCGACTGGCATCGTGGCAGGGCAGAGTCATCACACCCTCAGCACTTGTGTTCTATTTTTTAAAAAGATTTATTATTTATTATGTATACAGTGTTCCTCTGCATGTATGCCTACATGCCAGGACACCAGATCTCATTACAGATGGGTATGAGCCACCATGTGGGTGCTGGAAATTGAACTTAGGACCTCTGGAAGGGAACCGAGCCATCTCTCCAGCCCCTTGTGTTCTATTTTTAAACCAGTCTCAGGAGCTGGAAAGATGAAACAGAGGTGAAAAGTGTTTGCTGCTCTTGCACAGGACTTGGATTTGGTTCCCAGGATTAAATATCAGGCTGTTAGAGGGCTCCAATGCTCTTTCCTTCCTCCATGGGACACACACACACACACACGAATACCACTTAGAATTTCAACACCTGGGAGACCTGAGCAACGCGCTGGCGGCGGGAGTGATCTGCAAGCGAAACCTCCACCATGAGTCTCCTCAATAAACCCAAGAGTGAGATGACCGACCCCAGAGGAGCTACAGAAGCGGGAGGAATTCAACACAGGCCCCCTCTCGGTGCTCACACAGTCGGTCAAGAACAACACACAAGTGCTCATTAACTGTCACAACAATAAGAAGCTCCTGGGATGGGTGAAGGCCTTTGACAGGCACTGCAACATGGTGCTGGAGAATGTGAAGGAGATGTGGACTGAGGTCCCCAAGAGCGGCAAGGGCAAGAAGTCCAAGCCTGTCAACAAGGACCGCTACATCTCCAAGATGTTCCTGCGCGGGGACTCAGTCATTGTGGTGCTACGGAACCCACTCATCGCCGGCAAGTAGAGGCCTCTTTCTTCCATGAGAGCCTGCTCCCTGCCCTGCCGAGCCCTGCCCAATGGGATGGAAATAAAACCCTGTTTGTTTTTTTTTTTTTTAATTTCAATACCCTAAACATCACATTCAGGTGTCTTGACTCAAAGCTGAGAACCAGCAAGTATATGGAGTACAATATTCATGGGATAGTCCAGGCTAATGTATCAAGGCATACAAGCTGGAAGCACCCTGCTGTTAGTTAACCTGCACAACACAATAGACTAGCAGTTTCTTGACCATGGGTTGTGAAAAGCCTTACTCATGCCATGTCTTCTAAAACCATGCTCAACCTGTCCCCAAATCCTTTCGGTGCCATCACTAGGTTCCTGCAGCAGAGAAGGAGACTCTTGCCTGTCTACTACCACTGACCTTCTTGTCAGTGGAACAGAGGACAGAGAAAAACACTTGGCTTTAAATGATTTGTTTTACGAGATATTTAGTTTTAACCTAGCAGAATTCCAACAAAAACAGATGGCTAGAAAAGAGGCCCAATTCCTCATCTCTTAAGATTTAAGCACCCCACCACCCCCCTTTGAAAGTTAACTTCTAATTACTAGAAATGATAATCTTCTACCAGTCCTCTCTGAAGTACATTTTCAATGTTTAGAATTGTCTATTCAGTTTGACTCACAGGCTGGAAGGATGCTGGAAAGAGAAGAAATGAGACACTATTGTCTTTAATTAATGGACATCTTCAAAATGTGAAAAGTTTACTGAAAACTTTTATTGTAATCAAAAAGTGACATAACGGGGCTGTAATGAGTTCAGCAAATCATTCTGCTGATATTTTTGAACTGATACCAGCATTTGCCAGGCAATTAAAAAAATTTAAATGTGAAAATTTCACAGTACAGTAAACTCCACCCCAACTAATTAATGGTGGTTAAAAATAATAGGCCCTAGCAAAACCTCTCATGTTCCATGGTCACAACTCACAATTCTGTACAAAAGTTCGTTATAAAGCTCTGATGTAAAAATGAAATAATCAAGCAGCAAATACTTTAAGTGCAGCACAGGGTCTTCCATTCATTATTTACAAGGTTGGAATTTCTTTACATTATAACAGAGTTTAATACAGATGACTTAGTAATTAAGTCAATTAAAACATCCGTCTTTCACACAGTGACAGATTTTGCTTTTTGGTCATCTTTCTCCTTGTCCTTGCTCTTCTTTGCCTTCTTCTTCTTGTGTTTGTGTTTCTGGCTCTTCTCGGCGTCCCCATCCGCACCTGCATGCTTCTTATGCTTCTTGTGCTTTTTATGCTTCTTGTGCTTCTTCTTCTCTTTCTTCTTCTTCTTCTTCTTGCTGTCTTGGCTTCCTGCTGAGCTGGCACTGCTGCTATGGCTTCGGGTCTGGCTACCGGAAGGGCTGTGACTTCTACTTGGACTAACACTGGGGCTACTCTGACTCTGGCTCCTGTCTGCACCCGGCTGGCCGGCCACTGCTATAGTCAAACTCTCCTTTGCTTTCTCTGCTGCTTTCTCTTTCAAGTCCTTGGAGACGCTGGAGACAGCCTCCTCTTCCTTCACAGACATATTACTCTCACTGTCACTCTCATTATAGTCTGGTTCAAAAGCAGCCTCATCGGTCTCTCTAGTTAGATCAGAGGAAAGTCGAGAGGAATGACTGAACTGAGGTTTTGGCTTGATGGTGTTCTTATCAACCTGTCCGGCAACCAGCTCTTTCTCAGATGGAGTGGGGTCTGGTGGGTTCGGTATATATGGCAACTTGCTGCAGCTGGACTCTTTCCCATTTCGAGCCTCAGCAGCATGCTTCTCCCGTTCCTTGCCAGAGGTTTTATCTACAGACTTTGTCTCTTCACATGAGCGTTTGGTATCATAGGGGGTTTTATGATCATGAGGCTTTTTGTCTCTTGGGGGACTGGAACTGCTTTTTTTGGACTCTGTCCCTTTTTTAGGCAAATCTCTCTCCTCCCTTGGCTTACTTTTCTGTCCAGATGAAGAATCTTTACTCCGAGGAGGAGAGTCCTTCCTTCTTGCTAGCTCATTTCTCTCATCTCTTCGCTTGGAACTGGAATATTCTCTGCTGTCATAGTCCACTTTCTTATCTCTACCAGGAGTGAAGTCTTTATTTGAGGAACCACGAATGGATTCATGCTTATCTGAAGTCCTGGTCTCTTTAGAAGACTGAGACAGATTCTTACAACTTCCCTGTTCACTCAGACGGTCCACAGTGTTCTCCTTCTCTGGCTGGGCGCTGCTCTTCCTCTTGTCAGGGATTTCCTTCTCTAATACCGAGTGGTCCCGGTCTTTGGTTCTCCCCTTCTCACTGGACGCAGAGCCTTTTGAGCTTTTGACCTCGTGTTGTGTTATTTCATGGCTCACCTCCTTGGTGAGCTTCTGAATTTTCTCTGACTGCTCACTTTCTTTCTCAGTGTACTTGGTTGCAGCTGAGGGCCTAGTAGTAACATTTTTTATAATACTAGATGGTTTCCCTACACTCTGTATAGGTTGTGTGGATTTAACATCTTCTTCTTCAGATTCAAAGTCATCTTTATCCCATTTGGACTGAGGAACCTGGATCATAATTATAACATCTTCAGCAGGAGCTGTATTATCATTATTATATTCCTCCATAGTTTTAATGACTGTTCTCTTTGTATCTGTCTTTTCTTCAGATTTCCGCACAGGACTGCCTCCAGTTGAGCTTGTACTAAAATGAATGAATATACTTTTAATTAATAAAAAATTTACTAATGATAAAGCATCAATAGTAAGTTTTTAAAAAGCTAGCTTAAAATACGATGTCCTCTTAGCTTTAAAAAATTAAATTATGCTCTAAGAAACACACATATGATCAAACTATAAAAATTAATTCACCTCTCCCCACACTTTCTTATAACCTAGCCTGGAATGAGACTAGTCTGTGGATTTTCCATGATCCAGACACTCAAGAACCTGAGCAAATACAAGATTAAAGGACATCATTTCCCAAAGGGACACCTACCCCTCAGCCCTCATACCTGGTATAATCCACAAGCGTGGAGCTGGAGCCTTCCGTCCCAGCTACTTTTCGTTTGGCCTTTCCCTTGACTTTTTCCTGTTTAATCTTGCTAGATGTTGACTCCATTTTTTCAGAGGATTCTTTTGTAGTAGATGTATTTTCTGCACTTCCAATTTTTTTCCCAGTTTCTCTGTTAAGTTTGATTTTTTTGGCTGGGGCAGTTGATGATGTGATCTTGTCCTTTTCTGGGGTCCTTTCTAGCTTTTCAACATCACCTTCCATTTTGCGCTTTGGTGATGGTTTCACTATTTCAGCTCCTTCTACTTTAGAGATTTTCATTGACGACGACTCAAAATCTTTATCTACATTCTTTTCTTCAGTTTTTCTCTTTCTTTTTTCTCCCTTGCTATCAAGCAGCTTATTTTTCTCAGGCTTCTTGGCTTTTTCATCCTTACTGGGTGGCTTTTCTGACTTGATGTCTTTAGAACTGTCCCTTTTCACCTTCTCCTCCTTGACTGGCTTTGTCTCCTGATGTTCTTTTGCAGACTTAGAGTGGGCTTTTCTGGGCGTTCCGGTGACCTTGTCATCTTTCTGAGACAATGATGAAGGTTTTACAGCGTCAGTCTTTGCAGCCTCCTCTTTGGCTTTTTTAAGTGGAGGTTCAGACCGTGGAGATTTCTCACGCTCCCCATCTACTTTTTCTTGGGATCCTTTAGAAGGTTTTAAAACACTTTCCTTCTTGGCTGTAGCAGATCCGTCACTTTTCCGTTTGGTTTTGTCACTTTTAACTTTTGGCTTATCTTTTTCTCTCTTGTCTTTTTCAGACACTGATTTGAAAGTGATTGATTCTGCCTCCATTGGTTCATCCCTAACAGGTGTAGCATCATCTCTACTTGGGAGAACAAACAGTGTATCTGTCTTAGTGTCGTCAACGCCTGATGAGTCTCTGGATTTCCTGGATGTTTCTAACAGTTCGGGGTTCAGGAAGCTCTCACTCTCCTCCCCCTTTCTTCGTTTTCTGTGTTTCTTATGCTTGTTTCCTTTATTGTCTCCTGGAATGGTCTCATTATCCTTCTCTTTTGATTTTGTGTTATCTTTCTGATTGTGACTATCTCTTGTTGAAAGCTTTTCTGGATAGTTGCCAGCTAGATTTCTATTTCTATGACTTTGTCCAGCAGTATAGTCTTCTCTGCGCCCTCTTGTGAAGGGAGAATTTCTGATATTAAGAGGTAAAAGTCTCTCTGGGGAGAAGTCCTCTCGGTTAGCTGAGGGTCTAGGCTGTGCCCCCACAGCATACCCTTTGTAGTACTTTTCATACCACTCTCGGTATTTCCTCTCCCATTCCCGGTAGCGTTCTTTCTCAAATGGGTCTCTAAAGTCGACACTCCGTCCATAATAGGCTTTGATGTCGTAAGGGGGTGGAACTTCTCTGTATCTATTAAAATACTCACGCTCGGTTTCTCCTTGAGGTACATTGCGTTTAGTGGGAGACTGTCCCCTAAATGCTTGAGGAGATCTTGACCGTGAATGATAACGTCTATATGGAGGTGACCTTGACCTAGATCGGTGATATCCATGAGATCTGGACCGTGAACGGTAATTACGGCTCTTGCCTCTGCCTCTCCTGGGGTATGGAGGTGATCGTGAATAGGAACGAGAATGCGAGCGGCTGAAGGATCGAGAGTAAGAGCGGGACCGTGTGGAGCCAGATCTTGACTTTGAGTAAGTGTATGAACTTCTTGAATATGATGAACCACTATAGGGAGATTTAGACCTAAAAACAAAAACACAGTTGATGGTTGAGAAATACATACATACATACATACATACATAGTAAAAACAGACAAAATTCTAGCATTCTTGTCTCACGGTTTTATCTTTCTTTGCAAAAATTTCATCTTACACGATTAAAGAGGTACACTGACCTCTACTGGAATGGAATAAAGTACATAAATCACTCGTTACAAAACAAAAGTCCTGACAGCCAGAGTGAAGTGCATCAGTGTACCGTGAGTTTTATGAGCTTATTAACATTAAACACATGCCAATTAAATTTCAATTTCCTGTCTGATTATTTAAGCTAAGAGTCTTTTTATCTTCCACTAGCCAACAGTCTAGCTTTAACAGTCTAGCTTTAAAAGGAACCACATTTTAAATGTAAGTGTAAAAAACAAACTTCCAGGGAACTTCTGCGATTCAGTTTTTTTCTACCAATGCAAGATCAAGTTCTCTACCATGGCTTTTGAGTCACACAGGTTAATGTTCCAGCAAGAAGCTACAGCCTTATGGCAAAGGTCCTCAGAATGCTCTCTGGCTAGTTCCCTATGTCCTTCCTTCCATAAACATTTCCCATTGATTTCATATTATAAATAAATAACTTCAAGGGACAATGACAATTCAGTCCCCATAAATGCTAGTTCAACACAATAGAATTTACACTGAGACATTATTTTAATGGACATATTGGGGAATAAGCTACATTTCCTCCATTCTATAAACTAGACCGAATCAGAAAAATCTCATAAGTGCAGTGTTATTTATATCCACAGGTAATCCCTGGATATTCAAAGTCCCATTTGTAATTCTGTTGTGAAGGCTTGCAAAACACTAACCTGGAAAATGAGCGCCTACGCTCCTTTTGAATCTTTTTGTATTCCATCAATTCCTTAGCAAAATCATTTGTAAACTCATCTAGCTTGGACTTTTTCTTTTCCCTAGTAAAATAAAGTTAAAGAGTGAAAGTTAACAAAAACCATTTAAGAAAACTAACAAGACAAATGTAATTAGATCATGAATGAAATGAATGAAATTGTCATTAGTTTTCTACTTTAAAACTATAATTAACTAGGTATCCCTGACGAAGTTGCTTATATGGCTTTGGTTTAAATTTTAGGTGAATTTTCTATACTAACTGGAAACACTAAAATAAATAAATAAATAAATAAAAAGTAAAAAAAAGTTTCCAAAATACCTATTTAATGTTGTATCAGAAAATGAAAAAAGTGAAGATAATTTCAAGTGAAAACACTTACTCTTCCTTTAACCGTCGTTGCTCTCTATAGAATTCTTCCCTGGACAAAGGTGGTGCTTGTGTTGTAGGGATGGTATTTGAATGAGCAGTCTGAACTCCTGATGACACCCAAGGTGTTGACATATTGGCAGGAGCTGGTGGAAACCCTGGAGGAGGGACACTATATCCTGCAGGTGGGGGCTGGCCAGGAGGAAACTGAGGAGAGAACTGTGGGGGAGGAACACCTGGAGGAAGAGGAAGTGTATGGGGAGGCGGCGGATACAAAGGAGGTGGCGGAACAGGCACAAAGACTGGTGTTGCTGGTAGTGATGGGCCTTGAGTCCTCTGTGATCGTTCGCTGTGGTGTCGCCCGCGGTTTATACTTCTGGAGAAATAAATTCCAAGGTATTTTATCTTTAAATTAAATGTATCTGAGACAAACAAGGCTGTCTTTTTTTCTTCTTATTTTTCCAAAGTAAAAAAAAAAAAAAAAATGGAACCGAATCAACTACTCTAGCCAAATCCAAGTAACACGTATTTATATATATTAACTCTACAGGCCAAGTATGGTGATATAGGTCTATAGTCCCAACTACTCAGGAGGCTAGACAATCACATGAATCCAGCTCAGGTAACAACTTTCCCAGAACAAAAATCTCTCAACTCTTATTTCAAAGTCCTGAGTGCTCTATGCCACTAAACTGCCTCTCCAGCCCCAAGATTCTAATTTTTAAGGCCACTTAGCAACGAACAGAAAATGTTATTTTGAAGGAAATGACAGGTTAACATGGCTTTGACCTAGTTCTCCCCCAAATGTCTTTCTTTAGACCCAAAGTTTACATTAAAAACCACTGTAACTTCCTTTTGGAGGAAGTAGGTGAAGACCCAACAAAACAGAATCATACTAATACCAATATTTGTAATCAAAACTGAAAACACTGGAGGGAAATGGGAAACGGGGAGCAGTTGGAAATTTTAATTAAAAAATAAAAAAAAAAAAAAAAACTGAAAACACCCATGTTTTCCCTAATAAACAGAAGTAATAGTGCTAAAGTTTCTGAATTATCTCAAAGAATTCAAGTGTGCTTTTGTTAAACTAATGGTTTTTACCCAATGGCCAAATGGTATATAATGGCAGCAGGGAGGCTTTAGACTTAAGTGTGCTCAAAACCATAAATTAATACTTATCACCTCCTTTTAATACAACCTAGTAAAAAAAAAATCAGCTTAACTATCATAAGAGTAGCAATTCTGAATGGAGCAGTATAAGATCAGTAAAAATCTTAACAAATTTGGAAGTCTTTGGACCCTGATTCAAATAACAACCACCATAGTAAAACTTACAGCTTCTTAAATTAATACTGTCAAAGTAAGAAGCCATAACGAATCTCCTGACCTTTTTTTGTAGAAAAAAGGTGAGGAGAGACTGGGAGACAATGAAGCACAATTCTTTTTCCCATCTGGGAGCTGAGCTGAGCTAATTTCATAAGCTGTATTCTGCCATGTACTGGATACAAACCAAATAATCACTGGAAGGATTACAAAGGACAGAGCCTGAAGGGCCAAAGAGGTGGCTTAATGAGTAGGTGGAGCGCTTGCACAAGTGCAAGGAGCTGAGCTCAACCATACAGCACCTACCTAAAAAGTCGTATGTGGCCATGCATACCTACATTTAATCCCAGTGTTGGGAGGGGCAGACAGGGAGAACTGCAGGGGCCTGCTGCCTACCAGTCTAGCTCCAGTTTCAGTGAGCTATCTTTTCTCAAAAGGATAAGGCAGGGAACAATAGAGCAGGGTACCTGACACCCTCCATGGGCCTCTGTAAGCATGCATGCTCACATAAATACCAAAGATGGGAGATATAGAAGTCATCATACTAATTCTAATATTATGTTTTCCTATATTCTCTCCTCTGCTTTCCTCCCCAGACAGGTCTTATTATGTCATCCAGGCTGGCTTCCAACTCACAATCTGCCTGACTTAACCTCCCAAATGCTGGGATTACAGGTGTGTACTACACTTAGCAACAAACAGCTTTTGTAAACATATCTTCAGAATTTATTCTGCACCTGCTGAATAACCATGGGACTATAACCCCACTTCCTAGATTACTTAAGGACAACTTCTAAAGACTTAAGAAAACGAAGGAGAACAAGTGTCTCCTTCTTACCACTTCCATGTTTTACTTCTTTACCCAGTGTGCCATGGGGCTATTTCCCAAGAGTCTTACCATGCTTACCTGTAACAACTTCTTTCCCCTCTTCTAATTTGCTGTGGTGGAGAAACCAGGTACCCAAGCTTGTTGGAACTGTATAAAGGTGTAGAAAGAGGAAAACAGAATTGAATATTTCTCATTAGGTATAATATACAAGCTATCAGCACACATATTTGAGAGTATATTTTAACTGTTTTGAAAATGTTTCCTAATCTTGAACCTTTAAAGTTGTTCCAGAGGAGATCTAAGCAAATAATAGCCTGTATTTTCATTAGCACTCTACAAAGTTACTGGTTAGAAAAGGGCCCTTTAATTGCAAAGCTCTATGTAGGTACTTTACATGCTTGAATAGAATACTTTGAGTGCTACACATTAAAAGATAGAGGCTGAGGAGGAACCTACATGCTCACAGTGCTGTACCCAGTAAATGGATACCAACTCAGGTGTGTCTGTCTCTAGATTTCATGTTCTACTGATATATTCTTCTAACCTCTCATCTGTCTATTTTCTCTATAAGAAATTTGGTTTATGGACTGGAGAGACGGCTCAAACATTAAGAGCACTGGTTACTCTTTCCAGAGGTCCTGAGTTCAACTCTGAGCACCCAAATGGTGGCTCACAGCCATTTGTAATGATATCTGGTGCCCTTTTCTGGCATGCGGACAAACATGCAGGAAGAACACTGTATACATCATAAATAAATAAATCTTAAAAATGGATTCTAGGGCTGGAGAGATGGCTCAGTGGTTAAGAGCATTGCCTGTTCTGCCAAAGGTCCTGAGTTCAATTCCCAGCAACCACATGGTGGCTCACAACCATCTGTAATGAGATCTGGTTCCCTCTTCTGGCCTGCAGACATACAGACAGAATATTGTATACATAATAAATAAATATTTAAAAAAAAATGGATTCTATTTGGGGTTTATCCATCAAACAAAAAGATCAAAGATTTTACGATGTAAGTCTCATAGGAAAAACATTTAATCGCATGTGTATGAGTATTTTTCCTACAGACATATCTGCACATCAGGTACATGCCTGATGGCTTTACAAGTTTCAGAAGACGGCACTGGATCCCCTGGAGCAGAGTTATAGATGGTTGTGGATGCTGGAACCTGAATCCAGGTCCTTTGGAAGACCAAGTACTATTAATCGCCGAGCCACCACTCCAGCCAAAATCTACTGATTTTTAATGCCATAAAGCATTCTATAGACATCAATATTCTTTGTTTGCCAGGGCAGAAAATCACATCCTGGAGATTTTAATAACTACTAACAAGTCAAGAAAACAAAACAAAAAACTCTGTGTGGTAGACAATATTATGATGTTTGCTTACTAAATTGAATTTTTAAAAAAGATTTTATTGGGGGCTGGAGAGATGGCTCAGAGGTTAAGAGCATTGCCTGCTCTTCCAAAGGTCCTGAGTTCAATTCCCGGCAACCACATGGTGGCTCACAACCATCTGTAAAGAGGTCTGGTGCCCTCTTCTGGCCTGCAGACATACACACAGACAGAATATTGTATACATAATAAGTAAATATTTAAAAAAAAATCTTAAATAAAAAAAAAGATTTTATTTATTTATTATGTATATAACAGTCTTCCTCCATGTATGCCTGCAGGCCAGAAGAGGGCGCCAGGTCCTCTGGAAGAACAGTCAATTATCTTAACCACTGAGCCATCTCTCCAGCCTTTAAATTGAATTTTGATCATCTAAACAAGACAGGATAGAGTGGAACCTTTTAGAAAAATTAAAATCTAGAAAACTTAAATATAGGATCAACTTACTAATTTGAGGTCAAGATCCCTATGTTCTAAGGAAGAAAAGGACTTAATAGTATGCTTTGATTTTGGAAAAGAATTACAAGGTGACCTTTGAAACAGGTTTTAACTTTGAACACACAATGTGGATTTCTTTTTTTGAGATTTATGACAATTTGAAAAATTTATAGACAAACCAAGGCAGTCTGGAAATACTGAAAGAATTAAGTAAAGGGTATTATGAATACATTAAATGCTGTTAAAAGTCTATTTTGTTTTTTTAATCACAAACATCTAATCTTATAAAATTAAAACTTTATACAGATTGCACACAGCACCATCCAAGAGAAGTCAAAGATGCAATATACTAGATCAAAACTGGATATAATTAATCAATGTGCACACATAACCTTGGGATTCTACTGTAAGCATTTACCTAAAGCATTGGGCAGTGCTAATAATCTCCATGTGCAGCTTACTTGCTAAACTGTGTAGCATGCATTTCCACCACATACAGTATATGTAAAGAGTCAATCAACTATGCTACTGGGGGATGGTCAGTCAAGAGACTCTAAGTAAAGCTTTGGGAAGTCAAATGTGATGGGCTTTGGGGCAAAGATGCAGGGCAAAGTACTCCCTAGCCTCCTGAATGCTGGGACTGAAAGCATACGCCACCACCACCATCAGGCTGCAATTTAGTATTTCAATAAGCATAGAAGTCCATTAAAGAAGCTATTACTTTAGGGGATCCAATTCCCAGTATATTTCCAATTGTATGAATGCCAGTATGTCTAGCTCCAAGTTTTTCAAGTATAAAATACATTTATTCATTCAGATAATAACTGAACATATAAATGTGAACTGTAACAAAAAGTACACTAATCTAGCATATTTAAAGGAGTTTATAAGAACAATTCAGCAACCTCCTATCTAGTTTTTAGTCTCCACTACATTTTTAGTTCAAAGGCAAGTATCTGAAAGTTATTTTGAGTTATATACTTACTGTTCCCAACCTGGTCGACCACCACCTGGGCGTGCAGCATTTATTCTTACTGGACCTTATAAACAAAAAAGAATAAATGTGAGATTCACCGTCCATTATTTCCTAAAGGGAAAAGGGTCCAAATGAAAATAATGTTACTCACCAGTTGTGGGGATCAACTGTCCATGTAATAATGACTGTCCCAACAAAGATGGAGTTCCAAGGACAGGCACTTGGTAACCCTTTAGGAATAACCACAAAAAAACAGGTATAGGTTTTAAGTTTTACAAATCAAAGCAAAAATCAAATCAAAACAAAACAGCAAAACACCTATTAAAAACTAAATTTTAAAGCCAACAAAATCTACCTTTTCCTCCATAAGAGCAGTAATTGCAATTGAGGAGGCTCCCTTAGAATGTTCTGATGCGAGGGCAGCAGCTGGTAATAATTTATTATCAGAATCCCTAGAAAACAACGTAACAGAAGAGAACGTCACCAGGGAGGATGATAATGAATAAAATGAAACCCATTACTAATGCTGCTTATCAATGTCCTGCATTAAAATGAGTAAACGACAATCTCTGAGATAGGTCAAAGGACAGGCTCTAAAACTCTGTACATTACACCTGGGCAAGTGAGATGCTTTAGTAGTTTTTGTAGTGAAAAAAAAAAAAAAAATTGGGCTGGAGAGGTGGCTCAGAGCACTGACTGCTTTTCCAAAGGTCCTGAGTTCAATTCCCAGCAACTACATGGTGGCTCACAGCCATGTGTAATGAGATCTGGTGCCCTTACCTGGCCAGCAAGCATACGGACAGACAGAACACTGTATTCATAATAAATAAATACATCTTTAAAAAAAAATTTTGCATGGAAGCCTAACTGGTTGATCAGATCCTACAAGATGGCACTAGAGAACCAAGTCCTTACAGCTGTTTTCTTTCTGTACACACATGGTTGAGGCAGCTAGACTTAAAAAGAAAAATTTGCCCGAAGAAATATACAATGATAGAAAATAAGTGCAAACATTTAAGACTTCAAAATAAGAAAGTAAAGAGGGCACTTAATGTCTTTATGGGAGGACAATACTCTAAGAGAATTCTCTATATTGCCTTATTTCCTTTACTGATGAAATGAAGAACCGTGGTATGCCTTATAGATGGAAAGGTTTTACCCTTAAGATTATCTTTCAGTATGTATGAATCAGGACCTGGCATCTATGTTGTAATAAAACTTGGTTGAAGCCGGGCGGTGGTGGCGCACGCCTTTAATCCCAGCACTCGGGAGGCAGAGGCAGGCGGATCTCTGTGAGTTCGAGACCAGCCTGGTCTACAAGAGCTAGTTCCAGGATAGGCTCCAAAACCACAGAGAAACCCTGTCTCGAAAAAAAACAAAAAAAACAAAACAAAACAAAAAAAAAACTTGGTTGACTTTTAAGAGACTGCATGTGTCAGTAGACCACAAAGTCCTAGGTTGCTTTCAGAAGGTGACATATCATCAATTTATTCTTTTTTTCTTTTTCTTGCTTTTGGTCGTTCAAGACAGGGTTTGTCTGTGTAGCCTTGGCTGTTCTGGAATTCACTCTGTAGATCAGGCTAGCCTCAAACTCTAGATTCACCTGCCTCTGCCTCCTCAATGCTGGGGTTGAAAGTATGTGTCACCACCATCAGGCTGCAAATTTGGTATTTCAATAAGCATAGAAGTCCATTAAAGAAGCTATTACTTTAGGGGATGGAAAGATGGCTCAGTGGCTAAGAAAATCAGCTGTTGTTCTGGAGGCCCAGGTTTGATTCCCAGCACCCACATAATATACTCAAAATTATCTGTAACTACATTCTAGGGCACCACATACCCCATTTTACCACTGCAGAAACAGACATACATGCAGGTAAAACATTCATACACATGAAATGAAATTGAAAAATTAGAAAAATAAAACAAAACAAAACCCCTGAACTTTAATCCTAGTAACCAGGAGGCACCCAGAGGCAAATCTTTATGAATTTAGGGGCCAACAGTGGATCTTACACGATTTCAAAGGTAAGACCCTATTTCAAAAACTATCAAGAAAACCTGCACTACTGACCTCATTTGTCTTCAATAATAAGATACAGACTTACCGAAAAGGAACATCTGACTTTTCAGAATGAACTGATATAGACACTGTTGCAGTTATATCAGGTACTGGAGCTGGGGCAGAAGATGGATTTCCAGGCACAGAAGGAGTCAAGGAAGACGGATTTGAACTTAATGAGGATATAGAGGGAGTTGGGTGAGCTGAGGAAGACGTCACTGGAATCATCAGAGGATCCTGCTGTCTTGATATTGGAGATCTCATCAGAGGCTGCAGGTTCCGCTGAATGAGTGGTCTTGGTGGTGGTATTGGGGGAGGGGGTGGAGGTAACTGTTTTCGTAGTCTTTTTGTATAGCCAGTTTCATTTTTGAAGTTATTAACAGCCTACAGACACCAAGCATAAAAATGTCAAGTATGTAATATCATTCATTTAAATGGGTTCAATCAGTGAAAATGCTAATGATACTTTTGTGTAAAAAGATACAAATGCTACCTGTCGTAAAAACTTGTTGGCAATTAAAGCATCAGGAGAAACATCGTTCTGATGACATGTTGGACACGTATGTTCATCTGATTCCAGGAGTGCTGTCCTAATACCTATGTATGATAAGATGTTAAGCATGAGGTGGCACTGTAGGAACTTGATGTTCACATAACGAATTAAAGACAACCTATACCACTCAGGGCTAAACTATGAGACTCTTGTCTCAAATACAACAAACAAACAAACAAAAAGCAACTTAGTGGAAGCCAGAGAGCAGGGTCTGATCCTATAAACTAGAGTTACAGATGATTGTGAACTGCCACATGGGTGCCGGAACCTGAAGCCAGGGTCCACTGGAACATTAGGCAGTGCTTTTAACACCCATCTCTCCAGTCCTAAACTAGCCTGAACTCAGTTATCCATCTGCCTCTATCTCCCAAGTGCTTGAGTTAAAAGCATGTGCCATCATGCCCAGACCGCTAACAAATGTTTAGAGACAGAAAATGCATTATCAAATACCAATCCTTATTTAGCTAGTAATGAAAATATTGTACAAACAAAACTTCTAGAAAAGAGTAATAAACATTTTATATGCTTTTAGAGTCTTTGAAATGGCTTAACAAGAACTGGGCATTAAAAAACAAAACAAAGTAAAACTAAATGGTGCTAGAGACACGGCTTAGTGGTTAAGATCACTTACTTTTTACAGAGGACTAGGGTTGTTTCCAGTACCTACACAGCAGCTTAAGGTTGCCTCTAATTCCAGTTCCAGGGTATTCAATACCCTCTTCTGACCTCCAAGGTCACCAAGCACATACACATACGTGAAAGCAAAGCAATCATACATGCATACGTAAAACCCAAGAGTCTTGTTTAAAAAGTAATGATAGAAAGTCAGGGAGGATATTAAATTCAGACCCAGCTTAAGATCAAAAAATAAATAAGTAAATGAACAAAGGCCCCATAGACCATTATTAAAAATAACCAACTATCCACCCAAACTACCACCTCACAATTTACCAAGCAAATACATTCTGACATCTCTAAAAGTATCCCAGCCTCTTACATTCATCACAGTAGCTGTTTCCACAGCAGGGAATGACAACGGCATCAGTCATAATGTCCTTGCAGATGAGGCACAAGAGCTCATCTGGGATAGGATCGTCTTCTTCTGAAGATGATGATGGTTCCTCTGGTAAGAAGGGTGGCTTCTCTTTCTTCCCGATTGCATAGGCCTCTCTGTAAAAGATAGTTTCCACATTTTAGGATTGCCAAAAGGCAGAGTAGTCAAATGCTTTATGCTCAGCATACTATATCATAACAAAACATGTAACTTCAGGACAATACACTGAATTTAGACAAACATGTCTTCAATGTATGGAGGCAGTTATACCTATCCTCCACAGACATAAATCAGAACTACAATAAGTAAACAAAAGTAAAGAAACACTTTAAAAGCAAATAAAGGATCTCAGAACCTTAACTCTAGAACTAAAGGCCAGAGGTAAAACAACATGTTAAGATGCCAGAATGTCCTATGTAAGAGTCAGATAGACAGAATTTGAACTTGGCGAATACCCTTAATCACAATTTTTCTTTAACCAGATGTTTCTTTAAAAAAACAAAAAACAAAAAAAAACAGAAACCGGTAACAAAAGTGTCTCCCATACTCCAGCATTCTGTCACACCCATGCAGACACTGATGGGAACTTATCTATAACCAAGGTCATCAGAATAGGTAACCAATGACCTGCCTGTAACTACTTTAAAGATTAATCTACTTGTCAATTAAACATGACTTAATGATTAGAATGCGTCAAACAAACATGAGAGAACGTATCATTATACAATTTTTTTGTCGAAATGAATTTTTCAGGAATGGTAAACGCTAAATACATCTAAAAACATACAAAAATCATTCTCAGATTTGCCTCTACTGTTCCATAAGCCCCCACTTCCCTATGCTCAGACAAAGCTGTAAACCATAGGAATTCTTAAGAGAAAATCTGTTTCATTTAGGAACAGGATGTGCTCATCTCAAGGCTGAAATGAAATAGTCTCAGCTGGATGGAGAAGGGTACCTTAGGTGTGTTATTTGTGTTGCAGCTGCTCCATAGACATCACCACGATTCCACAAATAAGTATCAATTTGCTTATGCCCCATTGTTCCCAATTTGTGAAAGAGGAGTCTCCCACTGCCCAAGAGAAAAGAAAAAAGGGAAAAAACAAAAAACAGGGAGGGGAAGAGAACAGGATAGAAAAAGAAACAGAAGAAGAGTCTGAGTTGCTTATCAGTGGTGTTAGTGGAGAGGGTGAATGTTTTCTTTAAAATATTAGGGCTCCCATCTCTCCCCAGTATGGACTGTGCATCTGACACAAATGAGCTTTTCTCCCCCAGGACTCAAAAGCAATGAATTATTAGTTAGGGCTCACAGGTGATGTTAACTTTATCGACACAAATTTCTACTCACTAAGAACTTTTACGTAATATAGATGAAGCAGTCTGCTCTTAAATTGACTGCAAACAATCAATTCCAATTTATAATTGTTCCATAGCATTTATGAAATGTCTCTGGATTAGCTACAGCATACGATGAACCAGAAAAACGCAGGATGGTGGCTGATGGAAGCAGAGGGGTGAAGCAGAGCATGTGAGCAGGGCTGGAGTGGAGGGAGCATCAGTTCTCTGCTAACCAACTACATACTAAAATGTACATCCCTAACTACATCCTTTCAACACTAACCCTACATGCTGCTTCAAAATTCGTGCAAGAAGCTGGGGAACTCACCTGCCCCTGAGAAAATGGACAACTGGCCTCGAAAACTGGTTTTGGTCAAAGAATGTTCTAGATCTCAACCTGGCAATCTTTTGGAAAGCTAGCTTTAAAATATATAATCAGAATCTTACCACAGTTTCTAAATAAAAACTAGAGATTCAGGGCAGAGAACCAGGAATCCTAGCCTAGAGGAACACTTACAACATACTTATGCATGTTTCTACTGTAGGAGATAAATAAATAAGCACCACTGGGTGTTGGTGGTGCCAGCCTTTAATCCCAGCATTTGGGAGGCAGAGGCAGGTGGACCTCTGTGAGTTCGAGGCCCGCCTGGTCTACAAGAGCTAGTTCCAGGACAGGCTTCAAAGCTACAGAAAAAAAACCTTGCCTCAAAAAAAAACAACAAAACAAAACAAAACAAAACAGAAACACCCAAAAAACCCATCCACCCCACCCCAACCCACTGTGACATTTTAGAGCTAGCCGGGCAGAACTGAACTAATAGTGGTTTGTAAAATAAGCTCTACTTTAGACCAAAGATAATGTAATGTATCTAAACCTACCCAAAAATCCTCAGTATTTCATTTATGTCTGGCATTTAAATTTGCCTTGGTATATTGCTGCACCTGTATTCTTAAACATATGTTTCTCAAAATGGTTACGTGTTTTATTCACTTAGGAAATGAAAATAGCATATATAAGATAATGTGGGAACATGTATGTGAATGAGGAAGAAAGGAATGACAGAAAGAAAGAATTAGAAGACACAAGGGAAGTGGCACTCACTAATGACAAAAATCCCCAAATTCATTTAAATTTGCAAAAATGGAGCAGACTGCAGCCTCTCAGAATTAACACAGAAATGTAACATGTGGAAATGAACAATTCTGGAATGGAAAATTCCCAAGGAATACAAGTAGCCAAGTTACAAGCCCAAGACTGAAACCCTACACCCTGGGACTGCCTGGTCCCCAGGTCAGCCTGACCTGCATACTCACGCATCTATAGTTGGGATTGCGTATTTCCCAGTGTTCGTAAGCATTGCACCTTTCATGTTAGGGTCTTTCACTTCCATCATAAAACTTCGAGGAATTCCAGTGCTCTTTTTGATTCTAGGGCCAGACTCAAAGTTCTTATCCTGGTTGGAAGGGAGAGAAAAACAGAACAGCCTTCTTTAGTAATGCCTGCACACCTCCTGCAACACTCATCACTGACTACTTACTACTTGTGATACTTTCCACACAGGAACTCATTTAATTCCCAGAATCAGCTATGTGAACTATGGACTAATTACCACTTCAGAGAAAACCAGACTTAGAAACAAGCAACATGCTCTATTCAACAAGACAGCCAAGACTTGGGGCCTGGCAACCTATACCCCAAAAGCTGTGCTCATCTGCCATTTTAATGGAGATTTTACCATGGCAAATATGGCTAAGAAATAATTTGAAGAAAAACTAGATGTATCAGTTTCTACATGAACTTACCCCGTTTGTTGGGCAATTCTTAATATAATGACCAGGTTTACCACAACGGAAACAGGTATAAGATGGAGGTGGTGGGCCTAGAGGTTTCTTCATGTAACTGAAAAGGAAAAAGAACCAATATGTAAACAAAAACTTAAGAAAAACAATGTTTCTAATTGTGGGGGCAAACATACCCCAAAATTTGTATTAGCATAAAAATACTTATGAACTTACTTGATTGGGTCGTATTCATGGCCAGATTGCGACATCATTGCTTTAATTTTATCTTCCTCAGAAGCATTGGCTTCAGCCAGATTGGCAGTCTGTTTAACAGGTAATTATTTGACACACACATTAGAAACACATTAAGACCACACAGCAAAGACAACACACTCATCCTACACAGAGCAACATCTAAATGAGCTTGTGCTTTAATACACACATAACTGCAGAAGCACTGGGAATTCTTACAGTACTCTATGTCTAGGAGAGCTTGGGAGGCTGAGGAAGTCCTTCTGGGAGCACTCAGACCTTAGACCTTGTCTGTACCTTACATTAGGATCTACATGCATGATTGTTCAAGGAACTTAAAGGCCAGGTGATACTAAATTAATTAAAAGAGAAACACCGATTTTGTCAAATCTTTAAAAAATTCCAAGTGTCCCAGCACTGAGATTACTGTTTACATTTAGAACTTGGAAGGCAGGGGTTGGGTAAATGATAGCATTACTACACACAAGTCAGAAGGCTGTTTGCCTAGTGGTGTCAGTTTTTAGTTAGTTCAAAGGTATGCTTTTAAAATTTAAACCCCAGATAAATTTTATGAACTTAATAACCTAACAGTCTAGATATAAACAGGGTCTAAGGGAGTGATTTTCTAATAACCTGGACCTTGCACCTCTAATATCCATGCACATCGGTCACTCACTGAGTTTCATTTTTACATTCATCCACAAAACAAGCAACCAGTTTTAACACTTTATTGCAATTTTATGTACAAAAAATGCTTAACATTAACAGAGCTTGGAACAGTAACATTTACAGAAAACTGATTACAGATGTTTAAGAACTAATTTGTTTGAACCCAAATATTATATTTTACAAATAGATTTAAAAAAAGTTCCCAGACTTCCAAAACTTCCCAAATCTTCCCAGCAAGTAACAATGGTAGAAACAGACCAGAACTCAAATTTGGTCCTTACAGTACATAAGAATAAACAGTATATACTATAAGCTGCCAAAGATGTGAACTCTATGCTAAACCACTTTGCATTAGAAAATAATAAAATAGGATGGTTCATCCACTTTGCTCAGGATCATTAATTTTAGTGTTCTGTTTTCTTAAGACTAGAGCTTAAGTAGCAACTAATTTGTTAACAGGACATCTTTTAAGGATACATCTAGGAAATGGACACACCCACAACAAAGCCACGGACAAAATAGGGACAGCACTACGTATAAGCCTTCTCATTTTCATTTCTATTGGCTGTTAAATTAGACTTTACATTTCTGATAGTAGCAAAAGACTTTTGGGAAGCTGAACAGCTTCCTTCTGAGCCCTGAAGCCAGCCTGCTCTGTTCTAAAAACACAATCTGCAATCTAAAATACTGTGTAAAAAAAAAAAAATCCATCACTAGTGCTTTCCCAAACAGAAGATACACATTTTTGAGAATAAAAGCAAGCAACCTTGTCAAACAACATGGTATACACAGTAATTTCAAGGTAACAATTTGGCCCTCTGCCAAAATCATACACACTCATATTCCTGCAAACAGCTTTATAAGTATACACTTAACACAATTCACGTAGTCTGTGTTCAAACAAATTAGGTTGTTTAAAATTTTTCTGATTCAGACAGACTACAAGTCTAAAGCATAAGGAAACAACTGTATCACATTTAAAATATTGACCTTGGTGGGATCAATTCAAAATTTCAAAAATTAACCACACAATCGTCCATGTAAAGGAAATCTTCTGTTTTGGCTATTTTAAAGAAGTCCACATAATTCACAGCCAAAACCAGGGAATTCCTCCAGAATTGTGTTAGTTCCCAGTGTCTAATTAAACAGAATTGTGTAAGGGGGAAAACGGTTAAGTGTAGCTTCCTGTGTTTCTTCAGTCTTGAAGACGAACATTATGCAGGGGCGCTGACCAAGTTAATCCCCTATCTTCTCAGAACGGCAACTACTCTTTACAGGGCAGTCACTGTATGTACGATACATTCACAAAACATATCCTCCCCCCCACCTTAAAACAGTACTGTGTCACATTTTAAAAATGTTAGACTTATATTGTCAAGAATATATATATATATATATATATATACCTTTGTAAGCTGGGCCAGAGAAATAGATGCAGAAGAGTCATCAATCTGTTCATAAAAAATTAAACACACATTCAAGTTCCACACTGAAAAAATCTGAAAGTGATTATTTAGCCCCTAAAGTCACTTAATGTTAAACTACTGGGCATTTTCTTACTTTTCTAAAGTAATATTTTGTTTGAAGCCTGAAATATGCTCAAGCTATTTTATCTTTTGTGTATACTTCATACCCAGTTATAAAGGCTACAAGATGTATGGGAGGCCTTACTGCAGTGAAAAATGAGAGGGTAGAAAATTCCTCTACTGAAGAGCGGTGACTTAGTACTACATTGTGAGTCCCATGTTTCTCAATGGTCTCTAAATATGATAATGCTCACAACAATGCACACTGGAAGTGAGAATTAAAAAACAATTTTTCCTAATGCCATTAAACAACACTGTAAAAACAAGCAGCTCTTTAGGCCTCAGATAATGGCTGTAAATAAACTTAAAAGCTCCCAGGCAATTCCTAGTGTTTTCCTTTTTGAACATCAACTTCTCAGTCTATTTTCCCATCCAAAGAATATAGCTCCACTTGTCAAGAAGCCACAGGTTTCCTTATCAAGGCAGACTGCTAAGCAATGTCACCCCAAAACCAAAACCAAGAAAAATAAATTAAAAAAATAAAGAAAAAAAGAAAAAGAAAAAAAGAAAAAAATCAGAAAAGGTAACCTGGGAAAGAGTCAAAGAGCTGTCAAACACAGTGATGGATCTTAATATTTGGAGAAAAGTCACTTTAACCAAACAGGGCGAGGATATATTAAGGACAAAAAAGAGCTTTTAAAAACGTATTATATGTTAACCTTTTTTAAGCTTTTTCACTTGATCCCATTAAATGATTTAGTTTTTAAAAAGATGCTTATCTGCACATTTTTAGTAACCAGCTTCTCAACAAGCTTTCTCTAAAGCTCCTTAGATCCCTATTCATCATTACAGTGTTTTGTATCATACTGGTCAGAATTCTTTGGAACGGAAGGCCTTCAAGTAGGCTATCTGGCAAAGAAAATGTTTTCAAATATCCTTCTAAAACTTCTGCAAACAAAAAGTGAAATGCAACAAGTTTCTAACGAAATTGCCAACATTATATCCACTATAAAAAAATTCAATAAATACAAGAATTACATTTGCTAAATTTAAGACACATCTTACTAGCCATGGTGGTACCTGCATATGATGCTGAAGCAGGAGGACCACAGGTTTGAGAGCCGGGCTAGACAGTGGGTTTGAGGTCAGCATGACCTCTGTAGCAAGACTGTTTCATAAAAATAAATCTTACAAATATCTTAGGTTTAGTCTGATGGGTACAATTACGGGAATGTTTAGTTAGACAGATGTATGATTATTTGTTCCACACATAAGGACAGCAGAGTTCATCGTGTGCTAAGCCCATATTTCTAATGTGTAACCACTAACGTGTAAGACAGACCTCTCCTGCTTAGCTCTTAAGAATTTTGTAAGGACTAATCAAAAGAAGCAGAAAAAAGAAATTAGGAAAAAATATAAATATTCTTATCCAGAAGGAAGTCTAACCCATTCAGGTTTATTTTTAAAAGAGCTACATTTTAAATCACCAGGAATTACTGTAACATAGGTGACAAAGGTCTGACTAAACAGTTGCTAACCCAATCAAATCCACCCTGTAACTAACGCTGTCACTTTGTTTGCTTTCCTCCACTTCTTTTATCATGGACTTGAGTTTAAAGTGGTTTCCCACAAATTACATTGTAATTACGGTTTTCCCCACCAAATAAATAATCTCTATATTATCTAAAGACTTTACAATCTAAGAGGTCAAATTTACAAAAAATTTAGAAAAGTATCCAATTTTACATACAGCAGGTATTAAGAGACAAGTAAAAATATCAAGAAAGAATGGCTAAAAAACGATTAGGAATCTATATTTCCGAAACCATCATAAAAAGTAACTTCTCTGTAAAATACTGTAAAACCTGCCATATTTAAAAATGATGTGTACTACAGATATCACTAAGATTAGCCCTCCCTCCTCTCTTATTTTCTTCTGCAAGCACCTGAAACTAAAAGAACCGTACGATGTAATCCCAATGTTAGCAAGAGCATCTAGCTTTGCAGTACCAGTCCAACATGGAAGAATGACTAAAAGCTTAAGGGAATAAATAGTCATCTTTGATCAGACTTGGCTTAAATTACCAAAAATGCACTGGTATAATGGTGGTCCACACCTGTTTACCAGCACTTGAGAGGCTGAGGCCGGAGGACTGCCATGAGTTCAAAGCTGGCCTTGGCTAAAAAAAGAGCAAGTACCAGACCAGCTAGAGTTGTTACACAGCAGGACCTTGATGTCTTCAAAAACAAAAAGCAAAAAACAAAAAATTCCAAAAACCAAGCTGCACAAGACGGTCTAAGACAGCAATCCAAAACATGGGATGTGAGGAAAAACATAAGCATTCAGGGGCAGTCTCCCATACAGAGGTAGTCTGAGCTATGAGATCCCCATCTCAAAATACAAAACCAAAATGTATATAGACATACTTTACATAATCAGAATTTTAAAATTTTGCCCAGGGTCTCTATTGCGCTTGTTAATGTGTATAGCCAAACCATCCATTCCTAAGTTATGAATACTAATTAGTCAGGGAAAATGTTTCTGTGATCCTAAATGTCAACAAACCATCCAAGCAAATAAAAGATAGAGACAACAGATTATGTTATGTCTCCATCTCACTTAATTCTACCTAAAAATTAAAACTGTTTAAAGCACTAAAAAGAAGAGAAATCTGAATAAGCTTACAATAAATTTCTTATAAATGTAATACAGACATGCCAGGGAACACACAAGGCTAAAAGAATGTTAACTTTATTTATGAACATGTGATTTGTGTTTATACACATGCTAATAAACAAAAAGGAAATTATTGTCTTCAAGAAATAAAACTTCATCTGAATTAATTTTAAATACTATATAAAAATAGTTTGTACAAATGTGTTACATTTACTACTACAGTCACCAGGACAGTTTTTCTAATTTGTGCTAGCATTTGGATACATAAAAATCAGTTTTAAACCAATCACCAGCAAAACAGAAACTTGGACAGTTTTACAGCATTATGCTTTAAAAAACAAAAACCCCAAAAACAAAAAAATAAAACCCAAAAACAAATGCCCTCCCCCACACCCAAAAAACAACCCATATATCCAAATATGGGGAAAAATCCCCCAAACACTGACTTTTTATCTTTGAATCACTGTATTTAGACAGGAACTAAAGGCTATACACTTTAGAGAACAAGTTCAAAGTTGATATATTCTACTTATCATGTTTAAGATCCAATGATCCAAGGTTAGTGAAATGCCTCATACACAAATATCGGCAGTATTTAAAAAAGAATAAAATGAAACAGCAAGCAATACCCCTGATTTCTAAATGAAAATTTCAAATACTGTGTTTTTGTGTACAAGTATTCAGCCTAAGCAGTAAAATGTTTAGAGAACCATCAAGTTACAGAACCCAGTTAAGATAGCCCTGTGTTCTGAGGCACCGTCCCACAATTTACAAGTGATGCTTTTATTTATAAGCTCAAAGCCAAAAGAGTGTCACACTACAGGTTACACTGTAGTCATAAAAAGATGTTATCCCAGTTACCGGGATTTGCTTTTGATAAGATACAGCTTCTGATACTATGTAACTAATGGAGCAGTTTAGCATTTTATGAGAGGGAAACATTCCAATTAGAATAAACTAGCTTGTTATGAACTGCATAAAACCATTAAAATCATTGGCATGTTTCTGCACTCTGGGTGGTGGAGATCAAATTTCAGTCTGTACTGTATGGTACAAAAGTACACAAAGGACAGGAGCTCACAGGTGCCAAATAAAGCAACATTGACTAATAAGGCTGCATCCAAAGCCTCTCAAAAGCTCTTTTCTGAATGTGTTTGAACTTGGAGAAAGGGCCAATCAATAATGTAAGTTCGCATGTTGCTAATCCATTTTTGAAAGCCATCAATCAGGCAGGAAAAAAGCCCTAGTAAACTAAGTGAAACAACGTGAAAATGGCAAAATATACACTCCAAACAACTTTTTTTATTGCAAGAAACAAAAAGCACAAAACAGCCTGTACATACATACAAAATACTAACTAATAGACAGACAGATGTAGAACATGTTGTCATGTTCTTCAGTGTTAAACCTACACCATCTAAAAAGAATCATACATTACTATACACCACAGTGTCATACAGGGAAAATGCTATCATATTTAATATGAAACAGTTTAAAAAGGCACCAATTAGCCATTTCTACAGAGTAACTACAAATTATGCCACATATATCCATATTCAACTGAACTGTCATCAAAATACAATTTATTATTTACAGTGTGTGCTACGGTCAGTTGGGTATTCTAAATGATTTACTTCACTGAAAACATTATAAAGGTAAAAACAATTGTGTAGAAAAAGGGTGATTGTGTTTTTACATACTGCTTTTGTAGTTCCCATCACTGGTTCAGTTCGACTTCTAAAAAATAAAATAGAAACAGATACTAACATTAGCTATTTATGAATTTCACGTACATGTTTGTGTGTGTATATTTTTTTAGACGCATTTAGCCTAGACCAGCCTTGAAGTCACTCTATACAGTCAAGGCCAATCCTCTTGATTTTCCTCCCCATGTGCTAGAATAGTATGTCTGCATCACCATGCATAACTAACAATATTAATACACATCTCTAATTTTAGGTCTATAAGAATACAATTTTCTTTTGATACAAAACTTTAATATAATCAATTTCTAATACAATGAGCAAGTAACTGATAACTATTTGTCATTACTAAATAGTTTAAGATACATTCCTAGCTTCTAAAACAATTCCACATTGAGGCATTCTAAAATAGAGACATTATTTATATCATTTCTGAAAAGGTACTGCATTTATAAACTTTGTGGTTTACTTATAATGGACTGAGTAAGTATTTCCTCCTCCTTTTTTGGTAAATCTAGATATAAATTTCTACATATCCAATTTCTTAAGCAGAACAGCGCCAGTAACATTTTTGACAGACTGCTCTATCTGCTGTGCTCAAAAACTAGCTTTCAAATCCAGATAAAACAGGCTCATGATTATAATTTAAAAAATATATTAAAGCCAAGCAGTGGTGGCACATGCCTTTAATTCCAGCACTCAGGAGGCAGAGGCAAGCAGATCTCTGTGAATTCCAGGCCAGTCTGGACATAGTGAATTTCAGGACAGTCAGGGCTGTATAGACAGCTTGTTTCAAATTCCAAACAAATCAAAATAATAACCAATTTACTGAACAAAATTTAAGGTCTCTAGAAGATACAACAAAATATGAAATATTTTAAAATCCATTTTATACTTGTGTATAACTGGACAAATTGTTGCTAAAACATAAACAAACCCAAAATTTCTTTCGTCTTGATAGACTGAAGGGGGACCAGAACTGAAGTACTAAGAATAGGCTTTTTAATGTCTAAATTTTACTGTAGAGAAAATACTAGACAGTACTTAAAAGGAATTTTTAAATTCATGTGTTTTCTGAACTACTGACAATAATAACTTGAACTTTCTAATAATTTCTCAAACTGAGAAGTACTTTGAGGCAAACATAAACAGAAATCTTACATATAATAAGCAATTTTGTATGAAGCAAACTTAACATGTCCATGAACTTCAAATATCCTTTTCTCAAGAGTTTCTGAATATCAAAAAAAAAAAATCTAGAGATGAAATATCTGATATTTGTTTCATTTATCACTGTGTGTGTGTGTGTTTTTCTGAGACAGTATTATAAAGCCCTGGTATATACCATACCAGATTAGCCTATGTAGATCCACTCACTTTTGCTTCCTGTGCGCTGGGATTAAGGCATGTGCCACCACACCCTACTTGATACAAGTCTTTAAAAAGCAAATAGTAATGTAATTTCATGCTAAAACAAAAAATAATTCTACTCATGTATTACAGTTCTGCTGTCGATATAAAACTTCTCAGATAACCATGCCCAGTGAAGACCTGTAATTTCAACTCTCAGGAGGCTGAGGCAGCAGGGTATCAAGTTCAAGGCCACTGGGTCTATGGAGTAGGTTCCACCACCAGCCCAAACTTAACAGAATTCTGTCTTCAAATACTAAAATAAGGAAGAGGGCCAGGCGGTGGTGGCACACGCCTTTGATCCCTGCATTTGGGAGGCAGAGGCAGGCGGATCTCTGTGAGTTCGAGACCAGCCTGGTTTACAAGAGCTAGTTCCAGGACAGGCTCCAAAACCACAGAAAAACCCTGTCTCGAAAAACCAAAAATAAATAAATAAAATAAAATAAGGAAGAGGTCTATGGATGGACATCAGTGGTAGAGTGTTTGCCTAACATGAGCAAAGGACTAGGTTTAATCCTCAGCATTGCATAAATACTAAAGAAAAATTGTTAGGAATATAGTTTTGTCTCTTTTTTAATAAAGAGAGGCTCTCAACTATTCTCAAAGATTGCCATAATTTTAATAACAGATATTCATCCTATGCCAAGAACTATTTAATTCCTAATACATCCTACAAGCTGGAGAGACAGTTATCACCAGGTATTTATAGGGGACTGGATATAGGATTTGCACTCCCACCCACTGTGGATACCAAAAAGATGCTCAAGTCATTTACAGAAAACAGCATGCACTTTTATATAAACTGTGCAATATTCTATACCTTAAATCATCTCCAGATTTAAGAAAATGTGATATATAAGCAATTATGACTCTACTGCTCTGCACTTACTGCAGACACAGCGTAGCATGATGGAAAAAAATCCAGAGACAAGATATTGGGGTTCAACCTGAAGGTCAGAAAAGCAAAACAGCCAGCCACTGGCTCTTACCTCTACCTCAGTCCGAAATGGCATTCCTGCCTCCAGGAATCTCAGAATGAGACTGTGTGAGAGCTGCCCACTACCTAGTCTTATATTTCTCTCAAGGGCTGGGATTAAAGGCGTGCACCACTACTGCCTGGTGTGGCTACTGGGAATAAAGGTGTGTGTATCACCATCGCCTGGGTCTGTAAGGCTGACCAGTGTGGTTCTTTTACTCTCTGATCTTCAGACAAGCTTTATTTATTAAAATATAAATGAAATATCAGACTTCCCCTTTTTGTCTAAAATAAAAGGCTGTAACTAATATAAGAAAAACTATATACAATAAGTACAATGACCATATACAATACAGGCAATAAATACATCAATAAGGTCTAGTCCATTTGCATTTGACAGAGAAAATACTCTGTACTCTGTATCTATCCTAAAATAATAAAGCTTGCTTGAAATCAGAGAGTAAAATAGCTGCACTGGTCAGCCTTACAGACGAGGCAGTGGTAACCATTATCCCATTAGGCACACTAGTTTGCCATAAAAACTGGGTGTAGTGGTGCACACCTTTAATCCCAGCAATAGAGAGGAAGTTTAGACGGGAGGAGGCAGCTCCCAGACAGTCTCATTCTAAGGATTTCTGGAGGCACGATCTCCATTTTAGACTCAGGTAGAGATAAGAGCCAGTGGCTGTCTGTTTTGCTTCTTTGATCTTCAGGCAAGCTTTATTTATTAAAATACAAATGAAATATCACAACACAGAATAGTTCTGACAACTGTGCCAGTTACACTCATAATCCTGCTGTAGAGAAATCCTAAAACAGACAATTTATCCAAAATGAGATGAAATCAAATGAGCCTGATTCATAATGGCCATTGAACTAAAGACTCGTATTGATAAAAAGCTTATTTTGGCATTACTTAATATTCATGATGCTGCCAGGGGGGAAATTAAAAAAAAAAAAGGTAACTAAAAAATTCCTATTACAGTTTTCATAATTAGCACGATAAAATTTTAGTGTTAAGATAAATATTTTGAAACCTTTTTTAAAAAGTCTACTTCGGTAAATGCATAAGCTTTTATAAATACTCACATAACATATGTCTTGCTTGTGGACTTAACACCTCCAATAGGAATCCTTCTGACAATTACAGATGAATTTTTAGGAATTAGCGCATTATCATCAGTGTATTCTGTAAACAAAGAGTCAAATTTCTGTTTAGGGATTTGACTAAGTACTCAGGAATGAGAAAACTTCAAAAATCAGCTTTATGGGAAGTGAGCTTTCAGTACAATAATACCAAAATCCATGTCCTTTGCATTTAGGTTACTAGTATTGTAAGAAGAAATATCCCAGTCCTCTGTGGGTTCCTTCAAAGGATAGAGTTAGCTATGTCTTGGCTCTAGGACCTCCTCTACTTTCTGAAACTCATAGTCTCATAAGACTATGCTGCTTCCCAGCTCATTTAACCAAGAAATGCTTGAAAAGGAAACAATGGGGTTATCTGATTCCTAGTCCCTAAGCATGAGCTACGTATTATGATCCATGTTCTTATGCAGCATATTACTAGAAAACACAGGTTATACATGAAATTATGTTGATTTTTAAAATAAAAGAATGGAGAATGAGCATTATTTTGGAGAGAATATTGTTTTAAACAAAGCCTCTCGGAAGAACTGTATTTGTAAGTGAAAAGCCAGACAGACAGACCAAAAAAACCTAAATGAATATTTACTCAGGGTGAACAATGTAAGGGAAACAAATGACACAAAGATGACTATAGCGCTGATGAAAATTACAGACTTACATAAAATAAGGTGGGAAAGTATAAGCCATATGCTGATTTATACTTTGTTTCTATGTACAAAAAAAAATTACTAATGTATTGTATGTGAGGTGATGACAATTTATGTCATAAAATGACTTGCTCTGGAATCAGCAAGGGAGATGAACTAAACAGAAACAGGGTGAGTCATAAAGAAGGCTGCTTCAGACTCTGGTGATAGCCAGCATTAGATGGTCAAAATGATATGGAGGCCTGCTCATGGACTGAATTTTGTAAAAATGGAGAAAGAAGAACCAGACATGAAATCCTAGGCTCCTAGTTTTAGCAAATGGATGTCCCTTTTTAAGAAGTTTGAGGAGGAACGAGTAACGTTTTTCTACTCTATAATTACAATAGTTCTGTAAGAATGAAATTAAGTAGGCCTGAAGTTTAGTAAAAATTGTTAAGGACGGAATGAGTAAAATTATCAGGAAAAAACAACACACAACTTTATAGATGCAAAACTCTCCATCAATCTCACAAAAGAAGAAGACCAGGGCTCACTTTTCTTTTTTTGGTTTTTGAGACAGGGTTTCTAGGTCAAACAGTCTTAGCTATCCTGAAAATTGCTTTGTAATCAGGCTGGCATCGAACTCAAGAGATTCCCTGTCTCTGCCTCCCGAGTACCAGGATTAAAAGTGTGAGCCATCACTGCTGGGCCAGGGTTCACCCTCAATGCTACTTGCCTCACTTAACATACCTAACACAAAGTGACTAGCCGTATTTCATGCTTTTAATGTGTATCCACTTTATTTTTGGTCATCAAGCATTTAGTATTCCTTTTCTACAGCAAATTGTCCAACCAAGAGTTCTTTAGTTTGTTTTTAGTTGTTGACTATGTCTCACAGGCATCCAATCAAGAATGATGCAATTTCCTAAACGTAGGCATGCAAGCCTACCATTATCTTCAACAGTCCTGATTACAAGCAACATGAATAAGAAAAATCAGAAGCAAGAAACTGGGAGATTTTTAATAAGTTTAACAATTCTAGAATCCAAGCCGGGAAGTGGTGGTGCACACCTTGTAATCCTAGCGTGCAGAAGGCAGAGGCAGGTGGATCTCTTGAGTTCAAGGCCAGACTGACTTACAAGACCTAGTTCCAGGGCGGGCACAAAAGCTACAGAGAAACCTTGTCTCGAAACAAACAAACCAATTCTAGAACCCAAACTTAAGTGTCAAAGGTTTGACTGTTTTTTAAATGTACTCAACAAAACCTTTCAAAAACAACTTAATAAGGTAGGGTAGTGACAAGCCTACAATTCCAGCACTCAAGAGGTTGAGGCAGGATTGTCACTTAAAGCAAGATCTGGTTAAATAAACAAAGACAACCTAATTTGATCAACACATGCTGTATTATACTACTAAAGTCAGGTGCTCCAACACCCTCAAATACAGGGTTCTAGCTGTACAGTTAAAGAATCTGTGTTTATGTCAGTTTCCTAAGCCCAAGAGAATCTGACACACAAATCCCTAACAAGTAGTTCCTTTAGATTTAAAAGGCTCAGAGGATGGAGATTTAGCTCAGTGGCAGAGCACTTGCCTCAGCTCTCAGAGAGTAATTTAGCAGTGTAAATTTTATCTAAAAAAGAAAAGTTATGGATAGAATGAAAAACAAGATGAATGTGAAGAATGGATAGCTAGAATAAAGATAAAAAACAAACAGCTGGGCAGTGGTTCGAGGCCAGCCAGGTCCATAGAGCGAGTTCCAGGACAGTCTCCAAAGCTACAGAGAATCCCTGTCTCAAAAAACCAAGAAACAAAACAAAACAAACAAAAAAAGAAACCCATATTCATCTTCCAAATCAACCAAGTTGATCCAGTATGAAGGTTACTAGGTGAATGGGAGGATCAGTATAAAAAACAACCTACAAAAACAAATGTTTTCTCTAAAGATCATTTGGAATTCATTGTAAAATAACAATCTATAAACAAGCAGAATTAATTTCAAAACAGAAGTTTGACACAAGCGTTTTAATTTTACCAAAGGTTTATGGTTCTAGTTAACTGACAGATTTTTAGAACTAAAGGAATGTTTTACAGCAACACTGAAGATCAGTAATTTACATTTACTAAAAAATACTTTTCGGGTCTAGAATCTAGACACTCTAAGAAACTAAGTACTGTAAACACTTATTTTGCTGTAAACTTTAATTTACTGGATGGTTCTAAACCAAGTAGAATTCTCATTTAACTGTCTTGTAAAACTGGGCCCCTGTCTGGATTAGCATGCTTGGTGCCTGTGGGGCCAGAGACTGTAGATCTCAGAACTCAAGTTCTGAATTTTGAGTTCCTATGAGGGCATATGTGGGCTCTGGGAACAGAAGTGGGGTCCTCCTCTGCAAGGACAACAAGCACTCTTGACGGAAGAGCCCCTAAGTTTCCGTACCACGATCAATAACCGCCCCCAATCTGAGTGTATAAAGAAAAGAAAGCTCCCACAACCTTTTCTTAATCAACCTAACATCAACATTAAACTTTTTCCAGCTAAGAAGAAAACATGCTGTGGGCAAAGAACTTCCCTGCATTTCAGGTGTTGTATTACCGGTCCTAAACTAGAAAAAAAATACAAAGTCACAAAAATGGCAATTTGTGAACAAGAATTTTTAGTTGCAACTTACTCCAGTCTAAAGGCAACTTTTAACTGTTGGTTGGTAGCAAGTCTAGTTTCAAATAATTCAACCATACAATATTGTAATAAAAATAAAACCAGTATAATTGTAAGTGGCTAATATTCCCTGATTTCATCTTTCCTCTCATTCATAAAGATATATTTCTATAGCAATGCAGTAAAAAGGCCATGTGTTTTGTGAAGTAGACTTCAGCACGAAGAGCTGTTTTGGGTGGACTACTTAGCTGTTTATTACCATCAACAACCTTTCCTCTTCCAAAACAGAGAGAAATTACAGAAAAATACAATTACTGAAAGGGTATTTACTTTAAGTAGACGATATTTTTCCATTATAATTATGCATATGTCTGCATTACAAATGAAAAACTGGTCTTCAAGATTTGTCCTTCCTACCTACCAAGCTACAGGCTAATGAGATAAGACCATACCCCAAAACTACAACTAAAAAACCCATGCCACACCCTCTATCAAATTTAGCTTGGTAAAGCATGCCTTTTATTCCAGCACTCAAGGCAGAGGCAAAGGCAAGTTGATCTCTGTAAATCAGGGGCTAGCCTGATCTATGTAGCAAAGTCCAGGCCAATAAGGGCTACATAGTAAGATGATGTCACAAACAAAACAACCCCATTTAGAATACTTCCCCCCCATCTTATTAGTAAATATCAGAAGTCTGATCTAAAACCCACCCATCAGCATTACTATTCTGAGAAAAAAAAACAAAACAAGTTCAAGTCAAAAAAGATACATCCACCATTCAAGTCCCAATATTGTTGTTTTTGCAGGAGGTGATGTATATCCCTTTAATTCGAGCACTAGGGAGGCAGAAGCAAAAAGATCTGACTTCAAGGTGGTCCACACCTTTGATCTCAGCAATAGGGAGGCAGAGTCAGGCAGATTTGAGTTGAGACCTGCTTGGTAAACAGTCAGTTCCAGGTAAACAGACCAGGGCTCTTACACAGAAAAACCAGTCTCAAAAAGAAATAAAATAAAAACAAGTCCTAATATGGCTTTTAAAATGAACTCAAGGGTTCTAACTAGTGGCTTCCTTGTATTCGCACACAGTAGCACTGAACTACTTTTCAGAAACCTAGTTATATATATGTAGCAACCCAGGGCCTTGCACTTTGAAGACTTACAGAACTGCTAGGTTAATGTCATCAACTAAGGGTTATCTGCTGCTGGGTGTGGTCTAACACCTGCATTCCCCACACTTGGGGTTGGAGGCTAGCCTGGGCTACACAATTCACCTTTGACTAAGTATCAATAATTCTGGAATTACACCACAGTGGTCAGATTGGACATTTTATATTCCAAAACACTGATTAAATCCTCAAAATACCCCCTTTCCACAAGCAACCCCGTAAAAATAAAAGGGGAACATGCAATTTTCTGTTAACTTCAAATTGATGCTAGGTTAGCAAACAAGTTCTATCTACTGCTGCTTTAACAAATGGGAAACCTTTTGAGCACTCCTCTCCTGATGGGAAAAAAATAAGTTAGGGAAAGCCACAAGGCAAAAACCCAACAGACTTGGATGACAATCCTTTCTCTTTTCAATCCCTCCCGTGTTAAAATTCAATAAATTAAAAAGGGGGGGCACATTTGAGAAGAACCAGATTAACACGTTTTTGGATTAGCCTACTAGAAATGACCCCAGCATTCGAAAGGCAAACAGGCCAGTTAAACTCCAAGGTCGGGTGCTGCAATCCTTGGCTATCAATGAAACTCTATTACAACGAATGGAAATAGAGGTAAGGCCTCTAACAAGCAACTTATAATGCCCACCTTGACCCAATAAATACCTGCGGGCCATGTGCCTCTTACCTTCCTTCGTCTGCGCGTTGGTGATCTGAAGATCGCTATCGGCAGCTTTCAGCTTTTCTCTCCCCATAATCTGCTTCTTTAAGTCGCAGAGGGAGATATGGAGCCCATCAAAGGTGACGGTGTCGTAGTTGAGTTTAGAGGAAAATTTATAGTGCACACAGGACATTGTGGCAAAGGATTCCTAAGGTTCAGCGAGGAGACGTGGACACTCTCAATATATGTATATTTATAAACTTAAGAGCAAAATATATACACACACAAAACACTCAAAAGACAACGAAGGACCCTAAGGCCTCAAATTAAATACCCCCCAACCACAAGCGGGGGTTCGTGAGAACAATAATCCGGAACCCCCCCGTACTCAGAATCGCTTCATGTGGGAGGAGCAGGACGGGAAAAGGGGCAATCGAGGATCCGCCAACCGGCACAATGTCACCCGTCTGGGTCCCCCTTGCTCATGCTAAGGGCCGGCAAGAGACAGGGCAGGCGGTGCAGTCAGTAGCGGTCAGTCCACACGTTAGAGTCCGAATGACCCCGCGGGGTCAGGGGTCCATAGCGGCCGCACCTCCCGGCTGGTCTCTCCGTGGATGGGGGTGACCCAGGCCCCGGGAGAAGGTTGCGGGGAGAGGGCCTAGGCCCGGAGTCCACGAGTGGTCTCTCGCCTCCTCCCGGCTTCCGGACGACCGGCGTCGGCGTCCCCAGGCCCAGGCCCCCACCGCACACACACCCTGGCGCCTGCTCCCCGGAGGCCACGAGCGGCCCGCGGCCTAGGCCGAGATCGCGCGATCGGCGGAGGAGAGGCCTTCCAGCGGCCGCCCGGTTCGGCTCCGCCTCCCCCCCGCCGCCGCGCCGCCGCCTGACACAAAGCCGCTGCGGGGCCCAGCTAGGCCGCGAGGCCCTTCCTCACCACCCCGGGCCCCGGCCGGCGGCTTCGCTGGCCCCGGGGACACTGCCGAGGCTGCCCGACTCTTCCTCTTGCCGCTCCTCGCGCTGCTCCCTCTTCTGTCGCCTCTGAGCCCACGACCGCGTCGGGAAGCCCGGAAACGGTCGGGCGGCGGCTAGGGCTTCGCTGGATTGCCTCTTTTCTTTTTTTATTCTGCCCCCCAGGCCGCTCTCGGGCCCGCACCCAGCGCCGGCGACACCTCCGCGCCAGGAACTATGGCGGCCGCGGCCTGGCTTCGGGCGAGCGCCCCCACTCCGGGGTCTCTTAAGCAGGGACAGCACGGGCGGCGCACGCGAGGCGGAGCTTGGGCGTGCGCCGATAGGCGGGCCGGGGGCGGGGCCGTGGCGTCACAAAGCGCACCGGCCCGCCCACGTGACCTCGCGCTTTGTGACTCGGAGCGTGGAACCAGAAGCAGCGCGGAGAACGGGAGGAACTATTTGTGTCGGGCGGGAGGGGGAGGCGGACTGTCCTACTGGGCGGGCCTGGAAGGGGCGCTCACGCGGCGGCGACTCTAACTGCTGCGGGCTGTGCCGAGGGGTGAGCTCCTGACCGACCGTGCTGGCTACTGTGCCTGCCCTAGTCAACTCCCCTCCCAACAGACTGCACGTCCTGAACTCCTCAAACGGGGCTGGGGAGAACCTAAGCCATCATTCCCTCCCCACCACCAGCATCTTAAGAGATGTGTCCGGCTCTTACCGTGTGTTAGGCACCTCGGTGACGGAGTTGTCTGGTTTTGAAGTTAGCCCCGGGGCTCTGATGTAACTCCTCTCTTCAAAGAGGCTGTAAAAGAATAGAGGATTTGCTGGGTCGCCGTGGATTAAATCCATGAATATATTTCCATATTTAAGACCACGCCTGGCACGTTTGTGCCTCAATAGAGGTGGCTGTATAACTGTCAAATTAATAACGGCAAAAATTATCTCCAATGTATTTGCCTAAAGCCGACAGCCGTGTATTTTTCGAGTTTTAAAGAAGGGAGTGCTTGCCCCGCTGCAGTGTCCTAATCCCATTTTTAATTACAGGCGCCAGAAACTTTGTCAAAAAGTCCCTTAGGAAGGTTGGCATACTTTTTCTCTTGTGGCATGGAGACGTATTGCATCTATAAATTCATAAATAATAAAATTACTGTAAAACCATAACAATTGCTGTCATTTACGGTGTCTGATGCCCAGCTTCTCTGAATTTTACAGGCTAGGTTCAGAGAAGATGGACAACTGAGAACAAAATCCAAGAGGTGACAGAGTTTCCAGACACTTAAATGCCATTGTCTCAAATTCTGGCTGAATTTGGTTTAAATTAATTATCTTGTCCAAGAAACTTTCCTAAGGGCATCTTATTTAATTAAGATAGTCACGAGTTTTGATCTCAGTTTACCACAATCATCAGTTTTGGTCTCAGTTATCAGTTGATTTTCTTCTTAGCAATTATCAGTAGCTAACAAATTGTGTGCCTGTTTGTCCTTTTGAATTTTTTTTTTTCTTGTTTGCTCTCACTGTAGCCCAGACTGGCCTTGAATTCACATTCTGCTTGCTTCAGTTTCCAGAGTGTCAAAATTACGGGTTTTTTGTTTGTTGTTGTTGTTTTGTTTTTGTTTTTTGTTAATTGTTCTCCCCCCCCCCCATTCTCCCAGTTAAGAAAATGTATTTTAAAACCAGGTGGAGGTGGCGCATGCCTTTAATCCCAGCACTCAGAAGGCATAGGCAGGCAGATCTTTGTGAGTTCAAAACCAGCCTGGTCTACAGAGAGAGTTCCAGTACAGCCAAGGCTGCACGGAGAAATCCTGTCTGGAAAAGTAAAATTCAAGGTCATCAGTGGCTCAAAAGCAAGTTGAGGAACAGCCTGGGCTACAGGAGACCCTGTCTCAAAAACAAAGTGGCACACGCCTTTAATCCCAGCACTTGGGAGGCAGAGATAGGCAGATCTCTATAAATTCGAGGCCAACCTGGTCTACAGAGTGAGTTCCAGGACAGGTTCCAAAGCTACACAGAAACCCTGTCTCAAAAAAACCAAAAGAGAAAAACAAAACGAAGTCTAAAAAAAAATTGTAACAAAAAGTGTTTTCTGTGTTGTTGGGAATAGATCCAAAGATCTACAACTGACCTATATAACCAACCAGCTCCCCCTCCCCTTCTTTGGACAATATTCCACTCTGGAAAGGTTGGGTACTGTGTGGTCCTTGCTATATGACATTTTAGAAAAGGTCAGACTATGAAACCAGTGAAAAGATCAGTAGTTGCCAGTGTTTGACGGAGGTAGGAAGGAAAGACTAAAGAGGAAGAGTCTGGGGGACTGTGGGGCTGTGAAGATGGACTTATGTCATCTTAGAAGATGTCAGCCTTATATCATCAAGGTCAGAATGCTGGCTGGTGATGTAGTTGAGAGGAACAGAGCCAACTTGGCATTCAGGAGGTCCTGGGTTTGATCCTCTAAACAAAACAAACACCAGGCAGTGGTAGCACACACCTTTAATCCCAGCACTTGGGAGGTACAGGCAGGCAGATCTCTGTGAGTTTAAGGCCAACCTGGTTCATAGAGCGAGATTCAGAACAGCCAGAGTTGTTACACAGAGAAACCCTGCCTTGAAAAAACAACAACAACAAAAAAAAACCCAGAAAAAGCAAAAACTAAACAAACAAGCAAAAACACAGACTGTACAGCACACAGTAAATGGGAATATAAATTATGGGCTTTAGTTAATAATACATTGATACTAATTCCTCAATTGCAACAAATATGCCACACTAAAGCAAAACGGTAAAAAACCAAACAAGTATATATACAAAGAGGAAATGTATGTGGTAGCTCTATGCTCCCCACTCAGCGGGTCTGTAAACCTAGGAAGCTAAGTCTCCTAGGGACAGTAAGAAAGTTTCAGCATATCCTACTGACTGCAGGCTTCCCAGAGACACAGATTCCTCCTCTGGGGGTTGGAGAGAGGGCTCTGCGGTTAAAAGCACTGGCTACTCTTCCAATGGACGTGACTTCAGTTCCCAGCACCTGCATGGCAGCTCACAACTGTCTATAACTCCAAAGTTTGACACCTCCACACAGACATACATGCAGGCAAAACACCTATGTAGATAAAATAAAAGTGGTGGCTTTTAGACATAAAGCAAAGAAAGCCAGTCTACAATTCACAATCCCAGAGAACCTAGACAACAATAAGGACCCTAAGAAAGACATACATTAATCGACATGGAAAGTAGAAAAAGACAAGATCTCCTGAGTAAACTGGGAGCATGGTGACCATGGGAGAGGGTTGAAGGGGAGGGGAGAGGTAGGAAGGGGAGCAGAGAAAAATATGTAGCTCAATAAAAACAATGAAAAATATATTTATAAGATTAAAAAAAGGATCAGAAATGTAGTGCAATTAATGAAAACCCAGAGAGAGAGAGAGAGAGAGAGATTGGGGTTTAACCTGAAGATCAGAAAAGCAAAGCAGCCAGCTACTGGCTCTTACCTCTACCTCAGAATGAAATGGGGGTGAGAGCCTCTCTTCACGAATCCTCAAACTCCACTGTACCACCAGGTTCTCGTTTCTTCCCCTTTATATTCCTCTCTCCACCCAGCCTTACCACGCTTGTCTCCACCTCCCTAGTGCTGGGATTAAAGACTTGTGATCCCAAGACTTGGATCTTTGTGTGAGCTCTGTTTCTCTTTTAGATAGAGTTAATCTTGTGTAGCCTAGAGATCCTCTGCCTCTGTCCTGGGATTAAAGGAGTGTGTTACCACTGTCTGACCTGTATGGCTGCTTTACTTTCTGATCTTCTGGCAAGCTTTATTTATTTAAAACAAATAATATACCTGGTACCCAAAGGTTGAGCAAAAATTCCACATAAAGCCTGGGAAAGCTTTAAAAAAAAAAAAAAAAGGATTTTAGACAGACAAGAACAGAGTCAAGTGCAGATTCTTGGTGACTGTTTTTTCTCCAATAGGCTCTGTTTTCTGGTGGGGAGCAGAGGCACAACTCCTTCAAGAGAGGTTCCTGACTCAGCCTTAGTGGCAAAAACCTTACACGGCTCCTTTAAGAGACCTTGCCACCAAACTCAGCTTCAGGCTTCTGGGTGGTCGCATGGACCTAGAAACTCCACAGAGTTGTGGTAGTAAGTGTGGCTCCCGCCAGTACCTCTGCTGTGAAGTTAGACTTTCAAAAAAAAAAAAAAAAAAAAAAAAAAAAAAAAAACTAAGGAATGGGGTGGAGCCAACTGCCAAAGCTGCAGCTTCAATCTTAGCTGTATCATTTGGCAGATTAAAGATTTCTGTGCTTAGAAAAAGATAAAGATGTACGGTAAAACAGATTTGGATTAAAACTGTAAAACCAAACCTCTAAATGATTTACAGTGTTTAAAAGTATACTTAGAGAGAGAGAGAAAAGAATAAGGATAGAGAAAGTCCTTAAGTAGTAGTCGAGCTTGGTGGTGCACACCTTTAATCCCAGCACTTGGGAGGCAGAGGCAGACAGGTCTCTGTGACATAGAACTCAGGCTGGTCTCACAGAGTGAGTTCCAGGACAGCCAAAGATATACAGAGAAACCCTGTCCCACAAAAACGAAATTTAAAAAATAAAAATAAAAGAAATAGAGTTTAAAAAAGCCACATAAAGATGAAAAATACAGAGTTTAGCTGCTTTGCATATTATTGTGTTGTCTTTGAATTGTTTGACTGCTGAGGAAGGAGCAACAGCTGTTAAAAGACAGTTGATTATGAATGCTGCTGGATTAATCCAATTTATATATTTTGAAAATGCCTTGACTTCAAAATTTAAGTCAAAAGATGTGTTACTTTGGAGAAGAGATTTTGCTTTTGTTTCCACAGAAAATGAGAGGTAGATCCACTCTGGGTTAAGAAAAATAAGGTTTGGTCAAAGAAGACCCCCTGAAAAATCTCCAGTGGGAATAGGTGACCTAGATGATTCAATGTTTCAAAACACCTCTGTTGCAGTTTCTTCTGAGTTCTGCATCCAGAACAGCTTCTAGGCTGCTGGTTGAAACGATCCAGCCTCACAGAATACTCCAGTCAGGACTTGACCATAATCATAAATTTTCTTTGGGTCCCCATAAGATTATCAGTGCTCTCAATCAGCAGGAAGTAGCCTAGAAAACTAAGCCCATATTCTCAAAAAACGGATTATGAATATTTGTCTTTGTTTAGTGTGCTGGTTACATGTTGTTATGGTAAATGGTCAGGAAAAAAACTAAACATAGAAGAGAGTCAGAATTTTTGTTTTGAAAAGAAGAAAAGGGAAAATTGTAGTGGCATTTCATTTGTATTTTAATAAATAAAGCTTGCCTGAAAATCAGAGAGTAAAAGAGCCACACTGGTCAGGCAGTGGTAACCACACACCTTTAATCCCAGTAGCCACACTAGATGCTGTAGAAACCAGATGGTGCATGCCTTTAATCCCATTGGTGCACGTTTTTAATCCCAACCCTCGAGAGGATTATAAAAGGGGAGGAGACAACTCTCAGACACAGTCTCATTCTGAGATTCCTAGAGGTAGGATTGCCCTTTCAGACTGAGGTCGTGATAAGAGCCAGTGGCTGGCTGTTTTGCTTTTTGGATCTTCAGGTTGAACCCCAATTTCTCTCTCTGAGTTTTTATTAATCATGCTTCACTTGGTGTCCAACCAAATATTGTCAAGACAAGGAGGGGCAATCCTTCAGAATATCCTGCTTCACCGAAAGCTCTGTCAGATATGCTAGGCCTGAAGACTGAAGATGGAAATGCCCTAATGTTTCAGAAGAACTTTGGGTGACTATCCAGGCAGCCAGTTGTTTCTGTCATTGCTCACATTTTTTTGGAAGTCGCTTGCTTGCACTTCCTGCTTACTTAGTTAATATTATTTCATTCTTGGCTTTCTGAAGTAGTTTAAGACTATATAGTTATAATCTCCCTTGTTTATGAGACTCAGAAAAGACGTTCACTAAAGAAATGTAAAGTACATAAGGTTGAGAGATATCAAAAGATAGTTTTGGATGATAATGCAAATTACAATAGAAAGTAAATTAAGTACAAGACTTTATACTCACCAAGATAGAATAGATATGGAGTATTTTCTCTAAATTTCTCAAAAGTATATAAACTAGACATTGTTGATGTATTTATTGCTTGTATATATTATAGTTATTGTACTTACTGTACATAGTTTTTTATATTATAGTTTTTTACTTTAGACAAAATGGAAAATGCAATGGCATTTCATTTGCATTTTAATAAAACTTTATTAAAAATAAATAAAGTAAGTAAGTAAATAAATAGAGTAAAATAGCCCCACTGGTCAGCCTTACAGATCAGGCACACTGATAACACACACCTCTAATCCCAGTAGCCACACTACTTGCCATAGAAACCAGGTGGTGCATGCCTTTAATTCCAGTGGTGCAAGCCTTTAATCCCAGCCAAGACAGGATTGTAAAATGAGAGGAGACAACTGTCAGTGAAGAGTACAAGAATAAGAATATAGAAATGTAGGTTCTAGAAGTAAGAATGTAGAAATAAAGAAATATAAAGTTATAAACATAGGAGAAGGAGAGCAGACTTTCAGTAGCTCTCTCAGCAGTTTAAGGATTGATTATCAGCACTGGGTTACTTTGTTTTACAACCGGCTGCTCTGTCTACAAGGCCAAAGTGGCCCTCTGCAAACTGAGGGTCGCTCTGAAAACTGAAGGTCAGTTTTGGATAGCCCTCCGCCACTCATGACCATTGTGAGCTTAACTTCTAAATGATGGGATGTGCCTGGCTACACAAAACTGTCAGTATCAGGGGAGTGTAGAGCTTTGGTAAACATCATCAGAAAGTGCCAGGAGAAAACAATGGGCTAAATACAAACACTATTTTAACTTAAAAAAAAAAAGAAAAGAAAAGAAAAAAGAAACACTGTTAATGGAAACTGTAAAAAAGGCAATTTGTATCTGAGTTTTACCTCGAGATTGTAAAAATTCTTTTGTTCATGATTAATGCTTGTTTCTTGTTATAAAAAAATGGGAGTTCGGAAATAGCCCATGACCATAGCCACACACACAAGCCCATCTCTGCCTGTGGTCAAAGCTAGCTGATAAGCTTTTTTACTCCATGGAGATTTTATTTTATTTTTCCTGCATAAAATTTCCTTCTGGTTTAATAGACTTTGGTGGTCTGTGCCCCATCTTTATGCAACCCCTGTGGACCCAACATCAGACAGTCTCATTCTGAGATTCCTGGAGGTAGAATTGCCATTTTGAATTGAAGTCAGGTAGAACCAGTGGTTGGCTAATTTGCTTTTTGAATCTTCAAGTTGAACCCCAAATTTTCTCTCTGAATTTTTATTAATTGTGCTTCAGGAAGTGTTGTGGGATAATGTTCTTGTAAACTGTTAAGATTTCTCTCTCATATTAATTTAATAAAATGTTGATTGGCCAGTAGCCAGGCAAGAAGTATAGGTGGGAGCAACCAGACTAGGAGAATTTTGGGAAGAGGAAAGAAATAAAACCCTTCCCCAAACCTAATTTTGGAGAGAGTCTTTTTTGGCCAGTTATATCTGATCAAATGAAAAGCATTTTTTAGTGTTATAGGTTAGATTAGATTAAATGGTCATGCTGTTTGATGAATTATCATCTCCTCTAATTAAGAAGTGTCTCTTGTTCAAAGAATCTTTATCAATTTTAATGGTATCCATAGCTTTTTTCTCCTGTGGAAACAAAAGCAAAACCCCTTCCCCAACATAACACATGTCCTGGTTTCCATCCTGAGGTCAGTACATCTTTAAAGAACATCAGCTGATTTAATTCTATAATTTTTATACTATCCAATGTCTCTCCACAGCTGATATTTTATTCTTGTTAGCATTTAGAAAATTAAAAATTAATAAAACATTATGCAATCTCTTTCTGGGGGTATTTATTATTCCTTTCTGTTTATATATCCTTTAGAGTTTGATCTTTCTCTAACTGCCTACCCTGTAGGATTGTGTGGTATACCTGTAATATGATTTATATTATAATAAGCGAAAACTGTTTCATTTGCTTAGAGACATATGCTGGAGCATTGTTTGTCTTTATTTGTGCAGATATACCCATGATTGTCATAACTTCTAGCAAATGTGTGATTACTGAGCCAGCCTTTTCCAAACTCAAAGCAGTTTCCCATTGAAAACCTGAATAGGTATTAATGGTGTGGTGTACATATTTTGGTTTTCCAAATTTTACAAAATGGAACACATCTGCCAGATTTTATTCTTTTGAGTACCCTTTGGGTTACATTCTGCAGGTAGTTAAGATTTGGGTCTGCATGGTCCACATGTGCTTTCTGTAACTTCCCTTCAATCGAAGTCAGTTCTTTCTCAGTTTCATCTGATAACTCCCTGAGACTATTTAAGTCCTTGTCTCCATCTAAGGTTGTGTTTAAATGAATCAGTTCATCAGGTTTTATCCCAATAGTGCGCTGTAGATGGGAAATGTCTCCTAGCAATTTTTGGAAGTAACTTTGCATTTGATCTCTCCTATTTTGTACCTTTTGGGGTCTAATTTTTTTGTAAACCTATTTTATAGCCTAAATAACTAATAGAATCTCCTCTTTGTATTTTCTTAGGAGTAATTTTTAATCCCCCAAAATGCAAAATTTCCTTTACTTCTTCAAACATTCTTTCTAAAGTATCTACATTTGAATCAGATGGCAAAATGTCATCTATGTAATAGTAAACTATAGATTCAGGAAATTGCTTGTGTATCATTTTCAGTGGCTGACTTACAAAATGTTGGTACAGGGTGGGGCTATTTAAAATTCCCTGTCAGAGAACCATCCATTAATATTTCTTAGCAGGCTGAGAATTATTATAAGTAGGCACTATGAAGGCAAACTTTTCTCTGTTCCTTTCTTGTAAAGGTATAGTGAAGAATCAGTCTTTTAGATCAATAACTATGAGAGGCCATCCTTTAGGTAATAGGGAAGGCAAAGTAATGCCAGACTATAGAGAGCCTATTGGCTGAATCACCTTATTAACAGCTCTTAGATCTGTGATCATTCTCCATTTTCCAGATTAATTAAAAAAAATGGCTGATGAGTCAGGTTCTAAGACCAACCTGTGTCTAAGAAAGGTGTGACCATATAAACCTGTAATCCCTGCACTTGGGAGGTGGAGGCAGGAGGATCAGGAGTTCAAATTCAGCCTTGGCTTTTAGACACCCTGTCTAACAAATGAAAAAAGAAAATATTACTTCGATTGCCTTATCTCTGCCATCATTCCTTTCTCCAGCTGCAGACTTGCACAATACACCAACAAACTCTCTCTTCAAGGACAGAGTTCTTGGGTGAGAAAAATAACTTGGGCTGGAGAAACAGCTCAGCAGTTAAGAGCACTTGCTGCTCTTGCAGAGGACCGGAAATCAATTTTCAGCACTCACAGGGCAGCTTACAACTGACTGGAACTCCAGTTCCAGGGGAATTGATTCCCTCTTCTGACCTCCACAGACACCAGGTACCAATGTAGTTCACAGACATACATCCAGGAAAAACATACACAGAAATGAAATAAATCTAAAAATAAAAAAAAAATCAGAAAAATAACTTGGGCCTGGAGATGGCTTAGAAATTAAAAGTGCTCAGTGCTCTTCTGGAGGACCCAACTTTGGTTCCCAGCACCCAGGTCAGGTGGCTCACAAACACCTGTAACTCCACCCTCATGGGTATGTGACCGCTCTTTGCACTTGCATTTACTTGCACGCACACATCCCACACACAAATAATAGTAAAATAATAATAATACAGTTGTTTTTCGTTTGTTTGCTTTGTTTTTCCAAGACAGGGTTTCTATTTTTAACAACCCTGGCTGCCTTGGAACTCTCTTTGTAGAACAGGGTAGCCTCGAACTCACAGAGATCTGCATACCTTTGCTTCTTGAAGGCTGGTACTAAAGGCATGTGCCACCATGCCCAACTCTAAAATGATGCTTTTCAATTCTTTCCCGCCCTCCTCCCCAAGACAGGGTTTCTTTGTGTAGCAGCCCTAGCTGTCCTGGAACTTGCTCTGTAGACCAGGCTGGCCTCAAGCTCACAGAGATCCGCCTGCCTTTGCCACCCAAATGCTGGGATTAAAGGTATTCTTCATCACCGCCTGGCTCTAAAACAACCTTAATAAAGGGAAAATAATTGTGCCACCACATGTTTTCCTTAGTATCTAAGCCTGTGTTGTTGATTAAGTAGCTTCAAATCCCCCCAACCTTCAACCACACCCACAGCTACTGTGGCCCTTAGGCAAATCGCCCCCTGAAGCCACACTCACAGCTCTTCGTGCCTTTCTGTTCATTCAATAAATTCACTAATCTGCTGTGCACTAACTTTACCGGGTCTTTGCTGCGCTGGCCTTGATGGGAGCTCCTCATTGAACCTGTATGTCAAGCTGCCAGTGACAGAATAAAAAGATAGTTTTCAAAAGCTGATACAAGGCAGCCATTGCTTCTTCACCAGCCCTCTATCAATTCAGCACTCATTCCACTACTGACATTAAAGTGTTTTCTACTGTGCGACTGGAGAGATATTTCAGCAGCTGAGCACGTTTGCTGCTCTTGTAGAGGATCTGGGTTTGGTTCCCAGCACCCACATGCTAGCTAAAGTATCTGGAATTACAGTTCCAAGGACTCTCATGCTCTTTTTTCGGCCTTGAGCACCAGGCACACGTGTGATGTCCATACATACATGCATGCAGGCTAGATGCTCATACAATGCAATCAAAAATAATCTAAAAAATAATTTTAAAAGTTTGATTGTCATACATGAGACATTGACACCAGAGATCTTTCCACATTGCGGGGAGATGTGCATTGAACAATCAGTTTGGAAAACAGTTTCACACTCTCTAGTAAATATGGGCATGCCTATACTCTACAAGTCAATAATTCTACTGTTGGGTGTTCATGCAAGGAAATTTACTGTTGAAGAATTTTATGGACCCTCCCCTTTGTAGTAACAGAATGTTGAAACATCTCTAAGATCCATCCACAAAAGAATGGAGAAGCTTATTATGGTCGTTTAGATGGTGGGATATTACGTAGCCCTCGTAGAGGCATTTCATTTGTATTTTTTTTTGTTTTGTTTTTTGTTTTTCGAGACAGGGTTTCTCTGTGGTTTTGGAGCCTGTCCTGGAACTAGCTCTGTAGACCAGGCTGGTCTCAAACTCACAGAGATCCGCCTGCCTCTGCCTCCCAAGTGCTGGGATTAAAGGCGTGCGCCACCACCGCCCTGCTCATTTGTATTTTAATAAATAAAGTTTGCCTGAAGATCAGAAAAGTAAAACAGTCACACTGACCAGCCTTACAGACCAGGCAGCAATGACACACACCTTTAACCCCAGTAGCCACACTAGTTTACCATAGAAACCAGGCGGTAGTGGTGCACTCCCTTAATCCCAGAACTAGAGAGGATTATAAAATGGGAGGAGATAGCTCTCAGTCTCATTCTGAGATTCCTAGAGGCGGGATCGCCATTTCGGACTGAGGTAGAGATAAGAGCCAGTGTCTGGCTATCTTGCTTTTCTGACCTTCAGGTTGAACCCCAATTTCTGCCTCTGAGTTTTTATTAATTGTGCTTCAGCTGTGACAATAGATACACACAGCTTTATGTTACAACATGGTGGGATTTTTCAGCTTTTTTTTTTCTTTTTTGAGACAGGGTCTTTCTGAAGCTGTGGTTGTCTTAGAATTCACTACACAGACCAGGCTGGCCTAGAACTCAAAGAGACGGCTGCTTTGGCCTCCCAAATGCTGGGATTAAAGGTGTGGGCCACTACACCCGGCATCAGCTTCCTAATTTAGAAACAAAATGCAAACGAGTGTCAAAAGATGGCATTTTGTCGGATATGGCACACGCTTATGATCAGGGGACGGAGGCGAGAATGTTGAGTTTGAGGTTAGCTCAGGCTATGTGGTGAAACTCTGTCTCCAAAAACAAGCAAAATATAGCCGGGAGATTTTTATAAATCTGAAGCCAGCTTGGGCTACAGCTAACAAAAACAACTAAAACAAAAAATAAAAAACACTAACAACAACAAAACCTCCAAACAAAAAATACCTAATAATAAATACATGAAAGATGATAAATGATTTTTTAAAAATTATGTACACATGCACGCACACATGCGTGTATAGTGATCTTACATGTACCACCTGTGTGTACATGCTGGCATTGGCAGAAGAGGGTGTTGGAGCCCCTGGAACTGAAGTTAAGGACAGTTATGAGTTACCATGTTGGTGCTAGGAACCCAACTCTGGTCCTCCAAAAGAACAGCAAGTGGTTTTTTTTTTTTTTTTGGTTTTTTCGAGACAGGGTTTCTCTGTAGCTTTGGAACCTGTCCTGGAACTCCCTTTGTAGACCAGGCTGGCCTCGAATTTACAGAGATCCGCCTGCCTCTGTCTCCCGAGTGCTGGGATTAAAGGCGTGCGCCACCAACGCCCGGCCTACAGCAAGTGTTCTTAACCCCTGAGACATCTCTCCAGTCCCGAGACAACATGTTCTGAAATAACCATTTTATAAATCCCAGAGGCATGCAAAACTGAGCACTGCATTACCTCTCTAGGGTTCACATTTAAGACAACTTTAAAAACACTTCGAGCTAGCAGTCACCTTTGAGCTTCATGATAGTGACGTGGGGGAGCCTCCAGGAGCTGTTTTGCCAAAGGCTCTGCTCCTGGCCAGATGAGTAGGGTCACAGGTATTCATTATTTAACTGAAAATCAGGAATGAACAATAAACTCACAGGAAGCCATGTAGGAAACACGGATGACAGGATACCATTAGGAGACAAAAGCCAGCTTCCCTTAGGCAGTAAGGGTGGAACCCAATTGGTGGATCTTGAGCAAGTCACGTAGCACACGTGACCTCTCCACCGAATGCACAGATAACTGTCTGCTTGGGCTGAGAGAACATGCATAGGTGTATGGACTCTTTACTGGCTCAATACTTGATTTACTAAAAAATGGCCAATATCAATAGATCCATCCAGCTTCCTGCATATGCCTCCCTCCTAGAAGCCCACCCAGCAGGACAGATGTCATTGGTATTTCTCTCTCAGAGGAGCTCCTACCCTCAGAGGGTCTTTTTCACTTTTTTTTTTTTTTAACAGAGAGAGAGATTTGTATTTTGTATTGGGTATTGGAAAGATAGCTTAATGGTTAAGAGCACTTATTGCTCTTGCAGAGGACCTGGGTATAGTTCTCAACACCCACATGGTGGCTCACAACCCCAATTCCAGTTCCATGGGATTTAACCTCCCCTCACCTCTTCTTCAGACCTCCTTGGGCATCACACACATACATGGTACATAGAGTATGCATGCAGACAAAATACTAATCCACATAAAATAAATATAATAAAATATTTTAAAAAGTTTTATTTATTTTTTATTTTATGTGTATGGGTGCGTTTCCCACATGTATGTATGTGCACCATGTGTGCAGTGCCCAAAGAGGCCAGAAAAGGGTGGGGGGGCCCTAGCATTACAGACAATTGTGAGCCACTATGGGATGCTGGGAACTGAACCTGGTCCTCTGGAAGAGCAACCAGTGCTCATAACCACTGAGTGGTCCCTCCAGTCCTCTCTTTTTCTCAATAAATTTATGTTGACTCTATTCCTTGTCTGTGTATCTTTATTCTTCTTGGATGTGAGACAGGGGATTGTTGGAAGCTGTCGACTTTGGGTAGCTTTGGTGGGTGTTGAGTTTTTCGGACCCTAACTTGGTGAGTTAAGCCCACTCAAGGAACCCGTATACAGTGACATCAGAAACATGACTTAGCCATTTATTTACCCCATGTTTCCTTCTCTCCTTCCTCAACTGCAAACAAAGACTCCCACAAGCATTAAGGCAGAAAAATGTTGTTCTTTCTGAAGGAGAAAGAATTAGGCTTGCTTCTTCTATAGTTTGGTTTGTGAGTTATTATTTATAAACAATTACATTGGTATAGATTATTGTATATTGATACAAAGCTAAATAATATTGAATATTGTATGCATGCATGTTTCTACCTCTGTTTAAAATTTTTTTAATATATTGATATATAGTTGCCATATTGCAGTGTACATTTCTACCTCTGATCAAGATACTTATACATTGTTTACATTTGGAGGTCATTGTCCTCACTTGTTGCACAGTCGCTTATTGTCTTGGTCTTTATATAGGTTATATAGGTATTAAGAATTATAGATCAATTATAGATCAATAGTCACCTATGTTTGTCATTTTTTTTTTTTTGTTTTTTTGAGACAGGGTTTCTCTGTGGTTTTGGAGCCTGTCCTGGAACTAGCTCTTGTAGACCAGGCTGGTCTTGAACTCACAAAGATCCGCCTGCCTCTGCCTCCCAAGTGCTGGGATTAAAGGCGTGCGCCACCACCGCCCAGCCCACTAATCAGGTTCTTTAGATAGATAGAGATTATATTCCGCATAGATAGATAATCTTCAACCACTTCAAAGAGCTGTAGAAAATGGCATTTAAAATAACTTAGAGTTCTGTTGAAGTGAGACATAATTGCTCCTGGCAGCACCGATCTTTTCCCAAGAGAATGTTGAGCACCGAAGACACTCCACCTGGAGCTTGTTTTCTTGGTGGCAGAACTGGCCTTTGGGCAAAGAAATGCCCATACTCAACCACTGACAAAGATACATAGTATCCCTAAATGTATAAAACAGGACTGTCAAATCCAAGACAGGTAAGATAGTTTTGAAAAGTTTTTTACCTTTGAAAATGGTCTGCCAGTCATTTTAGGCCTTAGCCAAAGTTGGTTGCTTCAACATTGCAAATGAGACTTTGGATGATTGCGGGGCAGCTAGTTGTCTCTGTCATTTGTTGCACATTTTGGAAGTGGCTTGGTTGCACTTCCTGTTTACTCAAGTAATATTGTTTCCCTTTTCAGATCTTCGATGGGGCTGAAGATTAGATAGTTGTAGTTACCTTCCTCACGATTTAGCCAAGCTTAATTTCTATGCCAGATTTAGACTCCTTGAAATAGAATGTTTAGTAAAACTTTCGTTGTGTGTTCCTTGCTTAATATTGTTTATATTGTTTGTAATTTTATATTTGGTATCTGTTCCTTTTGTATATAGTTGTATTGGGTTTGGATCGATCTTGTTTAGACAAAAGGGGGAGAAGCTCTGTTAACCAATCACCTTTAAGAAGTGGAGCCTAGTTAAGGCGTGGCTACCTGGAACCCAGAAAGAAAACCGGGATGGACCAGGTGCACGCTCTCTCTGGTCTCTCTGGGTGATTCCCGCCGGAGACAGAGGAACTCAGACTTCCCATTCTTGTGGTGTGAGTTTCCCCTTATAACAATTAAAAATATAATTGTTTATCTTTAAGCTGGCCTGGTTATTTCCTGAATCGAGCTAGTTTCTACATTCTTCTTCTTCTTTTTTATTTTAAATTTGGTTTTTCAATATAGGATTTCTCTGTGTAACAGCTGTCTTGGAACTAACTCTTGTAGACCAGGCTGGCCTCAAACTCATGGAGATCAGCCTGCCTCTGTTTCTCGAGTCCTGAAATTAAAGGCATGCACTGCCACCACTACCACCTGACTAAGCTTAAATCTAGTTAGGATTAGATTTAGTCAACTGGAACCTCTTCTATCTCAAGTGTTGGGATGACAGGCATTTGCCACCAAGCCTGGCTCTTTAACCATGATTAAAATTCATTTTTGTTTACATTTAAAAATGTGATTCTTTAAAGTTCTCTCTCTCTCTCTCTCTCTCTCTCTCTCTCTGTGTGTGTGTGTGTGTGTGTGTGTGTCTGAAGAGAGCCCCAGATTCCCCAGGGCTGGAGTTACAGGTAATTGTGAGCTGCCATGTAGAGGCTAGAACCCAATCTGGGTCCTTTGCAAGAGCAGCATGTATTCTTAACTACTGAGCCACTTCTCCAAACCCAAAATTCATGTGTTAAATAATCAAGCTCTCTATCCCTCCCTGCTTCTATGGAGAGAAGATCTGAGTTTAGTTAACAGTAGGGTATCCTTTAGTAACATGGACCATTTGCCTTTGGAAAAGCTAGGAAGGAGATCCAACAGCAACTTGGAGAACAAAGGAAACCTCATGACTTTTACAGACTGTTTTTTTTTTCTTTTTCTTTTTTCTTTCATATGTGTGTGGTGTGCATGTGTGTATACATGTTGCATGTGTGTAGGTGCATGAGTGAGTGCGCTGCATGGGTTTGTATGCGTGTGGAGGCCTGAGATTGGTTACAGGAATCACCCTGCATCGCTCTTCCATCTTATTCAGTAAGGCAGACTCTCGCAGTCAAACCCAGAGCTGGTAGATAGGACTAGTCTTCCTAGCCGGCTTGCTCCAGGAGCCCTTGTCTGTATTTGCTGAGGTTGGGATTGTAGGTGGGTGTGGTGCCCGGCATTTACGTTGATTCTGGAGATCAAGCTACAGCCCTCATACTTGTGGGCTTTAACCACCGAGCAATCTCCACAGCACCTACTTTTAAAGAATTCCGAGGGGACAGGTCTCTGAGTTCAGCAGTTTAATGAAAGTACTAAACAGGATTGAAGCTTATAGCTCTGGAAAGTAATCCTAGTGTGCATCCCTACCGAGGGGCTAGGAGCTAAGGAGAGTTGTCACAGAGGACTGAGTGTGACTGATCCCCTCTGCTGAGGCTGCATCTGTGAGCTAACTTAATTCTCTGCAAACACTCAAACCAATTAAGTAAAAAGGGGGGGTTCTCATTGCTCATATTGAAATCAGATAGAGGACCTGGCCACGAGACTCGAGCGACTCTGGGGGCCCGGCGCGCGAGTCCGCCATCAGCAGCTTCCGGTTAGCCAATGTAGGAAGAAAAAGACGCAGGCAAATTTTCTTCTCTTGCCACGGGGTCATGTAGTCCAGGCTGGACTCACGCTCTCACTGCAGCTGAGGATGATCTTGAATTTCTGATCCTCTTGAGGTTTAGGGGCTTCCTCACCACAGCTGGTATGTGTGATCATGAGGCTGGAGCCCTGGGGACGCTACCAACTCGGCTGCATTCCCCGCCTGGGAGTCACAGAACATTATAGACTTGAACCTCAGCTCCAATTGTTGCTCTGTGACCTCAGGAAAGCCGCTTGTCTTCTGGGACTTTAGGCTTCCGTGGCCTTGCCTCGTGACCTCTGTGACTGTATTCAGAAGGGCCCTGAGTGTGGCTTAATTCTCCGCTGTTTCCGACCTGACATTTTCTGTACATCCTGAGCACAGAATTTTAATTATGCGTGCATGCCGACAGGTACAGGTGCCCATGGAGGCCAGAGGCATCAGATCCTCTGGGGCTGCACTTACAGTGGTTGTGAGCTGCTTGGTGTGGGGTCTGGGAACTGAACTCGGCTCCTCTGCGAGAGCAGTATATACTCTGAACCCCTGAGCCATCTCTCCAGTCCAGCCCAGAGCTTTACTTTTTAATTTTGTTCTAAGTTCCATAACTTATATTGTAGACCTATTTTTTATTTATATTTTTTTTATTAAAAATTTCTGCCTCCTCCCCGCCTCCCATTTCCCTCCCCTCCCCCTACTCCCCTCCCCTAGATCCTATTTTTTTAAAGGTTTATTTACTTATTTATATTTCTGTATTTATATGCATTGGGGTTTTGACTGCACGATGTCTATGAGAGGGTGCCAGACCCCCACAACTGGAGTTACAGACAGTTGTGAGCTGCCAGTGAGTGCTGGGAATTGAGCCCAGGTCCTCTGGAAGAGCAGCCCATGTTCTTAACTGCTGAGCCATCTCTCCAGTCCCATGTTGTGAGTCCTGGTTCGTTTTATGATTTTTTTTTTTACTGTTTGAGAATTTCATAGATACGTATACTGTATTTTGATCAAACCCATCCCCATTCTTTTCCCTTTTGCCCCTCCCCCAGCCCACTTTTTCTTCCCAACATCAAATGCTCTTAATTTTTTTTAGGCCACTGAATCCACTTAGTGCTCCCTGTGTGTGCATGGATATAGGACAATGTACTGGAGCTGCTTCCCTGAAGAAAACTGATGCTCTCTTCCCCAGCAGTAACCAGTAGCAACTCTTTGAGGGGTGGCGCTTCAGGAGTTCCTCCTCCACCCACGCTGTGAGTTTGACTGGCTTGTTTGTGCGTCTCTAGTGTGGGCAGCTGCAGCTGCTGTGGACCCTGTTCTTTGGCTTTGCACATAGGGTTAAAAGAATCTTTTCATAGAAACAGAGACTAGTGTGGTGGTCCCCAAGGGCTGGTGTTGTCAGTGGTGACAGGAAGATGCAGCCCGGCCCTGCTGCCAACAGCCTGAGGAGTTCTTTCCCTCTTAGGGACCTTCACTCAAGTCAACTTGGATCCTTGACTATGCTGCAGGAAAGAATCCAGGACAAGCCCAGCGTGATGGTGCATGCCTCTAGGTGCAGCATTCGGGAGGCACAGGCAGGCAAATCTCTTAAATTTGAGGCCAGCCTGGTCTACAGATCAAGTTCCAGGACAGCCAGGGCTACACAGAGAAATTCTGTCTTGAAAAAAAGAAAGAAAGAAAGAAAGAAAGAAAGAAAGAAAGAGAGAGAGAGAGAGAGAGAGAGAGAGAGAGAGAGAGAGAGAGAATCCAGAACAAGTCAGAATAAGGCAGAATTAGTGAGTTTATTAAGTAGAGATAAGGCTCAGGGTATGCCTTAAAGTGAAGCACAGGCATCTATTGTTTAATTTTTAACATTTAAAATGTTTTATTTTATGTGTGCCACAGTGTGCACATGTGTGTGCGTGCGTTCACGTGTGTGTGCAAATGCATATAGGACAGAGGACAACTTGCAGGAGTCACTTCTCTCCTACCTTGTGGTCCTGGGGAATCAAACTCAAGCTGTCAGTCTTCTCAAGAGAAAACATTGTGTGCAGTGACTTTGCAGTGGCTACATATATAATTCTGTGGTTTTCTATGTAGCCTTGCTCAAAGGTTGTAACTTATAGCAAGGTTAAAAGGCTAACATTTACAACTTAAGTGACTTGTAAAGTTAAACAAAAAGAAAGAAAAAATAAAGAAGAATAAGAAAGAAAGAAAGAAAGAAAGAAAGAAAGAAAGAAAAGAAAAGAAAGAGAGGGAACAAAACACAGCCTGGTTTACCTGTTTTTCTTATCCTGAAGGATTTTCTTTGGTAAATGAAATAGTAAGGTGGTTATGAAGTACACTGGTTAGGTTTAGGGGTGCGAGAGGGGAGCTGGTAGAGGTGAACTCAAGGCCATCACCACCCCGGCCCTGAGTCAGCACAGGCTGCTCTACCAGCCTTGTTTATGACGTCTTTCCGTGTTCGACTGCTATCTCTGTAGGCCATTTGGCTTTATCAGTCATGTGAAGCTTCTTGACTCCCTGCTAGCAGGAATGCAGATCCCATGTTAAGGGGCATCTTTCTCTTCCATCTCCCCTTGACCTGCTGCCCTTTCTCCCCTGCCTCAGGGAGCCAGGAAAGAAGCCAGGAGGAAGTGGTGCTCAGTTCCCTTTTTGCAAAGTGAAAATTTTCTAGCTATCTATTGTATAACACGGTGAATACACTTCATAGTACAAAACCGTACTCCCTCCCCCTCATTTTTATAAGATAGGGTCTCACTGTACAGGCCTGACTGGCCTGGAACTGGTTATATAGACCAGGTTGGCCTAGAACTCACAGAGATCTGCCTGTCCCTGTCACCTGAGTGCTGAGATTAAATATGTGCACCACCACATCTGGCTGAGCTGTACGCTTTAAATGGTTAAGATGGCAAATTATGTAATGTATAACAGTGATAGCAAAATAATATTCAAAAACAATGATGTTTTTTAATAAAGTGACAAACAGGCTGGGGAGAGGGCCCAGTCAGTAACATGTCCACCTTACAAATGTGAGGGCCTGAGTTTGATCTCAGCACCCATGTAGGTTAAGATTTGGGCACATACCTAAATCGCAGGGCTAGGGAGTGAAATGATAGAGACAGGTAGATCCCTGAAGCTCATTGGCCAATCAGTTTAGCTGAACGAATGATGTTCAGGTTCTTTGAGAGGTAGTATCTTAAAGAGAAAGGCGGAGAATAAGACATCCAACATCAGTCTTTGGCTTTCATACACATGTGTGAATAGAAATGAGGACATGACTGTTCCAAGGTCTGGTGAGGAAGGTTTTTATTGTAGATATGAGGGAGAGTTCAACCACACAGACCTGGAAGAGTCCAGGGCAGAGAAAAAAAGGAGCAGATTGAACATGGATGACAGGATAGACCAGGCCATGGGGTGGGACCAGTGGAACCAGAAAGGAAGAAAAGAGAGGTGCGAGAGAGGGGACCAGGAGACCAGAGTGGAGGACCAAGACAGTGTGGCCTGAATGGCAGGGTTATATCAGAATCAGAAGCTGGGAAGGAAAGAAAAGCCCCTGGGCTGGAGAGGTTTATGGTAGGAGGCATGGTAAGAAGAGGAGGCCCAGGTACTGAGTGATCCTGGCAACCAGTGTGCACTTTGGTACACTAATAGGCACCACAATCATTTGTCCCGGGTTTCCAACAACGTGCACGCTTGTACATGCACTCACATGTATCCAACTGTACAATACACACACATCCTAGTGATTTATTGCAAAACAACGTAAATTGACATTACTGAACTGTACACTTTAAATGATTAAAATGACAAATTATAATGATGAAAATAATGATATTAATGATATAAGATGACATATGATATCATAATGATAACAAATTATAATGACAGTAAAATAATGTTTATATTTTTTTTAACATTTTATATATCTTTTCTGTTCATATTTCACTACTCACATGTGGAAGTCAGAGGATAACATTTGGGAGTGAGTTCTCTGCTTCCACCATGTGGATTCTAAGATTGAAGTCAGGTCACCCCACTCGGAGGCACGCTCCTTTACCCAAAGAGCCATCTCATTGGCTCCTAGTAAAATCATGTTTAAGAACGACAAGCCAAGTAGCACCCCCCAAACCAAGCATACCCTATTGGAAGAGTTGTTAAAACAGGTTGCTGAATGTTGGTGTGCACAAGAACCCTGTAATATTTAGGACATTCAAGTAGCCATCAGTGGAAGGCACGTTTCAGATGCATCTGTATCCTGGATAAACACCAGGGAAGCAAGGGATATCGGCCGGGTCTTTTCTCCTCACAACACCTATGCCAAAAACTTTTCTCGACTTCACTCCTTAAATCATCGACCCTGTGAGTCAGTCCCAATGTCATCCCCATTATTTAAATGAAGCAGTGAAGTTCAGAGACGTGAGGTCATATGCTTGATGTCACACAGCACTAGGTGTGCCTGGCTGGGAAGGAGGGTCTCTGAATCATGGACTCCATCTGACTGGTTCCCGTAGGAGGCTTGAGCTATCCTGTGGAGGAGCCCTGAGAAGGGACACCCCGTTCCTAGGAACCAAAGAGCCACCAGCAAGTCTGGCTATCAGCCAGAAGAGCACCCCCAGCTTGTTTTTCCTGTTCTGTTTTTTTGGGTTTTGTTTTTTTTAAATCTTGTCTTTGCTTTTAGATGAACTTCCCAGAGGGCACCGACCTTGTGTGTGACATCTGTCTGCCCTGAGGCACCTGGCAAGAATTGTATAATTGTTGATAATTGTTTATGAAGCCCTGAAATAACTCTTGATAAGTGGTTCTGCCCGGCTTCTCCAGCAGCGAGGAGCTTGGGACATGAAAGCGAAGCTGAGGCCTGAGTCTCCCTCCTCGTTGCCCAGCCTCTCTCCAGGCCTGGCAGGTGGGACGCTTTATTACAGGGATGGTGGCTTAGGCTGTGAGTGTGGCGTGATGCTCCTTATGACATCCACCTTTACACACACGCCCACTCCCGTCTCTGCGTCTGTCCAGGGTCGCAGGTGCGTGCTCAATGCCTGCTGACGCCCACCCTACCCAACTGCACTTTTGCACTTATGATCCAGCCAACTGCCGAGTGAAAATATTTGGAGAAGGATTGTTTCTGTATGCAGCAAGTATGAACTTTCCTTCTATTAGCGTTCCCTAGGGAATATGGCATAACAAATGTTTCTAGAGCCCTTACCTTGGATGAGAAATGCTGAGTGGTCTGTAATTCATTTACAGAATATGGGCGGGAGCGGGACATTCTGCTCAGTGGTTGTCAAGTGCTTGCCTAGCGTGCAGGTTGATCCCCAAAGTGCAGGAATGAAACACTCTATTTGTGTGCGTGCGTGGGCGTGTATGTGTGTTTGAGGGATGTGCACATGTGCGCAGGTGCCGTCACAGGCCACAACACTGGGGCTGTTGTTACAGATGGTGGTGAGCTGCTGGATGTGGGTTGTGGAGACCAAACTGTGGTCTCCGCAAGACCAGCAAGTGTCTAGAACTGCTGACCCATCTCTGCAGCCCAAAAAATAGAATACAAAGAAATAGATTGTGTTTGAGTCATACCTCTTGGTGAAGGCCTGTACTCCCAGCTATTGGGAAGGCTGAGGCAGGAGGACATTTCAAGGGCAGTCAGGGCAACTTAGTGGGGACCTTGTTCTATAAGTGGAAAGAGGGCTGGAGGTGCACCTTAGTGGTACAATGCTTGCCTAGAGAACAGGTGGTGCACACTGGCTATCGATAAACCAAGGGCCTCTTATATATCTGCAAATCTGAGTGCAGGGAGGAGTCTTGGAAACAATCCCCAGATACTGAGGGATGAATGTATCTCATTTATACCCACGATGGTGCTGGAAGAGAGGTCTCAGACTTTCTTTCACAGAGGAGGAACACGGAACCTCAACAAGGAGCATAACGTGTTATACCCCCAGAAAGGAGTCCAAGGTCCAGCTGGTACTGTTGGAGCCAGGGTTCAAGTCAATCCTCACTCTCCCATCAGGAACTGCCTCCCTTGTGCTTAGGAGAAGCCTCAGTCCAAGCATCCTGATATGCTAGGCTTGACCACCTGTCCCCATTGTGCTAGTTAAAGATCAGACCAGACTCTCTGAATGTGGCTGGCAATGAGGGCTGACTGAGAAGCCAAGGACAATGGCACTGGGTTTTTATTCTACTGCATGTACTGGCTTTTTGGGAACCTAGTCTGTTTGGATGCATACCTTCCTAGACCTGGATGGAGGGGAAAGGGCCTTGGACTTCCCACAGGGCACCCTGACTTCTCTTAGGACTGGAGAGGGAGGGGAGAGGGGGAGGGGGAGAGGGAAGAAAATGGGAGGATGGGAGGAGGTGGAAATTTTTAATAAATAAATAATAAAAAAAGAGACAGGCATACACTTTTGCTCCTGGCACTTGCAGGCAGAATTTGCAAGTTTGTGGGTTTGAGGCCAACCCGGTCTATGTAGTAAGTGAGTTTCAGGATAGTTGGGGTCGCATAATGAGATCTTGTTAAACAAAGCAAAATAAAACACAGACAATAATAAAAATCCAACCAACACCACCTCAAAACAGGGGCTGGGGGGGTGCAGAGAATAATTCAACAGTCAAGAGCATGGGTTACGCTTCCAGAGGACCTAGTTTGCTTCCTGGCATCCCCACACCAGGTCACAACCGTCTTTAACTACAGTTTCAGTGATCTGACACTCTTTCCTGGCTTCTTCTAGTACCAGTCATGCAAGTAGTACACACACATTCACAAAACAAAAAAAATAAAACAAACAAACACCCCCCCCCAAAAAAACCCAAAAGCTCCAAGACAAATAAAATTTTAAAAAAGCAGATAATGGACATTCATGCTTTATGGCCATATTGGGAAGGACCAAGTGGCACAGCGGCCACCCCCACAAGTCTAGTTTTGGTGTATTGACATTAGGTTTAGGTTTAAATAGGAAACGAGAGGCACGAAGCTCTAAGTGGTGCTGGTTGAGGTGTGGTCATGCCCATCACTGACGCGTCATCCCTGTCTTGGTTCTGGTCTATTCTACAGAGTAGTCTGACAGACTGGAAAAACTGTAGAAATCTCCTCCTGGGAGACAAGTTCCGCCTCTGGTGGGAACCAAAGCTTTAGCCTTTCCCTTCCCCAGGCATAAGATGCTTGGGGAAATTCTAACACTTCAAAATCTATTGTTAAGAGTTTGAGCCAAGGTGGGCACAGTGTCTGTTTAAAATATTTCCCCTTCTGTCCCAGCTGGTCACTGCACCACAAGTTCCCAAGACATTCAGGTTGCCGGTGAACTGTAATGACCCTCAGGAGGCTTCAGGAACTCACAGGGACCAAGGACAGTGTCAAATTGCAAGGTGTGGTTATTTAGAAGGCAGAGGTGACATAAACACTGTGGCTCATAGCATCTTTGGCAATACCACATGACCTGGGTTAGGGCTTCAGACAGCTGGGAGGGTGACATTAAGGAGAGCTGTGGCTTCCTGTAGCTTCCACAGCCTGTTCTACCTGTCATTCAGGCTGGTGACATAGACCTGTCAGGACTGGGTCATAGGCAACCCTAACAAGCTCAGCCTGACACCTGGTCTTGGGCCCCGAGGGTTTAGAAAGAGCAATCTTCCCCGTGAGTCAGGCAGAGCTTGACTAAGAGGAAAGGGAAGAGGGCTGGTATTTCAGCGTGGACTCCATGCCAAGGCGTGGCGCTTTTTCCAAACTGCGGTGGGAGACTCCCAGGGAGCCTGTCTTCACAAGATGCTCCCAGGATTCTGAAACACAACCAGGATAAAAATCCACCCCATTTCTGGGCACTGTGGCACACACCTGAATCCCCACACTTGATGGTGGAGGCAGGAAGATCATAGGTTCGAGACCAACTGGGCTCCATAGCAAGTTTCTGTCTCAAAGACCTCAAATCAACTAACGAAACAAACAAAACCACACAAAATAACCACAGTACAGGTCGTGCGCACCACAGCCTGTCTTTAGCCCCTCTGTATACCCCAAGAGGGCAACTAAGCAAACCACATAAACTCACCGCCTTTCTGTTAAACAGAACGGGAAACAGTGGGCTCTATTCATAGGCCTCTCATGCCACTTTGATGAGGGCCACTATGGTACCACTTCACTGAACTCCAGGATACCCCGAAAGCAAGTGAAAGCAAGTGTTATTGTCATTCAGATTTATGTGTGAGATCTGAGGTGAAGCAATTCCCAAGGCCAGAGTAAAAGTATTTCATTTGTCAGCGTGCGTGTGTGCTCGAGCGCGCGAGCACACACACGATCAAACAACATTCTCTATCTCCAAATGCTCAGATGATTGTGGTACAGAGACCCAAGTTATCAATTGCCTAGAAACAGTAATAATATAGAAGAGTATTATTAATAATATAAATAATACCGGGCAGGGGAGACAAAGCTCGATCACGTTTTGTTGCTTTGTAAGCCTCTGTGGCATGGACTTGCTTACCTTGGTTTGTTAAATCATCACCCGGAGACATTTGGGTTCCTTCTTAATCCGTCACTCACAAATAACACTGCTACAAGATTCATGTGCAAAAAAAAAAAAATATTCAGGTGTAATTTGTGTGTGTGTACACACACACGTGCCAAGGTGATCATGTGGAAATCAGAGGATAAGCTTATGGCGTCAGTTCTCTCCGTTATGTGGGTTCCGGGGATTGACACAGATTCTAAGCACCCTTACCCACTGAGCCATCTCATTGACCTGAGACAGGGTCTTTCACCGAACACAGACCTCAGCAGTTTGACCATACTGGCGTGTTGGGCAATCCCCAGGGGTGCTCCTGTCTCAGCCTTCCCAGTATTGAGATTCTAGGAATAGGCCCAGCTCTTTACATGGTTGCCGAGAATCCAAACGCAGGTGTTCTTGCTAAAACACAAAAAGAATTTTGTCTGCTGAGCCATCTCCCCAGCCTCCAGTGCAGGTTTCCTTAGGAACTTAAGCAATCATTTCTCTTCAGTGCACGCCTTTAATCCCAGAACTCAGGAGGCAGAGGCAGGTGGATCTTTGAGTTTGAGGCCAGTCTGGTCTACATGGTGAGTTCCAGGACAGCCAGGGATGCACAAAGAAACCTTGTCTCTAAAAACCAAAAACTAAACCAAAAGTATTTGCATGTGTTTTTTACTCTTGAGAAAAAGTGTGTTTGTGTATGTGTGTAGGGGCACCAATATATTGTGTGTGGCCGTGCTCACGAGCAATATGAGAAAACAGAAAACCTGAAAATTTAAAGCAGCCCATGTTTCTTACCCCAGGCTCTCTCCACTTCCCTCTAGTATGGGTAACTTGGTGACGGGGATCAGGTTTTCTGGTATGTATTTGATTTTACACAACTTTTAAAGTGGGTGCTGTTGATGCCCCCTAGTGGACACTCTGAAGATTGCTTCATCAGGTTTGGATCTCTGGTGTCTCTCATTTCTTGCTGGAAAGCCCCCTGGAAAGCTTTCCTTGGCTCTGACCTATGGCTGGTCCCTATCCTGCGTTTCTGAGTTAAACCTGCAACCCACATTCAGGGTGGTGTCTGACTATCTCAGCCCAGAAGAATTAACTCTCTAGTTACAAGGTTACAAAACCCAGCTAGGGGGTTAGGGTTGACTCAAGAGTGCCCTTGTTGAAGAGATGCTGTCCATCCTTATCTACCTGAAAATACTATGGGCATTCGTGAACCCTGGCTGTCTGGAACTCACTCTGTAAACCAAGCTGGTCTTGAATTCAGAGATCCACCTGCCTCTCTAGTGTGGGGATTAAAGGTGTGTGCTACCATATTCAGCTTTGATCCCTGATTTTTTTTTTAATGTGCTTTGGTGCTTTGTCTGCATGTATTTCTGTGTGAGAGTCAGATCTTGGAGTTACAGACAGCTGTGAGCTGCCATGTAGGTGCTGGGAATTGAAGCGGGTCCTCTGGAAGAGCAATCAGTGCCCTTAACCACTGGGCCATTTCTCCAGGCCTAATCCCTGAATCTTAAAAACAAATAAACAAACAAAAAACCACATAAAACAGACTCTTTTAACTAGGCAAGAGGTTGTCTGGAATTCACTCTGTAGACCAAGATGGCCTTGAATTCAGAGATCCACCTGTCTCTCGAGTGTTGGGATTAAAGGTGTGTGCCACCATATCCATCTTTGACCCCTGAATTTTAAAAGCAAAAAAACCCAAACTCTTTCAGCCAGTCAAGGGTGGCACATACCTTTAATTCCAGTACTTGGGAGGCAAAGGCAGATGAATCTACTAGACCGAGTACCAGAACATCCAGGGCTACACAGAGAAACTCTGTCTTGAAAAACAAAACTAAATAACTCCCACTTCAAAAATAATCCTGTCTGTCTGTCTGTCTGTCTGTCTGTCTGTCTGTCTGTCTGTCTATCTATCTATCTATCTATCTATCTATCTATCTATCTATCTATCGATTGATCGATCATGACAGGGTCTCTCTGCATAGCTTGTTGCTCTGACTGCCCTGGAACTCACTATGTAGGCCAGGCTGGTTATGAACCTACATGGTTCTGCCTGTTTCTGGCTCCCAGGTGCTGGGATTAAAGGTGTAGGCCACCATGTCCAGCTACCAAATCTGTACTTTTTTTGAGGGGCAGGGCTCATCTTGTTATGTAATCCTGGCTGGCCTGGAACTAGACGGAGATTGTGCTTTCATATAGTAATTACAATACTGTTTGGCCAATGGATCAGGTATATTCCTAGTTAGTCCTTACATCTTAAATTAACCCATTTCTATTAATCTACATATTGCCACGAGGTTGTGGCTTACAGGTAATGTTCTGGCATCTTTCTCCTTTGGTGGCTACATGATGTCTCCTTGACTCCACCTACTCTCTCTCTCTCTATCTCTGTTTGGCTTTACTCTGCTAAGCCATTGGCCAAAACAGCTTTATTCATCAACCCATAAAAGCAACACACATACAAAAGGACATCCCACATCAACTCGATATGTAGACTAAGCTAGTATGGAACTCACAGGTTCTCTTGCATCTGCCTCCTGAGTGCTCGGATCAAAGGTATGTGCTATCACATCTGACCTTGCTGACCTCTGCATCTTGATAGACCCCATGGAGCTGTGGAAATGAAGCCTTTTGGGGAGTTTGCCGTGACTTATTTTGCTCTTTACTTAAAATATACTCTTTAGTTAGGGCAAGTTGTGCACCTTTAATTCCAGCACAACTGATGCCGAGGCCAAAGGATTGCAGGTTAGGAGCCAGCCTGATCTACGTAGTTAGTTTCAGGCCAGCCAGGGCTACACAGTGAGAGCCTGTTTTAAGACAAAGTAGTAATATTAAACAGTCTCATGTGGCTAATGGTTCACATATTGGACATCACAGAAATTCAGTCATCATATTACTTGGAGTGATGAAATCTTATCCTCAACCCAAGGCCCCGCCTCTTCAGGTGGGAGCTGATACGGTTAACTAGAAAACGAACTACGCCAAAGACTCTGGCCCTGTGTAACTCTCTGAGATATCTCCAAACCGCCTTCTATGGTGGCTGTGCCGCGGTGGCTGTGCCATGGTCCTATCAGTGGTGTACCAGGGTTTTAAATTCTCTGTATCATCGTCAGTTCAACGATACTGTTGTTACTCTCTAATCTGTTTTGTTTTGATGTTAGGCATCTATATATGGGCCATGGTATGCCCTGTTCTTTCACTGTGGATTTGTGTGTGTGTGCAGGTGTACATGCGTGTGCCCTGGCATGTGTGTGAAAGTCAGGGCACAGACTTGTGGGAATTAGTTTTCTCCTACCCCTGAGTCCCGCCTGCCTCTGCTTCCCTAGTGCTGGGATGAAAGCCACTTTGATACAAAAAGGTTCTGAATCCGGACAAAGTCTAATTTATCTACTTTCGTGGTTGTTGTTCCTTGTGTTTTAGTTACCGTTTTTGAGCATCAGTGGGCATGGCTGATGAGATGGCCCAGCAGGTAAAAGAACTCGTGGCTAAACTGGGACCCACTTGGTCAAAGGGGACAACAGATGCCACCAAGTTATTTTTTGTCCTTCACACTTGCACACGGACATGCGAAGTCATGGGTGTGTGTATGAAGACAGAAACACACACAGGCATGAACTCACACACACTAAAACAATCAACGAATGGACCTAAGCCAGTGAAAGCTTTCTTCTGTGCTTTGCCCTAAGAATTTCATAGTTTTAGCTTTTTATAACTTGGATCATTTTGAATTAATTTTTGTGATGTATGAAACAGGCACCTAACTTCATTCATTAGCGTGTGGATATTGAATTGTCCCAACTTCATTGAAAACGCTGCTATTCTTGGCCCTTAGAGTAGTCTCAGTACACATGTGAAAATACTTGACCGAGGGACCGGAGAGACAGATGGCTCATCAGGTAAGACCTTGACTGCTCTTGCAGAGGACACACCCACAGGGCAGAGCGCAACCATCTCAACTCCAATCCTAGGGAATCTGATGCCCTCTTCTGGCCTCCATGGGCATGTCATGTATGTACATAAACATACATGCAGGCAAAACCCCATACACACAAAATAAAAAATAAATAAATCTATAAATGAGATTTTTTTTTTAAAAGTTATCTCACCAGTCTAATTTTGCATGTCGGGGTTAATTTGTAGACTTCAAATTCTGGTCTGTGCTTTTTTATATATCTTTATATCAGTGTCACTTGGATCAATTTTAAAACTAAAAACTAGGAGTCCTCACACTCGACTCTTTCTTGCTCCCTTTCTTTTCTTTTGACAGGGTCTCATGTAGCTCAAGCTGACCTCATGCTCACTATATGGATGAAGATCACTCGGGCTTTTGACCCTCCTATGTCCTACTCCTGAATGCAGGGATTGCAGGGTTGAGCCACCATGTTCTGTCTGAGGATTTTCTTTTTTTGGATTTATTTATTTACTTATTATGTATACAGTGTTCTGCCTGCATGCAGGCCTGCATGCTAGAAGAAGGCACAATATATCTTATTACAAATGGTTGTCAGCTACCATGTGGTTCCTGGGAATTGAACTCAGGACCTCTGGAAAAGCAGTCAGTGCTCTTAACCTCTGAGCCATCTCTCCAGCCCTGAGGGTTTTCTTTTTAAATATCTTTGGTTACTGGGGGCTTTTCTTAGTCCATGTGAGTTTTAGAATCAACTTTTCCACATTTTTTAAAAAGGCTGTTGAGAGACTGGGGTGATGGCTCAGTGGGTGTACTGGTTGATTTGCAATCATGAAGGCTGGAGTTGGGATCCCCAGCAGCCACATCAACACTGCGCAAGTGTGATGGCCACTTTATAATCTCGGCACTGGGGAGGCAGGGACAGGGGAGTCTCCAGAGCAAGGGTAACTGTATCACCAAGGTATGGGGACAAGTGAGAGACCTTGCCTGGATATATAAGCAGGAGAGTGACTGAGGAAGACACCCCGGCCTCCACTTGTACGGGCACCCACAAACACACATGCTTCTGCACATGTGAAAAATATACCACACTCCACACACGCAAACACATAAAGAAAAAGGCCTTTGGGCATTTTCACAGTCATTATATCATGTCAGTCGCTTCCGGCAGCCCTGCCACGTTAACGCTATTAACTTTTCAACCTCACTGAAGCTAGTCTTATTTAATTTATTTTACTAACATATTATAGTTTTTTTAGTGGCTGATTCTTGTCTCGCCTAGGTTAAATTTGCTTCAAAGTGTTTTATTCAATTTGATGCTATTATAAATGGAATTGTTTTCTTAATTGAGTTTCCAGGTTGCCCATTGCTAGTATATGGAAACACAGCTGACTGCTTTTGTAACATGCTGCTACCCCGCACACTTGCTGAATTTATTAGCGCTAATAGTTTTTGTGGTGTGGGAATTCTCAGGATCTCCTGTAGCTTGTTCAGGATGTCTATAAACAATACTTTTGCTTTCATTTTGGATACTTTCTGTTTCTTATATTGCTGTGGCTAGAACCTGGGGCGCTATGGTGAATAGCAATGGCAGAAGCCGGCACGCAGAGCCTGTTTCTGTTTCTGTTAATCATTCTGCTGGGTACGGTTTTGAAGCCATTTCCTTTCAGTCAGTTTCCTGAGTGCTGTTGATAAAAGGGTGTTCAAGCTTCTCAAGTACTTTACACCAATCAAGATGAAGGTGTAGGGTTCCCTCCGTTAACATGCTGCTGTATTTACTATGTGTGGGGTTTCCCCTCTGTTAACATGGTGCATTACATTTTAGTATTTGGCTTTTAAAAAAGGCAGATATCAGCCCCACTATTTCCACTCACATTTCCCTACTGAGAACTGAGTTGCTCGATGCAGTTAGGTTTAGAAATTCTGCAGCCCTGATCAAACGGGACAGCAGGACTCCAAGATGGTGTTGCTTTCTTATATGGCAAAGTACTGTAGGGACATTAACAGTTGGCGGTGGCCTGGAGCCAAAGAGGTTCTGGGAAGTTCCCACACAGCAGAGCTCTGCCTCTTTCCCATGGCAGGGAAGCAATTTGAGAGAAGAATATAGCTCTCCTTCAATAGGATAAATTTGAAGATATCTTTTAAATGAATTCCATCATCGTCATCAGTGTGTGTGGGGCACCCATGCCTCTTCCTCATCGTGTGCGTGTACATGTGAGGCACACATATCACAGCACACATGTGGAAGGAAGTGCCTTTAACTACTGAGCCATCTTGCTGGCCCCTGAAAGGATAAATTTTGAAGGGACAGTGGCCATCAGCAACATCCTACCTAGAATGGAGATGTCACTAGTAAAGTTCCTCTAGAAACAGACCCTGCAGTAAAGACACAATGGCAAGTGGTTTATGTGGCAACTGATCCAAAGAAATGCTAGTTGGCAACTAGAGATATGCACCAGAAAGGGAGGAAGCCAATTCTGAAGGTTTATAGAGCAGGTTGTTGTCGGAGTGACTGGGTTCCAAACCCTGCAGAAAAACCCTGGTATAGAATATGCCCCTCAGAATTATCTTTACATGCATCTATATCTATATAGGGAGATGCTGACCCAATGACTACTTTTATCACTAGACTGATTGATTGGTTTAAATTTTATCGAGAGAGAGAGAGAGAGAGAGAGAGAGAGAAAGAGAGAGAGAGAGAATATGAATCTTATTGTAGCAGAACTGAAGTTCCAGATGTGAGCCACTGTCCCTAGCTTTCTGAGTCCCAGGAAATAAATTCAGGCTTGTGTGTAAAGTACTTTTACCTACTAAACTATCTCACCAGTTAATGACTCTATTAAAAATGTTTTTTAAAAATTAATCATTTAAAGCCGGATGGTGGTGGCGCACACCTTTAATCTCAGCACTCAGGAGGCTGAGACAGGCGGATCTCTGTGAGTTTGAGGCCAGCCTGGTCTATAAAGTGAGTTCCAGGATAGGCTCCAAAGTTACAGAGAAACCCTGTCTTGAAAACCCAAAACAAAGAAAACCAAAACCAAACCAAACCCATTTAAGCTGGTGTAACAAAGTCAAGGGTTTCGATAAGATTTGTTCATACATCCGGGTCTTTCCGCTTCACTGTATCCGCCTCCTCCCCACATGCACTCTCTCTCCTCCTCCAGACAGCCCTTGCTTATTCTGATGGTCTCTCCACTCTATTCCCACTTCTGTTAGGAGTTTCTCCTCCTTACCATGATCCTGTTTCTAGTGGTTCTCTTCTCTCTCTCTCTCTCTCTCTCTCTCCCTCCCTCCCTCCCTCCCTCCCTCCCTCCCTCCCTCTCTCTCTCTCTCTCTCTCTCTCTCTCACACACACACACACACACACACACACACACACACACATATAGAGTCTTACACACTTTTAAATTTAGGTTCTGCTCCTGAGAGTCAATGTGGCATTTGTCTTTCTGAGACTGGTTTATTTTGATTAACATCATGGTTTTCCTCAAGAGTGGTGGCACCAGTCTGTGACCTTAGCACTCTGGAGGTCAAGGTCATCCACAGCTACAGAGGGAGTTCAATGCCGGCTTGGGGTACACGAGATGCTGTCATTAAAAACTGGGGGTGGAGGTGGGGGTGGGAAAGGTTTCTAGTTGTGAGTATTTTCCTAAAAATGCCATGATTTCATCTTTCTTCACAGCAGAATATTCCACGATATTTCCTTTTCTGTTCGTCTGGGCATATGGGCCAGCTCAGCTATCTGGACAGGGCAGCAATAGCGTGGATGTGCAGGTGTCTCTGTGTTAATTGGCTCAGAGCTGCCAGCAGGGTGGCTGGGTCACCATGGATGCTCTCTCTTTTTAGTTTCTGAGGCGCCTCCACGCTGGCGTCCATTGTGGCCGCACGAGTGGACATCCAGTGCCTACACATTTCTTTTCCTCCACACCCTCTCCAGCACTTGTCGTCCTTACTTTTATTTTGTCATTGTTGTTGTTGGTTTGTTTTGAGACATCTATAGCCTGGGATGGACTGGAATGTCCTGGCCTTGAACTCCCTTTCCTCTTGCCTCTGCCTCTCGAGTCTTGTGATCACAGTGTGGATCCTGACAGCACCCATCATTTCTCTTCTCAATGCGGTCAATTCTGAAGGGTGGGAGGTAGAATACTTTTTTTTTTTCCTAACATGTTTTATATACCAACCCCGTGTCTAATGAGTAACTGGCAGAGAGATGCCCTCTTGGCTATTTTGTAGGCTGGTGGTTGTTGCCTTAGCTGGACAGAAGAATCTCAACTCTGCGTGACCCAGTAACTCCCATCAGTCCTTGCTAAAGGCACCCCCAGCCTCCTGGCAGGTGTACTGGGCGGGCTCCGGTGTTCAGAGAGAGAACTTGGGAAGGAGGCACACTGCTGGTGGATGAAAGCCACTGAGAGAGCGCGTGTGCTTTTGAGCTCCAAGGCAGCCTGCTGAGATGGCGTGACGGTGACCCATTGTTCCAGTTTCTTTTTTAGAAAACAAAACGAAACAACAGCAACGACAACAAAAATCAAAAGACAACGTCCCGAAAGAGGGTTAATGGGAAAAGGTACATTGCTTCAGCCCAAGGTTTTATCTTCACTATTCAATTTTCTTCAGCTTTGACCAGAAATGGTTTATCTCATAAAATTCTCCTATGTTGAGATGTATTCTGTACACCTTAGGGTGTCTCTCCACCTTTTCTTTTTGCAGAACTAGGGGTCAATCCTGGTCCTCACATGTGCCACAGAACCTTTTTCAATTATTGAAATTGTAGACAGAGGTCCTACCCTACCCGGCAACTTCTAATTTTTCTCTCTCTGTCTAGCCGCTTAGTCTTGGAGATGGAACCCAGGGTCTTGCACATGTTACATGGATACTGTACTACTGAACGGTTTTTCTTTCTTTGTGGATTTGTCTATTTTGACAGTGATACAGACGGAATCATAGAACGTGTGACCTTTTCCATCTGTAGCTTTTCACCCAGCTGAGTGTTTGCTTGGCTCATTTGTGTCTCAGCCCATACTGTTACTCTATGTCTTTCTGTGGCTGGATTATCCTATGGAATAGCGATACTATTATATTAACTCTTAAAGATGGCTATTGGGGATGTTTTACTCTTTTGTTGTCATGAACACTAGACATTTGGCTGCTGTGAGTATATGTGTGCGTTTCTGTACAGATAGGTGCATGTGCTTTTCTTGGGTGGATAGCCAGGAGCAGAATTTCTGGGATCTATGGTAACTCCATGTTTGATATTTTAAGAAGCTGTCAAACTTTTCCACAAAGAGGCTGCTCCATTCTGCCCCGCTCCAGCAACATAGGTAGGTTCCGGTCCAGTTTCTCCACACGTTCACCCACACTTGTCCTTCTTTCTGATCACGGCTTCCTGGTGGAGACAAAGTGGTAATGTACTGTGGCTTTGATTAGCTTGCCCCTAATGACTGGCGACGATGAGCATCTCTTCCTGTGCTTGTTTGCTCATTTTTACTTGCTCGGTGCATTAACCCAGATTTCATCCCCGAGGGCTATGAGCTTCCGTGTGATGCTTGAAGCAGGCTGGGTTGCTGTGACTGCCTATTCATGGGTGAAACTAGCTCAGCACACAGAGTTTTCCAGTATATCCTCTGTGTTAGAGACACCCTCCACTCTGCTTTCATCGTGGAGTGGAAATTCTGGGTCTTTTTGATTGACAATCAATCATTTTTACTAGGCTAGTAGTACCGCCTTTTGTCACTAGGCTACTGTTGCATGGAGCTTCAGATGAACCAGGCTTCAGCTTAGTGTGTCACCCAGTAGAAGCATCTCTGCCAAGGGAATCAGCAGGATTTACAGTTTCAGGGAGAGGTGATATAGAGTCCCTAAGTGTGTTGTTGGGAGTGGTGGTGGAGGCCCCATTGCTACCTGTTGGAGCTTAGGACTCTGTATTCTGTTAGGAATACACTATTGCATTCAGGTTGTTGGCTCAGAGTGTATATCACAGCTGATGGACAGCACTTTAATCTGCAAGGCATCATTCCTAGACTGGAGTCTTGGTTGCATCTTGAATGGACCATTTCCGTTTTCTATTACATATTACATAGGAATCGTTATGGTGTGATATGAAGTAACCCTTCAAAAGCTCACACACTGGGGACTTGGTTGCCAGCTAATGGGCTTTGGGAAGTGAGTGAATCCTGAGTTTCTGAATTAATTAACATTATTCCCTTGATGAATTTGTATCATTGTGGCGTTACTGGGAAGTGGTGAGAGGTAGGAGGTTGGTTTAACTGAAGGAAGCTGGTCATGGAGGGTCCTTGGAAGGATGTAGCTGGTCCCATGCCCCTTTGTGTCTGTCTGTCATCTTTTTTGTTTGCCTTTTGTCCTGAGGCGAGTTGCTTCTGCCTTACCACTGCTGTGATGTTCTGCCTTACCAGGGAACCAGACTCAACAGATTGTTGATTTTTCCCCCAGAGGCTTGAATCTTGCAGGAAGAACTCAGATAAGAATCCAACACTTTAAACAAAAGATAACAGTAACAAAAAGTAGCACTACAAATGGCATTTCAAAGCCCAGGTGCTAACACTCCAGAATTCAAGTCAGATGCGGTTCCCTGCAGGATCTCTTGCTAGCTACACTCAGTGTCTTAGAGTTTTTATTGCTGTGAAGAGATACTATGACCCTTGGAATAGTTTTAGAGGTTCAGTTCATTACCATCATGACAGGGAACACGGCGTCACGGTGTCAAGCAGGCAGACATAGTGTCGGAGTAGCTGGAAGTCCTACATCTTGCCGGCAACAGGAAGTTGACTGAGACACTGAGCAGTATCCTGAGTATATGGAACCTCAAAGCCTGCCCCCATAGTGACACACTTCAACAAGGCTTTTCTCACTCCAACAAAACCACACCTTCTAATAGTGCCACTCCCTCTGAGATTATGGGGGTCAATTACGTTCAAACTACCACACAGTGACATACTTCCTCCAATAAGGCCACACCTACTTCAAATAGTCACGCCTCCTAATTGCTCCCAAGCAGTGCCATTCCTTAATGACCAACCGTTCAAATATGTGAGCCAGTGGGGACCGTTCGTACTTAAACTACCACACACAGGTACCAAGTACTCGAGAGTCTTTGGAGAGTGATGTACTACAGACAGGAAAGGGAAACAAACTCACACATAGATTTCTGTGATTCTCAGTAGGGGAGACCCATGCTCAGTAAAGGAGCCTCCTGCAGGGCACACATGGCTCAGTGCAATCACCCTGCCACAACATTTATGTACCTTCAGGATGTCATATATTAAGAATTCAGTGTTAGTATATGATTCCAGTACACAAATACTTAGCAACAGCAGTAGCTGGGTTCGTCTTGGAAGGGTGCCACGTTATTGGATCCTTGCTGAGGCTGTTTCTGTCACCAATTAATGTCTTTAAGGATCCGCTGGGCCAGCACAGTGTCAGCTGAGCACACAGCAGCTGACCTCCGTCTTTGCGTGTGTTTTCTAGTTGGCGTTGATATGAGACACGAAGAAGCGCACGATGCTTTTCCTGCAAATCTGTCCGTCAAGATCTCTGATACGCCACTTTTGTTCCTTCCTGGGCCTTGAGCAACCATTTAAGCCATGCACTGCCTAGAAGTCTTGATATATTTGCAGCTCTGGTGCTTCCCAAAGATTGCATGGTGCTATTTTCCACTTCAAGCATCTTTTTTTTTAAAATATTTATTTATTTATTTATTATGTATATAATATTCTGTCTGTGTGCCTGCAGGCCAGAAGAGGGCACCAGACCTCATTACAGATGGTTGTGAGCCACCATGTCGTTGCTGGGAATTGAACTCAGGACCTTTGGAAGAGCAGACAATGCTCTTAACCACTGAGCCATCTCTCCAGCCCACTTCAAGCATCTTTATGGCAGGATACCTGCCAAGTTATAGGAATCACAATTCAGGACCCCTTGTTCTGATGCTGAAACCTACCCAATGTTATCTTTTTCACCGGGGCTAGTTCAAATCCAATAGGAACTGTGCTAGCTAGTCTTATGCCAGCATGACATACAAACTAGAGATATCTGAGAGAAGAAAACCTTAATTAAGAAAATGCCTTCATAAGATCTGGCTGTAAAGGCATTTTTTAAATTATTGATCGATGGGGGAGAATCCAGCCCATTGTGGGTGGTTCCATCCCTGGGCTCATGGTCCTGGGTTCTATAAGAAAGCAGGCTGAACAAGCCACGAGGAGCAAGCCAGTAAGAAGCTGCTCTCCATGGTCTCTGCATCAGCTCTAGGTTCCTGTCCTGCTTGAGTTCCTGTTCTGACTTCCTTTGATGATGAACAGTGATAGGGAAGGGTAAGCCAAATAAACCCTTTCTTCTCCAGCTTGCCTTTTGGTCATGTTGTTTTATTGTTAGCAATAGTAACCCTAGCTAAGACTGCAACTAAGCAAGAAGCAAGAACCTGGTTGGTGCATGCTTAGAATCCCAGCACTCAGGGGCAGCAAGGCAAGGAGATTTTAAGTTTGAGGTTACTTGACTATATAGCAAGACCAGTGGTGCTGGGGTAGGGGGGGGGAGAGAGAGAGAGAGAGAGAGAGAGAGAGAGAGAGAGAGAGAGAGGAAAAAGTAGTAGTAGCAGAGGAAGAGGAAAAGACAGCAGCATTCCCAAAGAAGCCATACGCTGCTTCCAAAACTCCAAAGGGACCTACTACGTGCTGTTGTCTTTAGAGGCAGGAAATGAACATGTAGTGTTCTGTTTTCTTTCCCTTGTTTTGGAGCAAGTGTGTCTAACCACTAGGCTAGAAGGAAAGTCTCATCAGTGTGTCAGAGGCTGAGTCTTTGTGTCTCTGTGTTGTTTATCTTCTACTCCAAAGTACTCAGTGTTTATACAAAGAGTCTGGATTGTTTGCCTGGGGGCTTTACTGCAGCTCCTGGCATAAGACCCCTCCCCAGGGAGGGTCAAGAAAGCCCACCAAACAGTAACCCCTCCCCAGGGAAAGTTGGGACCACTCCAACAGGCTATTTAAACTGCTCTCCAGAGAATGAGCATGTGGTCTCCGGGTTTCACGTAGTCTCCTCTTTTCTCTCTGTTTCCCTCTCTATGATTTCCCGGTGCCACCCAGGAGCATTGCATTAAATATGGGTGTCTTTTAATTTGATTTAATTCGGTCTGATTAGAATTATTTGCATTGGGGGAGAGGTTCATCTAAGAAATATTTCTAACACTCAGAATGTCAGTGGTTTCCCTCTTCCTTCCCAAGCCTGATTGGTCGTGGCAGTCGTTGGTATAGTGAATCTGAGTGACATTCTGTTGGACGTTCAGAAGACCAAGTAGTCTTGAGACCTTTGGACAACACTGACATAGAGCAGGGGAGGTTGTACAGCAAGACTGAATGTGTATAACTGTCTGTGTCTGGTTAACCGGATGCTTGGATCCTCATTTCTGACAGATATTTGGGTTCAACCTGAAAACCAGAAAAACAAAGCAGCCAAGCCACTAGAGAAGTCTTACCTCTGTAGAACTCTAAAATAACTCTAAAGTCATTTCTGACAACTCTGAGGCCAAATTTGAGGCCTCTCAGTAGTAGTGCTCCCCCCTCCCTGAGAACCAAGGATCTAACAACTAAACACGCATGTACTGAAGTGTTGGGAACTTTCCATCATCTTCCTGAGTCCTTGTGAATGTTCTATTGAATAGGGGCAAGATAACCCTTAGGTGTTGACTCAGTTCCTAGTGTTTTGACTCAGTCCCTGGGAAAGGGGCAAAATGACCCTCAGATGTTTTCTCTTACCTCATCTGATCTGGCAACTCCTCTCCAGCCAATTACTGGTAATAGCCCTTTTAAATAAGCCAATAATAATTGTTAAAGAACAACACCCAGACACCCCCTTCCTACTGTGCCTTTTTGCTTTAAAAGTAGCCTGTACCAGCTATTCAGGGTCTTTCTGGCTTCTCAAATGCTGAAAGACCCTGTCATGACATAATTAATAAAATCCTCATGCTTTTATATCAACTGTGGTGTGAGAGATGGTCTCTTGGGGTGACTCCTCAGTGATTGGACTTTAGGATCCAACACCTCTACCAAGGTGGGTCAATTACAGACTAAGCAGACTAAGCCTCTCTCTCCTCTCATTTTATATTCCCTGTAGTGCTGGGATTGAAGGCATATGATTCCCTAGTACTGGGATTAAAGTTGTGAGCCACCACCACTTGGGTTTGTTTCTGCATTGACCTTGTGTAGCCTAGGGTAGCCTTGAATTCATAGAGATTCATCTGCCTCTGTCTCTCAAATCCTGGGATTAAAGGTGTGTGCCACCACTGCCTGACCTCTAGTGGCTTAGCTTTGTTCTTCTGATCTTTAGGCAAGCTTTATTTATTAAAACATAAATAAACTATCATTATAGACTGGGGTAGATTGAAGAGGACAGCAGGACATTCAATAAGATGTCATATTTTGTATTCATCCCGCGTTTGGAGTTGTTGACATAGTGGACCTCATTTATTGATACGCGGGAACAGGCGATGACATTAGATTGATGTGTCTGTTAGGACAAAATTCATGGACTGCTGTAATAAGTGGCCCCTAAAGCTCAGAATTACATACAATAAAAATCTCACATCATAACACGGTGTAAGCAGTCAGAGGCCTTGAAGTAATGCACATGTTAAAGTCTTCATGGCGGAATAAGTGGTCTTGTAAGTGTCCCACACTCTTTTCTCGCCATAGGAATACCTGCCAGAGAGGAAGAGTTTCCTTAGTCAGTTGGGACATTCCTTTAATCCTAGTACTCAAGAGGTAGAGGCGAGTAGATTTCAGATATCTGTGAGTTCAAGGCCAACCTGGTCTACATAGTGAGTTTCAGGACGACCATGACTGTGTAGTGAGACCCTGTTTTAAAAAAGAAGGTGTGGGGGTGTCCCTCACCAGAGACTGATTTCAGTTAATTTGGTCTTAGGCTTCAAACCCCCAGATTATGAGAAAATAAGTATCTGTTATTAAAGGCATCCACTCTTTGGCGTGTTATTACAGTAGCCTGAGCAGACCAATAGAGTTCCTGTCCTGAGACACTGTTCTCCTTTCAAGATCTTTTTTTCTAATCAGCTGTTAGATGCAGAAAGAGAAAGGAAGATGACAGAGGAAGTTCTGCTGGGTGGACAGTGCCTCATTTACCCTCAGTTCTACTGGCGAGATCTGGTAACATGGCTACTCTCAACTGCAAGGAATGCTGGGAAATGTAGTCTAGCTCTGTATTCATGAAGAAGAGGAAGTGCTAAGGGCTCTTAATTTCTACCACAACTGAAGTCAGAGAACCAAAGACAGCAGTGCTAAGCATCCCTGGTGACTTGGTGTGATGGATGTTCTTGGTTGTCAGCTTGACTACAGGTATTTTTCTTTTTTAAATTTAAATAATTTGAGGTGGGAAGATCCACCTTTAACTTAGATTACACCTTCTGCTAGCAGACGCCCTTACTGTACTTAACAATGCCATCCTGTCACTGGCATTAGAGTCTAGGGTTTTTTTTTTTTTTTTCGGATGAGGGGATTCTGGTGTATACTGAAGACCAGATGAGACATCCAGCCTTGTGAACTGACAACTACTGGATTCTTAGACCTTCCATTGGTAGACAGTCATTGTTGGACTAGCTGGACCACAGCCTGCAAGCCACTTTAATAAATACTTCCCCCCTCCCAGTTTTGTTTCTGCAGAGAAATCTAATTAATATATCTGGTAATGTCCTAAGAACTTTCTAGAACCAAGTTATATTGCAATAGGAGAATAGATAACTTGAAATTAGAATTGACCTAAATGGCTGTGAACCAACATTCCTATCAAATGAAGGATTCTACAAGTCAACACAGGAAACAAAGGCAGGTCAATTGGGAACCTCAGAAGTGACCTTTGGAGATCCAGACAAGCATGTTGGTGACTGGAAGTCCTCAGCAGATATGGCTCAATTACCTATGTTGGGCTCAAGGATGGGACTCTCATCTCTGAGATACAGATAAGTACTACACTCGGAAGAAATCAGAAGCCTGGAATTTAGGCAGAGAGGTGACATTTTAAAAATTTTTTCTTAATAATTTTAAATTTTAATCAAAATATAGTTATAGCCTTTTTTCCTTTCTCTTTCCTCCTTCAATCCCATTCCACGTTCCCCCCTCTAACTTTTCCCATGTCCCCCCCCTTATTCTCTCTCAAATTAATGGTGTCTTTATTATTATCATTATTATACAGTGTGGTATTTTGAATGTAATTAGCCCCTATAAACTCATAGGGAGTGGCACTATAAGGAGGTGTGGCCTTGTATGAGTAGGTGTGGCCTTGATGTAGGAAGTGCATTACTGTGGGGGTGGGCTTTGTGGTCTCCTCTGCTCAAGCTATGCCCCGCGTGGGCACAAACTCCTTCTGCTGCCTATGGATCAAGATATAGAACTCTCAGCTCCTTCTCCAGTACCATCTCCTACCATGATGACAATGGCTGAACCTCTGAAACTGTAAGCCACCTCAGTGAAATGTTTCCCTTTAGAAGAATTGCCATGGTCATGGTGTCTTTTCACAGCAATAGAAACCCTAATTAAGACACACCGACATATAAATACATAAATATATGAATGCAACCTGCTGAGTTCATTTAGCATTGCTTGTATGTGTATGACGTCAGGGCTGACAACTTGGTATTGCATAACCAGTTGGGGGCTCATCTTTCAAGAAGACTAATTCTATCCCCTCACAAGTCATTAGTTTCTTGTAGTTTTTGGTCTAGGGGCAGGGTTCCTGGAGATCTTCCCCTTCCTTGTTAGCATGTCTCTCAGCGTTGTATTTATTGCTTGAGTCTTGTTTGGGCAGCCATATTGTTGTGGTATTATGGGCTCCAGTGTCTTTCTAGGAGAAAGTTTCTTACAGTAAACTTCCTGGTCCTCTGGGTCTTACAGTTTTTCTGTCCTCTCTACCTGAACCTTAAGGGCAGGAGCTCCCTGTGTTTTGAGCACTTGTGGTTTTCTGTGATGGTCTCCTTCTTCTGCAAAGAGAAACTTCTTTGGTGAGGAGTGAGAACGATGCCGATCTGTGGGTATAAGGGTAAGTAATCACAGCTGGGTAGGACTGTTGCTTGCTTTCCCTCTTTGGCAGCTTGCATAGCACCTTCTGGTATGATAGAAGCTAGTCTTCAGGGAGGGGTCTTTCAGGCCAGCTCCAAGCTTCTGTGTGCTGTGGCCGAAGAGCATGGTGTCTCCAACAGTAGGGACTAGGTTCCACACACCTTCAGTTGCTTCAGTTGTTCTAGTGGAGGGAAGTGCTTTGGTGAAGAGTTACTCCTTCCCATCTCCTACCTCATATGGTCAGCATGAGGGGGGTTGAGCACAGCCCCCTGCTTCCAGGATTAGGCGTGTGATCCCAGCCTGACAGGTCAGAGTCACTAAGATAATTCCGGTGGAGACGCACTGAGCCAAAAAGAATCAGGCCAGGATTATTTGATGGAGTCATACCAAAGCCTCTTTCTAATGCAGCTGTCTTAGTACAATGTGTTCCAAATCACGCAACAACCCATTAGATAATTCAGCAATTATAATCAACATTAGAAAACACAACACAGCATAGAGCAGGAACAACAACGGATATTATAAATAGGGTTAAGTTATACATTTCTAGTGCAAAATGATGATTCAACTATATAGTGGTACTATGAAATTATTCCTCTTTATGATGCTGTAGACATTTTAGTTTGTATAAGTATGTTCTATGATGCTCATGTAACACCAGAGTCACCTGAAAATGCATTTCTGAGGGCATATTTGATTCCAGGGTCAGTATCTTTGGAGTGTGTTGTCTCTGTGTGTATGCGACTGTTCATGTGTGTGCAATGTATATGCACTTTCATGTGTGGTTGCTCACACCTGTGCATTTAATAAGGAGGCCATAGGAGGGCATTAGGGGTCCTGCTTCAGCCCTCTCTATCTTATTCCTTTGAGACGGCATCTCTGACTGAACCTTGAGCTAGGCTAGCAGCCAGCAAGCCCCAGTGTTCTTGCTTCCTTTCCCCACAGGCCTGGGGATATAGGCAAGGGTGTGGCCACACCTAGCTTTTCATGTGGGTACAGGGAGTTATAAAGAAGACAGGCAAGGGTTCTTTTCTTGGGCTTCAGCTCCTGAGCAGAAGGGGCCTAGCACTTGCATGGTGAAGAGATGAAAGAGCAAGCTCTTTGTTGATTTGCTGAGGAGGGCTAATCTGGCACCCTGCAAACTGGTTACCAGCATAGCTTAAAAACATGTTTTCTTTCTTCTGTAAAAACACCATGGCTTTGAGTCTGATGGTAATGGCTGGCTGATTTAACCTAGGAGCTGCTGACTTCCTTCACAGTTGGTACCTTCATCTTGTAATGAATATTTTGGGCTATGACCTAGTCTTGGACTACACAAGTTTTAAAATGATTACTACACCGGGCACGTGGATCAGTTAACAGAGCGCTTGTCTAGCATGCATGAAGCCATGGGTTCCAACCCCCTCACCATGCAAACCAAATGTGGTGGTGCATGCCTGTAATAACCCCAGTGGTTGGGAGGTGAAGGCGGGAGGATCAGTTGTGTGTGTGTGTGTGTGTGTGTGAGAGAGAGAGAGAGAGAGAGAGAGAGAGAGAGAGAGAGAGAGAGACCTTCGTGACTAGCAGAGTGGTGAGCCAAGTGAGGCAAGAAGGCAGTTTGCCTCAACACTGACTTGGTAGCCAGTATTGGTCCAGACTTTGTGATTCTGACTCCGAATGGTTTATTTTAGACATATTTAAACACAGCACAATTTGGTAAAAACTATCTGATGATAATTAACTCAGTCTTTGTGCATAACAAAGCATACATAAATCTCCTGGAGGAACAAAGTAAGCGAAATACAGATCAAATGTGACTACATCTAAACTCTTGGTTTTGATGTGAGATTCCCCTCTGTATGCTGTGAATATGTTTTATTACCAGTGGTTAATAAAGAAGCGGCTTTGGCCTATAGCAGGGCAGAGTATAGCCAGACTGGAAGAGATATATAGGGAGAGCAGGCTGAATCAAGGAGACGCCATGTAGCTGCAGAAGGAGGACACACAGGCTGGAACCTTACCAGTAAGCCACAGCCTCATAGTGATACACAGATTAATAAAAGTGGGTTAATTTAAAATATAAGAGCTAGGTAGGAGTACACCTAACCTATTGGCCAAACAGTGTTATAGTTAATATAGTTTCTGTGTGATTATTCGTGTCTGAGTAGTCGGGAAATGAACGAGCTGTCTCCGCTTATACTTTGTAAAGTTCATTAAGATGGGTTCTAGAGATGTCCTATGAAAACAAATTTGTGATAAGAGCTAGGGGAGGATCTGGAGCCAGAAAAGTCTCTAGTCATCCAGACAGTGCAAAAGTCACCAGGCTGTAAAACACTTCTGCTAAAGCCTTCTGGGAAGGTAACAATTTTTGTATTTTTAAAAAAGATTTATTTATTTATTATATATGCAGTGTTTATCTGCATGTATATTCCTGCATGCCAGAAGAGGGCACCAGATCTCATTATAGATGGTTGTGAGCCACCATGTGGTTGCTGGGAATTGAACTCAGGACCTGTGAAAGAGCAGCCAGTGCTCTTAACCTCGGAGCCATCTCTCCAGCCCCAATTGTTGCATTCTTTCCCTTGAAGTAATAACCCTGCATGCTTAACTTTCCAGGTTCTCCTAGTGTTTATCTGTGAGTACAAAGACCTCTGTGCCTCCCACAGATCAGGAGTTCAAGATTACCCTCAGCTCAAGTTCCAGGACAACCTGGTATTCATGAGACAAATAAATGAATTAGTGAATAAATAAGCAAATAAGTTGATCAACATATATACACATAGAACTGAGTAATAGAATCTGAATCAAAGATGAAAGCATCAGATACAGTATGAAAATATGCCAAGCTTCTCTGTCCCCTTTGATCACCCTTCAGGCCCCTGTAGATCCAAGAGAAAACTTAGGGTGTTCAGTGAAAATGACTTTTATATTGTATAACATAATTTAGACAATGGCTTTCACAACTTACATATCGAAGTTTTGGGAACTATCTCACTCAACTGTAGAACTTCCAAACTAACGAGCTGGAGTCAAATCAACTAAGAGCCAGTGGACCTAGAGACTTTTCTGGGGCTGGAGATATGCTAGTGGCTAAGAGCTTATGTTGCTTTCCCAGAGGACTCGGGTTTGGTTCCCAGCACCAGGTGGTGGCTTACAACCATCTGTAACTACAGTTCCAGGGGTCCAACATGCTTCTGATCTCCACAGGCACCAGGCATGAATGTGGAACACATGTATGAACAAACAAATGCACGAGCACACATACACATAAATAAATAAATTCAGACTTACAAAAAAGATTGCCTACATTTATGATCCTCCCTGTACATGCAATAAATAATAAAATATTAGGCTTGCTGCGGTACTCTGCAGACTGCCTGGCACCTGAGCTGATCCTGAGGTCTTACCAAGATATTTTATGGTAAGAGATTTTCCTTCTTCAAATTTTCCCATTGGGGCAGGCAAGATGACTCAGCAGTTAAGAACAATTGTTGCTTTTCCAGAGGACCTGAGTTCAGTTCCCAGTACCCACATTGGGAGGTCCACAACCCCTGCAACTCTAACTCCAAAGATCCTTTATCATTTTCTGGCCTCCGCAGGTATCTGAAAAATATGAACATATATAGCACACAGACAGACACACATACACACCCACCCACCCACCCACCCACCCACCAATACAAATAAAAATAAAATAATCTTTTGAATAGTTGCCATTGGTTTTATTTACTCCTTTAAAAATTTTTCATTTGATGATAATGAAGATGTACCTGTATACACACTGTATGTGTGTACATGGGTGCACACACGAGCACTATGTGATGCATGGGTGGGCACACACATGCCATAGTATGTACGTAGGATTCAGGGAACAACTTTCATGAATTGGGTCTCTCCTGCTTCCTTGAACTGGGGAAGAAACTCTGGTTGTCAGGCCCACACGACAAGTGTTTTAACCCCAGAAAACATTGTCTTGCTGGTACGGTTTACACCCAAACATTGAGGGACCTGGGATTTATTAGAAGTCAACTGTATGGTCACAAGTGGCTTTTACTTGCAAAAATTTGGCCTTGTGGTCAACTCTGGCATTTAGTGACAATCCCTTGAGATACAAGTACTGAGGAGAAAAAACGCATAGCACACTCTTAACGAGTGACAGGGGAAGGGCCCAGATTTAGTTTTTTCTTATCTTATGGTGCTCCTTACCTATCTCATATTCCTGCCATTAACTGATACATGACTGTATAATAATCTATATGTTCTATACTAATTAATTACTAATCAATATCTAGGAAAGCATGTGGAATCACAAGGTAAACTGCATTCTTTACTTTCTTTTTATAAAGACAAATTTTTACCATATGTAGCTATGGAGCTCACTCTGGCCTCGATCTTACGGTCCTTCTGCCTCAGCAGTTCTGGAACGATAAGACAGACTTTTGTTTTCAGGCTGTCAGCTCATGAAAAATGACACGGAGACTTATTATCAATTATGAAAGCTCGGTCTTTGCTTAGGCTTGCTTCTAACTAGCTCTTATAACTTAAATTAACCCATATTCTTAAATATGCATTCTTCCCCATGCTCGTTAGCTCATTTCCTTTAGGCCTATCCTGGTTATTCCATGTCTGGCTGGCGACTCCACCTTTCTTCTTCCCAGAGATCTCTCTGCCCAGAAGTCCCACCTGTACCTCCTGCCTAGCTATTAGCCATTTAGCTCTTTATTAAATCAACCTCAGTGATGCATCTTCACGCAGTGTAAAGGAATATTCCACAAGTCATCTGGGAGGAAAGAACCTCAGCTGAAGATCGGCCTTGACCAGGTTGGCCTGTGGCCTTGTCTTTGGGCGGTAGTCTTGGTTAGTGGTTGATGCAGGCAGCAACATCTATGGGCAGGTGGATCTGGGCTGTAAGAAATGGCTTCTGCTTCAGCCCCTGCTCGAGTTTCTGCCCTGATTTCACTCAATGACGGACCTGAAAGGATATGCTAAAATGAATCCTTTCCTCAAAGTGCTTTTGGTCATGGTGTTTGCACAGCGGCAGATGAAACTAGAGCGCTGACGGTGACCTTCCACCTTTGACCTCTTACTTCCACCGCCTAGATGCTAAGATTGATTATAGGTGTGTGGCACCATGCCTGGTTGATGTGGTGATAAGGAATGAACCCAGGCTTTGTGCATGCTGGATAAACACTCTACCGACTGCACTATACCCCTAACCTCTAGAAAGATTATATATATATATATATATATATATATATATATATTAGCTGCTAGACCCCAAAGTACCTAGTGCTACCTAGTGCAAATACAGTAACTCAAGGCTGTGAACAGCCTGTCTTCTTTTTATGTTTAAGCTAGCTTCTATTGAACATCTGCTGCTTTTGTATCCAGAGCCCTGACTATGGCAAGGCTGAGCTAACAGGTGTAACAATGGGATTGTTTCTACTCCGGTGGTTGGGGTGATGAACAAAAAAACCCTAAAGCTCTGGCAAGTACTTGAACTTGACTTTATCATTCATTGCCCCAGACAACCGGTAGACAGATCATTTTTAATATACATTTTTATTGATATTTATTGAGCTCTACATTTTTTTTCTGCTCCCCTCCCTGCCTCTCCCCTCCCCTCTTCAGTTCTCCCCCAAGGTCCCCATGCTCCCAATTTACTCAAGAGATCTTTAGACAGAGCATTTTGAGATCATCTGTGGAAACAATTAACTGTTGGGTTGGTCCAGGAAACATAAGCATCAGATACAAGGGGACTGGGCAGTAGTAACTTCATCTTTTGAGTAGGACACTTTCTCTTAGGCTAACAGAAGTGGAGTTAAGGCTCCGGGGGCAGCCACTGGTAATATGGACAGGAGCGAAAGACAAACTTTCCCCCCTCACTCTGCTCTTCAGGTTATGGGGAGACAGAGGCTTTCCAAAGGTCTCCAGACCTCCCTGTGGGACCAGGCTCAGTGACTCAGAGAAGTCACCTACATAGTAGAGCGCTGCCCCTCCCCCCACCCCTTGGCATACTTCCTCTTAGGGACTAAATTGGGCTCTGGTGTTCTGCGCATGGCAGCACTAGAAAACCCACACACCCCTGCTGCTCTCCCAGCGCCTTTCAGGGTTACTTCCCAAATGAAGTTTGCACCCATGTTCTTGCCTTCAAAACCAAACTCTCCATCAACAATGGTGGCCAAAGAGACACACGAACTTTATAGGGTAAGCTCTAGGCCGAGATGCCAGGGGTGAGGAACACAGGACAGTGGTTAGCAGGTGGCCTCTGAGGTCTGGCCTTGAGGCATAGATCTGTAATTCCAGTTACTGCATTTCATGTAATCACATCTTCAGGAGGCTGAGGCAAGAGGATTACAAATTTAAGGTCTTTCCAGGGCTCCAAAGTGACTTCAAGGGCAATCTAGATAACTTAGCCTAGACTTAATCTCAAAATAAAAGCTAAAAGCTGAAGATTATGTGTTTGCTAGGCCACAGAGTTCCCTTTGCAGGGGCCTGGTCATATCAATGAAGTTAAAAGTGGACACCTAAAGGAGTGTGTGATAGCTAGTCTTGATCGCCAGCTTGACTATATCTGGAATAAACGACAATCCAGAAATGGAGGGCACACCTGTGAGAGACTTTCTGCTTGGTTTGAAGGAGTGAATTCACTTCTAGTCTGGACCTCTGAGGTAGGAAGACACACCCCTTTGATCTGGGTCTTGAGGCGGGAAGACACATCTATGGTCTGGGCCATACTCCTGCTGGAAGTCTTTAGAAGACATAGAAGAAGGAAGCTTTTGATGTTTGCCTGCTTGCCCTTGCCTTGCTATCACATCCAATTCTTCACTGGTGTTGGAATCTGCTTCTTCAGGATTCCAGCATAGACAGAAGACCAGCTGAGATATCCAATCTTGTGAACGGAGCAACTGCTGGATGCTTGGACTTTCTGTTCACAGCCAGCCATTGTTTGACTAGCTAGACCACACCCTGTAAATAATTCCAATAAATCCCCTTTACACGCAAACACACACACACACACACACACACACACACACGGAGGGAGGGAGAGAGAGAGAGAGAGAGATATTCATTCCATAAATTCTGTGACTTCAGAGATCCCTGACCAATATAGATTTCAAAGACAATTTGTTGAAGTTAGAGAGAGACTATCCTGGTAAAGACACCAGAGGGAAAGAGATAGAAGAGGGAGAAACAGAAAGGTACACTGGTGGGAAATATTGTTTTAAGGTGTGTTACGTTTGTTTATGTTGCATTTGTTGAACTCTGTGAAACTGTATTACTGTGTCTGTCTAAAACACCTGATGATCTAATAAAGAGCTGAACAGCCAATAGCGAGGTAGGGCAGAGGAATAGGTGGGACTGGCAGGCTAAGAGGATAAATATGAGGAGAAATCTGGGAAAAAGGATTGGGGAATGAGAGAGGAAGGAAGAGGATTTCAGGGGCCAGCCACCCAGCGACACAGCCAGATGCAGAGTAAGAAGGAAAGAAAAAGGTATACAGGAATAGAGAAGAATAAAAGCCCCGAGGCCAAAGATAGAAGGGATAATCTAAGTTAAGAAAAGCTGACAAGAAACAAGCTAAACTAAGGCTGGGCATTCATAGTTAAGAATAAGCCTCTGTAGCCGGGTGGTGGTGGCGCACGCCTTTAATCCCAGCACTCGGGAAGCAGAGGCAGGCGGATCTCTGTGAGTTCGAGACCAGCCTGGTCTACAAGAGCTAGTTCCAGGACAGGCTCCAAAACCACAAAGAAACCCTGTCTCGAAAAACCAAAAAAAAAAAAAAAAAAGAATAAGCCTCTGTGTGTAATTTATTTGAGAGCTGGGTGGTGGACCCCCCTCTCCCCAGAAAAAAGCCAAACAAAAGAGTAAAACATCACACTACAGTACACTTTGAATAAAATAAAGTAAAAAGATTAAAGTTGAACATGGTGGTACGTGCCCATAATCCTAGCCCTGTACTAGGGAGGTGGAGGTAGGAGAATCAGGATTTCAAAGACATCCTCAACTACATAACAAAATCAAGGCCAACTGAGCTGCTTGAGACTCTGTCTCAAAACAAACAAACTTAGAGACTAGGGTGAACAAACATGAAAAAAACAGAACCAGGTTCCCAGAACCAGGGAGACCTGAAAGGGACACAATTGCCTGCTTTCTAGTGTCTGGGGCAAAAAGCCACAGACTTCACTCTTTCTGGCCAACAAGTGGGGAGATATTTAACCTTAATATCATTCAATTTAGCCTGTAGCCAGCTGAGAGGTTCTCAGTGTATGGAAGAATGCAGGATGAATCTAAGATAAGAAGAAATAATAACGAACTCAATTTCTTTTATGGTTGTCAGTGTACCTTTTAGCTTTGTGCAGGCAGGAACATGCCATTGAACACACTCCATTTATCTTTTAGTGTTGTTAGCTTTGGCCAGGGAACACTAGCTAACTGCTTTTTACTGTCTTATGTTTGCCTTTTAGCTTTGTGGCCAGTTTAAAGCCTCTACCATTGATTCATCTTTAGCCCTGCAGTAGTTACGGCCAGTTCGGGGATCGTCATCGCTCACTGAGAGGCCGGCGGCTGGGTCATTTTTAATCTCACAGTGGAAAGTCAGTGCTGGGAAATGAGCTACAAGGAGCTTGGCGTTCCTCCACTGGAGCCCTTGAAACCTGCCTGGTTTTCAGTGTTCCTATTTCCCAACTAAAATGCCCACCCCCCCAGGCTTCCATGTTTGAGCATTTAGTCCCCACGTGGCGGCACCGTTCATTCTGGTGGGGCATTCTGATTATGCGTGCAAAGTGCATGAATCCCTGAATGAATGAGGACAGCCATGGGGGTGGGGGGGACCCTTCCCTTGGTCAGAGTACAGATGCTGACAGTGTGTGAGGAAAATCTGACCACAGCTTCCTCCTCCTGATGACAGCAACGTGACAGCTGCCCTGCATTCTGCTCTACAGAGTCCCACCTACCCAGATTAGCTAGCCCTCCTCCTTGTTCTGATGCTATAACAAATGGGTTGAGTTTCTGGGTTGCTGGTGCATCTCCATCAGAGTGCACAGCCCAGCCCAGCACCTCTGCAAACGTGTCTCTCACCTCTTCATTCATCCATTGTCCACATCAGGTTGATCCCAAAGCCACGCAGGTCTCAGCAGTTATGGAAACCTTAGGAGGTGGGCTGAGTTGCAGAAAGTGGGTCACTTGAGGCTATGGGCTCGCTCTGCTTCTGGCTGGCCTCTGTTTCCTGATCCTCCCAGATGTGAACAAGATGTAACGGCTCCGTGGCAAGTAGCCCACACCCCTGGACCAAAATGAAACTTTTCTCCCTTAAGTAGCTTCTGTTAGGCACTTCGCTACAGGAACTGATACATATACCAACGGTAACATGCTCAGTAGTGTCTGTAGGCAACGGCGTCTAGGGTAGGGCCTTGGGGAATAAAGTGTGTAGCTCATTAAGGTGGCAGCCATTCTATGTATTTTCTCAACTCGGTCTTGTGTGTGTTATAGTTCACCTTTTAGCATTCAGTTGGTCTTTAAAAATTTGTAAAATTCTATTCCCCCCTCCCCCCCCCCCTCTCTCTCTGTGTGTGTGTCTTCTCTCTCTAAATTTTTTGAGACAGGGTTTCTCTGTGTAGCCTTGGCTGTCCTGAAACTCACTCTGTAGATCAGGTCACCCTAGAACTCACAGAGATCCACCTGCCTCTGCCTCCCAAGTGCTGGCATTAAAGATGTGCGTCACCACTGCCTGGCCTTTTTCTTGTTTTTGAAGCACTATTAATAAAGACTCGGGGACAGAAATCGGGCTTCAACCTGAGGATCTGAAAAGCAAAACAGCCAGCCACTGGCTCTTACCTCGATCTCAGTCTGAAATGGCAATTCCGCCTCCAGGAATCTCAGAATGAGACTGTGTGAGAGCTGTCTCCTACCATTTTATAATCCTCTCTAGGACTAGGATTAAAGCCATTCACCCCTGGGATTAAAGGCATGTACCACTGGGATTAAAGGCATGTACCACCCAGTTTCTATGGCAACTAGTGTGGCTACTGGGATTAAAGGTGTGTGTTACCACTGCCTGGTCTGTAAGGCTGACCAGCGGGGATGTTTTACTCTCCGATATTAAGACAAGCTTTATCTATTATAATACAAATGGATCGCTCCTATGCTTTTAAAAAGAGACTTACTTTCATTCCAATTTTATGTACATGGATATTTTGCTGTGTCTGTCTGTGCACTAAGTGTGTGCAGTGCCTGAGAAGGCCAGAAGAGGGCATCAGATCCCCTGGAACTGGAGTTACTGAGCATTGGGTGCTGGTAATTGGTACTATGTGGGTGCTGGTAATCGAACCTGGGTCCTCTGGAAGTGCTTTTAGTAGTTGAGCAGCCTCTCTAGTCCCCAGACTTTTCTCTTTAGTGCAGAAGGGATCTTTAGTGAGAAGGGATGGCCCTTCCTCACTTGGTCCAGGCACAGTAGGCACCAACTGTTGCCTTTGTAAAGGGACTTACTGATGGTACTCTATTTGTAAAGAGTGTTGTCTGCTGTTACTGATCACCCATTGTGCCATTTGTCTCACTAAACACCGACACATTGACATTCTGACATTCATGGGTCTCAAACGGCACCTGGGGAGCAGATGGCAGTCCTTTCATGCCTTCTTCCTGACCAGCATCCTGTCTGTGGGGTTAAATGTCAACAAACCCATCCTGAGTTGAAAATGGATTTAATGTACCTAGTTTCTGAATACCATAAAGCAGCAGCTCACAATACCGTCGAGCCTTGATTATTATCCTCAGAGCTGATGGGAGCTATATAGCTTGCTGCCTCTACCCAGTATCAGGATGGAGCATCATGCTGTGTGCTTTGTTATCCTGGGAAAGAATCCAAATCCAAAATCTCAAATGCGATTTCTACTGAGTGTGTATCAGTTTGGCATCATTCATCCTGTAGGTTGGACACTGCCTGCACCTAGGTCACATCAGCGCTCTCTCTCTCTCTCTCTCTCTCTCTCTCTCTCTCTCTCTCTCTCTGTATGGGGGGTGGGGGCAGGGAGCAAAGCCTTAGCCTCCCAGTCTTTGCTGAATTTTGGAGCAGATGGGAAGACTGGCCACCCTCAGACAAGCTGGTATTTCTCTTGTTCATAAGAAAGGATTGTTGGAATGGGAAGAGGAGGTGAAATTCCCATACTAACTCAACAGTGTCTAAGCGCCCTGAGACTGTATGATAGATACACACTGAATGCACGGTTAAGTGCATGGCACCAGGCCCTGGAACTACCCTTTCCATGTTTGAAAAAACAAAGAATTTTATAACGTGTGTGTTGTTCCAGGTACACTTACGGAGGCCTTTATAAACTTGACCATCTCTGTGAATAGAACAGGGTGGTTTCCTGAAGTGTGTGGATAAACAAGAGACCCTTTAAAGTCAAGAAGGCTTGGGTCAAAACCCCAACTCTTAACACAGCTCACGTAGACCATGGTACTTAATGCCTTCGGGGGGTTAGCAGCTCTCAAAAACCACACACCACATAAACAAAGTTTCTTTTTGTATACTTTTGAGCAGCTGTTAGCTTCCCTGCTGTTTTTTGTTTGGCCACTAGAGGTCAGGATAACCCCAAAGTTCAACTCGATGCTTATCAGGTCTTCTGTCTCCCATTTCCTTTCCAAAGCAGCCAGGCAAAGATCACTTACTTTGCAAAGCCATCCAGGTTGTCTACCGCCCGGGACACTTCTGCCCCTTTTCAGATTTTATCCTTTGGCTAAAAAGATGGAGATTTGCCGGAGGGTGAATACACTGAGTTACTTCATAGAGAATCAGCACACAACCAAACTTAACTCTTTTTCTACTTACCCTTTCTGCACAGGAAGTAAGGGCAGTTTCCGGTAGCTGTGCTCGGGAACTTGGAAAAGAATTCTACCCACATGAGCAGAGCACTACTTGCAATTTCCTTGGATAGTTGTTCTTTCTTCATTTAATTCTGCAGAGGAGAAGCTAGGAACACAGCACCAACGATCTACCAAAATCTACCTGCGCTTGGCCTGGGACTGGGTTCTCACAAGAGTCACCTGCTGTGACTCACGTTTAGGATCTGGGAGATACTAAATAAAGACCGAATCCTCTCCCAAAGCACTGAGTCCTTCCCAGGAGCTGAGATTTTGGTCTTTAGGATGAATTTCCCCCTTTTTGGAGGCCGGTGTTCCAGACTTTAGCCCAGACTGATCTGGAACTTGCTATGAGACCCAGGCTGACCTAGAACTCATGGTCCTCCTACCTCAGTGCTGGGGTTACAGGTGTGAAATCACAGGCAGCTTGGGATGACTCTGGGGTTTATCGGATCATGAGAGCATGTTGTCTCTCACTCTGTCTGTGGCTCTTTTGGGGGTGGGGGTCAGGCAAATCCAATTCGAACCCCTGTGTTGCTGTTTGCACAGTCCTGCAGCCTGCACATGTCCAGCCTTAGTTCCTTCCTTTTGAAGATCTCTCGACAGGCTATTCTGTAACTGCTATGGCCCCTGGAATATGAGTCTTGCAGGGAATTCTTCCTTGGTTACTGTTCTATTTCCACTGTCTGGAACGGTTCTGAATTACAATGGGTGAATAAGAAGTATCTTCCTGGGGGCTGACATCCTGCACTGAATGTCTTTCAAAGTGCTAGGGTCTCCCTTTCTCTATTCCCAAGGAAAGTGTGTCTCTGCCCATTTGCTGTTACAAATGGAAAATGCCGGAGACCAGGTTCTTTATAAGAAATGGAAGTTTGTTTAGCTTATGATTCTGGTGGCTGGGATGTCCAAGAGTGTGGTGCTGACAACTGCTGAGGGGCTTGTGGTTATAACACGGCAGAGGTATCACACGTGAGACAGAGCCCAAGTTTCTCCTTCCTCTTATAAAGTTGCTGGTGTCACCATCCATGGGGTCCCATCCTCAGGACCTTACCTAACCCTAGTCACTTCCCCAAGGCCCCACACCTAGACACCATTAATATATGACTTTGGGGATTAAATTTTCAACACAAGAATTTTTGAGGGACACATTCAAGCACAGCAAAGTACATGGCTTCTGTCATTCTTAATGTCCACTAGTCCCACCACCCCCTTTTCCCTCTTGCCCCTCCTTCCTGTTTTCCTTCTTTTTTTTATTTTATTTTTTTTTTTGGTTTTTTGAGACAGGGTTTCTCTGTGGTTTTGGAGCCTGTCCTGGAACTAGCTCTTGTAGACCAGGCTTTCCAAATACTGTGCTGAGGATATATTATATTATATTTATTATATTATAATATAAAGAGGTATACAGAGCCATTGTTTATATCATCAAGTTCTGGATGAGATAAAGTGGTAGACACAGAGTTAAGCCCTGGCAGCTGCATTCTCAGCTGACTATAATCTCCATGGTTATTTCCTGTGTACTTTATCCTTGTCTACATGAGGAAAAAAAAAAGCTTAATCTGATCAGCTGTGCTCTCTCTGATTCTGCAGGCTGAAGGTCATGTCCATCAATCAAAACTCCTGCTTGCATGTTATGTGTGTGTGTATGTTTTGTTTTTGGTTAATTGGTTAAATAATTAGTTGTGTGTATGTGCTTGTGTGTGGGCACAACTGGAGGACAGGGAACAGTTTACAGGAGTAAACTTCCGCGAGGGTCTCAGAAATTGAACTCAGGTTGTTAGAATTGGCAGCAGGTACCTTTATCTAGTGAGCCACATTGCTGTCCCTGTTCATTTTTTAAAAAAATAAAAAAAATATACAGATAGTAATGGTGGTGCATGCCTTTAATCCCAGCACTCAGGAGGCAGAAGCAGGCAGATCTTGGAGTTTGAGGCCAGCATGGTCTGTATAGTGAGTTTCAAGACAGCAGGGCTATATGGATAGATCCTGTCTCAAAAAAAAAACCAAACCAAACGAAACAATTATTTTAAATTACGTGTATGTTTGTGTATAGGTTTGTGCGTGTGAATACAGATGTCTGTAGATGTCTGTAGATGTTGGATTCCTCTGGAGTTGTAGTCAGAGGTGGCTGTGAGCCATTGTGTGGGTGCTGGGAATTGAACTCTGGTCCTCTGGAAGAGCAGTTCCTGCTCTTAACTATCTCCCCAGCCCTTTATTTGCTTTTTGTTATGGAACAGTACTCACTGTGCAACTAAAGAGGACCTTCTGCCTCTGTCTCCTGAGTGTCAGGGTTGAACCCGCTACCGTCTTGCATGTTGGGCCAGCACTCTGCCAGTTGAGTTACATCCCCAGATCCGCGCTTGTAAAGCTCTTCATTCCCAAACACACATGTGCACACCCATGTAATCAGGAACACATGTTTTCCCCATCACATGGTCCAGCCTATCTTTGGATCTCATTTCCCTCGTCTGCTAAGTGAGTCTGGAGGTAGATTGCTTTCCACGGTATCTTTAATCTCTACTAATGAAGATGTGGGTTTTCATTCTCTCCCTCTGACTCGGGCCCAGAATGCACAGGGAGATCCATAGATGTGCAGTGTTCACATCTGCCATCACAACACCCTTGTCCATCTTTCAACCTGGACTCCAGAGAGGTACATAAAAAATGAAGTCAGAAACTGAGAGCCATAGCGGTAAGAGTGATGGAGTCAGAGTGCCTCAAACCTGTTATTTTCCGTAGGATAATTACTATCATTGCTCACAGGAGGCTTGGCTCACATCCCTGGGATGTGAGCTTGCTCCATCACTAGGACCAATCTCTCTTTGAACTGGTGGTGTAGGTTAGCAGCACTTCCCTGCTGTCTCTGGACTAACATTCACTTTCCAAACCCCCAGCACTTTCAAAGTATGTGTAAGAGCATATTTGGGTGTGAGAGAGGGAAGTGGAAGCCTTTTGTTAGACCCTGCTTCTGTGTAGTGGGGGAAATTTAACTGAGTTGGTTGGCCTAATCCTTTCTTTTTCTTTTTTTTTAGTTACCATTTTCTATTATTTATTTATTTATTTATTTATTTATTTATTTATTTATTTAGTATACAATATTCTGTCTGTGTGTATCAGCAGTTAAGAGCATTGCCTGCTCTGCCAAAGGTCCTGAGTTCAATTCCCAGCAACCACATGGCCTAATCCTTTCTTGACCAGGTGGGGGTGCTCCCTTTCTGCGTTCTTGACAGTGGAGAGGCAGGTCTGAATCTAGATCCCAAAGGTAGGCCTAGCGGCAGCTTCCTTTCTCTAAGTGAGCTGGTCTTCACAGGCCGGAGCTACTCACAGCCTAAATGCTGCCTCCAACTGGTTTTGATCCAGCAGAGGACAGAGGAAAAATCTCCTGACCACAACAGCACAGGAAACCACGTGAGAAAGTAGGGTCTCCGGAGAGACAATTGGAGACCCAGAGGGAGGGCAGAAAGGGAAGTCAACCGTGTTGAGTAAGAACTTGGCCTAGCTTCAAGGCCAGTGGCTGGTGCCCTGCTGTGAAGTCTTTGCTGAGCTCCTGAAGCTAGGAGCCGTGGAGGCCTCAGAAACTGGTGCAAACTGACACCTTGCTGGCCAAGGGTAGTGTATTACTTCACAGCTAAGACACAGGCATGGACTCTTTTGAGATGGATATGATATATACCTATAATCTCAATACTCAGGAATCTGAGGCAGGAGGATCATGAGGTTTGAGGTCAGTTTGGGCTAGCATGAAGAGGCCCTTTCTCAAAACCAACCAAACAAAACAACAACAGCAAAAAACCAAGGAAAGAATTAAAGAAAAGACTAGAAGGAAGGAAAGGAGGGAGCAAGAGAGGAAGGAAGAGAGGGAGGATGGAAAGAAGAGAAGAAAAGAGACGGGCAGGGCAGGGAACCGGAAGGGGAGGGACTTACCTTCTTCAGTTGTCAGGCCAGAGGTCTGCAGACCAGGCTCTTCCTGTGGCTCTGAGAGAAACCTGTCTCACATTGTATTTTGCTTTCTGGCGACTGCTGGTGATCTTTGCCACTCCTGACCTTTGCCTTCATCTTCATCGTGCGTCTCTAGTTTCAAATTTCCCCTGCTTGTAAGGACAGTGTTCACACTGGAGTAGACTTTCGTAACGACCCCAGCTTGTGTTAATTACCTCTATAAAGTTTCTGTCTCCAAATAAGGCCATATTCTAAGGCAAGGGAGGAGTAAGAACTTAAGGACTTCAACCTGTAACTTTGGCTCGGGTGTAAAATTGAATCCACTCCAGGCAGTTTCCCAAGACACAGCTGTGAACCACTAGCAGTCAATCCTGTTGGCAGCTGGGGTGGGGTGGGGTGGGTGTGCTGGCTTTGGAAAGGGCTTCTGGGTTTGAGACCAGCAGGAGTCTACTACACAGTGGCTTTCCAAGGATGGTTGCTATCAGTCTGGTGTCGGGGAGTGTTGTTCACACAATCACAGAGCCGCAAAATTCCGTGACAGGACGGCTTCTAGAAAAGCACCAGAGAAGTCGGCATCCTGGCATCCTGGCTACAAGCCTTAGAACCAGGGAGGCTGATGATGCAGCCCTCAGGCAAATGCGGAAGTCCTGAGAACTCCCTGCGCAAGGACCCCTCAAGAATAAAACACTGGGCCAGGCAGTGGTGGCACATGCCTTTAATCCCAGAGACAGACAGATCTCTCTGTGAGTTCGAGGTCAGCCTGGTCTATAGAGTGAGTTCCAAGATAGCCAGGGCTGTTACATAGAGAAATCCTGTTTTCAAAAACAAAAACAAAAAAGGAATAAAGTACTGAGGAACAGGAGCCTGAGTTAGGGTGGGGACAGTAGAAACTCACCCTGCTGCTGATACTATTTTGTCCCCTCTTGTCCTGAGGCTGATGGGAGGGTGCCAACTCACTTGAGAGCCAGTCTTTCCCATATGCCAATCTTTTTTTTAATTTTTAATTTTTTATTGATATTTATTGAGCTCTACATTTTTCTCTGCTCCCCTCCCTTCCTCTCCCCCCTTCAAACCTCCCCCAAGGTCCCCATGCTCCCAATTTACTCAGGAGGTCTTGTCTTTTTCTACTTTCTGCTTCACATGTAGATTAGATCTATGTGAGTCTCTCTTAGTGTCCGCATTGTTGTCTAAGTTCTCTCCCATACGCCAATCTTCTCTGGAAACACTTTCACAGACATATCTGGAAATAATACTTTACTAGATTGTTAAGCATCTAGTCAAGTGACCTAGAGCGTTAACCACCAACGACCTTAGATCCTAAATGCAAAAGTATGCATTAAAACCCAGATGCATAATCCTCCTGAATATTAACCTTCATCAGGCGATGAAAGGAGACAGAGACAGAGACCCACATTGGAGCGCTGGACTGAAATCTCAAGGTCCAAATCAAGAGCAGAAGGAGAGAGAGGACAAGCAAGGAACTCAGGACCGCCAGGAGTGCATCCACACACTGAGACAATGGGGATGTTCTATCAGGAACTCACCAAGGCCAGCTGGACTGGGTCTGAAAAAGTATGGGATAAAACCGGACTCGCTGAACATAATGGACAATGAGGACTACTGAGAACTCAAGAACAATGGCAATGGGTTTTTGATCCTACTGCACGTACTGGCTTTGTGGGAGCCTAGGCAGTTTGGATGCTCACCTTACTAGACCTGGATGGAGGTGGGTGGTCCTTGGACTTCCCACAGGGCAGGGAACCTGAATTACTCTTAGGAATGACCAGGGAGGAGGACTTGATGGGGGAGGGGGAGGGAAATGGGAGGTGGTGGCGGGGAGAAGGCAGAAATCTTTAATAAATAAATAAATTAATTAAAAAAAAACCCAGATGCATAAAACAAGTGGGTCATGTCTACAAATCTCAGTACCTGGGAGGTGGAGTCAGGAGGATCAGAAGTTCAAGGTCTGCCTTGGCTACTTAGTGAGTTTGAGGACAGCTTGCACAACAGGAAGCCCTGTCTCAAAAACAATGACAACAAAAAGAAACAAACAAAAAGTTGAACATAAAGTTCAACCTGCCAGCTTTTAAGGCCTTCAGATTTGAACTACTTAGTGGAGCATTGTTGATACCAGGGAGAAAGGATTATAACAAAGGACTCTTCATGACCCTGGAGCCAAGTGTCCATCTGGGCCAGCTTGCATTCTTCACCGGGAATGCAAGACATCCATTGAGAGCATTCTCTGTTTCTCTGTTCTGGCTGCTTGAAAGGGGAAGGCAGATCAGACAGAGCTTAAGTGATGGCTAGTGTGTTCACAGAGGACATCAGTCCTCTTCATTGTCAGCAGACAACAGCTGCTGCTGTCCTGACTGAAGTCCTGTGTTCTCTCAGGCTTGGCACTCCTCAGGCTCACTCAGACACAGCAGCAAACACCTCACATTTGCTAGAGTTCTGTCATTTCTTGTATTTCATAGATAAATTAATTTTCATGGAAGCCTGTGGGTGGGCTCTGTCTCATCATCCCCATTTTATAGAAGAAAATGAGGTTACTAAAGTCCAAGTCACTGATCTAATGAATGTCACATGGCTGATAGGTGGTAATGGTAGGTCTTGAATCTGTGTCACTTGGCTCCAGGCTGGACCATAAATTTCCAATATACAGGATCTTCTAAGAGATCCAGGTGGATGCAGGCTTGGTGGGACACTGGTCCTCAGTCCATCTGTGTTCTGTGCCAACATTCCTTCCTGATACCACAGAGGACAAATATTATGGTGGGTTTCCTGGATTATGAGTTTTTCTTTAGATTTTGGTCTTAAAAACTGAGGATTTGCTTCTTTCATTCATCTTTAATGGTTCTGTGGTGACAACTTGCTCCCCCAGGCAAATGGAGGGTGACTCATGTTTAGTTGCCTGGGGGATAGGAGTAGGGAGTAGGGGTGGATGGCAAAGTAATTAGCTTGATCCCACTTATGGATGCACCTAAAATAACCAAATCCATAGAACCGGAGTGTAGTGGTGGTTGCTAGGGACGGGGGTGAGGGGGGAAGAAGGAAATAGGGAGCTATTAATCAGCAGATATACATTACATTAAGGCTCCATGATAGTCTCATTGACTGCAGTCAACAATAAAGTTCACTTAAAAACTTTCCAAGAGGAGCCAAGCATGGTGGCACAGGCCTGTAATCCCAGCACTCGGGAGGTAGAAGCAAGAAGATCATGACTTCAAGGCCATCCTCAACTATACTAGGAGTTCTAAGTCAGCTGGGACTACATGATACCTTGTTTCAATAAACCAAACCTAAACCAACCAACCAACAAACCAGCCAACCAGCTAACCAGCCAACCTACCAACAAACCAACCAACCAACCAATTAACCAGCCAGTCAACCAACCAACTAATTAACCAGCCAGCCAGCCAACCAAACAACTAACCAACCAACCAACCAACCAACCAACCAACCAACCAATATTGTCTAAATAGTGAGTTCCAGAAGAGCTAAGGCTACTCAGAGAAACCCTGTCTCAACCACCACCCCCCAAAAAAAAAACAAAGAAAAAAAATGAGACAGGGCCCCATGAGTCCCAGGCTGACCTCAAACTCTCTATAAAACCAAGGATGCCCTTGGACTTCTGCTCCTCCTGCCTCTGTCACCTGGTCACTGGGATTAGTGGTGTACACCTCCACACCTAGTTTATTCAGTGTTGGGGCTTGAACACAGGGATTTGTGCACGCCAGGCAAGCATTTTATCAACTGAGCCACATTCCCAACCTTAACATCCTTACTTTAATAATGCTTTATTTAATCCAATATGTCTAAACTATTATTGACTGTTTCACCAATATGAAAACTATTATATTAAAATTCTGAATATTTGAGAATATTGGTGTATGTTTTATGTTGTAATAAGAGCGGCTGGGCTGCGTCCCTGGCACCCGGCCGCCCGCATGGCTTATGCCCCAAAATAATTACACGGAAACTGTATTCTTTTAAACACTGCCTGGCCCATTAGTTCCGGCCTCTTATTGGCTAGCTCTTACATATTGATCTAACCCATTTCTAATATTCTGTGTAGTACCACGAGCTGGCTTACCAGGGAGAATCTTAACCTGCGTCTGTCTGGAGTGGGAGAATCATGGCGACTCACTCACTCGGCTTCTTTCTCCCAGCATTCTGTCTGTTTACTCCACCCACCTAAGGGCTGGCCTATAAATGGGCCAAGGTAGTTTCTTTATTAAATGAAAGTAACTCCTCCATCATTTCCCCTTTTTTTGTTTAAACAAAAAGAAAGGCTTTAACTTTAACGTGGTAAAATTACTATAACAAAATGGTTATCAAGCAAGAATTACAGTTACAATATTTATATCTATTTTATCTTTTATCATAACTAATGAAAACTATAACTATAACTAACCATTCTTCAACTCCATCAAAGACTCCAGAAGGATATAATATTACCTAAGCAAACAAGAGATCCAAAAACTCTAGAAATGACAGAGACATCTCACTGCCTGGACAGTCACCCAAAGTTCTTTTGTACTGTTGGGGCATCCATCTTTGGCCTTCAGGCCCATAGTATCCAGCAGACATTTCCATGAAGCAGGAAATTCTAAAGCAGTTCACTCACTTTCTGCTGTGTCCTGCAGAATGTCTCGTAGACTCATTCATAGGTCAGGAACCCCGAAAGACCATCTCACCTTTAGGCAAGTTCAGCAGTCCTTTTTCTGCGAGTTCTTTGTGTCCAGTTTATGCAACAGTCCAGGCATGAGCAGTTTCATGCCCAAATGGCTATCAAACTCCATAAGGAGCCTCTTCAATGCCCATCTTCCTCTTGAAGTAGATTGGTGCTGCCAGGAGCAGACGTGTCTCATTGTCATGAAAAGCCCTAAGTTATTAAAACATTTAAATGCCATATTCTGCAGTCTTTGAAAGATATGAAGAATGCCTATCTAGCTGAAATATATCTATGCACATCTAGAAAATCTAACTAACATGACTAAAAGCTTGACAATTATCGATGATTATCCATTAACAACCTATATACATTACATTTTTTAATGAACTATACAATCACAATACCTTAATCAAGATTAGAAATACATATACTTATAACAAAATTGACCTTAAAATCTAAACCAATGCAAATTATTCATATATATATCATATCCCCCTTTAAATGTAAAAGAACATTTATAAACAATATTTGGGAACATGGGCGCAGTTTTTCTCTCCAAACTGCTTCCTGCTGAATGGGGGCGCTGTTATTCAACCGCAGCTGCACTGGCTCCCAGATCTGCTACTGTTTGAGGCTGGAGGAGTGGTCAGGTCCCCCTCCTGGTGTCTGAATGCCCAGTGTTTCTCTAGATGCTCTACTCTGTCCCTCTCCTACCTTATAATTTGGTTTCTTCCAGCAGCTACTCACAATCACGCTTTCCTCCCAAAGTCTGCACCCCATGTGATGTGGGAGTGTTATATCAATCTGTTGATTTCATTGGTTAAGTAATAAAGAAACTGCTTGGCCCTCATAGGTTAAAACATAGGTGGGTGGAGTAAACAGAATAGAATGCTGGGAGGAAGAGGAAGTGAGCTCAGACTCGACAGCTCTGCTCTCTGGAGCAGACACCATGCTCCCCTCTCCCCGGCAGATGCGATGAAGCTCCGACCCAGGATGGACACAGGCTAGAATCTTCCCAGTAAGCGCACCTTGGGGTGCTACACACATGAACAGAAATGGGCCAGGCAGTGTTTAAAAGAATACAATCTGTGTGTTGTTATTTCTGGTGTAAAGCTAGCCATGCAGGAGCCGGGCAGGACGAAAAGCAGGCCCACAGCTCCTACTACAGTTTTATACCCATTTTACAAGAGTCAGTGTCCAAGTGTTCCATTGCCCCACACATGGAGCCACTATCATATTGGACACTGCATGGCTTGATCCCTGTATCTAGATGTTCTGCGTGGATGTTCTGTGGTCACTCATGTCAGACTGTCTTCTTGATCTGAGCTTCCACGATCAACACTATGCTTAGCTCCAGCTTAATCTTTTCTGGAGGAATGAGCTTGTCCTCTTGTAATGCAGAATCTGTTGCTGGTACACTGTTGTGCATTCCTTCTGGAGGGACGCTGCTAAAGGAGTCCTGACCCATAGTTGTGGAACACACAGAGAGCCAGATGACACGTATTTACATAACAAATATGCTTTGAATACATCACAAATCCAAGAGCCTGTCCAAACACCACTCAACACTCTGGGGTTATGGAAATATATTCTCCATGTTTAAGTTCAAAAGCCCAAATGAGCACATCAAATTCCCTGCCCTCAGAACTTCCGGTGCACAGATCAGGTATGGACAGACCTGTGCATCACCAAGACAGACTACCTGGCTTGGGCCACTTAGGGGTTTGTTTATCTCCTGGTTTTAGAGGTTCAAATCCAAGATGGTCCTCTTGGTTTAGTCTTAATGATGGCAATGGATGGAAGTCCTGCTGTGGGAAGTCCTTCAGCCCAATAGCATTGAAGACACCAGACCACTTGGGCGTGGTCTCTTATACTATAAATGCAGCTGTAAAGCTTGCACATGTGCATGTAAGCTCTCTCTCTCCACTGCTGGATTAGGTTCCTGTTCCCCATTTGTGCAGTAGACTGTGATCTGTGAGTCTAGCCCTGAATAAAGAACCCTTTTTTATACTCAGTTCTGAGCAAAGGTGGGACCACTTTATAGCATCCATCTTCAAAGTTCGTCATGGGTGTTTCCCGCAGGAGCCAGCAGTTCCATCTCACACCAGAGGGCAAAGGGTAGTGGGTGGTGCCATACTCAGACTTCTATGACAATCGTCTTGAAAGACTATGAAGGAGAATCACCTTCTGTGGGGGTGCCCTCAGTGACCTAAGGACCTTCTATTAGGTCCTGTCTCTCAGAGGGCCTGTCACCTCCCCAGAGTGTCACCCTATGGAGCAAGACTTCAATTATGATGTACTTAGTGGGGGCACTCAAACCATATCCAAACCATAACACAGGGGGGGTGGCAGGAAAGACAGGGAGTGAAAGTGAGGGCTGAGGGTGGTGGGTAAAGGCCTCGCAACAGGAAGTTATTCTGATCAAATGTGAGAAGGAGCTGAAGAATTTATGTGGGGTGGTAGTGTAGGGGACAAGGGAGGGATCTGGAGTCAGGCTACGTGGGCTCGCATCCTTGTTCCAGAGTCTCTAGTTTCCATCCACAAGAGGAATACGGGCACGATTTACTCTCCAAACAACTCAAGCACCTGCTGGTAGCTGTGGGATGGTAGGTTTGCACACTGAGTACAATGTATATGTGCAATGCAGGATCACATGAAGAAAAAAATAGTTTAGATACATCACAAGATTGTCACAGTCCTTGATGTAGAGAGAGGCCCAAACAGAGCTAAAACATTCTTAAGTCGAGAGCTTGGGGCAGCTGCAGTGGAAATGAGTCATAGCAGAGAAGGAACCTAGATCTTCAGAGGGTGTCTTTAGCTGAGTGTTGATCAGCATGTGATAGGGAGGATACTGTTGAGGGACAAGAAGGGCCACTGAGAAGGACTAAGCAGAGGTATAGAAAGTCAGAATTACATGGCCAGAAAGGAAAGACCTCTGTTGGGGTTCATCTTGATGGTCAACTTGATCATGTGAAGGAATGCTTAGGAGGTTCATAGAGCATGCTCAGGGTGTGGTATCCATGAGAGTGTTTCTAGTGACAGGTCATGACAGCTCTGGCCTCATCTTCCCCACCATGATGGGTTAAACCTGAAACCATGAGCAAGACACAACCCCACCCTCAAATAGTTTATGTCAGGTATGCACTGTTGCAGCACAGAACTCACAGCGACTGTCCTCCAAACACGGGGCACGCCGAGCGGAATCCGGAAAATGCTTTGCTGCCAAACCAGCCCTAGCTTCAAGGTCATTGTGGACATGCCCCGTAATCTTGAAAAATCTGCAACTCAAATTGTTCCAAGGAACTCACTGCATGTTAACAGAAAGTTAAAGACTTAGTACTCAGCGATGAAAAATTCATAGAGCTTGGCAGCATCAAGGCAGGGAAGGAGAGAGTGATGGGCCACAGAGGAGAGAAACTTAGTCAACAGCAGCAAACCCAGAACTGTCATAGATGAGAGAATACCAGTTAAAGCCATTGAACCGGTTGAGAGAAATATACTTTGTGGACTCAAAGAGGCAGGAGGAAAGTACACACAGGCACCCTCGTGGGCAACCTGGGAGATGTGGGGAAAGGCCAGATGGGAAATGGAAGGGTACAGTGGGGGAACAAAGAGCAGGTTAGCCACTGAGAAACACAGGGAGAAAGTCCAAGACACAGGCAATGAGGAGAACCCCCCAAAGACAAGAAGGGACCGAGACCAACACCAACATGAGTGCCCTAATACTCTAGAGTGAGGGTCCCTGAAGAAGGGGCGAGGGAGATGATGGGACAGAAAATGAGTTTGAAGAAAAAGCATGAGTGCATATTCCAAATCTGATGATAGCCAATGAACTCACAGATACAAAGACTCCAAGGAAACCCAGCAAATCTGGTCCCAGCAATTGTAACTGCGCATGAGTTACAATACCCATTTGAACCTGTTTTCCTCTGTCGTGAAAATATTTAGCGTACTGTTTTTATTTTTCTGTGCCAGACACTGTCCCAAGAGCTATACACAAGAAAGCTCTGTGGGTGCTGTTATTCCTGGACTCATTTCACAGATGTGAACACGGGGGGCTGTCTGCTGCCTAGGGGACTACATCAAGTTTTCACAGCGCAGAAGCCTGCTGGACCCAGGGCTCAAAGCAGAGCCCAGACTCTTACCCTCATTCTCTGCCTTCTCTCTGAACTCTGTAAGGTGGGGGAGACGAGAGCCTTTGCCTCGTGGGCTTTTTATGAGGGCTGCACATAGAACCCATGTGGATGTGTTTATTTAGTGGAGTGCTCATTCATTTCATAAATAAGAGATTAAAACTTTTCAAGTTTGTGCAGAATGGCTGTTGTGGGGAAGACGCAGAGGGTTGATGAGAAGGACTACCACCATTTACCAAACATGGGACAGAAGGACAGGGGGACAGAAGGACAGAAGGCAGTCCTTTAGGTCCCTGTGGCCCTAGAAGAGACCCATTGTCTCTTCCAACAAACATCTCCAGCTGCCTTTTCCCTGGGAGGGAAACATGAAGGTGAACAGGGCTGTAGCCATTTCCTTCCTACCTGCCCCACACAGTGCTCGCTGGTGAGGCTGGTGGGAGCTGACTTGAAAGCTTCTGGCTCTTTGTCCTTGTCTGAGTCAAATGACTGCTTTCTTGTTTTATTTAAAGATATCGTCAGATCTCAAACAACAATAACACCACCACACACACAGGCTTGTCGAGTCGAAGATTCAGTGTGATGATCTAGCTTCTAATGTGTTCTTTACTGCATTCTGGGAGATTTAATCTGCTCCGTGTTAGCTCAGTGTGCTCACTGGTCAACTATTCCATGTGGGGCATTCCGCGTCTAGAAGTACCCGTGGGACCAAGTGTCAGCGAAAGCTAAGCCCACAGTTTAGCAGGGCAGCAGATGTCACTACTGCACTATTCTATTATGTGTTTTATATTATCATAGGTGGAACGATCTCTTATGTAACTGTGTTTGCATACATTTTTTTTCGTCAAAGCTAGGCTGACATCAGTGTTACACTGATTCTGTAAAAGTTCTCTTTATTATATCTTCGTATAAAAATAATACAGGTTCCCTGTGAAGCATTTGGAACCCTGGGTAAAGAATCAGAAGGAATAACAAGTTATTAGTAATCCCCATAGCACACTTTAAATTCTGATGTATATTTTTTTCCGGTGTTTTAAAAATGTCTATCTGAAGAGAATAGGGTCACACTTTTAGAAATTGATTTGCCGTGGACGTCTCTCTGAGCTATTGCTTATTCTCCCATATTATAAATTTTTGTATGCCTCCGTAATAAATATACATTCAATGCAAATTTGAATTACACAGTTTGAAATAGTAGGGTATAAAATATTAATTAAATCTTGTTTTATGGGTTACATTTGAAACAATGTGACTCCTGCTTTGCACTTTTTCCCCTGCAGGAAATTTAATCTTGTATAATGTAAGGTTTGCCTTGAGCAAAGTCTTCAGTGGTTCAGTGTCTTACATAAACTGCCTGTCCTCCATGGCCATTTGCTAAGACCGCCCCCTGTTGCTGGTCACTTAGTACTGCAAGGAGCTTCTCTGAAGGTAAATCTTGACGCTCGCTCCTCCCTGATGAGCAAACTGCTAGATGTATAAAATTGTTGGACCATTTTTTTTACTCTATCTATCTATCTATCTATCTATCTATCTATCTATCTATCTATCTATCTATCTTCTATCTATTAATATATCTATCATCTATCAATCTATTACCTGTCTAGTGTGTGTGTAAGTGTGCACACACACATGTGCAAATGTGTGCTCATGCTCATTTTTGGTGTGCATGAAAGTGTAGATCAAAGGATAACTTTAGGGAAATCGGTTTTCTTCTTCCACCATGCAGGTCCTAGGATGGAACTCAGGTCATCAGGCTTCATGGTAGGTGCCTTTACCATGGGGCTGCCCGACCAACCTTGGGTCATGGTAGGTGCCTTTACCACAGAGCTGCCCCGCCAGCCCTGGGTCAGCATTTTGGATGCACATTCTGAAATTTCTGTCCTGAAGATTGCATCAACATTTAACTTTAGTTTTAATTTTAAAAATATTTTATTTTTATTTATGGACCTGTGTATACATGTATGTGTGAATGTGTGCCACCTGTGTCTGGATGCCAGTGGAAGCCATAAGAGGGTGTTGGGTCCCTTGGAGCCTGTGATGGCTAGTCTTACGTCAACTTGACACAAGTGAATGTTGTCTGGAAAGAAAGAATCTTAACTGAGAAAATGCCTCCATGGGATTGGCCTGCAGGCAAGTCAGTAGGACATTTTCTTGATTGATGACTGATGTGGGTGGGCCCAGCTCAAGATAGGTGGTACCACCTGGGGCAGGCTGAGCAAGCAATGCGGAGCAAGCCAGCAAACAGCACTCCTCTATGGCCTCTGCATCAGCTCCTGCGTCAAGGTTTCTGTTCTGTTTGAGTTTCTGCCCTGACTTCCCATGGTGATTGAGTGTAATGTGGAACTGTAAACAGAAATAAAGCATTTCCTTCCCAAGAGGCTTTTGGCTATGGTGTTTTATCACAGCAATAGAAGCCCTAACTAAGACAGATCTGGAAATACAAGTAGTTATGAATCACCAGATGTGGCTGCTGGGACCCAAACTCAGGCTCTGTGCAAAGCCAGTACACACACTTAACCATCATCTCTCTGGTCCTATTTTTATTTATTTATTTTTGTGTATACATCCGTGTGTGTCTGTGTATGTGACTACTATGTGTGCTCAGGAACCCTTGGAGGCCAGAAGAGGCATCATATCCCCTGGAGCTGCAATTCCAGGTGATGGTAAGCCTCCAGAAGTGGGTGCTAGGAATTAAACTCAGGTCCCCTGCAACAAGCACTCTTACCCACTCAGCCAGCTTGCCAGCCCCGGGTCAGTGTTTCCGATGCACACCATCAAACTCCTGTCCCCAAAGATGGTGCCAACATTAATTTAACATGTTTTGCGATGCTTACTGAGTGGCGTGCAGTGCTGTAGGAACGTGGTATCTCATGAGTCTCACTGTCCACATGAGGCCGAGTTAGCTTCCAGTTGGGTCCAGGTTTTCACAACAATGGGAGGTGGGCCTGGCTTCTGAGTCCTTGATCCTAAACACTGGACTCTGCTGTGCCCAGAACAATTTGAGCATCAGAGTAGCAGCTATTTTCCCTTTCCCTCAATAGTTTACATTCTTTTTACTTAAAGGCATCACAACTTTAGTATTTACTCAAGGAAAATCAATTACCAAAAGGTAATTTCTGAGCACACTTTGACTATGAGAGATAGAAAAGAACTTCTGAGGGCTGCTGAGGTGGTTCATTTGGTAATGGAACCAGCTGCCAAGCTTGACAACTTGAGTTCAATGCCCAGGACCCAACAACAAGCTGTCCGCTGACCAGTACACGCACACTGTGGCATATGTACATACATACACACACACAAGGACATACACAAATACACACAGAGACACACACAGATATATACACAGATACAAACACAGACACACACACATGTAGAAGCACACAGACACACACACACACATACACAGAGAAACAAACATAGGCATGCAAACACAGACACATACAGATATACACACACAGACAGATAGGCATACAAACACACTTATACACACAAAGAGACAGAGAGACACACAGATACTAGAATGTAATGAAAAAAATTTTAGAGAGAAAATAAGTTCTAATCATTGTCTGCTAGTATGCAACTGGCCCATTTGATTATGTTTTTATTTCTTATTTTTTACATGTATTTATTATGTATGTGCACATGTGTGCCACGGAGTATCTGTGAAGGTCTGAGGAAACTTGTGGGAGTCAGTTCCCTCCTACCTTGTGGATCCCAAGGGTTAAACTCAGGTTCTCAGACTTGACAGCAAGCATCTTCACCTGCTGAGCCATTTGCCGTTCATGATTATTTTTTCAAGAAACTTCAATGTCATGGTTTGCATGCCTGTGTTCCTCATCCTAAATTCACAGGTTGAAACTTTCTAATGTGGTGGTATTTGGAGATAGAATCCTTGGGATATGGATTGGGTCAGAAGGCTGGAGCCCTTTTGATAAAATTAATGCTTTCTATAAAGAGACATGAATGAGTTCTTGCTTTCTGTCTCATTCAGAATCAAAAAAACAAAACCTGGTTTATGAACCAGAGAGTGAGCCCTCTTATACATTCTGTATATTGGATCTGTCTGCACCTAGTGCTTGGACCTCCAAGCCTCCAGAACTGAAGAAATAAATATATGTTGATTTAGTCACCATCTTAACATTTAGTCACCATAATAACATGACATCTTGTTATAACTTGCTTTAACACTCTGTGCATACTGAGACATCTATCAAAACATACTTTTCAAAAGCTCTTCCCAGGCGGAAGAGTCTCTTCATCTTTAGTCTTTATATAACAAGTGTTTCTGGGGTGCACTGGTTCTCCTCAAGGCTGTTCTCACAGAATCAGAAACTCAGGAAATTCTCCCAAGCTGTGTGGTGCACTGTCTCTGCTGTCTGAAGCAAATGCCTGCTTCATATTGAAAGGTCTCTGTAGCTGGCTGTAGTTCCTGGCTCAAGCTGCCTTATGCATTCATTGTAGGGAGCTTCAAACAGAGAGATGGAAAGATAAACACAGAGGCATATAGTTCTGTGGTTGTCTCCTTCTTCCTCCTATTCTTGTAAACAGCTTGGTTTAGTTACTCTCCCTACGCTTGTCTGTGGGGATGCCCAATTCTTTACGATCTTAGACCACTGCCTTATGCTAAAAAAGTTAACCTTTTGTAACAAATAATTATAAAATTATATACGGTCTAAAGAAAAAAGTAGTTTATTCTTTCTCATGTAACATTCTGAGCGGTTGGGATCACTGCGTCAAATCTCCAATTCACACAGTCTTTCAGGATCCAGGTTCTTTCTGCCATATTGCTTTGCCTTATGTGAGGACATTAACATCACCTACAATGGTTAAGTGGAGGAATACTGAAGAGTCATGCCCATTGTGTGGATTTAGGCACACGTCATTTCCATTTAGATTTCATGGACCAAAACTTACATAGCAACACCTAGCTACAAGGACATCTGTGAAATGAAGTCCAACCAAACAGACATGAAGAATAGAGTGGATTCTGGCGAGAGGTGCTAGTTCCTTCCAGTAGATCCTCCAAGCAGAGGACAAATGAGAATTTGCACATAGTTGAGTGATTGTGGTCTTTATTCCCCCACCCTTCCTGTATCATTGTTGTTGGTTGTGTTTTACTCTTTTGCTCTTTGCTCTTTAGGTCTTTTGGGGGCCCACCAACAAGCTCCCAAATAAATCACATACATGGAGGCTTATGAATGCCTGGCCTTGGTTTGGCTTGTTTCTTGCCAGCTTTTCTTAACTAATTATTCCAACTACCTTTTGCCTCTGGGCTTTTATCTTTCTCTTCTGTAAAGCTTACTCTCACTCTTACTTTATGTCTTGTTGTGTAGCTGGGTGGCTGGACCCTGATGTCCTCCTCTCCTTGTTCTCTTGCCTCTTCTCCTCTTCCAGATCTCTCCTATTTATTCTCTTTGCCTGCCAGCCCTGCCTATTTCCTCTTGCTATTGGCCATTCAGTTCTTTATTAGGACCATCAGGTGTTTTAGACAGGCAAAGAATCACAGCTTCACAAAATTAAACAAATACAGCATAAACACAAGCAACACATATTTACATCATTAAACAAGTGTTCCACAGCATAAACAAAAGCAACACATCTTAAAATAGTCTTCAACATTTCCCCCTTTTTGTCTAAATAAAAATGAGAGCTCTTAACTAACATAGGAAAACTACATACAGTAAGTACAATAAATATATAGGCAATAATTGCATTAACAATGTTCAGTCCATTTGCATTTAACAAATTCAGAGAAAATACTACATTATCTTATCTTAGTGAATTCAAAGTTTTATACCTAACTTTCTTTCATAATTAAAGAAAACTGCAAGTATATCTAGCCTTCAATTCCATTAAAGGCACCAGAAGAATTCAATATTATTTAAATAAATGAAAAGTACATTGTAAATGACTTCCAAAAACTCTAGAAATAACAGAGATGTCTGTCCTTTGCAACATTGGGGCATCCATCCTCAGCCTACAGGCCTATAGTATTTGACAGAATTTTTGATGAAGCAGGAGATTTGCAAGACTTTCCCACCTATAACAGCAGTTTGTCAGTCACTTTCCTCTGTGTCCTGAAGAATGTCTGGCAGTTTCTTCGGTGAAGTAGGAACCTTGAAGGGACCATTGTGTCTTGATTTGGCAAAATTCAATGGTCCCTTTTCTGTGGGTTCTGCATGTCTATTTTATACAACATACTGTCAAGTAGTCCAGGCAAGAGGAGCTTCTTGCCCAAATGGCTAGCCTTGCCACATTGAAAGCAAACTCTATAAGGACTTTCTTCGATGCCCATAATCTCTGAAGTAAATTGGTGCTGCCAGGAATAGATGTGTCTCATTGTCATGAAAAGCCCTACATTAAGAAAACATTTTAAATGCTATATTCTGTAGGTTTTTGAAAGGTTTGAAGACTATCTATGTATCTGAAATATATCTCTATATGATCTGGAAAGAATACCTAGCTTATCTACAAATTTGATTGCTATAAATGATTAACCACTAACCTATCTTTCCTGAGTATTCTATATAGTTCATATTAATAGCTTTCAAAAACTAGAATTTTACTTTACATTTTTAAATGAACTGCATAGGTACAATACCTTAAACAAGATCAGAAACATATATACAATAAATTGTAACAAAAATAACCTTAAATTGGTATCAATATAAAAAACCCTTTAAACAAGAGTAGAAATATATATACAATGTATTGTAACAAAAATGGCCTTAAATTTGTATCAATATACAAAAGTCCATACCAATACAAAATATTTGAGATTAATTGTTGTTTTTTAGTTTCAAGTAGATTTGGTAATCTACCCTTTTATATTATAGTCCTATGTTACCCTAAATATAACAAGAATCCATGACCCACTAGTTAACCAAAAGCCTCCCACAATCCCCAGCTCTTGGGAATATGGATGTTGCGTTCTCTAGACTGCTTCCTGCTGAGTGTGGGTCAAAGTATTTTTAGGGTCCCTGAGAAAATTTGAGATAATGACCGAGTCCTGGGAAGACCAGTGGTAACCTTTGTTGATAGATGTCACCTGTCAAGGTTCAGGAGGCCTCTCTTGATCAAATCTGACCCATATTAACCTGGAACGAATCCATAGCCTTGTTTCCTCTGGAAACAGAAGCAAAACCACTTCTCCAAAGCAATGCATCTTTTAAGTTCCATTTGAGAAATACCTTTTTGGCTTCCACTTTAAAGTTAAGGCATTCTTACAATATCCAGGCTGTCTTATGTCAGCAGTCCTTTGGATCCCAGGTCTCTAGCAGCTGCCGTTTGCTCATTAGCAACCAAAAAATTCAAAGACAACACAATTACAGGATCCAGACTCCCTGTGAAGTTCCCATCTTTATGTGCCTTTTTTCTTTTATATTACTTTATTGTCTCTATAAAGCCCATTTTATTTTTTAAAACTCTTTATTTCTTTCTATAACTACCTATACTCATTTTCTTTCTTTCTTAAGCCTACGTACACTGTAAAACACACTGGAACCTGTTTAGGTTTTTTTTTTTCCCCTGAGCTGGACCTCTTTTTCTGTGTATCTTTTAGCCTTTTATTGAGCACACAAGCAAACTTTAGACTGTTAAGCTACACCTGGATCCTCCATGTGCTCTAGCAGCTGACTCTGCCCTTTTCTCAGTTTGTGAGAGCAAAGCCCTGAGCTCACAGCCTGGTCGGACGGTCGTGACTGAGGACTGCATTAAACCTTCCTAGCTGTGGAAGCTGGAACTTGTGCTGCCACAGGTGGTTTTTACTTAGCCATTTCTAGTTTCTATTTAGCACTTCCGCTTCTTAAAGGACCTGATTCCTTTTTCTTTCTTCTTCTCTCTTTTCTTCGTTTCCAACTTTCTTAGGCCCTACATGGAAATTCGGGGCCACATTGGGATGACAAAATGTTGTGTGATGTTTTACTCTTTTAACTTTTTGGGGGGAGTTGCCATGCAGCTCCCAAATATGTCACATATGGAAGCTTATTCTTAGTTATGAATGCCCAGCCTTAGCTTGATTTGTTTCTTGCCAGCTTTTCTTAAATTATCTCCGCTACCTTTTGTTTCCAGACTTTTTCCTTTTCTTCTGTATATTTTAGTTTCACTCTTATTCTGTGGCTGGCTGGGTGGCTGGGTGGCTGGGTGGCTGGGTAGTTGGGTAGCTGGGTGGCTGGGTGGCTGGGTAGCTGGGTAGCTGGGTGGCTGGGTGGCTGGCTAGCTGGGTGGTTGGGTGGCTGGGTAGCTTGGGTGGCTGGGTGGCTGGGTAGCTGGGTGGCTGGGTGGCTGGGTGGCTGGGTGGCTGGGTGGCTGGGTGGCTGGGTAGCTGGGTGGCCAGCTTCTGACTTCCTCCTCTCCTTGTTTTGTTGCTCCCCTTTCTTCTTCGTTGCTCCTTTTACTTATACATTCTGCCTGCCAGCCCCGCCTATCCTTTCTCCTGCTCCGCTATTGGCTGTTCAGCTCTTTATTAGACCATCAGGTGTTTTAGACAGGCAAAGAGTCACAGCTTCACAGAGTTAAACAAATGCAACATAAACAAAAGCAACACAGCTTTACATCATTAAACACATGTTCCCCAGCATAAACAAAAGTAATATTCCTTAAAATAATATTCTATAACATTACAGGGAGGGAGTTGAGAAGATAGTGTCTTAACTCTCTGAGGCCTGGGAATGCAGCTCAGTGGTAGTGGATTTGCCTAGTAAGGTGAGGTCCTGTGTTTAATTCTCAGCACTTAAAAACACAACAACAACAACAACAAAAACCCAAAGTAAATAGGCACCTGGAGTTTATTGAGACTGAACACAGCAGCTGTTAGTTGCTTTATTATTGAATTAGCTCAGTTAAAGTTAGAGCGAAATATAAAGGATTTAGAGACAAAAAAATGTCTGAGTCAAAATTCCAGTGTCGCTATTTGCATATCTTTGATGTGCCTTTGGTCATGTCACCTAAACCAGTGGTTCTTCTTGGTTCTCAACCTTCCTAATGCCGTGACCCTTTAATGCAGTTCCTCATGTTGTGGTGACCAATAAACTTATTTTCGTTGATACTTTATAGCTGTAAATTTGCTACTCTTATAAATCATAATGTAAATATCTGTGTTTTCCTAAGGTCTTAGGTGACCCCTGTGGAAGGGTCATTTCACTTCAAAAGGGTCATGACGCACAGGCTGAGAATCACTGACGCAAACTTTCTGAGCTGGTTCGCTGTGGATGTGTGGTAGTTTGAATGAGGAGTGCCCCCTGTTGGCTGAGGTATTTGGACACTTGGTCCCAGGGTTGGTGTTTGGGAGGTGAGTGAAACCTTCCCGAGGGCGAGTTTGTATCCTGGCCCCGCTTCAGTTCACTCTGTTTCCTGAGGTGATGTCTCCGCTCCCCGCTACTCTGCCACTTGCTGTCAAGTTCTTCTACTGTGAAGGATTCTTATACCTCTGGAACTGTAAGTCAAAATATTTCTCTTTCCCACAAGTCACTTCCGGTCATGGTCTTTTATCACAAAACAGAAACATAAATAATACAGAGGGTTATGCAGACAGCCAGGGTGTTTAACGGCCAGGGTTTTGGTCTCCATGAAAATTGGTTATGCGTCTAGTTTCTGTGATTCTAGACAATTCTCTTAATTTGCTAAGTACCAAGTTTCCTATGGAATGGAATAACACTCTGCCTTTGACTGGGTTGTAGATACGTCTCAAGCTTCTAGGTTGGTGTTGTCTCTTAGGACAAGAAACTGGGTGGGTAACCCTCCAGGCTCAGACAATGTGACCGTCTCATCTCACTGCCTTGGGCTCTGTCTACCGTGACTCAAGAAGACTGGAAGGTATTTAGTGGAAAAGTGAAGCTTCTTATCTAGGTAACCCTGTGAATCTCATGTATGCTGGTAGGGACACGTCTGTAAATTGTGACTTGGGTTAACTGCTTCCTTTAAAACAATCGAGACCCATCCCTAGAACTAGGGATGGGGTCACTCCGAAACAACTGTATGGCTGTCACTGGGGGGAAGGGAAACAGTTTCCAAAGGGAAACTGGCTTGTAATTACCAGAAAGGCAGCCCAAACAACAGATGTCCATGAAGAAGAATGTTTGAAGAATGAGTTAATTGGACCTAATTATGGCCCAATTTTTATTTGTTTTTTCAAAAATGATGAGCTGATTCTTTCTAATGATAGATGAACTAATTATGGTCTTTTGTAGGCTTTTTTTTCCATTTCTCTTTCTGTTGACCCTCAGACTTTCCTTTTGTTGCTTTGCTCACACTAATGAGTGCTTCTCCCATGGTGTCTTTGGTGGCTTTATGACCCCCAGGTTCATGTTGCGGGTACAGATAGTATCTGAGGTGACCTACCCATCCCCCGATGCTGCACTGAAGATGTGTTCCACTGGGAGCCATGGATTCTTCAATTTTCAATATTCATTTTTGAAAAAGCAGTGGTTCTCTCTCTGTGTGTGTTACACACACACACACACACACACACACACACTTCCATCTCAGCTTCCTATTTGTAAAATATTTCAAAGAAACAGGTTCTACTTAATTTTCTTCCAATATGAAACTGTTTCAAAGACTGCAAAACACTGATCATTTGTGTTGAATTTCAGTCTTAGCATGATGGTACCTAAAGCTGGGGCTTTAGAAGGTAATGAAGCCATGAGGGTGGGGCCCTTAAAATGGGGCTAGTGTCTTTATTAAGACATGTCATTATTAAGGACAGCCACACATGAGCAGAGAGTGTACCCGCTTCTTATATGGACTCAGATAGTGCCTCGGTCTTGGCCCACCCAGACCTCAGCACGAGAAAGATACATTACTGTTGTTTGTATTCATCCAGCTTATGGGATATTTGTTACAGTAACCTGGGCATAGTAAGACAGAGAGGCCACACTGCTCAGTACTGCAATGGCCAAAATTAATGGCTCTGTGGACACTGCCCAATGCTTTAATAAGAAAAACATTTTATCTCATTAAATCCAGAACATCCATAGGCTGTGTGAATCATTACTATTCCGTTTCAGAGAAAACTGAAGATTAAAAAGTCATTTGACTTGTTCGGGGTCACACAATAGGTGGCCTCTGGGAACTGGAGCCCAGATGGATGAGATTCAGGACTCAGCAGTTTTTAAAAAATTAGAATATAATAATTAGGGACTGGAGAGATTTCTCAGTGGTTATGAATACTTGATAATCCTCCAGAGGACTGGGGTTTGATTCACAGTACTAGGATCTGATGCCCTTTTCTGGCCTCTGCGGGCACTGCACACATGAGGTGCACAGACATATATGCAGGAAAATACCCGTATACATAACCATAAAGTAGAAGAGGAATACAGTGATTATACACAATACTAGTTTCATCATAACAGTTTCAAACACGCGTATAACATTCTGACCACATTCTCCCATTGCCCTCTCTTGCCCCTCCCCCCTTCCTGATCACCTTTCTCTTCCTAACTAGTCCTTTTCTACTTTCATGTCTTTGTGTTGGTATTATCTGATAAGCTTCATTTAACTTGGGTTACTTACAGGAGCATGGACGACTCTCCAGTGGCTACACCACTGGAGAAAATGCCACTCCTCCCCTCGCCCCTGTAACCACTAACTGTCTATAAGTCCTCAGAGAGGGACGGGCCCTATGGAGACTGTCCTTCTGACCTTCCTCTGCCGCCACTACAACTTCCACAGGGTGGGTTGGGGAGGAAGGCTCACAGGAGGGAGTCACAAAGACTTGAACTTGAATCCAGAAGACTGACTGGATTTACTGACAGGAACATTTGTTTACTTCTCTGAACTTTGCTAAAATGTAAAACGAAGAAACGAATACCGGCCTTACAGATAAGGGTGAAAACTCAATTAGTTTTATTAGCAGATGTGAAATTTTTGCACGTAGTAGGTGCTTAATAAAGGACACATAATAAATGATCCACTAATCTGAGTTAATTTGTGGTATTCTGCTCACAGGCACACAGGGACTCTAGGAATGAATTCCAGGCTGCTTTGAAGACCCACCGAAGTAAATGTGCTTGTGAAAGCAATTGTCTTTGGCCAAATTTCGCCTCTTTCAAATAGAAAACACATTTGGCTCAGACAATTGAAATAATAGCGTGAGACAACATTCAGAAAGAAATACCCATATCATCATACACTGTTTTGTGTTCTCTTTTGGCAATCTGTATAATTTTTCTCTATCAAGGGAAACAACTTTCTGTATGATTTCTAGGTCTTAAGATGTACTTCCTCAGCTTGGACTGTCTGAAGAGCCCCTGGCAGTAGGACCAGGATCTGTCCCTGGTGTATGAGCCAGCTCATTGGAGCCCATTCCCTATGGTGGGATCCCATGCTCAGACTTAATGCAGGGGTGGGAGGGAGTTGGTCGTGCCCCAACTTAATGTGCCAGACTTTGTTGACTTCCCATGGGAGCCCTTACCTGTTGGAAAGAATGGATGGGAGGTAGGCTGAGGGGAGAAGAGGGTGTAGGATCCCCGGATTTGGAATCACACACCTGTGAGTCGAAATGTAGGTGCTGGAATTTGAAACGTGGTCCTCTGGAAGAGCACTTAGTGCTCTTAACCGCTGAGCCATCTTTTCAGCTCTGCCTTTTTACTTCTAGCTGTCTGTCTGCCTATCATCTATCTCTCTGTGTGTACGCATGCGTGTAGAAGAAGTCAGAGGTTAACTTGTGGGAGTTGGTGTTCTCCTTCTACCATTCATGTTCTGGTAGTCAAACTCAGCTCCTGGGGCTTGGTGGCATTGCCTTTACCTGCTGAGCCATCTTGCTGGCCCTATTAATGCATTTTCTTTTTCTATCCTTCCCTCCCTCCCTCCCTCCCTCCCTCCCTCCCTCCCTCCCTCCCTCCCTCCCTCCCTGTTGTGATCTAGCTGCCCTCACTCGCCCTGACTGACAGCGGAACTTCCTTGTGGTCTGTAATTGACAAGGATGTTTGTGTTCTTTCTGGCTGGTGGGTCTCCACAGAAGGAGCAGAGGTATAAAAGGTTGCTGGGCAAAATAAAGGTTGCTGTTCTTCCACCTGAAAAGAAGCCTCCATGCGTGTCTCAATCTTGGCACCCCCTGCCCCCCACCAGTCTTGGCTACCCAGGCTGTGCTGGCTGCAGCGCTCCCTGCCACTGGAGGCGTGTGTGTGTGTGTGTGGGGGGGGAGAGCAGGCTTTAAGATCTCATATCCTCAGGCTATATCTAGTGTGGACTTAGTCTTCTTCCGCTGCCTGTGTAGAACTCTCAGCGCCTTCTCCAGAACCATGTTTGTTTGTAAGCTTACATATCCTGCCATGATGATAATGAACCAAATCTCTGAAACTGTAAGTCAGCCTCAGTTAGACGTTTTCCTTTATAAGAGCTGCTACGGTCATGGTGTCTCTTCACAGAGAAAGAACACTGACGAAGACACTCTACTTCTCAAGTAGCACCTCTACTTACCTGCCTCCAGTGTCTTTGAAAGGTGCTTTGGTTTTCGTCACAGTTACGCTCCACAGGCTCCTGTATTAGGTCACCTGGTCTCCAGATGGTGACACTGTTTCAGGACGCAGTAGAACCTTTGAGACGCAGAGTCTGGCCTGGCTGAAATGGACGAGTAGAGCAGGCCCTGAAGTGCTGTAGCCCAGGCCTGCTTCTCATGCTGTTCTCCCTGACCTGGTCAGCAACTCATCACAGGCTCCTACGTCATGGATGCGGCCAATCCATCTGCCAACTTCTCCGCCATGACTGACTGGAGCCTGTGAAATCCCAAGCCAAGGCAAACTGCTCTGCCTTTACGCTGCCCCTGTGGCCACAGCAATTAGTGAGTAACACAGGAGAGGAATTGAAGACCCCTTTTGTTAATTCCCCTTGAATACGAATAAAGGGATTGTTTCTTTCCCTTTTGAAAGTACATTTTTCACGGGCTAGCCGATGGCTCAGGAACTTGCTGTCCGGCCTGATGACCTGAGTCAGATCCCTGGGCGCCACACAGTACAAGGAGAGAACCAATTTTTGTGGGTTGTCTCTCCTCTGACCTCCACATTCTCACTGGGAGATGTGCATATGTACACTCCACGCCTTCCCCCACATAGTAAATAAATAAATAGAAAACCTGATTTTTTAAAAAAAGTGTTATTAAAATGTAAGAAGGATGCTCTTCTTGAGTCACCTGGAAGCTGAGACATCACGGGCAAACAGCATAATCACGGCCACGTTCTGGTTTTAACTGGGATCGCTTTGGCCTTTGCTATGCAAGAGACGATGTCTGAGAACTTAAAAGGATTTCAAGAAGTTCATTTTAGCTGCTGAGGTGACCAGAAATGGAGGCTCACTCTAACGGGAGTTGGGTAATTTGGCTGTCTTTTCAACAATCAGCGTTCTTTCTGACTCTACAAAATTGCATCCACTTTGGTGAGCTTGGTTTTTTTTTTTTTTTTCTTCAGTCAGAATTACATTTCTTGGAGCTCACTCCACACGTGCTTACTTACTTCGTGGAAACTATTCCAGCTAATTTACTAGCTGTGGGGAAGACAGAGGGGAGAGAAGAGGAGGGAAAGACAGGCCAGGAGAGAAAGAAGAAAGGGTATATATATATATATATATATATATATATATATATATATATATATATATATATATATATATATATAAAATAGAGAGAGAGAGAGAGAGAGAGAGAGAGAGTTCATTGTGATGGGATAAATTGTATTCTTCCTAAATTCACATATTGGCATTCTAACCCTTGAACCTCAGGATGTGATTGTATTTGAAGACAGAGCTCTTTCTGAAGCATCAGTCTTAAAACTAGACTGGGCTTAGACTGGGCTTTGATATATATATGTCTGGCTGATGCTTTTTTTTTTTTTTCCCTTTTGAGGCAGGGTTTCTCTGTGTAACAGTCCTGGCTGTCCTAGGATTTGCTCTGTAGACCAGGCTGGCCTTGAACTCAACAGAGATCCATTTGCCACCACGCCTGGCTCTGGCTGATAGGAGAGATTAGAACACAGGGAGACACAGGGATAGCACTGTAGAGGAGGGGTCGGGTGAGGACACTGAGGGAAGCCGCAGTGTGCAAGCCAGAGGCCTCAGGAGAAACTGCTTGCTGGCATCTTGGCCGAGGACGTCTAACCTTCACGACTGTGAGAAAATACATATTTTCCTTGTTTAAACCACCTAGTCTGTGGTATTTTGATTTGGAAGCCCATGTCAGTTAATGCTCTCATTGCTGTAACATGATACCTGACAGAAAGCCATTTAAGGACCGGAGGGATTAATTTTGGCTCACTGTTTAAGAAAGAATGTAAACCATCATGGTGGGGAAGCTACGGCAGCAGGAGTGGGAGGCAGCTGGTCACATTGTATCTGCACTCAGGAAGCCAAGGGAGAGATGAGATGGACGCTGGCACTCAGCTCACTTTTCCTCCCCTGAGATATTGCTGCCAGCATTCAGGGCCGGTGTTTCCTCCTTAGTTAAGTCTTTCTGGAAACAACGAACCCAGCAGAATATTTCCATAGTGATTCTAAATCATGCCAAGTTGACCATCAAAGATTAAACAGTTAAGATTAATCATGACAAAGCCCTAGCAAACTAATACGATAACTGATTCTTTGAATATTCTTTACCCCCTCCAAAAACTTCAACAGCCACTGTGAAGTACTTGAATAGGAGAACTGAAATTTAACTCTGCTGTTTATAGGTGGGACCTTTGGGGACAGATTAGAATTAGTGAGCCATTAGGATTGGTTGAATACTGGTGGCTGTGTAAGAACATACACAATACATACACGTTGTCAATTTCTGCCACACTAGGAACAATCACAACCATCTCCTTGGGTCTTGGCATTTTTCTGCTTCAATAGACAAGAAAGAGAAAGAGAATAAGAGGACCCCATGTGCGAAGTTTTATGAATCACGGCAAGCAGTGGTGGACACTGCTTCCACTCACACACTACTGTTAGAACTTGGCCACACAGTGCTCCTAATCAGAAAGAGGGTTTGGAAACATCACCCTGTGCTGAGCGGCAACAGCCTTCGCGTGGTATGAAAAGCATGTGGCATTGAGATAATATGAACAGAGAAATGCCAGTGAATGACACACATTACACAGAACTGTCCGGGGAGCTTGTATCAGGAAGAAACTGGAGCATCTGTGCCTTTAATAAAATTTTGTTATATTGTGTAAAAGTGACACAAATTATTGTTTTTCTTTGACAATTTTATATATTTATGGGTTGATCTTATTCACCCTAACTACCCTTTTAACTCTTCCTGTTAGCTACCAAATATCCCCTTACTACCTTCTTCCTTTTTCTTTTTCTTTGGGGTGGTGGTGGTGGTAATAACTGGCTAAGTTCAGTTAGTGCTGTCTGTTGGAATGCTAACCCATACCTGTTGGCTTGACCATGTGCAGATGACTGTAACAGCAATGAAATTGTAAGTGTGATGGCCATGCCACTGCCAGAAGACACATTTCTCAGCACTCCTCTGGTGTAGGAGCTCCTTCTGTTTGTGTGTTGCTTTCATTGGTTAATGAATAAAGAAACTGCCTTGGGCTAGCTGATACGGTGGAACTTAGGTAGGCAGAGAAAACAGAACTGAATGCTGGGAGGAAGAAGAGCAAAGTCAGAGAGAAGCCATGGATCCTCTGCCTGAGACGGATGCCGCCGGTTAGAACCTCCAGTAAGCCACAGACATGTGGTAATACACAGATTCATGGAGATGGGTTAAACTAATATGTAAGAGTTAGCCAGTAAGAAATTAGAGCTAATGGACAAGCAGTGTTTTAATTAATACAGTTTCTGTGTGGCTATTTTGGGTGTAAACCAGCTGGGCAGCTGGGACAAACAAGTGGCCCACTCCCTGCAATATTCCTCCCATTCTATAGCTCCTATGTTCTTTATACCCCCTCTTCCCAGAGGTCACCTAGACCTTGAGGGGTTAATGTAGATATCTAATTTAGGACTGAATACTCAATAGTTACTTTCTGAGAACATTGGCCACTTATGAATCTTTGCATTAACTTCTGCCCACTATAAAAGTTCCTTTGACTAATGTTGACAACAGCATTAATCTAAGATACAAACACATATTTAGAAGGCAATTTGACAACATTTTTTTAAAAAACTAAAACAATAACAGTAGGGTCTCTGCTAGGGCCTGAGTCTGTGAGTTCGACTAGGTTTACAGTACCAGGCATGAATTTATTCCTGTGGAGCAGACCTCAAATCCAATCAGAAATCTGTTGGTTATTGCTGTGCAACAATGGTCTGTACCCTGTCACTTGTGTTTTAAATAAACACTGGTTGGCCAGTAGCCAGGCAGAAAGTATAGGTGGGGTGACCAGGCAGGAAGTAGAGGTGGGGCAACGTGAATTCTGGGAAGAGGGAAGTTTCAGTCTACAGTCATCACCAAAACAGAGAGGAAGCCAGACATAGAGCAAGCAAGATGTGACTGCCTCACCAAAAGGTACTAAGCCATGTGGCTAACACAGACAAGAATTATAGGTTAATATAAGTTATAAGAACTAATAAGAAGCCTGAGATACTAGGCCAATCAGTTTATAATTAATGTGTGTGTTTCTTTGGGACTGAATGACTTCAGGACCGGTCAGGACAGAAACCTCCGTCAACAGGTTATACCCATAATTTTTGTGCCATTATTGCATTAGAAGGCACATTTTGCTGGAAGGTCAGTATTAGAGCATAAACTACCAAGTAATACTGTTGATAGCTTCTCTTCCCCAAGTGATCTATGTAGCATCTTCTAGCACTAGGAAAGCTAGCTAGCAGAAAGGAAGTTTTCAGGTCAATTCCAGCTTGATTTTCCTGTGTCATCCTATGACCAAAGTGTGTTGAGTCTTCAGTAATAGGGTCTTGCCATTTAGATATGGTGAGCAACCAAGAGCAAAACCAGTAGCCTGTGTTTCTTTGGGGGCATCTGGAACATTCCTAATTGATAAGTTATAAAGAAACATCCCAGCCTGGCATTGAGATTTTCATTTAATAACCCATGTCTTCTTGGGGGAAACATTTTTTACTAAAGCAGCAAACCTGTGTTCAAACTCATTTTTAAAAACACTATATTTTAAATTAGATTATGTGGTAATTTGATTGAAAATGGCCCTTGTAGGCTTATGGGGAGTGGCACTATTAGGAGGTGTGACCTTGTTGGAGTAGGTGTGGTCTTGTTGGAGGAAATGTGTCAGGAGGAATGGGCTTTGAGGTTTCAAATGCTCAAGCCAGTCTCAGTTGCCTGAGAATCAGGATGCAGAACTCTAAGCTACTTCTCCAGCACCATGTCTGCCTGCATGCTGCCATGTTGCCTACTGTGATGATAATGAACTAACTCTCTGAACAGTAAGCCAGCCCCAATTAAATGCTTTCCTTCAATGACTCTTTGCAATGCACACTTGCAAGTAGAGATGTGTGGACAAAGGGGTGTGTGGCAGGGCTTTTTGGGTCACACTGCAGCTTCCATGGCGAGATTTTTTTTTTTTTTAGCTTTTTCCACTTTTTAATTTTTTCCTTTTATTTTCTTCCTTTTTTCTCCTGAATTTTGTTTTGTTTTGGAAGAGGGCAGGGCAGAGGGCAGATGTGAAGGGACAAGGAACGAATGGGGTCAAGATACATGATGTGAAAAACACACAGAATAAAAAAATAAGAATTCTGATGGTCATGGTGTCTCTTCACAGCAATAGAAACTTTAGGGTTTCTAAGCCAATCCCATAGTCTCATCTTAATCTCCAGTTAGTAAAATTGTCTGGGAAGGATTAGGAGCTATGACCCATAATAATGATAACAACAACAATAATAATGTCAATCTCCAAGAGCCTATGGGGGCCATTTTCATTCAAACCACCACATAATCTAATTTGAAATACAGTATTTTTTTTTAAAAAATGAGTTTGAACACAGGCTTGCTGCTTTAGTGAAAAATGCTTCCCCCCAGAAGACATAGTTATTAAATGAAAATCTCCTTGTTAGAGGAAGTGTGCCACTGGGGGTGGGCTTTGAAGTTTCAAAAGCCCATGCCAGGCCCCATCTCTCTCTCTGTCTGTTGATTGTGGATCAAGATGTAAAACTCTCAGCTACTTCTCCAGCACCGTATTTGCCTGGATGCTGCCCTGCTCTTTACCACAATGATAATGAACTAATCCTCTGGTACTGATACTGTAAGCAAGCCCCCAGTTGTTTTCTTCCGCAAATTTGTGTTAGCCATGGTGTCTCTTCACAGCAAGAGAACAGTAACTAAGGCAGCTATAAAGTAGTGCATTTATATCAGGTTTTATTAGATATCTTCAGTTTTAGTTAACTTACCCCTAACTCCCTCCTCTAAATGGGAGTGATTTTACTGGACATTTTTTTGTGTTACTGTTTTTTTAAATTTATGCATATGAGTTGCTCTGTCTTCCTGTGTGTCTGCACAACAGAGGAGGGCATCAGATCCCACTGTAGATGGTGGTGAGGCACCATGTGGCTACTGGGAATTGAACTCAGGACCTCTGGAAGAGAAACCAGTGCTCTTAATCACTGAGCCATCTCTCCAACCCCAAGTTACTATGTTTTCTTAGCTTTCATTATTGAGGTTTAGTTTTTCCTCTGAAGATGGGTGTGCCAGTTAGTGTTTTGTCATCTTGACACAAGCCAGATCATCTGGGAAGAGGGGACTTTAATAGAGAAAATGCCTCTACTGCATTGATCTGTAGGCAAGGCTGTGCTGATATTTTTAAAAAATTAACAATTGACATGTAAGGTTCCACCCCTTGGATGGTGGTTCTGGGTCATAGAAGAAAGCTGGCTGAGCAACTCACGGGGAGCAAGCCAGTAAGCAGTGCTCCTCTGTGGCCTCTGTATCAGCTCCTGCTTTCAAGTTGCCACTCTGACTGATTTCCCGCCTTGGCTTCCCTCACTGATGGACTGTGATTGAGACGTGTAAACCAAATAAATGCGATTTTCCCCAAGCTTCTTCTGGTCATGGTCTTTAGGGTAGCAATAGAAAGCAAGCTAAGATAATAGCCTCTGCTATTTCTATTTCAGTCTGGTCAAATAGACCTAAAGAAATTTTAGATAGCTTGTTTTAGCTCTGGCACTAAAAGTTGGGAGAGCTCAGATTTCCTGAGAACTGTACCTAGACTTTTTACAATGGGGTTATTGTTATGAATTAACGAGGACAGGAAAGTGCTTTGCTCAGAGGAGAATCAGGGCTATTCTGTCAGCCCCAGGTAGAAACCTTATTAGCTACTTAACAAGAAAATTTAATATAAAGAACTATTAAGCAGATATTAGGTATGGTGGTGCATGTCTGTAAATCCTGGCACTCAGAAGGTCAAGATTATTTCAACCGCACAGTGAATTTGAGGGCAACCTGGGATACACAAGACTGCCTCACAACAAAGTGATAAACCTTAGTTAGGGTTTCTATTGCTGTGAAGAGACATTGTGACTATGGCAACTCTTATAAAGAAAACCATTTAATTAGTGTGGCTTACAGTTTCAGAAGTTTAATCCATTATCATGATGGTGCAGTGTGGTGGCTTGCAGGCAGCAGGAGTCTGTCCACACTGGGCCTAACTTGAGCATAAGAGACCTCAGAACCCACCCCACAGTGACACACTTCCTCCAACAAGTCACACCTACTCCACCAAGGCCACACCTCCTGAGAGTGTTATTACCTCTGAGCTTATGGGGGCCAATTCCATTCAAACTCCCACACCAGGCAACTAAAATTGCACGAACACAGCACTGATTTGTCCAAGAGGAAGTAATTAAGGGGAATATCAATGCTCTTACTCCAGGGGAAATAGTAATAAGATGGAATTAACACTTGGAGACAGACACTCTGGGCACCAATGCTTAGTTCTGTATGCTAGGACTGGGAGGAAGAAAGATGCATGGAGGCTGTCTTCCCAGTACAACTTCCAACTGCAAACTGGGGACAACTGGTATCATCATGGGAGGGAGTATCAGGAGACAGCATGCATCACTAGAGGATGCTCACAAAAAGAGGAAGAGCCTTGTCTTTGTTAGGGTTTTAATTGCTGTGAGGAGACACCGTGAGCATGGCAACTCCTAAAACGTACATTTGATGGAGGTGATTGATGGCTTACAGTTTCAGAGGTTCGTGATGGAGAACATGGCAGCATGCAGGCAGATGTGGTGCTGGCTACCTCTTGACCAGAAGGCAACAGGAAACTGACTGACTGTCACACAAAGTGAAGATCGAGAAAAAGACCTTAAAACCAGGCCCCACAGTGACACACTTCTAACAGAAGGTACGGCCCAGATGAAAGTGTGCCCTCCAGCGTCAAGGTTTGGATCAAAAGCGTGTGTCATCCAGCCTCTTCCAATAAGGCCACACCTCCTAATAGTGCCACTCCCTATGATCTTATGGGGGGGAGCAAATACATTTAAACTCACACAAACCTGCTCCTTCTGCAGTCCCAGTCACTCTCAGGGAGCAGAGCTGAATAGGAAGCATCTAGGAAAGCAGAGCATGATCTTCTGGTTGCTGGCTGCTGGATCAAAAGTCAGACTTCGGTGTTGGGTTTGAAGCTGAGAGATAACAGCTAATAATTGGCAGGAGGTCAGCTTGGCCAGAACCTCATCTCACTTCTCCGGGCGGAAGAATTCTGGTGCAATGAAGGAAAGTGACCTTGAGCTCACGGACACGCGCATGTGACTAGTCCAAGGGAAAAGGTAGCGTCCTTCAGGGCCTATTGAAGACTCACACAAGGGCTCAGGGATAGCCAGCATTGGCAGCTACAAGGTGGGGGGAAGCGAAAGGAGGCTATGACAGCCAGAGATGAGAAGACATGGACAGTCTTTCCAGAACTCACAACTGTGGAGGAGAGTGAGAAAGCCAGCAGAGGGGTTGGGGGGTGGCACAGGATATAAGCCTCTCAGTTAAATTTGAATGTCATGGAAGTGATTTCTCAGCAGAGTGTGTCCCATTGTGTGTATGTGGGGAAAGGGGGGAGGCAGGGGGTTATGTTTTTATTTTGATTGCTTGCCATCAGAAATAAGACTTCATGAAGTTCTTGGACAGGAAGGGCCATAAGATCTATACAACATAAGCCTTAAGTCAGTTGAATATCACATTATAGTTTTAGTGCTAAGTCTGTGAGTGTTACTGATTAGAACCTTGAAAATTTGGATACTGTTGGAAACTTTGTCTGGGCAAGTAATGTTCAGTCTTTATTCTGGTGCCTAGTGTATACAATTAAATATGAATTCAAATGATGAAAATGCAATGATGTCATAAACACTTACTGAGAACTTACCTTGTACAGGTCCTGTGCTAGGTTGACAATCCTGAATGAGAGGCAAGCCTCAAAGGAAACACCACACTGCCGTTGAAGCACTTGTTTTCTAGAATGGGGAATAAGGTAGTCATTGGAATTAGCTGTCTGTGTGGCCAGTCACTGGACAGGGATGGGCCCTTGTTCTCAGAGGTGGTCAGATGGATTCCATACCTGGGGGAGATGACACAGACAAGGTGAGATACCGTTTAGACATTAAAGGATTTCCAGCATTTAGGGACTCCTAAGGGCAGAAAACGTTCATTGCTTATCAGGTCAGCCGTTCTGGAGGGAGAACTGCATCATTCTTCTCTGTGCTTCTTGGAAACAACACTGGAGGTCTAATCGGACAAGATACTGAGACTCAGTACAAAGATGTGCTTAGGAATGTGTGGCGTGAGCATCAGAATAAACAAGTAGAGTCCTTGATCAGAAAACGGAGCCTGGAAAGAGACACCACAGGGTGACTCAGCAGAACCTTAGGGAAGGACAGTGTTCTCATAAACAGTGCCAGGACAATTGGGGACCAGGACAGAGATGAAGTAAAATTAGACCCTTACATCATATCTACACAAAACCTACTCCAAGAGGATTGTGGACCTAATCTTTAGAAGGCAGAATAATAAAGCTTTTAGGAGATACTGTGAAAAATAAATGTTTTTCTGACCTCAGGAGAAAATGCTTAAGTAAGATACAAATCACTGGGTATGGATTTGGCTCTGTTTAGATAAGAACTTCTCTTTATTAAAAGGCATTAGTAAGGGCTGGGGATATAGCTCAGTGATAGAGTACTTGCCTGTTCTCCGTAAGACCCAAGTTTAGTCCCTAGCACCAAAAGAAAACAAAAAGGCATCACTAAAAACGTGGAAAGATGGGAAAAGATAGTTGCAATGCAGAATAAAAGAAGTCGTCTTATCTAGAATATACAAAGTATCCCCACAAAGCCAAGTACCCTACAAGTGTCCCGGTACACAGAAATTGCTACCACTGGGGAGGCTGAGGCAGGTGGAACACACGTTTGAAGCCAACCTGGGATGCATAGAGACACCTTGACTCTGGAAATTAAAACAGAAGTACTAGAAACCACTAAGAAAAATACAACCCAACAGAGAAACAGGCAAAATACTCACAGGTCTTATGGCCAATCCAAATGCAAACACGCTCAAACATGCGCAATGTAATTTAGGTAAACTGAAGTCGCAGTGGGTGTGGTAGGCAGCCTTTAGGATGGTGAGGAGGGGTTCCCAGTGCATGGCGCTTATAATCTCCACATGGTATCAGAGCTGGCTTGCGTGATCAACAGAAAATGACAGACGTGATGACATGCCGCTTCTGAGTTTAGTTCGCAAAAAAAGCAGCGAGTTCCATCTAGGCTTCCCCACCCCCACCCCAGGTTAGTTGCTCTGGGGAAGCCTGCTGGTGTATCACAAGCAGTCCTCTGAAGAACACTATGGTCCAACCAATGGAGGCTCCCAGTCAACCACAGCATCAGTGAGCTGGGAACAGTTCTTCCCAAGGGCGGTGGCTCTCAACAACATCTTGACCTCAGACTTGAGTCTCTGAGCCAGAACCATTCAACTAAACCATCCCTGGATTCTTAACCCGAGAAGAGGTGTGAGATACTGCCTATCATCTGTTGAGTTCTGAAGACCATCTGCTATTCTGCAGTGACAGCCAACAGATCCAGTGGGCGAGTACCAAACACGATGCTCAGTGTTGGTATAGATGCAGCACCCGGGGATGCTCGCATCCTGCATCACACATGGAGAGTGACAGAGCCACTCTGCAAAACCAGGTGTCTGCACATGTAATTCTAGAGCTTTGTCTGTTACATGACTCAGCATTTCCACTCCTAGGTACATATGTACAGTATAGAAGTGCACCATCTCGTGTCCCGGGAATCACGTACAGTGTTCATGGAAGCAATGTCCGTGATAGCCTCACATTGGGAATCGCTCACATGGCCATTCATAAAGAAATGGGTAAAAAAAAAATTGGGTATATTTTTTATGCATGTATTTATAGGCTTCAGAGCTATGCAGTCATGAGCTACATGGAAATAAACAGGCCTGATTGTCTTTCAGTGCAGCTTATGTAGGACACAGGTGCCCAGGGGTCTATGGCTTTCTGATCAATGCTCTGAGGTATTGAGAATGCTACAAGCAAGAACAAACCTCAAAGCAAGATGCTGTACATAGAATACTTCCTCCCATTCTTATAAAAGTATATGGGATTCAGCGGCATAGACAATGCTTAGATGGTTCTGGGGCATTGATGCGGTGAATCTATGGGACCAAACAAGAAACTGATTCTTAGGAGGGGCTGTGGTCACTCCTGGAGGTCGGCGTCATTGGGGAAGGACTCTTGGGATGCTGATGATAAGATTTAAAATTATTATTTTTTTTTGATACAGGATCTTATCATGCAGCCTTGGCTGGCCTAGAACTCACTGTGTAGACTAGACCATGCTCAGATTCACAGAGACCTGTTGGGCCAAAATTATCTCAGGGCCTGTACCTCGATGCCCATAGGAGAGAAAAAAGCCTGGCTCAAGTTTGAGTGAGGATGAGACAGCAAAAATTAGGTAGATGCCTCTCCAGTCAGAGGGAGGATTTGGCTGCCTCTCATTGGATGGAGAGGCACACACATCACACTGTGTCACTTAAGCTATATAAGCTGATGCTCACAGTAATAAACTGAGTTCCTGCTTGACTGGACTCCCTATCGCGTCTGATTGTCCTGCGTTGTCATCACGGGGCTGCGGAATGGGCGGATAGTACATTCACCTTTCCCTGGGGATTAAGGAGGCCTAGCAACGACTAGGGGAAAATGGGGGCTCAAGAAGCCTGGCAACTGGAGGCTCAAAAAAGCCAGCAGGGATCCATTTGTCTCTGCCTTGAGTGTGCTGGGATTAAAGGCATGTACCACCATGCCCAGCCAAGAGTCCTTTTTCTTGACCTGACTGGATTCCTAGGCATATATAGATATTTCCTGGGAATTGAAATATTCCCTTCTGAAGGGAGGGACCCAGAAAACTAATTAGATAGAAGGATCCAGGAGGCTCAGAAAGTTACAGGATCCACAAGACCTTTCTTCAAAGTATTTGAACAGCATGCAATTGCTGTGGAGAGAAGACTTCTCTGTGCAACTGTCTGTACACCGGGTAAGGAAACCCAGGGAGGCAGGCTTATGAGTAATTGCCCATGCTGGATTGGGCTGTCCAGTGATTCATGCTGAAGTAACCTTTCACCCTCGCTCTGTAAGCAACTTTTCACCTTTGCTCTGCAAGTGGCCCCTGTAAACTCGTTGACTCATAAAGCTAGACTAGGGTGGAATCGCATCTTTGGTATCTTGTTGGTGCCTTATTGGGGAGAACAGATGCTTGTCATGTCTCCCATATGGGACGCAACAGGGGCTCAGTGCATACAGTTTCCTAGGCTATGCATTTGTGCTTTCTAGATGTATACACTAGCTATTTCTCAGTACAATGTCAAAACATAATGAGCAGATTAAGAATCCCACATCACGGACTCAGAGCAAACGCTTTGTTTAATAAACATTAACATCATTTATTTAGTGCTTGGAATTGATAGCATGGCAGAAGTGTAGAGCCGGGAGAAAGCTACTTAAGATTAATGTGTAGGGACTAGAGGGCTGGGTCAGTGGTTAAGAGCACTTGCTGTTCTTGTAGAGGACCTGGGTTCAATTCCCAGCACCCACATCAGGGTGGCTTACAACTGTCTGTAATCAGGGGTCAGTGTGCATTCACAGGGGTTGGATTGCCTGGACTTGGAGTTACAAGCGGTTGTGGACTGCTTGATATGAGTGCTGGGAACCAAACCCAGGTCCTCTACAAGAGTAGCAAGTACTCTTAACTGCTGAGCCACCTCTTCAGCTCCAGCTTTTCTTTCTCGACAAAGTATTTCTTTTTCTATTCCTATTTGTGTGTGTCTGGTCTAATCCTTTGCCTTAGGACACAGGACCCAGATACTTCAGCAGCCCTGTGACTCAGATCCAGGGCAATGACCTGTAACAACCAGTGCAAAGTGCTCTCCCCCTCTGACCCCTCTGAGCTCTGCCTTTCCTTTCTTGATTTTAGCCAACTGGTCAGAGTTTATCTTCCTTGTACAGCAGGGTCTCTAACAGAGAGATTTCTCAGAACTTTAGACCCCGTCCTCTCAGGACTTAGACTCAGCAGATCCAGCCCAGAGCCTCGGTCTTGGTTGGTAGCTTGTAGACCGTCATGGAGTGGGGGAGATGGGAAGCCTTTGGTTGAAACCAGAAGCCGTTCCGTATTAACTCATCTAGCTTGTCGCCGCATCTGAACAGCTTCTTTCCCTTAGTTACCAGCTTCTCCAGTGTTCACCCAGACTGACAACCTCAGCATCTTATAAAATATAATGTAATTACATTTGCCTTGAAGTCAGTTTTCTTTTGAGTGGGAGAGTCAGGGCCTATTCAGGGTGTTATCTCATCTGATTTGCATCCCAGGCTCCCAATCACCACTAGCCCCCAGCACCTTATCCTGCCTCTTAAATGCCCACCCGTTTCCTTACTTGAAGGCAAATGCTCATTCACAGCTTCTTGCAGCCCATCCCATGCCCCCTTCTTTCTCTTTTCTTCCCTCTGCACTGCAGCAAGCCTGCCACACACCCCAGTGCAGAGAGCTGCCTGTTTACCCCTCGCCTTTGTTTCTGGGCTCTAAGTCGCTTCCTATCATCAGGAAACATTCCTTCCATCCTCTGGTGACTCATCTTTATCTTCCTTTCCTGGAGAACCTTATCAATAGCATTTTGAGCAGCTATGTAAATTAAATCTGTTCCTCTCATCCCCACGCTTTATTTACTGTTTCACCGCTAACTTCCTCTTGGAGCAAGCGCTTCACTTTTCCCCTGACAAATAATGGAAAATAATTTGCTCATTTGAAGATGCTCTCCGGTTGAAGCCAGTGCAACGAGAAGGTTCTGTTTGCATCGGGCAGACTGTTTTACGCCTGGTAATCATTCCTGGCATCCCTTTTTACTTGAAAAAAAGAAAAAAAGCCCTGGCTTGGCAGATGAGTTTATAGTTATCTTGCGGAAACTCTATGCAGTCCAGATGAATGACAACCGCATGATTTGTCATGGACGGTCGTCCCCACAGAGGCACGCAGCAGCTGTGTGGGTCTGATGCTCACAACCTTCATCTCTCAGATCTGATCTCCAGGTCACCCATGCAGTCTCCCGAGGGGTTTGTTAGAGCCCCCCCCCCCCCCCCCCGATCTGCTGGACCAGTAACTCAGGTCATCCCCAGATCGTCTGGACCAATAACTGCCTGGTAACAGGACTCTCAGGTGACCAGCCTGATTTGAAAAGTTGTGCCCTAAACCCCATGGGTTGGTTTTATTAATGAAATAAAAGCCTGCTAGGCTTTCCATAGAATTAAAAGTTAGTAATTTGAAAGCGGATGAAACACTCAGTCGGTGAAGTGTCTGTGGGCCTAAGACTGGAGCTCCAGCACCCATGGACATGGTGGCAATGCCTGTAATCCCAGTGCTGGGGATGGGGAGATAGGTGAGCTCTTGGGGCTCACTGGCTGACAGCTGAGCCCAGTCAGAAGCTCCAGGTTCTGTTAGACCTTGTCACAAAAAAACAAAGTGGAGGGTGATTAAGGAAGACACACCTGGTACTCACCTCTGACTTTCATATGAACATGTGTATATACACACACATACACACACACACTAGCCACCACATACACCACACACTTCATACACATACAACACATACACACACATGTACGCATGCAAACACACATACACACCACCTGCCATACACCCATACACCCACCACATACCACATATTTCATACATACACATATACACATAACACACACATGCACACATTCAAACACACACATACACACCCCCCACCAAATACACATATGCACACACACCACCCATCTCTCACACACATACACACCACGCACCATATACACACTTGTATGCCTATACATACACACACACACATCACTCACATACATGCACACACATGCACATACACACCCCATAGGGTAAAAAGTTCAGGGTTGGAAATAGAGTTTCTGCTTAGCCTATGTAGGTTCCTGACCTAGAACCAAAATGAATGAATAAATGAGTAAATACAGCGCTCAATGTTTTTACAACAATCCACAGGAGCAACAAATAAATACCCCAAACAGTATACTTACATGTAGGATAACTTTCTTTTAAAAAGTGAATAAACATACTAATGAACATGGTAGAACCTCACTTAGTTGTCACTAATAAAAAACACACCTCTTTAAAACAGTCCAAAGGCATGGTCTAGGGAAAAACCCTAAATTGTTCTATCTATGATTATTATATAGTTGTTGACTAAATATTTGGACTTGAACGGATGCTTCATGTTCGTGTTTTACATTAAAAATGTCCACACAAATGGAAAAAAGCCTTGTCATTATTAGTTTCTGTTTCCTGTTCCCATTCTCTGTCATTTGCCAAGCTTGCTCTCATCTTCTTGGAGGAAAAACAGTATTGAATTCATATTTCCAATGATAACTCTTTCCTGCCAAAGGTATTTTTTTTGGCTCAGGAAGAAAATGTTCTTGCTAAATTAAACCTTAGTTCCCATGACACCGTGGACTGGACACCTGCTTTATGGGACTGTGGTTTGAGTGTCTGCTTCATGATATTGTGATTTTTGTTTCTTCTTCTTCTTTTTTTTTTTTTGAAGGTTATTTATGTAGCCCTGGCTGTCATGGAACTTGCTTTGTAGACCATGTAGGCCTTGAACTCACAAAGATCCACCTGCTTCTGCCTCCTGAGTGCTAGAAGATATGAATCACCACCACCTGACTGGTATGAGTGCCCCATGGAATTGTGGTTGGGATGAGTGCCCAATGGTAGTATAGTTGGGATGAGTGTCCCATGGGACTGTGATTGGGATGACTGTCCCATGGCACTGTGGTTGGGATGAGTGTTTTGTGGTATCGTGGTTGAATGAATGTGTTGTGGCACTATGGTTGGGATGAGTGTCCCATAGCACTGAGGTTGGCATGAATGTCCCATGGGACTATGGATTGGATGAGTGTCCCATAGCACTGAGGTTGGCATGAATGTCCCATGGGACTATGGATTGGATGAGTGTCCCATAGCACTGAGGTTGGCATGAATGTCCCATGGGACTATGGATTGGATGAGTGTCCCATGGCACTGAGGTTGGCATGAATGTCCCATGGGACTATGGATTGGATGAGTGTCCCATAGCACTGAGGTTGGCATGAATGTCCCATGGGACTATGGATTGGATGAGTGTCCCATGGCACTGTGGTTGGCATTACGATCTGCTGGCCTGGTCTGTCACCTGTCCCTTTAAGAGACAAGCCCCGCCCTCCCTCAACCCCTCCCTTTCTGCTAAGGGAAGCAGATATCCCACCTCCTCCAACCTGAGCTCTCTCTCGTTCTGTTTCTCTCCTGAAGAGGTAACTTCTGTTCTCTCTCTCTCTCTCTCTCTCTCTCTCTCTCTCTCTCTCTCTCCCTCTCTCCCTTTCCCTTCCCTTCCATTACCCACTGAATAAACGCTATACTCAAACTCTCTCTGCGTGGTGTATCTGTCTGTCTCCCACCTGAGGTCTCCCACCCGCCAAAGTGACCCACCAAGGCCTCAGGGGACTTACCGAGGCCTGGGGGACCTGCCAAGGCCTCGGGTCACCCGCCACTACCCCTTGTGTGGCCACCACCCCTCGTGAGACCAACCTTCCCCCCTTATAGCTTTAAAATAAAGAATAACAATTGGGATGAGTGTTCCATGGCACTGTGGTTACATGTGTCTCAACAACTGGTAAATTGGATGAGCGTCCCATGGCATTGTGGTTGGATGAGTTTCTCAAGGCACTATGGATCGGATGAGTGCCCCTCTATACTGTGAATTGAATTAGTACCCCATGGGACTATAGGTGAGATGAGTGTTCCAGAGCACAGTGGTTTGGATGAATATCCAATGGCACTGTGGTTGGGACGAGTCTCCCATGCACTATGAATAGGATGAGTGTCCCAGAGTTCTGTGCTTGTAATGTATTTCCCATTATACTGTAGTTGTGATGTGTGTGCCATGGCACTGTGGTTGGGATTAGTGTCCCATGCCACTAAAGGTAGAATAATGTCTCATGGCACTATGACTTGGATCAGCGTCCCCTGGCTCTGTGGTTGGGATCAGTGTCTCATGACACTGTTTGGAATGAGTGTTCCATGGTACTGTGGATTGGATGAATGTCCCATGGCTCTGTAGAGTGGATGAGTGTGTGCCCTATGGCACTGCCATCAGGATGAGTGTTCCACGACACTGTGGTTGGGATGAGTGTCTCATGCATTGTGGTTGGGTGAGTTTCCCATGGCCCGATATGAAATGAGTTCCCTTTCCCTATGTGTCTAAGAACTCGGACTCTAGAACATGGTGCTGCTGAGAGGTGAGGCCTCGTGGAACCTCCAGAATAGTAAGCCAAGATAAGCCTTTTCTCCTCATAGCTTGCTTACCTCTGGTATCATGTTATACTACTATGAAGCTAAAAGTCAGATAACATCTAAGTACATTTTTGGATAGAGGGAAATGTGTTTGACATCTAATATAGAGACCAGGAAATCTGCTGCACACCCTACAGTAGACAAGATACTTCCCCTCCCACATCTTGGACCAGTGTCAATAATTCCAAGGTTGAGAAACTGCACCTGGAAAGAGGAAATATGCCTTAATCCCCTAAAAGGATTCAGATTTGGGGGAGCATGAACAGGCTAGAAACTGATGCAGAGGTCCCCAGCCTGAAGTTAAAGAAGTCATAAGTGTCCAAGTTCCAGAAGGGTTTGTCACACTAAGGGTGCCTTGGGTAGCAAGCACCCCCAAGAAGATTAACTTACATTCAGAAAAGTTAAAGTAATATGTGCTCTTAACTAGACAAGAAAGGATTGCTTAAAAAGCCTCTTACTGGAATAGTATTTCATCTCTTTTATATTTTATTTACTAGCCCATCTTTCTTAAATATTGTATAATGTGTATGTATTTGTCACAAATGAGACTTTCATACAAGAATGTTGTTAATTTTAATTTATTCAAGAAGTGATAATCATAAAAATGAAACCATAAAGAACTTGGAGAAAATGTATGTGATTATTTCATCAGATTCCAGGTGGGAGAAAGCCTCAGGAGCACAGCAGCAAGTCACCCCAACAAAGGAGGCTGCCCTGGGCTGTAGTATATAAAAATTCAAATTGGTGTTTAGAAGAATTACAAGGAAAGAAAAGCCCAGTTGAGCATACAATAATAGAAAAATTAATGAAGGAAATGATGGATTTTATTGTATTAGTTTTCAATTGCCTATGCATTTTATGCTAAATAAAATTAGAAGGCAAAGTGGTTTGTAAAAAACCAAAGCCACCCAAAACTCTTGGCATCAAAGGCCACCTTGAAGCCAGGCATAGCGTTGTCGGTGGTGACCCCAGGTCCCAGGGTCTCAGGTCTGATTCAGGCAGAACCTGGGCTCAAGACCAGCCTGAGCTACAAGGGTTTTATATTTTAAAAATATAAAACAAAACAGGTTATAATATGAACCAGCAGAAATATGTGTGTGTGTGTGTGTGTGCGCACGCGTGGATATGCACATGTGAGTTCAATCCCCAGAGCTCACAGTGACAGGAGAGAACTGACTTCCCCAAAAGTGTCCCCTTCCTATGTCCACACACATGTCGTGGTACAACACACACATCCCCCCTCCCATCACACACACACACACACATACACACACACACCTTTTAAAATAGAAAAGAAAAAAAGCCCCATAATACAACAACAAAAGGTAGCTGTGAAATACACTAAGAAAAGCCCCAATAATACCCAAGTGTGAATAGCCACGAAGGACATGCGCTCTTCATGTGCACATGAGCACAAGATCATAATAAGAGTTTAACATGGCCCATCATCCAATAAATGAGAACCATAAAGAGTTCCTAGCAGATAGGTAAATGTTCAAGGAAAACCAACCCCAGGACACTGGGTGACAGAGAAGCTGAAATGCAAGCTTTGTTTGCCTTCGTATTGTTTGCCTTACATTTTGCTTTGACAAAAATGTTTGAGGAAACCTGCTTCAAGCAGGAAAGGTTTGTTCTGGTGGCATGGTCTCAGAGATTCAAGTTCCTTGTCGTTTGGTCCTGTCTCTGGGTGTTTGTGTGGAGGCATGGCACTCAGGTAGAGGGCTGGCAGTGGAGGGAAAGCAGAGGAGGGAGGGTGGGAAGCAAAGAGAGATTAGTGAGGTAAGAACAAGCCATGCTTTTCAAAGGGGTGTCTTCTCCCCTCCTTTTTCCTTTATCCAGGCCTTACCCCTTTATAATCCTTTCAGCTATGAACCAATCGGTAGGCGCTAATTCATGTCTGGTAGCATCCATCTGATACCATCTCACAAATGGTGCTACCAGGTGGGGCCCAAACCTGCCATAATTGAGTCTTTGGGGAGCAGTCTGGACTCAAACTCTTAGAATGTTCTTGATGAAGGAAAGACATTGGACAAGTTTTTGGAAAGCCATCTGATAACACGTGGCCAGAGTTTACAACACTCCCCATAGCCTTTGGCCCACAGTTCTGTTTCTGGAGAGCTGTTCTGAGGAAACAAGCCATTGTAATAACAGATTATGTGTAGCTGTTTATCAGTGGTACCATTAAAGTAAAAACAAAAAGTAAGAACCTCCCCCACCGCCCCGCCCCAGCAAATCAAATGGAAGGCTGAAGAGATGGATCAGTGGTTAAGAGTGTGTGTGTTGTTCTTTTCCAGAGGACCTAAGTTTGATTCCTAGACTCATGTTGGGTGTGGTGGTTTGAATAGGAATGGTCAATTCCCAGAGACTCATGTATTTGAATGCTTGGTCATCAGTTGGTGGCACTCTCAGGAGGGGTAGCCTTATTGGAGGAAGTGTGTTACTGTGGGGGAGGGCTTTGAGGTCTCCTATGTTCAAAGTGTGCCCAGTGTGGCTCACAGTCTCTCCCTGTTGCCTACAGATCTAGATGTAGAACTCTTAGCTCTTTCTCCATCACCACGTCTGCCTACATGCGACTGTGTTTTTAACCATGATGATGATGGACTAAGTCTCTGAACTGCAAGTCAGCCCCAATTAAATGTGTTTGTTTATAAGAATTGCCATAGTCATGGTTATCTCTTCACAGCAATAAAAACCCTAAGACAGAACTTAGCACCAGGGACTGTGATAAGACTGACTGAGTTTTGTATGGAGGAATTTGGATTTTGGGACGTTGGGTTAGGAAAACAGTGGAATGATTTAAGTGGAGGCTTCATGGGTCATACTAGTAGGAACATGGAAGACAGTGGTACTCAGGGTGATTTGAACTGTGGAGCCTGGCTCAGGATGCTTCAGAGGAGAAGAATGTTAATATGTTGCCTGGAGATGGTTCTTTTGATATTTTGGTAAAGAATGTGGCTGCTTTTTGCCCTTGTCCGAAAAACTTTCCTGAAACTAAGCTGAAGATATTTACATTAATTCTTTTGGCAGAGAAAAACAGCCTGGTATTGACTCTCTTGTATGAATTAGTGTTCACTCTTAGGAAGACTTATAATGAAAAGGGGCAAGCTGAACATGTAAATATAAAATGCACGGGCTGAGGATAAAAGGGGCTCCAGGAAATGGAATGAAGTTGAATTCTGTGTTCAAGGAGGTTAAACAGATTAAAGGGAGTGGTGCCATCAGGGCAAGACCCCACCCAGCTAAGATACCAATTTGTGAAAAGGGACTAAAGAAAAGCTCAGAGCTAGTTGTGGTGGCGCATGCCTTTAATCCCAGCACTTAGAAAGCAGAAGCAGGCAGATCTCTGAGTTTGAGTTCAGCCTGGTCTACAGACTGAGTTCCAGGACAGTCAAGCTTTGACAGTGAAGGTAACCACTGAAAACAGAAGCAGATGAAGATGTAATTGAACGAGCGGGCAATATTCCAGCACCAGCAAACAGCAGAACTTGGCAGCTTCAGCCATGTGGTTCTGGCTGTAGAGTTAAGGATAGAAGAAAGGGGTTATGCAATCACCCTCCCTGACTAAGGAAAGTCGTTGAGGCCAGGCCAATGTCCAGGGCGTCCCTGCATGGAGGGCCAGAGAGGCCATTATGTAAAGCTATGAAGGTGAAGCCCCAAGATGTTGGAGATGCCAGCACTGTGGGATGCCTGCCAAGGAGAGCTGCTAACAGGAAGTGGAATCAGCCCAAGAGAGAGAAGCGTGCTGCAGTCAACAAAGGTGAAAGGAGTTGGAGATCTGAAAAATGCTTTGACATCATCAGACATGGAGATGCAGAGTTTGGAGTTTGCCTAGCTGTTTTCAATCTTCCTTTGGTCCAGCATTTTCTCACTTGCTCCTTTCCCTACCTTTTAGAGCGGTAATGTAAATCCTGTGCCGTTGGATGTTGGATGTATGCCATCTGCTTTTTTATTTTACAGGGGATTGCGGTGAAGAAATTGCACGACTCTCAGAAGAGACTTTGAATTTCGGACTGTGAAACAGGCTTGAGACTGTGATAGACTATGGGGACGTTTGAAGTTGGACAGAGTGCATTTTTGCATTGTTTTATGGTTATAAGCCTATGGGAGCCAGGGAGTGGAATTTGATGGTTTGACTAGGAATGGCCCCCACAGACTCACGTTTGCATGCTTGGTCCATTGGGAGGGGCACTATTAGGAGGTGTGGTCTTGCTGAAGGAAGTGTGTCACTGTGGGGGTGGGCTTTGAGGTCTTATGTGCTCAGGCTATGCCCAGATTGGCTCACAGTCTCTTCTTGCTGCCTGTGAATCAAGATGTTGAACTTTCAGCTCCTCTCCAGTACCATGTCTTCCCATATGCTGTTGTGTTTCTTGCCATGATGATAGTGGACTAAATTTCTGAACTGTAAACCAGCCCCAGTTAAATGTTTTTATGTATAAGGGTTCCATGGTTACGGTGTCTCTTCACAGTAATAGAAACCCCAAATAAGACATTGGGTGAATCACAATCATCTGTAACTCCAACTCCAGGGTCTCTGATGCCTCTTGTCTTCTTGGACACCTTGCATTCATGTGCACCCATCCTACAATACACATAGTTAAAAATAAATGATTCTTCAAAAATTGAAAAATGAAGTAAAGTTTTGAAGTAAAGTTTACTTTGAAATATACTGTGGTACACTCACATGATTGATAACTCACAGTTTTGGATGAATATTTGGGAACAAGAGAGAAATGCTCTTGTTATACTATTAAGAAAATAAGACACAAATTTTTTATTTTTATTTATTTATTTATTTATTTATTTTTGGTTTTTTGAGACAGGGTTTCTCTGTAGCTTTGGACAAATTTTTTATTTTTAAGAGATTTATTTTATTTATATGTATCTGTGTTAATGCTTTCAACTAATGAGCCATCTCTCTAGCTTCCAAAATGTGTTTTGCCTGATCCCAGACATAGGTGTAATTATGTGCGTGTGAGCGCACACCTGTCATCATGTCCACTCCTTTATATGTGCTCCTCTCTCCCTCTCCTGGGTCTCCTTCTACTTCCCAAAGAGTCCCCCCTTCCACTTTAATGTCTTTTTAAAAAAAAGTCTAAATTAAAAAAAGGGGGGGGGGCGCTGGAGAGATGGCTTAGTGGTTAAGGGCACTGGCTGCTCTTCCAGAGGTCCTGGGTTCTATTCCCAGCACTCATATGGCAGCCCACAACTGTCTGTAATTCCAGTTCCAGGGGATCTGACACCTTCATACCAATGCACATAAAATAGAGTTAAATAAATTGTTAAAAAAAATCTAGATTACATATATGAGAGAAAATATGATATTTGTCTAAGTTTGGCTTATTTTGCTTAAAATGATGATCTCTGATTTCTTCTATTTTCCTGTCATGCTCCTTTGACATTAATTTTCTTTCTTTTTTATGACTAAATAATACATCAATGTACACACACACATACACACACACATACACACACACAGCCTCTCATCACATTTTCTATAGCAGGCTTTCTTTTGGGCTACCAACCAGTTCCCAAATCATGCCATGGAAATTTATTATTAGTTATGAGTGCTCTGTGTTATCTTAGCTCTTATTTTAATCTGTTTCTCTTTATCTATGCTTTGCCTCTGGGCTTTTTACCTTTCTTTCTTCCTTCCTTCCTTCCTTCCTTCCTTCCTTCCTTCCTTCCTTCCTTCCTTCCCTTCCCTTCTTCCTTCCTTCCCTTCCCTTCCCTTCTTTCTTTCTTTCTTTCTTTCTTTCTTTCTTTCTTTCTTTCTTTCTTTCTTTCTTTCTTTCTTTCTTTCTTTCTTTCCTTCTGCCTGTCTCTTACTTTCCTGATTCTCATGGCTAGCTCGCTGGTGACTGCCTGGCTTTTGGCCCTGGGCGTGTCCTTGTCTTTCTCCCTCATTCCTTTTTCTTTTCTTTTTTTTTTTTGCTGATTTTTTTTATTAATTAATTAATTTAATTATTAAAGATTTCTGCCTCTTCCCCGCCACCTCCTCCCATTCCCTCCCCCTTCCCTCATTCCTTTTTCCTTCCTCTCTTGAGCCTAGATTTCTCTTCCTACTTGGTCTCTCTGCCCGCCAACCCCACCTATCCCTTTCCTGCCTAGCCACTGGCCATTCAGTCATTCAGTTTTTTTTTTTTTCTTCGAGACAGGGTTTCTCTGTAGCTTTTTGGTTCCTGTCCTGGAACTAGCTCTTGTAGACCAGGCTGGCCTCGAACTCACAGAGATCAGCCTGCCTCTGCCTCCCGAGTGCTGGGATTAAAGGTGTGCGCCACCACCGCCCTGCTGGCCATTCAGTTTCTTATTAGATGATTCAGTGCCTTAGGTAGGCAAGGTGAAACAGCAGCACATCTTTATATAATGAAACAAATGTAGTGTAAACAAATGTAACACCTCTTTACATCATTAACAAAGGTACTGGAAACAAATGTAACACACCTTTATACAGTTTAATATTCTACAGCATAAACAATTGTAACATACCTTTTACATAGTTAAATACTCCACAATGATTTTCTTTATGTCTTGTGGATGGGAATGTCGGCTGATTCCCTAACTTTTCTGTTGTGAGTAATGTAACCATAGACACGGGTGTGCAGGTGTCTCTGTGCTGTGCTGATTTAAGCGCCTTTGGGTGTATACCTAGAGTGGTGTAGCTGGGTTGCATTGCAAGTTGTATTTTTAGCTTCCTGAGGAATCTCCACACTGATTTCCACAGTGGCTGCAGCAGTTCCCATCAGCATGAAATAAGCCTCCCCCCACCCCGCTCCCCACCAGCATTTATTGTCACTTGTTTCCTTGATGATAGTCATTCCGACATGAGGGTGAGATGGAATCTTAATGTAGTTTTGATTTGCATTTTCCTGATGGCTAAGGATGCTCAACAAAGTCTCCCTATGTTATTGGGCCTGAATCTCTTAGGAAAGGCAGCCAGCCTGTCTTGTAAGTGTCTGCAAACTGAAGGTATTTCCACATTTGCTGGAGTGAGAAATGGACAGGTGGTAGTGGCAGGAAGCTTATGTAGTGGCACTGATGGTGGAGAAAGACAGGCATCATCTGGGCACTGAGCAGTGTGTCAACAGCACAACAGGCAGCAAAAATAAAAGGGGGATGGTGAGGATGATAGCTGTTGCAGCGTGATACCCTGGCTGCACTGGGAAGTCCTTCTACCTCAGTGGTTCTCAACCTTCCTAATGCTGTGACCCTTTAATACTGTTCCTTATATTGTGATGATTCCCCCCAACCATAAAATTACTTTTTTTGGTACTTCATAACTGTAATTTTGCTATTGTTATGAATTGTAATGTAAATATCTGCTATTTAGGATATCTGATATCCAACCCCCAAAGTGATTGCAGCCCACAGGTTGGAGGACCACTGTTCTAAACTGTGAGGTACTCTTCTCACTCTGAAAATTCTTGGAAATGCACAAGAGGGAAGCATCTTTTCATTTGATACCTGGGGCCACCCATCCAGTGGATGACAGAAAATCTAGGGGCTAATTATATTATAAAGGCCCCAGCTAGCAATTTTTAAATATGAATGCAGTGGCTAACCTCTGGACTGGTTTGGAGTCTTTTATTCCTCTGGTCAATAAGTCACTGACTTAATGGTATCTGTTGGAGACCCTTTGATGTCCTTTCTGACTTTGGGGATACCTCCAAAAAAAGAGAGAGAGAGACAGAAACAGAGAGAGGAAGAAATAAAAGTTTTTTGTGTGTTTAGTGTGCTCTTGACTCTGACTCTGAAGGAGGCTGAGCCTTCCTTTTATTTAGTACTGATGGTGTTTGAGTGAAATCTAAACTTCTGTCCCAGCTGAAGAAATTCAACAGATCTTCAAAATGTTCTGCTTCTCAATAAAAAGTTTCTGCACCCTGATAAGCCTCTCTGCCATTGCAATAATCTGGACAGATCAAATCAAACCAAATTAGAAAAAGACCGGGTTTAATGGATACAAATGCTCGCAGATGGCTTTCCAACACCCCAGAGAGAAGACAGGAAAGGAATACTGAAAAACCACATTCTCTGGGGGGGCAGTTTAAATAGCCTGTGGGAGTGGTCTTGAGCATCTCTGGGGATGGGTCATCGTTTTGTGGGTTTTCTCAGGGGTGCAGTCTGGACTGAGTCAATTCCTAGCGGGGAGGCTTGGGCTGGAACTTCCACCCGAACATTCCAGACTCTTTAGATAGATAGATGCCAGGGGCTGGGATGTGGCTTCCATCAAAACACTTAAAACCTTTGAAGGTGTGCAATAGAAAAAAATGTCCCTAGGAGAAAACAAACAAAATAATAAAGTGTGATCCTCAAACTCAGTCTGGTAGAAAGGAAAACTGCAGGGCGTGACAAGGTAGGTCAGCAGGTAAAGGTACTTGCTACCAAGCCAGATGACCCGAGTTCAGTCGCTCCTTGGGACCCACACAGTAGAAGGAGAGAACTGATCTCTGCAAATTGTTCTCTGACCTCCTCATGTGTGCCATGACACAACATACACCCAAACACACACATACACACACCACACACTCATTCACACTCTCTCATCTCTCTCTCTCTCTCTCCCTCCCTCCCTCCCTCCCTCCCTCCCTCCCTCCCTCCCTCCCTCCCTCCCTCCCTCCCTCTCTCTCTCTCTCTCTCTCTCTCTCTCTCTCTCTCTCTCTCACACACACACACACACACACACAGACCTGGAGTGTTCTTGAGTTGAGTGTAGCTTCTTCCACACACCTGTTGTATGATATTGGCTGATGGTGTTGTGTTCCTCTGCAAAAACAAAACAAAAAACAGCTTTCTGGGTTTTCTCTCATGCTCCTTATATGTGTATATATAAGCTTCAAATGGTCCCCCACTGTGTGTGTCTGTGTGTGTCTGTGTGTGAAGAGGGACCTTGCCTGGAATTGGCACTTGGGTCTTCCTTGCTCTAGTGAGGGTGACTGGCTGTCCTGAGTGTAGGATTTCAGAATTCCACAAAGCCATTAAACTGTAAAGACAGTGTCAGGTCTCCTGGCTTTGGGACCCCTTGGCTCAATCACGGTGACACAGATCTTGGGTGTGTTTTGTGGCTTGAAAGAGCTGCACAGTAGCCTGTGTTCACAAACAGGCTCTGAGGTCAATGGGGGACAGAAGTTGGAGCACAGAGCTGTGGGGTGGAGGGAGGAAGGACCCAGGGTACTTTCAGAACAAGAGTGGGGGATGCTTCCAACATGGAAGCCAGACAAAAACTGTTCTCTGACGCGGTGCACTGGCTTCCAGCAGCTGCCTTCCTGTGCTCTCTGTTGTAAACTTCGGCCTTTGTCCCCACACCCCCATCCCATCTCCCCCCCCCTCACATTCTATCTTTAGCAGCTCACTTTGTGGGTTTTTTAAAACTCACTTTGAATGTATGATTGTTATAACTTCTTTGCATTGGTTTTCATTCCTTTCTTTCAAAACGCATCTATTTTTGTCTTTTTATCTCAGCCTTGTTTTATGGGAATTTCAACAAAAGAATCATTTCATCTTAAGTGTCTAGTCTTTTAATCCTCTCTCCTCATCATATTTTAGCATTTTTATTATCCACATTAAACTTTTAATAGACTTATGTAAATGCAGATGTGCATGCACAAGATGAAAAAAAAAACCTCTCGTAACCTGAGCCTTAGAGGTAACTGCTGCAAACAGCTGTGTGTCCACTGAGATTTCCCTCTCCCATACATGGGCACATCACCTAAGAACATTCACCTTTATAAAATAAGCTCATGCAGTTTGCCTGTTCTTGTTCTCATTATAAACCTCACTTGCTTCCCCCTCCCCCTCTCCAGCAAGTAACATGGACCAAGAATCATCTCTTTTGAGCTGGTGACGTGGTTCAGCAGGAAAAGGTGCTTAAGTTAAAGACTCGGGCTTCACATAGTTGAAGGAAAGAACTGGAGAGAACTGACCTCCACAAGTTGTCCTCTGACCTTTGCTTGTGCATAACCACTTGTACACCCCACACACTCACACACATGCACGCACGTACACACACACACACTAAAAATCATCACTCTAATTTATGATGATATGATAATAGAACCCAGGGCCTCAGACATGACAGGAAAGGGCTTGATCACTGAGTTCATTCTCAGGGTTTCAATAATGACTCCAAGTTTTATGGCTGATTATTTGTGCAGAGGGGAGACGGGCTGCCTTGTTGATGATAGATTTTTCCTGTGTGGTTTCTCTGTATTTCCTCCTTGCCCACAGATCTGATCTCATTTGGGCCATCAGAATGAAGAACCTGTCCTAAGAAAGACTATCCCAGGAGAGCTTTTGAGGTTCTGAGGCAGTGGTCCATATGACTAAGTCTTGTCTGCTTAGACACATTTCCCTGCTGTTGGGGGGTGAAGCTTTCCCAAATTGGAGCAGACACAAAGGGTAGAAAAGACACTTGAGAATGAGATACATTGTGGGCTTCTGGTACAGGAAGGAGACTGAGAAGGACCATGCTGTAGACCAAATGTCTGTGTCCCCTGTGAATTAATAAAAATGTTGTGAATTAATAAAAAAGATCCCTGGCAGCTGCAGTGGCAGAAACACTGCAAGTCCCCAAGCAATGGCAGTGGGCCAGGTGGCAGCAGGCAGTGAACAGCAGTCCCAAGAGCAGCCAGTTCCAGGCAGGGACAGCACAGTTCCCCGAGTGGCTGCAGCAGGCCACGAGGAGAGACAGACAGATGGGCACTCTGCAAGACCACGCCAGAGGTCTCCAAAGGATAGGCATGCCATGCAAAGTGAGGTTGGATATTTATTTAGTGGGTTATGGAAGGGAAGGGGAGAAGGGGAAGAGCAGAGAGGGGGCAGTGAGAGAGAGAAAAAGAGAGAGAGAAAGAGAGACACACAGAGAGAGAGAGAGACAGACAGACAGACAGGGGAAGGGGAGATGCGGGAAGAGGCAGAAGCTGCCTCTTTGAGAGGGGGACAGAAAAAGGAAGAGACTCAGGCTGCAAACAGAAAGGAAGATCTGACTGCCTCAGTGGTGGTGAGGGAGGGAGTGTGCATGGCTTGTCTCTTAAAGAGGCAGGACAGACCATTACACCCTGTTACAGTGGGAATCTGAAGTGTCCTCCTCAGGCTTATAGAGTGAATGCTTTATTTTCTTTTTAAGAATATTTATTTATTTATTTATTTATTTATTTATTGGTTTTTTGAGACAGGGTTTCTCTGTGTAGCTTTGGACCCTGTCCTGGAATTCACTCTGTAGACCAGGCTGGCCTCAAACTCACAGAGATCCGCCTGCCTCTGCCTTCCGAGTGCTGGAATTAAAGGCATGTGCCACCACTGCCTGGCTTAAGAATTTTTTTTTAAATACAATCTTTTCTCATTTTACATAGCTATCCCTGTTCCTACTCCCTCTCCTCCTCTCCTTCCACCCTTCCCTCCACCCCACCCTATCCACTCCTCAGAAAGGGTAAGGCTTCCCGTGGGGAGTCAACAAAGTCTGACACTTCCCTTTGAGGCAGGACCAAGGCCCTCTTCCCTATATCTAGGCTGAGCAAGATATACCTCCAAAAATAATGTGCTTGTAGACACCAGTTCATGCACTAGGGGTAAATCCTGGTCTCACTGCCAAAGGGCCCCACAGCCTGCCCAAGCCTCACAACTGTCCCCCACATTCAGTGGGCCTAGTTTGGTCCTATGCAGGTTCCCCCACTATCAGTCCAGAGTCAGTGAGCTCTCACTAGCTCGGGTTAGCTGTTTCTGTGGGTATCACCATCATGGTATTGGCCTCTTTGCTCATATTATTGCTCTTCCCTCTCTTGAGCTGATCTCAGGTAGCTCGGCCCAGTGCTTCACTGTAGATCTCTGCATCTGCTTCCATCAGTTGCTGGATGAAGGTTCTATGATGACAATTAAGGTAGTCATCAATCTGATTACAGGGGAAGACCAGTTTAGTCGTCCTCTCCACTCTTGCTTAGTCTTAGCTGAGGTCATCCTTGTGGATTCCTGGGAATTTCCCTAGTGCCTGGTTTCTCACCTTGATCAAGACATCTCTTTCCTTTCTCCACCTCACTGTCCTTCCCGCTTCTTGAGCATCATCAATGCTTTATTTTTCTAGGCTGGTTGTGGGAATGCTGTGGATCATTCAGGATGTGGGACCTGGCTGGCGGAAGTGGGTCACTAGCAGTGGGTCTTTGCCTGTTATCCCTTTTCTGGTTCCTGCCTTGTTCTCTGCCATCTCTCCTGCAACACAAACAGCTTTTCCTATGAGTTCTTGCTGCCATGACCTGAGCTGTCCTGCCGTGCATCTCTCGCCAGCCTCGGGGTGATGCAGATGCCTTCATTGTCCACAGTATGCAGTCCTGATCTAGTGAGACTTTCCATATACAAATACCCACAGATTTAGACTCCAGGGTAAGTCAGTAGAAGAAAGAGATGGACTCAAGGTGTGCTTTCCCTTTTATGGAGTTCTGCACCATCATTTTTGGATCAGTCCCACAGACAGTACTAGAGTCTAGAGGAATGAAAGGTTCTAACCGCTCAGGTGTGACAGTTCACCATGATTGTCAGCTCGATGGGATCAGGGATCAAGAGAAGCCTTGGGGGTCAGTAGACAGCTCGGTTGGACCCTTAGGATGTTTCCAGAGAGGCCTGGAAGGAACACAGGAGAGCAACTGAGTGGGGGAAGATCTGGTGCAAATGTGGGCACCATCTATAGTCTGTAGTTCCAGGTGGAACAAAGGAAGAGTAAGAAGCCAGAGCAGGTGAATTCTGTTCTCCCTGAGAGTGTCTGTTGGTACCCTCACGGCCTGTGGACATGAGACTCTGGCTTATTTTGGACTTTAAATATGAATTCATACCAAGGATTCTTCAGAGAGCTTCCAGGCCTTCAGGTTCCCACTGGGGCTGTATCATCAGTTCCCTCGTTCTGGGGCACCCAACTTCTTAGATCAAGCTACTGGGTTCTTTGCAGGATGTAGGTATAGAGTGTATTGTCAGATTATCCAGCCTAGAGCCATGTAAGGCAAGCCAATAAGTCTTCACATGCATGCTATTGTTCTATTTCATTAAAGACTAGTTAGTTGCTTACACCTATATACACGCCCTTATGGGGTAACTGAACGTGGGGGTCATGAAGACTTTAGCAACCATAAAAGGTTTCTGTACACTCAATAACCAAATATTAATCAATCCAGATCAACCAAACTTTTAATGAATTCTGGTGTTCCTGGCAGCGCTCGCCTGAGTTGCATCATGATGTCATTGTCTGTTTGGAACACAGGAGCATTTTGTAATGTGAGCGCCAGCAAACCTCAGAGAATACTGCCTGAATCACCTTAGCTCAGAGCTGGGACTATTTTATTCATGAGTTGTGTTTTTACTGTACATGCGAAATTTCAGCTCTTATAGGAACAAAATGATCTGATTATGGAAAACAGGCTTTTAATACTTTCCCACCGTCAGCATACATACAAGTATCAAATCCATATATCTCTGGAGTATATTGTGTTAGAATATTTGATTTTTAGAAATTGCTGGTTGAATTGTTAACTTACACCTCATAAACAAACAAGCAAAACCAATTTGATGAGTTTTAGTTTGAGGTTAGTATAGTTTCTTTCTTCCTTCCTTCCTTCCTTCCTTCCTTCCTTCCTTCCTTCCTTCCTTTCTTTCTTTCTTTCTTTCTCTCTCCCTCTCTCTCTCTCTCTCTTTCTTTTTTGACAAGGTTTCTCTGTGTAGCCCTGACTTTTCCTAGAACTTGCTATGTAGACCAGACTGGCCTTGAACTCAGGGATCCACTTGCCTCTGCCTTCCGAGTGCTGGGATTATAGATGTGTGCCATCACTCCCTGCTGAGGGAGAATCTGTAACAGTTCCTCGACAACATACTTCCGCCATTGGTTCTATGCATTTATGGGAAGCAGAGCTTACAATGTAAATGATTATGAAATCAATGCTCAGCCATTCCCCAAACCTGGGGGAGGCGCTTTGCTTTACAATGTCAAACATTCAGAAAAAATGTAATTCTTTGTATCAAAAAACGAGCAGTGTTTTCTTTAATAATGGTAAAATTATGTGCATACCAAAGAATTTTTTTGAGACAGGGTCTCATGTGGTCTCAAACTACATGTATATCTGAGGTGGTTTTTTTTTTTTTTTGGTTTTCGTGGGTGTTGTGTGCACATGCTGTGTAAGGGTGCATGCCCATTTGCTTGCACGGGCTAGAGGAGGGTATCAGGTGTTCTTTTTTTTTTCGTAACTTTGAGACAGGGTCCCACAGTGACCACAGAGCTAGGCAGTCAGTCAGCAAGAGCTTCTTGTCTCCACCTCCCTCCCCACAGTGCTAGTTACAGGCAGCTGCGGCATTCCTGGCTTTTCACATGGGTTCTGGAGATTCAAACCCAGGTCCTCGTGTTCACTGAAAGCGCTGCTACTCACGGAGGCATTTCTTTAGCTCATGACTATGAAGTCTTAAATTTTAAAAATTACATTTAATTATTTATTTGTGTGTGTAGGTGTGGGCATGCTATGGTGACTATATGGAGGCCATAGAACAGCTTGTACCATGTCCTTCCGCAGTGTGGGTTCCGGGACTTGTTAGGTCATTGAGCTCTGCAACAAGCAACCTTACCTGTTGATCCTCCTTACTGGCTTTGGATCCTCCTGCATTTGCCTCCCAAGCGCTAGGATTACAGGTACATTTGACCTTACAGAATTATTTTAAAATACATTTCTCCATAGGCTATTATCAGTAAACATTTCATCTGTATACCTATTTTATATGCTTTTCTATTGGAAGAGGGTTTTTTGGGGGTGGAGTGGATGGGGCAGCTTGGCTTTTCAAGACAGGGTTTCTCTGTGTAGCCCTGGCTGTCCTGGAACTCTTTCTGTAGACCAGGCTGACTTCAAACTTAAAGATCTGCCTGCCTCTGCCTCCTGAGTGCTGGGATGACAGGCGTGTACCATCACTGCCCTCAGTGGAGGTTGATTTTAAAGCTTCTAGACATTAAGGGGCTGCAAATGGAAAGCACTTAAGAAGCCTTCTTTGTATTATCCACGTGGGCGCTATTCTGTAGTGGGAGCTGCGGGCCTCTTCCCATAGCCCGGCTCCCGCATGGTTAGCTTTATACCCGAAATAACAACACACAAATTGTATTCATTTAAACACTGCTTGGCCCATTTCTATTCATGTGTGTAGCACCCCAAGGTGCGCTTACTGGGAAGATTCTAGTCTACGTCCATCCTGGGTCGGAGCTTTATCGCGTCTACTCTGGAGAGGAGAGCATGGCGTCTGTCTCTCAGAGGAGCTGCCCTGCATCTGAGCTCACTTCCTCTTCTTCCCAGCATTTTGTTCTGTTACTCCACCCACCTATGTTCTAACCTATGAGGGCCAACCAGTTTCTTTATTTTTAACCAATGACCTTCCTCCATCACTTCTTCCAGAAAACCCCGATGCTAGACCAGATCAGAGTCCCAAGCCCACTGGGGATCAGGGTGGATGCTAGTCAGCTCTGTCAGAACCACATGTCCTTAAAGTCCCCGCTCTTAGCTTTGAACTGTGGCTTGCTAGGTGGCTCGGGCTTTCCCACTGTGCACCAATTCTCCAGCACTAACAGAGTCTCCCACAGTTTACTTCAAAGTGAAAAGCATGTGTGAGGAGTTAGGTGCTTAGCCTGTCTCAGTCCCACAAGGCTCCCAGGCACTGCGGCACACTCACTTCCGCGAGCCACAGGGCTTAAGGTTGTGTCGCTGTTTTAATGAAACTTTCATTATGTAGGCACGATCAATTAAATTATTAGCCATTGGTGACTAACTCGGTCTCCAGCCTTTCCCCTTCCTGGAGGGACTGAAAGTTCTGGCAACCAGCCTCCATCTTGACGCTATCTAGGGGCCCTCTAAAAGGCTCCATATTAATTAGTGTAATTTAGTGTGTTTGGAAGGGGTTTATGAATAATAAATGGAAATTCAACCTAGGGAATTTTAAGGGCTTAGGAGCTCTAGCGATGGAAACCGGGGATGAAGACTGGGTTTGTCTTATGTCGCAGTCCTTCAGTTGAAAGCAGATAAAGGGCGGTTGATTGTGTGGGGCCTAAAACGATGAGTTCTGTAAGCCAAACTTTCCTGGGGAGCATGCAATGCACTACTTAGAGAAAACCATAGCCTCTGAGGTGTGGTTCCAGGTTCAAAAGATCATGTGCAAGTCATGGAGCCCCAGCTATAAACAGAGGGTGCTAACAGCACTGATTCCACAGGGCTATGATGAGGACTGGATACCCCACAGGGAAAGTCCCCGACACAGCATCTGTCATGTCGCCAGAGTTCACAAAGCACACCTTCTCCTCCCGGGGATGTGGGGAGAGTGGGCATACTCCTGACCCTAGCCCCAGCTAACTGACTGTATGAGATAGAGCTCACCCTTCATGGTGGAGTACCAACTTCATCCTTAAAGCCTTGCAGCATGGGCTCAAAGATGCAGTGTGGGAAACTCTTTTGGTTGTATGTGTGGCTCTAGGACGGTCCCCGAGTGGTCTTAAAGCCTTCAGGATTATTCATTCTTCTCCTTCTCTTTCTCTTCCTTCTTCTTCCTTCTTTTCTTCTTCTCACTTCTCATCTTATTCATCTTTTTTTCTTTCCCTTCCTTCTTCTTCTCTCTTCTTCCTCACTTCTCCTCCCCTTACCCTCTTTTCTCCTCCCTCTGATGTGGGGCTCCCCTCTGGATTCTGTGAATATGTCTTATTACCATTGGTTAATAAATAAGCTCTTTTGAACCTATAGCGGGGCAGGATATAGCCAGGCTGGAAGAGATATATATAGAGAATAGGCAGAGTCAAGGAGACGCCATGTAGGCATGCTACTTTGGACATCAAACCAGGGGTGCTTCAGGAAAGGGCTTTCTGTGACATCTGAAAGAAAATTAAGTGGGTCCTAGGCAGTACCCACCCACCCCTTCACTCCACTCCACTTATCGGCAGTCATCTTATCCCCCCTGACTACTCTTTCTCTGAGCAGCCAGGGGTGGGGTGGGGCCCAGGGAGTCACAAGGACCTTCTGAAGGGATGTTCTCGTTTAGTTTGGAAGGGTGGGTGAGACTAAAAATACCACCTTTGTGACATATTTACTCGGCTCTTGTTAATGCCCCAGAGAGATTGCCAAGAGTCACTACCACCAAACCTGTGATTAAACCATAATAACCACTTTCATGTTTATAAATTTTGTCCTTGATATCAGAGAGGAGTATTTTTAGGCTAGAATTTGGAGCTAACGAATCCCAAGGCGGGCGTATAGATTTAAGCAAGCAGCTCTCCTTTAGGCTTCTTTCTTCTCACCAGGCAACAGGACAGGAGGGATCAAGCTGAGAGATGCCACCTACCATGCCTCAGTCCAAGGGGAGATTCCCTTGAGTCACTCCTTTGATGCTGATCCCATCTCAAGACATGTGGAAGTCCCATGGATAGTGATGGAGTTCAGGAGTTTCACCCCAAAAAATGCCACTTGGACTTCAAGCTGAGGGTGCTGTGAGGGAGTAGTGTGCGCCACGAGGGGCTTTCTAGCATTTCTTCACATGCCTAAGGAAACTCAGATGTCATGAATCCTCTTTGAGGTAGCCCACCAGCCAGAGAGCACAAAACCCATCCCCAGAGATGAGACTGGGCTTTGTCCTCAGCTCAATGACTTTGTCACAGTTTCTCACCAACTCTTTTGAAGATCTTTTCATCTTTCTTCCAAATAATTTACTTTCCCCTAAGTTGTTTACCTCCATCAATCAGATATAGAAGCTTTTGGATCTCACTGGGTTTGGGGGGTGCTCACTGCCTTTCCTGTGATGACTCTGCATGTAATTACATATCCATATCCATACTATCCATTCTCCTGCTACTCTGCCTACTGCCAATTTATTTCAGAGTCAAATATTAAACCTTCAGAGGGCAGGGGGAAGTTTCCTTTTCTACTAACACCTTTTCTGTGCTCTCACCCTCATAGGGCTACCCATCCAACCACCCATCCATCCTTCCTTTCATCTGTCCATCCATTCATCCATCCATCCATCCATCCATCCATCCATCCATCTATTCATTTGTTCATTAATGAAGTCATCCAGAATATATTTAATGAGCATTTACTGTACTTGTCAGCTTTCTCAGTATGCAACAAATATGCAAGGAAACCCACTTAAAAGGAAGAAAGAAGACTCATTTTAGCTCATGGTTCCAGTGATTTCTGTTTAGTTGGTCAAGTACACTGTTTCTGGGCCTGTCCAAGTTTGCTTCCAATAAAACCTGATCAAAAGCAACTTGTGGGGAAAAAAGGTTTATTTCATTCTACAACCTAAAGTTCACAATCTATGGAAGTCAAGGCAGAAACTCAAGGCAGGAACCTGGGGCAGGAACTGAAGCAGAGGCCATGGAGGAACTTTGCTTTTTGGCTTGCTCTTGTTTAATAGGCTTCCTTATACCAGGACCACTTTCTCAGGGACTGTCTCCAGCAGGCTGGGTTCTCCCGCATCAATAATCAATTTAAAAAATATGCTCCACAGAGTTGTCCACAGGCCATGTGAGGGAAGCCAATTACTCAGTTGAGGTTCATTCTCAAAAACAACTCTGGCTTGTGCCAGGTTAACAAAACTAGCCTGTTCCATAGTGAGGTAAAACACCATGTGGGAAGAATGTGTGAGATGTTTGCCTTGTGGCATCTGGGAAGCAGAGAGAGGAGTGGAGGAGAGAAGATATGTGATAGATAGATAGATAGATAGATAGTAGAGAGATAGATGATAGGTAGATAGATAGATAGATAAATAGATAGATAGATAGATAGATGATAGTTGATAGATAGAGATAGACAGGTAGACTCATACACACCAGAGAGAGAGTCTAAAGCAAGGTATGGTTCCTAAGAACATGCCTGCAGTGGCCTACTTCCTTCAGCTGGGTCCCATTTCCCGAAGTTTCTATTATCTCCCCAAATAATGCCACACTTAAGCCTGTGTTGCACATTCCATATTCAAGCTATAACATGTATGAGGTTCCAGGTACTAGGGACAAGAGAGTAAACAAGTAGACACTGCCCCTGCTCTCATGAAGTTTAGACTTGGTGGCGGTGACTGCCAACTGAAGGAACCCACCATAAATTAGAAACATATACCATGGTGGGGATAAATAGGGAAGACTAATGGATAGGACCTGGAATGGCAGGGCTACTTGTGATGATAACAACTGAGAAGAGTCAGCCACCAGAAGACCTGAACTTATGCTCTGTTGATTCAAGCCTTTACTATCGCTTTTCTCTCAACCCTTCTCATTGCTCCCAGTTCCAAGGTACTCAGGTTGAAGCTGTAATCAACTAAGACCCGTTTCCCCCTGAAGGAGATCCTTCCTTTTGTAGCTCTTTCAAACAGAGGCTTGTCGTCTTAAGCTCTTTCCCCGCTGCTATGATAAGATAGCCTGGTGACTGCAGCTTTAGAGAGAAAGACTTTACTCTTAAGGTTATAACTCAAAGGTAGAGTCCTTGGCTGTAGGGAAGTCAAGACAGCGGGAGCTTGAAATGGGTAGTGACATTAGGTCCTCAGCCAGGAAGAAGAGAATGAGCATTTGCTGGTGCTCAGCTCACTCTCACCCCAGGGTCCCCACCCAGAAGATGAAGCAATCTCTCACACACATTCTAGGGCTAATTTTAATCCAGATAATCCCTGCCAAGTGTCCCTGGAGGTTTACCTTCTAGGGGATTCTAGATCCTGCCAAGTTGATATACTCATCATAACGGGGCTGTTAATTCTCCATCTTATTTCAGGGTAGAGGTTGAACAGTTGGAGCCCTTGATCCTAGTGTATGTAAACACACCCACTCAGGTCCTGCAGTCACACCATAGCCCTGTTCTCACTGCTGTCCTTTACCTGTTCCGGGGTCCTGCCCTTTGTTCATTGCCAATCTGGGAGTTGGTGCAGTGGGTTTCCTTTGTAAACTAAGTATGAATGATGTTCGCATGATGCATTTAATGCTTTAGCATCATAGTCCTTTGACCTCTCTGCTTCTTTTGACTTTGACCTCCACCCTATGGCATCCCTTTCCACAGCTGGAGCCCAGGCCCAAGAGGACGCCATCTTAAAACCCTCACATGGATTTGCATCTCATTCTAAACTGAATTCAGACTTCACTCAAACCCCTTCTCATCAAAGGATCGCAGGACAGGTTCTCTAAGAACTGTGAGTGTTTGCAGTTCACAGTGTCCGGCCGGAAGACGATGGCAAAGGAGTTGTGTCCAGGGCATAGCCCACATTATACAATATACATGAAGATTCCCCAAGAACAATCTGTGTCGTCTTCATCCCTCAAAGTCTGCACCCAGAAGACCCTTGTCTCTATTTGATCACAGCCAGAAGGCAAAGAATGATGGTCCGCTCTTCCTTCTCTTTTACCCCCACTTTGTATTTCTCAGTTACCTGGTTCTTTCGCCTTTTTCCTTATTTACCTCTTTCCAACTTCTGTTCTAACTTCTTCTCTGGTAGCATCTGCAATCCTGGCTACTGGAGGCTAATTAGGAGGATGGCCAAGTGCAAGGATGGCCTGGGCTGCACTGCAGAGTGATTTCCAGGCCAGCATGGGCAACTATGAGAGACCTTGTCTAGAAACAAAAGATGGGGCATATAGTGCAGGGGTAGAACACTTGTCTAGAATGTGCAAGGCTCAAGGTTCAGTCCCCCTAGTACTGCAACAAAACACAACTGAGACCTGTATTTTTTAAAAAAGCCTTCGAATAGGTTTCTGGGTTGGTTTCTACTGTTATAACAGTAGGGTAACTTAACATAGAAGGAAGGAAGGAAGTGGTTTTGCTCATTGTTTTGGAAAACTACGGGTAGGCTAGTGCTACTTGTAAGAGCCTGGGCCATATCCTAACACGGCAGAAATGTGGACAGGGGATGGATGCAGACAGAAGAGATGAAACACAAGACTTGGTCCTTTTCACCGCAGTACCTATTCCAGTCTCATTCTCACAAGATGGAGAACTCACTCCAGAAGTGACCCAGCCCCTTGAGAGTAGCATTAATCTCATCATCAGGGAGAACCTGCAGGGCCCAAATGTTTGTTTATGGGCCCACTACCTGTTACATTCGAGACTCAGGGTCAACATGAGGCTTGGAGGGGCCAAATCACAGCAATGGCACTGCCTCTTCATCTTTTATGCATGAACAGAGCGAAGAATCCCCCTCCCCTGAGAAAACGGGGCACAAGGGACTGTATATATTAGCCACAGGTCTGTTCTTATGATTCCCCTTAAGCCCCATTGTCCCTGGTCCTTGCAGATCTTTTGTTCTCAAGGTGCCCATGGCAACCATCTTTCAACTGTGCCGTGCCCTCAGTGACTTGCCCTCTCCCATTTCACCTGCCCATGTCTGTGCTTCTCCTTGTCTCAGGTTGCAATCATTTATCTCTCTTGACTTTTTGACATCTATCTTTCTCTCATATTTATCAAGCCAAACTCAGTTTACATCTCCCAGCCACCTCGGTATCTCTATCTGGAGAAAAGTCGTGCAGCTTGGAAATGAGTCCCCTGTAGACCTGTGGCAGCAGACGCTGGGCCCAGAGGGCTGCTCTTTAATCCCTCTGCTTATCCGCATCGCTCATTCATTCCTTCTCTAACTCAGCTAAGATCCAATATGTCCAAAGCCAAGTGTGTTTGAATTTTCAGTTATAAGAACTAATTCCCTCCTTGTTTTCTTTCTTTTTGTCGTGGTATATTTTATTTTGTTTGAATTATATTTCTTCCATTCTAAATGAAAAATTTCTGTTGAGTGTGTGTGTGTGTGTAGTAGATGAATATATATATATACATATATATGTAGTACATCTATATATACACACATACACTCATGTGTATATACTTACATACCTTTGCACATGTGTGTAGAGGCCAGAAATTGATGTCATGTATCGTTTTTATTGCCTTCTACCTTATTTTTTGACTGGATCTCTTCTGTGAATCTGGATTTAATAATTTGGGTTAAGTTGACTAGCCTGTGAACTTGCTCTGCCTCCTCAGAGCTGGGATTACATATGGATGCTGCTATGTCCAGTTTTTTACTTGGATGCTGGGATCCAACTTTGGGTCCTTATGCCCATACAGCGGGCACTTTACCTAGTGAACTATCTCCCTAGCCTGAAAATAAAATACTCTTTTAATATTTATTTATTTATTTATTTATTTATTTATTTATTTATTTATGTTTTATGTGCATTGGTGTTTTGTCTGTGTGAACGTGTTGGATCCCTGGAACTAGAGTTACAGGTAGTTGTGAGCTGTCGTGCGGGTTCTGGGAATTGAATTTGGGTCCTCTGAAAGAGCACTCAGTGCTCTTAACTACTGGACCATCTCTTAAGTCTCCAGTTCCCCCTCCCCCTCCCCTCCCTCTCTCTCTCCCTCTCCCTCTCCTTCTTCTTCTTCCTCTTCCTCCTCCTTCTTTTTGAGATAGGGTTTCACTATGTAGCCCTGGCTGTCCTGGAGCTCACTTTGTAGACCAGGCTGGACTCAAGCTCACAGAGATCCTCCTGCCTCTGCCTCTGGAGGGCTGGGACTAAAGGCATGTAACAAAATCTTTTGTTTAACAAAAGATTCTCAACAAAAGGAATTAATGACCCCCAAAATTTGAGAAAGTGCTAAGGGAAAGAGAAAGGGAAAAGAAAAATCCCGTCTTTAACAGGAAGTTGAGAAGAGCCCTCCACACCACCCTTTATGTGTATAAGTATTTTGCTTGCATGTTCATCATATCATTGCAATGTTCAGAGGCCTAATAAGGGCAGCAAATACCAAGAACTGGAGTTATAGACAGTTGTGCGTTCACATGAGTGCTGGGACTTGAACTCCGGGCCTTTGGAAAAACAGCCAATGCTTGTAACCTCTGAGTCATCTCTTGCCCCCCTCCCCCACAAAGAAGAGTTTCTTGATTCAACTTCTCCAATCTTAGGATATAGAACACAAGCTGTTCTCCCAAGTAACCTGGGGAGAACAGGTAGGTCTCTCAGGGAAAGTTCCGGAAGACAGCTGAGGAAAGCAGTTCTGTCCTCTCCCTGCCTTTGCTCCCGCTCCGCCTTAAGAAAGCAGAACTCCCAACGGTTTGAAATGGACAATCAGAAGCTGCTAACAGCTGCAGCCCCAGAACTTCAGTTCTTGGCAAAAGGAGCCTGACACAAAAGTATTGCTTTGTGGAAAATTATGCATTCATTGGACTCATTTGAAACAAAATATGATTTGCATCTTAACTTCCTGTAAGAAGCTCAGCTCTGCTGCGGGTTTCATAATGTCTGGTTTTGTTGGACCAGATTGGTGGGGCACATGCTTTCCCAAACAGTTGAAATTCAAGCCCAGGTTTTTCTTATTTTAAATAGCAACAGCTGCTAAGCATGATAATTATCGTAGTTCATCAAAATAAACTCACTAAGTTGCTTCTGAATATTCCCTGGGGCCTCTCTCCTGGGACTGGGGCCTCCTTAGGGTTGTCCAAGAAGGCGCAAAACTTGGATCTGTCAAATGCAGGGCACAAAACTCCTCAGTACTTGAGGGCGTTGGATGGACCATCCCAGGATAAAGAGAAAAACATCACTTGTAGGAGGCACATCCAATGAGATGCTTGCCTCTCAATAGCCCATGCTTTCTCTTTGAGCTGTGTGAGCAATTCAAGATGCTCAGGGTTGTCAGGATGTAGGAAGGGATGGAGGAAAAGACTGGGTAGCAATTAGGTGCTGTACAGAGAGAGTCCTGTATCCAATGTGGCAGCCAGAGCTGCCCCTGCCCCCTGTCCAAGGCCTGGCTATGTAGTTCAGGCTGGCCTGAAACCCAGGATTCTCCTACCTTAGCTTCTCAACTGTTGGGATGAAGGGTGGACCACTATGCCTAGCTCAAGGTCATCTTAAGCTGTGGGACCGTAGTCTTTTATCCTGTCACTTGTATTATTTTAATAAAATGTTTATTGGCCAGTAGCCAGGCAGGAAGTAGAGGTGGGGCGATGAGAACAGCAGAATTCTGGGAAGAGGAAAGCTCAGTCTGTAGTTGTCACCTAGATGAGAAGGAAGCAAGATGAGAATCCCTTGCTGACAAAGGCACCAAGCCACATGGATAACACAAACAAAAATTATGGGTTAAAATGTAAGATATGAGTTAATAAGAAGCCCGAGCTAACAGGCCAGCCAGTTTATAATTAATGTAGATCTCTGTGTGTTTCTTTGGGACTGAATGGCTGCAGACCTGGCAGGACAGAAACATCTCTGTCAACATTAATGGGAATTCAGATCTTGTATATCTCCTTAAGAAATTAAAAATTACATGGATGTATTTGCATGTGTGCACGTGTGTGCATGTGCACAAGTGTGTATGTGTATGCATAAGCATACACGCAGAAGTCAAAGAACAGCTGGGGCTAGTTCTTTTCTGTTGTGTGGGTCTTGGGGGTTGAACTCAGGTCCTCAGGCTTGGCAGCAAATTGTTTTAGGGTTTGTATGGCTGTGATAAAACACCATTGACTAGAATCAACTTGGAGAGGACAAGATTTATTTCATTATTTACTTCCAAGTAATAGTTCATCACTGAGGGAAGCCAGGGAAGAACTCCAGGAGGGCAGGAACCTGGAGGTCTTAGAGGAATGCTGCTTACTGACTTGCTCCTTGGGGCTTGCTAGGTTTTTCTTAGAAGCCCCAGGACCACGTGCTCAGGGATTCCACTTCCCACAATGGGCTGGACTTTCCCACATCAATCTTCAATCAAAAAAATGCCTTACAAATTTGTAGACAGGCCAGTCCTATGGCAGCATTTTCTTGATTAAGATTCATTCTTCCCAGATGACCCTACCTCAGGTCAAGTTGGCAGAAAAACTAGGCAGTACACAGAGTATAAGCATCAAGCAGACAGCGAGAGTGCATTCATCTCTCTCTGCACTTGGCTATGGGTGTGAGGTGACCAGCTATCTCAGGATCCTGTCGCCATAACTTCTCTGCAGTGATGATTATAACCTGGAACAAACCCCTGCCCCCTGCCCAGTTGCTTTTGTCAGGCTCACAGCAACAAAGCGAGACTGGAGGAAGATGTGTTCCACAGTGCTGGCTTGAGGCTACAGTTCTGGTCTTTTAGCTCTTAGGTTTGTGAAGAGCAGCTTCTGTGTCCTGAAAGGCTACTGATCCAGCAAGACACTTCCCTCTCAGGCTTTGGCCTTTTGTTATTTCTCCAGCCCAATTCAGACCTCTCTATCCTCTTCCAAATTATCCCGTTTTCTGTGATTTGAATATATCTCTCCTTCTAGAATCACCTGAAGTTCCTGTTTCCATCTGCTCCTCATCATTCAGGCCTCCAAAACCACTTCTGTGACCATGCAGACTTGCACTTGTTTCTTATTACTTTCTGTACATCTTATCGTTGTTTCAGGCCAACTCACATTTGTCAAATCTTTGTTCTCTGTCAACCTGTGAGAAGATGAGCTCCATGATTGCTGAGGCCATCTGGGTGTTCTCCACTGCTGTCTCCCCAGGGCTTGGTACCCAGCAGATACCACCAGAGATCTCTTGACTGAAGCAATGAGTCCATAGGAGACCAACCAGAAAAATATTGGTTGATTGAATGATCTCATTTGCTTCATAGCATCATTTTGTAGATGTCAGGACCAGAGGCTAAAATCCTTTTCCAAGGTTACACATAGTGGCAGAAGCTTGTAAGCTCTCTGCTACTGGAGGAAGAGTGGGTAGTTGGAGGAGGAGAACCCAGACATCCTTTCTTCAGACTGTGGCTTTTGGGGGACTCTGCCATTACTCTAATTGGCAAGAATATGTAATTAGGTGTTAATTGTGGGCTTCAAAAAGTACTATTTTAAAACCACATCTGGGGTAGCCTTTGGTGGAATCTGGCCTTCTGACCTTCAAAGGAGATGATGGGAAGGTAGCTCTGCTGATTTGAAAACCAAGGGGGACCTTGTTACTTTGGGGTGGAATGCTCTTGGCACGCCCAAAAGAGCTGGGGGCGGGAATGGAGCAGGTCTTAGAATCTCAGGGACTCCCCTGCTATTGACTCATCCCAGTTGTCCGATACATCTCTGAGCTCTACACCCTGCACAGAAACCAGAAACAGTGTGACTCACTGTTTCTCGTGCAATGGTCTCTATAGACACAAGCCAACATGGTGGGGCTGGAATGGAATGCTGATTTTGGCCTCTTCTGTGGGATAACACTTTTGTATACCATAAAGATTTGTCACTTTTATTAGTTTAATAAAAAGCTGATTGGTCAGAAGCCAGGCAGGAAGTATAGGTGGGGCAACCAAACTAAGAGAATTCTGGGAAAAGAAAGGTGGAAAAGGAAGCAAGATGAGAATACTGTACTCTAAGAAAAGGTACCAAGCCATGTGGCTAAACATAGATAAGAATTATGAGTTAATTTGAGCTAGTTAATAATAAACCTGAGCTAATAGGCCAAACAGTTTATAATTAAAATAATCCTCTGTGTGTTTCTTTGTGTCTGAACGGCTGCAGGAGCAGGCAGGACAGAAACTTCCATCTATGGGCCTCCTTTGCACAGCAGGTCTGGGAGCCTTTGTCAACATTGAAAACCAAGGGCACCTTCATTTTAGCTTTTCATCTGGATTTGAAATAACAATGGCAAGTGACATACTAATTTGCTATGCTGCTGTACAGAGTTCCACAGGTTGGTGTCTTAAACAACAGACACTCAGTTTCCTGTAGTTTTGGAGACTGAAGATCAAGATGGCAACTGTTTGGCTTTCCCTGAGGCCCCTCTCCTTAGCTTGAGGAGGACTGGTTCTTGCTGGGTCCTCACGTCGTCTTTCCTCCATGTGAGCTTCCGTGATATCTTGGTGTCCCAATGTTTTCTCACGAAGGCAGTAGTTAGGGTGCATCAGTAGCACCATAGGTGGCCTCATTTTAACTTCATTATCCATTTGAAGTCACTATCATGAAAAATTTTTAAGAAATATATGCATTTCTTTTTGTGTACACAGGAGATGCATGCCCTGGTACATGTGTAGATGCCAAAAAAAAAAAAAAACAAAAAAAAACAAACAAAAAAAAAAAAACAAAAAACCAAAAAAAAAAAACCAAAACAGTTTGTAGGAGCTGATTCTCTTCTTCTATTATGTGGGTCTCAAGGACCAAACTCAGGTCATCATACTTGACAGCAAGCACCTTTACACAATGAGCCATCTTGTCGGTCCTGAGGTATTATCTTTAAATACCGTGGCATTCTAAGACAGTGGTTCTCAACCTTCCTAATGCTGAGACCCTTTAATACAGTTCCTCACGTTGTGGTGACCCCAACCATAAAATTATTTTGCAACTTCATAACTGTAATTGTGCTGCTGTTATGAATTGTAATATAAATATCTGTGTTTTCCAATGGTCTTAGGTGACCCCTGTGACAGGGTCGTTCCACCCATAGATTGAGAACCGCTGCTCTAAGATCTTGCTTGGACTTCAACATAGGACTTTGGAGGGAACATAATTCAGCCAGTAACATGGGACATTTATTGAGTGCTGGTGTATATTAAAACCTCATGCAAATTATTTATGAACATCACCTCACACAACTTCCTAAGGTGTTAATATTATAACCCACTCAATAAAATCAAGCGACTATAACAGAAAGGCCAAGGAAATTTCTAGAGTTGACACAGCAAGCCGTGCCAGAGCTCAGAAGCCAAGCTGGGTTTCTCTGATTTCGAGTCTGCGCTCATCAGCTATGCTGAGTTGCTGAGTCTACAATTTAGGCATCTCAGTTTCTGCCTTCTGAGATTCTGAATGCACACTGTTTTTAGACGCCACCTATCTATTTTTTATGTCTCATCTCTTTTCTCATAACTTTTATCTCTTTATTCTCAAATAAAGAGATTCTAGGAGATCTCCCTCCAGTTCCTCCTTTAACTCACTTCCTTGTTTATTTTTCCTGTAGCCAACCTGCTCCTTGCAGCTTCTGTTTGCATTAAACATTTAAGAACAGTTCTCTCTTGAAGGTCACGTTCCTATTCTTAGCATTTCTTCTTCATGGTAGTCTTTTCTGGCTTCCATAATACCTTTCTGGTTTCCAAGTAAGTGGATGTGGCAAAAGGCTGTGTCTCTAGACCTGCGGGGAAGAAGACGTGATGGCCCCTTATGGAAACGAGCGTGAATGAAACTAAAATATGAGCCCAAACCAGTTCTTCTTGGGGGGAACTTTGTGCATACCAGCCAGGGGAGTGGGGGGTGGCTGGAGGACAATCTGTGGGAGTTGAGTTGTTCCCTTTTTACTATGTGGGTCTTGGGGGTTGAACTCCCAACCTTGGGCTTAGCAGAAAGCAGCCTTACTCACTGAGCTGTCTCACCAGTGCTCTATTAAAATTACTAAAATGATATTCTAGTTTGCTTTCCGTCGCTGTGGTAACCACCATGACTGTAAGCAGGAACAAAGGGTTCCTTTGGCTTCCATTACAATGTCAAGCCTGTCCTAGTCAGAGCACAAACTCAGGCACTGTGAAAGAGTGCTGTTTTCTTGGCTTATGATCAGCTAAGCAACTTCTTTTACTCCACCTCTTCTTCTTCCTCCTTATCATCATCATCATTATCATGATCATAATATATTTTTAGTTTTTGAGTTCATAATATAATTGTATCATTTTCTCTTTCCTTTTCTTCCCTCCAAACCCTCCTAAATACTTCACCCCTTGCTCTCTTTAAAATTCACACACACACACACACACACACACACACACACACACACACACACGTTCCTAAGTGCATAAATATAGCCTGCTAAGTCCATTCAATATCGTCTGTATGTATGTTTTCAGGACTGACCGTTTGGTATTAGATAATGAATTAATGTGGGCTCTTCTCTCTTCACATTTCCTATGCTTGTAGTATTTTGCCTAGGACTTGGACCTCATGACATTTAACCATTCCACATTAACAAGTATATTAGAATCCTCCTTGTTCAGGTCACATGTAGGGAGCTGTGTTGGTAAGATTTCACGGGTGTAACAGCTTAACTTTCTTATTTATTGATTGATCCTATTTATTTCTTTTAGATTTACTTATTTTGGTTATGAATGTTTGCTCATGTGTATTATCTGAGTACCATATGGATGCCTAGTGCCCAAGGAAGTCAGAAGAAGGCATCAGATCCCCTTAAACTGGAGATGTGAGACACCATGTGGGTGCTGGGACTTGAACTTAGGTCTTTTGCAAGAACAGATACTCATAACCACTGAGGATAACCATCTCACCAGCCCAGTTAACTTTCTTATGTGGGCCAGACCCACAATAGACTAGGCCTTCCTACAGTAATTATCAACCAAGATTGGCTCATAGGCCAATCTGATGGCAGCAATTCCTCAGCTGAGGTTCCCTCTTCCTAGATTTGTAAAGTGGATAACTAAGATCAGTCACTACAGGTGTTATTTTCTTGTTTTTTAAGATGGTGAATTTTATGGTTTTTTAGTTTTGTATTTTACTATAATAAAATAGAAGCTGAAACAAAATTCCTTATAAAAATGGAAGAATTTGGCAGTCTGGGGATGCAGGAGTGCAGAGGCTGCCCTGTTGTGTCGATTGCTTCAAATTAAAGGGACCCAGGGGGAAGCAGATGCTGAGAAGGCTCAGCGTTGGTGTCTCCCTATCTGCTTAAAACCCAGCTCAGTCAAGGAAGAGAACCATTACCTCAGACTAAGCTCATTTCCCAGGAGGAAAGGCAGAAGTCTGTCAACACAGTTGGACAGACCTTTCGTCACGCACAATTGTCTTTTATTTCAGGCCCATTAAATACTCCTAAGAGATTCACTTATCTTCTATGCTTCTGTGTCCAAACTTTGTCCTGGCATGTCTTTCCAAGCTTGTTGGATTCCCCAAAACACAATTTGCTCTCCCTCAAATACTGCCTAGATCTGGCTTTCCTCCTCTCGGAAGAGACGCCTTAAGCTCTGTCTGAGTTTTTCCTTTGAGACTCAAAATTTGCATGATTCTCACACTGTGGTTTTTTCCCCTGTCCCTTTCTCTGTCAGTGCTAATCAATATATACACCTTGCCTCTTATTTACTGTCTGGTTGGTTCTTTCCAGAAGGTTTTATGAAGGTGAAGGACGAAAGTCTTTTCCTTGCCTCTACTGGGATAAGAAAGAAATTGAGTACCATGGCAAGATTTGAGCGTCAAGACTAGAATTTAAGGCTCCAAATGACCTTGAACATGAAGTAACAAGGTGTCATCATAGATGACTGGCAATGCCCTTCCTCAACACTCTTACCTGACTATTCTGCAGAAGGACAGAGCTGTCATATGGAGACTTGTTTTGTGTGTTTGTGTGTGTGTTTTGTCATCTCTGAAGTCCCAAACAATAAAAAGGACTAGATCTTGCTTTTATTTCATTCTGGGGAAGAAGACAGTGGAGGCCGTTGAAGATCTTAGAGCTAAGTGCTGTGGCTATCACTGGTATTCTTCTGGTCTGCTCCAATGTCTTACCTCTCAGCTTAGCTCCCACAGGCATTTCTATGCCGCTGGCTTCCCCACCCATGTGTTTGTTTAGAATCTTTATAAATATTTTGTTGCTGCCTCTGGGTAAACATTCAAAAGCCCCCAAACCACATGGGCAAATCTGCCCAACTCATGTACCTGAGTAGGGCTGTCTCTGGTTAAATGGAGGTGGGGCATTTTCATGGCAGAATGAAGGTTGGTGGATTTTCCTTTGCTGTTGGTGAGGGGTTCCAATCATTTTTTGAACATGTAATGAGACAGGCTCAAAGAGAACCCCAGTAACCCCAAAGGCTGTGCACGTGGGGATGATTTTCCGGCTTCATCATCCGAGGGCAGCCCACTCACCCTTCAGCCTTCTGTCTAGTTGTTCCGGCTTGCCCTGGACTTTTCCCGTCAGCCCTCTTCTCTGCTTGCAAAAACAAGACAATCTTTCTCGGTTGACATTTTACAGTTCACCTGCTCTGATGAAGATGTCACTTGTTCTCACAATTAATTTTTTTCCTTATCTGCATTTGGTTAGCATTGTGTACACATCTTTTATTCATGTCCTCAATGAATATTGATTTACTGGTTGCTGCGTGCTAGCCTGTTGTCAGGCAATGAAACTAGAGTGGCGTATAGAAGATGCTGATGCTCCTGCTACGTAACTCCCTCCATTATAGATGGACCAAGACGGCTCCCTTACCAGGCTGTGAACCCCGTGGTCACAGTAGTTGTTTTGGTCACCCCCTTTCTATTTCTCAGCTTTGCCTTTTTTTTTATTCTGTATTACTGTGCTTGTTGGATTTTGTACACTTGGCACAAACCTAGGCCTGTGGGAAGAGGCAAACTCAGTTATTGTCATCTGTAACATGCAGGGCCTGCTTGTTGGGGTTTCTATCCCGCCTGGTTCCCCACAGCCGACAAGCCCCAAAGAAAATCACACAGAGATCTCCATAAGTTATAAAACTGATTGGCCGATTAGCTCAGGCTACTTATTAGCTCTTGTAGCTTATATTAACCACAAGGCTCAGTACCTTTCTCAGTGGGGCAGCTCACATCTTGCATCTTCGGTGATCTGGGCAGAACTGGCTGAGGGAGCTTCCTGCTTCCCAGAATAATCCTGTTCTCTTTGCTTCCCCTCTACTTCCTGTCTGGTTTTCCCGCCTATACTTCCTGCCTGGCCAATCAGCATTTATTTAATTTATTTAAAACATGATTGACAGACTACAAACAATTATCCCACACCACTCACAGACTGACCTGTTGGCAAGTTCGTTTTTTTTTTTGTTTTTGTTTTTTTTTTTTTTTTTTTTAATTAATGGTGAATGGGGAAGTGCACAGACTATTGTGGGTGGTGCCACCCATTTCAGGTGATTCTGGGTTGTAATAAGAACAAATGAACAAGCCAAGGGAAGCAAGTCAGGAAGCAGCATCTTCCATGAACTCTGTTTCAGTTCCTGCCGCTAGGTTCCTGTCTTGAGTTCCTGTCCTGACTTCCCTCAGTGATGTGTGACCTAAGAGTCGTTAATGGAAATAAACTCTCTCTTTGTCTCTCTTTCTCTCTCTCCCAAGACAGCGTTTTTGTGTGTAGTCCGGGCTGTCCTGGAATTTTCTGTGTAAACCAGACTGGCCTCAAACTCAGAGATCTGCCTGCCGTTATCTCCCAAATGCTGGGGTTAAAGGTGTGTGCCAATGCTGCCCAGCTTACTTTTAATTATTGAATTTATTCCCACAATAGAAATCAAGCTAAGACATTGGTTGTGCTGAGGATCCAACCTAAGCCCTCATGCATACTAAGCAAACATTCTCCCACTGAGCTATATTACATTCCCAGACCCCATTCTTCATTTATATCAAAGATTATATGGCACTTATTGAATGCACTGTATTAACTTGCTCAGGGTAGACATTGTACCCTATCAACTTTGTACTAGCCCACAGCATCTGGTCCATAACACCTCATACCTATCACATGGGGACACTCAGCCCATCGTTGTTAAACATATAGCACATGGACTAACTTTAAAGAAGCCAGACTAATGACATTAATCACAAGGATATTTGAATAGAAAAGACCCCATTTTTATTGTTTTCCCTAACCTGCATCTCTAAAACATACTGAAATACACTCACAGGCTTTAACTAGGAAAACAATAATCATTTGAGGAGTTGGTGATATAGACAATGGTAAGTGGCAGTAGATTGCAAATGAAGCCAGTTATAGGTTTCTGCCCTCTGATAATAAGTTTTTCTGCTGACTCAGCAAGCCAGACCAACCTGAATTGAAAAAGTGTAACAGGTATATTGAGCAAAGCAATTCCTGAGATTGAGTTCTCCCACTCCAGAGATTGAGGCCAGAGAACTCACAAGCTGAGCTAAAGTAGGGAGATTTTATAGGTTATAGAGGAGGGGTGATGGCTTGTGCACCACAAGCTGGGTTTGGGCCCAAGTGCGGTCAAAAGCTGAGGAGTTAGACAGGGACTTGGGCACCTGGAGGCATCAGGAGAAAAAGTTGCAGTAGTCGCCAAGAATTTGGAACTGAGCTGTCCGCTGCCTTTCCTTCATTTGGAGACTCTCTGAGCAGGTGGGATTTGGAGAGAGAAAAGAGGAATGGGGCTTCCTGGGCCGTGCAGGGGCAAACCCAAGGCTCCAAATGAGCAGCCAAATCTTGCTATTAGTCATAAAGAAATGAAACTAATTTTTTTTCAAGATGGAGTTTCTCTGTAGCTTTGGAGCCTGTCCTGTAACTCACTCAGCAGACCAGGCTGGCCTTGAACTCATAGAGATTTGCCTGCCTCTGCCTCCCGAGTGCTGGGATTAAAGGCGTGCACCACCACTGCCTAGCTTGAAACTGATTTCTTTATCCTTTGATTCTGAGGAGAGTTGACAGCTCCCTTTGGAAGGAAACAATATGTAAACTCTGAGTCTGAACCTTGTACTAGCTTTTCATGATCCTGAGAGAAACCACTTGAAGAAGAAAAACCCATATTGGCTTATAGTTTCAGAGGTTTTCAACTCATGGTCACTTGGCCTGTGTTACTTTGCGTCCTTGGTGAGGAGTAGAGGTGCTCAGTTTGTGGTGTCTGGGAATGAAAGAGAGGGAGGGAGACGCAGACAGACATGAGGGACAAGATACATCCTTCATAGGCATGTCACCTACTTCCTCCACCAAGGCTGTACCTCCTAGTCATCCGCTCAGCTTTTAGCTCTCCAGTGGATTAGTCCACAGAAGAAAGGGTTAGTTAGCATTTTCCTGTTCCAATCAGTTCCCAGTAGTATCACCAGTTGGGGACCAAGACTTCAACACATGAGCCTTTGGGAATATTTTACATCTAAACTACAATAGGCCTCAAGAGACATCCTGCACCCCCTCCCACATCTTCTCTTTTTCAACCAGCTACCAAGTGAATGTGCCTGAAACAGACTGTTGCAAGATGAGAGACACACAAACTCACCATTGGCCCAGATGACAAACAACTAGCTCCCCAAACAAGGTCTCCTGAGAACTTGGCTGCTCACTGCTAAGATCAACAGAATTATGGGTGCAGATGATCCCAGCTTAAATCACTATTATGTGAATTGTGAGCTACACATCAATGATGGTTATAAACTATCGTATTTGGGTGATAGTTCTGTCTCATAGCAAAAGCAAACTGATATATGGAATCCCAGGGATTAGCAAGAGCAGGCAGCAAGTGTTGTGTAGGGCCACAGAGACAAAAAAGTAGCAGGTACCTGGATCTTGATAAAATTAATCAGAGCCTCCCAAAGAGCAGGAGCAAGAGTAGGCACCCTGTGGAGCTCCAGAGGCATGGAGGAGGAGAGAGAGGGGCTGATGAGTGAAACAAGGTCAGAGGAAAGACCTTGGCTTCTGTCTTCAGGGGAACAAAACTGGCAACTGACTAGAGAAGAGCCTGGGGTGGCAGCATCTTGGGGACAGCGTCACAGCAACATGGAGCAGAGCAGGGCAAGGGCTAGGAGTAGATCCAAGTGTAGACAGGTAGGGACTGCACTGCAGCTATTCATAGATGGGAGGATGGATGGGATGCATATTATCAGGTGTCTTCCCCTGTAGCTCGGCCTAACCCTGGAGACAAGTCACTCACTGAATGCAGAAATAGGCTGGCAACCGGTAAGCCCCGGGGGTCCTCTTGGCCCTATTTTCTAGCATACAGGTTGCAAATTGTGGTGGTTTGAATGAAAATGGCTTCTATAGGGTTAAAGGGAGTGGCACTATTAGGAAGAGTGGCTTTGTTGGAGGAAGTATGTCACTGAGATTGGTTTCTGGGTTTCGAAAGCCCAACTCAGGCCCAGTGTCACTCTCTCTTCCTCCTGCCTGCTAATCCAGATCCAGATGTAGAGCTCTCAGCTACCTCTCCAGCACCACGTCTGCTTTTATGCCCCCATGCTTGCTAACATGAAAATAATGGATTAAACCTCTGAATGTGGGCTAGCCCCAATTACATGTCTTACTTTCTAAGATTACCATGGCCATGGTGTCTCTTCACTGCAATAGAACTTGACTAAGTCATCAGTGCAGCTGTACTGTATGCAGCTTTTTATGTTGGTCTTAGGGATCTGAACTCAGGTCCTCCCGCTTGCAAAGTAAGTGCACTTATCCAGCCCCTACTGATAGAACTTTCAAAGCAACAAGCTATTCCCATATTCATTATTCCCTGCTCAGAAATTAAGCCCAAACTGAAAATGAATTCTGGCTATTGGAAAACTGATTGCAAGTGTCTCAACTTCTTAGAAAACTTTTAACGAAGTTGTATTAGTGTATTGACAAAACATCTCATCTGCCTTGGCCCATCAAAAACACAAATAATATAGCCTGGGTAATGCTATGGTTGGTTCAAGCAACATGCAAAACCTGAGACATCATTTTAGCTTTGATTCATTCAGTAAGGATTAAAATCTTTCTGAACTGCTACTAAACTTAAGGAAGGGGACACAACAGACACAGATGCACTTCTGCATACAGAAAAATTAGAGGCCAGGCAGTGGTGGCACACTTTTTAATCCTAGCACTTGGGAGGCAGATGTGAGTTCAAGGCCAGCCTGGTCTACAGAGCGAGTTCCAGGACAGGCTCCAAAGTTACAGAGAAAAGCCTTGTCTCAAAAAACAACAACAACAAAAGAAAGAAAGAAAATTGCAGCATGATTCACACATCAGTTGGGTATGAAGAGATGTGGATGGGGCTTAGGGATAAGGAGGAGTTTAAGGGGCAGATAGAAAAGGCACACTCTTCAAGAGGAGGGTCAGAAGTTCAGAGGTCAAACACAAGATGCTTTAAGATGTTGACTGCTGAAGGGCGTGGCTGAAGCCCTGATTATGGAGGGGATATGGAGACAAAGGTGGTAGATGTGGAAGTGGCTAGGATAGTGAGGGTTCCAATGTCATGTTGAAAGTCAACTGGGAGATGCTGACTTTCAAAAAATTACTATTTTTTATGTGTTTTTAAAATTTCAGGATGTTATATAAAGGTTTTCCCCCTTTATATCATGTATGAGGCTGGGCTAGACACACTTTTTTTCATAGGTTGGTTTGCTTTTTTGATCTGGCTCAAACTGCAAAAATAGCACAGTAGACATACGACTTCTCAGTTTGGTCTCTCTCCTTGATGTTATCTCCTGAGATAAGTCAGATTGATCTTGTTTATTCACTCATCCTCTCTGGATGGATATTCAGATTCTTTGTGTTTAGCAGTGACCAAAATACTGCAACATGGCATTGTAGGGGTTAGTCTGGATATATTGGAGCTTTTATTATAGTAACGTAGATGAACTAAGGTAGGGTTCCTGGATCATTAATATTGTAGTCAGGCATGGTGGTGCATACCTATAATCCCAGCCTTCAAGAGGCTGACGCAACAGGATTGTGAGTTCAAGGCCTGCCAGGGCTGTCTCAAGCTCCTGTTTGCCATGGTGTTTGTAGTTTAAATTTTCACAGATATCTCCAGATTGCTTTTCTAGCAGGTGTGGCAATCCCTACTTCTCAACACCCTTAGTCAGAGCTGAACATTTTCACGCTTGTAAATTTAGCAGAAATCATTGGTAGAAAAGGCTGATTTGCATATACCGAGCATCTTCTTCTGTTTATTGGCAATTCACAAGCTTCTTTACAAAAATTTCCTGCTCCTTTTTCTATTCAGTTTCCATTTTCTTATTAATTAATAAAATATTACTGTTAATCTTTATATATGATTTGTAAAAGTTTATTTCTTCAACAGAGGTTGTGTCTCATGTAGCCTGGCTGGCCTGGAATCTGCTATGTAGCTGAGGATGACCTTGACCTTCAGACTGTTCTGCCTCCATTACTTGAGTGCTTTGATTACAAGTGTGCACTAATATTTCTGAAGTGTGCATCGCCTATGAAGGGTGCCTCACCTTGTATAACAGGTATGATATTAGAACCTCTTTTTGGTGTGGGAGGTCCTTCTGTCTATGTGTTCCTTTTATTAGTTAATGAACAAAGAACTGGCTTGGCCTATAGCATGGGAGGAGGAGGGCGAAGTCAGGGAGACATCCTGGAGCCACTCCTGGAGACAGACATGCTGAAACTTTGCTGGTAGGTCATGACCTCATGGTGGTATACAGATTTTTAGAAATGGGTTAAACTAATATAAGAGTTAGCCAATAAGAAGGTAGAGCTAATGGGCCAAGCAGTGATTTAAATAATACAGTTTCTGTGTGGTTATTTTGGTTCTGGGCAGCTGGGATGAACAAGCAGCCTCCTTCTACATCTTTTACCATTTTGTGTGTGTGTGTGTATGTGTGTGTGTATGTGTGTGTATAGATATGGGGTTGTATGTCTGTGTGTGGGTGCACACATCTCTGTGTACATGTACAGAGCACAGAAGTTGATCATTTTCCACCCAATGTTTTAAGACAGGTGTCTCACTGGTTGACTCTCTTGTCAACTGGCTAACCTGGTTGACCAACAAACCCTTGGGACACTTCTGTCTCTATCTCCACCTCCCATTACAGTTATGGGTCACCATACCTGGATTTTATGTGGATACTAGGGATCCCAACCCAGGTCCTCATGCTGACACACAGTGACACACCTGCTGGCCATCTTCTAGCACTCTTCCCTCCTTGTTTAGGGGAGCGGTGGTGAGTTTTACATATAGTAGACAGTTCTCTACAAGCTACACCCCCAGATCCTCATTTGTCATCTGATGTGGTCTCTGGTACTGTCTTTATAACAAAAACAAGAACAAAAACAAAAGAATCCCCAGATTTATTGCTTCCCAGTTCCAGACTCTGGAAGACAGAGACCAAGGTATGACAGGGTGCAGCATATAGAGGTTCTTCCAAATCTTGTATTCTTGACAGGTTTAACTAGAATTTGATCTCCTTGGTGGAGAATCCTGTAGGAAATCACCTAACTCTATTCTAGACCCCCAAATCAAGATGCTCCAGCTAAGTTATTTTAGCTTCTGTTAAACTTCTTGCTCAAGCAGAACCCCCTTCAGCTAACTGCTTATCTCAGCTTCTGTCAGATTGCTTGTATGCTCAAAGTCCCCCCTGCAGCTGTGGAGTGAGATGCCAGGATGTATTTTTTGCTTTCAAACACCTTGTGCTCTGAACACTCAGTGCTATGCTTAGGACCTGAATATCCGAGTGTAGTCCCAGTCATGTGGAATACAGATTTTCAGGAGGCTATAAACTGTCTGAGTGGTTATTCCTGTAATGTTTTGGAGGCCCCAGTAAGATTCCTAGGGACTGGAGTGTAGAGCGAATGGAATGCGAATTCTAATTACTCTTAATAGTAAAAACCCAGAGTTAGATATTAGGGGGTGAAAGCTGAAAGATCAAAGAAGCATAGCAGCCATCCTAGTTCTTACCTCTATGAAATCCTCAGACTAAAGAATGGGCACCCTGTCTCTACAAATCCTCAGGCTCAGTGCTCTGAGCTCCTGTTTCCTCCCACTTTATATTCCTCTCTCCACCTAGCCATATCACTCCTATCTCTTCCTCTGTAATGCTGGGATCAAAGGTGTGAACTCTGTTTCTCTTTTAGATTGATTCAATATTGTGTAACCCAGGGTGGCCTTGAACTCACAGAGCTCTGTCTGCCGCTGTCTTCTGAGTGCTGGGATTAAAGGAGTGTGCCACCATTGCCTGGCCTCTATGGCTAACTGGAGTGGCTAGCTCTGCATTCTTATTTTCAGGTAAGCTTTATTTGTTACAGCACAAACAAAATATCACCATACTGGACCCAGACATATAGGGGCCTCAGGAACCCTAGGAGAAAGGAGGAATGCCCTGGATGGAGAGGACTCTTAGGGGTTACATATTCTGTGATGTTCCAGGGCCCCCCAAAATCCTCTCTGACTGATCATTGCTAAGGGCTCCTAAGAATCCCAATGCTACCACCCAAAAAGAAAAAGAAAAGATTAATTGAAAGTCATTTGGTCTGAAAACCTCCAGATGTAAGTTTAGTCCGTAAGAGGCCCCATCTGGTTAGGACACACGTGGAGAAGTTGGATACAACCTAGATCCTGTGTCTGACATCTGTGTGAGATGTCACCAGACTCCCCTGGTCTGTTCTGTTGTATGAACGTGTGGTGGTCACCCCCGTTCATCTTTAGGATGTGTCTTTCTGTGTGTCTGTGTTCCTGTGTGTCTCTCTGGGTTTCTGTTAGTTCTGCGGGCTGGAGAAACAGATCTGAAGTGAAAAGGGGAGTGGACTGTTCTGAGACCACAGACACGGCTGCCGCCAAGGCAGTGCATGATTTCCCACAGGCTCACAGGCTACACCAGGCTGCCCGCATGCTGCTGTAGTGTCCTCCTTTTGGTGGCGACTGTGCCCCCCTCTAAGCTTTAGACCTGTGTGTGCTCTCTTGGTGGGGACCTTAGTTCTTTTGGTCCAACCAGGCCACTCAGAGAAACCCAAAACTTCTGCCTGTTCTCTCAGAGTCCTTCCTGGAGCTGCATGCCCCGACACCCGCTCTAAGCGGGGAGTAATTCACCAGTCCCCCTGGAGGAAAAGCGAGAGCTAAACTTCCCCATTCATTGCTTATTTCCTCTCCTTTCTATCCAGTTACTTTGTAATTAGAAGACCCCCATACCCTTCATTTTTTGGAGAAGACACAGGCCTTTTTCAGCTTGTTGGAAACTGTTTAAAGGTAAGTGGCTATTGAATGCTTTTTTCTCACCAAACATTATTGGGAAGATAAAAAACAGTAGCCAGGAAACCTACCAGCTAACTTAAAGTAATTCATGTCACTCAAGGACCTGACAAGGTGCCTGCTGGGTTTCTGGAAGGGTTCTGTGAGATATAATGGGTATTTACCCTCATAGGACTAGTTGTACCCCTATACAGAAAGCCACTAAGACTGTCTTTGTCATGCAGTCAGCCCCGGGCATAAGGAGAAAGCCCCAGAACTCAGAAGGGTTTGAAAGGACGCATAAGTCTCAACTTTTGAAAACTGCTCAGAGAGAGTTTATAACAGTCAAGATTCAGCCGAAGACAAAGAACGAACGTCTCCCATGTGGTGAGCACTGCTCTTGGGGAAACCAACAAGAGAGGAAACGGGGTTCAGGGACTCGTTAGCCTCATTTGATGGGGCCCTTAGTACAGATCTGTTGGAGTTTAGACAAAAATAGCCACAAAGCACGCGGCTTCGGCATGCAAACAGCCTCGCCATAGCTCTGACCACTGGTAAGGAATGTATACAGCTAACAGAAAGTGGTTTTTAGTGGCCGTCCAAGCCCTGGGGTACAGGATCTCAGCCAAGGAGGCTCAGCGTGTCCCTCAGGCCGTATACTTAGGGTACACCTTGAGGAAGGAAATCGGCCCTTTCCTATGACCATATTCCAGCCATCCTGCAAGTTCCCACACCCACCCGCACCCCTCCGGGGATGCTTGAATACTGCTAGCTGTGGATAATGGGATTTTCTGAGATAGTTAAGCCCCTCTATGACAGCCCTGGGGGCTATGCTGCCTTTGGAAAGGACTGAGATTAAGTAGAGGGCCTTTAAAGACGTGAAAAAGGCCCTCATATCTGCCCCGTCTCTCTGACGTTACTAAGCCAGTCCATTTGTACGTAGATAAGGCCAGAGGCACTGTAATTAAGTTTGGAAACCACCTTCCACTGGAAGTCCTCTCGGAAACCCTGAGACCATGGAAATACCAGTGACAAATCTGTCCAAGACACCTGACCCAGTGGCAGAAGGATGGCCGGCGTGTGTAATAGCCATATCTGCCACCATTCTGCTGGTAAAAGAAGCTGACGAATTAACTTCAGGGCAAGAATTGTTCCTGAAAGCCCCACACTCTGCTGAGACATTCTTGAGGGGAGCATCCGAGAGATGGATGTCCAAAATGTAGGCGACCCAGTACTAAGCCGGGTTTCTTGATCAGCCACACATATGTTTCCACAAGAAGTCAGGCTTAATCATGCCTGTCTCCTGCCAGACAATGGTCCCGTAGGTCTCCAGAGTGACTGTCTTGAGGTGACTAACTGATCCAGTCTATCTGGTCTGACCTGACACACTGTTGTTGACACCAAATGAGATGTTCACAGATGGAAGCAGTTTCTCTAGGATGGGATCGGGTTTGCAGGGGCAGTGGTGGTGACCCAAGATAAGGCTACCTGGACCCAGAAGACCCTCAGTTCAGTGAGCTGAACTTCTATAGCTGTGCCTCAGGCACTCCACTGGGAAAAGACAAGGTTATCACCATATACACTGATAGCTGATATGCTTTTGCCGTGGCCCATGCCCATGGGACTCTACACAGGGAAAGAGGATTGTTAACCTCTGCAGGAAAAGAAATCAAAAGTAGGGAAGAAATACTATCCCTTTGGGGAGCTATCTGGTTACCCAAGAGGGTGGTCATTGTTCATTGCAAAGGTCACCAAAATGGGGATTCCCCAGGGGGCAGAGGCAATAGACTGACTGACTTGGTCACCTGGGGAGTGGCCCTAGGACCAGTGGGGCCCCTCCAAGTTTTGGTACTCCTGCCAAAGAAGTTCCCAAATAAACTTAAACCTAGGTCATTTCGAGCCTACTTTACTGGACCACTTGAAATGCAGGAATGCCCTCTGGGGTGAAATACAGGATACACAGTGGGTGGTGGATGCTGCCAGAGACAGACCCATCCCTCCAATGAGTTTGGGAAGCCAACTGGTTATGGATTTCCACCAAGCCACCCACCTAGGGGACAAGAGAATGGCTTTACTTTTGTATTATGTTTTGAATTTGAAAAGCCCGATTAAGCACACCATGTAGACCCCAAAGGGGGAAGAAAGATCCCACAAGGGATCCAGGCTTGAGAAAATGGGTCTGGGGGACGAACACTGGGAGCTGGACTTTACTGAAAAATGAACTACTGTTTTTGGCTATAAACAGTTGTCTGTGTTTGAGGACACCTCAGGATGGTTGGAGGCCTACCCCACATGAACAGAGACAGCTCCAGTAGTTACTAAGAAACTTCAGGAAAGAACCCCTGGGTTTGGACTGCCCCAACTGTGGGGATCTGGCAATGGCTCAGTCTTCACAGCCAAAGTGTCTCAAAAATCTGACAAAGTTATTGCACCCTAAATGGAAATTACATTGTGTACACATAGGCCACAGAGTTCTAGGTTTATCCTACCTAGGAAGGATAAATGGAGCTCTTAAGGAGACTGACCAAATTGGTGCTGAAAACTGGCAAATAATTGGGCCAACCTCTTCCCCTTTGCCATGTTCTGGGTTGGTGTAGGAGGTCCTTCTGTATTTCTGTTGCTTTCATTGGTTAAATAAAGAAGCTGCCTTGACCTTTTGATAGGGCAGTACTTAGATAGGCAGGAAGACAGAACTGAGATCTGGGAGGAAGAAGGCAATGTGGCAGATGCCATGAATCTCCGGCCCAAGACGGACATAGGTTAGGATCCTTGCTGGTAAGCCACAGTCGCATGGTGATACACAGATTTAATAGAAATGGGTTAATTAAGATGTGAGAGTTAGCCAAGAAGAGGCTAGAGTTAATGGGCCAGGCAGTGTTTAAATGAATACAGTTTCCGTGTAATTATTTTAGGTGTAAGCTAGCTGGGCAGTGGGATGCAGCCTGCTGTTCCACATTACAACACTGGTCCCATGTTCTCCTTACAAGGAAGGGCTTACTCCTTTTGGAATGAAGTTTAGAAACCACCTCCCATCCTCCCCAAACTCTAAGATATTCCTTTCTCAAGTCTTTACTGGCATTCCAGGAAGCTCACCAGGCTATGGACTGGACCGGGAAGGGAATCCTGCCATTTCCATCTCTGAACCCACCCACCAGGTCCAGCCAGGAGACTTGGTTTGTATAAAGTGGATACCCAGCCATCCTCCCCACCCCACCTACTGTCAAAGTAGCTGGTGTCACCCCTTGAAAAGAGTCACTGAGCACAGTAATAGATGGATCATCATTTTGACCTTAGACCCCTTAAAGATAAGACTGACTAGAATTTACTAACTCAGAATACTCAATTCCTATCAGCCCAATCCTGGACATAGCGATCCAGAAAAATCAGAGATTTCAGGTGGACTTTTGCTCTCGTGTCCCTTCCAGGGGTGAAACAATATGGGTCTAGAGAAGGGTCAGAGGTCAATAAATCAGGTTATGTAAAAGACTGGCTATTACAAGTCCTTCAGGGATTACAATTTTATGTGTACTCCCCCAAGGACAAGGCACCTGCATCATGTCCTCAAATTACCTGGCTTGCTTGTACCAATATTAGTTTGACTAAACATGCCTCCCCCAACTCAATGGGAAATCATATTCCCATTCTATGTATATTGGTCAATACTATTCCCCAGGTATATGCATATAGTGGAAAGGAGGGGAGAGTTCATATAAGGGACTGTGCTGGATAGTTTTATGTCACCTTGATACAAACTAAGGTCATCGGAGAGGAGGAAACCTCAAGTAAGAAAATGCCTCCATAAGATCTGGCAGTAAGCAGGCCTGTAGGGTATTTTCTTAATTAGTGATTGATAGGAGAGGGCCCAGGCCATTGTGGGTCTTGTCATCACTAGGCTGATGGTCTTGGGTTCTATAAGAAAGCAGGCTGAGAAAACCATGAGGAACATCAGTAAGCACAAATCTTCCATGACTTCTAAATCAACTCTTGCCTCCAGGTTCCTGCCCTATTTAAGTTTTTGTTCTGACTTCCTTCAATGATGAACAGTGATGTGGAAGAGAAAGCCAATGAAACCTTTCCTCCCAAATTTTCTTTTTGGTCATGCTGTGTCATCCCAGTAATGGAAACCTTAACTAAGATACTAGCCTTGACTCGATGTTCATAAGGTCAAACAGGCCCCAATTCTGGTCTTGATCCTAAGTAGCGACAGAAAAGTCTATAAAACAGCCATAGGCACCTCGGTCTTGATTGCTGGGGAATAAAAACTTTAGTGGACTTAGTTCCCAGATAAACTTAGACCTAGGCCACTTGGAGAATTCTATTTTCAGGCTAGAGAGTCAAGTTGACTCTCTTGAGTTAGTCCTACAGAACTGGAGGAGGCTAGACTTCCTTTTATCTAACAGGGAGGGCTTTGCATGGCTTTAGGAGAAACTTGCTGTTTTCATGTCAACCAATCAATGATAATTAGGGAAAACCTTGTCCTTGTCATAGAGAAACCCTCAAAAAAAAAAAAAAAAAAAAAAAGAAAAAAGAAAGAAAGAAAAGAAAGAAAGAAGACATAGATAATTGCTATCAACCTTTTTAACCTGGTCCCCATGGCTGATGATGTTGTCAGCATTTGGTTCTTATTCTGATCAGGCTAATGGTGTCACCTTACATCATTAACTGCATGGCCAACTAAGCTACTGGTCTCTGGAACCAACTTTGCCCTCCTAGAACAGGACAAGTCAGCAATTTGACTCATTCCTAGAGAATGTGACAGTGGAAAGACAGTGCAGAGGTTCCTCCATCTTGTACTCTTGCTGAAGTCATTTTAGATTTAACTAGAATTGATCTTGATGGAGAATCCTAGGAAAAATTATTCAAGTGTATTCTAGGAACCCAAGATCAAGATGCCCAGTTAACTTACTTTAGCTTCTGTTAAACTTCCTAATTGTGCAGAAGTCTCTCCAGCTAACTGCTTATCTCAGCTTCTGTCAAATTGCTTGCTTACACAAAGTACTCCCTGCAGCTATGGAGTGAGCTGCCAGTGAAGAACAAAAGTTCCTCCATTTTGTCCTCTGCCTCCATCTCATGTCTTGTGTAAGCTACATTCCAGTCCTCAGAAATGGTTAGGGGTAAAAGAACAGAGTAGTCACCTGGAGAGTACAGATAACCACAGAATGTCCCCACCTGAAGGTCAGCTGACAAGCAACAGGCAAGGTTAGAAAGTAAAATTTCTGAAAAGTCCCTAGACACAAGCCAATCAGGATTGAACCCGTAACCCCACACCCTGCTAATGTAACTTTTCTGGCTTTTGCCTTTAAATAATGCTGCTGCTGCTGCTGTCAGTTGCTTTGATGAGGTCCCTACTGGCTTGTAATTGTGCAAATTGTGCACACAATAAACCTTGCTTTTGCATTTTGGTGAGTTGGTCTCCTGGTGGACTTTTGGGGTCCCCACGGACTGGACATATCAGCTAGGACATGGCTTCTGCTTTCAAACACCCTGCACTCTGGACACTTTGTGCTACATTACACTTAGGGCCTGAATACCTAGTATAGTCCCAGTCATCTGGAACACTGACTTTCAGCTGACTATAATCTGGGCCTTAGTAGTCATCTCTGGTGTGCTCCTTCCAACAAAAGTCTGTCAAGGTTGGTGTCCTCTGAGGCCTTCTCATTGGCTTTTAATAGTTGTCTTTTTCCTCTTTCTTTGCTTGATCTTCACCTCAGTGTATGTCTGTGTCCATTCCTATAAATTTTTCATATCATGTTAGACAAGTGTAATTAATCTACACTTTTAAAATATTTTCTTCTCTCCCTTGATCTCTTTCCCTGTCTTTGAAATGGTGGTGTTTCATTACTATTTCAATAGGCCAGAGTAGCCCTGAACTTTCAGTCATTCAGTCTCAGCCTCCTAAATTCTGGAATTAAAAGTATGTGCTATCACGCTTCATTGCTCAAGATTTTATTTTTAGAAATGCGTGTGTTTGTATGTGTGTGGTGTATGTGTGTTCACGATCATGTGTGTGGATACACATGCATGCATGTGTACATTTGTGTGGAGAATAGCAGGTGATGTTAGATATTTGCGAGTTAAGGTCTCTCACTGAGCCTGGAGCTCATTGACCAACTGTTCTGGCTGGCTGGTGAGCTCCAAGGATCCATCTGTCCCTGCCTCCCCACAGCTGAGATTACATGGGAGGTGGAGATCCAAATTTAGGTCTTTGTGCTTGTTTGGCCCATTTGGATCGTTATTAATTAAACCATTGCCCAGCTCTTCAATTATTTTGTCTTCTTCCTCCTTTTGCTCCTTATTTTTGGTGCTTGGAATAAGAATCTTACAAATATTGAGTGCTAATATTTTCTTAAGTATTCTATTTCTTTGAGGTAAAATTTTGCTATGTAGCTCAAGTTGGCCTCAAACATATAATCCCCCTACCTCTGCCTCCCAGTATTATTTTTACAGACCAAGCCTTGTTTTCATTTGAAAATGAAAAGCATTGAGTGTCTCAATTCAAGAACAGAGGAACAGATTTGCCCTTCCTCTGCCTTTTTGTTCTATCCAAACCCTCAAAGCTTTGGGAGGATGCTGCCCACATTGGTGAGGGTGGATCTTCCTTACTCAGTATACTGATTCAAATGCTAATTTATTCCGGAAACACCCTCACAGACACACCCAGAGAGGATTACACAAGGCAGGAATACCAGGAAATGGGAAACAAGACTCTTTCAGAGGGAGTTTGTCACACCAGGAAACGCTACCTAGCAGACCAAATGAGGTCAGTACACACTACCATGGGAAATGTCCATGATACATTTGCTAAGCAAAAACAGAAAGAGAAAAAAACCATACATGGCATCATTTATGTTGGGAGGCGGGGAAAGCACATACAAGACCTAAACTTTTAAAAATAGATATTCATAGAAAACATCTGGAATGTGTTCAAAGATTACCACCATTAAATCTTGAATTTTTGATTACCTATATTGTTAATGTTTTTAAAATGATACTGTGTTCATGGTTCATGAAATTAAAACTAATTTTTAAAGAACAAATAGAGCAGATTATTGTGGGTGCAGGAATAAGATGGCGGTGGTGGGGGAGTGGCATGGAGGGAGTTGTGTGTAGGAGGCAAAAGCCAAGAGGCATCACAGCATGCAAAAAGGGAAGCATTCGGGGTAACTTTAGAGTTTCGAGGTTAGGTGACTCGATTTCAGTTGCTTACTGTGAGGGCACAGATTTTAGAAGATCTAAGGTGGGGCCAAGCTCTCAACACCCTCCTTTACGCTTTAGGCAAGGCATATGGAGGAGAGATGTGCTGCTTCATCTCCATTAATGAGTGACTGATTTTAGAATCACCATGGTAACCCACCTCTGAGTCTATCTATGAGGATGTTTCCAGGGAGGTTTAAGTGAGGATGGAAGACCCACCTTAAAGATGGGCAGCACCATCCCATGAGCTGGGGGCTCACACTGAATCAAAAAGAAAAAGCAAGCTGAGCACAGGCGTTCATCCTGCTCTGCCTTCTGACTGTGGAAGCAATGTGACAGTGACAAGCACCTCACTCTTGCTGACATCGGAATGGACTATGTCCCTTTTCACACCACGACCCAAAATAAATCCTTCTTTAGGATGCTTTTGTCAAGTTTGTCTCAGCAATGAGAAAACTAGGCAGCGTGGAAGAGAAAAAAAAATGTTTGCTCTCTGATAAATCTAGTGTGGGAAATAAACAATATATTAACAGATGGAGATTATACATACAATCACAAGGTTGTCATCCAATGTGAGACTCAAGAAACCTTTAGAAGTTCCTATAGCATCATGAGCTCTAGGAAGAAACAGAAGCTCAGAGCTTGGGGGGTAAGAACAAATTTTAGAAGAGATGAGGAGAGAAAATGTGCAGTGAGTCCAGGTTGTCTTATTTTTTAGTTAGTCTTTGATCTACTGTAATAAGCTCGTCTGGGGATGGTTGCTACCCCCTTATGAGTTACTTTTTTCCCTTGTTTATATGATTTCCAGGCAGGGGTGTTATGGTAAAAATAAAACTCTGTGGTTCCCCGGGGGATGCAGTGGCAGAAACGCTGTAGGTCTCCCAGTGGTGGCAGTGGGCAGTGGCTCATAAGACCATGCTGTAGGTCCCTGAGTAGTGGCAGGGAGTGATCCCAGGCAGGTGAGACACCTAGACGGGTAGGCACACCATGCAGAGTAAGTGGATATTTATTTAGTTGGTTATGGAGGGGTAAGGAAAAAGGGGAGAAGGGGAAGTGGGGAAAGAGCAGAAAGAGAGAAAGAGGGGAGGGAGAGGAGAGGAGCCAAGGCAGCAGCTACCTCTTTGGGAGAGAGACTGAAAGGAAAGAGAGCTCAGGCCAGAAGCAGAAGGAAGATCTGCCTGCCCTGGAGGGGAGGGAGCAGGTGGGACTTGTCTCTTAAAGGGACAGGACAGACCATTGCATTCCAATCTCTTTTTTATAATAAAAACGGTGAGAGGTTAGGCATAACAGGTTAACGAAATTGGGACAGCAGATTCTTAAGACTGCTTCCTGCTTATTTGTGGGCATTGTCTTGGAGTGGGGGGAACCTGAGAAAGCTGGGTGCTGGTCACATTCTGGCACAGCTGATCTCTTTGCTCCTGTCCAGTATTTGTAGTATGGGAATGTCTAGTGTCTTTTACACCTGTTAAGGTATTGGCAGAACAGAGGACAAAGTTAAGTTTAGGGGAAAAAATTTAGGTCCAGGGAATTGAGAGGGGTATATCTGATCTGTTTAAGGTTGATCCTTCAATTCAGCTCCCTGAAACTCACAAGAATTCTTTGGGTTTGTGAAAACATAAGTTTTAGACAGTAGCATACTTATATCAGAATGACTGTGACAGATATTTTTGCACAATGAAAAGTATTTTTAAGACTATGAAAGGCAGTGTGAGAGAAATTTGATAACTTGTATTTGTCCTCACACCTTATATATATAAGGTATATATAACCTGTATACCTTAATAACTTGTATTTGTGTTTTATTAAAATTTGTTTGGTGAGGTTGTCCTTTTAAATTGACAAAACCTCACAGCTATAAAACTGCATCAGAGATCTTTGAGAAGGATAAAATTTTACTTGAGTTATTGATTAAAAAACAACAGAGAACTTACTTGGTGGCACCTAGAGCTACTACTCCTCAGGGTCCTCCATGGTCGCTGGAGGTTGTATTTGCTTTTTGCTGTTTAGCATAGGGCCTGGCAGGCTCTAGAAGATTCCATGAGCTAAGGAATCTGTAGGAAGACAAGCAGTTCTTGACTTGAGCAGATAGGCTGTTGATTCCAGCGATTCTGTCCACTGTCTGGAGATCTTCAGTTTAGATGAAAGGCAGTTTTGCTCAGTGGTCAGCATTTGGCAGTTGAAGCGAATTGCAGATGGACATTGTTTTGTGTCCTTCTGTCTTCTGTCTTCTTTGGAGGAAGTAGAATGCTGCTTCTAGGAGCCAACTTGTCTCTTTTTGTTATGAAAAGTTTTTTAGTAATTAAATATTTAAATGAAATACTCCACAGCTCTCTGAGTAGTTGAGGGCTGGCTACTGGGTATGGATGAGTTATAATTACAGTATAGAATCTGCCTGGAGAGCTGGGTCCAAGCTTGACTGCACTGGCTCTCAACTTATCAGTTAAGATTTACACTCATAAAAAGACAAAAAGAAGAAAAACCTGTTTGCAATAGAAGGCTAATAGCAGAATTGACAATAGTAGAGAACAGCTTAATATATTTTAAAGCAGGATTGAATTAAATATAAAGTATTTTTGTAAGAGACTTAAAGTACATACCAGTTTAAAACATGAAACTTATTGCTTTGTTAATCTGGAATGAGATATAATGGGCAGACAATAATAACATTTAACAATAAACATAGGTGTATTTCAGTTATATATGTGCACACACACACACAGTGAACAGGAATTGGGTGACATGGATGCTTTGGTGGACCCTAACAAAGGCATGCCACTGCACAAAACACACATGCAGCAGAATCAGCAAGAGGAATTTAAAGACAAAAACATAAGTAAACCCGGGAACCAGGCAGGATATACTTCAGTAAAGTAAAGATGGTGGGACTTGGTCACCTGACATGGCTCTCAGTTAAGATGGTGGTGAAGTCACCTGACCTCGGTTAAGATGGTGGTAAGGTCACTTGACCTCATTCAAAATGGCAGTGGTCACATGTTGTATGGAAGATAAACCTAGAGGCATGATCTGTACTGTTGCTGAGCTGCCATGCCACAAGCCGCCATGGGGAGCAAAGGCTGGAATTGAAAACAGCTGCCTCGTGGATCTAACCAATGTTGTGGGCAACAGTGACAGGGACAGTTTGAGGAAAAGTGGAGCTGGCAGGACACTGGTGGAGCATAGTTGGAGGGTTTATACCATAGCTGAAAATGTAAAAACCCATGGAAAACACCACAGGGCCTATAGAAGCGCATCCTCTCTCTACAGGCGGGGTGTTAAAACCTGACTGGCTTTGGTCCAGGTGACTCAGAAGCCAGAGACACTTAGAGGCTGCTCCAAGCGGTCTCTCATGGCGGGGACCACTTACAAGTGGTTGAAAAGAAAGAAAAAAAAGAAAAAGAAAGGAGAAAGAAAAATCCGAGGGACTCTGGGCCCCCTACACACTGTGCAGTGCTGGCACAGGAGAACCAACCTTGGGTTGTCCAGTCATGTTTTAGCTATGGAAAACAGTGAAGGGCTCAACCATAACCATGAAGGCTGTGGTTGGGGCTAGAAGGGGAAAACTCACCACTGAAGCTGCTGGTGTGTGTAGAGGTTGGTGTTCTGGCAGATGGAACATGTGGTTGTTGTGGAAAAGATACCTAGTTCTGGATCCCAGCCCTGGGGGAGGAGTGAGAGAGCCTCCCGAGTCTCAGGCACCAATGTTATGGTTTAAGTAAAATGCTGCAGTTCCCTGAAGGGTGCAGTGGCAGAAATGCTGCAGGTCCCCAAGTGAAGGCAGTGGGCAGCAGGCCATGAGACCATGCTATAGGTCCCCAAGTCATGGTAGGCACTGGATCCCAGGAAGGAACCACATGGCAGGTGAGAGACCAAGATGGGTAGGCATGGCATGCAGAGTAAGTGGGTATTTATTTAATACATTATGGAGGGGTAAGGAAAAAGGGGAGAAAGGGAAGTGGGGGAAGAGCAGAAAGAGAGATAGAGAGAGAAAAAGGGGAGGGAGAGGAGAGGAGCCAAGGCACAGCTACCTCTTTGGGAGACAGACTGAAAGGAAAGAGAGCTCAGGCCAGAAACAGAAGGAAGATCTGCCTGCCTCAGCAGTGGATGGGGGAGAGAGTGGGTGGGGCTTGTCTCTTAAAGGGACAGGACAGACCATTACATGGGATATATAAAAATTTTCATTTTTGGAGAGTTGTTCTTTAGGCAGAAAAAAGAAACTTCCTAAAGGAAGACCCCCTTATGTGCTGTGAGAGAAAAATGGCTGAGAGACAAGAGAGGGGCTTGGAGAGCATGCTACCAGACTCAGATCTGACTGCTCCCTGTTTGAATGGCAATACTCAGGAAGGTAGCAAGGCAATCAATCAGGGTTACTCAAGGACTTCTGGGAAGATGAGGTGGTGTGGGAAGTCCTTCTGTATATGTGTTGCTTTTATTGGTTAATGAATAAAGAAATTGCTTTTGGCCAATGGCTTAACAGAATATAGCCAGGCTGGAAGAGATATACAGAGAGAGAGAGAGAGAGAGAGAGCAGGCAGAGTCAAAGAAAAACCATGTAGCCCCACTAGAGACAGACACCAAACGGAACCATACCAGTAAGCCACAGCTGCATGGTGATACACAGATTAATAGAAATGGGTTAATTCTAGATGCAAGAGCTAGCTAGCAATATGCTTAAGCTATTGGCCCCAAAGTATTGCAATTAATATAGTTTCTATGTGGTTATTTTGGGGCTGAGCAACTGGGAACAAACAAGTGGCCTCATACAATGAGGGAGGGGCTAATTTTGGCACAAAAATAGAAAACAGAAAAAGCTATTTTGAGGAACCATTTTTCTTTCTTTATTTCCTATCCCCTACCAAAGGTAGTTACCTGGATAAGGACTCACAATTCTTCTTAATGGTCCCTTCCCCTTTGTGCTAACCAGTCAGCTGTGCCAGATTGGGACATCAAGTTCCTCCAAGGGGACAAGAAGCAGTCACCACCTACATACATCGGGATAAAGACAGAAACTGCCTTGGTCAAGCGTGCTCACTAGACTGGTTCAGGTCTCAGTGCACCCTTTTACAAAAAGAATGGCCTTGGCTGAGCTGCCTTCATGTTGTTAGTTTGTTCTTCTGTGTGACATCAAATGATTTTTGTTTATTTTCCAACGCTATCTTAAGGGAACCCAAGATCATGGGAAGGCTTTTGTAAGAAGAAAAAGTAAGCACACTGAGACAATGGGCAGGAAGTCCTGTGCTCTTGGCCTTGACCTCTCGGGGCTGGTTCCTGCACTTCTTCGGATAAATATACGACTTAAAAAATTAATTTTTACTGGCTCTTTGAGAATCTCATACAATGCTCTTTGATCATAGTCACCCACCAACCCAACCCCGTGTATCCCTTTAAAAAAAAAAAGCATAAAAGAGATAAAATGGAAAGGAAAGGACATGACTGCTCCTAGATATGATGGAGGAGAAGGTTTATTATAAATGAAGAGAGAGCATAGATAGAGGCACGGACATTTGGGAGAGTCCACAATGGACAGGACCAGACTGGGCTGGGCCATGCGAAGAGACGGGGAGGGGAGGGAAGCAGGTGCAGCAGCCAGGAGGCCAAAGGTAGGAAGGGGTAGTAACTAAAATGTCTGGATTACATAGGGAAAAGCCTCTGGGAAAAGGGTAGCCCAGCCCCTGGGCTGGAGAACTCAGGGTAGATGGTGGGGTATGCCAACCATACCCTGTAACAGATAGGGACTGGTGGATGCTGGGAGAACCTGGAGGCCAGGCCTGCTTTGATATGTTAAATAGGTACCTCAGTCTTTTGCCCTGAGTTGACTTAACAAAAATTTCCATCCATATACTCCTGAATCTGTGATCACACATGGAGCATGGTTGACCTGCCAGGGCCAGACCCTTAAAGAAAACTGACTCTTTCCCCCAGCAGCTAAAAAAGGCCAAGAGCTCCTCAGGTAGGGAGTGTCTTAGCTAGGGTTTCTATTGCTACAGCGAGACACCATGACCATGGCAACTCTTATAAAGGAAAACATTTAATTGGTTTCAGAGGTTTAGCCCATTTTTGTCATGGCAGGACATGGTAGCATACAGGCAGACATGGTGTTAGAGAAAGACCTGAGAGTGGAGAAGGAGCTACATCTCAATCCTGTAGGCAGCAGGAAGTCGTCTTTCTCACTGGGTGATGGAGAAGGAACTACATCTCAATCCTGTAGGCAGCAGGAAGTGGTCTGTCTCACTGGGTGTTGCTTTGGGAAACCTGAAAGGCCACCTCCACAATGACACACTCCCTTCAACAAGGCCACACCTACTCCCACAAGCCTACATCCCCTAGGAGTGCCACTCTCTTTGAGGGGGTGGGGGCATTTTCTTTCAAAACACCACAGGGTGGCTCTCCCTGCCTACCCTTCCAAAAATACCTTATGCCCTGCATGCTGGGATTCTGTCTGGCTTTAGCTTACTCATGTCTCATGCATGCTTCACAACTTCTGGTTCCCTGCCATTAACCACCATTTCTTGCTCTTACAAAATTTTCTGCTTCCTAGTCCACCTTGAACCCTGAGCGTTGGAAGGCAGGGGTGCGACATAGATGCATTTATGGCTGAGCATCCCACAATCTCTCTGTCTCTGCCTCTGTGCTAATCACCCTCTACTGCAAAAAGAAGCTTTTCTGATGAGGCTTGAAAGATGCAGTAATCTATGGGTCAACAAGAATAAGTCAATGTGAGTTGATTTCGTACCATGTCCATTTAGCAAGATGATAGTGGTAGATTCTCTCTTCTGGCCTATGGTCTCTCCAATCATAGGTTCTTGACCCCCATCTTATGGTTTTTCAGTAACTATAACCTCTCGGTGATTTACATGCTCTGTATTATTTGGTGCACAGGACTTGAATGAGGAGAGGCATTGCCCATGCTGATGTCACCTGATGGTCACCAGATATTCTGGGTTATACTCTATGACTCTGAAAGATCCTAGAATCATAGGGCAATCAACACCTTAATCCTTAGAATTTAGAGTGGGGTGGGGGAGAACAACTCAACAAGGAGTGGGTACTGATAGACTCCCATTCTTCTTCTGTTCAAGGCGTTTGTCATGAGAAACTGCTATACTTTGTGGCATAATTTTCTGGACACACACACACATGCATACATGTATGCACACGCACACACACACACAGAAGGGGATATATATATATATGTATATATATATATATATATATATATAGAGAGAGAGAGAGAGAGAGAGAGAGAGAGAGAGAGAGAAGAGAATGACACCTGCTGTTTTGTATCTGGGTAAGAGATTAAGAGAAAACTGGAATAGGAACTTTGACACAAATCCTTGCCTAGCACGTTCTCACCCATGCTCCTTACTACAGAAGGATAATGTGTTGCAGTGAGCACTTTAATGACAGATCCCAGTCTTCCTCCTTGTCCAGTTAGCTGATGTCTACATCAATCTAGGATGTCCTCCTCGTTTAAAGTCAGTAAAACCCACACTACGCAATTCAAGATTCTTTCTCCTACATTCTACTCTGTATCCCAACTGCGCCTCTAATTAAGAGAAACTCAGTTCCTTTCCTGTCTCATCAGATGTCTGGTGCCCGTGGAAAATGAACCAGGATTGAGATCCCAACACCAAGAGGATGCTCTCTTGCGTCCTCATGTCCCCACCCTGTTACAGCCAGGAGATGGAACTGAGTGGGTGCCATGGGTGTCATCACATAGGTTTAAACATCTCCTCCAGAGTTTGCTCTCCTTTCAGCTGAAGATGGCTTGATCGATGGTGGGCATCTAAAGATAGCAACGCTGCAGCCACCCACCTGAGGACACCAAATTCTGCCCATGCCTCGAATCACTGCAGCTTCAATACACTATGTCCTTTTTTGGAACCAATGAAAAGTGACCACTAGAATCAACTAGGTGCTTTTGAGGATGTCCTTGGTACTGGCCCCAGATGCCTTTGAATAGGCCAGAAAGAATTTTAGCAAATTAAATCCAAGGCTGCAGTCTTCATCCTGGATTACCAACCACCTGTGTGATGCTCACAGTATCCAATAAAGTCCTACCAAGATGGCTTGATGTAACGAACAGGTTTAACCATACAGACTTGTGACAGAAAAGCCCCCCACGTGGTAATTAATCTCTATTTTCACACCACAAACTTTCCCTTATCAATTTAATACCTTGTCGCCATAGAACACTTAAACTGTCTACTTCTTCCACGTAAGTATAGCTGGGCTAGGGGAGAACTCCCCCAGAGGCATCCAGAGGCTTTGGTTTGCAGTCTCCTTCTATGATCAGAGAGGAATTCTCACACTCCCACTCCCTGGCTCATCAGAACCATTTAGGAGCTTGGAAAAAACAATGCTAACTCCCATGTCCCACTCTTGGCAGTGAGAATTCACTGGCCTTTGGCAGGGCTCAGGGGTCCCCAGAGTTAAAGCTCACAGGATGAGTCTGATGGGTACCAGGGATAAGGAAGATGGACCTTTAGCCTGCGCATACTGCCAGGATGACATTCGGTGCTTTAAACAGATTCTGTACAATTCTGAGTCTTTCTTGGCTCCAAATGCCTAAGCGAAGAGAACTTCCTGTGCTGACAGCTATGTTCTTATCAGACTGGAGAGAGGTGTGTACGGGGAGAACCATAAAGAAGCTCTTAACCTCAGGTTCCAGCCCTCTGTTATAGGACTCGGGTGAGCATTACCTTAAATATTGAGCTCTGGGTCCTTGCTTGTCTCGTGCTAATCTTGACTGATTAATACAACACAACAAGCCTTTTGCTATTGTTGTTTCTTCCTTTGTTTTGTGATTTGTTTTTTGTTTTGTCTCTTGACCTGCCCCACTTGGTCTGCAGCTCCTCTCTTGCTCTCCCTCCCATGGTCTAGTTTATTCTGCCGGCCATGTTCAGCCTGGGCTCTTCCCTCTGCCTGCCTTCTCCCTTTGATCTACAATAAACATTTTCTCCTTACTTTAGAAGTAGTCATGCCCTCCTCGTTTTATTCCATACTGCTGTAGCCTAGGTGTGAGGGCTGGTCTTGGTTGTCAACTTGATCACTGTTTTTGGAGTCTGGCTTGCTTTGTTCAGCATGATGATCTCAAGCCACACTCAGTTTCCTGTACATGACACAATATCACTCCTCTTTCTGGCTGAATAACACCCCACTGTATGCAAATACACCACCTTTCCTTTCTCCATTCCTCCACAGATTGCTTTCTAGGTTGGCTCCACATCATGGCTATTGTGAATAGTACTGAAATCAGCTTGGGTCTGCAGGTGTTTCCGCACTGTGTTGAATGAATGAATTCAGTTCCTTTGGGCATGTACGCAGAAACACAAGCATGGAGGTGATGCTGCTGTCCTGTCTCTGAAGAGAGACATAAGGGAACCTTCCTGTGTTTATGTGTGAAGGACAGATGTATGGAGTGTACGCGATGGCACAGAGAAATTACCCAACTAGACCACTCTGTGCGTAGAAAGATTTAATAGGTACCAGAGTGCCAAACCATTGCTGGGGTGGGTGGACAGAGAGGAAAGCAAAATGATGGAAAAGCAGGCAGATTTTGTACCGACAGTCGTCAGTGAGGGATCTGAGCTGATATAGGCTGTTCCCACTGATCCAGAACCTGGTGCCCTTGCCAAAGATAATTGACCTTTGAGGGAAGCTTAAGGAGGTTCCTGGAAGAGGAAGGGTGGTTTCTGTTCACGAGGAGTAAGGATGGTTCCTGATGAACAAAAACCACCTTAAGAGATGTGCTTTCTAATAAACAGAAATCTTTAGGCTCCTTTACCCACTAACTTCTTTCTGTTTACCCCCCAAAGTCTTACAGTTTAGGACAATGTCACCAGAACCACCACTGTGGGGGAAGAGGAGCTTTTGGCCTGGCCTCACGAACATAAAGAAACACAGAGTCTATCTGCACTATCAGATAAGTTTTTCCTGGGGCAGTAGTTGAGTACAGTCTACACCAAGTCACTTGGAGGAGAAGGGATAAAAAAGAGGAGTGAAACTGACAGAGATTGTGACTCAGTTTTGTGTGCACCTGAAATGTAGCTATTGAGACCAAGAAGCTGAAACTTAAATTAAATTTAATGACAATTTCAGTTTAAACAACAGCTTATGCTTGGCCACTTATAGCTTAAAACAGCACAGATGGGGAGGACGGTCAAGGTAGTAGAGCCGCCATTGTCACCGTGCTGGTCCGAATCACAAATCCGTTGTGGAGATCCTTTTGTATCCTCAGCCGTTCACGCTGTAAGTGCTCATAGGCTCACTGCTGCAGCCGCCCAGCCTAGCATGCCATCCCACAGCACAATGAAGGCTCAGTGAACTCGTGGTAAGGGCAGACAGACATGAGGAGACCCAGAGGCAGCTCAGCAGGGACGAGGGGACTGTACTGGCAAGGAGGGCACTGTCCCAGCACCAAGTGCTCTCCTGACCCCCGAGACTCGCTCTGCACTTTTTCACGACTAGCACACTTTGCACCTATGAAAGTTAATGTCTTCATAAAATGCTGTTTTCCCCAAATCACCAATCATTTTTATTTTAGAATTTTAAATATTTTTAGTAAACTCATAAAACAACGGTGTTTTTGACATTTTTATACATGTGATCCCTTCTCCTCCAGGCTCTGGCCTCCTTCTTCCACCTAAGCAGTTTTAGCTTTTATTTAAAAACCTAGGCTATGTTTAACTCTAAGATGTGCAATAAGGGAAAACAGGTGATGTTTATCTTTTTCCTTCAACTATTCTTTCTTGTTTTATCTCCCTGTAAATCCTCACTCATTAAAAAAAAAGTGTGCATGGCAGAGTGGTGCTGGCACACACTTTTAGTCCCAGCAATCTAGAGGCAGAAGCAGGTGGATCTCTGTGAGTTCGAGGCCAGCCTGGTCTACATAATTAGTTCTAGGACAGCCAAGGATACACAGAGAAACCCTGTCTAGAAAAAAACAAACAAGCAAGCAAAATCTCATTTGTGATATTTCTCAGAACAGGGAATATAGTTCACATACAGTGACCTGGTTAATTACTTTGAAACTCCTGGATGTCAGCTGCTGGGAAACAGAAATTAGTCAGGGAAACGAGGAGGAGCCTGTTCTCTTTTCTTGTCCCCTCTATTTTCTAGCTAAAGCTAGCTGTCCTGCTTCAGTGTACTGTCAATGTGTGACTTTAGCTGTCAGCACACCGAGTTTTCTGTCTTCCCTTTCTCTTTTGAGAGAGTTTCATGTAGCTAGGGCTCGGCTCAGATCTGCTTTCTGGCTGAGACGAGCAGAGGACGGCCATGATGGCTATTCTTGGGCGCCAACTTAACTACACATGGAGTTAACTAAAACTCAAAGAATGGAGGAAGATTGTCGTCTAATCCGGATCTTGAAGTTGGAGGACACACCTTTAACCTATGCCACACCTTCTGGTAGAAGCTTATAGAAGGATGTGGAAGAAGGAAACTCTTGTTCTTTCAGTTTGCTCTCGTCTTGCTAGTGAGTCATTCCTTTGATGGCATCAGAACCTACATTTTTAGGATTCCAACACCTACTAAAGACCAGGTTAGACTTTGACCTTCAAGGACTGAGCAACTTTTGGATTCTTGGATTTCCATTTATAGCCAGACAATGCTGGATTATCTGGACCATAGCCTATAGTTCATTCTAATAAATCCCATATATATATATACACACACACACACACACACACACAGGTCATGGCACGTACATGCCTCCTCTCTTTGATCCCACACAAATGGTAAATAAATAAAACTTTAAAAACCACTAGCACTTGATAATGTGAGTAAAAGAGAAGTAGAATTTCCTTTGTTGTTCTGGTAAGAAACACAGAATAATGAAATTAGGGCTGAGGACAATGGTCAGTTGGCAGTGTGATTCCAGCAGGTACCAAGTCCTGGGTTTAAGCACCATGTACACCCCAAGCCTTGCCAGTAATCCCAGCACCTGGGAAGTAGAAACTGGAAGATCAAAAGGTCAAGGTCTGTCCCTGTCTTGGTGTTCCAAGTCTTTTCCCAGCACTCTGGAGCTAGAGATGGGTGGATCTCTGAGTTTGAGGCCACCCTGGTCTAAAGAGTGAGTTCCAGGACAGCTAGGGTTACACAGTGAAACCCTATCAGGAAAAAAAAAAATTCAAGGTTGTTTATGGCTCTAAAGTAAGTTGAGGAACAGCCTGGGCTACATGAGACCCTGTCTAAAAAAAAGTCTGAAAAAATTATAACAAAAAGTGTTTTCTGTGTTGCTGGGAATAGATCCAAAGGCCTTACATGTAGGCAAGCACTCTGCAACTGACCTACATATCCAGCCAAACTCTCCCTTCTTTGGACAATATTCCACTCTGGAAAGGTTGGGTACTGTGTGGTCCTTGCTATGTGACATTTTAGAAAAGGTCAGACTATAAAACCAGTGAAAAGATCAGTAGTTGCCAGTGTTTGACGGAGGTAGGAAGGAAAGACTAAAGAGGAAGAGTCTGGGGGACTGTGGGGCTGTGAAGATGGACTTATGTCATCTTAGAAGATGTCAGCCTTATATCATCAAGGTCAGAATGCTGGCTGGTGATGTAGTTCAGAGGAACAGAGCCAACTTGGCATTCAGGAGGTCCTGGGTTTGATCCTCTATACAAAACAAAAAAACATAGACTGTATGCACAGAGTACATGGGGATGTAAATTATGGACTTTAGCTAATAATAATAGATACTAGTTCCTCAGTTGCAACAAATATACCACACTAAAGCAAAACAGTGAAAAAACAAAACAACAAATGTATATATAAACAAATAAATACACACACACACACACACACACACAAAGAGGAAATGTATGTGGTAGCTCTATGCTCCCCACTCAGCGCGTCTGTAAACCCAGGAAGCTAAGTCTCCTAGGGACAGTAAGAAAGTTGCAGCATATCCTACTGACTGCACGCTTCCCAGAGACACAGATTCCTCCTCTGGGGGTTGGAGAGAGGGCTCAGTGGTTAAAAGCACTGGTTGCTCTTCCAAAGGACCTGACTTCAATTCCCAGCACCCACATGGCAGCTCACAACTGTCTGTAACCGCCAAGATCTGATACTCTCATACAGACATACATGCAGGCAAAACACCAATGTACACAAAATAAAAGTAGATTTAAAAAAAAATCCCTCCTCTGATTAGATTCTGACACCCCCGGGGCATGGCACCCAGATCAACTGTTTGATTTGGTAAGGAAATTAACTGTGGAGTGTAGGGATAGATTTGAGATCTGCCATCTAGATCGAATGACTATTAGCATGGTTTGCTGTCTTTCTCAGTGTTTCTTTCAAGTGCAATTCTTGCCACAGCCATACACACTTACTCTTCTTCCCTCTACCAAAGACAAAACCTAGGCCCTTCCTCTCCGCCTTTATTTATTAGTTAGAGGCAGGATCTCACTATGTAGCTATGGTTGTCCTAGAAGGCACTATGTAGACTAGTGGAATTCACAAAGAACTGCCTGCCTCTGGTTCTCAAGTGCTTGGGTACTACCATACCCGACATTCACCCCGGTTTTTAAGAAAAAGCCACCCTGAAGTGGACCATACAGCAAGAAACTTTGAATTATAAAAGATACGTAAAGGAGGGAGATGCTAATTACTTATGAAAATTAATCTATAAGTGACTGAGTCTCTGGGGTTATCCCTGATGGTTACCTAACATCTTATTGCCACAGTATTTCTGTACATAACATCAAAATGCATCTAATATTTGAAAGCCTATTAAGTGAATATGTACAGTGTTCAGATACTCTTTCAAGACTCAGGAGTGTGGCAAAAATCAGGGTAAAATCCATTTTCTTAACTGAAAGAATGGGAAAGACCTGCAAACAAAGAAACCCTGTCTCAAAAAAAGAAACCAACCAACCAACAATTTTGTGTGTGTGTGTGTGTGTGTGTGTGTGCATGCACACACAGCCCTGGCTATCAATCTGTCAATGTGCCTGAACTTGGTGAAACAGAGCCCCTGTACACATGTGCAACCCGTCATGAAATTTATTACTTACAGGACTAGCAACAGGAGTCACGGTCGGTGGAGACTCAGGCAAGCTTCCAGGGTGGAAGGAGTCGAGACTGACTGACATTCTAGCTGAAGGTCTCTGGGAAGCAACAGGGTCTGGATGTTCCTGGGGTCGAGCCATTTGCCGTTAGTTTCTGGAGGCTGGGATGCGGACTGCGACCCAGCTTGCCAGCCCAGCCAGCTTTTCCTGGACTCTGAAGGCTGCATTCCCAGCACAGGCTGTAGTTTTCTTGAGCTCAGATCAAACAGGATGAGAACTGGGCCTGTCAACGGCCACTTGGAGACTGCCGTGTGCAGGCTGCCTTTGAGACCCCAGATCACCTGACAGACTGACTCTTGTGAGGGGGTCCACTTGCACCCACAGCTGACTTAGGGGTGCTGGCTGTTGGCAGGGGGCAGTGAACGAGAACGGAAATAAAGAAGGAGAACACGACTGTTTCTAAAGTAAGGAGATTTTTATTGTTGATACGAGGAAGACTGTGGACAGAGGGAAGAGCCCGGACTAAACATAGCCAACAGTCTAAAACAGACCATGAGAAGAAGGAGAGGGAAAAAGAGCAAGAGAGAAGCCGCAGACCAAGAGAGACAGCCCAGACCGAGAGACCGAGACAGCACAGCCAAAATGTCTAAGTTATACAGGGACAGGATGGAGGAAGGGAGGAAGCCCAGCCTCTGGGGGTGGGTGGGAGGGGGAAGAGGTTTAAGGTAGAGGGCAGGGTGAGGTGGTCTAGGAGGAGTCACAGATACTATGGGATGACAGGAGAGCTGGCCAGCGTGTGCTTCATAATAGATACCTCAGCCATTTCCCCTGGGTTTCTGCAATCTAACAGCCAGGTTTTCTTCCAAGCACAGCTCTGCCTTCACTAAACTTCTGGTATCGTGAAGTCATTCTTTGGCACCGGAACTCCTCAGCAGAGCGCAGCGCTCCTTCGCTGAGCCCCAGCTCCTTTTCACCCCACTGCCTCCACTGCACTCCTTCTGGGCAGAATTGCTTGTGGCTTCCTTTCTCCTTCATGAGGGTGGGGTGACACGTAGATACAGCTGTCGCTGTCACCCTTCTTTCCTCCCATTCCTGTCCTGCTGGTCCCCTTAAAACTAGCTTGTTGTTGCACTGACTGCAGAGATGGTTCAGTGGATAAAGAGTTTATCTTATAAGCATGGAGACCCATACTAAATCCCTAAAAATTTACACAGAGGCCTGCAATCCCAGCACTTAGGTAGACATGGAAGATTCCAGGGAAAGCTTGGTAGCTAGACTAACTGAATCAGGGAGTTCCTGGTTCAGCGAGACACTGCCTCAGCAAAGTGGATAGTGATTGAGGAAGATAGTATTATTAACTTTGGGCCTACACAGATACACACATGCATGTGACACCACACACACTCACACACACACACACACACAGAAGGAGAGAGAGCCTTTGCAACTTCAGGTGTCTGGTGCTTCCTTTGACATTCTAAGCAAGTGTCTGTTTTCCACACATTAATCTGAAACAGCCTGACTAGTGAATGTGTGCCCCTGAGTTGTCAATTTCTGGATAAAACAGCCCTTTCAGTCCCCAAGGAGACCCTGTACCCCACCGTGTGACTTCCAAGCGCTAGAATGCCTGTGTGATGCTGGCACTGGTAGAGATGACTGTTAAAGTTTTAGGATTTCTCTGAGCTGACTGTACACACAGCCTTTGTTAAAAAACTGGATGATATAAGCTTGTGATCAGTTACATTACATTTTAAAAGATAACACTCAGAACTCATTGCCAAACAGCTTTACATTTGGCCGTTTTCCCCCTGCCCTTGCAGTTTATAAACACGATAGTTTCTTTCATCCATCCCTCTGCCTTCCAGACTATAGTCAGCTGAGGTACCAAAATATTAATTGGAAAATCCATGTTTTGTGAAAGAGCATGTATCTATGTAACTATTATTATTAGATTTCATTATATAGTATTAAGATTGTTCTGTTTTATTATTAGTTATTGTTAGTCTCTTATTTTATATAAGTTACAGATTAAACCTTATCTAACTGGGGAGACGTCTCAGCATGCAAGCGCCCTTGCTCAGCAAACATGGGGAACTACATTCAAATCCCCAGAACCTGAGGAAAAAGCTAAACATGGTCTTGGGTGTATACTTATAACCTCACTCCTGCAGGAGCAAGCCGGGGGATCACTAGGGTTTCCTGGCCATCTAGTCCCAGGTTCACTGAAGACACTTACCTTAAGGGAACGGGTGCAAAGTGACAGAGCAGGACACCTTGATCCTCTGTGTGCACTCATGGGTGAATGCAATCCCCCACACACGTGCACATCAACCACATAGAACACACACACACACACGCACATGCACTCACTCACACATGCATGCACGCACACACAAAGCCCTTTATCATAAGAGTTATGCATATGGAGGAGAAAGTGTGTACATAGTGTTCAGTAATATCTATGGCTTCAGGTGTTCACTGGGAGTCTTGGAACACTTCCCTTGCATATGAAGGGAAGCTATTATGCACATACAATCTACATAACACATCTTGTATACTATATAGCATATATCTACATAAATATTGCAGAAATACCATCTAACAAATGGCTTTCTACAGAGCATTCCTTCCCACTTTGTAGCTCTGCATCCAGCAAACAGCTTGGTGGTTTGAAATTAGCCACAGCCGAGCATTTGCACCATGGTCTCCAGTCAGTGTTTAAGAGTTCAAATTTACTGTTCTGTTGGTCACATTCGCAGACATCAGAAAGTGGCCCAAAAGCTTTGTTAATCATAACACTAATGTATGTTTACATTACTGTTATGGTTGGATATGCCATGTGCCACAGGGCTCATGTCATATCATGTCATGCCTTGGCTGTCTGATGATGATGGGTTTTGTGACTGGATCCTGGGGACTCCAACTTAATCAATGGATTCATTCTTTGATGGATTCGTAATATGATGGCATTGTTGAGAGGCAAGATCTGGTCGGAGGAAGCAGTTCACTGAGGGCATGCCCCCAAAAGATAAACTTTGTGCTGGGTCCTCATCTATGCTCTCTCTCCGTCTCTGTCTTTCTTTGTCTCCGTCTGCCTCTCTATCTATCTGTATCTCTCTTCCTGACCACCATGAGGTAAGTAGCCTCTTCTACAACATGCTTAGCCTTACCATGGGTCCACAGCAATGGAGTTGTCGAAGAAGCTCTGCATTTGGAGTCAAAACAAGCCCTCTTCTTACTCAATTGCCTAGTCAGGCATTTGTCATAGTAATAGGAGATTGGATAACACAGCTGCAGATACATGAGTTCAGCGAAATCCAGTGACAACATCCTGTAAGAATTCACTGGTTTCGTGTAATCAAAGATGAAAAGTAGCTTATACTTAGTAATTGCTTCTAAGTTGTATGATGCATATACTTGATATGAGTACAAAGTAAAACACGACTGGGTACGCTTATGCATGCATGCTTTTCTCTCCCCCTCAGAGCTGGCCCTTGGACAGTTGACGCACCGCTGAGCAGGGATGTCTAAGAAGGACTTCGGCTACAAGCTGTGCAGTTGTGGGGACAGCCCAGGCTCCCTGTCAACTCAAATTCCCACTTGGCGAAGTCCCATTCCCTCAGCAGGATCTGCACGGCTTCCACATGGGACTTTGCCCAGAAGTGCAGTTGAGCTGTCGCAGCAAGACAGCCTCCGGGGAGCTGGCCACCCACGTGCCTACCTCCTGTGCATGCCGGGTCCCTCTGCCAGATCACCTGATGCGAGATGTGTCTCTATGCAGGGAAGATGGCCAGAGTCCTGAGCCTCTGCTTAGAGACTTGTCAAGGGATATCACTGCTAAGATTTGTGTGGCCTCCACCTGGTAAACAAGTACATTACTGAACTCTTGGAGCCCTTCTGGGCTGTGACCTGTGGAGCTAGGATGTGGTTTCTAACTACCCTAAGCTTTTGTGCTGCATAACGTACGCTGTGCTGTTTGCACAGAGATTGTGGCAAGGGGGAAATCAGTTAATAGACTGGGTTTTTAAGGAATAGTCAATCATCCCTTTCATCTGAGAGGAGTGCTTCCAGGTCTCTGGATACCCACAGCCATGAATATTCAAGTTCCTTCTGTAAAATGACACTGCATTTGCATATATGTTTATTATTTAAATCATCTCCAGATTATTTATAATGGTTAGTGTGATATAAATGCTGCATAAATAGTTGTTTTACTACATTGTTTAAGGAATAATGACAGGATAAAAGACTTACATATTCAGAACAGAGGCAATTAAACCAAACATTCTCAGTTCACGGCTGGTTGAATCTGGAGATGCTGAGGCCTGAGGATGGCCAGCTGTAGACCAGATAAGCCAGTGCTACCTGGCGGGAGGAAAATAAAACCAGGAGGGAGGAAATTACACTTTAAATCTCACCTTCTCCTCTGAAGCTCATGTGTCAAAGGCTTGATCTCCAGCTCATGACACTATTTGGAGCTTCTAGAACCTGGAAGAAGTAGAGCCTGGTGGAAGAAAGTGAGGTCACTGAGGAATATGTTTTTTGGGCAGGTATTAAGAACTCAAGTCTTCCTTGTCTCTTTCTTTGCTTCCTAGCAACCATCAGGTGAGCAGCTAAGCTTCCGAGTGTACTCTTGGCCATGGTGCTCAGCCTTGCCACAGACCAAAGGCACCAAGGGCACAGACAGACCTTTCTCCTTTGTAAGCTGTTTTCACAGGCATTTATCACAGTGTTATAAAGCTAGCAGGAGATGAAAAGGATGAAAATAGTGTTTGGGGAAGGATGTGGGAATGACCTAGCAGGTTGTATGGAACACCCAGAGGAAAGTGCTCCAGGCAAAGGAAACAACAAACCCGAGAGGGCTGGTGTGACCGTGACCGGAAGACTCCTCAACTTCCCCCACACAAGAGAAGCCACTAAAGTCTTCGTGTCCTCTGCCGTCCTCTCAGCACTGAGGAGACCAAACCCTCCTCTACACCATTTCTTTCAACTGCCATCTATTGACCACTTCTGGAGTGTCTGGGGTGTGATGGAAAAAGCCCTTCACTTAAAAGCTATTTCTTTGCCTGGTGGTCCAAGGCACCATCAGGACACCACTCTCAGTGGCTTGGCCCTTGCCCCAGTAGCATAGGCTGGCTGGCCAGTCAGTTCCAAGCATCTGCCTGTCTCGGCCATCCCAGCACTGGGATTACACATGCGCAGTGTTATGTCTGGCTTTCTTTTTGTGTGGCTTCTGGGGATTGAACTCAGGGACAAATACCTTACCAGCTGAGCTATCTCCACCGCGCCCCCCACCTCCCCTCAGTTCTTTAACTTTGAATTCTGAACTTTACAGCTCATCCCACGAAGTCTCTTTCCTGGCCTCTACTCTCCACTTATAGACAGAGGATGACTCTCACGCCTGTCATGTTAGCACTCAGGAGCCCTGGGTAGGAAGAGTGCTATGAGTTTGTGGTTGCTATGAGTTGGGGATGGAGTAGAAGGAAGGATGAATTCTGCATCCAGAATCTCTATCTTGGAGAAGTTTTCATATCTCCCCTTGGCTTGCAAGGTGTGCTGGGAGACTGGGTTTTAAGTTTGAGGTACCCAGAGGCCCATGAGCAGAGATACACACAGCAGGTCGTTGAGTGGCAAGGACTATGGTCCAGAAGAGGGGACAGGTGCACAAACAGCTATGGGAGTCCCTACAGGTACTGGGTGAGACATACATGTGAGGCTGGTGATTCCTAGCCCTAATTACACATTGAAGCTCTGGGGGCTTTAAGAACTGTACCTAGGTGGGACACCCTGTAGACCAACCGAGGGCAGAGTCCAGCGGGTAAAGCCCAGGCATATGTAAGTTTAAAAGCCTCCCTGCTGATTCTAGTACACATTGGGGTTGAGGAACGCTCAACTATACAACTCATTTTCAATATTTGGCACAGTGACTAACCCAGAAATCTTTCAGAAGTATTACTGTCTATATTCCATTCACAGAGGATCACAAAGGTTATGGACTCAGGCCTTAAGTTTTTAATGTTTGTATCTCAGGTTTGTGGATTGAACCATGGGGTGGTTGGAGTCCTTAGGTTTGTGCTTATACCCACTGAACTACGTTGCTAGCCCCTGGCCTTGAACTCTTGGGCTCATGTAAGTTTCCTGCTCTTGCTGTCCTCTAAGGAGCTGGTACCAGAAGTACGAGCCTCCATGCCAGGCTGGGGGGTTTGTTGTTATCTTTGAAGAAGGGCCTCATTTCTTGAAATATTGTTCTAATTTGTTGACAAGAAAACTCAGTCCACTATTGCAGAGTGTCTAAGTGACATGGCTGCAGACTCTCCTGGAAGGACAGGAATTTCTTCAGTCAGGTTGAGGGACGCTTATGCTAAGTGTGTGCCCTGCTAGCCCGGAGCTCCTTTCTAATTGGGAGCATTATTTCTATAGTGTAAGGGAATTCTTTCTGTCCCTTTCCCAACAACTTGATTTTTATGGGTTTCAGCAACCGCAACGTGCCCAGTTCCTCTGACCATCAGCAATAACACAACCTTACAGACAGGAAAATGAGAGGCATCCTCAAGACTTTGTGGGATAAGACATGAGCCAGGCCACCGCTGAATGCCATGCTTCCAGACTGAGGGATGAAAGAGGAAGGAGTGGTGTGCTGAGGGAGGTGGGGAAAGCTGGTGCATCCGGTGCAAAATGGGATTGCCCCAGTGCCTGAATTCATTGTCCCAAAGACAGCCATGTATTAGCCTTCTCAAGGTTTCGTTCCTCTGGTCAATACAATCCCTCTTCACTTCAGTAGGTTGAAACTGGCAACCTGGAGAAATTTAAAGACCCCCCCCCCTCACAATGAGCAGGCCCTGGTGGGGAACCACTGGATGGGAGTTTGAAGCGGTCCCTTTGGGCAGTTCAGGTGTGAATAGGGGATGAGTCTGTTAATGGCTCTTGGGAAAGTGTGGTCAAGTATGCACCTGGCCCTGGGCTCAAACTCCAGTGCCCATGGCTCCCAGGAGAGTGAAGTCAGATCTGTTAGGCAAAAATACAGCTCTGACAGCAAAAATATTTAAGACTTGGGGGAGAAATAGAAATGTAATCTTCTCGATCAGAAGGGGGGATAGTGTCTAACAGGTTGTGAAGGATTCAAAGTTAATTACCAGGAAAGCGCCTTCCTTTCTCTTTGTATTCTTTCTCCTGCCTGATGCTTAGGCTGCAGGTTTAGTAGATAATTTTGTTGCAGAAATTTTACTTGAGGAAGAGGGAGCCAAGTCCGCAGCTTTCATCTTCCAGGGCTTGGAAACTGGAGCGCTTGGGGTGCGAGCAGGAAGCTGCCACCCCCATGGTGGGGGACTATCTCCTGAAGACTACAAGGGAATGTGCCTAAGCAGTGCAGATGGCTACCATTACCATGTCGGGCTGTTGTATCTCATTCAGGGCCTCCTCACTGTCCCACGATCTCATTCCACGCCCACGGTCATCAGCTTCAAACCTTGATTCAAGACCGCAATGCGCACTCTCGCATCCTCTCTGATCCAGTAAAAGCAAGCAAGCAAGAAGCAAACAAACAAAACCCAAAGCATGGTGTTATTGAGGTATAATTTCCGCAATATAAAATCAGCCCCCTTGAAGCATGCATTGAAATGATTTTAGCATATTCACACAGTTGTAGAGTGCCACCATTGTCTGAGAGTCCTTTACCATTCCACAAAGGAGTCCCTTGCCCAGCAATAATCCATCCCTCTCCACTGACCTCTTCTCTATCAGCCATGACAACTGTCAATCTTTTTTATCTGGTGTTTCAAAGCAGAATTAGGTTATTCTGGACATTTCATGTACATGGAATCATCTGGCACACGGTCTTTCATGTAGCATGAAGCCCCTATTTTAGAATCTAGGAGCAATGCCTAGGGTCTGTTTCCCCCACATCCTTGCAAACAGTAGCCATAACACAGTTAACCTCCAGGGAATCAGTGCAGGATGGCTTGCTTGGTTAGAAGGGTCCTACAGACGCTGGAATCTGTGATACTTGGGTCCCTTATGTAAATTTGTCTGCCTTTTGTATTTCAGCTCTCCCATGGGGAGCCACACAAGAGCTCGTTGTGATTTGCATTTGCACTTGCCTAGTGACTGATGATACTAACCATCTTTTTATTTGCTTATCCGTCATTTATATGACTTATTTGCCCAGGGCTGGGAAATGGTTCGGTGCTAGAGCCCTTGCTTAGCATGCACAAGGTTCTACATTCAGTCTCCAGAAGTGTGAACAGCAAGAAAACCAAAGAATCTGCTGCCTATTTAAAAATGTTTAGTTTCTGTTCTATCATTGAGTTAGAGTAGTTTTCAGGTAGTCTGCATACAAGTAATGTTCAAATGTTTTCTCTTATTCTCCAGGTTTTCTTCTCTCTCTTTCTTTTTAAAGACTTATTTTATTCCTTAATTATTGTATGTCTGTATATATACATGTGTATATGTGTGTACAGGTAACCATGGAGGCCAGAAGAGGGTGTCAGCTCCCCTGGACCTCGAGTTACAGGTTATTGTGAGCCACCCAACCAGGGGCTGGGAATGTAACCTGGGTACTGAACAAGAGCAGCAAGTGTTTTTACACCCCTCCCCAGACCCCAGAACATTCTCCAGCCTCTTTCTTTTTGTGAGGGATTCTATGGCTTATACTGGCTTAGAACTCACTACATAGCCCAGGCTGTCCTGGAACTTTTGGCCATTCTCTTGCCTTAGCCACCCAAGTGCTAGGATTACAAATACGAACCATCATACCTGGCTTTCTTTGCACTTAAACTTTTTAAAAACGGTTTTATTTGAGGTGTGTATGTGTGCGCGCGTGCATGCATGTGTGTGCATTCACGGTACATATGTGGAAGCCAGAGGAGAAACTGAAGGAACTGCTCTCCTACCATGTGGGTACTGGTGATTGAACTCATGCTGCCAGATTTGGCAGAAAGTCGCTTTTCCAGCTGAGTCATCTTGCTGGCATTGCTTCACTTTATTGATGATGTCAACACAAATACAACATTGAAAGCGTTATGGTGCTCAGTTTATTTCCTATTTTCATTAGTGTCTTTGGTGGGACACTTGAGAGGACACGGTCTCACCGGAGGTTATGGTGATTTATTTATACGTCTTCATGTGGAGGTTTCAAAGTGCCAGTTCATACATTTACGGATGATCGGTTTTGAATGTGCTTTGCATACGCTATGAGGCTGTGGCTGTTAAGGTATAACATGATATTAGTCAGGATTCTCTAGAGCAATGATTCTCAACCTGTGGGTTGTGACTCCTTGGGCAAACATCTGTCTCCAAAAATATTTACATTACAATCATAACAGTAGAAAGATGACAGGTATCAAGTAGCAGTGAAAATAATTTTATGATACTGACCTGGCAGATGAGATTCCGTGATCACAAAAAATAGTTTTATGGTTGGGAATCACCACAACATGAAGAACTGTATTAAAAGGCAGAACCATTACTCTAGAGGAACAGAAATGGCAGAAAGGATTTATATTTTAAAAAGCTTTGTTAGAATGACTTCTATGGTATAGTTTGAGCAGTGCCACAATAGGCTGTCTTCACTCTGGGGAGGCTGAGAACCTGGTGGGATGCCTCAGCAGCTCCAAGCTGGCCCTGACCTGGGCTTTCTGGAGCCGCTGCTCTTCAGTCTATGGGGGAAGGCTGAAGAAGCTGGTTCTGACGCGGGTGAAGAGATGTAACAGTACCTTAGCAACTGACAACAGCCACCCAGTGATGACCTCAGCAGGGAAAAATGGAGGCGATGAGGCCAAAAGCAAAGCTTTTCCCTTGAGCCTCCTTTTACATGACTGCCATGGAAGATGCCACCCACATTCAGAGTGGATCTTTCGGCTTCAGATAGTCTGATGGAGAGGATCCCTTAGGGATGTGCAGAGGTGTGCAGATATGTCGGGTATCTCTTCGTCGATTCCAGATCCAGTCAAGTTGATAATTAAGATTCCTCACCACATGTAAGTTTTTAAAACAAACACATTTTAAAATTAAAATATCGTTTACATAGAGTAAGATTTAAGTGTCGGGAGTATTCCCTTTGATGAATCTTATGTATTGCATACATCTGTATAATAACCACCCAGAATTGACACGAGACATCTCTGTCTCCCCAGAAAGCTCATTTGTACCTGTCTAGTCAACCTAACGCCATCGCTGTAGTCATGTGACCAGGACCTTATACAAATGCTCTAATGCAACAGAGTGTTCTCCTTGTGACCATCTCAGTTGCTTTCTACCTTTGTGATAAAACACTGTCCCCAAACAGATTTGGGAGGGAAGGGTCTATTTCAGCTTGTCCATCCCAGGTCACAGAGCACCGAGGAAAGGCGAGGCAGGAACCTGGAGGCAGGAACTGGAGGCAGAGACCACAGAGTAACACTGCTTACTGGATTGCTTCATGTTGTTTTTACTTTCTTATATATCCCAGGGGTGGGACCACCCGTAGTGGGCTGGGCCTTCTCACATCTAATATTAATCAAGAAAATGCCCTACAAGCCAATCTTGTGGAGGCATTCTCTCATTTGAGGTGATGACTTTTCCCAGGGAACTTTAGATTGTATAAAGGCTGACAACAAACAGACAAAGTAACAATATGACAGTGACTAGCTACTTTTGTGGATACCAGTGGTTAACTGCTTTGTATTACAGAATAGCATTCTATTATCCAGCTTCATCTTGATGGATATCTGTAGCATCCTTAGTTGGAGACTATTGTGGTTAGTATTCTATGTGCGTTTGCACGTGAGGCCTTTGTTGAAATGCTTTTGTTCAACCTTAGCAAATACCTGTGCCTGGAGTTACCAGGTCCTATGATGCACATAGGATCATTTAACTCTGTAAGAAAACTCCAAATATTAGTCATTTCAAACAAGGTGCATGCATGGCAGGTGCAGTTGCTCCAGGTGCATGGTGACATCTGGAGCTGTCACTTTGTGGGACTGTAGCCATTCCACCAGCTGTGAGGTGATAGCTTGTTGTGGGAGCTCCTTCAGCCAATAGCCTTTAAGGTACCCGCCCACTTTGGGCATGGTCTCATGTACTATAAATGCAGATGAAAAGCACGTGCTTTGCTGCTGGATTCGATTTTAGATTCCAGGGCACACGGGAGACTATGGACCACTACCCTTACTGTGAATTTATCCCCAAATAGATAAACCTTTGTTACACTCTAATGTGAAACTCTTTGGTACAACAACAAATTGGCACCCATGTGGGACTCAAACCAACAACCCTGAGATTAAGAATCTCATGCTCTACCAACTGAGCTATACATAGTATCCAAACTGGACAAGCAGGATACAAGCAAAAAGACTGCCAAACCTTGCCAAGACAGGGTAAGACCGTTTTTTCACATTTTTCCTTCTTCTGAAAATGGTCTGTCAGAGACTGTAGGCCTTAGCCAAAGTTGGTTGCCCAGTGTTACAAATGAGACTTTGCATGATTGCCCATGTAATTGGTTGTCTCTGTCATTTCTTGCACCTTTTGGAAGTTGCCTGATTGTACTTCCTGTTTACTCAGGTAATATTATTTTCCTTCTCAGATCTTTGATGGGATTGGAGACTAGATAGTCACAGTTACTTTCCTCTCATGACTTAGCCAAGTCATTTTTAATATAAGACTTAGATTCCTTAGGATAGAATAACTATTGAAACATTTAGATATGTTTCTTATTTCATGTTGTTCATGCTTGTTGTAATTCTAATTTTTATGTATGTTTTTTGCCTCTTCTTTTCTCTGGACAATATCTGATATTTGCTCTTATTGTATATAGTTTTGTATTAGGTTAGAACTCTCTTATTTAGACAAAAGGGGAGGTGTTGTGGGAACTCCTTCAGAGGCCACAGGGGATGATCCTCTGCCCCCTGCCCATCCCCCCATAGCGGAACAACATCTTCTTCCAATTTTAGGGTTTTCAATCTACTCTCTCTCAGCAGAGATCTTGTTATAAATGTTCTCAAGAAAAAAGAAAACTACTCTTGCTTTCTTGTTTGCTAAAACATATTTGAAACCTACATTTCTTGCATTTAAAACAATGTCAGGCAAGGAGAAAATAAAGGGCAGCATATATAGTAACCTTTTCTTGTCTCTGAACAGCTTAAGATTTTCTTTTTATTTTTCTCCATTGTTTTTTTTTTGTTTGTTTTTTTTTTTTTTTTTTTTTTTTTGAGACAGTGTCTTGCTATAGGTATCCCAGGCAGACTTTTTGCCTCAGTTTCTAAAGCTGGGATTATGGATGTGCCCAATCACATTCAGTCCAGATTCTGTTAGTTCTTTTTGTTGTTGCTACAGTGCCAAGGATGGAACCCAGGGCCTTATATAAACAAGGTCTACTTCTGATTGAGCCATATTTCCAACCTACTTCTTGGTTTATTATTATTTTATCATTCAGATTAGTTCTTGCTAAGTTATGCTAGTCTTGAACCTTGGCAGGCCTTGTGCTTGTGATCCTCCTGCCTCAGATACCCAAGTAGCTGGGATTACAGACATGTGCCACCAGGTTCAGTGTCCTAGTCACTGATCTATTGCTGTAAAGAGACAAATGACCATGGCAGTTCTTATAAAAAAAAAGAAAACATTTAACTGGGGGCTGGCTTACACTTTCAGAAGTGTAGTCCATTATCATCATGGCAGGGAGCATGGCGGCACAAAAGGCACTGGAGACGGAGCTGAAAGCTACATCCTAATGCAGGCAGAGAGGGGATGGGGAAGGAAACTAGGCCTGGCATGGACTTTTTAAACCTCAAAGCCCACTCCAAGTGACACACTTCCTCCAGCAGTGCCACACCTCCTCGTCCTTCTACTCCTATCAAAGATCTCCACTCCCTAATGCCTAAGTATTTAAATGCATCTATTGAGGGGGGTATTCTTATTCAGACCACTGTGCTTAGCTATTTTCTCTTTATTCCTAATGCTATCAACAATTTGTACCATGATATATTTGAATGTGGGACTTCTAAAACTCATCTTACTTATCGGTGCCTTTAACTGGTAAGTTTTATTTGCCAAGAAAGACTGGTTTAATTATTAGGTTTTTTTCCCCAGTTAATCACCTTGACAGTACAGTCAGCCACCCATTCCTGCACAGCCAACCAATCATTTAATGGGAAGTGTAATTACATTTACAATGGCTGCATCTGTATTGAGCATCTGCAGACTTTTTTTCTTGTCCTTATTCCATAAATAATGCAGCATAGCAACTATTTAATAGCATCTGCATTATATTAGGTCTTGTAAGTGATCTACAGATGACATAATATATAGGCAGCTATACACTGGTGCTATTCAAACACTCTATCATTTTAGACAAGGGGCTCCAAACCATCAGTTATACTACCTACAGAGTCTTGGAGTTAAACTCGCAGTGGTACCAAGGAAAGACTAAGCTCCTGGACTTTGGGCTGACCCTTCCGTCTAGCACTCATTGAGCTGAATTTGGAGTCCCCACTCGTCCATGTTCCCGCTTTCCCTACAGATCCTCCATGTTTGGGGGACACGGTCTTGCTTGCATTTTGTGAGCTGACGGCTGCTCTAGCTTCAGCTTTGGCATAATGCTTTCTGAGAGCCTGATAGTACTTTTCCTGCATTCCCACGAACTGATAAATTGATTTCTTGTGAGGTGAAGTCATGACAATAGGGTGCTTGTACCGAACTAGTCTCCAAGGGAACTTTCTAGTGCGTGGCATACAGAGCAGCCACCTGGCTCACTACTGGAGATGCTCAGCTAGTTATCTGCAGAGCAAGATGAAGAGACGGGCGGTGGGGAAGGAGGCTTTAGACACTGCAGAGCTTGCTAGCTTATGTAATACGAGGCTTCGGAGGATGGGATGTCGAAACAGACTCGGGCTCAGTTGCATATTCACTTGGTGATTCGGAGCGAGTTACTTTACCTCCCTAGCTTCACTTTCCCCATTCAGAAAATGGAGACAGTAGCTCCTGCCTGTTGGCACTGCCCTGCGGACAGACGTCACAGGGAACATGAAGTACTTAGAATGGCCCCTGGTGTACATATCGGAAAAGATTAAGCTTGGTTGAAATTGCACCAACTGTTTTGTACCTGAAACCATGCTTGAGGCATGCGATCTGTCCCTTACCAGCTGTCCCTCCCACTCCCAGTGCTTCCTCATTCACCTGCCTCTTCCTACCCTTGTGCTCCACCCTACCCGCCTGCTAAAATGTGCAAAGTCTTCCAAGAAACTCGAGCCTGCCACCCAGTCTTCTCCTTAATGGGCCTTAATAAAAACCCTTAACTGAGCCTGTCATCACTGGAGGTAGGAGTGAGTGAGCAATCAGCCTGCTTTACTTAATGGGCCTATATTTCTCTCAGGGTGCCCGTACCAATTAGGGGATGAAAACAAAATTTTAATCTCGTTTCTTTATGGGCACAGTACATCTGTGGCTGAAATACCCTCTCTTATGGCACTTGACAGATGAATCTGAGAACACCATACCTGGGATGGCCTCTGACAGTGACACAGAGAGACCACCCTGTAAGTCAAACTTTAGATATATGCTCCCAAGCATGGGTAACCTGAGTAAGAACTCCAGGGGTTCACATGGTAGAAGGAGAGAGCTAGCACCTACAAGTTGTCCTCTGACCTCCATACTATGTGTGTGTGAATACACACACATACCACATACACACCACCCACACACACACAAACCACACACACACACTGTAAAGTAAAATAAATGGAAGTAGTTTTTAGCTTCTTGAAAATATCTAACAGACCGGTGCTCCAATGTGGGTCTCTGTCTCTGTTTCCTTTCATCGCCCGATGAAGGTTAATATTCAGGAGGATGCCTGTATGTTTTTCTTTAGGTTCACCTTCTTATTTAGCTTCTCTAAGATCACGAATTATAGGCTCAATGTCCTTTATTTATGGCTAGAAACCAAATATGAGTGAGTACATCCCATGTTCCTCTTTTTGGGTCTGGCTTACCTCATTCAGGATAGTGTTTTCTATTTCCGTCCATTAAATGGCAATGGGTTTTTGATCCTACTGCACGTACTGGCTTTGTGGGAGCCTAGGCAGTTTGGATGCTCACCTTACTAGACCGGGATGGAGGTGGGTGGTCCTTGGACTTCCCACAGGGCAGGGAACCCTGATTGCTCTTAGGGCTGACGAGGGAGGAGGACTTGATTGGGGGAGGGGGAGGGAAATGGGAGGTGGTGGTGGGGAGGAGGCAGACATCTTTAATAAATAAATAAAGTAATAATAAAAAAAGAGAATATCTAACAGAAGCATGTGTGTGTGGGCACCAATGTGTGTAACTCACACGTATTTGGCATTATTATAAACTTTCTGCATTTTTGCAGAATGTCTGTCTCCCTTCTCTGTTGCCCTCAGCCGAGTCTGCAGAATGACTAGGAGGAAACACAGCTCTTCCTCCTCAGGCTGCAGTGGCCAACTTCCAGAGGATACAGTGCCCAGACGTCTGGGGTTGCCAAGGGTCCATTCCAGCTGGGCAGGAGCTCCTGGCTGCCTCTCTGTGTCCTTGCACTATGAGGCCTTTCTTCGCTTTGTTTTTTAAATATTTCCCGAAGCTCTAATTGCTACACTTCCTCAAATGTTTTTTAATACAGGCAATCAGTGACTACTGCAATTAGGAGGGTCTAATTACCATTGGCATTCTTTTTCTTCTGAGAAACCACCATTGCAACAGTCACAAATAAACCTTAATGAAGACCAAAGATCTTTCCACAATCGAAAGCCACTTGTAATCATGATCCCTTATTGTCAAAGCCAGCAGGCAGAGGAGTCCTTTGAAGGACTTGATATGCAGTAGCAGCGGCAGCAGCAGCAGCAGCAGCAGCAGCTCTGGGGCCAGGACTCTATAAGGTCCCTAAGGGGCTGGAGGGGTGACTCAGTAGGTAAAGTGCTTGCCCTGCAAGTATGAGGACCTGAGTTCGATCCCTAGCCCCGACAGAAAAAGCTGGGTATAGAGGGACACGCCTGTAATCTCAGCGCTGGGGAGTAGAGATAGAAGGATCCCTGGGACTTGCTGGCCAAAATAAGGCTGAAAGCAACTGAAGAAGTCAACCTCTGGCCTCCGTACACACGTGTACTCACATGCACATATGAACAATACACACAGCAATAACTCCGGAGGCAGAGTATGAGATCACGGAGAATCGGAGAAGCCCAGGGAAGGCTGCAGCTGTCTGCTGCTGGCGCCCCTGAATTCAGTATCAAGGAGGTGAGCTGGATTCCAGCACCTCTGCATCTGCTCCACCGCCGGGCCCCTTTAGAGCACAGTAATGCTGCTTGACTTCTGCATGGGGCAGCATAGGGGTTATTCCTTTTTGCCAGCTGTTCCCTGGAGCCAGACAGGGCAGGGGACTCTGGAGTGTGTGGTCTAAGGGGAACAAAACAGACAGTGGGAAACACAGCTCTCATGGAAGCGTGTTTGTGTTGGCTAAATGTGGCTGGTGGGGTGGCATCCTGCAGCTGTAAGGGTGTTGTCTTTAGAAGAGTCTGCATGCCAACCGGGGCAAACTGGACACACCTTCCCCAGGTGCATAGGAAGGAGATGGAGAGCCCCTTCTCATCACCGCTCCCATGACCCTCAAGAGCAGAGCATGCTGGTGTGCTTGAGCAGCCTGGGGAGGTTGAGCTAGGAGGGTCACATGAGACCAGCAGGAGTCATGAGATGGGAGCCAGTCTGGGCCACAGAGCGAGAGGACTCTCTTTCCTTTACTGTCCCCTCATTCTCAATCGGTCCCTAGGTTTTTAAAAATCGAGGGCTGGAGATGCAGCTCAGTGATATTTAAGAAGGCTCAAGGATGAGCTATGGCTATTGGAGGAGAGCTTGGCTCGCATGCCAGAAGCCTTGGGTTCCATTCCCGGCATGTCATAAACTGGATGTGGTGGCAAACACCTGCAATGCTGGCATTGGTCACTGCACAGTCCTCTTAAAGGTAGATGAAACACACGGGCTGGATACTTGACAGGATCATAGGCTAAGTCGTAAGTGACCTCAAGGTGTGTCATTAACCCAGCTGCAAGGCCTAGCTACAGTTCCAGTCGCTTTGAGTATACAAGATATTTTTATAAAATCCTGTCGCCACAGCTAATGTCCTACAAAAGGGAACCATGCATCCTGTGAGCGCCACCCATTAGCCAGGGCAGCTGGGATGCAGTCCATTTCGTGACTAAGGCAATCGCTCATGTATCTCAGTGATGATGGGGATTTGATGTTTTCAGTTGGTTTGGGTTAGATGCAAAGCACCAGTGGACATTTGATATGTATCTTTTGGGTGTGCTTGTTTTTCTTAGGCACGTAGAAAGGGAATCATTGGGCAGATGTGGGCTTAGTGTTTGTAGATCAGGCATAGATTACTTTTGGTGTTTATTCGAACACCTAATGGATTTATTATTATTGTGTATGGCAGGGCACATACCACAGTGCACATGTGGATGGCAGAGGATAATCTCATCTGAACATCTGGGATTTTATGGGTGAAGGAACAAAAGGGGGCATGCAGAGAACATGCATTTTCAGCCTCGGTCAAACTGAAGTCTGGTTTGATCTCTCTCAGGTCTGGCTTGAAGAGCTTCTGCAATTCCCAGTTCACTCTTCCCAGAACTGGAGACAAGCTGGCGAGGTGGCATTCAGACAGACAACAGGGCAGAGGAGCAAAAATAGCTAGCTGGGGCCTTGGGGAGGTGGCTTAGTCAGTAAAGTATTTCCCATAAAAGCATGAGGATCTTAGTTTGGATCCCCGAACCTGTGTCATAAGGAAAGATCAGACCCCAGCACTGGGGAGACAGAGATGGGTGATCTCTGATGCTCATTGGCCAGCCAGTGTAGCTGAATCAGTGAGCTCCAGGTTCAGCGAGAGACCCTATTATAAGCCAGAAAGTGAAAGGTCATGAATACATGTTCAAGAGTGACGCTGAGACAGATTTGGGGTGGGGTGGGGTGTAAAAGCTGAGTAGAATAGAGCTATTGATACCATGGACAGACAGACAGAGAGAGAGAAGAATGGGATGCATCTAGCACTAGAGACAGACAGTATGGTGATGGTTAGGAGAAGACAGGATGTAAAGAGGAAATCAGGGTCCATGTAGCAAAAAATAGGAGTCTCTTTAATTAGTGGTTCTCAACCTGTGGGTCACGACCCATTGGAGCGTCAAATGTGTCTTTCACAGGGGTTGCCTAGCACATTAATTACAAAATGATTCATAACAATAGCAAAATTACAGTTATGAAGAAGCAGTAAAAATAATTTTATGGTGGGGGGGCAGTCACCACAACATGAGGAACTGTATTAAAGGTTCCCAACATCAGGAACATTGAGAACGATTTTCTTATATCTTTCTGGGGGTAGGACTGTTTCCATAGCACAAGCTTGCTGCTAGACTCTCTGATTCTCAGGCAGCAACAGGGCAGAGGGTGGGGACCAGAAAGTGGAGTCACTAATGTCCTCTTTGATGTAAACTCACTTCCCCAGGTGCGGTGGTTTGTGTAAGAATACCACCCCCCGCCAAAGGCTCATATATTTGAATACTTGGCTCCCAGTTGATGGAACTGTTCCGGAAGGATCAGGAGCCATGACCTTGTTGGAAGAGGTGTGTCCCCAGGGAAAGGAGAGCTTGCAGTTTCAAAAGAGTCATGTCCTTCCCACTGTGCCCACTCTACCTCCTGCTTGTGGATCAAGCTGTGAACTCACTTGGAGCTGCTGTTCCAACTGCGTATTTCTGTGCCTTGATCTGCCATCATAAACGAACCATATGGAACTTTATGTCCCACTTAAACTCTCTTTTATAAGTCACCTTGATCATGGTATTTTGCCACTGCAATAGAAAAGTAACCAAGACACCAGATGGGAGATCTGGGTACTTGTAAGTCTATCAGCTAGGAACTCACAGGCAGTGCCTCAGTGGAGTGCCTGCGGGGATCTATAAGAGGTTAAGGGTTGCTGCAGATGCCTGAGCAGCATCTGGATTCTAACATTATATTCTTCCTAACTTTCTCCCTCCCCCTTTTATACAGAGAGAGTGGTATTGTATAGCCCTGGCTGACCTGAAACTCTTGTAGAACAGCCTGGCCTTGAGCTCACAGAAATCTGACTATCTCTGCCTCCCAAGTGCTGGGATTAAAAGTGTGCACCACCACACTGAGTCCCTAACATTACATTCTTACAGAAAGTAAGTGAGGAAGATAACGCCATGTAGACTTTTGACCTCCACATGGCATGTACATACATATGCTTCCACATCTGCACATACCTGTACATTCATAAAGATGTGTAAACATAGCTCACACACACATACACACACAGAGTGAGTTAGGGCAGTAACTGGATTTAGCGTGGTGACTATTATATGCTGGTGGTTAATAATCTTTTGACTGCGGTGTCCCCACAAATCTTGAACATATCTTAGTTACTCTTTAGTGTCTTCAGCCTTGAAAGGGAACAAGAGAGGTTATATAGAGTCACTCAGCTGTGCATTGCTGGTTTTTAGGTGAACACTTAACGTGGTTTACATGTCCAGCTAGGTGCAGAGTGAAGCAAGAATGTGACTTAACATTTAAGGTGGCAAAGAGGGCAGAAGGCAGAGTCAGAGATGTCAAGCTTTTATGCTGCTTTTAGTTGCCCTCCAGATGTCCTCAGGTCTTGGTCCTTGCTATATACAGAAAGAGGAATCCTTTCCATTGGAGGGAAAGCAGGGGGCAGGCTTCTGTAAGAGGAACTTTCCAGTGTGGGACCTTTATCCAGCAAAGCTCTGAAGGGGAGGCCCGCAGCATAGGAACTGGGCATGGATTCCGTTTAGATGCTAAATGATCTTTGCGGAAATAGGAGTTACTTCTGCCCAGTCTTATGACAGGACTATGAAGAATATGAAAGTGTTAACATTCAGAACCCAATGCTGTCCAGGTCTAATATTAGTCATGAGGGAGTTTAATATTCCAACAGATCTGGAAGGAACTTGCTGTGTTAAACCCCTGCCTTTGTGTTCAAAGCAGACATTATCTTCTCAAGGTGGAATGGCCCTCCATTTGCATAATGGCTTTCCTTTGGTTCCCCCTGATGTCCCAATTAATTGCCTTAGAATACCCGACCTCTGTGATTTAGTCTATCTCTCTCACCAATACTGATTTATGATCCGCTTCCCCCTTGATATGTAAAATGTAGAAAAATTCAGACACTTCAAAGGCTTCACAGGACTCCCCCAGGTCTGGATACCAACTGTGGGGTGCCAGAGAGTGAATGAGCAGGGGTATGGGAGGGGTGCAAGCTCCTTGCTTAATCAAAATGTCTCCTTATGTTATGAGGAGGGGGTGGTTTGAAAGGAAAGGTTGTACGATGGGGGTGTTAAAATTCCTCATGGGAGTTCTCTTTCTTGAGATTTGGGGTGGAGACTGCCTAGGTAGAGACAAAAATGGCTAAAAATAAAGGCAAAATCTCCACACTTAAACTGTCAGCTTGGAATCATTTGGAGCTTGACTTTAGAGACCCAAGATGTCTTACACAGAATATCTGGAGCCTGACCTCTAGTGGCCCATGGCACCTTATACCAATGGCTCAAGACAAACAGTTAGTCTGTAAAATTTACTATTAAACAAAAAAAAAAAAAAGAGAGGTCTGTCTGTCCCCTTAGTATACACTAGCACAGGACTCGTGCAATTAAACCGAGTAACTCCCTCCTCAACTGCTACAAAAATAAAAAACCAGACTTCCTGCGCCATTTTACACAATAAAATGGAGACTTTGTGCTTAATAACACTATGCTTCTGTGACTCAGTGGTTCTCTCTTCTTCAAATTTCCCCGGAAGCCTTAAGGGAAAAGATTCTGCGCGGCTAGTGGGTAGGATTAGGCTTTGAGACTCTAACATGTTCTTATCTATTTAGTGTGGTGAGGCAATGATACGTAAGGCCCCTCACAAGTTTGTCTTGTTTAAGCCTCATGTATTCAGGTTGTCCTTGTTCGAAGATATGTGTGGAAGGTCGACGGGTCCCAACAGACTAGGTAAGGCCACCTGATCCTAAAAACCAAGGGGAAAGAGGGATGGTGAAACAGGCAAAGGGTTTGTTCTAGAGGACCACACGGAGGACAGGGGCACCAACAGCCTCAGCTCTTTGGAGTCTTGACAGCTTCAGCGCTACACAGGGAAGCGACATACGCAGGAGAGATAGCAAGAAGCTTGCACAGTTCTGCATTAGTGAGCTCGTGGTCAGGCTGACCAAACTTGACTAGATAGCTAGCTAGCTTAGGTTTTCTTCCATTAGACTCTGCTGGCTCCAGAGAAGGTTTCACTGCTAGAGAAGGCAGGTAGGCTCTCATTAAGAGATGCTGTTATCCTCCTATGGGATAACTTCTATTGCTCTCATAGGATGGCTTCTCTCTCCTTTGGAGGTGAGGGTAGCTTCCATCCTATCATGACTAATCTGCTAGATTCGTGACTCCATAAACCCTGAAAATCCCTGGGTTACACTCGACATCTGCTTTAAAGGGAGCAGAGCAACTCTATTTAGGGCCAACAAACCTTGTGTTGCCAGTCTTTAACTGACACCCTTTAAATGAGTAACACATCTGGATTCATAAAGAGCGACTCAGAGTTTAGGGCAGCAAAGAAGGCAGCTGCTGGACCAAGAGTCAGTGCCTAGCCTAAACAAGACTGGGTCCATCTCATGCTGCTGAGCTGGATTCTACTGGTATTTCTGTTCTGTAATATACAGGAATAAAGTCCCCCTACCTTCTTATATTCAACACCTACCCCCTCAAATTAGTTGATAAAAGGCAGATGAACAGAAAAGAGGGCAGCATGCAGTTTTTACTTGCTGTTAGTATTTTTTTTTTTTTTTTTTGGTTTTTCGAGATAGGGTTTCTCTGTAGCTTTGGTGTCCGTCCTGGAACTAGCTCTGTAGACCAGGCTGGCCTCGAACTCCCAGAGATCTGCCTGCCTCTGCCTCCCGAGTGCTGGGATTAAAGGCGTGCGCCACCACCGCCCGGCCTGCTGTTAGTATTTTAATTTTATACCTACATACCAGGGTCTCATAGAAGAGGATATAGAAACGCAAAGACATAGGCCTGAGAGTTTATACTATTTTATAAATACAATTGTGGAGAGCCGATGAGACAGAGGAAAGAGGTTGGACTTCTCAGAGGTGAATTGTGGGAAGGTAAATACATAGATGGTGCCTAATGAAGGGTAAGTGTTGTTTCAGTGAAGCTTGTGTGTGCAGGTTCAAGTTGGTGACATCTCCAGACATCCTGGGACAGGAGAAATGGGGAGGTACACCCAGGGATTTATGCAGAAAGGAAGAGAGCAGAAAACCCTTCCTATCTCTGCTGTGTCTCAGTTGTCTTCAGCCCAAAGTAATCAACATGCCAACGCAGTGTATTTGGGGCAGCCTCTGATCCTGTTCGGCATGGGAGTAGATCAAGGTACAGAAAGCCACTGTAGTCATGGATAAGGGATTTGATGGATCTGTTCTTAAAGTTAGAACGATAGGGCTATGGCAGCAGGGGCTGAGCTTGTTGTAATAAGGCAGTTGTGGTTGTATAGTTAAAGGTTCTACACCCTCAGGATAAGCAGCTGCTGTGACATGGAGGTGAGATGGAGCTGAAGGGAGGAAGATGCAGAGGAGAGGACTGGAGGCAAATCAGCAAACTTTTATCAGGGGACCTGGGGGTTGAGAGCAGAGGGGTAAATAAGATTTATGACTGCAGGGGCAGGAAAGAAGGGAAAAGGCTGCAGAACAGTAAAGCCATGGAAGGATGTGTTGCAAAGAACTGGTTTATATGGTCGTGGGGGCTGGCAGGGTAAGTCTGAAATCTACGGGGCAAGTTACTAGGAAGAGTAGCAGGTAAGCTTGACGGAATCAGTGTTTCTGCTCACAGGTGGAATCTATTTTCTCAGAGATGCCTCAGTTCAGCTTTCGAAGCTCTTCAACTGACTGCAGCAGGTCATTGAGCATAATCCCTTATATTTAAAGCCAACGTTAGAATTAGTCATACCTGTGACATTCCTTCACAGCAACATCTAGATAAGAGTTTGTGTGACTCATTTGGTCCTATAGGTCAGCCAAGTTGTGATGGTTCTTCTTGGCTGACAATTTGATGGAATGTAGATCACTATGGAAACAGACCTCTGAGTACGTCTCTGGGGGAATTTCTAGAGGATATTAATTGAGGTGGGAAGATCAGGCAACATCATTCCAAGGGCAGGGCTTTCTAAAGAAGCAAGAAGGCAAACTAATAGCAGCATTCATCTCTCGGCTTCCTAATATGTATAAGGTGACCGAAATCCTCACGCCCCTGCCACCATGCCTTGACTCACCTTGATGAACTGGCCAAGATGCTCTAACTGAATCAAAGTGAGCCCTTCTTTCTTAGGTTGTTTTTTGTCATAGCCATGAGTCGAGTAAATAACACATTCGTTGAAACAAAAAAATCGACCCCTACTGTGCTCAGAACATACTTACTGAGGAATTAATGTGTGCTGTTTGGAGAACTTGTGTTCATTGATTCTTGTACTCTTTCCCACAGACACAAGAGGAAGTCAGCATTGCGCCTTGGGTCGGGGAACAGTGCTGTCTTCTCATTAGTATTTCATCTCTTCCCCTTCCCAGGCCTGCAGTGGGTGGGTTTCATGTTGCTTTAGACTTCTCATTCGGTATGGTCCTGTGATTTGTTTTGCTCAAGAATCACGGGTAGAAACAGGCCAGAGCCTATCATCTTGCTGAGCTACGTGCCGATGGTAGCTTCTCTCAGCTGTGGCCTCCTGGAATGGGCCACCAGAGCACAGCCCAGCTGCTCTTGTTGGGTGTGCGGTATGTGTTGTTGGCTGGTGATCTTAGAAGGTTGTTATGGCTGGGGTTGGAAATGACCTTCGTGGGCTTACTTGTTGAAGGTGTGGTCCCCAGCGAAGCAGTATTCAGTGGTGGGGGCCTTTAGATGGACCTTAACATCTTCGGTGGGTTGACCTGATGGAATCCTAGCTTGATGGGTTTTGGGGAGGAACGGGGTGGGGGGGAATGTTAGGGGGTGGAGCCTCGAGAGGAAGTGGTCACTGCGGATGTGGCTTTGTGTCCCAGCCCCACTGCTGCCTCTTGACCATTGTGAGGTGAGCAGATTTGCTCTCCCAATCATGGTCTGTTTTATCCACACCCGGGGACAGTGGAGCCAGGTGACCGTGGACTGAAGGTCCAGAAACTGAGCCAAGAGAAACACCCCCCCTCTATGTTGACCCCCCCAGGTATTTTGTTACTGTGATGGAAAGCTAATGCAGGTGTTGTTTATTCCTGCCAAACAACACGTCATAGCCTGATCATCCCATTTTATGGGTGAGGAAACTGAGTCAGAGAGAAGTTAAGTAAACTAAGTCACATTACCAACCAGTGTTAGGTCCAGGACTCAAACTTGACCTGTTTGTTAGCTTTCTGTTCCGAGCGAGCGTTATAATTACTCAGGTTGCTTAGAAAAAGTCTTTCCTAAGGATTTGTTCTTTTGATTCCCGGCTGTTCATCTGGGAGTGACTTCTGCCTCCTCCAAGAGACATTTGACAATGGCCGGAGAGATTTTTGGCTGTCAGAAGCTGGTAGGCAGGGGAGAGGAAGCCAGTGGCGGTGTGTCACATCTACCTTGCGCAGGGCTGCTCTCAGAGGGCGGCCCCGAGTGTCAACAGTGCTGTTACTGGAAAGCCAGGATGGACTTCCACACGAAAGTCCCTCCTTGTTACCTGCTGCTGCCCTCACTACCGTCACCCTGTCTTCCTCTCCTCCCTTTTCCTACCTCCTTCTCCATCTTCCTTCTCTCCTCCCTCTCCTCTTCCTTCATTCCACCTCCTTCTACCCTCTCCTCCTTTCTTTATCCTCCTCTTACTCTCTCCCTCTCTCCTCTCCCCCTCCCCTCCTCTTCTTCTCCCACTCTTCCTTCTCCTCTTTCCTCCTGCTATTCCTGGTGCTTAGCTTGCTGCCTCTTTTTTTTTTCTTTCTTTCTTTTTTTTTTCAAACTGGGGACCTCAGGCCATGGAAAGGTGCTGTCTACACTTAGTGTGGATTTTCTTCCACACTAAGTTAACCCAATCTACAAACTCCCTCACAGATTACCACAAACAAGCCTTCATACACAGCCTTCGCCTACTTGCAACCAGTCCCACGGTCTGTGCTGGTGAAAGTTAGTTACTTAATGAATTGATAACAGTTGGGGTGTCGGCGCCGCGAATGGTCTTAGCTGACATTTGCCTAGCGGATCCGGAGGTGTGAGTGGTGATGGCTCCACATTTGCTGGTGATACTTAACTGTACCCAGGTAGTGAAATGCCAGGCTACTGCTGCTGAGCCATGGGGAGATCTCAGCAGGCTGCGTGAGTGGGCAGAGGAGTTGCCAAGGATGAGCTTCAGTGTGGGCAAGTGCAAGGTGCCGCACTTGGCAAAAAATAATCCTGGCTATACTTAGAGATAAGAATGAGAGGGGAAAATTATGAATCAAAACTGAAGGAACTTCAGTGAGTGATCCGACCTGACCTGACTGTGAGACTCACCCGCATGCTGGCAAGCTCTACAGGTACCCTGACTCCTGGCTCAGGGGTGCTCTCCCAGAAGTCTGGTTTTGGCTTTTTCAGATCCATTTTTAATTCTCTGCAAGAAAACTGAGCCGGGTTTCCTAGATTCCCAAAGTTTTTGAGATAAGCCAAAAAACCTTGTTTGTTGCTACTGTTGATTTTGCTTAAGTTCCCATTTCCTTCTTTTTGATAACTTTTATTTTTGGTATACATTCTATCTACAGAAAAAGAGGTATGAGAACAGTTAGAGCTTCCCTATACCCTGGGCCCAGATTCATCATCCATTAACATTTGTCCCTGTTACTTTCTCTTTTCTATTTGCTAAGTGAACAGGCTGAATAAGAATGTATAGAATTTGGCCAGGTATCCATTGGTCATTTCTGAAGTCCAGCCCCACTCTGAAGTCAATCAAAATTGCTGGGGTGATGGGGGATGGGGGTAAAGCCTTTGCTGCACACATATAAGGATCTGCGTCCAGTCACTGGCACTCACATAAAAAGCTGGGCATGCATTTGTAATCTCAGCGCTGGGGAGGCAGGGACAGGTGGATCCCTGGGGCTTGCTGGCTGGCCAGCCTAGCACACTTAGTGATTTACAGATCAGTGTGACATACTATCTTCGTAGACAAAGTGGCCAGTGCGTAAGAAACGGCACTTGATGTTGATTTCCAGCTTCCATATGCACACACACCCCTGTGCATACACATATGTACCCCCTCCCCCACACACACACATATGGGCACGTCTCTCACACAAAAGAATCACTGGGGTGGAGATGGACTTTTGCATTTTTGAAAGACGTATTTATTTTTATTTTATGTGTATGAGTGTTTGTCTGCATATGTGCCCTGCATGTATATTTGGTGCTCATGGAAGCCAGAAGAGGGCGTTGCATCCCCTGGAACAGCAGTTACAGACCATTGTGAGCTGCCATGTGAGTGCTGGAAACTGGACCTGGGTCCTTCTAACAACATAGCCATCTGTCCAGCCCAGGACATTTGTATCTGAAAGGAATTTCCTCCTGGTGATACTGTAGTATACTCAAGTGTAGCGGAGGCCGAGAATTAGTGGCCTTGGCTCCTCGGAGTAGGTCACTCCACCAATGACTGACTGGCTTACAGGTGGAAACTTGACCCCCCTCCCCTTTGCCCAGTAAGAACAAAAAAGAAGCAGAAGGTCTCAAAGGGTAATAATTCTGGGCAAACTTTCTCCAATTATAAAGACACTCAGGGGAAGAGGCAAGTCTTCCTTGCTGGGCATTGGCATTATGGGATATCACAGCTGCCTGATAAATAGGGGATGGAACTCTGGCCTGGGGATGTGACTTAGTTACTTTCCCCATTGCTGTGACATGACACCTAACCAAGACAACGCAAGGAAGAGAGGGTTGAGCTTGCCTCCCAGCCAAAGGGACAGTCTGTGGTGGAGGCAAGGGCGTGGCATTAGGAGGGCATGGTCACAGGGCATCCCCTTCAGGAAGCAGAGAGGGCCCAGGCCACTTCTTTTTATCCAGTCCAGGCTTACTGGAACGGTGTTGCCCAGGTTTAGGTGGGTATTTCCCATCCTCAGATGTTCTTACAGACATGCTCAGGGATTTTTCTCTTAGCTGTTCCAAAATCCTATCAAGTTGGCAATCAATATTTTAATTACCATAGAATGAAAATGTAGAAAAATGGAAAGATTCTGCCCTTGAACTTATTGTGCTGGATTAACTAGCCTTGTGGCTCTTCACCTAGCTATTGTTCTCAGGAAGGGTATATTTTTCTTGTTTCAGTTGTCTAGCAGAGATGACCAGTCACCTCCCAAGGACATGTGCATGCATTAAGTGATGTAGTCACTGCCCAGAAGCAGCTCTTCGCCTGTGGATAGCATTTCAGACTCCTTTCCTCTGGACTCGACATAGAACCACACGGCTGGTTCTCACCACTGGACAAGACATGAAGCATGCGTGTTCCAGGCCAAGGTGGGAGCTCAAGATCTTTTGGCTTCTCACCACCTTTCTTCTTTTTCCTTCCCAGTTTCTGGGTGGTGCTTACTGGTATGATTCTAGAGCTCAGGAGATCAGAACTACAAGACAGGTCAGTGTGGATCCCGAGTCACTGCCTGGAATAGAGCCACTCAAGGGGAGCACTTGCTCAGAAACATTTGTTCTGGTCTTTGTGGAGCCAAGAAATGAAGGTCTGTTATGATTTTGGGGTTGACTTGCAATAAGGTAATCTAAGTCTCCCTAACAATGTAAACTGACAGAGCAGGAGTTAGGTGCTGGCACCGCCAGAAGCCTTTCACCTCAAGCATAGGAAGCAGGAAATGATCCATTGGTCCAGATCACTGTCATTTTATACCTTTAATTTAATTGATATTTTTGGAGACAGGCTCTTCCTATGTAGCCAGGGTTGACCTTGAATGTGTGGTGATCCCCCTGCATCAGCCTCCAGCGTACTGGGATTATAGATGTACACCATCATGCCCAGCCAGACTGATTTGCAGGACTGGGGATATAGCTTAGTGTAGACCACTTGCCAAGAACATGTCAGGCCACAGTTTTAATCCTTAGCGCTGCTTCCTTGAATTCCTTTTTTATTTTCAATAAAGTAATTGATATGCAATGACTATTTCTCAGGAGTTGCTTGCTTTAGCTTGGTGGCCTGGCCTCTTCATTGTCATTGTGACAACTTTGATTTTATAGTTTACCAAACCGTTAGACCCGAACACTTGGATTCCAATTCCTAGATCTCTCTCTGTCTTAGCCCTCTGTGGACTGAGCTGACTTTGAGGCTGTATTCTTCTGACTAGATGCCACCCTGGCCTGGCTTCCTGATGTCTCTAAGAGGGACTTAGCTGCCTTACTATTATTGGGTGTTCCTCAAGTTCTAGAAGCTTCTGGAGATGTCAATCCTGCTCAGCGTTCATTCATTTGTGAGAAACAGAGACTCAGGCTTTCTCAAGGAGCAGGGGGACTGTGAAGGAGTGCAGAAAAATGCCCAGGGGTCTAAGAACAGGATATAGTTAGTCTTTGAGGAGGTAAGGCAGCAAAGTGTTAACAACCAAGCCATGGTGCTGGCTCTGATTTCCCCTGCAGAACTAGTAATGCACTCTTCTCCCTTCCTCCTGCCCTCCCTTACTTCCTCCCCTCCTGTCCCTTCCCCTTCCTCCTCTCGGTGTTTGAGTCCCATCCAACATTAGGCATGGAGGACAGAGTAGGAAACAAGATAGCCGAAGATTCTGATCATACAGGAAACTTGTAAAAAAAAAAATAAGTGAATAAAACACGCATTACAACATATACAACAATCAGAGCCATCAAGAACAGTGTAGGTTATAGTAAAGAATCATGGGCCATCTAACTTAAGGAGCTTGGTGAAGAATTCTCTCTGAGGAAGTGAACAGTGAGCTTAGACAGAGGCCAGGCATTAGAGAGAGGGACATTTCAAGTTGAGGAAGCAACAGCTGCAAAGGCAAGAAATGCATTCAGCTTGAACAAGAACTAAAATCGGGAAATGACAGACTGGGGTGCAGGTTGCAATAGGCACATTGCATGGAATATAGGTGAGCGGGTTGGCAGACTTTTGGAATGCGAGATCCTTCAGCTTAGAGGAGAATGTGGCTTTGATTTAAGCACAATTGAAACTTTATAGGTTGTTGTATGCTGTTCATATGAACTGTCTCCTGCACAGTCTCACGTCCTTAAGGATTATTTCCCAACTGGTGGTCTAATAATTGAGAGCTAATTGGATCCTAAGGAGTCTATCCTCATGATTAGTTCCTTGGTGAATTCACAATACACCGGCACACTGGGAGGTGGTGGGGTGTAGGAGGAGAGGCCTGGCTGGAGGAAGCAGATCAGCAGGGGACATGGCCTGCAAAGATGGACTCTGTCTCCACCCCCTCCTAAGTCTCCTCCTTGCTTCCTGGATGCCTGAACTGGACAGCTCTGCTCCTCCGAGTTCCCATAATCAGGACATTCTACCCTGCCTTAGACCTGAAGCAGTGGGGCAGCCAGGCCACTGCAGACAGAAGCCCAGAGACACCTTCCCTTCCTTCCATTGCTGTCTCAGGCATTCTGTCAAGGGGACGAAAGGCTGATTAACATAGCTGTTCTCTTCACAGGGGAGTTCTTAATCATTTTAGCTTTGCCCTTGGCCCATGGTTAATGCTCTCCCCTTAGCTGCCCTCAAATCCTTTCTGTTCTGTTCCCTATAGCCAATTAACAGTTGCCTGGGGGTGTTTAGTTAACCTATTTTCCCAGCATAGATCATTTCCTTCATCCAGCTTATCTTTTATAGTGCAGCCACAAATTCCAGGCCACTGGTCACCTGCTGAATGACTTCTCAGGTCTTTGGCCAGGCACAGTCCTCTGAGCCATCAGCTGTGGCTAGGAGCAGAGGCATGTTCAGAACACAGTGATGCCCACTTGCTGTGATCAGCAGTCTATGAGCTAAGCGTGAAGGAGATGGGCTCAAGAGACGATTGAGGAAAACAATATTTCCCTGAGGACATCTCTTACCAAACTTCTAAATTGAAAATACCTTGGATTAAAAATGTGTGTGTGTGTATGTGTGTGTGTGTGCTTACCAATGTATTTGCACATGTGAAGTCAATGTGAAGTCAACTTCAGGTATGCTCCTCTATCACTTTCTACCTTATATTTTTTAAAAGTAAAAAGAAGGGGCTGGAGAGATGGCTTAGAGGTTAAGAACACAGGCTGCTCTCCCAGAGGTCCTAAGTTTGATTCCCAGCAAACACATGGTGGTTCACAATCATCTATAATGAGATCTGGTGCCCTCTTCTAGTGTTCAGGCATACACACAGATAGAATACTGCATATATAATAAATAAATCTCTAAAAAAGTAAAAAGTGTGTGTGTGTGTGTGTCTGTGCATGCATGCACATATGTGCATGTGTATGTTTATAATGAGAAGGGAAGCAGGGTGGAAGGTTTTGTATGGGCGATGCATGTCATGGCACATGTGTGGACGTCCGAGGACAGCCTGTAGGAGTTGGCTCTCTGTTTTTATCACGTGGGTCCTAGGGAACAAACTCAGGCCATCAGCCTTGGGAGCAAGCTCCACTACCCACGGAGCCAACTTGCTGGTCCTGTCTTCTTGAGTTTTTGAGACAAGATTTCCAATTGAACTTGGAGTTTGCTATTTTAGTTAGACTCGTTAGTAGTCACTAAGCCTGCCTGCCTCTGTCCCCATGGTACTGGAGTTAAAGACGTCTATCACTGTACCTGGCATTTATATGGGTGCTGGGAATCTTACAACGGATCATAAACTCTCAAATGACCTCTGATTAAATGAATCCTCTCAAGGCCTAAAGCCAAAGTCCTCACTATGCCTACGATCTCGCACCCTCCAGACTACCTACAAACTTCATCCTCTGGACCCAGCTTCCATTGCTGGCTTCACCTGATGCTGCTCTTCTTCCTCTTCTGTTCATCAGGCTTTCTGGATTTTATTTTATTTTTTATCCCCCGTAAGCCTCTGGTCTCAGGATGTTTGTATGTACCATATTCCTACCCCTTAGACACTTTTATTTGGATAACTAGCTTTTAGTGATATTTTGTTTGTGTTTCAACAAATAAAGCTTGCCTGAAGAACAAAGTGCAGCACTAAGCTACTAGAGCCAGAGAGTGGTGGCACACATCATTAATCCCAGGACTCAGGAGACAGAAGCAAAGGGATCTCTGCTAGTTCAAGGCCATCCTGGGCTATAGAAGATTGAAATCTGTCTAAAAGAGAAGCAGTTCACACAAAGGTGACCCTAGCACTTGGGATCCTATGCCTTTAATTCCAACACTAGGGATGTGGAGACAGGAAGGGATATGGCTGAGCAGAGAGAGGAGTATAAGACAGGAGGAGACAGGAGCTCAGTGCAGTCAGGTTTGGTGGAGGCAGATGTAGTCAGGAGATGCAGTCTGAGGACAGGATCATTCCTTCGGTCTGGGCATTGGTAGAGGTAAAACAACTCTCTAGTGACTGGCTGTAGCTTTGGTGCCTGTCTTGGAACTAGCTTTTGTAGACCAGGTTGGCCTCAAATTCACAGAGATCCACCTACTTCAGCCTCCCTAGTGTGGGATTTTAAAGGCATGTGCCACCACCACCCGGCTTGCTTCCCTGATCTTTAGGCAAGCTTTATTTGTTAAAACACAAACAAAATATCACTATACTAGCTTTTAGGTCTGATCATAGTATTAATTTCTTTTCTTGACCTCCCCCTTACTTGGGAGACCTCGTTTATATCCCTCTGCACTTTGGTATGTCGTCCTTTAATGGAGCAGGAAACCATTTTAAACAATGTAGGATTGCTATGCTCCCTGAACACCGCCTCCCTCACCAGACAGAGAATGCTGTAAGGAGGGAGGTCGTAACTATTGAGAACATGGCTGCCCTGAACAAGCTGGATCCAGGGATGATTGAGGAAAGCGATATTTCCCTGGAAACATCTCTGACCAGAGTTCTGAAAACAGATAATACGTGTTGGAGTTTCTGATGTATCTTGGATTAAAATGTGTGCGTGGCCGGTGGTAGTTGCTTGGTAAGTGCTGAATGGTAAAACAGCTCAGCAGATAAAGACATTTGCTGTTAAGATTACCTGAGTTCTGTCCCTGGAACCCACACAGTGGAAGGAGCAAATTGACTCCTGCAGATTGTTCCCTGCTTTCCACATACATGTCATGACACAGCCCACATTCCTTTTATGGAATAGGGAACCACTTAAAATGAATAAAAATAAATTAAATAATGACTAATGGCTGTATGAAGGAATGCAGGCCAAGAAGCAGAGACTATGTGTGTCGGGGCCCACTGTGGCAAAGACTGCACAGGAAGCATGGGCCTTGATCTTGGCTTGGAGGGAGAGGTTTGGGGACGGGGAAGTGAAAACATTGCAAATAGGTCTAAGATTTATTAATAAGGTAAAGAACTGGGAACCAGTGTGATGTAGCCAGGGTACCATGACGTAGTGGCCTGAGCAGAACTGGGGTGAGCAAATATGAAGAGGAGGACCCTAGTGGAAAAGTATATTCTTGAGAATAATATGAAATAGTAAAACATTACTTTTTGTTATTTCTTTTGAAACAGGATCTTGTTGGATAGCCGAAGATTGTCTCATACTCACAATCCCCTGCTTCCACCTACCCCTTGCTGAGAGTGGAAGTGTGTGCCATCACACTTGAAGAATGGCTTCTGTTTATATGGGTGATGCTCACACTTGAAGAATAGCTGTGTTTATATGGGTGGTGCTCACACTTGAAGAATGGCTGTGTTTATATGGGTGGTGCTCACACTTGAAGAATGGCTGTGTTTATATGAGTGGTGCTCACACTTGAAGAATTGCTTATGTTTATATGGGTGGTGTGATACTTCAATTTCTTTTCCAAATGACTTATGACTATGAACTCAGTCCCCCTACCAAACCCATTTGAGCGCTGTTTTTACTTTATTGATTGGTCAGTTGATTAATTGGTTGCATAGTGACTGGGGATTCAGCTCAGAACCTTGTGGGTTCAGGCACAGCTGCACAGTGTGGTGTTTAAATACCAGGACATGCAAGAGTCCCCTCTAGAAAGGGCAAAACATCTGTTCTCAAGGTAGGGGGAGAGGACTGCACACTAAGAAATGGACAAGAGCCAGGCGGTGGTGGAACACACCTTTAATCCCAGCACTCGGAGGCAGAGGCAGGAGGATCTCTGAGTTCGAGGCCAGCCAAGTCTACAAAGAGTTCCAGGACAGCCAGGACTACACAGAAAACTCCTGTCTTGAAAAATTAAAAAAACAAAGGACAAAAAGCCCAGGGTTCTGGTTTTGCTGGTGGGAGAAGAATGTTACTGGTCTAGAAACAACGAGTTGGGGAAAGGAGCCAGGCCTAGTTTACAGGAGATGGAGTAACCAGGAAAACCCTGTGATAGCTACTGACGACAGGCATGGGTCATCCTTCTACACTGCTATGTACTTTTAAGTTTCAGCTCTATCCAGTGGTTTAATAGTAACAGCCTCAAAGGTTCAGACTCATCTGGACAAAACAGGTGACGCTTGTAACATGGTGCTTATAATGGAAGGTGGAGGACTGGTGAAGGGAAGGTTGTGTGAGGTCATGTGTGTGTGTGTGTGTGTGTACATGTGTGGGGGTGTTCATGCACATGTGTGTGCATACATGTAGAAGCCAGAGAATAACCTCTGATGTTGTTTCTCAGGAGTCATCTACCTTGTCTCTTTGAGACAGGGTTTCTAATTGGCCTGGGGCTTGCCAGTTGGCTAGGCTGACTGGCTAGTGAACTCCGGGAATCCTCCTGTCTTCTGACCTTGTAGGTGAGGACCACTGCATGTGGAGTTTTAACTTGGGTTCTGGAGATTGAACTCTGGTGAACAGCAACCACTTTACTGGCTCAACCATCTCCTCAACCCCTCTCATGGGGATTTTGATGATAAGAGTTGACCAGGATCCCAACTACAACCCCAGGGAAGCTATTAGTCCGCACTTGATGCCGGTCAGCTGAGCAGACTTCAGGAAAGGTCTCCTGAGGCTCCTGGTGCCAAACCTCTGCAGGGAGAAGCCTGGATGGTTCAAAGGGACCCTCGAGGAGTAAGGTGCCTCCAGTGCTGGCTTTTGTATAATTGTTTTATGCTGATGCTCGGGGCCAGCCTTCAGCTTGTGAACCACTGACCCAGACTCCCCAGTCTTGACTAACTCCTGGTTCCTACAATGGCCTGAAGCAGCTGTCCCCTCCTCACAGTGTCTGTCACCTGATCCTGTCCTCCCAAGGATCTGGCTACAGCTGCATGTGGAGGGAGGGCTCGGCATCACATCACCAAGGGAGACCTGTTCCTCTTTCTCTTTCCGTTCCTGCTGATTAGGGCAAGGAAAAAGGCAGCTTCCTGAGCTAGCCTCTCCTTACCACTCCCAATACCTTGGTGATATGCTTTTGATGAAGGGCAGCTGCAGGGGCAGTAACAGTTAGAAGGCAGCATGACTATTTTATTTCTATCTGTTACCATTTGCTTATTTGAATTAATTCCACTTTCCTCTTTCTAGTAGATAAACTGTATAGAATTGTCTCCCAAAATATGCGTATGGAAAGAGAAACTGAGTCTATTTAGAGAAATAAAATTAGGCATGTAACTGTGGATGTGTTATGGGGATAGGGACCACATCTCATAAAACTAGTGCTCAGACGGCTGAGGTTTAGAAGATGCTGGCGGAGTAGGGGATTCTGCTTCATGTAGGAAGCAGAGGCTGGATACGGATGTGACTCTGCTTATTAGTGCCTAAGAAGCCTTACCATGCCCCGAGTTTCTATTTCCTCATATACTCAAAGGGAGAAAGTGATTTCTAGAACATGAGACGATTTTTGATGATGAAAAAGATAATTGGAGGTGCATGTCAGCTGCATACTGCATACAGCGGTTGCCAAACATTAAACAAAGCGAACTGGGCGTGGAAGTGTGAGAGCTTAGGACAATGACTCTGCCTCCTAGTGGGGCTGAATCTAGGTGAGTAAGTTCTGTAGAATTGTGGAGCCCTGGAGATGTGCCAAAAATACTCTATGATACCACTATTGGTAGAGGTGACATGCCTGTCATGTTTTAAAGAATTCAGTAGTCATTTAGCTGTGCCCTCACTGTCTTCCCTTAAAGTTCCCAGAGTCAGCATAAGGACACTCTTTCCTCCCTTCCTATGGAACCACTTCTGCTGGCTTTTATAATGCTTTCTATGGACAGTGTGGAATGGCATGGGCCCTTCAGATGCATACGTTGAAGCCTTGAATCCCATAGTGACGGTATATGATGAAGGTGAAACCTTGGGAGATCCTTGTATGCCCCACCCAGTCCATGATGACATTCGTAATTTATAAGAATAAAAGAGACATGTTTTACCCCTGCTGCATGAGGACACAACAAGAAGGTAGCTGCCTGCAAGCTAGGATGTAGGTTCTGGAGCCAAATATACAGGCACCTTGACCTTGGATGTCTCAGCCTCTAGAGCAGGGGTTCTCAGCCTTCCTAGAGCTGCGACCCTTTAATAGGTTCCTCATGTTGTGGTGACCCCCAGCCATAAAATTATTTTTGTTGCTACTTCATAACTGTAATTTTGCTACTGTTATGAATGATAATGCAAATATCTGATGTGGTCTGCAGGTTGGTCTTAGCCCCTGTGAAAAGGTCACTCCACCCCAAAGGAGTCATGATCCATAGGTTGAGAACCACTGATCTAGACCTATGAGAATAAGTGTCTGCTGTTTAAGTTGCCTAGGCAATGCGTTGTGTTATGACAGTATAAGCTGACCACTAATACAATTCTCACCCTATCTGGAATCCATTATAAAATAATATAAAAAAATCTATCTATCTATCTATCTATCTATCTATCTATCTATCTATCTATCTATCTATCTATCTATCTGATTCCTAGACTACTGTAGCCATGAGAGACCAGCTCTTAGGGCTATACCCAGGGTTTGAGGAGAAAGTCCACAGTGTAGTGAACTGACCTTAACATTTTTCTATCTGAGGGGTATGGAATAAATTCACATCTGTGCTGTCTGAGTCATGTTCTTTATTGTTCTGCCTACAGCATCAATTCCATTTAAACTCTAATGCCTACTAGTTTCTAGTTCCTTCTAAGTTCTAATTCTTTCGCTTGTTCTTCTCTATATTTTACAGGAGGCTTTTTGCAATAACAAAAAAAAATTATAGTGCTACCTTTGTAGATAACTACAGAAGGTCATAACACATTCCTTGAGTAAATGATAAGGGGTAAAGCCATTTACCAGGACAACACAAGGTTTCAGGGTTCCAGGTATAAGACTGTGACCAGAGGCTTGGGGCACAGAGCCCAGTGAGACAAACTGCAGGGAGATCTGCAGAGACTCAAGTCTCTATCAGCCTGACTTTAACAAGCAAAGAACTGGCATAGTCTCTTAGGTTGCTTTGTGTTAATAACATTGGTTAGACACCTGTGATTTTTGTCCATGTGCGTATCTGTAAAGGGTTTAACTTAGGATCTATTAATAGGAACATTCAGTCTAGTTGACCTTGCTCTGAGGTAAAAATGAGCTAATTGTGTGTAGTTTGTCTTAGACTGGGGAGAAACTGTTGTTTTCTATATTAGTCTGAGTTAAAGGAACAAAAGTAGGCTTTTTGGTGTCTTACAGTCCATATGAGACAATAGGTCTAGTTATGAAACACATCTTAGTATATTTTCTATATATAAAAATTATACAGCTTAATGAAATATCATGTTCCTGACCATCCATGGATATATGTGCCTGTAAGATTGAGATGTAATCATGAGATTACACACTACAGTGCAGGTACTGGGGAGACACCAGACCTGCTCTTGCCCATGTGACATTATAGACAGATGCAACAGTTTCCAGAGTCAGTGGTCTTGTAGGCCTTGCTTGAATGGGATTCTCCTCCATCAGAGAACTATTCCTTTGGTGGGTTGACTTCTGGACACTAGCTGTCACCTGCTGTATACTGCCACAGCCCCTGACACTAGACTGGGGATCTTGATGGCATCCTCAGCTAGAATACACAATTCTCAGCACCACATAACCTAGGGGTGGCAGCGCATGCCTGCCGTCTCATAATTTAGGAGGTGAAGGCAAGAGGATCAGGAAGTTCAAAGTCATCCTCAGTTATACAGCAAATTTGCCCAGCGTGGACGACAAATGATACATAAATACATGCATGCTTTCTTTATAATCACCAATGATTACATGTACAGATGTTATCTAAGCTTCACAATTCTGCTTCAGGTGAGGAGACTAGGTTTGAAGGTCAGAGTTAGATCTTCACGCTCTTCCGAAAAGCCTCTAGGGGATCAAGTGGCAGGAAAAATCTGTAGAGAAGATCTCACTGGCCTTGAGTGAAAGGGTGGCCATTACTGATGACTGGAGAGAGAACCAGAAAAGTGTGGTTTCTAAGAGAGACACCAGCCATGCCGGTGCTAGGAGAACAAATGTGTGTCGGAAAGAGCCAGAAAACAAACCAAGACAAAATACCCCCAGCTCCGTTGGTTACAAGGCAAGAACCTTTAATAACACAAGTGCTTATTACATTAACTGCTTCAGGGCACGGACGTCTTTGATTTCTGGTCATGTTTGTCTAACACTTAAAGGTGAATGCCTTTCTCAGGGCCACCTGTGTGGTGGGTTTCCCGAGAGCTTGTGTGGGTGGACAATGGGGACAGCTATGCATACAACTGATGGGGTTTTGGAAATCCCCCCCACTGCTATGACCGTACCTTTGACTTTTAGTAAAGTCCTTTCCCAAGGAGGGAAGAATGTTGTGGTCCTTCCATCAAAGAAGGAAAAAAGAAAAGAAAAAAAGAAAAGAAAATACCTGGCACAGATACACAGAGAGGGGTAACATTAAGGGACGAGCGAGAAAAGTTAGAGGCAGTGGATGGGTTAAGGTCTGGGCATGAGGGACCAGTGTGGGAGGGAGTCGAGTCCATTTGGTTTCGTTCTCAGTAAGAAGTGATACCATCACGAGGACCATGCCATGCAACCTTAGAGACATCTGTGTACACTTCCCCCAAGGCTGTGCTGGGCGGCGGGACAGAGGTCAGAGGTCAGCTCAGACAGGCGTAGTACGTCTGTTGGCTGGATTGTTATGCAACGACTCTTTGAACTCTTTGGGTGTGGAATTGTGGAACTGTAGAAAAGCATGGTCCCGGTCAGAGTTGAGGAGAGTCCCCATGGTAAGCTTAGAGGGGTCCCGGGAGAGGGTGAACATGGAGATGTCAGTGGAAGGCATGGTGTGGAAACCTTTGCTGATGGGAGACAGGTCTCGGGATCTAGGCTCAGTGGAGCGAGAACTTGACCGTCTTCGGAATCTATACCTGTAGGGTGGTAGGCGGGCAAATGTAGACTTCTTCAGGAGCTCCGAATGGGACCTGGCACGCAACTGCTGATGCTTCTCAATATAGATGTGCACAGCGACCACACCCACAATTTCCGCAATGATGAATGAGAAGGCTCCAAAATAAAAGGACCAGCCGTAGGAGTAGCCCTTTTTAGAGTCCCTTTGCCCAGGGTCTCCAGCATTGGCGGAGATATAAACTATGATGCCGATGATGTTGCTTAGCCCTGAGAGAAAGGGAAAAGAAAACATGCATTCTATGAAGCCTCAGAGGCAACAGCCATTTTTTAGTTTTCAAATAGGAACGTGTGGTTATAGCAAGAAGGGGAGGCAATGGCTTATGGCCAGGAGATCCCACAGCTGAGCTCTTCCTGCAAGGGTTGTCTGTTGGGAAATGACGGATTCTGATGCTCAATCCTGGGCTTGTCAGCCAGTTTAAAAAAGACATTGTCTACTCATAGCAAGCACCGTAGAATCCAGAATGTGCTTATTTCCCCCTTGAAATAACCCATTCCACTACCACTTAATCTTGACACTAACTCACAAGGATGGCAAAATTAACAAGCTACAGGTCCCTGACCTTGAATTTTTCACCAGTAGCTGGAGATACTGACATGTAAATGCAATTAGAGCATAATACAGAAAGGACCCTACCAGAGGTACGCAGGAGACAGCTTGGGAACAAAGGAGAGGAGAGAGACAAGTGCCTCGCTCTGAAGAGCAGGTGGCATTTGAGCAGGAGCCTGACAATGGACAGGAGAGGCGAAGCTGTGGACTATGAAGTGTGAGAGAAGGGACAGAGAATGACTCGCAAAGGCATAGCGCGGATTCTGGTGAGGCTGGTAGCGTCTGGAGCAGCAGGGAACCTGCTAGGGAGGAGGGCTTGTCAGATCTACGAAGCTGGAGATTTTGATGAGGGATTAGTGAACACACACACAGTGTGGAACTGGACTTGGGAGGGTGATGGTCCTCTGGAGGAAGAAAGATGGTCACTGAACAATTCTTTTTTTGGGGGTGGGGGAGGAGGTCAATACTGAAATGGAACTTAGAGCTTGGTATGTATGTACTTGGCAAGTATTCTACCACTGAGCTATACCCATGACCTCCAAGTCTTTTTTTTTTTTTTCCTGCAGAGATTACGATACACGTTAGGTCAGCTATTGTTGGCATACTAGGAATTAGGGAACAGAAAGACTCACTCTGCTGTCTTGATTATCAATGTGACTGGTTAAGAAGTGTCTAGAAGCTTGGCATGGTGGTGTATACCTCTAATTCCAGCACTAGGGTGACAGAGACAGGGAGAGCTCTGTGATTTTGAGACCAGTTTGGTCTGGATAGCAAGTTTCAGAATAGCCAGAGTCACATAGAGAGAGAGAGAGAGAGAGAGAGAGATACTGTCTCAAAACAAAATAAAATAACAAAAAGAACAAAAAAGTCCAGAAGTAGCAGAGACAGTGCATGCTAAGCTAGAGCACTTATCTAGCGTATATGAAGGCTTAGTTCAATCCCCACATTGTAAAAATCATGTCTAAGACTAGCGAAGGATGTGGCTGGGCTCATGTGGTCTGTACTAACAGAACGTGTAGTGATGAGGCAAGCAGGCCTGCTTTTCATCCTGCCCAGCTCCCGCACAGCTAGCTTTACACCTGAAATAACAACATACAAATTGTATTCATTTAAACACTGCCTGGCCCATTAGTTTCAGCCTCTTATTGGTTAATTTTCACATCTTGCCTTAACCCATATTTAGTAATCTGTGTAGAACCAGTCTTATCAGGAAAGATTCAGCATGTCTGACCTGGTGGCTGGCTCCATGGCATCTGACCCAGAGAGGAGAGGCATGGCGATTGCCTCACTTCCCTTCTTCCCAGAATTCTGTTCTGTCTACTCCACCCACCTATGTTCTGACCTATCAGGCCAAGCAGTTTCTTTATTAATTAACCAATGAAAGCAACACCTACATCAAGAATGATCTCCCTGAATTATTTTATTTTATTTTTCGAGACAGGGTTTCTCTGTGTAGCTTTGGAGCCTGTCCTGGAACTAGCTCTTGCAGACCAGGCTGGCCTCGAACTCACAGAGATCCGCCTGCCTCTGCCTCCTGAGTGCTGGGATTAAATGCATTAAAGGCATGTGCCACCACTGCCAGACCAATCTCCCTGAATTTTAATGATGCCCTCTACTAAGCTGGGGGCGGAGGACCCATATTTGTATGACATGCTTTGTATGTCAGAGCAGACATACAAACTCTACCCTGTGTGAGTGCATCTGTTGCTGTTGCCACCGTCCCTGGACAGCAGACTTCAGCTTCTTTGGTCTTTCAACAATGATGACTCAATACCAGATCTTTCCAGGGAGCTGCTGGACCTTCAGTGTGCTGAAGGGAAGGGAAGGAGGGGCTTCTAGCTCCTTGGGCTGAGAACTCAGGGGTTGTTTGTTTTTTTTAGCGTGCAACTTCCAACAGCCTGTACTGGATTGCTTACCTCTCTGATGTGTGAGCTAACCCAATACTGTTCCATGCCAGTTATGTTTCTCTAGAACCTCAGCTTAGAAATACACTTACTTCTCTCAAATGCCAACAGGCTACACTGGGAATAGCCAGCTGCCTACCCCTTAGGGAGAGGAATCGATTCCCTGGGCAATGGTGAGAAGGAGCAGCACTCGGGGCCCTGCTCACTTTCAGTTGCCTGACTCACTATACTGCTCCAAAGGGGAAATGTCTCTTTTTTGTCTTTTTACATGAGGACCCCATGTTTGCTGCCAGTGATGACCGAGGGAGCAGGGGCACCAACTGTCCTTTTGCCTTTAAATTGTTCCTCCCTATTGAGCACTATGTGGAGTCTGTCCCTCTTTGCAGGCCCCTGTACCAGATGGTGAATAACCTAATGAGTCCTCCCTCCACTCCTTGACTGCCATGTACTTCTCAAGGTATCCCCAAAGTTAAACAACTACAGGGTCATCGAAAGTTCTGTCTCGAGGCTGTAGAGATGGTTTGCTGCTCTTCCTAAGGACCTGAGTTCAGTTCTTAGCACTCATGTCTGGTGGCTAGGGGATCTTACCTCTTCTTCTGGCCTCTGCAGGTACCCAACCCACAACACACACAAATAAAAATAAAATAAGCCTTAAAATTTAAACTAAAGCTTTGCCTAGCAGAGCTGCTCTAGTGCCACCATTCTGATGGACTGGTGCACATGTGTACAGGATTACAAACATTTTGCATACGAATCTGGTCATAGTCCACCTAGGACTTGCCCCTAGCAGGGAAGGGTCAAGTTTTGTCTCTGCCCTATGTTTTCTCCTGGCTTTTTCCTGGCACAGGTTCTCTCAGGTAGGCAGCACGGTCTGATCTGGTACCTCTGATACGGGAGATGACAGATATAGCTGAGTCAGGCTGCAAGGACCACCCACCCCAGGATGAAAATTGGTTTCTCTTCTCCGAGTGTCAATTTGCCTGCATGGTTAGTGGAAGACACATGCTTTTATATTAAAATGAACATGGATATAAGGAGGAGAAGGCAGAGTCCACATGAATTTTTCAGCGAGATGGGAAACTGACTTCAAAGATGCTTCAGCTCACTGATGCCCTGAGTGCCCAGGGCCATGTTCCCTCTCTACCCTGTGACAGCAGGAAAATATGGGTGACAAAGTTTAGAAAGTCCTAGAAGAGAGGGCTTTGCAGAGGGGGAGGGAAGAGTAGGAAAGTTCACAGAGATGCTCAAATGTCAAACTAGTTTAAAGAGGCAGGACGCCAGGTGACTTGTCAGTCATTCACAGGGCATTCATTATGAGCAGGGCACTGGACGGAGTCTTTGGTGACTTGATCTATTTATTTTATGGTGCTGGTGATGGTACCCAGGGCTTGGAGCATGCTAGGCAAGCGCAGTAGTGCTTAGCTACATGGCCCTCGCTATGCAGACTCTTTCCTTCATTGGGTCAATGAATCACTGCCATATGTCTGCTTTGAGATAAGGATTCCCTCCCATAGACAGGGAAACAACATAGATTAGTAAGTTTCCATGTCAACACAAACCAGGAAATGATAAAATCAGAATTTGAACCCAAGATTCTTAGCCACAGTTGGGGGGGGGGGTGAGATTTCAGTAATGAGGTCAATAGCTTTTCCAATCAAAATGTAAGCTTCTTGAGAATAGGGATGAGATACTGGTTCATCGCTATTGCTCCAGCTTCTAGCCCAGAGCCTGACCCAAAGCAAGAACACAGGGTGTATTTGTTGCATTAATGAATGAATGGAGTTGATACACATATTACACATTACAGTTACTTTGTGTTGAGCCACATTGGGTGCCAGTCACGGTTCTAGGCTCAGTTATGTGTGCCAACTCATCTAATCCTTTAAACAGCCTCCAGAGGCAGAGTCATTATTATCCTGACTTTTAGATTGGGGAAACTGAGACACAGAGCAGTTTAGTGACTTGCCTGATTCTATCCGACTAGATTATTGAAGAGGGAAGCACTGGGCTTCATGCATTTGGACCTTATTATCAGGCCCCGGACACAGTAAGTGCTCAATAAAAAGTTATAATGAAACCATTAACCTTAGCACCATTAAGGACCTCGAGGAGCATGGTGCCTTCCAACACTATTATTTTATAGGTAGAAAATTTGAGGCTCTTGGGGCTCCAGGGGGAGACCAGTGGAGAGGTCTAATCTTAGGCAAGCATCCCCCAGGGCTCTCACTGTCCCCTGCATCTACCCTGTCATCCCTCACAGTATTCCCCTGAAAAGCTAGTAGCTGATGACACTCTTTCCTAACAATCCCCTGGGGGGACAAAATAATGATCTTATCTCATTTTTTTGGAAACTGTCACATCAACACAACATTGGTGCAGATTCTCCTGATTGGTCAGTGAGAGCCAGGACAGGGCTACCGGGGGGGGGGGGGGGGGGGAGGAACATTCCTCAAAGCCAGTTAAGCTGTTGGGTTTTCCCGTTAACATCTGTCACCACAGACCATGGTCAGAAGTCATAGCTACCTCCAGCTGCCCTTGTTTCCCTGGGGCAAGGACACGACTTTCTGCATGGTCTGCAGCTTCAATGGGTTCTTGGAGGGTTAGAGTGAGGTACTGTCTCTCTTACTCATTCTATAGAAGGAGAAAAAGATGGGGAAAGAGTCTGTGCAAGGTATGATAGGGAACCAGGATGCTGGGCAACCAGATGCTAGGCTGCATGCTTGGCATTAGTTGCTGCTTTTCCAACAGTAGAACATAACATCATGGCTTCCATGCCCAGTGCCCTTCTGCCAGCTCTGCAAAATGGGAACCATCACTGTTTGCCATGTTGGAGGTGAGGAAGCGAAGTTCCCAGATGTTATGATGGTTCCCAAGGCCACACAGGTGGAGCCAGAACTCAAATTTCAAAGCATCACTTATCTACAGCCATCTTCGGTCTGGAAATAGTGCAAGGAAATTCCAGAAAGGAGTCGTTTATATTAAAATTAAATAACCTTGTTACAATTTATTATGATTCCTGTATTTTATTATTAAGTTCTTACTATACCTGAGTGTATAAATTACACTTTCATAAGTGTGTTTTTACAGAGTAAGTATAATGTTATAGGATTTGGTGCTACTCTTTGGTTTCAGCATTCGCTAGGGTTCTTGGAGAGCATCCCTTGTGTGTAAGAGAGGACCATTCTACAGTAAAGTTTGAAGGTCACCACCAAAGCCATCTTTCCCCACTCCTGCCAGGGTGGTTAATAATTGTCAATGTGACAGTTTCGAGAATCATCTCAGAAGCACACCTGAGCATATCTGCAAGGGACTTTCTAGGCTGTGTTAATTAAGGTAGGCAGACCCACCCTAAATGTGGAGGACACCATCCCATGGTCTGGGGTCCTGAACCAGCTATCTCTCCCTGCTTCCTGACTGTGGGCACAATGTGACCTGCTGTCTCATGGGCCTGCTGCCTTGCTTTCTTCACTGTGACAGGCTGTACCCTCACACTGTGAACGGGAAGAAACCCTTTCTTCTCCAGACAGCACTTTGTCGGGCACTTTGTCGCAGCACTGAGAAAAAAGGATGAATAAGCTTGCCGAGTTCTCTGCTTCTCTAAAGCCTTTCATCCAGTTGGTGTGGACCCGCCTGGAGCAGGGAGTGGTGGGAAGAGAGGGCAGAGACCTGCAAGGAATGGTGGGAACCGAGGAAGGAGAGGGAGGAGGAAGGTAAGATAAGGCAGAGAACTAGGGCTCGCTTCAGAAGGCAGTCACTCGTCTCCTGGTCACCCTGCACTTCCTGCTGCCCAGAGCTGCTGTGGATGGCTGAGGGGTCTTCCCCAAGGACATCTGGAACTATTGCTTTAGTTCCCACCATGAATGCTTGGGAGGATATGGGGACTCAAATGCTTAAAGGGCTGTGAACAGCAGTTGACTGGCGAGCAAATGTCTCGAAACTCTTCTCCCCGCCCCCATCTCCTCTCTCCCCCTTCCCCCTTCTCTCTCTTTCTCTAGGCTTCTTTCTTGCCTTTCCTTCCCTCTTCCCTCCTCTCCTCTCTCTTTGGAGTTCCACTCTGTGACCCAGGCTAGCCTGTAATTAGTGACTCAGCATCCACAGTGTTGGTTTTCTAGACATGCACCACCATGCTCGGCTGCCCTCTCTCTCTGTCCCTCTGTCTCAATAGACCCTTACATCCTATCCCCTCCATGTATTTTCTGTGTGTTGGCTCCGGCTTTGGTTTGTCGTCTGGGGAGATCTCATGGCCTAGGCAAGATGCTCACCTGCAGAGACGAAGAAGATGCCTGCGCTGAGGATGACGCTGTGCCTGCTGCGGTGGAACTCGCTGGCGGCCACACAGAGCCCCCCGAAGAACAGCAGTGTGACACTGAGGATAGGGAAGACGCTGGAGGCCCTCACAGCCCCTGCGGAGGGAAGGAGAGACAATTCAGGCTGTGCCCCAGTCAGACCCCTGCTGCGGTCGTTGGGTGTCTGCAAACCGGGCCGTGCAGAACAGGAGAGAAGTCCACACATCCCATAGGGGGTGTGAGACTGGTGCCAGTCACTCACGGCCCTGTGTTCGGGAGGCCCGGCGCTTGGCGGCGGACATCTTGAAGTCTAAGCAATGTTACCAGCTGCCTGCATTGTAAATTATATCTAGGTGCTTGGAGCCTAGACTCACACAGGGCCCACCTGCGGTGGGGTGTTGTTCTCTCCTGCCTCAGCCTAGTAGCCAGGTCACCCTTCGTCTCTGATGGGGGTCTGGGAGTGAACTCGGGGAGAATCAGACTTAGCTGGGAGCCCCAGATCCTTGGGCGAGGTTTCACTTACGTGGGAGGGTATTCCTGTGCCCGACAGAGGGCAACATTAAACAGTAATTATAAACAAACAATGGTAATAAAACCTGGCGGGCCGGGGGGTTGATTGAAAATCTTTTGGGTCTGTCCTTTGAGCCTAGAACTCAGGATCTTCGTTTTACACCTGGGCCGCAAATTATGCAGGCCGTCTTGAATGCAGGGATTCCTGTCAGCCCATTTGCAGCTCATCAAAATGCAGAATCTTAAACACCTGTATTTGCATAGTAAAGAGCCTGGCAATACCCATTCAAAGCCCATTTAGTCACAGAATGATTAAATGAATTTATGTATTCACTCAAGAAATATTTATTAAGCGCCTACTAGATGCCAGGCACCCTGCCAGGTGCCGGGGAAGCAGCAGTGGAAACACTTAAGGACCTTAAAGGCACAGCGCTGTCCTTGGAGGGGATGCTGGTCAGGAGATCCCTGGATCCCTGCTGTGAACCCGGTGGCTTCCTGGATCCTGGAGAGGCCTGAAGGATCCATGGCAGGAGTCGTACGATTCTAGCTAGAATAAAGGGCACACACGACCGAATCCTCAACTCTAGACGGGGTGCATCCTTATGAACCTTAGGGCACTGAAAATACTGTAGGTGCAGCAGGCATTGCCTACACTATGAGAGAACCTCACAGCGACACAGTACACCACTGAGTGTTGGCCGGCTCCCCTCAGCGGGCAGGCTGACTGGGAGCCATGACGGCTGCGGCCATACACCATGAGAGAATCATTAAACATATTGCGTGCGGGCTTAGGAACAGACCCAAGTTTGAAATGTGAAATGTGGCTCTACCGAGCTTATTTTGCTTTCAAACCGCTGTAGGCTTTGCAGGCCCCAATATGAAATGCCCCAAGTCAGGGACTGACTGTGTTTTCTGGCATTGGTGCGGGGCAGGAGAGCAGTTAGAGCATCCTGTATCTCACGCTACAGAAAGGAGCAAGCGCCTCTGTGTGGCTAATGACTGGTTTGTTCTAAGTTAATCTGCACACATACATTATTAATGGTCTGTTTGCTCTCACTCTCCGGGCCCCGTCAACCACCTGGAGGAGTAGAAAGAGCTGACTGGTGAGTGCTTGGGTCCAGATGCCCAGACAGATGATAACTGAGAGAGGCAGGGCCATCCCGGGAATGTGGAGACTGCCTGACCAGAGGGAGGAGCTTAAGCACTCAGGAGGGACTGTCTCATTCTCAACAGCAGCTCTGGCAGGAGAAGGTGTGAAGGTGGGCTAAGAGTGTCTTTTCGGGCCTCCAGAGTAAAGTTCCCCTTAAACAGTCAATGAAGGCAGCACAGCTTCCTCTGACTGCAGTAAGGTCAGGCCTGGACATAGAGCCGGAATGGACTCTGGACTCATCCGTATATAAAAAGTCGCGGGCCCCATCCTTAATGGGGTTTACGCTCTAGTAGAGACCACAGTCAGGGCCACACACATAGTTTGCAGGGCCTTGTGCAAAGTAAAACTAGGAGGCGTCTTGTTACACAGTTGTTTAAAAATTCAAGTGAGAAGGACTTTTCCTTGGGTTGGGCCCTGAGTGATTGACAGGATTGCAGGGATCCAGGTGAGAGCTGGCACGTGAACCAACGAAGGTAAGTAATTGAATTCAGGCAATGTTTTCTTCTGTTTCGAGACAGGGTTTCTATGTAGCTTTGGAGCCTGTCCTGGAACTAGCTCTTGTAGACCAAGCTGGCCTCGAACTCACAGAGATCCTCCTGCCTCCGCTTGGCCAGGCAATATTTTTCTATGTGGAGATATGAGCTGATGGCTCCCATGCGAGCCGTGAGGAGAAGATTCATGACCACCTGCCACGTTTGCTCTCAGTGGGCAGTGAATGGTGGCGTCTTACTGCTGCCTGCCTGCCAGAGGAACAGAATGGGGTGGCACAGGCAGGCATACAGCTTATTTTGACCCTGGGAGGTTCAGAGCTGAGTTCATGTCCCTCACAGTCACATGACTTAGCTCTAGCCACCTCCATTGTTCAGACCTAAAAGTCAAAACTCTTTCAAAATACTGTGACCAGTTTGGGTTAACCGGTTGAAGGGGCAGGGCCCAGGGGAGTGGGTTCTCTTAAGGTAGAAGAGATGGGAGCTTTCAGTATTTGCTTTAACATGTCTCAGGATGGAGGCCTGGGCAATCCGGGGTCCTGGATAGCTGTGTCCTTCCCACCCCTCTGTTCCCATGGTGACATTTTAGGAGGCTTTTTAAACTGCCTGAAAAACTGGTTGAAAAAGGAGAGGCATGGTGGGTGGGGGCCCTGGAGGAACAGGATTAGATCTGTCCCCCTGAGCTTATGGCTTGCCCTGGCTATCTTTCCTACTGCCCAGGACTATGTGGGGGTTAAAAGAATGAAAAATTAGTGGGTTTTTGTTTTGCTTTGACTTTTTTGTTTTGGCATGCTGAGGAATTTGCTTTAAAGTAGATGAAATGCCTTTTAAAAAGCAGGCCCAGCATCACGGTTCCTCTGATCTTGTATCAATCTCCCCCGCCTACCTTCATACCTCTGCTTCCAAATCCTAGCAGAGGTTTCCCGTGAGATTCTCTTATCTGTCGAAAATCTGGACCCACCAAAGGGGAAAGAATTACTCTGGCCTCTTCCTTGCGTTTCTATTACCTAAACTCATTCCACAGGAAGAGGACAGTCTGCTGACACACCTGGACAGACTTCTGTGTGTCAGCCATGGCTGCCTCTGCTTCCATTCCACGGAGAATCATTTACACCTCATTGTGTGCTCTGGTGTCAGAGTTTGTTCCGGGCCGTTGCATATTTAATAGGTCTGTTGGGTTTGAAGGAAAGCTATCTACTTTCTCCATTCCTCCTTCCCCAGTGGAATAAAGGAGTCTCTAGGTTTCTAAGTCATGTTAGGTCGGCATTCGCGCTCTGGTGACCTTCCAACATGATGTGTCCCCCGCCCATATCCACACACTTGCAAACCTCATCTCCAATTGAGTATGTTGATTACTAGTTCACTCCAGTAAAAACTTCAGAGCGTGCAGTGGAGATGGGTTCCCCTTCACCTTAGCTCTCAGAGCGGGTAGAGAGTATCCTCATGGTAATTTTGGTCCTTAGGTAGAATATGATCTCAGTGAAGTTGGCTCTGGCATCCTAAGTGTGGGGTGTAGCGCAATGGGTTCGATCCTGGGAGTAATTCATCAATAATTCCTAAAAGTTTTCATGTTTGATGTATAGGTTTGCAAATGGTCTTTTGTACTGGATACCACTAAAAATTGTGTGTGTGTGTGTGTATGTGCACATGTGCACATACGTGGGTGTTTTGTGGTCAGAAGATAATTTGTAGGAGTCAGTTTTCTCCTTCCACTGCGTGGATTCTGAGATGGAGCTCGGTTTGTCAAACTTGGAGCCAGGCCCCTTTAATCTCTGAGCTATATTGCCAGTCTGAACCAACCTTTAAAGAGACCATTTGCATTGTGAATTGGCAGGGTTTGCTTGAATATTCAATGTAATGAGTTTATTTGATTAAAAGATTTTTTTAATTAAAAAAATGATTAACCTTTGAAATGTGCCCCAAGGACATGTTCCCAGCATTGGAAGTGATAAGGTTGATTATAAAAGTGTATATTTGGACTGGCCTGGTGGCATAGGCCTGTTAGCCAAACTATTAAAGAGACTCAGGCAGGGAGAACACAAGTTTAAGGCCTGATTGGGCTACACGGTTACTTCAAGGTCACTCAGGGTAAATTAAGATCCTGTGGGAAAAAGAAAAGGAAAGAAAAAGAAAGAAAGAAAGAAAGAAAGAAAGAAAGAAAGAAAGAAAAGAAAAGAAAAGAAAAGAAAAGAAAAGAAAAGAAAAGAAAAGGCAAAGGGCTGGAGATAGCTCAGTGGCAAAGAGCTTCTCTTTGCCGATTATAAATGAGTCCCCTACCAGGCTGGCAGTGGTGGCTTACACCTTTGATACCAGCACTTGGGAGACAGAGACAGGAGGATGTCTGTGAGTTCAATGCCAGCTTGATCTACAGAGTAAATTCCAGGACAGCCAGAGTAATGCAGAGAAACCCTGTCTTGAAAAACAACAAAGGAGCCCCTCCATGCCCCGACACATACACCCCAAAGGTGTATGTGCTGTGTGTGGAAGCAGGGCTGTGACTGAGCCAGAAGAGAGCAGAGTTTCAGACAGCTTGGTCCAGAAAGCGTCTCTAAGACAGGAAACTGAGCTAGCTTCTTCTGGCAGAATGGTGGGTAGTGAACAATCCACACCTCAGAGATCCCTCTGCCTCCTGTAAAGCCATCTCTGGCTAGGAATGAACATCAACCAATCAGATTTGCCCTCATTTGCATGGTAGGGAATGCAGGGCAGGACATTGGTGATAGTGGCTTACCCTATCCCTATGCAAATGAATGAAGGCAGCTCCAAAATGAGATCCCACCCTCACCACAAGCAGTTCAGCATGTTATGCAGACAATTGTTGTCTTTCTGTCCTATCTGCAGCACACTAAATAAACTTGTTGTTTTTCTGCCCTGGTCTAAAGAGTGTCGGGTGTGTGTGTGTGTGTGTGTGCGCGCGTGCACACGTGTGCGGCTTGGCAACCCTCTCCCTTGAGAGTCAGAGGTAAGCTCAATTGAATGCAATTTCATCATTGGCAATAGAGTTGACTTTGCTGCCCTTCACGTCATGTTACGGGGAGTCTTCTGTCGACACAAACTGTGTCCCTCAAAATTCCTATGCTGGAGACTTGTCTAAAAATATGCTCATGGTATTTCTAGGTGGAGCTTTCGGGAGGTAACTGGGATTAGATAACTTCAGAGGGTTGGCTCTGATGTAGCCATTGGTGGCTTTAAGATAAAGGAGGGCAACTGGAGTTGACAGATTTGCTTGTCTTTCCATGTGATAACTTCTGCCACATTATAATACAGCAAAAAAAAAAAAAAAAAAAGCCCTTGTCATTGGCTGAGCAGACACCAGCACTATGTTTGTGGGCTTCCTGACTTCCAAAACTCAACCAAACAAGTTTTTCTTCTGTAATGCACAATTTTTTTTTTTTTTGAGACAGGGTTTCCCTGTGTAGTCCTGGCTATCCTAGAACTTGTTTTATAGACCAGGCTGGCCTCAAACTCACAGATCCACCTTCCTCCCAAGTGCTGGGATTAAAGCACCTGACTAGAAGTGTCTCTTCTCTCTGAATCACATCCACTCTGATATTCCATCGTAGCAACAGATATGGATTGCGGCACTCGGATGCAGGGCCTTGTCTTAGTGGGAGAGCATAAGTGGAGAGAGGGGCTGAGCAGCGGCATGCACCCATCCCTTTCTTATTTGCCCCTGTGGACGTCATGTGACCAACTGCCTTCACTTCCCGGCAGTGATGTACAGTAACTTGAACTGGGCGCTGCACTAACCCCTCCTGCCTAAGTTCCTTCTGAATCAGGATATTTCACTGCAGCAGCAGGAGAAGAGAGTGAGGCAGTCAGAGATTCTAAAATCCCTGGCAAGGAACCTGTGTGCTTGCAAAGGCCCGTGCTCAAACTTCTCCTGATTCTGAGACTGCTGGTGAAGCTGCTGTCAGGTGGCCTGAGGAGACTGGAGCACAGCAGCAGAAGACTCTCTCCCCAGAAGGAGGGGAAATGGTCAGAAAAACAATCGGGCGCTCCAGAGGATTTAAAATCAGCTTTGTGAATTGTAGAGGGAGAGCCACAGTTCTGTTTGGTCTCCAATAGTGCAGCTATAAAACTGGTCCTTCCAAGTACGGAAGAAAGATACGGATAAACAACAGGCATTCTGGGAAAATTCCATTGGTATTGGCTTCAAAGCTATTGTGTTTTGAGGGAGTCCAGTTGATATGCCATCCTCCATGTTTTAGATTCTCTCCCTCTTTCCAGCCCTCCCACTTCTTCTCTTCCTATCTTCCACTCTCCCCACACTGCTGGGGTGAATGCTAAGCATGTATTGTTCCCACTTTGACCCCCAAGATACTTGATGGCTGAGTCATAAACAAAGCCCGAATAAGACAATTTTTTGGAGGTTTCGCTTATAACCTCAGTTTAAACAACAATAATAAAAATTGTCTTAACCCTAACATTCCTAAACAGCAAATTAGACAATCCTTTGGAATTTTCCTTCTGCTTAGACTTGATACCTGTTGTTAATGAAATGGCAGTGACATCTCAAGCTAAGCTCCCTGTGCCTGGACCAGCTTAAGGCCCCATCTACATCTGACTCTGCTTTTTCTAATCCCATGAGACAGGCCAGAGGCGATGTACACCATCTCATGATTCCCTGCTGGCTTCAGGGCTGAATACACTACACATTCTCTCTTTTAATTTCTGTGACCTTGTCAGACTGATGACATAATTTCCATTTCAAAACAGATGAAGAAGGTTAACCTATTGAGCTAGCTGGCCCGAGGGCCAACCTCACTGGAAGGAAGTCAAATAGGGTCAAACCTTGGTCTATCGCATTCCAACCCCACAGGGCACCGGCTCTCCTGTGCTATGCTTGTAACAACCCATGCCACGTCCAGGTTATTGACCTTGGAAAATTCCTACAGAGACGCTGTCCATGTCCCAATAGGATTGGAAGTGCAGAGAAGTCAAAGGAGAGGTGAAGTTTGGTTCGTATTTACCGTGCCAGGCCTTGCCCTTGGGGACCTCACCCATTAGCACCTCGCCCATTAGCACATCACCCATTAGCACCTCGCCCATTAGCACATCACCCATCAGCACCTCGCCCATTAGCAGCTCAAATCACCAACTAAAGGAGGTGAAAACTGTACTGAACTGAAGAGAATTCCTTAGATTTTCTTCTAAGGAGACTAAAAAGAACCTTTCAATCCTGATACATCTGCTCTTTCTCCTTTCTATTTCTAGCTCATTGGAATGAAAGAAAGTTCGGCATCAGAGCCTTGGGAATGTATGTCTGCACTTTGAGTTAGATAATGAGCAGTGGGTAATGGCAGGAGACCCTTTCCTCATCCCCCCCACCACCTAGGGAGACTGGAGAGGCAAGGGGAACTTACGTAGAAGGTACTCTGCTGTGTCCTGTTCATAGTCTGCATCTTCAGGGAAATGGTCAATCTTCTTGCACACGCCTCGGAAAGCCCCTGTGAAGACAAACAGGGCCCTGAGCCAAGGGAAGAGCGCTACTGGGGCCCAGGCTGGCTGGTCAACTCCGTGTTGCATATCCTTTCCTGGTCATCAGAAGCTGTAGGAGGCCCAGCAGCTGGTTTAAGTAGGATGGAAAAAAAAGAAACTATTTGCTGTAGTTTGGACCTTGAATGTCCTTGGGAGGCCCATGCATTAAAAGACAGAACTGAGATTGGGAATAGAGTTGAGTGGTAGTGTGAGTTCCTAGCAGGCTCAGTTTCTAACACATGGACAGACACACACAGACACACATGCAGGCACACAGACACATACAGACACAGACAGACAGACACACATACAGACACACAGACACATATAGACACACACAGACACATGTACAGACAGACACACAGATACACAGACATGCACACGTGTGTGCGCTTTCCACCCCAGCTCTGCCATTTGCAGGAGGTGCTAGAACTTTTGATTCCAGGAACAGGAAACTAGGTCATTGGGTGCTTACCTTAGAAGGAGATTTTAGGAGCTTTGTTTCCTGTGTACCACAAAGAAAGCAGCTTTGCTCTCCCATGTCTTACCCAGTATAAATCACCATGTTCTGTCTCACCAAAACCCTCAAACAACAGAGCCAATTAACCATGCCCTGAAACCTCAGAATGAATGTTCTTCAATAAAGTTCTTTTCCTTAAGAGTTGATTTATGCCAGGCATTGTGGTACATATCTGTGATTCCAACTACATGGGAGGCACAAACAGTAGGGTTGCAGGTTCAAGACCTGTCCAGGATATGTAACAAGTTCAAGGCCAACTTGGGAGACTGGGCAAGACCTCCTCTCAAAATAAAAATGGAAAGTAAGGTGAGGGAGGTAGCCCAGTGGCAGAGTACTTGCCTAACATGCTCAAGGCCTACAACACACACACACACACACACACACACCCCTGAGTTTGCCTCAGGTATTTGTCATAGTGACCCACAGTTAACATATCAGCAGAGACAACAGATAATAAATACATTGAAAAAAAACCGGGCGGTGGTGGCGCACGCCTTTAATCCCAGCACTCGGGAGGCAGAGGCAGGCGGATCTCTGTGAGTTCGAGACCAGCCTGGTCTACAAGAGCTAGTTCCAGGACAGGCTCCAAAACCACAGAGAAACCCTGTCTCGAAAAACCAAAAAAAAAAAAAAACCTAAGAGATTGAAATACTTCACGTTTCAGATATCACATGCTAGAAGGACAAAGAACTAGGAAGCATGAGAGCATGGTGTGACAGTCTCTCCTATCCTGCCCCTTTGAGAGGGAAGAGGGAGGCAGACTGAAGATTTGCTTTATCTTCCCATTTGACAGACAGCAAATGAGAGTTTCCCTTTCAGTCACTTGGGTAAGCAAAGAACCAACATTCCAAACTAGGCATTTGGGAATAGTTTCCTGTCTCCGACCTGCCAATTCCGGCCACAGGTTCTTCCAGTCCTCCTCCCTCAGGAGAAGACAGTCACCCTCCCTCCATCCTCCCCACCCTCCCCACCCCCTAGTGGAGCTCATCCACTGAGACGCTGTCAGCGCTCTGCTTTCTTTTCTTTCTCCAGCATAAACTTGACTCAACTCATTGTGTGTGTTTGATAATCATTGTGGGTGTTTATTAACTAGCCAATTAACCAATCTCTGGGGCAGTTAACGACTCTGTCAGTTCTTATAAATGACAAACAATATTCAGAATGTCTCACAGCGCAGCATGAAATTATGCTTGCGTTTCCTCTTCCCTGTCTGCAAAGACAGAGGCAGGGAGGTGAGGGCAGTGTAGTGTAGAGTCTCAGGAAGAGCCAGGCGTGCTTCTCAGTGAGTCACTGTTAAATGAGAAATGGCCATCTATGAAATGGATATGTGTATGTAATTCTTGTGAAGCTTGGGCACATAACCATAATAGCTGTCACTTATTGTTTCTGGGGTGGAAAGATGGGTTAGTGGGTATAGTACTTGCTGCTAACCACGAGGATTTGTGCTCAGATCCCCAACAACAACAGAAAAAAAACCAGTGTGGTGGTGGTGATGTCTGCTCGTAATGAAAGTGCTGGCAGGAGAGACAGGAGAATCCTCAAGGTTTACTGACCAGACAGTCTACCTGAACTAATGAACTCTTGGTTTAGTGAGAGACCCTGTCTCAAAGAATAAGGTGGAGGGCTGGCAGATTGGTACAGTAGATAAATGTTTGCTGTACGATCTCAATGACCTGCATTTGGTGGAAGGAAAGAACAGACTCTACAAAGTTGTCCTCTCTCTCTCTCTCTCTCTCTCTCTCTCTCTCTCTCTCTCTCTCTCTCTCTCTCTCTCTCTCTCTTCCCCCTCCCTTTCCCTCTTTCTTCTCTCTCCTCCCTCCCTCTCTCTTTTTCCTCCCTCTCCCATCCCCCCCCCCACAGTGATGTTTTGTTTGTGCCATAATAAATAAAGCTCACTTGAAGCTCAGAGTGCAGAGCTAGCCACACAAGTTAGTCATAGAAACCAGGCAGTGGTGGCACACACCTTTAATCCCAGCACTCGGGAGGCAGAGGCAGACAGATCTCTGTGGGTTTAAGGCTACCCTGGGTTACAACAAGATTGAATCAGTCTAAAAGAGAAACAGAGTTCACACCTTTGATCCCAGCACTTGGGATCACAAGCTTTTGATCCCAACACTAGGGAGGTGGAGACAGGGGTGATATGGTTGGGCAGAGAGAGGAATATAAAGTGGGAGGAGACAGGAGCTCAGAGCATTCAGTCTGAGATTTGATTTGTGGAGACAGGATCTTATCCACTTTGGTCTGATAGAGGTAAAAGGTCTCTCTAGTAGCTCGCTGCTCTGCTTCTCTGATATTTCAGCTTTCACTCCCTAATATATGATTTCGGGTTTATATTATTAAACCTGTTAGAATTTGTCTCACACACACACACACACACACACACACACACACACACACTAATTTAAAAACAAATGGATGGGCTTGGCATGATGCCTTAATTTTAGCACTCTGAAGGCAGACACAGGCAGATCTCTGTGAATTTAAGGCCAGCTTGGTTTACTTAGTGAGTTCCAGGCCAGGCCAGCCAGAACTACATAATAATACCCTGATAAAAAAAAAAAAAGAAAAGAAAAGAAGCAATTAAAGAAGACACTCAGACACTCAACATTGACCTCTTGCCTCCACACATATAAACATGTGCACACATATGCACATACACCAACTCCTATCTTTGTATACACACACACACACACACACACACACACGTTTCCAATGGGCCAGGCACGTGGATGAAGCCCTCCACCCTGTGAGGCAAGGCTGTTAATGCTGATATTTCTGATGCAGCACTGAGGAAAACAAAGTGACTGGGGAGGCTTCAAAGCCTGAGTTTTCACCATTAGACTGTGAATGTCCATCCTTGCTGCGTCTACTATTCTTGTTCCTGTGATCATCTTATGACACTAAGAGCGCTATCTATTTAGCTCCTCACTACTCGCTACTGTGAGTAGGCTCCAAGCCAGCAGCATTTCACAGGAATTGCAATGAAATACGAAGACCGTATCTTTGGTTCTGATTCTTTGCCCACCTGGCAAAGAATAGACTCAGAATCCAGAAAAAGATCCAGGAGAGAGAACTCAGGAAAATCTTGGAAGGAAAAACAAATAATAACCTTTCTTCTAACCTTGAAGAAAAGACATTAATTTTATTCTTCTCTTTTAGAACTTCATCCTCATGCACCTGTTTGTTGAGCATGTTGTCTTGACGTAAAGACCTATGCATCAGTCTTCGGGGTTAGTGAGTCATGGGGGCTCTAAGTTTATCAGAGGGTTAATCCTCTGGTGGGTTTATAGCTGAACAGGTTCTGGAAACGGTAAAAGATGGAGGAAGTGGGTCTTTGGAGATGTGCATGCCCAAAATCTTGTCCTTAGCCCCAACTCTCTCTCTTTTCTTCTTGTTTGTAGCAGCTGCTATACTGGAAGATGAGTTGTCTGCTTTGCCATCACGATTCCTCATCACAAGCTAAAAAACAGTGGGTTCAGACCGAAGCTTTTCATACTGTGAGCCAAACGAACCATGTCTCAAGCGTTTTGTCTTAGCAATGGATAGTGTCCTAACCTGGAGCTAGGAAGATGGCCCAGTGGGTAAAGTGTTTGCTGCACAAGCGTGGAGACCTGAGTTTAGATCTCTAGCACCCATGGAAAAATCAGGTGTGGCATCGCATATCTCTCACCTCAATGTTAGGGTGAGGGCAGATCCTGGGGACTTGCTGGGCAGTCAGGCTAGCAAGCTCTGGTTCAGTGAGAAACCCTGCCTCAAAAATGAGATGGAGTACATGAGAAGAAAACACCTAAAGTTGGCTGCTAGCCTCTATACATGCTTGCCAATACAAATTCACACACATGCACGCACACACACACATACACACACACACACACACACACACACACACACACACACACCTGATGTCTGAAGTTTCTGTCCTGCCCAGTCCTTCAGCTGTTAAGTCCCAAAGAATCACACAGAGGTCTACATTAATTATAAAAGGATTGGCCCATTAGCTCAGGCTTCTTATTAACTAGTTCTTATAACTTACATTAGCCCATAATTCTTATCTGTGTTAGCCACGTGGCTTGGTACCCTTTTTGGCGAGGCAGTCACATCTTGCTTGCTCTGTGTCTGGCTTCCTCTGTGTTTGGGTGACAACTGCAGCTGACTGTTTTCTCTTCCCAGAATTCTCCTATTCTCGTCGCCTCGCCTTTACTTTCTTCCTGGCTACTGGCTGATCAGCGTTTATTTAAAATACAAGTGACAGGGTACAAATCATTGTCCCCCAGCACCCCCCCTTTTTTTTTTAAAAAAAAGAACAAACAAACAAGAACTCTAAATTGAATCTCCTTTGTATAGCTTTGTCCAGAATATTACCCACAACATTTTGTAACCAACACTCTAAACAAAGACAAATATCCATAATCCATTTTTTGGGAATATGGATGTAGTTTTCCAGAATACTTCCTGCTGATCAGGAGTGCTGATAATCTTAAGTGGAACTAAAGCAAATTTTGAATTATGGTCAAGCCCTGAATGGAATATTCTGTGAGGCTTGATCATCTCAGGCAGCAGTCTTGAATCTGTCCTGAATGTAGAACTCAGACATCTGGGCTATCTGCTCCTATCAGAGATTTCTCAGGGGGGTCTTCCTTGATCAAACCTGATTTTTCTTAACCAGGAATGAATCCACAGCCTCACATTTCCTGTGGAAACAAATGCAAAACTTCTCCAAAGTAACATATCTTTTGACTTCAATTTTGAAGTCAAGACATTTTCAAAATACATATGTTGGGTTAATCCAGCAACATTTATATTCAAATGTCTTTTAGCAGCTGTTGCTCCTTCCTCAGCCATCAAACCATTTAAAGACAACACAATAGCATACAATGTCCAGATTCTCTGTGTATTTTTCATCTTTGTGCGGCTTTATTTTAAACTTTATTTCTTTTATTTTTAGTTTTAATTTTAGCTTTTATGAGACTAGGTTTCTCTGTGTATCTTTGGCTGTCCTAGCAACATTCACTCTGTAGACCAGGGTGTCCTTGAACTTACAGAGATCTGCCCGCCTCTGTCTCCAAGAAACTTCAGACAACACATACACACTCACAGAGAGAACCTATGCACACACAAATTGACTGGATAATGTCCCGAGAAGTAACGCCTGTTGCACAGTTACTAGAGCCCATGAACCATTTGAAGTAATATACACTTTACAGCATTCAAAGCACACCATTTTGTGATCACGTTAACAGAAGAAGCACCTGAAGAAGTTAAGGTGAGTGTGTTGTCACACCAGTGAGCTGTTCTTGTGGTTTCCGAAGTTGAACGTCCTCAGAACCTGCTGTGACTCTTGCTTTCTTCAGTGGTTTTAGAAGTGGGAGCAGAATACTTTGCCAGGTGACTTAGTGACAGTTTTGTGGTCATCCCTTGCTATCTGTAGTGGCCATGGGGTGCACCAGTGGTTTTCTTACCAGCTATGCTTCTTCCATGAAACAGGCCAGGGCCCCTGGACAGAGCAAGGGGCTTTGAGAGTAACTTCACCTCTCTGTGAGCTGTTTTATGCATCCTACAGAAGACTGCATAGGAAGAAACATTTCGGGGAAGACGGAATGGGGACTCTAGAAACAGGCCACTCAGGACCACTGTGTGGATTAGCAGGTGCCAGGATGCCTGCTTTTGCTCATGAAATAGACTGCTCGAGGTGATCTAGGCCACATGAAACTGATACCTAGAATCAGGAAGCACCAGTGACTCTTGGAAACACACTAGCCAGATTTTTAGTGTGTGTGTGTGCATATATATATATGCATGTGTGTGAGTGTGTGTGTATGTGCCTACATATGAGTGTAAGTGAGCCTGCACATGTGTGTATTTGTATCCTCAGTTGCTGTCTGCTTTAAAGAAGATTTTATTTTACTTATGAATCATGTGTCTGTATGTAGATATGCGCATGTGAGTACAAGCGCCCCCAGAAGCCAGAGGCCTTGCATTCCCCAGCTGCCTGATGTGGATGCTGAGAACCAAACTCCGTAAGAGAGGTTTTGTGCCCTTAACTCCTGAGTTATTTCCCCAATCCCCATTCTCTCTCTCTCTGCAGATACAGGGTTTCTCATTGGCCTGGGAGCTCACGCTGACAGGCCAGCAAATACCAGAGATCCTCTTTCTTCTCTCTACATCCCAGTTCTCATATCACAAGTCATGTGGCACCACCTAGCCTGACTTTTTCACATACCTTCTGGGGATCAAACTTAGATCCTCATGTTTGTCTACCAAAGACAGTATCAACTAAGCTATCTCTCCAACCCTGGCATCCAAAAGTTTTTATTTTAATTTTATGTGTATGGGTGTTTTCTCTACATGTATGTCTGTGAGTCACTTACGTGTCTGGTGCCGAAAAGAGGCCAGGAGAGAATGTCAGATCCCCTGGAACAGGAGTTACTGATGGTTATGAGTTTTCTTGTGTTCTGTGGATCCTGGGTGTTGAACCTGGGTCCTCTGGAAAAGTAGTCAGTTCTCTTAACTGCAGAACCATCTCTCCAGCCCTGGCAGTGAGCTTAAAGACCAGAACTGGTTCACTATTTGATCTCCTATGTTTTATCAGCCAGAAATGGTGTTTGACTGTTTAGATGATTGAGGGGAAAAAAAATCTAAAGAAGAACAGAATTTTATAACATGTGGTGAATAAAGTTTTATTGAAACACAGCTCCAGTGCTGGCTCTCATACTGCTGTGGCAGATATGAGTGCTTGTGACAGATAGTCCAGCAGGAAATATTTCTGTCTCTCTAAGAAAGACTCTGCTGAGCTCTTCCTGGTCCAGTAACTTCTGCTCTCTAAGGAGAAAGGTGGGAATTAAAAATGAGTTTGGGTAGTGGTGTGTGTGTCTACGTGTGGTATATGTGCTCGTGGATGCATATGTGGAAGTCAGAGGACACTGGGTGACCTGATCTCCACGAACCTGGAGGCAGGCTGGAGGGGAGCAAGTCCCTGTGGTCTCCCTGTATCCGCTGTCCCCCCATCACTGGGTAACAGGCACTACGGCTCCACTGGGCCCTTTGTGTGTGCAGGGGACTAAGTGGCATCCTCACGCTTGTGCAGCATGCACTCTCACCTACTTGTCCATCTCCTTTGCCCAGAGGCCTTTCAGAAATTTGGGGAACAAAAGGTTTTGTTTTGCGATTTTTTTTTGTTTTCCTTTAACCTGCATTATTTAATCGCGTATTGTGCTCTATTAAACACTGAACATGTTTGCTGCAGCTTAAAACTCAGGATAGTTCACATGGAAACCAGATTTTTCAGGTTTTCTTTAAACATGAGTTCCTTATCACTTCCGTGTGACAACCAATCCGCGCAGGCAGACATTAGCCTGGGCATGAGTTCACCAGTTGGCCAGAATCCCCATTTGGCCCCATGGTGCGCCCATGTTCCTGCAGACATATAGTCCTGCTATCTCTGAATGCAAGCAGACTAAGTAAGAGGGCTGTCTTTAGAGTCGCATCTTGGTATCAACTTCAGATCAATCGTCCACTAGTTGCAGTTCTCTGTGAGTTACTTCTCTTGCCTTGCCTCCGGGGAGATGATAAACGCGATGCCATGGGGCTGTTCTGGTGCGGACAGGGTACCGTCAGCACCCAGCGCTGCTCTCAGAGCTCTCATGCATCTTTCAATCAGGCAAATGCCTCAGGCGCTTAGCACAGCTCTTGGCACACACTTAAAACCTCAATAAATCAAACCGACTACTATCATTGGTTTTGGCAAATACTCTAGGATGAGAAGAGACAGATTGGTGACATGGTGTGATTTTGAAAAGCAAAGCATTACAAAAGGGAAGGGTGTCAGGGATTTCCCCACGGAAGACTCCACACTGATCGTAAAGCTCTTGGCACCCCAACCCCAAACACTTGTTGTAAAGTGCGGTTGGCCATCCGTATCAGCAGCATATTGCTCACCCCCAGAAATATCTACCAGTTATTGTTTTCATATCTCCTCCATGCAGCTCCCCCCCCCCCCCTTGACTTCACATGAGGCGATTTAACAGGGTTGGGACCACATACACTCCTTTACTTACATTTTCCTGTGACTATTTCCCCCTATCAGTAAATTTTTTTGAGACTCTGTTTTGCTATGTAGTCGTACTGGCCTTGAACTTGTGATCCTCCTGCCTCAGCTTCTGAGTGCTAGAATTACAGGTATGAGCTTTTAAAACCATTCTTGTTAAGAAGAATAAAGGTATTTTAAGGAAAGACCCTTGAACCTCTCCTTTTAGTTATGAGACTATTGAAACAACGGACCCCAAGGGAATGGAATTTCCCCAGGAGTCTCCTGTTGGGAGAGGGACAAGGCTAGGCCCTGGTGGCAGCCAGAGGAAGAACTTGTCTCCTTAGAGACTTTATCCAGTTCTGGCAATTTGTCGGGGTGCCCCACAGGAGAAGCTGGAGCCTACACAAGGATAGGTTGGTGACTGGTTGGGAACATCTTGTGACCAGAACTGCTTTGATAGGCAGATCTCTTACCCTCCACTTAAGCCTAAACCTCTTGTCAGGACCCCGGATACAGACTAAGGAGGGTCACTGAACCTCGTCACTTGTTCCTCTCCTCAGTGTGCACACCGAATAGATCTTTCTCTGGTTTGTACTATCACTTGTCTCCTTAATGGCCTACCAAGGTCAGATGGCTGAGCCTAGCTTGTTCCGACACTGGTGCTCAGGCTCCGCTCTTAGCAACTCCAGTAACCTCACCGTGCAAGGCACTATATTAATGCAGCTTTTCCAAAAGAGGATGAGTGTGATTTACCTACATACTGCAAACAAGCGGAAGATAGAAATGTTAAAAACATTCAGATTGTAAGGATCAAGTCAGGATATGAACTCAGCACTATCCTAGTTCAGCTTCAAGCTGGAACTCTGAGGAAGAGAGGCTGCAAAGACAGTGAAGAGAACCAAGATCTGACAGCTGAGGGTAAGAAGTGAGGGGACTCCAGTAACCAGGCAGTTGCGACACCTGGGGTATAAGAGGCAGTGGATTGGAGGATCCTGGGAAGAGCTTCTGAGTGGAAGGAACGATTTCCCGAGCTGTTGAGATGTCATGGTGGAGACTGTTTTTTTTTATTTTTTATTTTATTTTTTTTTTAATTTTTATTTATTTATTTATTTTTTACAGTGGTTTCAGTTTCATTCTGCGAGAAGAAGATTGTCCCAGGAACTCGACTTTGACTGAGACAATGGAACCTTTCCTTCACGGGTGGGAACAGTGTATATGCTTAGGCCATCATGTCTCGTGAAGGGCAGGCCCTTGAAGCAGTCCACGAGCGCCAAGACGAGGAGAAGGATGCTTGTTATTGTCTCTGTTAGTTACCGCAGCCCCATGGACTCTACTCAGCACAAAGACTGAGCTATCAGCAAGGGGGAGGAGACAGAATAAAGACACCATTTTCCCAGGTGACAGAATTAGCCTATTCAGGAAGCTGAAAGCAATTTTCTCAGGAAAAAAAAAAAAACTGGAATGAATGAAAGGGCTTCAGAAAGGTTCTTTGTGTTTTAAACAAGATATCAAGCCACACGACAAAGCTACAATAATTAAGTCCTCGTGGCACGCTGAGCATCTTTAAGAATAATTCTTAAATGCATAGACATCCTAAAAAATAAGCAGCCTTTTATCTCGTATTTAGATAATCTCTGCTAAATTAAAAGAACATATGTGACATATGGTTCAAATGGTATAGAAAGGATTTGGAGTAAGCAACCCCCTTCCTCTCACTCTCTCACACACAATTATCTCCCCGGTAACTCAGTAAAATGAGTTTTGTTAAGCGAATGCCGAGCGAAATCATGTCTAAGCTGCGAACTGAAGGTTAATTAGAAGCTAATCAAAGGGGGTGGTTTCTTCAAGCGGGTGGGGGGAGGGGTCTGGTGTGATGCTGATAGAATCCAGGAGGGAGGACTGGTTTGGGAGTTCAGAGTCACTGCAGGTTGTGGGGTCAGCTGAGGTTGAACTGTGGAATAGACCCAGAGTGCATGGGTGAGAGAGGATGGGAGAGGAGGTGGACTTGGGGAAGGAGCTATGTGTGAGAACTGGGCTACAAAGGTTGATTTCAGGTTCTGGGGATTCCCTGGTGGTCAAGACAAAGAGGATGCTGGTCCTCAGACCTGAGATACTCACTGAGAATCTTAACCAGGCAGTTAGTGAACAAGATCATGAAATTTTGATAACTGGGCATAGCACTAAGTTGCCTTCCAGTGCGTATCCTTTCACACAAAGATCTGTGTGGTGCTTACTCTCATTGGAGAAGCTTCTCACCGCAGAGGACGGAGGTTAACGCTGAGACAATGGCTCGTCAACGTGCCTTGTTACCCTCCTGAGTTCTCCGCCTCTTTCTGGTGGTCCTTCTCCTTTCCCCAGATAAGTACAGATTCTGCCCATGAGAGGAAATGTGCCCTTTGTCTTTCTGAGTCAGGCTTATTTTGCTTAACATGATGGTTTCCGGTTCCATCCATGCCTTAGGGTTCCTGTCGCTGTGATGAAACACCATGGAGGAAAGGGCTTACTTGGCTTCCATATCACTGCAGTGCCTCAAGCAGGGCAGGAACTTGGAGTCAGGAGCTGTTGCAGAGGCCGTGGAGTGGCCTGCTTACTGGCTTGCTCCCCATGCCTTGCTCAGTTTGCTTATCAAGCCCAGGACTACCAGTCAAAGGATGGGACCACTCACAATGGTCTGGGCCCTCCCCATCAATCACTAATTAAGAAAGTGTCCTACAGCCTGATCCTATGGAGGTGTTTTCTTAATTGAGGTTCCCTCCTTTCAGGTACCTCTAAATTATGTCAAGTTGACATAAAACTAGTCAGCACAATCCATTTTTTTGAAAACGACATAGTTTCTTTTTTATGTCTAATTAAAATTCAGATGTATATCTGAATTGCATATGAGTGTGTATGTGTGTGTGTTGCTGGGAATCAAACCCAGAGTCTTGTGCACACAAGGCAAGTGCTCTACCACTATATTGCATCCTTGGTATGTCTGTAGTTCTGTATTTGAAGGAGGCAGATGATGGTGGCGATCATGGGTAAGGTGGTGGGGCCGTTGGTGGCAATCATGGGTAAGGTGGTGGGGCAGTTGGTGGCAATCATGGGCAAGGTGGTGGGGCCGTTGGTGACAATCATGGGCAAGGGCACAATGTAGGCAGTTGGTGGCAATCATGGGCAAGGTGGTGGGGCCGTTGGTGACAATCATGGGCAAGGGCACAATGTAGGCAGTTGGTGGCAATCATGGGCAAGGTGGTGGGGCCGTTGGTGACAATCATGGGCAAGGGCACAATGTAGGCAGTTGGTGGCAATCATGGGTAAGGTGGTGGGGCAGTTGGTGGCAATCATGGGTAAGATGGTGGGGCCGTTGGTGACAATCATGGGCAAGGGCACAATGTAGGCAGTTGGTGGCAATCATGGGCAAGGTGGTGGGGCCGTTGGTGACAATCATGGGCAAGGGCACAATGTAGGCAGTTGGTGGCAATCATGGGTAAGGTGGTGGGGCCGTTGGTGACAATCATGGGCAAGGGCACAATGTAGGCAGTTGGTGGCAACCCTGGATAGGGTGGTAGCGGAGGATTGGACCTTAGACCTAGGTGGAGAGAAAACCAGCTATCCGAAAATTCAGAAAAGGCCTTTTCAGCTAAGCGACTGCAAAGACAGAGGCTGAGAGTGGAGTGAATGCCTCCGTTTAAGAAGGGAGGCCAGTGTGGACAGAGGATTATTGTGTCAATTTCCCTGGGCCTGCCAGCTGTCCTTCCAGCTGTTTCTCTATCACTGATCTCTGGAACATCTGGGAGGCTGGGTTACATGTGGACCATAATCAACCCTAGCTCTCCCATAGGGTTAAGATCATCCAGGAGAGGCATCCTAAAGGATCCACATGATTTTGGGGTGGCTGCCAAAATGCCAGGGTGGGAAGTAGTCTGAAGGATGAGGCATTTGTGCTTTTGAATCCTAAAGATCTTCTCAGCTATCTCAAAAGATGGTATTGGTTCAAATCACTTGCGCTCAACATGAGAACCAGGGTCCCCATTCTGAGAGTTTTTTTCCAGCAACATGGCCCCAGTCTGAACCTGGGAAATGGCCATCAATAGCCACAAAGACGCATAAGGGTCTTAACTGGAATGTGTACAAACAAGTCAGATTCTTACAGGCTGGGGGAAACAATGGCCCCTCCTTCAACGCGTATGTTTTGACTTCTGGTGGTGGGGTTAGAGGGCAGAAGGAATACAAGCTTTGGCACTCTCTGATACCACCACTTACAAACACACCAGTTAGAGTCTCTCCTATGGTGGACTAAATGTTTGTGTTTCCCCCAAACGCCTATGTCCAAATCTTAATCTCCAGTACAACGTTAGAATTAATGACATAGGGAATTGGGAATTAATGACACAGGGAGGTTAGAGTATTCATGAATGGGAGAAGTGTTCTTATAAAGGCGGCCCCATTTGAAGAGTAAATAGAAAGCAGCCCTGGACAGTCAGGAATGGGCCTATTAGAACCTTACCTTGTGGTGGGTTCTGTGATCACCTGACGCCCAGAAGTGTAATAAAAATAATTCTACTATATAAGTCATCTGGTATATCAGCAGGTCTCAATTTGTGGATCTCAACCCTTTGAGAGTTGTATGACCCTTTCACCTAAGACCATTAGAAAATATAGATATTATAATTCATAATAGTAGCAGAATTACAGTTATGAAGTAGCAATGAAAACCATTTATGGTTAGGCATCACCACAGCATGAGGAACTGTATTCTGTATTAAAGGGTTGCAGCACTGGGCAGGTTGAGAACAGCTGTGTATATGATGTTTAGTTATAGTAGCACAGGCCCACAAAGAACATTGTCATGCTTCATACTGTTGATCAACCTGCTGCCATGCTTCCCCGCCAGGATGGAGTGAATCCTTAACTGTGAGCTAAAATAAACCCGTCTTTCCTCAAGTTGCTTTTTGTCAGGTATTTTGTCCTGGTACCAAGTGACATGCACCAACATCTTAGGCGAGTCATCCCCCACGGCTTGACCTCTTCATTTTCGGTCTTGGTAATCTCTTGATTGGTGGGAGTTTCAAAAGAAATAGTTGAAGTTGGAGCTCTGTAAAGTGCTTGCTGGGCAAGCATGAGGGCCTGAGTTTGGCTCCAGAGTTCTCATAAAAAGTCTGTATTCCCAGCGCTGAGGGGACAGACAGGCGACCTCTGGGCTCACTGACCAGTCAGCCTCACTGACTCAGCAAGTCAGACACCCACAGTTGACCTCTGTTTTCCACCTGCGCATATACTCCCCCAGGCCCCGAAGAGCTCACTGTAGTCTCTACTCTTACTGAGACATGGTCTGCAGGTACCTCATGAATGCTTGCTGGGTCTCCCTCATACTTCGCACAGCAAGCATTACCTGAGGTGAGGTGAAGAAGGGAGAAGAGTGACATACGAGGCTGGGGTGACTAGGTTTGGCTCCTGCTTCTGCTACACACCCCCTGTAATTTACTTAGCTTATTAATGCCTCAGTCTCTCCATCTGTAATCTGAGAATGTTAGCAACATTTATCAGAGCTTTAATGTAAAGTCAATATTTTCCCCATACTTACTTCATTCATTTATTGTTGAGAGAGATCCCATGTATCCCAGGCTGGCCTCAAACATTCTCTGCAGCCAAGGACAAACTTGCCAGCTGATAAACCTCTGGTAGCCCTGCTTTCATCTCTCAGGGACTGAGTTACAGGTGTGCACACCATACCTAGTTTATATGATTCTGGAGTCAGACCCAGGGTGCTGTGCCTGCTAGTGAGCACGCTGCTCCCTGAGCTGCATCCCCAGTCCTTGTCACTTACTTTACAACATCGTTTAGTACACAGACTACAAGTATGTGTTAATTCAACAGATGCACTTCAAGACAGAGAAAAAGACATAAAATTAAGATCTGATTAATCCCAGAACTCAGGTCTTAGTAAAATCCTCTTAATCCATAGCATTGAGCACTTAGTATGGGTTAGAGGGGACAGCTTCTAGTACCATGACCTTTACCTTGGGCCTAGAAAGGAAATCAGGAGTCTCTTCCATCCCCACAGAGATGCATGGGTAGCTAGGCAGATCTGTGCCTGTGGCGCGTGCTTGTGTATGTGTGTGCCGTGTAGAGTTCAGTTCAGGAGGGAGCCCAAGGAACTTGTCACCATCCAGAGGGACTGGCCTAAACCATCTACTCTGTCCAGATTGGCCGAGGACTAAGTAGAGTTTTCTGTTTTGTTTTTTAGTTCTTCATTGTGTGTGTGTGTGTGTGCGTGTGTGTGTATGGTTGTACATACTGGCTAGTCAGCTTCAGGGGTCCTCCTGCCTCTGCCCCCTCCTCTTATGCCAGCACTGGGGTTACAGGCATGCGCTTCCTTCCCCGACTTGTTCTGTAGATGCCGGATATTTGAACTCAGGTCCTCAGGCTTGCACAGCAAACAGCTTTACCCACCCAGCCAGCTCCCTAGCCTCAGTGCTTTTGGTCTCGAGTCGAGGAATTATTGGCTCTGGAACAGATAGAATTGGGAAAACAAGACCATCATTTGAGTCTTAACTTTTCCAGGCTTTCAGTCCTGAGGCGGGCAGGGCAGACTACTGTTATGACAAACTGTCTGAGAAAATCAACTTTACAGGAGGAAAGGTTTGTTTGAATCTTGAGTTTAGAGGTTACAGTCTGTGGTCAAGCGGTGGGAGGCGGTGAGGGGACAAGGAGCATGCAGCAGCGCAAAGGTGGCCAGGAAGCAGAGAATGAGGAGAGAGGAAGAGGGATGAGTTGAGCTACAAAGACCCATTTCCTCAACTGGGCTCCACTTCCCATAGTTCCCACCTGCTCACCCCAGAGTCCAGTCAGCTCTGAATCCATCAGCTGGTTAATTCCTGGTAACATTGGAGCTCACGTGATTGCTGAACTCTGAGCCTCTGAACACCACCGCATAGGGAAACAACAATGCCTTCAGTAAGGTGTCTTTGGGCAATACTTTGTAACCAAATCATAGCACAAGGGCAGATTTCTCTCCAGCAGAGGGAGACCATGCCACCAAAGACTCTGATCAGTGTTCTGGACAGGATCATTCACATCTTTCTCCACTGGACGGTCAGCACGTACAATGATGGTCCTCAGGCAGGCTTTACCCAGCTGTGGGTTCCTAGAACCTACTAAAGGGCAATTGTGTCATGCATGCTCTGGTAGATACATCATGTGCAAAATGAAGATAGTGCCCTCACCAGTCCACATAACCAAGCTCCATGCCTAAAATCTGGTCTCATCCACAAACAAGACCAACGGAGTGACTGGAACTTAGTTACCGTCTCAGCAACAAATCTAGCTAGTGTGCTCAAGTTCCAGCCTCTCAAAGCCCAGTTTAGAACATGAGGCTAAGGCTATGGAAAAACCAGAGTTCTGGGTCCAGCAATGTAAGTCTTCAGCCCATTGTGATAGCTTTGTCTTGAGATATGGGGAAGGGCAAAGGTCAAGTTCTTTGATGCCTCAGGAGGTCTTGGGCTAAGAAGGCAAAAGTAAGCCCTTGCTGTAAGTTGCTGTAAGGGTGCTTGCGTTCGAACACATCTGTGTTGTCTAAAGACAAAGATGAAATTCACCACAGAGGCTCTTAAGGACACTGGGGCACATGGAGTTTCTGAGGGTCCCTGCTGGCTCTAACTGTGGCCAGGTTGAGAGGCATGGTTCCTGGGTAGCCCACGGGAAGACACTCCTTTCACAGAAATCAATGAAAGACAAAGATGTGCTTGCTGCCAACAACATCTTAGACTTGAACACAGTTTATGAAAACGTTCGTCTCATCTGATTTTTCCTAAGTGTGTGCTAGAATGAGCCAAGAAGCATTGTGCCAATTTTGGGGGTGGGTGGAGAGGCCTCATTTTTCTGATAGAATTGCATGATGGTCTGATACGAAATCCCTTGTGACAGGATTGTAAAGTTTGATGTTCACGGCGGAGTCATAAAGTGGGTCAATTTGGGGAAAAAATATGTTAGCTCGTCATCAGTTTTCCCAAGGGCTTCTGTTAATCTTTTGATATTCAAATTATGGGATGTCTATCATGTCATCACCCTTGTCGGCCCCCTCTCCCCTTGTTAGCTGTGTCCCGAGGCAGGCTCTCCTTCCCCTCAGTCGGCACATTACATTCCGATCTTCTATTTGCTTTTTCCTGTTACATGTTGACAAGAGCTGGCAATCAGGGGGAAAACTTCCAGACAGAGACTGGGAGTCAAGTGTTCAAGGCATGGGGAGCGGGAGGTGGGGTAGGGCAGCCTGTGTGTAGAGGCGCTTTTGTAAGTGGTTGGGTCATTAACGCATACTTTCATACTAAGACAGAGTTCACTCGCCTGTCCATATGCCCAGATTTAGATAATGAATTCCCAGATAATGAGGACCCTGAACTAAACTTGGGTCTCTTTGAGCAAGATGAAGCACTTGGGGTATAGCAATTACGAATTACCGCCTCTAATAAGAGAACCAGAAGACAGTTAATGAGAAATAAACACTCTGGTTTAACAGAGCCGCTGTTGGTGCACGTCCTGGACCATTCTTTTGTTTCACAGATGTCTTTGGAGGCGCCCACATTCCGTGAAGAATGGTCCCAACACTTGAGCTTATCAGTGACTAAATGCGACTAGCTTCTACACTAAACACTGCAGAGGATGTGATTGGGATGGGTTGTGGAGGATGCTCATGAGGTTGGGTGGGCAAGAGAGGACTCTATGAGAAGATAACTTTTAATAACAAAAGGAAGCCATGCCTGGGAAGACACAGGGGAGAGTCTTGCATGCTCAGGAGAGAAGGGCCCATGGAGTAGCCTGTCGTTGACTACAGGTGGGGATCTGGTGAGCACAGGTGGGCTGCTGCTGTCACTCATTTGAGACACGATGAACCATTCTGCTTTGTTTTCAAAGAGCCTGACAGTAACTTTTTGGCTCAATCAGTCCATCGGGCAGGTATAGAAGGTAAAATGATTTCCCTTGCCCTAAATTAAGTGGATAATTCAAGGTACAAATAAATAACTAGCTTCTCTCAGAGTCCAGGATCCAAACATTCCCAGGGTACAAAGTCAAAAGGCCAGTCCTTATGCATCCAGATCTGGGTGAGGGTCCAGGTTCAATTTACCTATAGTTCCTGTGACCCAATACAGTACCCATGATTCCATGGGCTCCAATGTTTGGCTCATTATTGGGCAGCAGAATCATTGGTTTGGGGTACAAGCCAAGTAGGTATGTGGAGAAAGAATAATAATTAGAAGTTATTTGTTTGTTGGCATTTACAAAAAAAATAAAATAAACTGCACAGGAGAACATCTGAAGTGGGTTGATCTTGCTCATGTAATGGCTTAGTATCTTTACCTAAAGCTTGACTGAGGGTTGGACGTTTACATGATCACTTGCCGCTTTGAGTCCCAGTATTTGTAATCTGTTCTCAGTAGGCACTCGAAGAGTCAAGAATGCATTCCCAGCCGGGCGGTGGTGGCGCACGCCTTTAATCCCAGCACTCAGGAGGCAGAGGCAGGCGGATCTCTGTGAGTTCGAGGCCAGCCTGGTCTACAAGAGCTAGTTCCAGGACAGGAACCAAAAGCTACGGAGAAACCCTGTCTCGAAAAAAAAAAAAAAAAAAAAGAATGTGTTCCCTCTGCAGACCACAGAGGTGACGGTTCTAGAATGAAGAGTTGAGAGGGACTAAGAGCCATGACTGTGGCTCCTCCATCTTGGCTTCTTGCACAGAGGACCAGCTATCTTCCAGAGGGGCAAGGTTGGAGCCAATTGTGTAAGATCTACCTGGATTGTGCTTAAAATGTAAAGTATGTTCTTGGGCCTCCTTTGGTTAAGATCGCTGAGAACCTATGATTTGCAGCAGCTGCCTGCTGGGTTCTGCTGCATATCAGGCTAAGAACCAGGCTCTGCCCTCAGGAAGGTGCTGCTGCTTTGCCGTAGCATGAAGGCCCCCAGCAGAAGTGGCTCCTTGATGTTGAACAATCTAACCTTCAGCTGTGAGAAATAAATACCCATTCTTTATAAATTCTTGGACTTCAGCCATTCCAATCCACCAACACAAAACAAGTTAAGATGATTTAGCTCTTCCAACAAGGAAACATTGCAGTCAGAGAGAGTCCTGCGTCCTGGATTCCTAATGCTGGCCCATCCTGCGGGACCTAGCCTTCATGCTCACTATCTCATCAGCAAGCTCCTCCTGCCTCTGTGTCGCCAGTGCTGGGGTTACAGATTCACCGCTATGCGCTGCTTTTTATACGGGTGCTGGGGATTTGAACTCCTCTCCTCATACTTGCCTAGCAAGCACTTTACTGATTGAGCCATGCCTCCAACTCCCCCGCCTTCCACCTTTTATAAGTAGCACACATATGGCCCAATGACAATATGGCATGTGGAGGCTTGGCGTTCAAAATAGTATTTTTAAACCCCAATTTGACACTTTCTTCATTAAAAAAAAAATCCAGAAGAATCTTTTTAAGTGCTGTTTTCTGAGTGATGCGTGCTTGCATTGCCACCCCTGCAAGTTCTATAAACATGTGCAGAATCGAACCCTCAAACCGGAGCCTGTGTTTAGCTGTGTATAAAGAATCACACTTTTTTTTTTCTGACATTTTGTGCCATTCTGGCCATGCTACACTGAGAAAAGGAACTAAGGCTCCTGGATTAATCTCCAGCTACCCTGGGCTGCTCATTTCAACCTTCGCTGGTCAGCTCTATCCAGTGCTAACAGACTGGCTTGCCAGCACATCCACTGGGGCCCTGACATTTACCCTGCATCTTTTACTCTCTTCTATTCATTAAGCATGGGTGGTTGCCACAGCAACCATTAACTGCACCTGACATCCAGGAATAGTTCTTGTGTTTTGAGCAAACACCACACCGGGGTTTCATTCAGTGATGTAAAGACTTGATTGTCTTCCCTCTGACCTGCATGGACACAGGGGGCTTTCTCTCCCTGGGGGCCCAATTTCCTTCTCAGCATCTTTACTGGTCTCAGGGCCTGGAGCAGGAGAAAAAAAGTCAAGATCTCTCCTCCAAAATATCTGTCTCCTTGTTCATTGACCCCAGAATTCCTCTTTGCTCTCTATATTTAGACAGGATCTTGTAATATATCCCAGACTGACTTCAAAAGTCACAGTCTTGCTGTCTCAGTCTCCTGAGTGCTGGGATTATAGGTATGCACCACCATGGAGTGGTGTGCATGCATGCATGCATGTGAATGTGTGTGTGTGTGAATTTAGAGGCCAGAAGTCAACACTGGGTATCATTCTTTACCTTATTTTTTGAGACAGATTCTCTCACTGAATTTAGAGCAAACTGATTCAGTTAGGTTGACTGATTAGCAAGGTCCAATGATACTTTTGTTTTTCTGTCTCCTCAAAGCTAGGACAGCAAGCAAGTACCAACCACGCTGTCTGGATTTTTACATTGCTGCTGGGGAAATGAACTCAGGTCCTCATACTTGTGTGACAAGCACTTTGCTAGCTAAGCCATCTCCTCAGCTGCTTCCCCCTCCTCTCAATTATTAGTAGCATTGAGAAGCGCTGAAGGACGGCACTGAGTGGGCTGTGTGCAGGGATGGGAATGTGCTCCTGACAAGGTATGGATAAGGATAGAGGGGATCTTCAGAGTTATCAGAGGTGTATGCAAACACTGTGGTGACCCTCCGGTATCCATGTGTGCACCTGGCTGTGTGCTAATGAACACACATCTCTGGCTTCCAGACCTTTGCATATGTCTACCCCAGCCACTATTTCTTGGCTCTTCATGAAGCGCTGGCTTCCCTTTAGCACACCCAGCTGTTCCCTCTTCAGAGTGTACCATCAGGATGTGAACCTTTCACATTGCCTCTTATGCTGTAACTTCTTCACTAGCTTGAGCTCTTCTGGGCCTAACATCTTGACACAGAGGGGCTCCTTCACATGTATTTACTGAATGTCTGTCTAGCATATGCATATACCAGAGGGAATTTTAGTAAGATGACTCTTTTGGGGGGTAATAACAAAAATCCCTAAGCTGGTCTCTAAGGTCCTCTGTGATCTGGCTCCTGAGTTTCCAGATCCTTCTTATTAACGCCACCAACTTTGCTCCTCTCTGTGCTCAGAGCCCTTACATACACAGTCTGCCTACAGTGTTCCTCCCTATACATCCTCCATCCAGTTAGTTTCTGTGTGTCCTAAGATCTTCCCATAATATCCTTGGGCTGATGGTGTTTGACTATTTGTTCACATGGTGCCCTATGTTTCTCTTTCAGGGGCATATTATAAATAATTAATTATGGTTTCATTATGTCAGCTAATTCCACTTAGTGTGAATTTGAAAAGAATATCTCTGTTTTGCTCACTGCCATCTACCCAGCGCCTGGTGTAGTAGGTTGTTAAATAACACGTGAGCACTAGCGGATGCATCAGTACTGAGTGTTTCTTACAAGTCTAGATGCTTCTATAAGCTTCTCTTCACTTTCTAAGACTCTCATCTTACCTGTAAGTCTTCCTAAGCCCCATTCCTCAGCTTCCCCTTTCTTCCCTTCCCTCTCATGGGGCTATGGATTTTTGTTAGGTGGCCCTCGAGCCCTGCCCACTCCTTAGATTTCCTAAGCTCCAGTGAAGAGATTGAAGAATGCTTCAGTTCTCACATGCTCACCACTGTTTCACTCAGCTGCCAAGGTTGCCATTGTTTGCCATGAGTCCCTGGAATGTAACCAACTCTGTCCCTGGATGGGCTCTATCCTGGAACTTGCAGTTAAAGGTCATCAGCTGGGTTGACTGATACAGACGATAGAGAGAGCAGGACACATTTCTCTGTGATGGTCAGGGGCCTAGGCTCTTATCAATCGAATCAACTTTACCTGTCTGAGGGTTTCCCACTCTTCTTCACTGTGAGAAACCCTACCCTTACCCCCAGTAGGGAATGACATCTCCCACTTCAGTCTCTCTCTCTCTCTCTCTCTCTCTCTCTCTCTCTCTCTCTCTCTCTGTGTGTGTGTGTGTGTGTGAGAGAGAGAGAGAGAGAGAGAGACAGAGAGAGAGAGAGAGAGAGAGAGAGACAGAGAGAGAGAGGGAGAGAGAGACTGTCACTCTCAAGTGGTATAAAGTGACCATGAACTTATGGGAACAGGGAGCCTAGTGACATTCTGACAGGTTTTATTGTTTTTATTTGACTCTTCGAGGAGTTAATAAAAGATAGGAAGCCTGCTAAGGGGAATGGGTAGGTGCTAGGGGCTAACCAAAAGCCACTTTTCTTCTCTGTGCTTTTGCAGGGGAAGGAGATGCTTCTATCATGTATCAACTTCTGTTTATCAACGGCAGCCTGTAAAGTTGAGAAACTTGACACAGCATTTCTGAGATCCCCTTATTATCCAATGCTTTACATTAATGTAAGGTCAGAGTGACCCGGGACTGCATCCAGGACCTATCATTCACTGCGCATGCTTATGAGGCTTCTCACACCTCTCCGAGCACTCATACACTCTGCTTAAGATGGACACATTGTTACAGCAGGAATGAAGACTAAGGAGACATCTCACACACCCTAGGTAGCAAAGAGGCAGGTTCACTGAGGTACACCAGTTCTGTGGACCATCAGGCATCTGCCACAGAGAATGAGGAAGTTCTGATACACAAATGAGCAGGTAAAATCCTACATGACCTTGTTTTCTAAAAGCTCTAGGGGGCTGGAGAGATGACTCGGAGATTAAGAATGCTGTCAGCTCTTCCAGAGGTTTCTGGGTGGATTCCTGTAACCAGCATGGTGGCTAACCTGTAATTCTAGTTCCGGAACATCCTGTGCCCTCTTCTGGTCTCCACAAGCACCAGGTATGCATGCGGTGCACAGATGTATATGCAGAGAAACCACTGGTACAGGTTAAACCAAAAGAAAAAAGTAGTTATGGAAATCGCACACAGAAGTCTCATTTGCCAGTCATAAAAACTTTAGTGAATAATACAGTTTATAGGAGAGTAGTCTCAGGAATTGAGCAGCGTGCTACCCTGACTGGACAATCCTATATGGGCCATACTATGACAGATATCATTGGGATATATTTATTTAGTGTAGATATGTCCCAGTGCTCATAGGTGGGGCCGAGTGCCTCCTTTCCAATTGTAGTTACCTCTGAGGGTTGTGGCGTGTGCAGAACGACAGAATGGTAGAGCGGTGGGAATTTTGCTTTTCTTACATGATATTTTTTTAAGAAGTGGACTAAGATGTAGCTGCATTTACTTTTGAAGATCCATTACATTGTATTTTTCAAATTTAGAAATCTTCAAAACACAGAAATAATGTATAAGAAAATGGTTAGTTGGCCATGGTGGGCACACCTATAATCCCAGAACTTGGGAGGCAGAGGCAGGTGGATCTCTGTGAGTTCTTGAACAGCTTGGTCTACAGAGTGAGACCAAAGTCCTGCTGAGAGCTGTCTGCTTCAGGCTTTATATAAATCCAACTACAAGGAAGGAAGGCATCATATAGAATCTATTGCTAGGTGAGGGGTCCAAGATAATGTACTGTGAAGAAGCTCCTGCCCTGCCCTGCCCTGAAGTGACAGGATTCACTGAGGTACAAATAACCTCAGACTGCTTTTCTTGGGCTGTGGCCGGACAGCAGCTCTTGGGAGCACCAGAAACAGTATTACTTTCTACTCAACCTTGTGCTGCTAACGTGAGAATATCCAGGTAGACAGTGGGACCTCTGCAGAGAATGGGTGGAATGGGGTGCTAGATGTGAGATCCTGGCCACCATCACATTCTTCTTCCATCTACCTGCCTTCTGCAAGCTTCAACATGGTAGCAGCTCAGGAAACTGGACACGTATGATGTCTAATTGTCAACCTGATGGAATCTAGACTCACAAAAACAAGCTCCTAGGCACGTCTGTGAGGGCCTGCGTAGATTAGGTTAACCATGTGGAAGAGTTGCCTAAGTTTGACTGGCATCATTCCAAGGACAGGGATCTCAAGTGGGATGAAAAGGAGAGAGCACCAAAAAATAGTCTCCCTTGTTTCTGACTGTGGGTGCAACATGACCAACTGACTCCAACTTCTGGGTCACGACTTCCCGCCATAACGGGCTATATTCTTCCAGATGCGGTGAGCCAGTGAAAGCCCTTTCTCCCTCATGTTACTTTAGTCACAGCAACAGGATAAGGAACTAATACTATAGGTGACTTAACCACTGCAGATGACATTTTCCACATCTCAAAAATGGGTATTTCCCTGGGATTTAACTCTTTGAGTCAGTGTATGACTGGCACAAGATTCCCTAGATCACACACACACACACACACACACACACACACACACACACGTCAGTGACATTAATGTTCAGCTAGATTACCAGTAGTGTATTAACAACTGTGTTATTCTTAGGATCCAGAATCTTTTACTCTTAATTCTGAGACACGTGAAAGTTCCTTGGAGTGTATTTTGTCTACAAAATCAGACCTGCGCTGATGTGACCAACCATCCCTTGTCCTTATTCACCTCTTTTGACGATTTATACGTATAGAGTTGCCTCACAGGTATCCAGTCCCTCATGGAAGACAGTCCCCCAGTCTTTCTAAAACGATCAGGAACATTTCCCTTCCTGAAAGGTATCCAAGTTGGGAACTGAGGGGTAAGACCCCGATGTCTGCGGCTGCCGCCCCTCCATGTCCCAATTCCTTTCTTTGTGTAATATATGTACTATATTATATATGTGTATTATATGGTGTATAATTTTAGTATTTATCTTCCACTTCTCTTTAAATCAACTCTAACTTGGATTTATTTCCAATGGAAACTTGTAACTCAACTGTAAATAGAAAGCTAGTACCTCTGGCCATAAATAGAAGGCTACTGTAAAAATAAGCACAATAAAACCAAAACCATATTATGAAATTCCGGCTCAGTGCTGTGAATTGAAAAGGAAATATCTTGCTTGCTTCGTAGTGAGATGCTATTTAACGGCAGGCTGGGAGGCTGCGCATCAGCTTCGGTGGGTGCTACTGCAGCTGGATGGTTGGGTAGCTTGTCTGTTAGAAGGAGGGCGCTGGTTAGTTTTCAAATCTCATCACTTTGGGGTTCAGGGCAGTGACTTTCCACGCATCAACTGGCAGAATTAATCACTTTCCCTATGTGGTTAGGACAGATGGCCTATGTCCAAATTCACTCCCACTCCCTGGATCCTTGGCCCCCTCCATCATTCCCCACCCCTCCCCACCTCTCAACAGGAAATATCCTCCTGAGCTATAAGATCCTCGGGCCAGTGTTTCTGGGAGCCTTGGACTTGAAGATGCCATGGTGTACCAGGAGCCGTGAACCTGGCAGTCAGTGTTGGCAGGTAGAAGGACCACAGAGTACTGTGGGTGGTCTGGGTGCTAGGCAGGAAGGAGGAGTAAGAGGCCAGGTACTGGATGGGAAGAAGGACCACAGAGGCTGCATATCTAGCAGGAAGCTGGTATTGGTTTATGTGTTCATTAAAAATACAACTAAGAATTAATAATTAATGCTTGCTGTCTACTGAGTATCACATGTGCTCTAGGGATACAGAGGGTTCTAGAAAATGGACAGCAATGCTCCTGCATGGGATAGATCCTAGGAGGAAGCCAACAAAGGGTCCATATAGCCAGTGGCAATATGAGGCCAGGAAGGACTCTCAGAAAAGGGCGTCTGCTCTGAGAACTGACCCTGGACATGAGCAGCCACACGAAGAACAAGAAGGGGAACATCCGGGCTTGGAGCCAGATGTGTGTCATGGCCCAGGGGCAGGAATCTCCTTTCGAAAGCCCCTGTATAGTGTGGTGTCTCTCAAACTTCTGTGGGGTAGAGTCCCTTGGAGGGTTTGTCCCGATAGCTCCCTGGGTTGAACCTTTAGAGACTGGATTCAGCAGGTCCAAGGTGTGGCTGCAGGTTCTGTATTTCTAAGAAGCCAGGATACAACCAGGACACCTCCACCAGAGGCAAATCAGATAGGTGCATCTAACCTCTTCCAAACTGTGAGCTAAATCAAACCTTTCCTGATTTATAAAAAAAAAAAAAAAAAAAAAAAAATTCATCTCAGATATTTTGTTATAGCTACAGAAAATGGACAAGTACAAAAGCCATCTACAAACACGGATGCCACTATTTAGGCAGAGGGGTATCTCTGTCCCTTTTAGACTTCCAGACCTGCCGACAGTGCCATCTTTGGTGTGAATATGCCAGAGAAAAACGTATGACCTGAGCAGCCTGGGGGAGACTCAATTTTGACAGAGTCATGGATTTGGGCAACAGATAATAGTTGTCCAGGCCTGTTTCCCACCTCTCCTTTGTGGGCATGAGCTCCTCCATATTCTTCCTTTGATTCATGGAGAAGGTAGAGGATTTTTCCATGGCTTCCTCTCTATCCACCTTAGCTCGCATAATCCAGTTCCTCTACAGTGCATGGCTATCTCATGACCTTGGAGACAGTGGCCTGGTAGGGAACCTTGTTGGCTCAGGAATCACCCCCATTCAAACTCGTGCTTCTCATACATGCAACCTGGTTTTAATTTCTCAGCATCTTGAAGCCTTAACTGGATGGCACAGCTGAGTGGACCGAGTTAAGTGAAACACTTGAGGCAGGCATCTGGGCGGCAATGGGGTGATGGCGGTTTGCAGCCCGGTGGTTCATATATGGAACTCCTCCATGGGTAGGAACTCCCTACCAGAGGCTGGCATCATCATGCCGTCATTCTAGGTACCATTCTAGATGGTTCCATTGCTACCTAATCCCCTCTATATTATTCTTCCTTTATATCTCACTGGTGAGGGCAAGAGAACTCACAGCAAGGAAGCCACCTAAGGTGGCCCAGCCAGGGCAGCTATGCTGGAATTTGGACCAAGTTTTTGATGTGCTCTTTGTCGGGAATCTGAGCTGTCTGTCCCCATCTCCTCCGTATGGGTCTACCGTGTCAGAACCTTGGTGGGTGCCTAATGGAGCTGTGTCATTCACTCCCAGGAGCCGAGGACTGATAAGGCCTCAGTCAGGAGTGCACACAGCTAGGGAGTGACCTCGGGCTTCTGGAGGTGGGGTAGAGTCACAGGTATCTCAGTGATAAGGTTGTCCCAGTGGTCAGAGCACAGCAAAAACAGGATGATCAGGAAATGCCTCGCTGAACAGCACGTGTCCCGGAACCGGAAGCAGGCCAGGACCTTCCCCTAGGACCTGCGTCTCACCAGGGACAGAGGTCACGGGTTTCAAAGAGGAAATCCACTTCTGAGCCGTCAGGGAGCGTGCTGAGGGCTGAGGTTTGGAGCTGGAGCTGGAGAGAAAGGAGTCGGACGGTATCAAGCTTTAACACAGGCTGGCAGGGAAGGCTCTTATCTTACTGGGGGCTTGCAGAGGAGGTGAGACAGCAAGACTGTGCCTGCTCTTGATGCGCTATGAATGGGTAAGACTCAGAGGCTCCTGAGATACACCAAGAGGGAACGGCACTGAGGTTATTGCTGCAGCATGGCTCCCAGGGTGAGTCGTGCCCACTCTCTGACACCCAGTTTCTTCTTCAGCAAGACAGAGATAATAGTATAATTGCCCAGGCTTGCTGTAGACTGAGACAACAAAGCACAGTGTAGCTCACATGTGAGCTGCCACAGCCCTCACGGTATAAATAAATATGTTCCCGAGTCCCACTGACTCCCCAGTAGACACGTGGCTGCATCATTTTAAAAACTGACAAAATTCTGCAGGGACTCTCGCCTCCTCTTCTCCCCCTGCACCTTGCCCACTCCCTCATCCTCATGTCTTCCTGGATGCCCACGCAGCCAGGCGAAGGGAAGGTGAGAAATAGGATCTGCGAACTCAGAGGATCTCTGTGACCAAATTACCTAGTAGATAGTCTGTGCGAGGTACAGTTCATTAAGATGATGAGGGGAACAGTGTGCGTAGTGATGTAGCTGGAAAGAGTGAGGAGACAAGCTGTTCTGGTTGCTGAGGAGGAGCCGAGAAAAGTCCAGCGTCCCTTCCTTTCCTCCCTAAACCAAAGCGTCTGGATGGGGCACTGCTGTAGTGTGTGAGATGGTCCCCACAGGCTTGTGTGTTTGTTCACTTGCCCGCCCCCCCAGCTGGTACTGCAGTTAAGGAAGATGGTAGAGATGGTAGACCCTTTGGCATAGGAAGAATGGCTGGCAGAAGTGGATTCCTGGGCAGGGTGGACTTTAGCCCATTAGCTTCTGATCCCTTTGTCTGCTTCTTGGTCAGTTGCCATTATGTTACCTGTGACCTGTTGCCTCAGACCCTCACTGACAGGGACTAGGGTGTTCAACAGCCATGATGGATTCAAACTCAATGAAACCCTGAGTCAAGATAAACCTTTTCTGCCTTCCATTGGTTCTGTCTGGCCACAGCAAAGAGAAATGTAGCTAACACAGACGTGTCGATGGGGAAATGTGTAAAGGAACACTGACAAGTGCTGTGGCTATGCTTGGCTGTCAACTTGACTACATCCAGAATGAGCTAAAACCCAAGTGGCTGGGTTCACCTGTGAGGAACTTTTTCATCTTAATCAAATCATTTGAAGTAGGAAGACCCACTTCTAACCTGGATCTTTGAGGTCTGAAGATGCACCTTTAATCTGGGCCACGCCTTCTGCAGGCAGCCTTTCTAAAGGACATGGAAGAAGGAAACTTGCTCTCTCTCTGCCTGCTTGCTCCCTCTTGCTGGCAAGTTCATTCCATCACTGGTATTAGAGCCTACTTCCTTGGGATTCTGGCATATACTGAAGACCAGTTGGGACATCCAACTTCCCGTAATGAATTACGACCTACTGGATTCTTGGATCTTCTGTTGGTAGACAGCCATTGTTGGGCTGGCTGGACTACAGCCTGTAAGCCATTCTAATAAATCTCAGTCTGTGTTCAGTGAACACATTGAATTACAGGTTTTCGAGACTGCTTCTGAGAAGCATTGGTGGGGGGTCGGACACTGTTGTGAGAAAGCAGTGTGTGAGCCAGTGGCCCAGGGGGTCACTCTTTAGACTATTGTGTGGGCAAGGCCATTTCCATATTCTCCAGTTTCAAGAGCTTCCCCGAGAGCCCAGACTTTAGGATTGGAGGCAGGAGAATTGTACCCAGAATCCCCTGTGCCTATGTTCTATCCTTTGAGTATGTGCCTACCTAGGTTTATGAAAATGAGGGAGAGTGGGTGAGGAAGGGAGAAGGAAATGAGAAAGGAAAGGAGGAGGAGGGAGAGGAGGTGGGGGAGGAGGAGGCGAGAGCCCTTGGAGAATTTTGCCAGGTTTCAGAATGAAGCTGCCACATGTCTGCAGGGGAGTCGGAGGGAACACGGGGACATATATATTTATACTGCGAGGGCTGTGGCATTTTTCCTTACAGCATTTTGATGGCTAATAAATTCAAGAGGACAAGAGCTGGTCTTTTCCTCAGATAGGCTGGTGCGGGAGGAAGAGGATCTGGTCTAGAACCATTCTGCTTCTGTCTCCCAGTACCCTGGCTCACAAGGTCAAGACTGATCATGGCCTTCAGGCTGCAAGCTCACACACAGCCAGTGGGTGGCCTGTAGACACAGAAACTTCTTATTTCTGCATCAGGATAGGTTCCAGGGGACTAGGACCAGAGTGGTACATAGGAACCCAATGAATTCATTTAATGCTCTTTTCTAGCTTGAAATTCTTAGTACTTTTTTAACAAGACTTTTATTTTATTTTCATGTTGTACTGGATCTCATACAACATAATAATTGGCTCCAAAGCCCTATCAGGCCCCCAAATTTGCACATGTTAAGTCTCTTATATAAAAAGGTATGACTAAAATTTACATTTAACCTACACAATCCTCCTATATATTTTTATCTTTTAATTTTTCCATTTAACCACGTGTGCTGCACATGTATATACGTGTGCCTGCATGTGTATGAGCCGATATATTTGTGGGTGTGTGTGTGCATGTATGATGTCAGGAATCTTGCTGGGTTTTTTGCTTGTCAGCTTGACACAAACTAGAGTCATTTGGAAGAAGGAACTTCAGCTGAGGAATTGCCACAATTAAACTGGCCTGTGGGAAAGGCTACAGGGCTGTCTTCTTGATTAATGATTGATGTGAGAGGGCCCAGCCCACTCCAGGCAGTTCTTACTCTAGGCAGGTGGTCCCAGACGGTATTAGAAAGCAAGCCGAGCAAACCACAGAGAGCAAGCCAATAAGCTGCACTCCTCTGTGACTTCTGTCTTAAGTTCCTGCCTCCATATTTCTGCCTTGAGCTCCTTCCCTGGCTTCTCTCCATGATGGGCTCTAACCTATAAGATGCAGTTGATGCTTTCCTCCCCGGGTTGCTTTGGTCATGGTGTTTATTACAGCAACAGAAAGCGAAGTAGGACAGGGATTTTTCACCTTATTCCTTCAGGCAGTGTTTCTTAATCAAACCCAGAGCTCATTGATATGACTAGGACCACTAGCCAGTTTGTTCCCAGGATTCCCTGTCTCCGCTTTGGTAAGGCTGGAATTGCAGTCAGGCCACCATGCCCTGCAGGGGTTCTGGGGATCAGAACTCTGGTCCTCAAGAATGTGTGGCAAGTACTTCAGCAGTTGAGCCATCTTCCCAGCCGCTTGTCTGTTCTAAAGCTCTCTAGATACAGTGTAACTCCTAACACACTGTAGCAAACAACTGCTCCACTGCACTGCTTCGGGGAAGATGAAAGTCTGCACATGCGCAGTGCAGAGGAGCGTTCCCTAGATGGCTTCAAGTCACAGACTGGGCTTGCAGATCCAGAACCCAGCCTGTGGAGGAAGACAGGGTGCTGGAGAATAGTGAGCTGGAGGAAGAAAGGAAAGTCTAAGAAGTGGATAGTGACATTTGAGTAAAACCCTTCAGAAGTCCCCCCCGCCCCAAGAAGAAACCATGTTCTAGGCAGAGAGAAGAGCGAATGCAACAGCCTAATGTAGATGCTCTCTCTGTACACACTGGCGCTATCCCCGGATCAGGGGTGGACCAGGGAAGCCTTCTTCAGGTACTGCATCTGAAGCAGTACCAGGGTGCTGTCTCTGTCCAGGTTCTTCCGTATATTGATGCCAAACAAGGTAGGAAAATATTGACGTGTAAAACATAAATGGGATTAGATTAGTGTAGGGATTGTGAGCCTCCAACCTGGGTCCAGAGAAACCCGAGTTCAAGTCCCCCTCCCGCCATTTTAAGCTGTGTGAGCTTGGGTAAGGTGCTTCCTCTCTGAGTCCCCCCCCCCCCTTCTGAACATGGGAGATAGTGGGATTATCTCAGAGGGACCATCATGGAGCAAAAGGAGACCTTATAGAACAACGAAGAGTTTCATGACTTTGTTTTAGGAAACAACATTTTTTCCCCTCACATTTATTTGTTTGTTGGTGGGGTGGGAGGCAGATGCCTGGAACAGTGTGTGTGTGTGTGTGTGTGTGTGTGTGTGTGTGTGTGGTCAGAGGACACAGAGGAGAAGTCAGTTCTCCCACTTTTCCTGGGTTCTGGGGATGCGATTCAGGTCGTCAGGCTGGCCGGCAGGTGCCCTTCACCCGCTGAGCTGTCTTACCAGCTTCACTTCTGTTACTCGTTAAGAACAAACAGCCCTCACACTCCGAGGCTTGCTCAGTGCTGGCTAGATGGCAGAGGCATGACTTCAATTAATTCTCACAGCGGCATCATAAGAAGTCGATGGCCACCCGCTGTTTTCTTTTTACAGATGAGGAACAGCACCAGAGAGCGCAAGACACTTCTCCAAAGGACACACAGCTAATAAGTGGCAGAGCTGGGCTAAGAACCCCAGGAGTCTGGACTCAGGAAAGGCACATGGCTGTGTGATAAGGGCGTCAAGGAGACTTTCTGAATAATAGCTACTCTCATTGTTCGGCCTTACCTCACTCTTAAAAGTTGGGTCCCCCCTCCCAATTTCCCCTTCCTTGTCCTCCCTCCCGTCTTCCCTTTCCTTTCCTCATATTCTTACTCTTTCTCTTCCCCTCCTTTTCTTTCTTTCTTTCTTTTTTTAATTAAAACTTTCATTTTTGAGACATGGTTTTACTATGTAAGCAATTGGCCTTCAACTCATTTTCCACCTGCTTTAGGCTCCTGAGCACTGGTCCCTGCCTTCTCCTTACCCTGTACCCATCATGCTGATTTCTTTTCCCTGGTAATAGTTGACTAAGAATCTTCCTTTACCTGACTCCCCCACTTAAGCACTCTGGTGGCTGCTTGTCATATTTAAAATCACATTGGATGTCCTTACAGAAGCCACGATGTCCTTTCTGATTTGACCCATCTATTTTCCAGCTCAGCCTCCTACCACTTCCCCCTTTGGTGGCTGTGCCCTGCTCCCCCGCCACGTCAGCACAACCATGCCAAGAGCGTTGTTGCCCCAGGCCCATGGCATATGCCATCCCATTTGCTCAGGCTCTAGCTCTTTGATATCTCACATGACTTTGCCTTTCCACTCAGGTCTCGACTCAAATGCCACCTCCCCAGAGAGGCTGTTCATGTCATCCCATGGCAGGACATGATCTGATTTACTCTTTAAAAAGATAATTCTTCGGCCCTGTGGATAAATCATTTCCCACGCAGCGCGCTCTCACACTGCTTCTACCGAGTCCCACCAGGCGCCAGGCACCCCTGCAGGAGCCTACGTGAGCTGTAATTCATCTGCTCCCTCAACAGACATTGTCTGGGAACTGTGTGTAAAAGCACTACAGAGAAGCCCTGCCGCAGCCTTCCAGGAGGTCACAGCCCAAGCAGGGGAGCTTAGCTGTTGATTTTTTTCTCATGCTGAAAAAAAAAAAATCCTGAGCCGTGACTACAGTTTCTCTAATAAGTGTCAAGACTGTGTGACTGGGTGGTGGGCCTTTTAGAGGTGGGGTCAAGTCCTAAACAAGTCACTCACATCAATTCCTGTAGCCTCAGGGACATCTGTGGAAAAAAGGGCAGGAAGTACGCATGAGCCAAAAGATAGGGTGAGAAGCTACGGAACCCCGTTCTTTATAATAGATTCAACCTGCAATCCTTAAGTCACAGCTGTGGTTACTTTCACAGCCCTATCAACAGTCAATCAAGGAAGGGGGAGGGACCCAGGGGCCATACCTTTTACCTCTGAATTATTGGCTATTGATAGATAGATTCTGAGCTAGGAGGGAACCACTGTCTTTAGTTGTAGCCCCATTGTTGAGCCAACTAGGCTCCAAATTCATGGTTTAACGGCCCTGGCTAATCTCAGTAGTCCACAAAATAAATGAATAGACAACCCAAGAGACTGGGATTTGCAAGGAGTGGGCAGAGAGTACAGAGTGGTAGGGAGGAGAGAGTGGTCAGTCTGCAGGCAGGGTTCATATGTGTAAAACTGTAACTAAAGAACACAAAGAAAAGAGGTGTGGCCTTTAAGAGGCGGGGCCTCTCGGTTGCTCCCGCTGGGACCCTGCCCTATAGTTCTTGTGAGACCCAAGTTAGTTCTTGTCTTCTGTGTTTCTGGGGAGGAGCCCAGGGTCCTCACTTGCATGTGCTAGGTCAGCGCTCTGCCATGAAGCCATATCCACAGCCAACCTGGTTAGTTCTTAAGGGAGGTTTATTATGAAAGAACAAGACGGGCCCCTCCCCAGTCTCCCTGTCACAGGGGCTTTACCATGATGGCCTCTCTCAGGACAAATGGCAGCCATGGAAACCCTTTGCAGAGCCTATGTCTTGTGGTTTGGAATTTCAGACATATGGGATCTTTTCTCTTTACCTTGGTCTTTCACTATGGCAATGGAAGAGAGACCCATGAAGGGAGTCAGCAAACCCCCTGTTCCCTCGGATGCAGATGAGAGATCAAAGGTCTTACATCACTGGGCTCACTCAGGGAGATTCTCCTGCTGCAGGCCCAGGGTTGCTTCAGTGACAGTGGCTCTTTCTGATCACACTAGATGGGAGATGCTACCCACCCCAAGAAGTATAGTCATGTATCAGAAATGGCAAGGTTATGGTGAAGGACCAACAGGGAGGACTTCTTCCCCAACTGCACATTCTTGTCCATCATTTTCTCATATGTGGTCACATATAATCCTCCCAACAAGAGCCCAGAGAGACACGAAGGTTGGGCTTACTGTCCCCATCCTTTCTGGGCCACCCTGGTAGTGATGTATTACTTTTGCACAGCACACTGTTTAGTGTTCAGGGATGCTGTCTTGGATTATGCTCATGTGTACACACTGGATGGAATTTTGCAGGGCAGCTGTTGCCTGGGCTGGGCCTTTGGGAGGAGCCCCGATGGGAGGGGTGGTAAGGAAAGCAGGGCTGGCCACTGGGGGTAATAGAATTGTACAGGAACACAGTCTCATGCAGAAATGGAGCCGGGGAGGCCTTTAGAGATGTGTTAGCTGAAGACTAGAGAGTTGAACCTGCTCCTGTTGCATCACGAGGCTTCTGGGAAGGAACTGGCACCTGGACTGTGCCAGCTCTTCCATGCTAGGAGACATTCCCAGAGGTGGGCTCAGCTGCGGGCAGGCTGCACTGGCAGGATCACCCAGCAGGATGAGGATGCCCGTACTCCCATGTTGGCCACCTACGCTTAGTAGGTCAACCTCCTGCAGTCTCATTTTCCCATCTGTAAAATGGCTGCAAGGAAGAGGAGGGTGTCATGGGGTAGGGTGAGGCGGGATGGGTTACTGCAATGGGGCTTTGTTATGGGGATATTCAGGGCTATGACAGGCTATTGTCTGTGATAGGATGGATAGTCATATGTATAATGTGCATATGTGATTGTGATTGTATGTGCTGGAGTGTACACATGTGAACATATGTGGGTATGTGAATACAAGTAAGTACACGAGTAGGTGTATGTGTGTGAGTGTGTACATGTGTGTGAATTTGTGAGCATGTGCATGCATGTGAGTGCCTGTGTGAGTGCAGGAGTGTTTATGTGAGTGTGTAATCACATGGAAGTATGTATTAATGACTGTACAGGTATGAGTGCAAGTTGTACATGCATATATGCATGTGCTTATGAGTAAGTGTGCATGTCTATGAGTGCTTGCATGTGTGAGTGTGTGCATGTGCTAGAGTGTGTGTGAGTGTTATACAAGTGAGTGTGTTATACATGTGAGAGTGTACGTATGTATAGGTGACTTGTGCATGCATGTGTCAGTACATGAGTGTATACATATGTAAGCATGAGTGTTCATGTGTGCATGCACGTGTGAGTGAGTGCAAGAGTATATGCATATGTATATGTGTGAGTGCATGAATGTGTTTTCATGCATGTGTGTGCGTACATGTCTAACTACATGAGTGCATTCATGTGTGTGTGTTGGGAGTTGGGATGGATAGAAGCTGAGGATGAGGAGGCTATGACTGGGAAGTTGGAGATGGAGTTCTTTGATGTAGCCGATTCCTGGCTGGAGCACCACATGAATGGGTTGAGGGAGGTACAAAATGATCGAAGGCATCTTTGACAGCCTTGTGTTTTCCAAAGGCTACAAGGTGGTCCTTGTAGTGCCACCTACCCTCTGTCCCACGTAGAACCCTGTCCTTCCTCTACTCGGTCCTCTTCTGCATCTGTAACTGCCATTCAGCTATCACCTTGCCCAGCACCTGTGCTTCCTCTGCAGACCGGGAGAAAACAAAAATGCAGATGAAAGAAGAGGAGCCCGCTGCCAGGGGGTGAAACGGAAGCTTCACTCAACCAAAAGCCTCCCAAAGAGCAGCTACCAAGGGAAGCCCATGGGTGAAATGAATCCCACTCACCCATCAAAAACTGCAGTGCCCGTGAATGACCACAGGGCAGGCACAGGGAGAGCCGGCCTGGCTGTTCCAAAGCCTCGTACTACCAGACCTTGTAAGGCACCAGATCATTGTCATACATGGACCCAGGACCGGTTGAGACTAGCTGCCCTTTGCTAATAATTTTTCTTTCACTTAGACTTTTATTATAGAACAATTTTAGGCCGCAGCAAAATGGAGTGGGTTAGAGATTTCCCAGATGCCTGCCTCACTCACGATCAGCATCTCCACCACAGAGGCACATTGGTCCTAACTGCCGAGCCTCGTGTGTCAGCATCCCCCTGAGTGCAGGGCTGTGCTGGGGTTTCGTCACTTGTTAGCAGCTCATATTCAACATCTAAGCCTTTGGGAGCTATGTTCCTTGGATTCCCCAGAAATTATGGGAATGAGGATGATGGCAGGGAAGGAATTCACTGGTCGTTTGACTTCATCAACAAACAGGACTCAGCGTCTTTGTGAGGTGTTGGGCTAATCGCTGCTTTACAGAGGCCACTGCATTTGACTAAAACTTGCAGTCCATCCCCGCCCCAGCTTGTTCTGTCTCTGTCTGTTCTGGGAGTGTAGGAATCTGATTTCTGACAGAATGGGCTGACCTTCCAGGAGCACAGCCAGCTCCGCTTCCCCTGGGCACTGACTGCACAGGCCTGTTCCTTAAGCCAGGCTCCACTGAACCTGTGATGCGTACGACTCCCTGCATGCACGCTATACCTTAAGGCTAGAGGATTCAGCTGGTAAGGTGTTTGCCCAGCATGTAGAAAGCCCTGGGTACCATCCCCAGTGCCATGTATAAAAGCTGGCTCATGGCTTGTAATCCTAGGACAGGGCAGAATGCCAGAGGAGCAGGGGTTTAAAGTCACCTTTAGTACACAGAAAGTTTGAGGATCTGGGTCTGTCTCAGAAAAACAAAACCAAACAAAGTAAGGCTAGGAAACAAGACTTACAAGCCCTAACTACTAAGAAGGTCTTATGATATCTAATGTGGTCAGCCGATAGGATCTAGAATCACCTGGGGGACTGGGTTCTAGACTTACCTGTGGGGGAGTATCTTGATTGTATTGCTAGAGATGGAGAATCCTGCCCTACTGTGGGTGGCATCATCTCATGGCTGGGAGTTTGGACAGCATAGATGGAGAAAGGAGGCTGAGGACCAGCCGTCCCTCTGTGTCCTCTGACTGTGTGTGCAATGTGACCGGCTGCTGCAAGCTACTGCTGCCCTCACCTCCCATGATGGACTGTCCCCTTGAACTGTGACCTTCTCTGTTCTACCCTTGAACAAGCCCCTTTCTCCCATAAATTGCTTTTGTTGGAGTGTTTTATCGCAGTAAAAGAAGAACAACTGAGACAGCAGCATTTGGCTTTTGGCTTTTGCAGACAGGGTTTTCTTTAGCTTTGAAGCCTTTCCTGGAACTCACTCTGTAGACCAAGCTAGCATTGAACTCATAGAAATCCACCTGTCTCTACCTGTGTTTAATTTTAAAATCTACTACCCTTAATATATTTAAAAAAAATAGTCTAACAAATTCATTTTTTTTTTTTTGGCCAGGATGATTACTTTAAATCAAACATTGTTTTGAAAAGCTTTTTTTCTCTGTACACTATCTGCCACATTTCTTGACTGATGCCTGTGGCTCAGTTTATGCTATTAATTCTTCTCTCTGGTAAATAACCCTCAGAAGGTCCTTGTCTTCCTGGAGCCAAAGTCCAATGAAGGAAAATAGCTATTCCACAAACAGACATCCAGACACACGTTTAGTCGTCGTATCCTGGGGAGAGGCCTGAATGGGGAAGTGGGACATAGAGCTGTTGGGGACAGATAGTAAGAGATGGTTCTCTGAGAAGGTGACATTTACAATAATTGCAAAAGGACAGCCTTGAGGCTCCAGGAGGCAGACACGAAGAGTGTGGCCTAAGAGCTTCCTGGACTTTGAAGAGAAGGTTAGTGTAAAGGCTGGGGGGTGTAACTCAGTCGGTAGGGTGTGAGCCGAGTAAGCACAAGCACTACTACACACACCAGATCTGGTGGGACACGCCTGTGATCCCAGCATTCATGAATCGGAGATGGGAGGATCAGAAGTTCAAGCTCCAGGCCAGCCTGTGATACACAAGATCCTTTCTTGATCATCAATCAATCAACCGACCTACCAACCAATTGAGAGGCTGGTGGAGCTGGAGTCCGAAACAGGAGGAGAGTGCTGGAAAAGTGAGCGAGGGACACCCTGGATATTGAAGCTGTTTTAACCCCTTGTAATTTACAAACATCTGGAAAACATTAAAAAACAAAAACGAAAAACAAAAACAAATCCAGAAAAAAAAATAATACCAGGGTCAGGAAACCACGAGATGGCATGGAGCCCAGGCAACTATGCATTAAAAAAAAAAATCAAAGAAATGAAAACAAGACAGGAGATTGAGAGTATTGCCACTGAGGACCACTGATGTGGGTCTGAAAGCCTACAGCTTCCTAAATACTTTCCACTGCCTCCAAATCCCCAAGGAACTTCGAGAAAAATGCAGATTCTCATTCAGCCAGGTGGAGTTGGTGGCTTCCTCTCTTTGAGCTCCCAGGGGAGGCTGAGGCTCCTGGTCCAAGGACCACATTTGGAGAAACAAGGTTTTTGTCGGTGATAAGGAGGCTTATTCTTACAGACTGGTAGGAAACCACTGGAGAATATTAAGCAGGAAGGCTAGCACGACCTTACGGATGTTTTCACAAGATTACAGCAGCTACAATGTGGAAAATGGATTGGGGGAGGAAGAGTGGAAGCTGGAAGCCAAGTGATGAGGGATGAAGAGGAGGGCTGCATCACTTCGGTTTTTCTAGGCTGCTCTGGGGACACTGGGCTCGGGGAAAGAGACTGGACGCGTGCGGTGTTTAAGGTTTCCATCTAGAACCCTATACTATCTCCCCACTAGATAGGCAGAGCTATTTCCACAGAAGTGACTCCTTCACAGAATGACTCCCAGGCCCAGAGCTATCTCCCAGCCGCAGAGATCTCTGATAGCAGGTTCAGATAGGAGAAGAGCAGATGCCCGGAATCTACAGCTTCTAACTGGAGAGTATGATGTCTAACGTCTCAGACTTGAAATGGCTTTGCCAGTGGTGCATAGTACCCTCTGGGGCGAGAAGATCTGGGCTGTTTGCCAAGAATGAATGAATGAAGTATGATTTTCATTTGGAAGTCTGGCCCTGCCAGATGGATAGTGATTCCCCCATCCCTATTCCCCACTTTGGGTGATGCCTTCAAACCAGTCCCATAGTTCCAGGAAAAAGACTCGTGTCTCAGAAAATCAAAGGAAACAGTGAGCTCTTCAGGGGATTAGGGGTGTGCTGCGGGTGGGGGGTTGGTGCCTTCCCTACCTGCACATCCTTTGTGAGCTGAGGGACATGCACCCTGTCTTCCTAGTGCTGCAGAGTGGGGGTTGATTTGTGGTTTTCTGCCTCTGTTGGATTGCTAAGCTTTTGTGTTAATTCCTCAAACTGGAGAGTAAGATTTCAACTTGTCCAGAAACTCATTAGTTCAGGAAATAGGGGGAGGGAGGGAGAACAAGGAAGGGAGGTGTAAGAGGGTGATGGTATAGGAGACGAAGGAAGAGAGGGATGTGTATGGGAGGGGAAGAAGGAAGGAAAGGAGAAGAGGGAGGGAGGGAGAAAAAAGGTGGGGTGGAAAGTGAGGGATGCTTTTGCGGGCAGAGTGACCCAAGTCACTTCTAATACACAGACCTGCACTTCAGTGTTAGAAGATGCTCATGGATTACTACCTAAGGGAGTTGTTTTCCTGTGTCAATTAATAAAAGAGTGAATGTACTAAGATCTAAACTTCTCGGTCCTTCCCGAGGATGCACTTTGGTTATCTCTTACAAAGAGGGATGACTTTGCCCACATCAACAAACTGTAGGCATTCACAGAAGCATGCAGATTTCTGACTCCTCCTAATTCAGAGGACATGTTCTTTTAGCAGGCTTGGTATTTCCTGTTTGCTGTGGCCCCTTTCTTCTGTTTTCTGATGGTGCCTAAGATTGAACCCAGGGCCCAGGAAGCCCCCTCGCCCAGTGAGCTCTGCCTTTGTTTGGTCTTTCTCCTATGCAACCCTTCTGGTCACTCTAGATTCCTGAGAGTATGGCCATGAATACAGATTCAAGAGCCTATGGCTTGCTTTATGAGTCTATGAGCCTCTGTCGGGAGCAAAAGATCCGCTCCTTATCTGGGATGGAAAGGCAGCTTGGAAGCAGTTCAGATCAAAAGGCCTTAGTCATAGCCCAAAGAAGATCCTACAAAGAGAGAAATAAACATAGAAATAGCTGCAGCTTCCCATCTGGAGCTCTTTGATATTCATGCTCTCTGGTCTTCAGAGGGGGTGAGCTGTTCAGTCAGGACTTGTGGGTTTTGATCTCTTGAAGCAAAAAGGACTCCAAGCTCTGCAAGAAATGTGAACCTAGTATATACCCTCCTCTCCTCTCCTCTCCTCTCCTCTCCTCTCCTCTCCTCTCCTCTCCTCTCCTCTCCTCTCCTCCCCTCCCCTCCCCTCCCCTCCCCTCCCCTCCCCTCCCCTCCCCTCCTCTCCTCTTCTCTCTTTTTCTCTCCCTTCTCTCTTTTCCTTCCCTCATCTTGCTTTCACTCGCCTTTTCATCCCTTCCCCCCAAATAGATTAATTCTTAATCCACAGTAAACCTCTCCTTCCCATTCACCAAAATCAAGCCAAATCAACCCAAAGCCTCAACCTCAATATGGTGATACAAATCAAAAAGCTTTAAACTGTAACTATCTTCAACGAAGGGAAAGTTAGGGGTGAGCTACAAGAGACTGGATTCAAAGTGAAGACAGCGGTCTGAAGCCTTGTTTAGCTTAAAATAAACACAGATGGAAAACAATAATCAGAAGGTGTCCTTGTATATGGACAAATGTGTATACATGTGTTCCCAAGCTCTGTCTCCTGAAAGGACCTGGACGCAGCTGCAATCCAACAGTTATGAGCATGTCTAGCACCGAGGTCTGGGTTTCTAACACCTTCCTTCAGTCCAAAGTACCAAGGGTCCTTGGGAAAATGACCATTTCCAGGGTCTGAACAGGGGATGGACATCTTACATCACAAAAAAGGAAGCACTCAGAATACAAACTGGAAAGATGTGCGAACGTGACCCAGGAGCAACAACAAGAGCTGCTGCTACGGTTTGAACCCACATTGAACACTTGGTGCCTAGCTGATGGTGCCACTCTCAGAGGCTCTAAGGACTTTAGGAGAGGCGGATCCTCAGTGACATCTCATCCTTGGTCTCTTCCTGTCTCCACCGGCAGGTGAACAGTTCCTCATCACACATTCCCACAGCCAGGGCATTCCACTCATGGGTGGGGACTAAGCACATCCCACTCACGGGGATGCAAGCACTGCATTCTCCAAAACCATGGCCAGAAAAAACACTTCAATTTTGTCACCCATCTTGTCACAACCACAAAAAAATGGGCACCGATTTAACTGCTAATGCCAAGGTGCGACAACTGGAGCAACAAAGTAATGTAGCGGTAGATCATGACCTAAAGTATAGAATAAATATGTGAGCACCTGTGCCCATCTAAGTAAATCGAGGAACACGTAAATAGTGTGGGAGATCAGATAACTCTCTTGTGCAGAAGAATTCCCAATCATTTATGTAGCTATAGCCCCCTCAAGGAAGCAGAAGCCGATCCTGCGACCTAAGTGTGGGTTGTGAATAATGACTGCATCCCAAAGTGTACAGTCGGGGGAGGGAGAAGAAAGGGTCACCGTGGCGAGAAACTGACAGACACCCATTCAGCCGTGGTCAAGGTTAAAAATTAGCAGAGCCAAGTCGCGTGGGTAGGATGTGTTCTTGAGTGATGTGACGAGAAAGACATTTTATTGCTGTGGTTTTCCTCCCCAACCCCATAACTCTTCCAGGGTCGTAAAAACAGACAGGCTGAGAGACATTTGACAGAATGCTGGCCAATACTTCTCAAAACCATGCAGGTCATCAGCAAAGGTAAGGAAGGTTTGCCTAACTGACATAGCCTAGAGCTGCCCAGGAGAGGCAATGACTAAGCATAATGGTATCCTGGATCAGAGAGAGGACACTGGTGCAAAGTGCAGCTCGCAGTTGATGGAAACCTTTCCGCATTGGTTCATTGCTTAGAGCAAACGTGTATCGTGCTAGTGCGTCTTAGCAAGAAGAAACATCTCGGGTAGGAGCTGGCTACGCTGCCATTGCGGTTCTGTGTAAACCTTCAACTATTTCTGAAATCAGATTTATTGAAAGCTATGCTAATTTTTGACTCAATAACTGCAGCCCAAGAAACTTCATCATAAAGAAATTGCTATGAAAGTGTGCAAGGATTAATTTACAGTGTGTGCATGTAAATGTGTGGTTTGTAATTAAAAGTCAACAAGTTCCCAATAATGGGGGATTAACTAAGTAAGTTATGGTGTAGCATATAGTGAAATACTGTCCCTTAAGGGTGCAGTGACGTACCTGTTGACGCAGGAAGTCTGATCACTGTAGCTTCATGAATGAAAATGTGCACGGCTCTAGTATAGTCTCATTTTGGTAAAAAGTCAGTGATCATGTAAACATGTGGTGTTACACATCTGTACTGTCAGCCCTCAGAGGACTGTGACTCCCAGGCTAGCCTGGGCTAAACAGGGAGACTGTGCTTCAAAAAATATAGTCTTGCTGGGTGGTGGCACACGACCTCAGTCCCAGCACTTCGGAGGCAGGTGGGTCTCTGAGTTTGAAGCCAGCCTGCTCCACAGAGTGAGTTCTAGGACTGCCAGGGTTGCACAGAGAAACATTGGTTCAAAAATATGTTTATTGGAATATATATACATACATACATATATATATATATATATATATATATATTATGTATCCAGTGGGGGTTAATTTTGGAATAAGAGAATAGAAGGATAATTATTCCTTGTTACTTTCCAACTTTCCTATATAGTGTGAAATGACTTACTGCTACAGTAAACAGAATATATATCCATATATATGCATATACAAATTTTATTTATTTATTTTTTATTTATTTATTTATTTATTTATTTATTTATTTATTTTTGATTTTTCGAGACAGGGTTTCTCCGTAGCTTTTGGTTCCTGTGCTGGAACTAGCTCTTGTAGAACAGGCTGGCCTCGAACTCACAGAGATCCTCCTGTCTCTGCCTCCCGAGTGCTGGGATTAAAGGCGTGCGCCACCACCACCCGGCCCACAAATTTTATTTTTTAAAGGAAAGGCAGGGTTCTAAGGCCAGGCCTTGAACCTCCATTCAGTTTACTGAGACTAGCTGTTTGGGGGGTAGGACCTAGTCTTTCCTCTTTCTCACGGTCACCAGAAAAACACAGGGGCATCCTTTTTCTGTTCCATGGTATCCTGATGACCACATCAATGAAACAGAGTAAGTTGGCTCAGGTGTGGTAGGAGGATTCTGAAACTTATAGCGTGTTCCCATGACCCACCCTTGACCACATCCATCACTTGGTGTTTCTTGCCTCATCTGGTTCTCAGAGATCTTAGTCTCAGAGACTATTGAAGGCCAGACATAGCCATATGCCAATCTCAAGGAATTTTCTCAGGCCACTGAATCAAGAGGATGACTTCTCCTATGTTAAACAAATATGTTTTGAGTGGATGGATGGATGGATGGATGGATGGATGGATGGATGGATGGATATAATATGTTTAGGTGGACATATGATTGGATGGGTGAATGGATGTAAAGAAATGAGTGGGTAGATGGATGAGAGTGAATCAGAGATGGATGAATGGAAGGAGAGAAGGACAGACAACTGGATGCATGGAAGAATGGATGAACATATCTGAATGGAGAGATGGCTGGTTGAATTGATAGAAGGAAGGGACTCATGGAAAAGATGGATGGATTGATGCATGGATTGGTGGAAGGAGGGATGGGCAGATGGAAGGGAATGAGTGAGTACATGTATGGATGGGAGTGTGTGGATGGAAAATGCCGTTTAGATGAATAAATGGATGGTTGGATGGACAGAAATGACTGAGTGGGTAGATAGATGGATAACTAGTTGGATGGACATGTCCTCTGTTCATTTTGCATGTTGTCCTTTCTTGTTTTCAATTTTAAGTTGAAAGAGTTTGGTTTTGGCTTTTAGAGGCTCCACACTCTCTATTACAACATTTCTCACCCTATTTGCCCATTTAAATTCCCTGAACTGGTTCAAAACCAACCATCACCCCAGAGTCTGGTTGAGGTGGATCAGAGTGGAGGATGGGACTGGCTTCATTCAGCATTATTAGGCACTTCCCAGACCCACTGCCCCCAGCTGCTCTCTTAGCTCCCATGCCTATGTGAGGGGCAATGACAGTTCAACATCATTTGCAGACCCTGGCAGGTCTGGCACAATCTAAATGAACAACAACAAAGAGTGTCACCTTCTCAGGACTTCTGTGCCCCAGACAGGTGCCAAGAAGTCCCTCATCCCTTTGATGGTATTTTTGGGAGTCTCAAGTTTCTAATAGGCAACTGATGATTTAATTATTCAGACAAGTTACTGATTACAATGTATATTAAAGCTGATGGAGGGTTAATTCTTGAATATCTTTACTTAAAAGAAGAACAGGGCATTAGAGGCAACCTGGAGACCTTGAAATCTGTACAGGCTGCACGCCCATCCTACCAAAGCCCTCCCTTCCTTTCTGAAGGGTGTGTCAGGAGTGTCTTCTGAGATAACAGCAGCATTGCTGTCCCCTGAGCGGCTTTTTTTTTTCAGCTCTTATCACAACTGTAATTGATTAATTTCTTGCACACAGTTGGGAGCCTGGTGGGGAAAAGGTTTGATTTGTTTCTGCAAGAGAGACCATTGCTATGCAGGTCTGGAAAACTGCAAGTGCAAAGAGAAAACAATCACATTCATTGAGAAACTAAGATGTGACGTTCTGGAAGCCCGTGAGGAAAACCGACTTGAACAGTGGGAAGCAGCTAGATAGAGCCTTGGCCACAGGCCATGCCGAAGATGGAAGGAGATAAGACCAATAGCCAAACTCTGTGGAGAGAACTGCAATAGTGGCCTAGGAGATGCTGGGAGATCCCAACCTTGCCATGCCATGGAAGATGCAATCTTGAATCTATAGATCTCCACGTCTTACGATGTGATTCAGCATCTTGCATAGAATTGTCCTCTTTAAATGCAGCAGGGCACAGAGGCTGATGACTTAGTTCAGATTCCTAGTTGTAAGTCAAGAGACTTATTTAACCTTGGCTTCCTCATCTGTAAAAGGGAGATGATCCTAATACCTCCAAAGGTTTAAGAATTAAATGAGCTAACGTGTGATGCATGTATCATAGTAAACCTAGAATATTCTGTCTTCACGTTCATATGGGTATATACGCCCTGCAGGTTGGTCTGAGGTATGACTTCTCAGCATGCCCTAATCCATAGATCATGTACTCACTCAATAAATACCAACTGCTTCTACTGCTCATACTTTACAGAATCACAGAGGCTTGGGTGGAAGTCACACATCTCTGGAAGCTCAGCTCTAGCTACCACCACCAACAGGAGTAGCAAGCTGAGGATCTATTTGGGGTTCCAAACTCATTCTCGAAGCCTCACGAGGAGCACTCGGTAGAGTGGAGGCTCATTAGGAGGTTAGTGTTTGTGGCACGTGTGACGTACTGTAGCTTCTAGAGCTCCAGTTCGGACTGCAGGTCTAGAGAAAACTGGGCTGATCCAGTTGGACCCAACACAATGACCTGGATGGAGCCTTGGCAAGAGAAAGAGCAAAGTGAGACAGGATTTCCCGCTAAACAGACAGGTGGCGGCAGTATAGAACTCAGCCTCCGGAGAAAGTGCAGCTCGGCGCATGCTGCCTTAACCCTGTGCCTTTCACATGTCTGTCTAGGTTCACTTCATTCCCTATATTCAGAGCCCACAGAGCACTGGGCACCTATCAGTAGTCGGGATGAGTGCACAAATGGGCATGGGCATGGAGTCAGTTACTATGCCTGCCTACCACTACCTTATCCCCTGTGCCGGTACCCAGTGAGAACTGGGTATCTACTAGCAGAATGGATGAGCGAATGAAGTATGGGTCTTCAAATCCTTTCACGATTAGCTCTTCATTTCATTCTCCTCCAGTCCCATGAGACCGTTTTCTATGTTGCCAGATGAATTATCACAGGACTCTCAGCACTGGCGAGACCCTGAGTCTCATTCCCTTCAGTTCTCTGTGATAGCACAGGGCTTCCTAAATATTTTTTTGTTTGTTTGTTTTGCTAGGAGTTGAGGACAATACCGTCTTATTGCCATCGTCTGCTTACACTTTTTGGAGTGTGTCAGTCATTTGACCCCCAGCCCTTGCCAAGAGTCCCCTGGCTATAAAGACAATTATCTCCTTCAGTGCCCTGGAACCTGGACCTTCTGCCCGGCAGAGCAGACAGCTTTTCCTCTCTCTGCCTGTGGGCAGCATTAATGAACAGTAGATGGGAACCCCAGGGCTTTGGCACAGGCAGTCCTGTGTCTCTTGGCGGTGATGCAGGGGATTTCTCATTGCCAAGCCAGGGCAATGGTGGCCCCACTGCCGGAGGGAAGCCTTCCCAGTGCCTTTGCCCAGTGCCTTTGTTGAGATTGGAGTTTTCAGAGAAGGAAAAGGGAACAGAATCCATCTTCCTCTAGTCAGCAGAGTGTTCTCAGAAAGGAGTTGAGGGACCAACAGTTTTCTTTGAAGACCCGTTTCTGAAGACAACAAGAGACTGGAGGAAGAGGATGGATGGAGACATAAGGCAAAGGGATCCAGAGGAGAATCCAGTCTGTTGATGTGTTTGTCTGGGATACTGAAGGTGTGTTCCCTCCCTCATTCATAATGTCTCCAGTGTGACAATTTGTGCAGGGCACTAAGCGAGAGATAACATATCTCTTCCAGCTCTCTCTGGCACATCTCGCTGCTCCAAAAGAAACTGCTGATGAATGTTGGGAAATGGTTTGGCCTCTCTGGTCCTCAGCTCTCTGAAGTTAAGCTGACATGAAACCTTATCATAACGACAACCAAATCAACCCCAGAGCATAACAGTATCAATTGCAGGGGTCACAAACTCCTTAGTACTACCAACAGTGTAAGTTATGAAGTGTGCAAGAGACACACCTTTTGGGGGGGTCAGAGTCCCACAGTATAGCCCAGGCTAGCCTTGAACTTGAGATGCTCCTGCTTCAACCTCTCAGATGCTGTGTTTGCAGGCCTGCACCACCCCGCCTGACCTCTGGTGATGAACTTCTTACCTTATGGCCAGCCTGGTCTACAGAGTGAGTTCCAGAACAACCAAAGATACAGAGAGAAGCCCTGTCTCTGGCTTCCAAGTGCTGGGATTAAAGGCACGTGCTACCACAGTTAATGAATGAAGGTTTGTTATTACTTGGTTGTGTTCTGTTACATGCTCTCAAATGGCAAAGGGTGTTCTGTAAACAATTCTGCTGCCACCATTTTATAGATAAGAAAGCAAATGGTTCTGAAAGCTCCAAGCAGTTCAAAGTGTTAAAAAAATTTCACACCAGTGCAACACAGACCCAAGATTCAAATACAGGTAGAGTGGTTATAACATTTGTACTAACTTGGTTGTCAGACAGAGTGGCAAGGCTAAAGAGACTGGGTCATTCCTATCATTTAGCAAAGAAAGAAGCTGAGGTTACAGTGCAATGGTAGAGCATTTGTTTAGTATGAGCAAGGCCCCGTGTTCAATTCCCAAGCACGAGGCTGGGAGGCACATACATCCCTATGTTACAGGTTGGGATGGCTCAGTGGATTGAAGGTATTTGCCATTCAGGCCTAAGAACATGAATTTGGTCCCCAGAACCCACATTGAGGTTGAGGGAAAAAGTGAACTCCCTATAGTTGTGCCCTGACCTCCACACTTGTATTATGGGACATACAGGCTCCTCTCTGGCGCGTCATATATACACACTAATAATGAGGACAATGATAATGATGATAAAATAAAGGAATAAGGACATATACCTGCAAGAAACATGACTATTTCAGGGTACAACCATCAGAAGCAGAGCTGATATTGGAGCTGGGTTAAAGCCCAGAATACTTAAATCCAAAGGACAATATAACCTCTTTGGACTTAGATTATTTCTGTGTTAGTTTATTTTTCAGGCATGTGATCAAATCATCTGGCGTAGACAACTTAAAGGAGAAATGGCTTATTGCATAGCTTTTGAGGGCCCAAACTGTCCCTGCAGGGGAAGCATGATGCAGCGGCTCAGTCTACACCATGGTGGCCAAGAAAAAGCAGGCTGGTCCTTCACTCCCTATCTCCCTTTTGCTTTTTATTTCATGGATGCTCCCATCCCATGAAATGCCACCCACATTCAAGGTGGGTCTTCTTCCTAGTTACAAGCACACTCAGAGGTAGGACTCACTGTCTCCCGGGTGAGTCTAAATTCAGCTACCGCTGAAAATGAAGATTGACTATCACAGCAGGTGACCCACGTCCAAGCCGCCAAAATCCAGATGACATGTCTATACAAGCAATTACCCAGATGTCCCTAAGAGCCAGATGCTTGCTCTGAGATGGACTTCACAACCAAGTGACTGAATCTACATCCCCTGTGTCAACAGGCATTCTTGCCAGGCCCCTGGGCGTGTTTGCTTCCCAGTAGGCAACCCTTCCACCTCCTCCTCTCTCTTCTTGCTGGTTCCCATTCTACCTGAGGGAGATTTAGGTTCTTTTTCCTAATTTCTCTCTCTCTCTCTCTCTCTCTCTCTCTCTCTCTCTCTCTCTCTCTCTCCTTTCAGGATTTTTTTTTTTTTGGTTCATTCCAGCTTAGATTTTACTCAGATTTCTTAGGACTGACTCAAAAGAAAAAGCATTTTGTTAAAATAGCTGTGTTGCTTTTAAACAATTTGTCCTCCTACTCACTTTTTCTTTTTGGAAGACAGAAACCGAATATAGATTTGTGGGAGAGAGATAAAGAGGGAGCCATAGGAGAGGAGTGGAGGAGAGAGGAGAGAAGCGCTGGGGAGCTGAGATGGGGAAGGCGAGGAAGAGGCAGGGGTGGAGCCCTCTGGCCTGTGGAATCTGAGTTCCCAGGCCTGGTGGGGACAGGCTAACCGAACCCCCTCTGCTTTTGTTGTCTGCTATATGTTGCAGAAACTTAGACTGTCTGTTGTGTGTGTGTGGACAGTTTGGCTTATTACTGTTGTTAATGACTTTTAAAGCATATATTTATTGCACGTAGGGACAAATTTCATAGATGTTTCTGTTAAGCCTATCATGCATTTTGACTGTTTTAACATCCACGATCTCCTTTCTGCTCCTCCCCTTTTTATTAATCCACTTCTTTCTACTTTTATGTCACATATACACACATGATCACACACATACACGTTTAGAATCCACATAGGAGAAAAAAATGTGCTACTTACCTTTCTGAGTTTGGCTTATTTTACTTAATATGACAGTGGTGTCAAAAAGGAATCGATGCCAGCTCCTTGCAAGATCCTATGCTCCCAGTTTCATTTAACACGGGGAAGAAATGACTTTATGGCTCTGAGAGAATGAGCAAAACTTAGCCTGTTCCTGAGGAACCAGCACAGTCAGGAAGCCACTGCTTCAGCTGGAGGAACTTCTGGAAACTGGGCTGCTTGGCATAGGGAGTACTCAAAGTCCTCCTTCTTTCCAGCTCTCCCCTCCCTGTCACAAACTTAGCTGCCTTCACTCACCCCCAGTGTCTTCCTCTGCCTCATTCCACCTGTACCCAGGAATGCATCCTGTCTGCTGCCTAAGTCCTTACCTAGTGAATACCCATTTTTCACAAGCCCCAGTCTCTCTGGGCACTCCTTATCCTAAAAGAAACCCACCTCATTCTACCTCCTTTTAAAAAAACACGTCTTTCTTAGCAATCCAATCCCGCAACCCCCCTCTGCTGTCGGCTTCTTTTCTTCCATTAGCTCAGTGAGATAAACAGCTCGCAGGCCTGCTTTGGTGTGCGCCCTGGTAAATACATCCCCTGGGTAGCAATTCACTTTATCTTTGCCGAAGTAATGTCAAGGTATGGTATTCTGTTGTATGTCTATCTCTTCTCGAGATTCTATGTTTAATTACTCCTATGTATTATGTGCTTGTTGTCTGCAGAGATCAGAAGAAAGCATTGGGGTCTCTGGAGCTAGAGCTACAGGTGGTTGTGAGCTGCTGGATGCGGGTGCTCAGAGCCACACCTGGGTCCTCTGGAAGAGCAGAACCTGCTCTTAACTGCTGACTCATCTCTCTTGTCCCCCCAGCCCCACCTCTACTCCCCTTTTAACTGATAAAGAAACTGAGGTACAGAGGTATTAAGAAACTTTATCTCCAGGCCACCCTGCCAATAAGTGGTGGAAACAAGACTCGAACCCAGCACAGTCCAACTCCTTGCTCTACATACTCCTAACCATTGGGCACAGTGACTCAACTCCCGTGGACCTGACTTCCACCATGGCTGTCTCTTCTCCCTCCTCTCTTCTTTTCTTCTGTTTCTCTTCCTGTGTTTTCTCTCTCTCTCTCTCTCTCTCTCTCTCTCTCTCTCTCTCTCTCTCTCTCTCTCTCTCTCGTGTGTGTGTGTGTGTTTGTCTTTCTTTCTAGACAGGCCTCACATGTAACCAAGACTGACCTTGAATTCAAGATCATCCTGCCTCAAGCTTCTGGAGTACCACCCACAACTACAAACACATTTTTTTTCTAAAGAAGACTGGGAAAGGGCCTTTCAGATCCAGGTTCTTTTACTTCTTATCGTCTTCCACCAAAGAATATTGTCTACACATCCCACTCAAATAACTATAGATAGCATTCAGGGAAAAAATACATTTCTACTAAACACATACGGACTTTTTCCTTACTTTGTTCCCTATAAAGCACAGTGTAGCAACTATTTACATCTCATTAGATATTACAAATTACCTAGGGATGGTTTATGTACACAGCTGGAGGTACCCATACCATAGGCTATATACAGACATGGCATCTCACAAGAAAGCTGGGCTGGAAGGTCTGATAGGATTTATGGTCTTTTAGATGTGTCGTCATGGTCATCCGAAGCATGACTAAGACGCAGGCAAGCGCTGCAGTATGTTGGAACTGTTGCTGGCCCCCATTCAGCCAGAGCAGTGGCGCTGCTTCTTGGAACAGCAACCACACACGGCTACGGACGTGCCCTTTGAAATCCATCACCAGTTATAACCTCATTGAATTCCCATGCTAATCCTGTGAGGAACTGCTATATTTTTTCCTGTTAGTGATGAAGAAAGAGCCCTAGGAAAATGAAGACAGCTTGCCAAAGTCACCCGGCTACTGAGGACAGACCTAGGACTCCACCCACACTTCTGACTTTGCTATGCACCATCTTTTATTGCGTGGAGGATTTCCCACCAGCCCCCATTGGGAGAGGCAATGCTTTGTTAGGTGACATGACATCCTCTGAGGAAGTGAGATGTTCCTGTCTGATCTTGGCACCCAGGGAGATTGTGTTGTTCTAAATTTCATTTATTTTAGGTGTTATTTATTGAACAGTTGCTAAGTGGCTGGGGTTGTGATCAATACTCCTCATAATAATTGTTTCATTTTATCTTCAAAATAACTGCGTGGTTCCAATTATTACCCCCATTTGAGGGAAAGACACTCAGGATCCCATGATCTAAGTGATTTGCCCAAGGGTGAGCTGTGGGGAGGTTTGCTTGGCAGCTTAAGCCGGGTTAGACACAGGTGCGGAAAGACATCTGAATCTGCTATGTTGAAACTAGGAGACCAGGTGAAACTACTTAATTTTTCCATGCCTCAGTTTCTTTATCTATGAATGGGCATGATGGGGACAGAGGTAATTCTTATAACTCTATATGTGTGGCTGACCAGCATCTTTAGTCAAGGGACTGCCATGACGCTTGGTTCATACCTTTATCTTGTCAGCTGCTATTAGCAGGAACATATATCATTTGTGTCTACATCTTTAGACTCATTTTTGCCTTTTCTCTATGCTCGTTTTTCCTTTAGTCCAATTTAAAAATGACTCCTTGTTTTTAATTGTATTGCTAAACATCCTCTCCATCTTTTATGAAACAAGATGAGCTTAACTCAACAAATACATGAAATGGTCATTTTGATTCACGTCAAGCTTACTTCACAGAGCAAGTGTTTGTTCCAGCCTCAGCCCCTCCCACTCTCAGGCTACAAGCTGATCCAAGACTGGGCGCCCCGCTGTTGTTAGTACCACCCACATATTTCCTCCAGGTAGAGTTTTAATTGTCTGTGGATTATAGCCAATATTTTGGAATGCTCTCCATACTTTTAGTACTGTTTAAAAAGATTTCATAAGAATTATCCCATGCCCCTGCATTATCCCTCATGTTACAGATAGGGAAACAGAGGCATGGAAAAATTAACTAGCTTAAATATGGTGTTACAGTTTATAGACAGTAGAGCCAGCTGTCTGTACATCCAGGCAGTCCAGTCCCACAGCCTGAGTTCCAAATTCATGCAGGCAGCAGCGAGGAGGTCAATGGTGTACCCTTCCTGAAGTAACCTCAGATATCTCCCAGAATAAGCCCTGTTAGTATCTGGAAGGGAGGCAAGGGCTCCCTGGGGGCCGTGTGAAGCCCTCCCTGCAAGTGGGTGGGCCTGGCCATATTGGAGGCTGTGGTCCTCTGAGTTGTGAGGCTCCCCCTCCTGTCCAGAGGAACCAGATCTGCAGATCTCAGCCCCCACCTGCCAACTTGAAAGTTTTAGCATTTCAGTTGTTTCAGAATTACCAAAGCCCACAAAATGCTAAGGTGCTTTTTTTAGGATTTTAAAAAATGTGTCTTTTCCACCATCACATAACAATCCAAAGGGAAATTTTAGATTCTTTGCCAAATGGATATTTTTAAAGATTGCATTTGGCCAAGGACCAGGAGTGGAACATCTGAGGGAACTGTGAGGGCTCCTGAGCACATCCATGAGGACCAGGACGGCAGAGGCTCTCTCTGTAGAGTTCCGGGCTGGCCGGGGTGCAGCAGGGCTTAAACGGGTTTCTGCTTCCTTACCACTCTCCTTGACAAAGTTATTTCCTTAGAGCACTAACACTTCAACTGAGAGAGTGGCCCAGAGGTTTTGGGACTCTATATGAACATCCCTGCTACCCTCCCTCCCCCACCGATCCACCATAATTATGAAGACTCTTTGGAGGACAGTCACCCCACTTGTTGGTGCCGTGTGTGTCATTGCTCCCACCAGGGTGAATTGCCTCAATCCTCATTCTGCAGTGTTTCCGTTTGGGACTGCAAACATCCACCAACAAATAGGATCCTTGCTTTCTAACGAGCTGGGAACGTGTGGAAAATAGAGTCGCTCACAGAAGTAGTGAGCCACAGATGTTCCATGGTGACAACAGGCTGTGCCAAGCTCAGACAGCATGTGTGGCCACGAGACAGGAAGTGTTGCCCAAGAGCCCAGGCGATAAGGGGATGCAGACAGCTGGGGATGGAGTCGGGCTTCTTTTCCCCAAGGCCCAGCCTTCTGCTTAGTTGCATGACACTCCATTTGGAAGTGGCCCAGGAAGCTAAATGTTTAGCTTTGAATAACTGCCTTGAAAGCTTTCACCTCCAAAGCAAGAAGAGATGTTTATAAGGAACCAAAAAGACCTGGGTTCAAATCCAAGTTCCAACACTTGCCAATGGGATGCCCTTGGCAAATCATTTAGCCATAGGCTTTGTTAACGATCAAATATGAAAATAAAAGACCTTACTTACTAGGTTGCTGGATGCATTGAAAAAGACAATACAAACAAAGCCCTTGACATAATGACCATGTGCTGCCATCCCTGGCGCCATCTTCCGCATCACCCACACTATCGTTTCTAGTCCTGAAGCCCTAGAAAAGCAACCCTGACTTTGCTAAAGTTCAGTTTTTCCTTTCTATGGTGGCAATGGAGCAACGGTGACCACTTCACAGAATTATGTTTATCATGTTCTAGGAGAGGATCTTACATGCAGCCCTCAAATCATATGAATTCCTCCTCTCTTGAGTTCTCTTAAACTTCCTTTAAAAGTATCCCAACCTTCCTTTAAAATGTGGTTGAATTTAATTATCAAGAATCAGAATTTTCTCATGTTGCCTGGATACCCTGAGGACCTGGAAGCTGGGGTGGGGTGGAGGTGGGGCGAGCAGAGACAATGGCTTGTCTGGAGGAGATGGTACCATGGTAGGAAAGACACCATCATGGAACGCTATGGTGCTAAAGACACCATGAGGCTTTGAGATGCCCAGAACCATTGCTTAAGGTGAACAAGTTAGTTCCTAATCCAGGTCATTCTGACTCCACTGGGAGGGGAGAAGGAATGGCAGTATAAACTTTATACATAATAAAGCATTAATATAGCAGTTTAAAAAGACTGCACTACAGCCGGGCGGTGGTGGAGCACGCCTTTAATCCCAGCACTCGGGAGGCAGAGGCAGGCGGATCTCTGTGAGTTCGAGACCAGCCTGGTCTACAAGAGCTAGTTCCAGGACAGGCTCCAAAACCACAGAGAAACCCTGTCTCGAAAAACCAAAAAAAAAAAAGAAAAAAAAAAAAAAGAAAAAGAAAAAAAGACTGCACTAAATCTAAAGTAAAAATTGATATGGAAATATATCTATGATGTATTCAGGGAGATAAACAAGTGACAAACCATTGAGCCCCTAAAATTATTGGACAGTGCTGTCCATATTCAGAGTGGGTTTTCCTTTTGCAGCTGCTGCCTGTTATGGGTGCTGGGACCTGGACTGGGGTCCATGCCGATCTTCTCTGGAATGCCCTCATGGTCATGTCTAGGTATGTGTTCTTCTAGTCTCCTAGGCGCTTATCAGCCTGGCTGAGGGGACCATCAAGAGGAAGCATCTCATGAGGTTGCAGAAGGTTGTGGTGAAGGTAGCATCATGGTTCACACTGGTTACTTTGGAGCAGGGTGAGGGTGAGGTAGGATGGGCCTAGAGCAAGCTCTGTTCATGCTTACTTTCTATCTTCGGATAGTTTTGCGGCTCATAGTAGACATCTTACTCTTATGATATCTTAAAAGGGGCTTTGAACAATCGGTGGTCACAAAGTTTTAAATTGCACATGTAACTTCATACAGGAGATTACACAAGTAGTGTGGTGGTTCAAATGAAAATGCCCACCCCCCCACGCAGGCGCATAGGGAGTGGCACTATTAGGAGGGGTGTCCTTGTTGGAGGAACTGTGTCACTGGGGGTGGACTTTGAGATTTCAATACTCAAGCCCAACCCAGTGTCATTTTCTCTTCCTGCTGCCTACATATCCGGATGTAGAACTCTCAGCTACCTCTCCATTGCCGTGTCTGCTTGCACACAGCCATGTCTCACCAATGATAATAACGGAATAAACCTCTGAACATATAAGCCAGCCCCAGTTAAATGTTCTCTTTTATAAGAGTTGCCATGGTCATGGTGTTTCTTCACAGCAACAGAACACTGACTAAGACAACTAAGAAAGAATTTTCTTCCTACTCTGAGTCTGTGTGGGCAGGGGCTGCATATTCTCAGCATCTCTAAGACCAGCACAGTGTCTAAACCGAAGTAAATCTCATAGTCTGACAAAGGAGGGAGCCCCACTGACTCGGTCAACGCCAGGGCTATGGGTCTTCTGCTGGTTGGTGAACTGGGAGTGAGTTCATACCCAGCAGCATCTTCCAATGGTGATTTTGCTTAGTCAATTCTCTGTGTAGAGCTACATCCTTGAACTCAATGATTTCATCAATGACTCTATAAGCAGAGGCACAGCCAGGTAGCCAGCCACTTGGGCAGATGACACACACCTGAGGGGGCACGACTTTGCCGGATGTGGGTTATGATCCTCAAATGGACCTCTTCATGTTAAAACATGCCAACTTCAAAAAGATGAAAGTTTAAATCTGGGTTAAAAAATCCCAGGAGCAAAAAAATTTACTGCTGGAAACAGCATTTGGCTAGCTGCCTTCAAACAGTTCTTTTTGGCTTCTTAAAAAATACATTAAGAACGCAGAGACAGAAACCTCAAAGCCTGGAAATTGAAGACTGAAAGACAACCTAATGGCACAATCTTGGAAGAAATGACACCAATTATAAATGCACTTGGAGACAAAATGAGAAAATAGAGAGAGGAAAAAGACAGACGTGGAAGAAAACAAATGACAAACAAGGGCACAGTTCAGCTCCACACGGAAATGTTTATACATTTCTGTGAGGCAAATGACGCGTGAAGAAACACGAGGGACTCCAGGAAAAAAGGCCAGATATCGACAAATAAGACATGAAAGAAATTGCCAAAGAACTCCTCTTTAAAAGACCCTGGGCTCAGAGGGTCCGATGTGAAAATCGTTCTACTCAGAGTCCAGAGAACAGTGTGGCCGAAATACTACAATACTGATTTTAAAACCAGAAAATGAACACACATGGAAGACAAGCTATATGAAAAGCTTGTTGGCAGATACACAAGGACATCTTAAATTACATATCAGGAAATCTAGTCCAGCATTATATAGTAAAACAATGAAATGTACACCCAAAAGACTTAAAAGAGTGGAAAGTGCTCTGCTCACAAGAAGAAAATTACCACAAATTAATCCACTAATAAAGGATATGGGAAATCTGATGATTTCAATAGAAACAAAAGAAAACAAATCTCCCTATTGATGAAAGCTGTCACCCAGATAAATACTAACAGATGCCTCGATACTATGATGACGAAGACCTAGCAAATGTCCTGGTTTTTGACAAAACTCTGGAAGGATTACACACTCTGGAAGGGGCAGGAATCACCTTAGGAGTCAGGGAAGAAACAGACCACTGGGCTTATCAGAGAGGAACACCAGCACCTGTACAGCACCTGTAACTACGCCCCAACAGGAAGTGCTCACCAGGCATACTGTTGCTGTTAGAGGAAAGGTATGGCGGTCTTTGGACGCTACCATTGCTTAATTCTCTAAGCCTCAGACAAAGGAAAACAGATCCAGGCGAGTGTTATCATTAGTAGATGGTATGATGGGGGGGCGGGGCTAGAGACAAAAATGGCAATAACTTCCATGCAGTTGGCACTGGCGAGAAAGTTCACACAGCTTACAGGCAACAAACAGATAATCCTAGATCAGTAATAACTTCCTCTTAATGGCTAGCCAAATGCTATTTTAGAAAATACTCTGCAAGGCGCCCATCTTCAGGAGTTTCCCAAAGTCTAAAGAGTGTCTAGACCTCATGCCTCCCTTGCTGGGCCTTCCACGTCGTGATGAGCTGGACCTCTCAAATCCTGGATCCTCATCAACCCCTGCTCTAGCTTGCTTTTGTCACTTACTTTGAATACCAACAATAAAATTCTGTAAAGCAGACATAAAACATTGATTGATGGAAGACATATCTGAAATGTAAAATGTGAATGTTTTAAAGATGTTGGTTGTGTTCGAGTAAGTCCATGAATTAAATTTTATTGCTATCCAAATGTTTCTGGCAACTTGAGAGAACAAAATGGTCAGGAAACATCCAGGAAACCCAATTATACAAGCCAATGTTTGACAAAGAGTCATCCTGAAAAGCCACAATATTACGTATATAGATAATATTTTTATATTTTTATCTATAAATACAGATAAAACCACAATGGTTGTTAAGAAATTAACCTGTTCACATGCGAGGGCACATATGTGCATATTGGTAACTTTAGCAAGATAATTTAGTAGGCATGCAAAGATTTGTAAGTCAATGTGCGGTTTTAAGTCTCTGAGGACAATTTTGGGCCAGCCTGGGTTCACAGCTCTGTTCATCTCCTGCACAGGTCATGGGAGGCAGCATGGTGGGTGAGTCTTTTGCTGATGCTATGATGAGCCAGGAGGACTCCCAGGCCAGTGCGGCTTGCCAAACATTTACAGGTTCTTACACTGTATTACTGCAGGATCAGAGGGGATTCTCTTGTTCAACTCTTGTTTTGATCTTCGACCTCAGTGGAACTGTTTGATTTATCCCCCATACAGTGAGGATAATGTGCTTGGATCCTGTCTCATTCGTAAAGTTATGGTAGAGAAAAACACAGTCATTGTCTAAAATTGCTCTGTGTTTGTTATCTTTGTATTGTTGTGACCAAAGTGTCTAACAGAAGTAAGTGAAGGAAGAAAGGTTTACGTTGGCTCATGGTTTCAGTTACTATGGCTGGAAAAGTGTGGCAGTGTTCCCGGGGCAGGAGTACGCATTGGTAGCTCCTCATAGACTGAACAGGAAGTAGGTCACTCGGGCTGGAACCACTAGCAACTGCAACCTCCAACGGCATACCCTTAGTAGCCTCCTTTCCACCAGTAGTCTTCTCCTAAGGACCTCATGCTCTTCAAATGGTGCCACAAGCTGCGTAGCAAGTGCCAGAAAGACAAGCCTATGAGGAACATTCCAGATGCAACCACAGCTCTCACTCCAGGGTGTTAAGTTTTCTGAGAGCCTATCCCTAGGCAGGGTGGCCTTGTAAGAACCCAAGCTGTGAGGAGAGGCTGCCTCAGTCTGTGGGCTACTTTATTCACTACTTGTGTGGTGTGGGACAATTCTTTATTCTGTCAATTATGTTTTAAATAAATACTGATTGGCCAGTAGCCAGGTAGGAAGTATAGGCGGGACAACTAGACAGGAAGTAGAGGCGGATAATGGAGAACAGGAGTATTCTGGGAAGAAGGACGCTCTTTCAACAGTCCTGCTCAGACATGGAAGAAGAAAGATGTGACCTACCCTGCCAAAAAAGGTACCAAGCCATGTGGCTAACATAGATAAGAATAATGGGTTAATATAAGTTACAAGAGTTAATAAGAAGCCTGAGCTAATGGGCCAATCAGTTTTATAACTTATGTAGACCTTCTGTGTGATTCTTTGGGACCTAGTGACTGTGGGAACTGGGCAAGACAGAAACCTTTGGGAAGGTTGTTCTCCCTTGGCTTTGACATTTTCTAGCTGTGATGGCTCCCTGGCAGTTGACTTTATCTTGCTCCGTGTTGCCCCTTACTATTAAAAAGCTGGTAACAGCAGTGCCTGCTTAGGATGATTGTCACAATGAGTAAATGAAGGAAAGGATGATTTCTGCATAGAACACTCCAGCAACACTGCTTTTCATTACCATGGTCTCAGGGGAGCTAGTGTTTTCCTGCTTCAAGGCTGGAACATGTGACTCAGGCCTTGGCCAATCAGCCCTTTGACGTTGCTGGTCTGAAGCTATTTGTTCAGTAGTGGGCATGTGAACTAATCAAAGTCAATGATTGCTAGCTAGGAAAACAAAAACAAAAACAAAAACAAAAACAGCTCATTTAAGGAGGGATGCTCATAGCCCTGACAGCCGCTGTTAAATACCATGGATTCCCATGCTTCATAATGGACTCAGCGAAGATGATGGGGAGAGAAATGTTGCATTTGGGAATTTGATCACTGTATCAAACCATACTTCTGCTGCTGTTAATCCAGTATGGCCCCTCCCCACTCTCTTTTGTGTATGCACGTGTGTGTTACAGCTGTGCAAGCACACTTGTGTTCCTGTGTGTGGAGGTCAGAAGTCAGAGATGTCAGGTATCTCCCTCCGTCACTCTCTACATTACTATTTGAGACAGGATCTCTCACTGAACCCAAGGCTTGCTGCCCAGCTAGATTGGGTATCCAGAGAGCACCAGGGGAACCTCCTGTCTCTACTCTCCAGCTCTGGGATTATGCTTCCATGTCTAGTTTTTCATGTGGGTTCTGGGGATTCAAACTCAAGCCCTTATACTTGTGGGGTAAGTACTTTGCCAGATGATCCATTCCCCTAAACCTCTCTCTTTTCTCCTGATAAAATTAGAATTCGGTTACTTGCAGCAATAAATTCTAGGTAATATAAGAGTATGATCATATTATTATGACCTCCAACAAAAAGCTCCCCAGTTCTCTAGAATTGGGTCCAGTCCTGTTATTAACATTACATTTCCATCCTCAGACAGAGTCGTCACACAGTTGCGAATGATGAACCTTCATCTGAATGATGGGCCCATCACGAGTGCAAACAGCATTGCCCTTTCTCAAACTACACTTGAGAGCATGGGCTGAGAGACGAGCTGCGAGCTTCAACAGTCTATGACCTTCAAGTAGTAGCCCTCAGGATGGAATGGAAATTAGCTAGAAACCACCATTTCAAATTTCCAAAGGTCACCATTTATGAAAGGGTTCCTTGATGTCCACTCAGAACCAGCCAAGAAGTCAGACAGTGAAGGAAAGGAGCCTGAAATGGCGGTTATACACAACTTGCTTCCGCAAGGCCCAGGAAACCCTATCTGTGCCCAGTTAGACTGCAGTGACCTGAGGTGGAATTCAGACTTTTAACATCAGTTAACTTGTCACACAGAATCTTTTCTAATGGTTTCTCATCTGGTTCTCTCTGTAACAATTAAGAGAGGTTAGGATACACCGACTTGGCTGACTTCTGGTCGGCAAGGCTGTATTTGTACAAGTAATTAGACAAGTCACCCCTGTGTTCCCTGCGGCACACCCGGTGGCTCTCCCAACACCCTCACTTGATGGTTAGATGAGAAGCTAACAATTCAATGTGCTCAAAACCCAACTCATCGTCTCTAATCCTCACTAAACCTTCTGTCACTAAGGGGCATCACTATCAATCCAAAAACTAAAGGGAGAAAATCCAGAGTGCTTTGACCTCATCCCCCTTCATCCTGTGCCTGCGACAACCAGGAATTCCTGATAGTCTGTGGTCAATGTCCCTGTCAGCGCCACTCTCTTTCTAAGGCAGGATCCCATCACTGTTGCTTGTCTATTTTTTTTTTTTTTTTTGATTTTCGAGACAGGGTTTCTCTGTAGCTTCTGGAGCCTGTCCTGGAACTAGCTCTGTAGACCAGGCTGGCCTCGAACTCCCAGAGATCCACCTGCCTCTGCCTCCCGAGTGCTGGGATTACAGGCGTGCGCCACCACCGCCCGGCTGTTGCTTGTCTATTTGCTTGTCAAGGCCTGTTTTCCATCTTTCTGTTTGTGTGTCTGTTTTGCACACGTGTGTGTATGTGCCTGCTTGCATATGTGTGGGCATCTCTGTGTGGGTGCATGTTCATGTGAGTAGTTGTGAATGCGGATGCCCCAGACACATGCCTGGAGTCATCTTTAATTGCTTTTTCACCTTATTCAGTTGGGAGGTTCTCGCAATCCATCCCAGAACGCACAGATATCACTAGTCTCGCTGGCCAGCTCACTCTGGGGAATCCTTTGCCTCCCTTGGCATTATAAGCAAGTCACTATGCTCCTCTGGACATTTACATGGGTCCTCGGGATCCAAATTCTGGCCCTCATGCTGGCCTAGCAAGCACTTTAATCACTGATCCATCACCCTAGCTCCCACTAACGTCTCTCAACCGGTCTTCAAATGTTACTTTTCCTTTCCGATTCTGCTCACACTCCAGACAGAACTTCAAAATAAAAATTTCATAATGTCAGATTTTAAAATACATTTATTTATTTATTTATTGTGTTTGTGTGTGCACACACGTGTGTGTACATCTAAGTATGGGAGCCCATGAAGGCCAGAAGAGGAGACTGGAGTTACAGGAGATTATGAGCTATCAGATTTGGGTGTTGGGAACTGAACGCTGGTCCTCTGCAAGAGCGACAGTTGCTCTTAACAGTTGAGCCATCTCTTCAGTCCTACTTCCTGTTCTCAGAACACTTCCCATCCCTCATCCCTCTTAATGCCTATGCAGCCTCCAGCTCTTGTGAGAGTTGTAATTTTTCATCTGGTTGATCCTTTTTCAGTCCAGGGAAGCAACAATCACAGGGGGATGCCACAGAGTCACATCATCTGGGTGTAGATTCTGTCCCGGGGAAGAGCTGTGCATGAGAGAGGTGACCTCTCTGAGCCCAGGTTTTCTCTTCTGTCACACAGAGATAATGAGAGTTGTCAAAAGGCTCAGATATGAGGGCATAGATTCTTTAGCATGGTTTCTGGCAGATAAACTGCAAACAGTATTACATATATTTATTAGTTTTTAGCTGTTGGAATGGCTGATCTTCACTGTCAACTTGACTAAATTTGGAATCACCCAGGAAACACACCCCGAAAGCATCTGCCAGGGTGTTTCCAGGGAGGTTAAGCAGAGTGATTCTCATTCACTCCCACACCTCTGCCCTGTGTCACTGCTAATTTCCTAAGGTATATTTCAAGACCATACCAACATCAAATGTTCTGGAGTTTTCTTTTACTAGGGTTTTTGCAGTAATTACTTGGTTCATCTCCCTGCACAGGACTAAGCTGATTCTCCAGGGCTCTCAACTTATTTTAAAAGCATCAGTTCAAAGCTAGGCTCAGTGACACACATATCTGTCATCCCAGTATTCAGGAGGCTGAGGCAGGAGCATGGTGAGTTCTAGCCTAGCTTGGGTAACACAGTGAGAAAATCAGAACAGCAATACCAATAGGAGGACAATGGCTGCATGTGTGGTCATCCAAACAATGAACTAGAAGAAACAGATATTTGCTGCCTCAGACCTCAGCCATCCATTCTACTGGATGAGAATTACTCAAAAGGCTTGAAAAACAAGACCATAGGTCCAGATAGATAGATAGAAAGATAGGTACATGATGGATGATAGATAGATAGAAAGGTGGATAGATGATAAATAGATGATAGATAGATAGATAGATAGATAGATAGATAGATAGATAGATAATGAGATAGATAGATAATGATGATGGATGGATGGATGGATGGATAGATGGATGGATGGAGGGAGGGAGGGAGGGAGGGAGGGAGGGAGGGAGGGAAGAAAACAGAAAGAAGGGTAGGTAAATAACACTGGTTCTTCTGTGTCTGTGACACAGGGGTGTCCGCTACTTGCTATGCTGCTGTAATAGAACACCTGACAACCGGAGACAGGCCTATTTTGGTTCATTTTTGGAGGGCACTGACCACCATGGCAGTGTGAGGCAGTTGGTGCATCCACAGTGAAGAATCAATGTGGCAGATGCTGGTGTTCAGCACGGTAGGAAGACTGGTCCAAAGGAATGTTTGTTCAGCAGCTGCCCAACAGACCCATCCACTCTGTAAATGCTCACTTCCAACAGTCTTTAATTAGAGGTTACCAGATGATCTGTTTGTAAGTTTAACCCCCATCCACCAAATGCCCCAGGACATACAGCTCCTTCGCCCTGCGCCTGGGTTCATCTCGCAGGGGAGATATGTCTTCATAGATCTCAGCTCTCTGTAAAGCCACAGTTTGGCTTTGTCGGCATTCCCCAACAAAGCCACAAGATGCTATGAATCCTCCGGGTCCCATCAAACGGTACCTCGGCAGGGCTGCGTTTTAATCAAAGCCACCTCTTCCAGGACTTATTGAAACCTCCCATTGCCTCCTACATCGCAGAGACGGCAGAACAGCGACTTAGCTTAGCTGCAACTAAAGAGGACTCAGAGATAGAGGCCAGCGCTGCCAAGGGAGCGTTTCATCTCCTGCTAGAAAGAGGCAGAACTAGAAAAAAAAAATAGCTGACAACCGTGTTTATCATTTGTGTCTTCATTCCTTTCCCCAACGCTTTCAAGTTTGTCAACAGAATGCAAACAGAACGGAGGGAGAGGCTCACAGATCTAGACTTAAAATTCGACCGCACAGCCACACAGTATCATGCTTTGATTTGTGTAGATGGCATCGATCCGATAACTCTTGGATGACACATCAACTCCAAAGAAATGTAAATGCTTATCTTGAAACTCACGCGAAAGTGACGTTGGACCCAATTGTGTGCTAGCACCATGTGTTTATTTGATAAAGTCTGTTTTCCAGAACCATAAGGGGGATGAGGAGAGCAGTGTTCCTTTTCACTTCTTTGGCAAATCTTTTACTTTTCAAAGTATTTATTTAGTGTGTATTCTCTGGGTGTGTACACACCCATGTCACAGACACTTGCAGAGGTCAGAGGATGCTTTGTGGGACTTGGTTCTCTCCTTCCACCATGTGTCCTGGGGATTGAACTTGCGTTATCAGGCTGGGCAGCAGACATCTCTCCCTGAGCCATCTCCCTGGAACAGTTCTTCATGGCATATTTTCCCTATGCTTCTGCATTTGATCTGATACCAGATGTTTGGGCAAGAGCTCATGAAGAAGCCCAGCGGTAATGGCAGCCCACTCCTTTAATCTCAGCACTCGGGAGACAGAGGCAGGTGGATCTCTGTGAGTTTGAGGCTAGCCTGGTCTACAGAGCGAGTTCCACGGCAGGTTCCAAAACTATAGAGAAACCCTGACTCAAGACAAACAAACAAAAAAAAAACCCAAACAAACAAGCAAAAACCCCTCCAACTTTACACAACTATATGATTAGAAAAGATGGCACTGTTTGAATGACCTTTGGAAAGAATTGTGAACTATGTATCCTTTAACTTACACCACAGCTCAATAAATAGTAGATTCTTAAAGGTTTCTCGGTAGCGTAGACCATAAAACCATATTAACTTTTTGTGTCTTATCATGTGAGCATCCATGGTCCTCACCCTATCCTGCTGTACAGTTTGCTTAGGATGATGTTCCTATTCTTGAGACAGGGTCTCTCTGCGTAGCCTTGCCTGGCCTGTTATGCCGACCAGGCTGTACTGGAACTCACAGAAATTCATCTGCCTTTGCTCCTGAGTGCTGATATTAAAGGTGTGCACTACCATGCCTTGCTTTTTGAGCATAATTGTGCTAACAGCGTATTTTTGGTCATTTGGAAAATATTGATTCATTGAATTATGCAGGTCTTTTAAACTGGGTGCATTTCATCACACAATATTAAAGAAAAAAAAGAACATCAAATTGGCTTACAGAGCCAGATACGAGTTTTCCAAAGTCGTAGTTTTTGCTTGAAACCTTGAATTTTATCCTTGGCAACAAATACTGTTGATTGCTTTTTTTGAAGTGACATGCTCAGTTAGTTCTTCTTTTTTTTTTTATTTGAGAAAATGTCTGCCAAAGACCCAAGCCTAAATAACCATAATTTTGCTGTCAGTCAGTCATTTTTTACCCAGAAAATATGACATCTCATGGAGGGAAAAGCAGCGAGTTCAGTTGGCAACTCGGTGACAGAGGGCTTTCTCTGGAGACCTCCAGTGGAATACACTCACAGTGGAAGTGTTCTGTATGCACTTCTGATATTTTTAGGATATCAAAACAACCCCGCAACATGAGATTTTACAAAATCTATCTTTTATTTAAAACAAAATGCTTTATTTAGGATATTTTAAAGCACACCTACTATTTTCTAGCACTGTATGTGGGGTGGAGATGTGCATGGTGGTACGGAGCCACTGTCCTGACTGGTGCTTGGACCTCAACAGGGCCGCTACTGTAGCCTGCACACCATCATGCAGCCGTCACCACTGTGGGGAAAATGTGTCTGTTCCTATGGCTCTGAAATAGTTTTGAAGTTTCTGAAACAGTCTTGGGAGGCTGGTCTGACCCTCCAGCCTGAAGATCCATGCTTTGAGAACACTGGCTATGGCTTTAAGATGAGATACACAGTTTTTCAGATTCAGTTCACCTGAGTTTGGCTCTCATGTACTGGCTCGGGTGTGAGCCAGGGGCCGCTCTGGGTTCCAGGTGCTCATCTGTTAAGTGGCAATAATGAATACCCTGTAGGGCTCTTACGGGACTAAGAAGAGGTTTGTTTGTAAGCACTTGGTGTGCACCAGCAGCTGCTGCTTATTAATGGCTACCTGTTCTCCAGTGTAGCTCATCTGTAGATGTTCTAGAATATGGAGTCCATATAACCTTGGCTACCCGTATAAGAAGAGTCAGATCTAAGATTTGTCACCAAAGGCTATGAGTCTGACTTGTTGGTACTACCTCCATCAGTTAGATCGTTGGTACTACCTCCATCAGTTAGATCGTTGGTACCTACCTTCATCAGTTAGATTATTGGTACTACCTCCATCAGTTAGATCATTGGTACTACCTTCATCAGTTAGATTATTGGTACTACCTTCATCAGTTAGATTATTGGTACTACCTCCATCAGTTAGATCGTTGGTACCTACCTTCATCAGTTAGATCATTGGTACTATCTCCATCAGTTAGATCATTGATTTGACCTTCTGAATCTTGTGAAGATTCTTTTTTTTTAAATATTTATTTATTTATTTATTTATTATGTATACAATATTCTGTCTATGTGTACGCCTGCAGGTCAGAAGAGGGCACCAGACCTCATTACAGATGGTTGTGAGCCACCATGTGGTTGCTGGGAATTGAACTCAGGACCTTTGGAAGAGCAGGCAGTGCTCTTAACCTCTGAGCCATCTCTCCAGCCCTTGTGAAGATTCTTAAGTGACAAATAGAACAATGGTTATCACAGTCTGGATGATTCTCTACTGTTAGCAAGTAGTAAGTAGGTTCTGTCTAGTCTATGTGATGAAACTGGAAATAATCAACACCCATTTACTCCAGGCTCAGGCACTTTTCTAAGCCTCTTGCAGATATTAACTATTTATGCAATGCTATAAGCAGCTATAAGGACAATTCTTATTTTATTGATGGGTCAACTGGGATTTAGAGAAGTTAAGTAATATGCTCAGAATCACTCAATCATATTGGCTGAACTTGGATTTGACTTCAAGTCATCTGGTAACAGAAGTCTGCATTAGTTACTTTTGTATCCCTGTGACAAACAAACAAAACAAAACAAAACAAAACAACAAAGAGAACCAACAAAAACAACTTAAAAACAAAGTTATACTTGGGCTCCCTGTTTTGGACGGTTCAGCTCAGGTTTTTGGAGAAGATATAGCTGGTAGTACAATTCATATCACAGTAGGCCAGGAAGTTGTCTGGGGTAGTATGTCCTCAATGACTGTCACCTCGGTGATCTACTTCCTCCAGTTAGGCCCCACCTCCCACAGGTTCCCTGAACAGCACCACCATCTGGAAACCAAGGGTTTCAGACATGAGTCTGTAGGGGGCAGTACAGATCCAAACCATAACCAGACTGAGTTATCTTTTTGCTTCTTTTGGTTTTGTTTGCTCCTTTTTCAATTTTTTGAGACAAGATCTTGCTATGTCTTCTTGGCTGGCCCAGAATTCACTATATAGCCCATGCTGGCCTCCAACTTGCTGCTGTCATCCTGCCTCTGCTTTTGGGATTATAAGCATATGCCACCATACCCTATAAAGTTAAATTCTTTAATTCTGGGTAATACTGAGGAAGCAGGTAAAAGGTGACGTAGTAGTTTTTTTCCAGGGATGCACTTTGAAATTGACCGATTTAAAAAAGAAAGCTTCGAATCAATCAGAAACTCTAGAAAATATAAACATGTACCAGAAAGTCCAAGCACAGGCGCAACATATGCAAGATGTGATTTTGAACAATGGGTTGAGGGAGAGGAATCGCCATTTAAAGGCTTTTCTCTGAGTAACTTGAAGACTGTGCCTTTGAAACCACAAAGAGAAGAACCTAGCCCTAGAAAACAACTTGACTTTGTGCTGGGCACGAATTATGGTAACTTGCATTGGTTTTCCCGTTCTGACTCTATTGCTGGAACATGGAAGATGCTAGTGTCTTACAGGTCCACTCGCTAACAGAGCACATTCTGAGTTGTTTTGTTTGCAGAGCTGAAGCTGGAGCCTGGGCCTTGAACGTGGAAGGGAAGCATTCTGCCTCTGAGCTATTCTGTTGATTTTTTTTTCTGACTCTCTTTCTTAGTGATATTTTAAACTTTTTCTTTGACAATTTTATACATGTTTACAACATATCTTGATCATTCTTCCCCCTCCTACCTGATTAGAGACTCATAACAGGTCAGAACTCTGGGACTAAGTGATTACGGTCTGAGTTCTCAGACCTTGTTGGTAGCACCCCACACAAGCTCCAGAAACATTACAGGAGAGGGAGCAGCGTGAGTGAGAGAGCCAGAGGACAGGGCAGGGAGCTGTGAAATTCGTCTCCTGGACATGACGTGGCCATTGCACACCTGAATGCACAGCAGCCATGGTGACCTGCACAAGACCCACACAAGGTCAAGGTAGAATGGAATCTTAACAATGAAAAAGTAAAAACACAGTTGACAGATATGGTGGGTGGAGATGGGGAACTTGGATATTTTCATTCTATAGAGTAGAAAGCTAAGACATTCTGCCCAGTGTGGATGGGGAAGAAAATGAAGATTCATATTAATTTTTAAAAAATAGAGAGCTAATCAATACAGAGCCTGGGGTGAGTTGGATACATCCTTACCTATCATGGCAGGAAGTCAATAGATTATAAATCAAGAAATAGAGGGATTAAGATATGATTTAGAGATATGAAATAAACACTGAGTGTATCAAATCCGAAACGGCTTTATAAAAAAGCTGTCTGTGGAGAAGTGGCTGTGAGGGGGGAGTTTCCAAGGGATTGTCAAACTGTAATGACAAAGGCTTGTCATTTATATGGGATTTTAAAATTCTATGAATGCCGGGCGATGGTGGCGCATGCCTTTAATCCCAGCACTCAGGAGGCAGAGGCAGGTGGATCTCTGTGAGTTCGAGACCAGCCTGGTCTACAGAGCTAGTTCCAGGACAGGCTCCAAAGCCACAGAGAAACCCTGTCTCGAAAAACCAAAAATAAAATAAAATAAAATTCTATGAATGATTACGTCTCTTAACACATTGAAAGGTATCTGAGTTACTTTTCTATTGCTGTGATAAGACTCCGTGACCAAGGCAACTTAGAGAAGAAAGAATTTTCTGGGGCTTATAGCTTCAGGGGTTAGAGTCCATGACCGTCACGGCTGGGTGCACAGCAGCAGGCAGGCAGTACAGTGCTAGAGCAGTAGCTGAGAGCTGACATCTTGATCCACAAGGATGAAGCAGGAGTGAACTGGGAGTGGTGTGGGCTTTCAAAACCTCAACGCCCACTCCCAGTGACACACCTCCTCCAACAAGGCCACACCTCCCAATCCTTCCCAAACAGTCCAACAATCAGAGACCAGGCACTCAAATATATAAGCCTATGGGGGGCCAGAGGGGATGACATTCTCATTCAAACCGCCATATAAGATCCATCTCAGAAGACTTTTGCGTGAATTAGTAGCAAAATGAACTCGAGGAGAAAACTGTTCTGTCAAGTGTTAACAGATGACTCAGGAAACCCGAGAAATGCTATCTATTAGTCACTTATCAAAATATGAGCAGCAGTCACTTGAGCGAAAGGAGGATGAGGCTGTAGTGTAGGGACAGGGGAGACTTTGCTTTATACTGGGGCAGTTCTGTTTTGTGTTAAGCTTGTATCCTTCACAGTGTTTTAAGAAAATAGAAAGGCAGTTACGTGGTAGAGGGCTCACAGAAGACTTGATTCTCAGCCCTGAAGAACAAGAACAAAAGCGAGGCAGTTGGGAAAGGTCAACTATCTAGGAATTTTAAAAAGTTCAAACATGAAAAAGAGAAGCTGGGTAGGGGACATGCAACTGTAATCCCAGTACTTGGGAAACAGAGGCAGAAAGACCTCAAGTTTGGGGCCAGCCTGGGCTATAAAGTGAGGTCATGGCCAGCTAGAGATAAGAGTGTGACTCTGCCTCAAGCAATGACTGAAGCTCACACGTGTGTGCACATGAGCATGCATGCGCAGGCGCGCGCACACACACACAGAGGGGTGGGAGGTGGGCTTAGTCCCTTGGTGTCCCTTCCTGGGTTTCTAGGAGGGTGCTGCTTTGCTGTCCTCATTGCTGTCTGCTTAGCCTTAAGAACCTGGGAGCTCCGAATTCATGCATGCAGCCTCCAAGTACTGGACAGGCCAGTCATCTGTGTACTCTGTATTCTTGCTGTGTGCTTGGCACATGTGTTTTGAGCATCTAGTGAGGCCAGTCACTTCGAAGACTCACAGTCTTAAGAACATTTCCATGACAACCCAACATTGACTAATCCAGGAACTCCTCCTCCTCTGAGCAGCAGGAGCTCCGCCCACTGCTCTCCTCTCCAGCAGCATCTTCCCCACACAGCTGTGAGCAAAGGCAGGAACCTGGCCTTCTTTATTCTCTGCGCCATCCTCCGGACATAGCATGGTGTCTCGCGCATGCGCACTGGGGCAGCTTGTTAAGCCTAGCAAGGAGCCCAGGCTGAAGGTCCCTCGGCTGGAAACCACTTAGCTTGCATCTCTTGGATCTCTGGGCTGAGTGGGGACTTGCATGGGAGGAGAAGCCAGTTGGAGCTGGATGAGCACAGGGTGCTCAGTGGTAGAGAGCTTGCCCAGCGTGTGTTAAACCTTGACTTCAGTACTCAGTTCCGAGGAAAAAAGAGAGTGAGAGAACCAGTGGGTTAGGAAGAGGTTGCTCAGCAGGAAGGATGATTCTAAGAGCTTTGAGAGATTCAGTGAGCACTCTAAGTTTCTCACTGATGTCACTTTTTGTATGCTTTTTCCCAAATAAGAAATGGAGTGCTGAAAATAAGGAACCATGGGCTTGTATTCAGAGGACATGAAGAAGGAAGGCAACTCTGAGATGTTACTCTGTTTTGCCCGTTACAAAGAAAGGTGGGGGAGGGGCGAGATGGGTAACAGTATTGAAGACTAGACTTAGAGTTCTTGTCTAATGGAAGCAAGAGAGGTCCCTGGGGGCAATGTAGAGCAAATCATAGGGCTGAGAAGACTCAGAGCATATGCGAGTACCTGGGTTCAATACCCAGTACCTTGAATAGGAGGAGGGAGTGGGAGGAGGATGAGCAGGAGGGAAGAAGAAGTGGAATGAAGGGGGAAGAGGGAGAAGAAAGAGAAAAAGAAAGGAGAGGAGGAAGAGGGAAGGGGAAAAGGAAGCAAAAAGAAGTGAAAGAGGAAGGGGAGAAGGGGGAGGAGGAGCAAAAAGGAACGGGGAAAGAGGAGAGAATGGGAGGAAGACGGAGGACGGTGATGGCGCTAGCACATTCTGGTCTTTCCTGAGATCTGAATCCAGGGCCTGTGTGAGCTGTACCCTGAGTTAATCTGTTTCTCTTGGCCACACAGGACTTCCTGAGCACCAGGCACAGTCCCACCTAAGCCTTTGCAGCTGCTGTCCCTTCCACCTGGCTCACACAGCCACCTGGCTTTTTTCCTCACCTCGTTTCCATTTTGAATTCAATGTCACCTTCTCAATGAAGCCTACCTTGACCACAGTATATAAAAGTTGCCACACACAATCACACACACCTTCCCCTAGCATACCTTTCCTGTGTTAGGGTTGGGGTCTTTCTTCTTATGCCAGGAAGGTGTCCTTACAGCTGAGCTCCAACGATTCCAACAGGAAAATCATTTTTGGTGTTCATGGAAGGGGCATCAGACCCGATTTCCGTAGTTCAGACTTGATTATTGCAGTCCTGGCCACAACCCACCCCTCAGGAGTGAAGCCGTTACTCACCAGAGTGAGAAAGCAGAAAGGGGCCATTGCAGCCCTGCAGATCAGACCTAGAAGCTCAGCACCACTGCCTCTTTATTTAGCTTTTTTTCTTTTTCTCTAAATATTTAGAGCATTTTGATCACAAACCAGATTCCTCTTTGGTAAAAAGCAATACTCTGGAAAGAAAAAAGTCAGAACTACTTTGTAACTAAAACATTAAAGCATTTCCCACTGATAAACAGCTAATTGCCCCACACTTTTCAAGGAGTTGAGAGGATCCGTAGTAAATGCATCTATATTGACTTCTCTGATCCAGAACTAGGTTCTGTGGGCAACGGGGACAGTTTGTTATGAATGAGATGGTGGGAGGTCCCGCCATAGTTACCTATGATTTCCAGAATAATTTTAATTTAGTGGCTAGATATCATTGTATTTCCAGGACTGAAATGCATGGTTCCAAACAGCACCTGCTACAGGATGCAGAGTGGCAGTGACTCCAGCAGGTAACAAATATAAAGAGAGACTCTAAGGCACAGAGGACAGAAACAGTGGTTGCTGGCTTCCTACACAACGTATCCACACAGCATGGCTTTTCTTTCTTCCTTCCCCAAGTTTGCACACAAGGTATTGAGGAGATTTGAAGACAAGCTGGCTAGATCATGGTGTAACATCTCAGGACAAGATAGGAGATAGCAGTGGATGCTATGGAGATGGCAGTCAGGAAGGCTGTGTCTCTCAGACTGTGGGCTACTGGATTATGAGACCTCACGGCTGGGGTCCTTAGAAGGCGGTCCGTAAGAACTTATGAATCAAACATCTAGGGCTGGGGAGCTGGCTGGATGGTCAAACGCTTGCTGCAGAAGCATGAGGACCTGAGGACCCATGTACTGACCCCAGCAGCCGCGCGAAATCAGGACACAATAGTGTGCCCCTGTAACTCCAGAGCTGGTGGCAGGCAGGGGAGGAGACAGGAGGATCCTGGGGCTTGCTGGCCAGCCAGCCTAACAAAACATGTTCGGTCACTGTTGGGGATTAGCATAGACACACTAGAAGCTTAAAGTAGTCAAGTTATCCTAGTGCCTGCAATGAAGTTAATGCATATAAAGTGAGAATCTAGTGCATTCCAGGCTCTGGGGCTAAGCTGATGATTCATGGGAATGTGGTGACTGGAGTTCTTGGCTAATGTTTCCTCGACCATCCAGATTAAAAGCTAAAATGATGGTGTTAGGCCTTGCCTACCCTCAGTCTCAGCCCAGCTGTCCGTTTTGGTTCACTCTTGCCCAAGGTCAACAATCAAGCTTGGTGGTATATAACAGTCTGCTGTCTGCTGTTCCTCAAAGATGGCTGAAGCCCTCCAAGTACTACAGGAGAAACTAGCCAAAGGCAGAATCACTGATCCCTACCTGACCTACAACATTTAAAGCTCCAAGGGGTCAAGTCAGTGATAGGCCCACAATTTAATCCTCAGGAAAGAGGACAGCCCTGAACCTAATAGTATCTCCAACTTAATTAGTCTCCAGCTCCAGTGTGGAAGCAATGGGAGGTGGCTCACAGTTTGTGCCCTGAATCCAGTTAGCCTTCTTGTGCATCTTCCAAACCCTTGGGGCTGCCTTTTCAAGGGGAAACAGCACTCGTCTGGGGAGGAGGTGTTTCTTCATAGCCTGGTGCTATGGTGTTGAAACCATTCTGGTTTTTACCGTTTCTTTTCCTTGGTGTTGCCTTCTGGATTTGCAATCAAAAGCAACAACTCTTAACTTTATGCTTGCTCTGTGTGGCGTGTGTATATATGTTCAAGCGTGTGCTTGCTCACACATATATGTGTGGGTGTGGTGGCCAGAGGTCAGAATCAAGGTGTCCTTCTTTATCTCTCTTTGTCTTTTTAGTGTTCATTTTTTGAAATAGGGTCCCTCATGGAACCTGGATCTCACCAACTCAGCGAGACCACATAGCTAGTGAGCTCCAGGACCCACCTGTTCTCCTCCTCAGCACTGGCATTACAGGTTTGCACCACCACTCCTGGCTTTTTTTTCCCCCATAGGTGCTATTGGTCCAACTCAGGTCCTATGCCTGAGTGCCAAGCGCTTTGCTGACTGAACCACATCCCCAGCCTCCAGCGTAATGGTTTTTTCATGATATTTGCAGCTATTAGACAGTTGTGTGCTAGCGACTGGCACCAGGCTTCCCTGACAGAGCAGGTGGGATGAAACCCATTCTGCCAGGCCTGGGCTTTTAATTAGGGACAGCGGTGCTGAGGTTAGGGAGGGCTGTGCCTTGTGTCCCAGTCCTACTGTGACTCTGAGCAAACCACCTTATCTCTCTGAGCCTCTGTCTCCTTGCTGGTGACACAGAATGGCCAGCGGTAGTCTGGCTTTTAGGATAATCAGCTGATCCTGTTTATACTGCATATCCAAGTGCCTAGCGCATAATTAATGAGAGACAGCAGATGCAAGGACTTGCATCCCAGCTCCGTGTGAAAGTCTCAAAAATGCAGATAACAGTAATATCTGCTTTCTGAAGAGATCATGAGGATCGAGTGGTGCTTATTAAGCGCTTACTTAGAACACTGCTTAAATTGTATATGCCTGTTGTTAAGTAAATAAACAAATGTTCAGGGGATGGCCAGGAAGACGAGCACACAGCCTGACACAATGTTAGTAACTTTGCACAGGGAAGGTTATTGCTAAGTGTCAGCTGTCATTTGTACTGCTTTCTTATGACTTCCCTCAGTGATTGTCATAGCCCATTCTTCTCCTTTCTTGGAAGCATGTTAGCATCCCACAGGCTCGCTAACAGCATCTCACCTGCTTAACAATATCAGGAAGAAGGGGCATATTCCCTGGAGGTAGGTTACCTAGTGTGACCGAAGACATGGGACAAGTACATCTGCCTTGCAGAGTTTTCTAGACATGGCAAATCAATGCATGGTTTGGGGGGGGGGGGGTAAATGGTAGTCAAACCCTGGATTTTCCTTCATCTCTCTCTTTCTAATATATATTTATATATAAAGATTATACATATATAATCTTTCTATCTATATTATTATCGTATCTACATGTACATGTAAAGAGGGAGCTCTTTCAATGGCTCCCCTTTTTAAGGAGATAGTCTATGTTTCCCGATGACATCATTTCCATTTCCCTTGATGAACCATGTCCAGAGCACTAAGAGAGAAGAGACCTGCGCTTCTCTTACTTAGCTCACTGTTGTTACTGCTAATCCAGCTAATGACCAAATCATGGAGCCTAACACGGTGGATTTCTTATGAAGGCACAGGCATTGGTTGCTGGAGGGCCCTAGGGTTCCTTCCCAATGACATGCTTCCTTGTTGTGAAATATCTGACTTTGGACTGGGCTGTCCCATCTCATGTTGGCTCCTCTGCTGGCTGAGCCCCATGTTGCTGAGACTGCAGTTACCGACCCTGTACCCTGTAACTATGTTTAAAGCCTCTCCCCTACTAGACTGACTTGGCTCTGCACGAAGGTGCGTGACTGGGAAGTGGAGAGGGGGCTGGCATTCAGTCCCTGTTGGACCCCAAGGTCACGAGAACCCAGGTAGTGTGACTTTTTCACAAGTATGATGCAGGTGGGCCAAGGGCTTTTCCGTGAACGAGCATCTTTCTTCGGTAAGCTACCCAAGCTCCATTCAACTTACAGAACCTCGTCATCCCAAACCAGGTCATCCTCATTGTCATGCACTCTTCCACCATGACTGTTTCCCCTCTGGCTCCTTGCTGAGGTTGGCACGCACACAAATGTGTAGCCATGCAGCCTAAACAGTCATTCAAGCCAGAAGAGAAATACTGGCCTCTCTCTTCCCTTAAACATTCTTGTGTATTTTGAATAATTCTTCTTGGAGCCCAAGGGAACTCACTGAAAGACCACTTCTTTGGGGGGAAAGAGGACTGGGATAGGACAGATCATTTACCATCTGAAAGCAAGTTAATACTCTGACATGAATGGATCAAGAAGTAATGGATAACACATTGTTAACAGAACCACAGAAAAAGTGGTTGGGAAAAAAAAGCTTGCTACCTTTGACAAGCAGGTGCCATGCTTAAATATTCCTAGACACATATTTTGAGTATTTGCTCCCTAGTAGGGTTCACCATTTGGGGAGTCCTTGAACCTTTAGACCTCTGTCTGGCAGAAGTAGGTCACTAGGGTTAGGCCTTTGAAGGTCATCTCTGGTTCCTGGTTCCCGCCACTCTCTAGTGTGTCTGCTTGATACGGACAACTGTTCTCTGCCACATGTTCCCACTGCCCAAATGCATCGGACCAAACGATGACAGATGCCTCTGAAACCGTGTTCCAAAACACACCCTTCCTCTCTTAAGTAGCTTCTGTCAATGGCACTATTTTGGAGATAGCATTTGCAAAGTAATACAGCCGGTGAGGAGACAACCAGAGGTGAAGCCATCTCCAAGATCTTGCACTCACTGAAAAATGGGAGCCAGGTGTGATCCCAGGCTCATGGGTCCCTAGACCTCCACTGTTACACAGAACTCTCTGAGCTGTTACTAAAGCCAAGCTTGTTTCTTCCGTAGAACAGTGTGTCTTTTAGGGCCTCCAAGACAGAGGGAAAGAAAACAACCTTGTGGGTTTTTTTCTTCTTTTTTCTTTTTTTTTCCTTGTGGTTTTTCTAAGACTCCTCTTTAACCACATGAATACTGTTTTCATTTACAAGGGCTTCCATACTGCAAAGTATAATTTTCAAACTATTAAGAACACATTTCTCCTAACTTACGGAGTCAACCGATGTCAAGTTTTATTCAACTCCGCAGCAAGGGAGCCAGCAGAATCATAAAACTAGTTCAAGTGAGGCATAAACAACATTCTGAAATAAGACTGTAAAGTTAGATGCAGACACTGATGGCACGCTGGGAATGGCAAGCCGCTGTGTTGGGGCTTACCTTTTCTTCTGACCAGAAATCATTTGTACTGTTACTGAACAAAATGTTTTGTTCATTTTACCAATTTTTGAACTGAATAAGCATACAGTTAATGGATCTGAGTCTACTTCTTTAAAAAAACAAAAATTAAACAAAGTATATCCCCCTGGGTGATCAGACAGTTTCTTAAGTCAACTTGTACCCTGCTCAGTGAAAGCATGAGAACCTGGCATCATTTTGCCTGGTTCCTTGTATTTTTTCCTCAACACACAATACAATAGCCCACATTGGTCAATCTTATGTGCATGAGTGGTCTTCACCGTACTCCACAAGATACGATTTCAAGTGATAAAACCAACAGAGGGATTTCCCAGATCTTTGTTGTCGGTGATGGAACCACAGAAAAGAAGACAGAATGCTGTGTTTGAGGCAGAGAGAAGATGCCTGAGGGCTTTGTAACAATGAGGACACAGCTGGGAAGAAATGTTGATCAGTCAGTTGAGCCCAAGACCAGCCCACAAATGGTGTCCATGGCTGAAACAGGGTCATGATCCGACATGCGATAGTGGGAATGTAGGGGTCAGATGGGTCCTATTTTCTATCTGGATACCATTTACTGTGGAAGTAACTGGGCATCTAAGCATTAGTTTCTCTACCAGTCAAATCAGTCACATTTTTACTATGGTGGCCAAAATACCTGGCAATCTTTATTTTTTACTTAATGGATCTTAGGGAGTCCTGGGAGGTCTCAGGGATGGGTAACATGCCTGGTGAGGGACTTTGAACAAGTGTGGTTTGTCAACACTAAGGAAAGTGTCTTGGTATTTAACATATTATGACTATCTGGACACAGCATAGCTGTGTGTCATTCACGCTCCTGTTCTGACCTCTTCCACCTACCTAATCCTAACTTAACCCACAGACCCAGCTGAGGCCACTTGCTTGTATCCTGCCTCATGACTCTGGCCCACTTTCGTCTTGCTTTTGACTCTAAGATTTTTTTGGGTGAGGAGGAAGAATGCATGGAATGGACCAGAAAGGTCGGGAAGAGCTCTAGTCTGTTCTGTGTCATGCCTTAGATTAGATGACAGGGTAAGATGGGAGATCTAGGAATGAAGGAGCAGAAGCAGCTGTTCCTAAGTTCTAGGGACATATAGGAGCATTCCTCAAAGATAAGACCCCGTGCCTACAGAGTTTGCCTTCTGCCGGGTGTTGTAAGATATGAAAAGTTTGCGTTGATGTATCTTGAAGGCGCCTAGCATAGGGTTTGGCACACAGGACATACTCAATAATCGCCCACCTCACCCCACCCCCTGCAACTTGCCTTCTTCCTCAACCGCATCTTTGCAGCTTCCCTGAAGGATTCTGAACACATAAATAAAGCTGGAACCCCATCTGGCTGACAAAGCCAACCATCTGCAGATTTGGAAATATGGGGGAACTTCTAATGACTGGCTAATTTTTTTTCAGATTTTCAGCCAGATGTTTGGTGTCATTCAGACCCATCTGCAGCAGAAGCAGCAGTTTACTGAACTTCCTTCCCATGATTTTTAAGTTCCCTGAGCTATAATTCCAAATAAGCTTTCTCTTCTTAATATCCAAAACCCTTTTAATGAGTTCTAAAGAATGACTCATGAACTGAGTATGAAAAAATCAGAAGTTTGCTTTAAAGGGTCATTTAGGGAATTTTTAGGGCTCAAAACTGGCAACCTATGGACAAAGTTAAGCTATAATGTAACTACAGTTTGGATGAGTCCATGTTTTTAGAAAAGTGAGCTATTTGCTTGTATTTTAAAATTCAAATGGTTTTGTGCGTGATTTTTCTTTGATTTTTTTCTTCTTTCTATGTATACATGTATGCTGTGTATGCATGTATATATATCAGGTTGTGTATGAGTGTACCTGTGTGTGTGTGCACGTGTGTGGGCAAGTATGTGTGTGCACACGTGGAGGCCAGAGTCTGAAGTTGGATGTCTTTTTGATCAATCGCTCCCTACCCTATATGCTGAGTGAGGCTCTCTCAGCTGAACCTGGAGTTTTCTAATTCAGCTAGTCTAGTTATTCAGATTGCTCAGGAAACCTCCTGTGTTTGCCTTAACCACTCAGCGCTTGCATGGTGTGTGTGTGTGTGTGTGTGTGTGTGTGTGTGTGTGTGTGTGTGTATGTGGTGGCAGGGGGGGAATCTCAACTCCAGGCCTTAAACATTTGTTTAATGAGCACTTTGCCTATTGAGCCATTTCCCTGCCCCTTATATGTTGACACACAATTGATACACACGTCGCTAGTGTCAAACTCAATTCAAGTCAACTCACTGTCATTTTCAGATGGTCTCTCTCTAGCTTGGTACAGTCCCCTACTACCCTCTATTGCCCCCGCATTGAGACCAAATTCTGGTCATCATATGTCTCCCTAAATGTACTGTCGTTGTCTACCGTACAGCTGAGGTGAAAGAGCGGGAGACTCTTCTTCAAAATTTCCCCGACCTGGCTCGGCCACAGAGACAGTTAGATTTAGGACTTCTTAACCTCACCTAAAGTTCTTACCTTAGAACTGACTAAAGTTCAAGGGAGGAAAGCCACATGATCAATTTACATGACTGTTAGGGTCAGAAATGTGATTAGCACCCAGGGTTCTTCACTGTTAGGTTAGTGGTCTCTCCATTATCTAATTGCATTGCTTTACTTGGATCTAGGGCTTCAGTGGTTTTGGTTTTTTATTTTATTTTTTTATTTTTTTTTTATTTTTTTTTGTGTGTGTATTTTTAATGAGAGAGATGCCTACTGTACACATTCTCATTCAAATTCGCATGCTGCCTTTGAAGACATGCAGCAGGTGGGCCTTGGTGAATGCCTTGCCTGCCTTCCAGATAATGAGTCAGGCAATCGCTAGGGTTTCTTTCTCGCTGTGAGTGTCTCTGCAGAGGTTGATTGCTTTCTCATTCAAAGTGCATCTTTTATTGCTTCGAGTTTGTTCTGATCTGATGGCTTCTGTGTCCCTTCCATCGATGCACAGACAAGCTGAATGTGTTCAGATTTGAGACTTCTGAATGGAAAAACCCATGTGTCTGGACAGTCTCACAAGTCAGTATTTCTGTCGGCAGCAAATAAGCCGCCAGAGCCTGAACTAAGGCTCTCTAGCAATACCCTGGGAAGCTGCAAGTCTTGACTAAGTACCGCCAGCCCAACTGAGATATATGACCTTAAGCAAATTATGGAGCTTCCCCCAGTCTCAGTTTCCTCATCTATAAGGTGAGGGTAATGACAATACTTGCACCCCTAAGCTCCCCTGAAGATGAAAGACCTAATTCTTTCAAAATTTTGGAAACAGTACTAGTATATGGGAAGCTGAGCACAGAGAACACTCTGCCGTCTCTTTTGAGTGTCATGGTCCTGACGAGCACGCACAGTCATCCCAGACCCACTGCAAAACCTTCGTTCTATGATGGCCCTGACATCATAGTTGCTTGGAGAGCCTTTAGGAAGTTCAGATACCAAGGGTCCACCATAGATCAATGGAGGCTTGGAATACAGTTGTGGAACTTGATATTCTATTTAAAAACAAGCACAAAGCCTATTAATGGGAGTCCAATGGCTAGCCAAGCTTGGGGACAATTGATATTTTCTTTTAGCTTTGAATACTTTGGCTATTCGGGGACTCACCACCTCTAGAAGCTTCCTACTCCACACTAGGTGGTTATTTATATTTAGGTAAAATCTGTCTTACTTTAGTTCCCTCATCAACTCCCTTGAGACCACATAGATTTCAATTCTATCTTCCAAATGACAGCCCTTCATATGTTTGCAGACAGCTGTCATGCTCCTCCCGAGTAGTCCCTTATTTGGGGCAAAATAGTCGCATTGTCTCCTGGCTCTTAATGTATAAAAAAAGGACTCTTCTAAATTATGTGTAACAAAAAAAAAATTGAGCTATTGCACTCCCTACACAGGTCCTTTGATGTTTCACAAATCAGAAGATGAGGATGTTGGCGCTTCTGAGATAGACAGGAGCTAGTGACTCGAGATGGCTATTTATCTTCATCCTTACAAAGGATGGAAATCTTAGGATGATGCATGTTGGCCACTGCATGTATCTTATCAAGCAGAAAACAGAGGCCCCTGCAAATTCCTTGAACACTTGATATATTTAAATCATTAAGAAGAATCTTGGCTTCAAATTTTAGCCAGTCCCATCTAGATGTAAAAACTTTTCAGATCCATAATGGTTTGTGTATCTTACCAAATGGGATGCTTCAAAAATGTAAAATGTAGCTGAGAAAAACTATAGGAAGACTCCAGAAGTTTTCTTGAAAGAATTGACTTGCCCAAGAACACATCTTCAATCCATTTAATTCCTTCCAAATTTCCTTTCTCACTTATCCCACTAAACCCACGGAATACTTGGGGCTTTAGTCCCAAGCATTCTCTGTAGGCACAGAGTAGCATGTTGAAGAGAAAACACTCTTTAGGAGGCTTTGAGAAAAGGTTCAGAAAGCCCTGATTCATTTTCTGACAGACTGTTAAATAAATAGGACACAGTGAGGGATATCAATATTTGAGTTTAATTTTACATTTCTAAAATATTTAAAAGAAGTAAAATAACTGTAAATGACTAAATCTGACATACTTGCATATAGTTTTGACTGGAGCAGAGCCTTGGGGTTTTTTTTATTCCACTTTTGTAGGCATCATCTCATCTTCCAAACCACAGCATTGTAAAACTGATTTAATTCATTATTGCCAATACACCAAAGGGAATGATGGAATTTCCCCAAGGTGAATGACCTCTTGCTGCCCAACTGCAAATGCTCAGAAATAACCACAAATGTTAGATTCTTCATGATATTTAGGAAAGAATCATTTCAGAATTTCTGGCAGTACACTGACAGAAACTGCAAGCTGGAGTCATGCTCATGTAAAACTATCAATTCCAAACCAATCATTTCTTGGGTTAACTGAGCGTTTCAAAGGACAAATGTCTTTGCTAAGTGTATAGTGACTATCTGCAGAATTGCTTGGATTTTCTAACTTCATGTGGATTCTCCCTTCAGAAAGGTTGCCCTTTCCCTCCTGAATTTCCCACCAGTTGCAAATCTGCGTTGGAAACAGAATGAACTGTAGTGGCGCTATAGTCAGGGGAGTTCAGAGCGTCAGGACATGGGAAGGAGGCCAGAGAATGATGCAATATTACACTAGCAAGTGATGTCATAGCATGATTTCCTAAGTCATTTGCATAAATGCGAGTTCCTGAGAAACCCTGAGAAGAGCCACAGGGAATGCAGAGGGAGAGAATCAACAGCAAATGGAGGAGGGGAAGGAAGCCCCTATTTTCTTGACTCTCACTGAGATAAACTTCACTGATTCCCCAGCAGCCACAGAAATAACAAAAAGCAATCAACCAACCAAATAAAACCATTCCTCAGTGCCCCTTTAATCTAGTGTCTCCCTCGGGTAACAGGTCCAGGGACCTTTGATTTTCTTCTTTGTTTCCACTCTTTGTGGTACCCAGGCACCGTCTATTATTGAAGCTGACAGTCACTCTTTATGCAGTGAAGCAAGTTTAGTAGTGACATAGGCTACCTAAGAGCTCCCCATTCTAAAATTGGCCTGCCCTCTGCATTCCTATTTAGAACAAATCCTCTAATTTTTAAAATTAGAAACAGTGAGCTGTAATTCTTAGAGTTAGTATCCTCTAAATGTCAAGGAAATACATTTGCTGGTTATGAGCTTGATTTATGAATGAAGTCAGGTGGATAGCAAATACCAAGACTTCACTTTTATTTTGATCCCAAATAATGAAACACTTATTCATAAATGAAATTTTCTTTAGATGTGGGGGTGTGAGAGTTGGGGTTTACATATTGTTCATGGGTACCAATTGGCAAAGGAAGTTCATGACAATGTCTAGTTAGACCAAACTCAGGAGACGCTAAGATTCTACTGGAAGAAGAAAAGAATGCAGATCAGAGTGCCCCATGTCAGATCAGCCCCCTTCACCTCTTTCATCACCTTCCTATCTCCCCTCCCTTGCCTCCTTAATTATCCCAGTTCACTTAAATGCAATTAAACAAATCCAAAGTCTCCTTCTCTAGACAGAGATACAAACAGTGCACAACATGCCTAGAGATTTGGGATTAGAAGATTTCCCAGCTGCAGACGCTGCTTAAAGTGTTACAAAATCGCATCACATTTAGCTTAGACTGAAAACAATCAACAAGACCCAACCCTTCCAAGCACACAGCACCAGCCTCAGTGGAAACAGTCTGGACACTCACACGTTTTCAAAAACAATTTCAACTGTTTTTCTTCCCCTCCACTGCCTCGCTTTCCTCTCAAACACACATCAGAACATTAGAAGTCGATCATTCAGAGCCAGTGAGAGGAATTTGTGAGTACCTTCTAAGCAGCAGGTCCTCCACAACCCGGAGTGGGTCATTACTTCTTCATTCTTCCTGCTGGTTTCATTGTCACTTGTAGATTTAGTCCTGCACACACCTCTGGAATATAGCCAGTAGTCCGTGCCCACTGCAATGGTCATTAAACTAAAAGCTGCGAAGGCTCCTACGGTGGTGATCAACATCTGGATACCTCTGTCACACATCCTCATAATTCTTCATGGTACTCTGAACGGCTGGGGGTTGGAGGGGGAGATTCAGTGCCAGAGGGGAGAATCACTCTGCAGCTGGGTAACCTAGGATGGCCTCTTCCAAAAATCTGGATCTCCTTTTGTCAGCATCCACGGGGACTTTGGGAAAGCTGGGATTTCCTGTCTTGAGCTCTCTCCAGTTCCCTGAGTCCTCTATGGCCCTCGGGAGGGTGCGGGCTCCAGGGGGTTGGTCCACATCACTGCTGCGGTCAGAGGATTCCTGGGTTGCTTTCATTCCTCAGGAGCTTGGTGGGGACGAGGGTTTGTGCTGGGCATGGCTTCAGAGCTTGGAGCTGCCAGATCGGTTTGAGATGCGCCTGGTTCCTCACAGCCCCAGGAGACTCGAGGCAAAAGAAACCCAGAGAGGTCTTGTGTGAGAGCGTGTGTGTGTCTGTGTATGTGTGTGTATGTATGTGTGTGAGTGTGTATGTGTGTGTATGTGTGTGCGCGCGTGCGTGCGTGCGTGTGTGCGAGCGCGTGTGCCGGGGGTGAGGGCGGATGGCAAAAAATAGCTCTGCTGGGAGGCGAGTCGCTGAGAAGAGTGTTCACTGCTTCCCCAGCCTCCCAGGAAAGCTCTCCGCCTGCTCTCCACACCCCCGCGCAAACTGGAGAAAAGGGAGAGTCCTGGGGCGGGGGCCGGCCGCTTGCTTGGGAAGGCTGAGGTCCGTGGTGCTGAACGGACAGCTCCTCTCCTGTTGCCCAGCCTCCCTCTTCCCGATGCAGGGTCGTTGGAGGTCCGCGGTGCTGAAGGGACAGCTCCGTTCTGCGGCTGTACCCCAGCTCTTCTACCTTCTAGGCTAGAGACCCGAGGTGCCAAGGGTCGCTCCCGTAACACTCCCCTCGTGTTTTCCCGGAACCAGCCAGCCAACTCCGCGTAGTCGAGCCCACACCCCGAGCAAAGTTTCGGGAGCCCAAATCAGTCAGCACCAGGTCTCCAGGGCACTGCAGCACGGTGGATCCCGCTCCTCAGAGGGAAGGGTTAAGGACAAGGGCCAGGGAAAGAAACCCACAGCGCACTCTGGCGCGCGCGTTCTCTCAGCGCCCACCCAACGCAGCATTCTCTAGTCAGCCCTCCTCCTCATCCCTGAGCCCAGTGAACCAAGCAACTTTGCTCTTTGCTGCGGGAGTCCACTGGGGAAACCGAAGCTGGGAAGGATCTAATTTACTTAAAGGGATGGAAGGCTCTGACTGACGGTTCACTTGGGTGGGCAAAATGTCTCTCTCTCTTTGTATCTGTTTCAATTTTGTTCCTCAGAAAACAAACCAGTATGTCTACCCTCTTCTCTCTGGAGCTCAGGTTTACACAGGAGACAGCATGATCACATATGACCCAGAACAATTCATATACACATGAACTTATACCTCTAAAGGGTCGAAGAGACTACATGTACTCAGACTGTTGTTTATATATCAGGGACCTTGGATAAAGGGATATAAGGGTTTGGTCTCTGAACACACTTGTTAAATATTTTATCACTTTTACCTTTAAGGGGGTGGTGAATTCAGGATGGGAGAGCATTGAAAATGTCAGCTTTTTTCCAAAGGCCCTGGTGATGTTCACTTGTTAACATCTTCCTCTAAGTCAGACCTGGAAGCAGGTGTAATTAGGTCTGGGTTCCTTGCTATCCCAAAGCACAAATGCCATTACACACCTGCAAGTTCCTTCCCTCAGAAATAGAGACTGTTGAAAAGAACCGGCACAGACTAACTTTCCAGTTCCGTATGTTCTAGTATATCGATAAGGACACGCTAATTTGACGTCAGGCATTCCACCAAATTGCTCTGACCATTTATTTCCTTGTGGAATGACAAGTACTGATACCCTGTTGGGTGTTTGGAATTGAGGCTGCCTGCATGGATTGTTTCTGCAAATCCCTGAGATGTGCCCACAACCAGCTGTCATATTTGAGTGTTATTTAACTGGACAAATATATAATGGAAAGGAATCATAGGCACAAATTCATTCTCTGTGGTGCTGTCTGGCTGAACAGAGTAGGGGCAATATACTAAAAAAGTCTCATATTTGGCTCACAACCTTTTTGTGACTTTGAGGTTTTTTACTTTTATGTTAATGTCATTTGAAGATTTGGTTCTTGGTGTTGTATGCATATAGAAGTGCACATGCAGGTTTGCATGTATAATTGTAGTGTGCTTCTGTGTAAGTGCTATGATCATTTTGTCATGGCTTCTGAATGCCTGTGAGTTTGCTGTAGACATAAAGTAGATATGTCAATATATGCATACATCTATATGGTGCAGTTTCTGGGGTCATGAGATCATGTTTTCTATAAACACACAGCTGTGTGCATGCATGGGTGTGTGTGTGTGGATGTGAATATACAGGTGTGATGTAGATTTGTCTGTTTATATGTGTTTAGCTACATATATGTACTTGTTGCAGTTCACACTAAAAGCTTGCCTTATTACAAAACTAAACAGGCTAGGGCCGTACCTAGCTAGATCCTAGAAGTGTGGAGGAAGGTAAGGTACATGAGCCCTCCTTTAAGTGACTTCATGTCTTTTTTTCTCTGTATAGAAAATTTGCTTCTCAGTCATGATTATTGGTTTTCTTGGTCAATATTATTCTCATTGTTAATGCAAATAATATTTATTGTTAACTTTTTTTTAAATTGTCTCAATGTAGTTTAGGCTAATCTTAAACTTGTTGCATAACCCAGGCTGGCCTTGAACTGATCTTCCTACATCAGTGCCTGGGGTTATACAGGTGTATTTATCACACATACCTTGGTTAATAATTATTAAAAAGGTTACATAGCTACATGAAGTTGGTCTTTCTTTCCTGGGAAGCTTTAGAAGATAGGTGGATATTTTCTTCTCCCTCTTAGACATTTAAACAATATGAAATAGTTAATAATGATCAAAACCGCCATTCCTGGGTCTGTTTTATTCTTCTCTTGCTCCAGCAGAGGTAGGAAAGATGCTCTCTGAAGCAAGACAGTGATGGTGGAGGAACTGGGGCCTTAGGAACTGTGTACTCCATTGCTCTGTCCACCGGATGATCAGCAAGACCACAGCAGCCCCAGACCCACACCCTTGGTCACGGGACAGAAAGACAGGCATACCATGTCCGGCTGATAGAACCAAGGATCCAGGTAGACTCCTGAGAAAAAGAAGTCAGGTGCTCAGGTGGACGAAGAGGACAATCATGATCAGAAAGCAACAGAGAAATGGCTGCAATGCCCAAGGACAGAGCTTGACGCTGAAGCTTGCTTGGTGACCTCTGACCAGAACCAAGGTTAATTTGAATGTGGGAGCATGTGAAACAAGTCAAAGAACCTGGCTGAAGTGCGAGCCAGAGGCAGGGAGCCCTCATTTGTGTCCTAATAATTTCTTCTCTTTTACTAGGGGTGATCTCAGCCTTTCATTCAGTGTGATGTGTAGGTGAACACTGGGGTGTGTGGAATCTGCGGTGGGGCCTAGAGAGAAGTACTCATTCTTACCACTAGAGGGCTCTTTCACCAATTCAATTGCAGATTCAAAGCATCCTCTTAAATGAAGCCAGAGGCTTCCTTAGTGTTTGCCAATGATCCCTTCTGATCCTGCTCATCTGGCAGGAGACTCAGGAGGCATTCAGGCAGCTTTAAATCTCTCTCTCTGTGTTTTTTTTTTATTAAGATTTTTTTCTTCCACTGAATTCTTAGCTTGCCATTAACAGTCATAGTATATTTATTTGTGGTTTTCTTATCTGTTAGAGTTCCACTTAGGAAAGTATTGGTAACAGCTAATTTAATTCAATAATTGTTCACGAGTGCCCATCATGCATAAGACAGTCAGCTCCACACTGGGACAATGACGTAAGTTTCATTCTCCAAGGCGCAGGGGATGCTGTATTTGTCTGTAGGCACCAGAAACTCGCTGGAGCTAGCTGGAGAAAATGGAGACCGTAATATAAGAACATGGGGAGTGTTTTGAGGAACCAGAAGCCAAAACTGCAAGTAGGCCTCAGATAGGAACTGGAATTCCTACAAAAAAGTCACTGGGACCCTTGACACCACCTGTATTTTCCATATATGTTCCCTTTTGCATCCTTAGAAGGAAAGTTTTGCCTTCTCTGTTGCAGTCTCATTGCTGTGGAGGAATAACACCCAGTGCAAACAGCTGATGGTGATGAGGAGCTATTGGTTCTGGCTTCAGGGGTTTCAACCCAACATGCACAGCTCACATCTTGGTATCCAGGAGGCGGAGAGGGAGGGAGTGGGGGCAGTAAGGAGGGAGGGTGAGCATGTGCTGGAGGATCCCCATGCTCATCTCTCCGGGCCCTCAGCCTATGGACTGCTTGAGAGCAGATCTTCCTATTTTGATGGATGTCTTTGGACCTCACAGACACAGCTAGGGTTGGGAGTTCCTAACCTCCAGTTGCTTCTCAAGTCAATCAACTTGATAGTCAAAGTCAACCCTCACACCTTCTCTGTGTTTTGAACTTCAAGATGGAAGCTAAAGTTAGACTTTTTTATGTTATCCCTATCAAGAAATCTACCTAGACTAACGTGAGGTACTTTAGCTCTAGTTTAGAATATCCAGAACTGACAACCTAACCTGTCTAATTTGTGTTATATTATTAGACTACCATCATTCAGATGGGCTCAAGGGAGGGGATCCTATGGTACAATCTGGCTAAGAGGCTAAGAGGACCATACCCTGTGGTCTGGGGAAGAAAGGTGGAAGGCAGTATCATGACACCACAGACAAAAACAGATGCATATCTTTGACTGAAAAAAGTATATATAGAACCTGGGCATCTTATAAAAATGGCAAAGATAAGGATTGTAGAGATAATTCAGCAGTTAAGAGCAATGGATACTTTTCCAGAGGACCTAGGTTCAATTCCCAGTACCCACAGGGCAGCTCACAATCATCTGTAACTCTAGTTCCAGGGGATCTGTTACCCTCTTCTGTCCTCTAAGGAGGCTACCAAGCACACACATGATACATAGACATACACGCAGGCAAAAAATTCCATACCCATAGAATAAATAAATAGTCAATAGAAGAACTGACATCCAATTACTGTATTTGAAACAGAAGAAGGGGGTGGGGTAGAGTGAGCTAAAAGAAGACAAACATAGACGTCCTATAACCCTTGGGCAGAAAGACCAGGGGCTCTAGGGCAGCTGCCCTTTCATTTCAGCCCTTTCTAGCCTACCTGGTTTTAAATCATATGCATGCATACTTTGGTGAGTGTTTAAAGTTAATTAAAAGAGGAACACAAACAAAAAGCATCAAGCCACCTGCCCACTGCTCTCAGCCACCTCTTGCTTTATTGGTACAGAAATGCCAACTGTTTCTAGGAGCTATCTCTTCACTCCTAGTGTCTGGGCTTCTCTTCCCTGAGATATCCTGCTCATTGAACAGGTGCTTAACTAGATGGTTCGGCAGGTAAAGATACTTGCTGCCAAGCCTGACGACCTGAGTTCAGTCTCTGGGACTCACACGGTAGAGGGAAAGATCCTCCTGCAAGTTGTCTTCTGATTTCCATGTTCCTGTCTTGGTAGGCATGTGCCTGTAGACGAATGTACATGTACATATACACATACAAGCAAATACATGAAATAAAAAAGTAATTCTCAATTTACACAAATTAGATCTCTTGTGGTTTACTCTGTCACTTCCTTTATTTCTGAGTTCAAATGTCACCATCTCAGAGCATCCTTCCCTAGCTGTGCCGTCTCAAATATCATCTCATAGTTCTCTCTCACCCCTCACTCTGGCCTGTGTGCTGTCATGGCATTTGTTAAACCTGATTGCATGAACACTCAGTCGGGTGCATATATGTGTGTTTTCATGTTTTCCTCATCTTCCTGATGGGGAAGTTGTTTTGTTTCCTTTGTACCTGCATTTCTCCACCTCGGACTAGTACCCAGGCTGAAGCAGCTACTCAAATGGCGTTTGCTTAATCCACTAATTGTGGAAGTAATGACTAAGCTTCATGCCTGCAACAGGCACTGTGGACTCAAGCAAGAAGTGCACTGTAGCGGGGCGGTGGTGGCGCACGCCTTTAATCCCAGCACTCGGGAGGCAGAGGCAGGAGGATCTCTGTGAGTTTGAGACCAGCCTAGTCTACAAGAGCTAGTTTCAGGACAGGCTCCAAAACCACAGAGAAACCCTGTCTCGAAAAACCAAAAAAAAAAAAAAAAGTGCACTGTACTTGGTACCTGGAACATCAGTCTGAAGGAGTGGACGGTGCTGACTAGCAAGATAAGAATACTTGAAGCAGCCGGGCAGTGGTGGTGCACGCCTTTAATCCCAGCACTCGGGAGGCAGAGGCAGGCGGATCTCTGTAAGTTCGAGACCAGCCTGGTCTACAAGTGCTAGTTCCAGGACAGGCTCCAAAACCCTGTCTCGAAAAACCAAAAAAAAAAAAAAAAGAATACTTGAAGCAGATGCTGTTGGACAGACGCCCTTTACCAAAATGGTATGTTTACATAATCCTAATCCTGACTGCCACAAGCCACACCTGCATTTCTTGGGACAATCTTTTCAGTGTCTGGAAGCTGCCTTGCCCAAGGAATGATACATCCCTCAGGGACAGCCTGCAGCCAGAGGGTGACATGAAACAAGCCCTTTCCTCTCTGTGGTGATTTAAATGAGAACAGCCCCTACCAGCTCATTTTTTTTTTTTTTGAATGTCTGGGTCCCAGTTGGTGGATTGTTTAGGAAGGATTAGGGGGTGTGTCCTTGTTGGAGGAAGTGTATCACTGTGGTGTGCTTTGAGCTTTCAAAAGCCCACACCAGTCCCTGTCTTGCCTTTTCTGGGTTTAAAACTGGCGGATCAGATGGGAGGTCTCAGCTGCTGCACCAGGGATGTGCTTGTCTGCCACCATGCCCCTCGCCATGATGCTCATGGACTCTCTAAGCAACGATCCAATTAAATGATTTCTTTTATAAGTTGCCTTGGTCATTGTCCCTTCTCAGCAGTAGTAACCCTGACCAAGACACTTCCCAAGTAGCTTCTTGTCAAGGCATTTAACACAGTAATAGGAACCTAAGACACAAACCAAATCAATGAGCTAGAATTACCTAAAAGGCTTAATATACAATAGATTCCCGATAAAGAGGATGATACTTAACAATGCTAATTTCTAGCGAGTTCTCGTGCTGATCTCTAGAAAACCACAATCGCAGGATTACAGTTCTTTCTTACACTGTGTCCCATGGTCCCTCGGGTTGTTTTTGCCTGGAGATAATTCCTTCAGTAAATCAAGTGCATCAGAACCCCTGCCTCAGGCTCTATTTCTAGGAAATTTAACCTATGCAATCAAAGAGAGCTGACAGAGGAATGTCCTCAAGGGCAACTGAGGTCACTGAAGAAAGCTTTACAGGAAACGCTCTGCTGAAACAGAAGATAAGTGGAGATTAGGGTCAATGTGCTATGGACAGTTAGACTAACATATAGAAAGCCCTGGTCTGAGATGGACTTGAGGGAAAGAAAGAACAAAACACCAATAGTGATTTTAGTGCTGTTTCTATAGTTGAAAGCAAATTTCCTTTTTTCCCCACTCTTCCTTAAAGAGAAAAGTGGGCCAATAACATGACTCTGATCAATAAAATGTAATTAAAAGTTGCTTTATGGAAAGAGCCAGAGGGTGGGAACAATGCATGTGTTTACCTGCTGATGGCTGGATAACCACAATGTGGCACACACATACCGAAGAATATTATCCAACCATGGAAAGGTATGAAATTCAGTACACGCCAGAATATGAACAGACCTTGATGACATCATTATGCTGACACAGAAGATTCTGCTTATCTGAGCCCCCTAAAGCAGGAGAAACTATCGAGGCAGGCAGTGGAGTGGGTCATGAGGAGCTGAAAGACAAGGGTAACAGGAAGCTTTTTGCCACCACTGCAAAACTTTGGCTACAATTGCAGAAAAACGGTTCAGTCAAAGCAGTAAGGATTGCATGATACTGTGAGTGTGAATAATGCCCTTGAATTTAAATGACTGAATATCAAATTTGGGAACTGAAAGATGGCTCAGAGGTTAAGAGCACTGGCTGCTCTTGCAGAGGACCTAGCTTGGGTTCCCATCACCTACACAGAAGAGTTCATAACCTTTTGTAATCCCAGCTCTAGGGGATCCACTGTCCTCTTCTGGACTCCGTGGGAACTACGTGCATATGGTGCATGCAGGCGATCACACATATGCATAAAATAAAAATAAATAAAACCTTTTTATGTCAATTTTTTTGCTATATATTTTTATCACAATAAAAAGATGGGAAGCGTTGTATTATGGGTTTTCTGTAAAATAAGCTCTTCTTGGAAACATTTGACTTTTGGCTGTGTGACAAGGCTTTGCTTTGCCATGTCTTCCTGCCTGAAGCCGGGACACCCTTGTCACTGTGCAGTCACAAGCTCATGTTTAGGAAACAGAAAAGAAAAGAAAAGAAAAGAAAAGAAAAGAAAAGAAAAGAAAAGATGTTCACTCCCCTCCCTATGCTATTAGCCACCATCATATGCCAGGGCTATTTGTCTTCACAATTCCTATTATAGGGCAAAACCCACATGATTAGCTGATGTAACCAATTTTTTCAAGTTTATAATGAAGATAATCACTAATTTATGCAGACAGGGAGGAATGAAATTAGAGGGGTAATTTAGTGGTCATGAAACTCTTAGTCCCAACCAACAGAAAGTCAGCTCAAAGGGGATAAATGAACACACAAATTCAGTAGTCAGTGTGTATGAGATCAGAGGTAGTGACGCTCGGAGTAGCTGCACCCCAAACCCCCAACAATAGTTTGTGCGATTTGTGTCTCTCTGTCTCAGCCCCACATTGCTCTTCTCATGAAGTCAGAGCTCCTGGCTGGCATCCTACCCACAACCTCAGAGGAGGCAGAGCTCCACCAACAGCTGCAGCACATTTCTTGAAGCTGGTTTCTCATTGGTCCATTTCTATCTGAACAGGATCATGATAAATAGGAAGTAGACTTGAGGTCTGGACTCCTGTTCCATGTCTAGACATACGGGGAAGACTGGCTTCATCGTAATCCCTGCAGACAGAGAATAGGCTGGAGGATGAGTCTTAGAGGAAACTTGTGATGTGGATGCCAGAAGAAGGATGACTAGAGGGCAGGAAGGAAAGCGACAGACACCATGCCCTGCAATCATGGGGGCCTTTTACCTGGGCTAGGTGATTCAAATTAAAAATACTTTGGGGGGTGGAGAGATGGTTCAGGGGTTAAGAGCACACACTGCTCTTACCAATGAGACAAGTTTTGCAGCAGTTGGGAGACTCACAAGCTGTGACTCCAACTCCAGGTGATGCCATACCCTCTTCTCACATGCACATGTGCCTACACAGATACACACACAGACACATAATTCAAAATAAATCTTTTTTGGAAAGTACACTGACTCACCAAGCTCAGCTATAGGTATTGAGGTTATAGCAGTGAGCAAGACAAATGGATTCCCCATCCTTTAGTGGACTTGCACATGGAGAGAAATGGCCAAGAAGTATGCAACTAATCAACCAACCAAAGGGACACAGTATGCTATCACAAAATACTGGAGCTAATAAATGTATATATATAAAAAAGTTTCTTCTGGTTCATATTTCTGGAGGTTACAGTCTGCAGTCGGTTGGCCCTCTTTCTCTGAGACTGTGCTAAAGCGGTTAAGATGAATCAAACCATTTCCCCCATGCACTGGGAGAATCACAAAGTGGTGAGGGGGTAGAACTAGAAGGGCAGATGGAGGATGGAAGTCTGTCCTTTTCAGAGGCATGCCTCAGTCACCAAGGACCTTCCTGTAGGTCCCACCTACCAGAGGTTTCATGGTCCCCCAATAGCACTTCCCAAGAGGAAGTCTTTGCCATATGGACTTTGAGGGTTACTTATGATCCAAACTGTAATCTGCAGGCAGCCATGCACACCTTGAAGAAAATGAGTTGTGTGACATGACCAGTGTTGGCAGTAGAAGTGTCTCTTTAAGCAACAGGGTCAGTGGGGGCGGGGGATTCTGAGAAGGCGACCTCTGCACAAGGGGCCTAAGAGGAACTGAGGTACTGTCCCCAGCACAGAGGCTGTGAACATGGTTTGTGGGTGGTTAGAGTGGGTGCTGTTGTGGACTCCCATGGTCAAGGAGATAAACGGAAGTTGAGGTCAGGAAAGTGAACTAGAACCAGCCTCTGCATGCCTCACAAGGCAGGGCAGACAAGGGTGAGCGTTAATTCTCCATAACAGAAAGAGGTAGCTCAAAAGGATGCCATTTGGCGATTTCACTCTGGTCATAGAGTTGGCGATGAAGTGCAGGAGTGAAGGCTAGGAGCCACTTTCGGGAGCAGTGTCATGAATTCAGTTGTGGTGTTTAGGACATTAAGGCATGTGCATTCCCCGAGGACTGAAGGGCCGACTTAAGTGGGAATGATCTGGCCAAATCTGCTGGGTTCGGGTTGTGCATTGTGCTTTGGTAGGGCTCCATAAGACAGAAATTAGAAAAGAGGGCAAGAAAATGGCAGTCCTTCAACCCCAAAATCCCACGGGAGAATTGTTGCTCTTCCTGCCTTCTGGGTGGAGATACGAGGTGGGGGACAGGAGAATAGAATTTGCCTTTGTCCAGAACCTGACTCCGGGGAACTGGACTTAGAATAAAGAACCCCAAGTAATGTCAGTGGGAAAACTGTGAGCAAGACCCTTTTCTCAGCTCTAGTCCAGAGCAGGTCTGGGGATCAAAGCTCGGATCCGTGGAAGCACCAAAGACTGCATCTCAAACTCCGCAGATCGCAGATAGGAAAGGGAGGTGATGGGGTTTGGAGAGGGTAAAATACAGGTTCAAGACCTAATTGCATCTCCTACGTGACCTTGAAAAAAGTAAATTAACCTTCCACGTCCTTCTTTCCTCCAAAATAAAACCAGGACCTTATTAGGACCTGTCTCTTTAGCCAATAGGGCCTTCCTTATTGCAGAATGTGGATGGCATAGGATAATACACGCGGCACTTAGCACAGTGCCCGGCATGTATCAACTGCTCACTAGATGTCAGCTGCACTATAAATAAAATGATGATGCCAAAGAAGCTGGCTCCCTTAATGAGATCTGTTCTAATCTGCCACCTTTGGAATAACAAATGGCCGACATTACCGGCTTAGTTTCCTTGAGACCTAGACTCCAAGAAAACGCAGAGACCCAGAATGTGGCTAGAGACTCAAGGGGGGGTGTTTAGAGAAGAGACAAAGACCTCAAGAGATAACTAAAAGGGCAAAAGCAGCCTCAGAACCCCTCACAGATTAGTGAGATAGGGTGTGTTTGGGACTTGATGGCCTAGCGTCCTAGCCAAGGTCTCAGTCCTGAGAGTGGCAGGGGAGCTGGCACGGTAGAGTTCTTTGCAAACCCAGCACTCAGGAGACAGGAGGATCTCAGGGCCTCTGTGGTTGCATCCCGAGACCCTGCCTCAAAGATGTGAAAGAAACAGTGTGTCAACATGAGTCTAGAAGGGGATCTTGAAGAGGAAGGAAAGGATCTTAAGTGGGGGAGAGAATAATGGATACATGTGCCATGAAAATAGAGGGGAAAAAAACAACCAGCAGAGAGGGTGGGGGTACTAGGGAGGGTGGGGGGGAAGGAGAGGATACAGGAGGAAGCCTCATCTTCAAACCGTAACAGAGGGGACGGTGCTGAATTAAATGTGAAGTTAGAGCTGTGATACCTGCATTGAACATACAGTATCTCTAGTCCTAGCAAAAATCGTCCTTGTACCCATCCCAGTTGTAGGGATTACAGACTTGTCGATGTTTAGCCTCCCTCCCCAACCCTGGTCCTCTCTGCTGGATTATCTCGTAGCAAGTCTCAAATGTGGTCTGTTTTCCAGATTGGGCTCAAGATCCTACAAATGAGCCCTACCTGTAAAGGAGGTAAGGGTCTTAGCACTCAAGTGGACAGAAGACCCTGCACTCTTACCATTGCTCGTCGTTATGGTCTCCAGATGCAGGAGGGCGGGGAATTTTCAGAGTTTGTTTTGTGGTACTTACTGTGCATTGAACCTAGAGCCTTGTGCATGCTAGTTACTAGGCAAGCACTCTTCTACTGTTTTATCCCAAGGTCTCTTTTTACTTAATTTTATTTTTTACTTATTTTGTATGTGCAGGGGATGTGTTGAGGGAAACATGCATGGCACAGCTCGTGTGAGTAGGTCAGAGGACAACTTTTTGTGAGCTGGCTCTTTCCTTCCACCATACAGGTCCCCAAGACTGAATCAGGCCATCAGCCTTGGCAGCAAGCTCCTTCACCATCTGAGTCATCTAGCCCACAGGATCTTACTAAGGTGCCCAGGCTCGACTTGAACTCAATTTCTAATCTGGGCAGGTCTTGAACTCATGAACCTTCCACCTCAACCTCTTGTGTACCTGGGATGGCAAGCCTGAACGATAAGGCCTGGATGATTTTTCTGTTTGGTTGATTGATCTTGCTTCCTACCTTGTGATAGCACCTGCCACATGATGGGTAACGGATAAGTATTTATTGACTGGAAGGCTGAATGAATGAATGATTGTTCAAAATACTTCAGCATTTCTTTGCCATTACCTAAAAATGTTCACACACACACACACACACACACACACACAAAATATTTTATGAGGTTCAGCTTGACATTGTGTAAACTTAGTTACTAAACAAAATGATCCACGTGAACAGACTGACTGGGGGATGATGTCTTCTCATAAAGATCTTGGGGAGTAACTGGATCATGGTGAGTTCGGCACTCCCCAGTCTTCTAGGGCAATGCATTATGGTAAAAATACATTACTTTCTAGGAGACTGGATCTTGTGATGGATCTCACAGTCAAGTTAACAACACACCGTGAGGTCACTTAAGATTTAACACTGCTATGCTACCATGGACTCAGACTGTTGGCTTCATCTGCCTTGAGAGAGTAAGGTAAGGCCAGGCACAGAGACACAAAGCTTAAATCCCAGTACTGGATAGGGCGGGGTTAGAGGTAGATGGATCTCTGAATTCCAGGACAGCCAGGTCTATAGAGAGAGACCTTGTCTCAAAAACAAAACAAATAAACAGACAAACAAAGAGAACCATGTAACAGTCAACCTTATTTGCCTTGAATTTCCCATGTAATTAGCTTATACACCCTAAGCTAACACATAGCTGTAATCTTAAACTATGTACTCTTCATGGGCCTGCCCCCAGAGATTAATGCATGTGTTATGATAACCATATGCTGCAAGCAGCAAGTATAGGCTGAAGGCAGTCTTATAAGATGAATATCCTCTATAAATATTAAATGCACCATACAGATACTGCTTGATAAACAATGACATTTGTCATACCCTTCTCTGGGTCAGCTGGAGTCAGTGACTTAATTCCTTGTAAAATTCTGTTAGAGACTTCTGTAAAACCACCTTCATTCCTTCAACATGTGATGATTTCCATTCTATTCAATAAGTTCAGAGTAAAGTCTTTTATTAGGGACAGACACACAGACAAAGATACAGGGACAGGTTTTTCAAGACAGCCTTCAGGCAGGCACAGATTTAGAATCATACAGCAGACAGGGCAGGCAACCTTCATTGGGGAGAATGGAAGACGTGGGGAGTAAAGGAAAGAATTCCATCCAGCTTACTCTTGGTTAAATGACATCATGGGGACATTCTCTGATTTATTTCCTTGATGTGACACTGACGTATTATTGGTGAGCTCAGTATTAATGTGTTCACATAGACTGCATCCTTTTGCATTGTTTGGCATTTTCGGGAGAACTTGCAAAGTGATAGTCATAGCTCATTCTATTCTTTCTTTTTTTTTTTTGACTTGTTGATGTTTGGGCACCAAACTGAATTCTGTGCGGGGGTGGGGGCATGTTCTTTGGCCAATCAGAGGAGAGCAGTACCTGGCCCCTTCTGTAAGGCTTGCCTGTTGTCTGCCCTTTAATCTACCATCTGGGTAAGCTTGCTACCGTCCTGGCTCCCATAGAATCCCTGAATGTCTCATGTATGAGCCATGCAACCAGAGATTCTGTCAGCTTCCATGCGTTTGCCCAAACGCTGTGTGACATCATCCCTAAAGTCACCTGGGCCCGTTGCCATTCTTTGACTCACTTTTCACATTTTTCTCTTAGATTTTTAAATTCTTTTTGGAATCAACTTTTGGCCATAAAGGTTTTCTTCGAATCCATTTCATCTTCCTCTAGCTTATCAGCATGAATGTTTATACAGGATTTCCTTCCAGTTTTAATTCCTATCTAAAATTCTGATTTTACTATCATTTTTGCTGGCAGTTTTCCCACCTGATAACACTAACTGAAGAATTTCCTCTTTTATTCTTATACTCCAATACCTATCAAAGATCTATTTTAAAATTTTATCTCACCCATACCATACTGAACATATTTAAAATGTTTTAATTATATAACTACCAACCTTTCATAATTTCCAGAACGAAGATAGCTTTATGCTTGAGTTTCCTCTTTCTCTCTCTCATTTCTCCTTGTCTCCTTATATTCAGTAGCTCCCCCTTATCTGTGCAAGATAAATTCCAAGGCCTCCAGCAGCTGCTGAAGCCATGTGGTTCCAGACTCTATAAGAAGTATGAGTTTTCCTATATGTACTAGGATGGTCAGTTTTAATTGTCAGTGTGACTTGACCTAGACTCACCCACTATCTCAGTAAGGGATAGTCTGAATTAGTGGGCCTGTGCGTATGTCTATAGATGATTGCCTTAATTAAGCCAATTGATGAGATCTATCCCACAGTAGGTGGTACCATTCCCTAGGCAGGGGTCCTGCCCTGTAGAAGAGTGGAGAAACGGAGCTGGACACGAGCAAGAAAATGAACATGTATGTATTTCTTTTTCTTCACTCTTGACTGTGGATGTGATGTGACCAGCTCTGTGAGGTTTCTGTCTTGACTTCCCCACAATGATGGCTTCTGACTTGGAACTGTAATCTGAAAGAAACCCCTGTCTCTTGAAGTTTCTTTTTTTCAGAGCGCTTTGTCACAGCATCAGGAATGAAGCTAGACACATGGCTGTAATACATTTTCATTTTAAAATACTAGGCATCGTAGCCAAGCATGGTGGTACACGACTTTAATCCCAGCACTCGAGGCAGAAGCAGACGGATCACTGTGAGTTCAAGGCTAACCTGGTCTACAGAGTGGGTTCCAGGACAGCAAGGGCTACACAGAGAAACCCTGTCTCAAATAAACAAATAACACACAAAAATTAGGCACTGTAAGAGATGAGTAACAACTACTACCAATGAAATGACAACATACTGTAATAAAAATTATGTGAATGAGGTCTCTCTTATCTTTGTAGCATAGGGAATGGACCTAGGATCTTGTGTATGCTCTGCCGCTGAGCTGCACCCCTAGACCACTTAGACTCACATCAGAGGTCTTTTGCTATGATGTGGACATTCTTCTTGCAATGATGTGAGATGATGTGTTGCCAGTAACTGAAATTGTGGAAGCCAAAACCATGGGTATTGAGAGACTATTCTCATGGATGTGCCCCACTATAAAATGTATAGAGACAGTTTTATACCTTAAATGTATATCACATGTACACCATGTGCTTTGATTAACTGTTAGGGACTAGTTTCCAGGAAATGGATTTTGTCATATTTATATCATAGACATGTTCATTATCTCATATACAATTTGTTTATATCTGATATAAATTATTCTTTCCATGCATGTGTGTGTGTGTGTGCATGCGTGCGTGTGCATATGTGTTGGAGGCCTGATAATGATGTCGAGAATCATCTTAATTTTCTGCCTTATTCATTAAGTCAAGGCCCCTCAATCAAACCCAGAGATCATCAATATGACTGGTCTCACCAGCCAGCTTGCTCTGAGGATCTCCTGTCTCTGCCTTCCCAGGTTGGAGTTACATGTGGACTACCGCATTTATCTGAATTTTCATAGATTGTGGGGATTTGAACTTAGATCCTCATGTCTGTGCAGCAAGTGCCTTAACCGCTGAGCCATCTCCCTTGTCTGTGGATATATATTTAAAATATAAGACTTAAGGAGTAGGATATTAGATTTCAGTAATAAAGTGATAAGTTGCCAAAACTTTGTCAAGGTTGTTTATTACTTTTAATTAACTTTTAAATTACTTTATACTCTTTAATCAATCCAGAATCAACATTGACTTACAGCATGAGATGAGGATTTAATTTTGTTTTACTTATTTCCACAAATATTAATCAATCACCTCCGGGTCATTTATTGAGTATTTCTTCTTTCTTCATAGACTTGTATTGTCACTTTTATTATCAAATAAAGTCAGGTACCTGAAAGATTGTCTTAAAGCTTTCTGTCCTATTACATCGACTATGTTATGATTATTATGACTTAAATCACATTAATCTATATTGTAACATTTATGTTCTGTGCTATTTTAATCTTTGTAACATTAGAGCCCATTTTAACATCTGTATTCAACGCACTCCTAATCGTTTTCAGTTTCATTTGCTCTTGGCTCTGGTACCCATTTGTTCTTCTAGTGGAATTTGAAAGTCACTTTGTCAGTCTCTTCCCCTTTCTTACCGAAGCAAAGACAAACACAACAAAATTAAAGTATTTGTATGGCGAATGTTTATTAGAATCCTATCAATCCCATATATTTGTTTAGAAAGAATGGTGTTATTAGATGCTCGCCTTCCCACCACGCTGTGATGTGATTCTATTTCAGAGCCTTTATCATCGCTCACTGGCCTTTATCATCCTTTCATGTCCTTTCTGCACACCGCGCTTCGCATTTGTAGCTAGACAGGGCGCTTTGATCATTTTAGAAGTATGGAAACTAAGTGTTATCGAACTTCACACTGGTAGAGGTGTAAGGAGGGGTGGCTGGAATTGAATCCACACCCATCCAGTTGTGCAACCTGCCCTCTGAATCATGGTGCTACTTTAAGATTAGATCATGTCTTGAATAAATTCAAGTCATTATGTTCTAGAAAAAAAAATCAACTTCATTAAGATTTCTGGCTTGCCAGCCGAGTACTGCACTTTGCTTGGGTTGTATGCTCAAGACATTTAATTTCTTCCCTTCTCCTGTAAGTGGAGAACATGATGGCTGCCCTGTCCTTCCCACAGCCCTGCCCACTCTCCCCCATCAGAACACTGTCATTCTGGCTCGTTCACACATTCACTGTGTGCTGGCGGAGTAGGAGGATGATCGCTCCTGGGCAGTGGCTTCAATTACACATCTGGAGGGTCACATGCTCAGCTGAGTTCAGCAGTTACTCGAGTCAGCTCTGTGGCCCATCTCACAGCATCGTGTGGATCCCATGCTACCCAGAACAATCAGAAATGACCACATCATGGGATTATCAGATTAAAAAGAAAGCCACTCAAAGTTCTCATTTTTACGCCCCCTGCTTTTTGTGTGTATGTGTGTGTGTCTGTATCTGTGTGTGCCATGTCACACATGGGGAGGGTCAGAGGATAACTTTGTGGAGTTGGTTCTCTTCTCCTTCCATCTTTACATGGGTTCTGAGGATCAAACTTAGGTCACCAGACTTGCATAACAAGCTTCTTTTCCTTGGAGCTATCTCACTAGCTCTCTGGCTTTTTTCTTTTTGAGATAAAATCTCACGTAGCCCAAGCTGGCCTTGGACTTGCTATATGAATTACCTTATCTCCCAACTTTTTTGCCTTTACTTCCCAAGTGCAGGGATTACATTGTGTGCTACCATACCTGATATACATGGTTGAGGATGGGGCCCGGGAGTTCAGAACTGCCAGGAGGGCACTCTACCAACTTAACAGCTGCCCTGCTTTTCATTGTTGGCTAGACTACATTCTTCACTTGGCCAATGCCATAGTTCCAATCTCTGGTGTTCTGCATAGGCCCAATGTGTTGAATGTTTGCTTACCAGGTAGTAGAGTCTTTACAAGGTGGGATCTAGGGGGAGAAAATTCAGTCATTGGGGGTACCCTTGAAAGGGATATAAAGGACAATTAGATACTGCCCCCCTTCTGACCACCACAAGGTGAGCTGTCACATGCTCTTATTGTGATGTTATTGCTTTGCCACAAGCCCCAAAGTGATGGAACTACTGACCCTGGACTAAAAGCATAAAGCCATGAACCAAGTGAGCCTTTCCTTATTTTGACCTGTTTAGCTCTTACATTTGTTGCTACAAAAGGAAACTGATTGACCCAGCCAATAAGGCGCTGTAGAGTCTGTCTACAGCTCATCTTTTTTTACCCTATCCCAGACCGTTTCTGCACTGTGTCCAGACCTAACCTAGGTTCCTTCCTTTCTTCTTTTTTGTTTTTTTGCTTGTTTTGTTTTGTTTTTGAGATAGGGTTTCTCTGTAGTTTTTGGTGCCTCTCCTGGAACTAGCTCTTGTAGACCAGGCTGGCCTCGAACTCACAAAGATCCATCTACCTCTGCCTCCCAAGTGCTGGGATTAAAGGCGTGCACCACCACCGCCCGGCCGTATCAAACCCTTTCTACAACTTTCAATTTCTTTTCTGGGATCATGTGACACATGGCTTGAACCATGTCCTTCAAAGGCTGTTTCTTTAGGGAGTCCTAGCCAACCACCAGATTGAAAAGAAGTTCCTTCATTACCATGGATGTTGTCACTAGTTTAAGCGCTATGACGATCATGATCTGTGATGTTTACTGCTAAAGGCATGTGTTTGTGTCCCCAAAGTTTGTATGTGTGAGTTCTGATCCCCAGTGTGATCAGGTGGCTGGAGGTGAGGCCTCTGTGAGGAGGTAATTATGTTTAGAGGGAATCTTAACATTTGGGCCAATGGCTTTGAAAGAAGTTGGAAAAGAAGAGAAATAAGCATCTCCTTTCTGGTTTTCAGTCATGTAAAGGTGTGATGGGAAGGTGGGTGTCTACAAGCTAGGTGGAAGGCTCTCCCCAGGGAATCAGAGTAGTTGATAAGTTGATCTTCAGCCTCCAGAGGAAATAAATTTCTCTTGTTTAAGCCACTCATAGCATTTAATTACAGAGTCTAGAGTACATGGAGGCATTCATTTACTTATTTTAATACTAATCTTACTTTAAATGACGTGTGTTTGTGCATATATGCACATATGGGTACAAGTGCCTATGGAGGCCAGAGGGGCCAGATCCCCTCAAGCTGGAGTTACAGGCAGTTGTGAACTGCTTGATGTGGGTGCTGGGAACTAAACTGGGGTCCTCTGCATGCTCTTAACTGCTGAGTCATCTGTCAGTCCCCACAAAAGCATCCATATACTTCCTTGTTGGTCACACTGAAATATAGATGTGAAACCCTCACGCTTTTTAGAGCCTGACTCTGTGAGTGGCACATCAGAGGCACCCTGTAAACTCATGTTTAGCCAGTCAGTGAAAACTCTGCCCCAACTACCATCATGAGTCAGCACCATCGTGATCAGTCCATAAAAGCCCTATTGGGAAATCAGGGAGGTGAAGGACAAGGCTTCCTGGCAAGAAGCCTATTCAGTTTAGAGTCAATCATACAAGCCAAGCAGTACATTTTTAGTTTAATTAAGGTGTGTGTGTGTGTGTGTGTGTGTGTGTGTGTACATGAATTGGCTGTTTGCTACAGGAACTAATTTACACCAACTGTTTCCTAAAGTCAATCATGGATTATCATTTCTTGTGATTCTAGGAACTGACTGGGATCAACTCTCGTTCTTGCTCTGAGTTCTAACCCCGCCCCCCCGGCCCCCCCCCGCCCATTTTAGATGGTGTCGGGGGCAAGTCATCTCAAAAGTTTCTCCACTCATATGAGTTGTGGCTGATGCTGGCTCTGAGTTGGGATTCTCCCAGTGATTATTGCGGGAAGCACCAGCCCATGCCGTCACACAGCCTGCTAGCTGCTGAGCCAAGACTCCGTACTCTAAGGCATGGAGCCAGGTGTAAGGTCTACAGATTTTCTTCATCTGACCTTGAACTCACAAGACCTTCCTTCTGTCACAGTATGTTACAGCCCAGCCCATGTTAGGATAAAGGAAGCTAAGCTTTTATACTTTTTTTTTTTAAAGACAAGATCTTGTGTAGTCCATTGTAGCCTTGAATTCACTCTGTATTTAAGGATGACCTTGAACTACTGATTCTCCTGCTTCCACTTCTCTAGTCCTAAGAGTAAAGGTGTGTAGCACCATGCCTGGTTTTATGCAATGTTGGGAACTGAACCCAGGGCTTTCTTGTATGTGGGAAAACATTGTATTAACTGAGCCATATCAAGTCAAAGGCTCTACTCTTATTGAGAGTGGCTCAGAACATGTATGCTAGCTCATCCGTGTGTTCCATCTCCTGATAAGCATTGCAGTGTGTGAATAAATGGGCTCAGAATGAGCTAGATTCTCTACTGGCTCTTCCACCTATTAGTGTTATGTTACAATTTAAATAACAAATGCTCCCTAAAAGGGCCATGTATTGAAAGATTGATGCCCAGTTGATGATGCTGGTTTGGAAGGTTCTAAAAACTTTAGGAAATAATGCCTATTTGGGGGAAGTTGGTCATTGGGAACTTGTTCTTGAGGCCAGAATTTTGTCTAGAGTCTCTCTCTCTCTCTCTCTCTCTCTCTCTCTCTCTCTCTCTGTGTGTGTGTGTGTGTGTGTGTGTCTCTGTCTCTCTCTCTCCCTCCCTCCCTTCTCCCCCACTTCCTCTCCCAACATGAGGTGGAAGACATTTTGTTTTTCTCACCCTGGAGTGAGGGGCGTCCTCTGCTACATGTGTGTACCACCATGATGTTCGTCCTAAATGCCTGGAGCCAACCCACCCAGGACTGAACTGTCTGAAGCTGGGAGCCAAGATATGTCTTCATTCCCTTAAACTGCTGGAGTGAGATTATATCTGTCACAGCTATACGGCATTTAGCAGCCATTGTGACTCTAGATGAGTTCCGACCTCACAACCTTTCCTTCTCTGTGCCGCCGACATCTTATGAGGAGTGCCAGCGAGTCGGGAGTATGCAATGGCCAGCGATGAGCGCTGGGAGCCCAAATCCTCCTTTGGGCTCCCTCCTGACACAGTCTCTCAACCGTGACAGAGGCATGTTCAGCTAAAAGGAAGGAGTGTCCACCGAGAGCACCTTGTTCTCACTTGAGCCACCTGTGGCATTTGCCTTCCAAGCTCCCCAGAGTGCAGGTAGCTTTCCACAGAGCCCCTCTGAAGGCTGGCTTCCAGGCTGCTAG